>NC_049234.1:9399859-10628944 GCF_011100685.1 Canis lupus familiaris | reverse complement strand
TTTTGGGGTGGCAAAATCTGCTCCCCTTCAGAAGCATTTCCATATTAATCTGTTTCACATTAGTTCATTCCTGGAACTGAACATTGATCGAAGAAGTTAAAATTCTTTCTCTCAAATAGCCCAGTTTTAAAAACTTTCTGTACCTTATACTCCATTTGAATTGGTTAAAACTGCTTTTTTCTTTCCTTCTTCTTCCTCCCCATGTGGTTATTGTAGCATGCTCAATTTGCTCTCAAAGGGAGCATCAGAGCAAGAATTTAACTGTATTCGAATAAGACTACGATGGATTGTATTATCATTCCCAAATATGAACTTCTCCTTGCTCAGTGGTAAGAGTAGTGTCCTTCTCTGGCTCACCAATGTTGGATTTGGCCATGTGACATGATATCCAATGAGACAGGAACAAGCATAACTTTATAATTACATAGTTTGACTTGACATCTCTTGTTCCCAACTTCTGCCACAAGAGAAGAGCTTATCCTACACAAAACAATTAGGATAGCAAAACCAAAGAATCAAGTTAAACATCTACATCTGAACTAGGCAGTGAAGAGGAACACAGAGTGAAAAATATGTCACCCCAAAATATGCCTCTTCAGCATAAATATTATTTTAGGCTGATTATTTTTAAGAAACAGTAGATACAGGTGAGGTTCTGAGCAGAAGTTACCCTTTTGTAAGAGACATATACATTCATGAGGGAAATCTCCATTTGTAAGGGCAACTCTGTACCAGGAAGAGATGGATAATTAAATCTCTAGAAACTCTTATCAATGGAGAAGGCAAATGACTTAGAAAGTGAAAAGCCATATTTTTATCTTTTTGTAAAAGTCACAGAGGAGGGGATTCTAAAGCATTTGGACTAGAAAAGGCATGCTGGATAACCACGCTCTTCTAAAGTCCAGGAGGATGCACTTCACTGTGAGAAGTATAGAAGAAAAAAAAAAAGGATTTTGATCAAACTCCATTCAAAATTATTAGAAAAAAGAAATTAAGAACTGACTAATGTCCCTACAATAAAAGTATGTGCTATGGATGCTCGAGTGCTTTAATGGTTTAAGATAATTACAAGATTTAAAAGAAGTAATTACAAAAACAGAGAGAAAGATGAAGAAAGATTAAAAAGATTCAAGAGAAAAAAAAAAAAAAGATTCAAGAGAAAGTGCTAGAAACAGAAGGTAGGCCAAGAGGGTGAAACATATGTTAATGACAAAAGAAGAAACCCACAGTAATGAAACAGAACTGATTTAAGAAAAGTTTCAAAAAAAGGAAAAGAAAGAAAACTTTTCACTATATATTGAAACTACACACCTGGTAAAATAGTCTCAGAATGGCCAATACTAAGATGCTGTACAATAGCAGTTCACAAAATGTGCTCTGCAGATGCCTAGGGAAACCCCAGAAAACATACAAATGTCATTTTTTTAAACATTTGTACTAACAAAAAGCAAAAAAAAAAAAAAAAAAAAATAGAGTAGTTATATTGCCTTGCAAAAGCAATTATGGGTAAAACTGATGGCCTCTGAGAATGAATAAAAACTACGGCATTAAACTGTATTCTTCATCAACACTGACACAGGAAAAAAGTTTGATTAATTTCATAAGTTCCTTGATAAAACAGTAAAAGTTTATTAAATATTGACCCTTGCAATCTTATGTGAGAAAATGGAAAGTATATAAAGTGCTTCTGCAGTAAAATGCTGTGTTGAGGAAAAACAGTCATGCAATTATTTGAGTTGCAGTCTGAATTAGTTACTTTCACAACATTTTATTGCAAATAACAATGTATAAACAAAGTGATGGTTATTAAAATTTGGGTATTTGGCAGAAATTTTTCCAAAGAGTAAATAAAATGAAAAGTAATTATTGACATTAGTCTTTACCAATGATAAAATTTGAAATTTCAAGAAAAAGTAGAATTTTAGATAAAACTGCATCTATTACTGTGAGTTGTAGCTCCCTAAGACTTTTCTAATAAGATCAATAGTGATATTAATAAATGCGATGTTTTGATATTGTATGATGAAATGTGTCAGTATTTGGAAAATCTGCATAACCCAATGAATCCAAAGTTTCTAAATGACCAATACATAATGTTAGAGAAAAGATCCATTTAAAATGTAAGGAATACAAATGGATTTTAATGTAGCCAAATACAAAAAGTTCGTTGCTATGGTTTTAAATTCCACATTGCAACTAATTTTTAAGAAACTGTCACTTGTCAAATCTTGGTGTGATATCAAAGAAGAATATCTACAATTATCTGAAAACGTTATTAAAATACTTCTTCATTTTCATCCATATATTTGTGAGGCCATATTTTCTTCAAATACTTCAACCCAAACAACATATTTCAAAAGACTGAATAATTAAAATTGTGAATCCAACTGTCTTAATAGAAAACAAAAATATAAAATAACTATTCTCGCTATTTAGAAAGTATACTATTTTCACTTAAAATGTATCATTTCTGTAAATATATAATAGGTATGTTATTGGTATTACAAATTAATTAATAAATAACTTTTTAAATTTCTCAGTTTTTATTTTTTTAAAGATTTTATTTATTTATTAATGAGAGACAGAGAGAGAGAGAGAGAGAGGCAGAGACACAGGCAGAGGGAGAAGCATGCTCTATGCAGGGAGCCCGACATGGGACTCGATCCCAGGTCTCCAGGATCAGACCCTGGGTGGAAGGCAGGACTAAAGCGCTAAACCGCTGAGCCACCCAGGTGCCCAAATTTCTCAATTTTTAAATAGTTAAATATCATTAAATGAAATCCACATAAATTAAAGGTCTTTAGGATCCTCAATAATTTTTAAAACTGCAAGGAATTCCTGGGACCCCTGGGTGGTTCAGTGATTCAGCATTCAGGGCATGATCTTGGTGTCCGGGAAGGAGTCCCACATTAGGCTCCTTGCCGGTAGCCTGCTTCTCCCTCTACCTATGTCTCTGCCTCTCTCTCTCTCCTTGTGTCTCTCATGAATAAATAAAGAAAACCTTAAAAATAATTGTAAGGAATTCCTAAAACCAAAGTACTGAAGAATTGCTGTTCTAGAAAAAATATGGGACTTTGGAGAAAAGGAAAAGTCAATTTAACTTTAAACTTTTCAAAATCAATTCTTTATGGTAGAAATGAATATTAAAACATATTTTAGATATTTAGTATTAAAACATATAAAGACATTCAAGAAAGGAAAATATGAGACAAGTTTTTATGTCAGGTCAAACTCACCCCCAAGTATAAAGACTGCAGTGTTAAGAATGTAAAATAATTCAGGAAATTGTTCTCATGAGCTGATCCTTAAAGCTCTATAAGATAAGTTTTAGACATTCAAAGAAACTAGTGAAGAACATTAAAAACATATTATGCCTTCAGAATTGTTCCTAAATGATGATTTTAAAGGGGCATTTATAACAAAGAATGTCTACATGCTCTGAAAAATAGGTACATTTCAAATACAAAAAAAAAATTGTAACAAGGCAGGAATGGGGAGCAGGTTAAAAGGTAAAACAAAACCATTTATTGATTAAATAATCGGGAGTACAGTATTCATTTGGGTATTAATTGACAAAAGGACATCATCTCATATAAGATGTGCAGGGGAAAGAGAGGGAGAAAAAAGAATTTACTAGAAAATTTCAGTATTACTCATAGTAGGTAACCACGAGACAATAATAGAAATGGGGGAGGAAAGGAGCACGAAGAGGGAGAGAGGGAGAAAAAGTGGTTAAAGGTTTTATATAAAAATATTAGCACAGGGATGCCTGGGTGGCTCAGCAGTTGAGCATCTGCCTTCAGCCCAGGGCATAATCCTGGAGTCCCTGGATCAAGTCCCACATCAGGCTTCCTGCATGGAGCCTGCTTTTTCTCTGCCTATGTCTCTGCCTCTCTCTGTGTCTCTCAAGAATAAATAAATAAAATCTTAAAAAATATACAAAGATTTTATTTATTTTTGAGACACACACACAGAGAGAGAGAGAGAGAGAGAAAGGCAGAGAGAGAAGCAGGTTCCATGCAGGGAGCCCAATGTGGGACTTGATCCTGGGACCCCAGGATCATGCCCTGGGCCAAAGGCAGGCGCCAAACTGCTGAACCACCCAGGGATTCCCAAATAAAATCTTTAAAAAATATATTAGGACAAAGGTAATTACTAGGAAAAAAAATACAAACCTTCCTAAATTGTGAAAAGATATAACCCCAAAGAAAGAATGAGTATATAAACCACCCAATGAAAGACCAGAGTCATGTAACATTAAACTACATGGCTCAACAGAGGTCAAACATATACCATACCAGTAAATACAAATGGTCCTAACTCATCTTTTAACGAAGACTAGAAAAATATTTTAAGATTGGCTAACGAACAAAATCCAGTATTCTATCACCATTCCAGACCACTCAGCCTTTCCTGAACATATCCAGCACCTTTACATTTTGTGCCTTGGCTCATGCCCTTTCCAATTCCTTTGTCTAGAAAAATTCTATTGAGCTTTCAAGTCTTAACAAGAAATAATGCTGCTTCTTCCATGAAGCCCTCTGTGATTCCCTGAGTCAGAAATTAGTTTCAAAACCTCACTGTGTCTTTACTAGAATAGCTAATTAAATCTAGCATACCGTAGGCAGATGTTTATATACTTTCTTCCCCACTAGAATATGAACTCTTTAAAGACAGTAACAATGGATGGTATGTTGGAGCAACTCTATTAAATGAATGCACCAAAAACTGAAGGACATGCCATTCATTTAATTATATCACTATGGAAATTCAGTCTAATTATCTATAACTACATTTATAATTATAACTGATGGCTTCCTTTTAAATTTTAAATTCACTTACATCATTTAGATTGCCTGTAGGCATTTAATTAAAATTCTACCTCCCTGGATACTTATTGCTTCTAGATGGTTAAATGTTTATAAATAGATCTGCCCACTTCGGAATCTCTCCTCACAAGTTAAAGTTTCTGAATTAATGAACACTTTTTTATGGTATCTTTTTTTCACATATGCTAGCAAACTTAAATTACTCTCTCTTTTGTTTCTCTTGCTCCCTTATTCCCACTTCTGTTTTTTTGTGAGCAGTTCCCAACATTTTGTGTTTGTTCATGGACTTTTTAAATTCTAGAATATTTGATTCAACATTTGAAAGGATTTAAAACTCACAAGTCAGCAATGATTACAATAAAATGACTATTACAACTAACCATGTCTCACAGTGCTATAAAAAAAAAATCTTACTGTTATTTCATTATTCACTTGACTGCCCTTGAATACAGTGTTAGTGCTTGAACAGAACAATTTACTGTCTCTTTTCTATGTATGACCATGTCTCCCAGTGACTATAAAAACATCTTAGTTTTATTGTGTTACTCACTTGGTCGTCCTTCAACATACTGTTATTTTTTAAATAGAACTATTTACTGACTTTTGTATATGTATAAGTGAAATTTCCCAAATTCTCCAGTATGTATTCAGTCTTTCTTTAGTGTCAGCTATGCCTTTTACTTATCACATCCAGCAACTAGTACCCTGAAATCCAGTGCTTTAAATGACCTAACTTAGGTCAAAAATCTATTTAACTTCACTGTAAGAAGGTGTTCATTCAGTGTGGTGAAAAATGCATTTACAGATTGATTGGAATATGGGTCACTTTACCTCAAGATGTTTGTTCAACAATATTTTCCATGTTAGCTTTCATTTTTGTAAGCCAGAAAATTTGTCCCTGATACAGATGATCCCTTGGATACCAGTCAATCTTGATATAAAATTTTATTTATCTACTAAGCACAGCTTTTATGAAGGAGACAATCAACTTTCAAGAACCAGGAAGGGTCTGAGATTTCACCCCACTTGCAAGCTAACAATTTAGCTTATCACAATGTTATGTGGCAAGAAGTGTTGTATCGTGCTCACAGAAGGTATGATATTCCTGGGTCAAAGAGAGAGAACTTTATTACTGACAACCACAGCAAGCAGCAAGAGTTTCTGCATATTTGTCCCAATTCCCAATAGGTAATATGAAGGGCTAGATGACACCTCCACACACTGTGGGTTGTGTTGAGTAGGAAAAAATATATATATATTGTATCATTCAAGGTTCTTCTAGCTGATCTAAGAATTAAATTGACATGAGATAAATTAACAAGAGGAAAAAAACAAAGTTTGATGACATGCTCACAGAAGTCCAGCAATAAAAGTGAAATCCAAAGAAATGACCAAATTATGCAGCCTTCATATGTTTTAGACAGAGACATAAATCTGTGAGGAATTGACAGGACAAAGAAAATGTATATTTAGGAGCTCCAATTAGTAAGGAATTCTAAATAGGATTTGGAGTAGTAAATTAATAAAAGTAACAAGGTTTGTTATTTTCAGCTCTAAATTTCTTATATCTAGTAATGAAGATAATGTCTTTGCCACTTGGTACATGTAGAGTTCCTTTCACATGGGAGATTTATCTTCTGCTTTCTGGAGACAAAGGAAGTCAGGGTGTTCTTCTTGCACATTACGTATCTTTAATTCAAAATAATATCTCAAAGTGCTGCATATTTTTGGGGTGACTTGCCCTTGACTCCTACAACTGCATCACAATTGGCTGAGGGAGGCAACCCCTATTAAGTGAGCAGCAAACACTGTAGCAACCAAGAAGCAATCCAATTCCCCTCTCCTAGAAGAGCAACTAGTTATACAGAAGCCAAACCGTGATTACCTTGACATACTCTGTTGTTTGTGTGACTAGCTACAAAAATGGCTCAGGATCAAGAGACTGATAAGCCTTAAGGTTTGTAAAACTCAACAAAACCTTTTACAGCTGCCCAGAGCCCATTGCAGACTGCCTTGCCCAATACCACAAATCAAATATTTCTATCACACAGAGTTACATAATCTTAGAGCTGTATCCTGATTCTGTTCATGATGACATCATATCAAAAAACATTGCAACAAAGCAGAATTTCCTAAAGCAGATCAAAACTTGACCACATTCATAACCACCAAGCTTTTCCCTAGTCATGTGCAAAGCTTTTGATGCCTGTTATACAGATCTCATTACTTTCACCTAAAAAGTGATGAAGCGTCATTGAAACCACAGATGTGCTTTATCTGGGTGTCTTTTAGAGTCAAAAACATCTTCTATCACCCATGTTTCCATTTCTTCCTCTTTTGAAGGAAGAGGAATCTCCTAATATTCAAATCAAATTCAATATCTCATAATATTCAAATATTCCTTCAAAATTTAATTTTAGCTCACCTTTTTCTTTCACATGAATACTTTTTCAGTATTCAAAAATTTTGTCATGATACCCCTTTGAAAAGTTTTCAAATAAACTCATTTTTAGGGATGCCTCAGTGGCTCAGTGATTAAGCACCTTGTCTTCTACCCAGGGCGTGATCCTGGAATCCCAGGATCGAGTCCCACATAGGGCTCCTGTGCATGGAGCCTGCTTCTCCCTCTGCCTATGTCTCTGCCTCTCTCTGTGTGTCTCTCATAAATAAATAAATAAAAATCTTTAAAAAAGTCATTTTTACAAAATATACAGTTGTACATTAAGCAAATTTAAATCATAGATAAATTTTATTCAATTAACTATTATCGAATTTCATCCAAGGCATAGGAATATAGAGAAAAAGACCATAAAGTTCTTGTTTTTAATAAGCTCACAAGTTAGTAAAGAAAATTAACATAAAATTATAATTAATACAATAACAGATGTATGCACAAAGTACAGAGTAATACTAACAATGTTTTTTTTTTTTAAGATTTTATTTGTTTATTTATGAGAGACACAGAAAAAGAGGCAGAGACATAGGCAGAAGGAGAAGTAGGATCCCTGCTGGCAGCCTGATTCAGGACTCCATCCCAGGACTCCCGGGATCACAACCTGAACCAAAGGCAGACGCTCAACCACTGAGCCACCCAGGCGCCCCTAACAGTGGTTATTGGGATGACTTCACAATGTGAATGACCTAGCCATGTTTTAAAATAAGAAAAAGAGTCAGATCAAGTGGTGAATACTCCAGTCAAGCCAGTAATTTGTTTCTAAGGGATAATATAACAGAGCATCAGACCAGTAACTATATTTTAGGCAATAGTTTTCCCCATTCAAAATGTATGTGTTTTTAAAAAGTCATCTGCCAAAGAGATCACTAAATTAACAATATTCTTTATTCAGTAAATATGTTTGGAACCCCTTTGAGTGTTAGGCACAGTGTCAGATATTCTAATGCTGCAACAGTATGTATAGATGCAAAATAATGGCTTTAGAGGTAATAATTTAATTAATTTAGTCATTATACTGTGTTTTAATTCATTAACTAAAGTAATCAAATGTGATTTTATGAATTAACGAGGAAACACTGAGGTGCAATTTTAGAATTCTAGTGAGGGTGCTTGTGTGTTTGTGTGTGTTGTATATAAGTTAACGTTACATTCATTGCTTAATCAATTAGGATGACCACATGAAATTGCCACTGACAATTTTGAATGGTTCGGCTTAATTTTAAAAACAAAAAACAAAACTTCTCTATTGTAAGGAAGATCAGCTTCAGATTCTGATAGACCAGACCTGAATCTTACAAAGAGTACTCACAACCTGTGCAGCTTTGGGCAAGTTTCAAAGCCTCTCTGATCCTCCATTCATTATCCATAACAGAGGAAGAGTAGAATCAATCTGAATTAGTCATGCTTGTGTTGAGTTATATAAAGAAACCTCAACTGCAGTGACCTAACTAAATAAGTGCTTTCTTTTTCTCACATAACTAAAAACACAGGGGTTGAGAACACAAGAGTGAAGCTGTAGTTTCTGGAAGTCATCAGTACAAGGAAGAAGATGACTTCCAGAAGACAATGGGAAGGCACAGAAAAGGCCAGGCAAATGGCAGTAGGGAGAGAGTGGTGGGCAAAGGTCTGAGAAATATTGAAGAGATCAAATCTATAGAATTCTGATGAAACTGACTTATCGCTTGTTATTGTTGCTGTTTACCATGGAAGTGGTTTATTTTTGGATGGTGCTATTTCGTTATAGGTAGTCTAACGTCCTAGGTGATTCTTCCCGAAACTCAGTCCCCCCATCTTTTTTCCCCTCATGTTTTCAGAGTGTCTGCTGCACTTTAGGCATCAGCGCAATTTTTAAGTGAACATGGGGAGAAGCAAAGGGTGAAACAAACTTTTCCTTGAAAGGTTTTGGGAAGAGAGTTTCTCCCAGAGATTTCCACCTGTGGAAGAGAATAAAGGCAAGAGAAATGCAGCTAAGAATAAATCTCTTCACAACTTGCAGCCTACTGATAAATACCTGAGAATGCAAAAGCGTGACATTCCTCAAGGAACTCATGGCTGCTTTAATTTTGCTAGAGACTAAAAGCAACCTTATCTTGACAATAGCCAGATGTCCAGGATCCTATTTTTCATACAGAAAACCCCTTAGAGACTTATATTATCTCTACACTCCCGCAAACTTAAAAGTAATCAATCACTCCTCACAATCACAGGTGCAGTTCTTTCTGCCCCTGGGTCCTGTTCCCATGCTACAATAAAAGCACCTTTTTGCAAATGTGATATGTCTCAAGAATTCTTTCTTGACCATCATGCTCTACAATCCTGTATCACTCCTGAATCTTATTGATTAGAATCGTATCACATGGGCACATCTCATTAGGAAAGGTTGAGAATTCTAATATTTTACTTTGCAACTACCATAATATACAAAGATAAGGGAGGAGAGATTTGAATAAATTCGAAGTGAACTCCCTTTGATATTTGCCATTTGACATTTATGGATGTCTAGAGATTAGATAAGGAAAAATATGTAGAACAACTACTTAACAATGATTTATGTACTTGACAAATATCACATACTCAATAATTGAGAGAGCTGCTAGCAATGATTATGATGATAATCATGATGATGGTGATTTAATGCTGATAATGACATATAAGTTCATATCTTGAATATACATGAATAATTTTTTTAAAGATTTATTTATTTATTCATGAGAGACACAGACTGAGAAAGAGAGGCAGAGACATAGGCAGAGGGAGAAGCAGGCTCCTCGAAGGGAGCCCAATGCGGGACTCGATCCCTGGACTCCAGGATCATGACCTGAGCAGAAGGCAGGCACCCAACCGCTGAGCCACCCAGGCATCCCACATGAATAAATTTACTAACTCAAGTGTATATTTTTTTAAATCATGAGTTCAGTGATATCTTTCTCCAGTAAGTGACAATATTGGTACCAACAAAAGTGCTAATTAATCAAAGTCAAATCATCTCAAGTTACCTCATACCCATAACTTTGTTGGGGTTGAGGGGTGTATTTTTAGGTTGAAAATTCTCATGTTTGATTTCTCTCCAAAGTTTATTTTCTTGGAAAGTTTGAAGACCATCTGTGGAGTTATTTTGAGATATGAATATAAAAAAACACTATTTTATTCATTTTGAATGCAGCATTTTTTTAACAGAATATTCCCACCATAAAAAAAGTGAAGGAATAAGTTGGCAATGTAAGTAACTTTTTAGAAACACCAAAAAAAAATTTATTATAGATTGATTTGTTTGGTTTCATTGAACCTATATGCTTTTAGTGATGATTATCAACTAATTTTCAACTCTCCATGTCCTTTGGTCCTAAAGTTTTCATCTTGATCACCTGAACATAATTTCTAAAATTTTTTTTAATTTTTATTTATTTATGATAGTCACAGAGAGAGAGAGAGAGAGAGAGAGAGGGGCAGAGACATAGGTAGAGGGAGAAGCAGGCTCCATGCACCGGGAGCCCGATGTGAGATTCGATCCCGGGTCTCCAGGATCGCGCCCTGGGCCAAATGCAGGCGCCAAACTGCTGCGCCACCCAGGGATCCCAGAACATAATTTCTAAAGCACATCTATAAACATGGATGGAGTCAAACCTCTGTATATATTTATAATCACTGTGATCTTAATCATTTGACAGACTAGGTATAGACATTGCAGAGGTGAGAGAGAGGCTATGACCATAACCAAGATCACACTGGTAGTGCCCTACCTGATTATGACACTTAAGTCATAATTTAACAAGGCAAAGAGACATATGAACAAATAACTACAACACAATATAATTAATAAAATAACAGATGTACCAACAAAATGTTATGAAAACCCTGAAAAGGGAATACCTGGCTCTTCCTAGAGAATATTGGAAATCAAGAGCAAGGTGTTAAAGGACTGGTAAAATTTCTAAAGATGGCAAAGGGAGAGAAGAGCATTTTAAATAAAGTGACCAGTAAATTAAAAGGTTGAAGACAATAAAACATTCAATATATCAAAGGAATGTCAACCTGTGTGGTGTACTGCAACAAAGGAGCAGTAACATGGTGTTTAATGGCAAATTAGGCAGGAAAGAATTCAGGGTTCACAGTTATAACTTGCTCAAAAATTTTATAGGGCCACAGAGAACCACAGAAGGCTTTAAAGAGGTACATAAAATGAATCAAGTTTGTGTTTTAGACCAACTCTGTTGTATGGAATTTGGATGACCAGGGCAAGAAGTTAGCTGCAAGAAGAGAAACTGGAAGGTTCATTAAAGGCCTGGCCAAGGGCAGTGAGGATACACAGGAGAGCAAAGGTTTGAGAAATACTCCAGAGATCAAATTTATAACATTTTGTTTAAATTACCATAGTCATTTAATTGTTATTGTTTGTGGTTGTTCTTTACCATGTTACTGGTTTGCTTTTGAATGAAGTTTTTTTTAAGACTTACTTATTTATGAGAGACAGAGAGACAGAGAGAGAGGCAGAGACACAGGCAGAGGGAGAAGCAGGCTCCATGCAGGGAGCCTGATATGGGACTCGATCCTAGGACTCCAGGATCACGCCCTGGGCCAAAGGCAGGCACCAAACCGCTGAGCCACCCAAGGATCCCCTAATGAAGATATTTTCTAATAACCTATTTAAATAATTAACTGATCTGAAATACATCTTCTCTCCTTTTCTCATTCTTCACTTAACCATTTCTTAATTGTATGGAGATCCTGAGCATTCCTCACACTTTTAGCCCTTAATTCCTTCTTAATGTTCTCATTCTCCTTTATTTCTCTCCCTTTCCCCCACCACACAAACACCAATACACAGTATAGCTATGATGTTTAGAAGTGCAATGGTAAACTGTGTTTGAACTGTGAGAGTGATTGTCTTTTCACCTTTAATTTCAATCCACAATAGATACTTAACCATCTAATGCCCCCCCAAAAACCTCAATTCTATAAGTAAATGAGCATCTTTATGGTTTCAGGTCTTATATTCAATGCTTTAATCTATTTCAAATATATTTTTATGTATGATATAAGATAGTGATCCAGTTTCATTCTTTTGCACTGAACTGTCCAGTTTTCTCAACACCATTTATTGACTAGTTTGACTATTCTCCCATTATATTCTTGCCTCCTTTGTCATCAAATCATTGACTGCATATATGTGGGGATTTTTCTGGGCTGTCTGTTGTATTCCCTTGATCCCTGTGTCAGTTTTCATACCAATACTCTTTCAATTGCTATAGCTTTGTTGTATAGTTTAAAATTAGGAATCTTTTTTCTTTCTCAAGATTGCTTTGGTTATTTGGATTGTTTTGAAGCTCCATACAAATCATAGAATTCTTTATTCTAAAATAAAGAATTTCAAATTCTGTGAAAAATGGCATTGGTATTTCAATGGGAATTACATTGAATCTGCAGATTGCTTTGGGTAGTATGGACATTTTAACAATATCAATTCTTCCAATCCATGAGCACAGATTATCTTTCCATTTATTTGTGTCATCTTCAATTTCTTTCATCACTATCTTATAGTTCTCAGAGTATAGGCCTTTCAGCTTCTTGGTTAAATTTATTACTAAAACTCCTAGAAGAAAACATAGGCAGTAAGTTCTGTGACATCAGTCTTAGCAATATTTTTTTGGGCCAGTCTCCTCAGGCAAGGGCAACAAAAATAAAATAAATAAAAGGGATTACATTAACATTTCTGCACAACAAAGGAAAGAATCAACAAAATGAAAAGGCAGTCTACTGAATGGGAGAAGATATTGGCAAATCATACATCTGATAAGGGATTAATATCCAAAATATATTAAGAACTTACACAACTTAATATAAAAAACCCCCAAACAACCTGATTAAAAAACGGGCAGAGCACCCAGTGCTCATACCGTCAAGTGCCTCCTCAGTGTTCATCACCCAGTCACCCCATCCCTCCTCCCACCTCCCCTTCCACTACCTCTTGTTCATTTCCAAGAGTTAGGAGTCTCTCATGTTTTGCAACCCTCTCTAATTTTTCCCACTCATTTTCCCTCCTTTTCTTTATAATCCCTTTCACTATTTCTTATATTCCCCATATGAGTGAAACCATATAATAATTGTCTTTCTCCAATTGACTTACTTCACTCAGCATAATACCCTCTAGTTCCATCCACATCGAAGCAAATGGTGGGTATTTGTCCTTTCCAATGGCAGAGTAATATTCTATATTTATATATATATATAAATATAGAATATATCACATATATCACAACTTCTTTATCCATTTATCTGTTGATGGACATCAGGGCTCCTTCCACAGTTTGTCTATTGTGGACATTGCTGCTAGAAACATCAGGGTGTAGATGTCCTGCCGTTTCACTGCATCTGTATCTCTGGGGTAAATCCCCAGCAGTGCAATTGCTGGGTCAGAGGGCAGGTCTATTTTTAACTCTTTGAGGAACCTCCACACAGTTTTCCAGAGTGGCTGCACCAGTTCACATTCCCACCAACAGTACAAGAGGGTTCCCCTTTCTCCACATCCTCTCCAACATTTGTTGTTTCCTGCCTTGTTAATTTTCCCCATTCTCACTGGTGTGAGGTGGTATCTCATTGTGGTTTTGATTTGTATTTCCCTGACGGCAAGTGATGCAGAGCATTTTCTCAATGCTTGTTGGCCATGTGTATGTCTTCCTTGGTAAAATTTCTGTTTATGTGTCTTGCCCATTTCATGATTGGATCGTTTATTTCTTTGCTGTTGAGTTTAATAAGTACTTTAGAGATTTTGAAACCTAGCCCTTTATCTGATATGTCATTTGAAAATAGCTTCACCCATTCTGTAGGTTGTCTTTCAGTTTTATTGACTGTTTCCTTTGCTGTGCAGAAGCTCTATATCTTGATGAAGTTCCAATAGTTCATTTTTGCTTTGTTTCCCTTGCCTTCATAGATGTATCTTGCAAGAGTTAGTGTGGCCTAGTTCAAAAAGGGTGTTGCTTGTGTTCTCCTCTAGGATTTTGCTTGATTCTTGTCTCACGTTGAGGTCTTTCAACCATTTTGAGTTTATCCTTGCGTCTGGTGTAAGAGAATGGTCTAGTTTGACTCTTCTGCACGTGGCTGTCCAATTTTCCCAGCACCATTTATTGAAGAGACTGTCCTTTTTCCAGTGGATAGTCTTTCATGCTTTGTTGAATTTTATTTGACCATAGAGTTGAGAGCAAAAAATGGGCAGAGGACTTGAAGGACATTTTTTTCAAAGAAAATTTACCGATAGCCAACAAAAACATGAAAAGATGCTCAACATCACTAATCATCGAGAAAATACAAATCAAAATCACAATGAGGTGATACACACTTCACAATTGTTAGAACAGCTATTATAAAAAAGACAAAAAGTAACAAGTATTGGTGAGAATGTGGAGAAAAGGGAATCCTCATACACTATAGGAAATGTAAATTAGTGCAGCCACTGAGGATATCAGTATGAAGGCTCCTCAAAAAATTAAAAGTAGAGGGGCACCTGGATGGCTCAGTGGGTGAAATCTGCCTTTAGCCCAAGTCATGATCCCGAGGTCCTGAGATTGAGTCCCATATCAGGTTACCCACGGGAGCTGCTTTTCCTTCTGCCTATGTCTCTGCCTCTCTGATGAATAAATAAATAAAATCTTCAAAAAATAAAAGTAGAACTACTATATGATCCAGCAATTCCACTTCTGGGTATATATCTGAAGAAAAAGAAAACAATTTGAAGAGATATATGCACCCCGATGTTCACTGCATCATTATTTACAAAAGCCAAGATATGGAAGCAATCTAAATGTTTGCTGATAGACAAATGGATAAAGATGTGGTATACATTTACAAAGTAATGTTAGTCAGATATTTAAAAAAAAAAAGGAAATCTTGCCATTTGTAATAACATGAATGAAATTTATGGTATTTTGCGAGGTGAAATAAGTCAGACAGAGAAAGACAAAAATAGCATCTGATTTAACTTACATGTGGAATCTAAACAAACAAAACAGAAAAGGACTCATAGATACAGGAAATAAACTATTGGTTGCCAGAAGGGAGATGGATTGGGGGCAGCTGAAATAGGTAAAAGGGATTCAGGGATACAAACTTCCAGTTATAAAATAAGTAAGTCATGGGCATGTAATATACAGCAAGGTACATAATCAATGATATTGCAATAATGCACTCTGATCTGATGACAGATGGTAACCAGACTTATTTTGAGGATCATTTTATAATGCATAAAAATATTGAATCATTATGATGTATACCTGAAACTAAGAGGGTATTGTGTGTCAATTATAAGTCAATTTTAAAAAGTTAATGAGCATCTTTAGGTGCCATATTTTCAAAATTTGGCCTATTTGCTCTATTGAAAGGATTTTTATTTAATGCTAATGCAGTGGAGGAAAAAATCTGCCTGGTTAATTGCCATTACAGTTAAAATAATCAGTAAGTTGATTTTTCTTACAGTTCAGTTAGCTATTGAGATTTTATGTAAAATGTAATTCAATTCCTATGTCATGTTCTTGTCCTGCAGATAAAAGACAAAGCAGAATCATATATCCATCCCTTCCATAGAGTAGTAGATGACATTATTTCTATTCTGATTGTGAATTTCAAACTTTTACCTAACCTAACTTGATTAAAGGCTTAGGGAATATTTATAGTCACCTAGTTAATTTGAAATTTTACATAGTCAGCAGTAACTCAAAAAGATGGCAACCAAACATTATTGAATCAACCAGATGACATACTCACAGAGCAGCCTTTCAGAAAGGAAAAGTATCTCCAACAAATTGGCAAGATGTTAGTCTCATATTTACAGAGAATTTTAAATAAGAAATCTTATCTTGTTTTTGTACAGAAAATATATTGCAAAACCGTGTTGAAAATTTCAGTTCCATTATTATTCATATAAGCTGTCAATCACTGACCCTGTCTTTCAGAGATACACTTGATTAGAATCTCTCTACAAATAAGTAACAATATATCCTTCATAGAAAATATTATAGCCAATATACTAATGCCAAGTTAATTTTAAATTTTCATATTTGAAATAATACCACTGCTTGTATTTTTTTCCTCAGATTACTTATTTAATAACAGTTGCATCTGGAAATAATAATGGTTTTCATGTTTACCAAGAGGCACAGAGATGAAATCTCATGTTTAATTTCTTCAGATACAAAGACATCTGTGCTACATCATGAAAAACTTATTATAAAATTATTTTGTACTTTAATAAAAATATCCACATTCATACTTCCCTTTAAGATAATGGTACTGATATCATTTGTCAGTCAAATAATAACCAGTTTAATATTTCAAGTGCTAACAGTGTCATTAATATTTATAAAGAAAGCAAATTTAGCAAAAGAGTCAAACTCTAGGGTTTGGAAAAAATATTTATTGGTTAAAATAAAAGTGAAAACTAGCAGTCTTCTCTGCCTGTTTGCCTCAATTAGACTAAGTATTCTTCAGCTCTCATCTAAGCTATTGTAATAAAGGCTTTAACCAATCCACAACAGCTGAGCAAAATGTACGTAGAAGTAGTCAGATTCTGTGTCTAATTTCTGCACAAACATTAATAGCCATTATTCTGATTTTATTTTCTGTATAATTTTTCTATAATCACTAAGTATAGTCTAATTTATAAAGACTTGAGAAATGATTCATAATGAAATTTCCTTGAGACATAACAAATTCTCAATGAGTGATGTTTGTATTATTATTATTATATTCTTTGCACTATCTTTCTTATTTTGCCTTATCTTCTCCATAAATTCCCATGGGGAAAAAAAGAAAAAGACAGAAACTTAATTTTATAAGTTTACTGTCTTAGTCTGCTTGGGTTGCTGTAACAAAATAATACAGACTGGGTGGCTTATACACAATAAATATATGGTATTCCTCATAGTTCTGGAGCCTGAAAGTCCAAGATCACGGCACTGGCTTCACCTCCAAAGGCTTCACGTAGGCCTTTTTGGCAGGTTGCAACCATATATAGCTGACTCTTTTTCAGTAAGCTAGCTCAGAAAAATAATCTACCAAATGAAACTTGATCAAAATATAAACTGAACTATTTGATTTTATTAGACTCATGGTATTCTCTAAGAATCTATTTTTAACATCTAATAATTTTATGGGTGAGGACAGAATGATATTTAAGAGGTGAATCTGCTTGAGCAGCATAAAATAAACATTCTATCCTAAGTGTGAATTAGTCATGCAGTGATTTTTTTTCCTTCCATCTGACTCCAGTGTCAGGAAAAAAAAAAATAAGACCAGAAAAGACATGTTCATGTTAGCTTGACAGCAAGTGACAGAGCATGCCAAGAACCCATCACCTGGGTCAGCTGAGGAATATGTTCAGAGCAAGCATGGTTAGTACAAGGAATTACACTGTAAATTTTCTTTGGGGAATTCATTCCAGTGTCATAAAAATGACAATTCTGAATATCTGATAGAGGATTATTTTTTGACAGTTGTTTTGTTGTAAGACTGTTATTGTTCTTTAGCACCTCATGCTCCTCTATGGATCATAAGGCCCTAGGCTAAAACTAAACTTTCATAAATTCAAAAGGTAACCAGTAAAAGGCTGTGATGAGAGTGAAGGTACAATTTATGAAACAGCAACCCAAATGATTAAATTCATAGATAAAGTTGACCAAAATTTTCCAATACCTATATGGAAAATCCTCCAAGTTGCTAACACATACAAAAGAAGCCTTGATCAAAGGCATGCTATTTTATTGGATAAGAACACTTAACATTATAAAAGATGTTAATTGTCATTAAAATGAGTTATAAATTTAACTAAATTTCAATAAAAATGACAGATTTTCCAAAACAATATAATTATGAAACTTCACATATACAAAATAAACAAGCAAGAATAGACACTAAAAATCAGAAAAAGGTGGATATTGAATGGTATTAGCATTATCAGGCATATCATGAAAACCAAATGGTTTTCAAGACAAACCTACTGATGAAACAAATAAAAAATAAATTATTTGTCTCTCTGTGTGTGTGTGTGTGTCTATAAATGAATAAATAAATAAATAAATAAATAAATCTTTTTAAAAAAAGATAAATATTTTGTTATAAACAGGTCAGCTAAATTACTTTCTTGAAACAAGAAGGGAGGTGGTGAGCAGAGAATGAATGTTTCTCAAAAGTCTAATGATCTTTTGGTCTTTAAACCCTATGAGGTAGATATATTTAGCCCCATTTTTAGAGAATTAAGTTGCTTCCCCAAAGTATAAAGCTAAATATAGTGTAGTTAGCATTTTAAATTAGTTATCTAATTCAAGAGTCTTTTTTAAGTAATAATAATAACTTTTAATTTCAGAGTAACTTAAAAGATATGCTAAAATAGAGTCATACTCTTCATGTAGAATAACATATGTCTACAGGCTTACTTTTTCTAACAGACAAATAAGAGCAAAAAGACACAGAATAAAGGTGCACAAGGACCATATGTGGAATTTTCCTGGTTCAATCAGAAGCCAGTCATAGGAATTCTTGGTCATCATCAACATAGCTTACTGTTAGTTTCAGAAGTTTATAAGTAAAAAGTGTGAAAAGAAAAAAACATGTTTTATTCTTCAAATAAGAAGGTAAGCTGAGAGACATGAAAGGGAATGGCAGGAAAGATCACACAGGTTCCATGTACTATTGCTGTCAGTTACAGAGAAGAGTAGCAGGAAACCTTAATTCTAAGAAGGAGCTTCAGGTTAATGGAGTCATATAGGTTCATTTAATACAATCAGATCATTTAGAATTACATTCACAACTAATGAATAAGGAAAGTACCAAGTTGGCTTGAAGAAATCACTTAAACTCTATAGTCTGCATTTCACTCACTTGTAAAATTATTGGATTAGACAGATGCCCCCAAATATCTTTTAGACCTGAGATTATACTCAAATTTATTTCTTTAAATCTTTCACTTATTACATCTTTTTACTCTTTTAAGTCAATGATCTGATGTATGTTTAATCTTTCTGATTTTATGACATGTAGTATATAACTTTAAAGTATATTTGAATAAAAAAGTCTGATATGATCATTATAAACCCAACTTTTCATATTAAAGCCACCACCACTATCCACTAGCTGTCCATAGTTACATGCAAATTATGTATAATAATGAATGTCCTAAGAACTGGCTAAAAACCCCAAATCCATGAAGGGATAAATGTTGCAGACAGAAGATGTGAAAGAATGACAAAGGAGGAAAAAGAAATTTAAAAGTTAGATAAGGAAAGCAGGACTAGCCACATAACTTTCAGAGCCCAGTGCAAAATAAAAATGTGAGGTCCCTTGCTCGAAAGGCCGGGACAAAGGTACAATTAAAGGTATTAAAGCATTGATATTTTTTCTTAAAAATATTTTGTTACTTATAAAACGTAATAGGGGTAATAATGATACATGTACAACAAACTAAATTTACAAATTGCAAAAATATATATATTCTTAGTTTCATAACTCTACACAAAGTAACAAGTAATAATTTATTAATATGATATCCTGATTGTGCATACAAGTTTTCTAGCTTACTTTTCTGCAAGTCTATTTTATTAGGTCATCATAATTTATACTTCTAGCAACTTCATTTTCAGTAAATAAAATCAGAAGTGATATCTGTCTTGGAAAAAGATTACAGTTTAAAAATACAGTTATTTTTACTTATTATTTTATTATTATTATTATTTTAAGTAAGCTCTGTGCCCCACATGGGGCTTCAACCCATGACCCTGAAATCAAGAGTTGCATGTTCTACCGACTGAGCCAAACAGGTGTCCTTGCAAGATTAAATTTTTAAAAAAATATTTTTTTACTTTGGAAAGAATGTTTCTGCTAATGTGACTGTTACTGGAGTTGTTAAGAGTGCTTTATAGTAACAAATTGAGTTAAATTTCTAGCAAATTACTTAAGATATAAGTTTTGGTACATCTAGAGATGGTATCTCTTGTGGAATATATTTTCTAAAATTGTTTCCCTCTTAACTTTCGTGTAAGTTTGAATTGAAATTTAAATGTTAATGTACACAACACCATTTTCATGTCTCCTCTGACATTCTTTTGCAGCTCATGGAGGGCATTCAAGAAAACAAGTGGTTTCATGATTTGTACAGAATTCAAAACACTGTTTACGTGTCTATTGATGTATCTTCAGTAACAAAAACAAAAATAATATTGAAGTTGTCTTCCTCAATAGTTAGGTTAATTTCAAGTTTCATATAAAAATGTATTTTTAATGGAATGCAGCAATCTTTAAATTTAATATCTATTTGTAAGCTTGTAAATATCTGCCTTGCAGTGCTGTGGCACTTTTTTAAAACAGAAATTCTAAACTTTTGAAGAATTGTAATGACTCTGATAGACTTTATTGCAGTGTCCATGTGTATGCTTTTATTTTGCAATAATTTGCTGACAGTTTACCGCCGGAGTGCCAGCAGTTTCTGTCTTATTGCTGAAGCCAGGGAGTTACTATTCAGGCCCCACAAGGATGGGGTCTGGGGTCTAGGGACTAATGGCAAGCCCATTCTGCTCCCAGGTGGAGCCACAAGTCTTTCTTTCCTGGAGCTGTGGCAGGTGCCACTATTGCTGTCATCATTGCTTCTACTGCTTGCTGTGGCATTAAATATACTTTCCTTCTCTCCACACCATTCCACCTTTTTAAAATATCACTTTCATTATCTTACAGTCATTCTCAAATACAATGCACATAAATGAGAAAAGAATGAAAAATACCTAGCATTATACTTGGCATATGGTAGGTTCTTAATTCCTGGGATTTCTCAGCTCCTTCTTTTCCTTCTTGTGGGTTAGGACAACACTTCCTTTATTTTTATGGGAGTGAGGGTAGTAAACCAGTAGTGAGATGAGGGTGGGGGAAAGGGGCATATAGTGGGAATAAAAGAAATGGAAAATTTAAAGAACTCATCAATTGTCACTCAGCTAAAATAATATATAGGTCAAGCACAATGCTAGATGCTATGTACACATTGTTTCCTTTAGTCCACAAGTCGATCAGATGAAGTCAATCAGATCTGGGCTGAAAGACTCTACAACTTGAAAAGGGTATAATTGTAAGAAAGTTACCCAATGCCTTTTTCTTTGGAACTGTGTATCTCATCACTAAAGTGACAATGCACCCATTTTCAGGATTGTTTTGATGATTACAGGTACAAAGCGCCTGCCTTCTATCATGACCTCTGTGCACAGTGGTTATGGGAGTTAACTCCTGCAGCATCCCACACGGGATCAACAAGAAGCTGCATCATCATCCAGCCACATTGGTTTATACTTGCCATGCCTGTGTTAGGCAAATTTATAAGGATATCTTCCCATCCCAAGATTCCTGACACCTGGTTGTTCAATTAAACATTAACCTAGTTACTGCTGTAAAGATATGTTGCAGGTATAATTAAGTTTTGGACCTGAAGATAAGATTATCCGATAGTATCCAAGTAGGCCCCATAGCATCACATGAGCCTTTTAAAGCAGAGAAATTTCTCCAGCTAGAATCAGAAAAGAGATCAGTAGAAGAGGAAGGCAGAGAACAGAAGAGAGAGAGAAAAGGTCAGGAAGAGAGGAAGCATAGAAAGGACTCAACTTTTCACTATTGTCATAAGGATGGACAAAGGGGGTTGACAAACCAGGGAATGCAAGCAGCCTCAGAAGCTGAGAACCACCAGCCAACAGCCAGCAAGAACATGGGACCTCAGTCTTATCACCCCATGAAATAAACACTTCCAATTATCCCAGTGAGTTTGGAAGCAGATTCATCCCTAGAGCTTCCAGAAAAGAATACACCTTGCCAACACCTTAATTTTGGTCTTGTGAAACCCAGATCAGAGAAACAGCTGAGCCACTCCATACCTGGACTTCTGACCTGCAGGACTAGGAGGTAACAGATGGATATTGTTTGAATACCCATTTGCGGCTAAATTCATGGTACTTTGTTATGGAAGCAATCTCCTCACAGAGAAGATTCAAAAGATTACTGGCAACAAGAAGTACTTGAATCCATTTAAAGATCCTGGAGTAATCTTTGTCTAATTCTTGCTATAACTATTGTCCATGTGCTGTCGTTAACAGAATGACATACAAATCCCCCATCCATGAAACTAATAAAAATGCAGCCTAACAAGATGATCACATGGTATCTTCCCTTCATTTTCACCAGTCTGCTAAATGTAGAAAAAGAAAAAATCCCTGAATAGATCTGTTGATACATTTAGTTTTTATGATTTGTCATTCCAGCAGATGAATCTTATAACATCCCCAGGTTTTCAGGAAACAGAAGGGAATTTTTACAGCTATATTTGATGGACATTTTCAGTCATATTATTAGGAAGCCAACTCTGGTATCTGCAAACAACAGGCACAGCAATTCCTGTGTGTGCCGAACAGGAGAAATTAACACAAATGTTCCTGACAGCTGAGACTGAACTATTAAAAACTGTGGGAATGCTCTCAGCAGAGACACTACCAAAATAGAATGTAATCTTTAATTGAAAAATGACAACTTGCAAGAAGGCTCTCTGTTTCCCCTCTGTCTCTAGTGACCCAATTTTTACTTTATATCATACATAGCAATTGTTCTCCCTCTAATCTGCTTATTAAGTATCGATTTTTAAATAAATATGCTGCAGGATTTGTTGATGATTTGCCATCTTCTTGTTTGAAAAAAAAAACAAAAAACCTTTCATTGGTGTTCTTATTCATCAAGCTAAAAGAAAAGCCATTTTATCATATCCCTTAAATTATAAAATGATCAGATCAGGAAACTGAAAGTGCCATGTCTTTGACCTAAAGCAATGTTCCTGGAGGCAGTTCTGAGCATGAAAGTGGAGAGGGCCTACTTGTCATCCATTCATTAATTCAAGAAATGATGATCAAGCAACTACTTTATGACAGGAACTAGGATAGGTGCTGGGAACACAAGGATAAGCACTGAAGACATAGTTCACTCACCATGCAGGGGAGATATGTAATGAGACAAGTATAATGAGACCTGTAGAGAGCTACATGAAGTTAAGATAGAATCCACAGTGACAAAAAAAAAAAAAAAAAATGTTTTCTACGACTAAAGGGAGAATCACAATAAAGGTTAATTCCAAAGAGCGAGATAAAGAGGCTGACACCTGGGGAGAAGTCAAGACTGGTACAAGAAGCTTAGGGAGGGGGTCTTTGGTGGGATAACTAGAGATGCCAGAATTTCTACTCAAAGACATATAAAGTGCTTCAGATCTCTCCCCTAGGTGGGGAGAAAGCTACAGCCTGAAAGAGAACCATTGGAAATGGCCAAATGAAGAGAGGCTACTCCCAATTCAACTCTCTCCTCCTTTCAGGAGAAATAATGAGTATATCAGAGAGAACAGCTTCCTTACCTCACATTGACCTAGTGAGGTCACTGTAAATAGGCATTGAAAAAAGTTTTTCCCCAAATACTTTCTCTACTGTTTCTTCTTCAGAAAGCCAAAATTCTGTATCCCTAATCATAAAGAAAAGGCTCCCAAAAGAAGTGTCCTAAGCTGTGTTTAGCTAACATAACAGTGTTTAGTGAAAGGTAATTTATACTATAGCTCAATAGTGTAGAAAATTGGAAGCTGAAGCAATGAGATGTTGGGTTGGAAGGAGGATTGCTGGATTGGAACATTCCTAATCTCCTTCCAAATTCAGCCTAGAGTTGCCCACAGAAGCAGCCTTGAAAGAGAATATGTGAAGGTCATATTCACTACTAACAAGCACTTGCATCAGTAACTAGCCACCACTCCACTGGGAAGGGGTACAGTGAAACAGGTGTCACAACCATTCAAGTCATCCAAGTGCTGTGTTTCTGACCCCACTAAAGAAGACTTCATTGTGGACAAGGGCTGAAGGAAGAAGGGAAGTGATTGTTTGCATATTTTTAGCCCTAGAGCAAATTTTCTACAGCAAAGGATGCCAGTCTGAGTGTAATTTAGGAGGTTCCCAAGATCATGCTGGCCATCCATTGATTTGCTAAGAGAACTCACATTGTAGAAGTGAGTCCTATCATATTCAGAAAGTCATTATATCCACAGTTAACAGTTTATTTCAGTGAAATGATACAGATAAAAATCAACAAAGGGAAGAAGCACACAGAGCTGGGCTCAGGATAGGCCAGGGGCTGAGCTTACAGTTGTCTTCTCCTGAGAGTCTTGCAGATAGCATTTATTCTTCCCAGCAATAATATGTGGTAACTCACAGATATACTACCAAACAGGGAAATTCAAATAAACTTTCGTGTCCAAATTTTGTTGGGGGCTGGCACACAGACATGGATGACTTAGTCTCCAGACCCTCAAGTAGATACTGTGTGGTCCAAGGCCCTCCCCATCATAAATCACATTGCTGGCACAGAATGTCTGGCATGGTCCAATACCTTCTGGCAAGCAAAGACACTTTTATCAGGCAGGACATTCCAAGGACTTTGAAGCTTATCTCGCAGAAGCTAGTCAAGGGCTTAACCATTCTTTGGGCAAGGTTAATCTTTTACTAGACACTAAATAAGTGAACAAGTGAGGTAGCATCACAAAAACTATAATCTTTTTTTTTTTTTGGTATTTTAATAGTTAAACTTCATCTTGCTCATAGCATTAAGCCACTTGACAAGTCTTCAAGTCTTAAGTATTTGAAATGATGTATTACTTTTAATGTCAACTGTAGCGTAATTAGTATAAGAATATTTTACACTAAGAATCTCATATAACTCTTCTAAGAGTTTCATACATTCATAGGACTAAGATCTGGTCATAGACCTACCCTTCAAAGTAGATCCTAGGAGATCCAGTCTCTGGTCACATTCTCTAAGTGACCCATACTTTCCAGTCCTATGATAAACCAGTAGACCAGAGAAGCTGAAAAGAAGGCTGGATATTCAAGATCTACTGGATGTTTTGTCAAAGTGAAGCCACTTCAAAGTGAACCATAAATATGTCTTCCAAACTCAATGATCATGCAGAGTAAGGAAACAGCAACTTCAGCCCAACATTTAACGTATTGGAAACAGGGGAAAGAATTTGCATTATCAGTTAACCCCTAAGGAAAAAGAGAGCTATAAACATTAGCAGGCTTTGTATATTTCCATATTATTTAAGATCGTCAGGAAACAAAAAATGACTAGTGATTAGATTTTCAAACCAAATCAGAGGACAGCCCTCAAGTTTAGGAAAAACTGTTGCTGAAATGCCTATCTTCTCAGCCACCACCCCCATACATATGCTAAACACATTATACCATCAACGGAGGATTTTAAAGTATAAAAAGCAGCACTGATTTTGTATAATATACATCAAGAAGTCCAAATTAAAAGTGGAACTCTTCTAAAAAAGAGCATGCCATTTTAAAGACATTTATTTTAAAAAGAAGAAGGAGGATAAGAGCAGTACATGTGATTTCCCAAAAATGGAAAATATGAAAGAAAGTGAAAGTATAGTAATATGGATATAAAACTCAGAAACCCTATTATTTATTAGGATATTGGAACATATCACCAGTTGATTTTAAATCTCTGAAAGATCAATAAGGTTTGTACAATAACTGAAATCATAATCACTTAAGTCTTCAAAAATATGTAAGTCCCTCTAATATTTTTTTATGGAAGAGTATCATGAACAGATCAATATACTTCTCCTTCACAGCAAAAGGAAATGCTTGTATATGGGAAAAAGTGACTGATCAGATACATCTTGCCTCAGCCAGATTTTTGTTGTTTTTACTAAAGCCCCTATAACTGTATAACAGTTTTGGAAATGAGAGCTAGCTCAAAAAATTTATGGGTTGGTATACAAAGTGGTACAGAGAATTATTCCAAAGGTAGTTTTCTATAGTTCATTATTGACTTGAAATGGAGATTTTGAGTTTATACCAATGGAGTTTGGCCTACTTATGACATTGTTTTCTTCTTTTGGAAAAGGACTTTTTCCGATGGTGATTGTACCTTTGCTTGGAGCATACACTGTCAATTGCCTGCTTGCAATTCATTCTTCTTCCCAATTTCTGTTGAGGAGGCATTGTGTCCACTTCCACAGCTTCCCTTGTAACTAATGGAGCTCACTTAACTCAGTCTTGGCCAAGGAGATGTAAAGAAAATCTGAAGAGGTTCTCAGGTTTTTTGCCTTCTGGGTAAAAAAGAGTGATGTACCTGGTACACCCCTACTTATTGCTTCTCCTGCTTTGAATACTGAAATGATTCCTGGGGTTGTAGTAGCCATCTGAGAATATGACATAACAAGCATGGAGTAAAAACTGAAGATAGAAGGGATGCCTGGGTAGCTCAGGGGTTGAGCATCTGCTTTTGGCTCAGGGCATGATGCCGGGATCCAGGATCAGGTCCCACATTGGGCTCCTTGCATGGAGCCCGCTTCTCCCGCCTGCCTAGGTCTCTGCCTCTCTCTCTCTCTCTCTCTCTCTCTCTCTTTCTCTGTGTGTGTGTCTCAAATAAATAAATAAATAAATAAATAAATAAATAAATAAATAAATAAAATCTTTTAAAAAACAGAAGATGGAAAAATAAAAAAGATAAAGCTTGTGTCTTTCATGGCATCTGTATTAGTAAAGATATTCATTAGCTAGACATGCGGCAATGACAACTTCAAAAACCCAGTGACCAGTGAAGGCTCTGTTCCATCAGGTGATGGATGTGATATTTCACCAGTCACCATGCCAGGGAGAAGGTAACATGGCAGAAACACTAACTCTTAAACACTTCTGCCCAGAAATAACACAAGCCATGTCTTCTCAGGGAAGGTTCATGTTCCCTGGATCACTTCTCAACTTAACCACATGCATGAAAGTCTTTGTCTTAGGTTCTGTGTTCCAGTGAACCTAGACTAATACAGTCTGTTTAGAATTCCACATTTTCTTCCTATAAACAATTTGGAGTCCTTGAAGAATTTTGATCAGGAAAGTGAACTAATCATTTCTGCGAGAAAGAAAATACATTTTGCTAATAGTATAAAGGAAGAATTATAGAAGTCAAGGCTGATGATATAAAAGCTAGTCAGCAGATAAATCCATAAAGCAAGATAATAATGAGAAATTCAACTGCAGCAATGAAAACAGAGGGAATAAAACAAACTGAAAGAGAAAATATAGACTGTGAAATGATCGTGAGAATTTTACAAGGACTGTGAAGTTAAGAGTGGTAAGCTTTCACTGTTACATGACCTGTAAGTGCTAGAACAGCTATGGGGAAAGTACCGCCCATTTTATTGTGAGCATACTGTGACACATTGTCCACCACTCCTCAAAGAGTAGTGACATGATGAAATCCAGAAAGACTGTGGCACTGCCTCACAAGAAATTCCATAAAATAAGTACTTATTTTCCTGGGATACTTAAGACTTAGACTTCACAGAGATAAACTGGGAGCTCTAGAAAACCCTTCTAAATTTCAGAATCTATAATAAGACAATACTCTTACCAATTTTTAAAGTATTTTTCCTATTAAGTAATTTTTAATCTGTTTAATTTTTCAGTGCCATATATCATATGATGAATATGATTTCCAGTTTTATTTCACTTGTTAAGGACCTGGAGAGTGATTATGTTTTAAGTGTAACCCTATATATATGGATATTGACAGGTGCAAGGAAGAGTTGCAAGCTCAAAATGCCTAACTTTCAAAAGCAGTCCAATCAGGAAGGATGTGATAAATGTACAAGAAAGTCCACTAGAATGGCTTTTTGGCAAGAAGAAAGGTGGCAGAAGAACATAGGCTAACAAGAAACTGCAACTCATTGAATCTGATTGAGATCAGTAAGTGATGTACCTTCCATTCACCCACACCAAGCAAGGGTATCTTGGAGATCAATGAAAACCTCTTCCTATAAACATAACAGAAAAATATGCTAAATGGACTTTTAATATGAGTGAATGTTGACTATTACTTGTTGATAATCTCATTTCATTTGGTAGGAATAGCCAAATCTCAAAATAATATTGAAAAGTCTGACAAGAAAACTCAATTATAAAATGTGGGAAAATATAGAGAAATTTTAGTGATGGATACAGTGCAGTGCTAGCTGACCTTTACATTCCTTAATTATATTGAATTAATAACTTCAGTACTAATGGTAATTTCTTAAAATGGCATAGTGAAAAGGCCATTATGTTACATAAAATCTCCATGGAAATGAAAGCCCACTAGTTTATCTTTTTAAAGGGCATTAATTTGTCATTATAAACACATTCATATTTAATAAATTCTGATTTTATTTGTGTTGATAAGTCTCCACACCAAGATATCCATTTCTCTGCTATCAATACAAATCCCTCGGCTAAGCTCCTGACTTGATCTTTAGGGTCAATAACCAGTCCTGAATTACACACAACTAAATATGAGCCAGTGTGTTTTATATCTGAGCTAGAGGTCTGGAAAATACTGACTGTGAGCCAAATCTACGAACTATTCTTGTAAATAAAGTTTTATTGAAACACAGCCATGCTCACCATTAGTGTATTGTCTATGGCTACTTTCATACTACAAATGTAAAGCTATTATGACAGAGAACATACAACCAACAAAATCTAGAATATTTATCCTTAGCCATCTACAGAAAAGGTTGGACTACCTCTTATCTTCACTAATCATCTAAAAAAAAACATTCATTACCCTCACTTGTGATCATTAAAGTAGTTACCAAGATGGTAGCAGGATTTTGGCAATATACAAAATGCTCTTTTTTTTTAATTCTAAGACTCTCGTCAAATCTTCAGATTTGAACATGGATAAGAGGTATGTATCCTTAAGAAGTAGAAACTCAGAACCTCCAAGATCTGAAGCATCATCGTGGGAAAATGACATCTTTATTCCCCCAAATTCCTAATTTTTTCCTCTTTACCCTACTCACTTTTCTGCTCATCATTCCACCAGTGATACCATTCATGGCAGGGCATATTGTGAGAAAAGAAGCAATTTCTTCAGAGTACAAATTTTAAAACATATAGCTACTCATATAAAAATTAAACCAACCTATCTAAAGGAAGAACAATTCCATTAAATCTTATGTACCTCTTATACAGAAAAAAATTACAATGAAATTACCATGTATATAAGTGCCAGTAGCCAAAGAGTGGTAAGGATTTCTGGAGAACAAATTGCAGCATCAACCTCTTAGAGGAATTATGGGTCTCTGTGGGGATTGCTGGGAAGAAATAAATCCTAATCTTTACTACAGAAATAGCTAGAGGAAAAAAACTATTTCAACCTCTCCCAGTGAGGAAAAGAATCTCCCAAAGACAGAGTGAGTTTAAATAGAGCTGGTATGAGACCAGGAATCTGCATTTTAAGCCAAGTTCTGACATATAATTTTTGAATTATGCCTTGAAAAACACAATGTTTATTTTCTCCACTGTTATTGTACATTTTGCACACACATGCCCTACCTGTCACTAATCATTTTTAATATTATAAAAACAATACACTCTGGGTTCCTGCGTGATTCAATCAGTTGAACATCTAACTCTTGGTTTCAGCTCAGGTCATAATTGCAGATTCTGAGGATCTAGCCCTCCTTTGGGCCCTGCACTCAGGGGGGCATCTGTTTCTCTTTCTCTCCCTCTGCCACTCCTCCCACTCATATATTCTTGCTCTCTCTCTCTCTCAAATAACTAAATGAATCTTTATCAAAAAATATATATATATATGAAAAAAAATTCATTTTTAAAAGACTTGGTAAGATTAATAGGATTTTTAAAATACATAGTATTTTAAATGACTAGGAAGTAAAATCTTAGTAGGTGTAAACTTTGCAAATCTCTTCTCCCATTGTATCAGCTATTAACTCTGTTCATGGTGTCCCTTTTATTTTATTTTAGTTTAGTTTAGTTTTTAGTTTTTGTTAAATTCCAATTACATTTGGATGTAATTCAATTGATCAATTTCTTTGCCTTCTGGTTTATGCTTTGAAATTGTAAGGAGTTTTTCTTTATAACATAGGAGACTATTTTTTTTCTATTAACTATTATTGTTTTACCTTTCACAATTAGATTTAACCGAAATAAAGATTCTTCTTGTGTGAATGAATTTTTTATATAGAGTTAGACAGTTTCTTTGTAATACATATATTTCTGATTGATTTGTGGTGCTATCATTGATGTGTATGTGTATGTGTGTGTGTGTCCACAAATTACCTAGATATACAGAAGAATTCAGTTCAGGTAAGATAAAAATACTACAAGAATAAGGAATAAGTTTTGCCCTAGGATTAACAAGAAGAAAAATCAAGGAATGACACTCATAAAATACAAAAAGAAATTATGAAATATGCATTTATGAATGACATAAGAAATAGATCTATAAAGAACCAATTAAAATCATTGATTGTAATGGGTCATAACCATTAATTTTTTGAAAAAAAATTAAATATATTAAGAGTTGTCAAAATAATATTTTAAAAGAAAGAGACCAAAATCTAACACAACCAAAACGATGTGAAAATTAAATAAGTTAATTAAAGACTAAAAAGGCAAAACAGAAAAACAGAAAGTGAGGGGAAATCAGAGCGAAATGCCCTTAAGGGAGAAATTTCTTAAGCTCATAGGGAATCCCCCTAGAGCATTTAGCAGCCCAGATCATTCACTTCAATTTTCTTTCTCTCTTGGAAGCTCACAACCCATCCCAATATCCAAATTTCCTATTTAAGTACCAGGCAAGCTCACCATCTGTCCACACTTGTTGAAACACCAATCCTCCCCACCTACTGCGTGTGCACATGTACACGCTCACATACACACACCATAACAAAGACATTCATAATAGTCATTTCCTTACACGTGTTAAATTACTCAAGTTTCTCTTGATTGTGAGAAGAGCAGGTGCTGAGTTAGAAAAATTTCAAGACTAGGATCTTCTTCAAGTCATTATAATTTTTGAACTTGATACCTTTAGTGGTTCTTGGCTCAGACTGGCACATCAAGAAGACTGGGGAAAGTGAGTATGAAGTAAAATATGCATTTTGTTGTTTGGTTTTTTCAATTATTTTTTTAATTTAAATTCAATTAGCCAACATATTACTTTCAGATGTAAAGTTCAATAACTCATCAGTTGCATATAACACCTAGTGCTCATTACCTCACATATCCTCCTTAATTCCCATCACCCAGTTACCCCCACCCACCCACTCGCCACCCCTCCAGCAATCCTCAGTTTCTTTCCTATAGTTAAGAGTCTCTCATGGTTGGTCTCCCTCTCTGGTTTCTTTCCATTCTGATTTCCCTCCCTTCCCCTCTGATCCTCTGCACTGTTTCTTATATTCCACATAGGAGTGAAACGATATGATCATTGTCTTTCTCTGATTGATTTATTTCACTCAGCATGATAGCCTCCAGTTCCATCCATGTCAATATAAATGGTAAGTATTCAGCCTTTCTGATACTGAGTAATATTCCATTGTATATGTATACCATATCTTCTTTATCCATTTATCTGTCAAAGGACATCTGGGCTCTTTCCATAGTTTGACTATTGTGGACACTGCTGCTATGAACACTAGGGAGCAGGTGCCCCTTGGAATCACTGATTTTTTATCCTTTGGATAAATACCTAGTAGTGCAGTTGCTGGGTCATCGTGTATTTCTATTTTGAACTTTTTGAGGAACTCCATACTGTCTTCCAGAGTAGCCACACCAGTTTGCATTCCCACCATCTACTTTCTCTGCGTCCTCACCAATATCTGTTGTTTCCTGAGTTGTTAATTTTAGCCATTCTGACTGGTGTGAGGTGGTATCTCATTGTGGTTTTGATTCGTATTTCCTTGATGCCCAGTGATGTTGAGTATTTTTTTCATGTGTTTGTTGGGCATTTTTATGTCTTCTTTGGAGAAATGTCTGTTCATGTCTTCTGCTCATAAAATATGCATTTTTTGGAACTCCTGGATACAAGTAGCCAGCAGGTTGTTGGAAGTGCTTGCTCGTTGCTAGTACATTCCTGATTCAAGCTGCCTTTTCTCTAAGAGTGGAATTGGTCGCTCTCTCTTCTGTTCCACGATGGCACTATTTTGGTTTTCCTAATGTAGTCTTTAAGAAACATTGTAGGAAAATATTTGTTTTCATGTCTATCTTTTCTCTAGGCTCTGAGATAATAATGAGCAGGGATTGTGTTTTTTCATTTTTACTTCCTCATCACCTATGATAGATACATAGAAATTCTTTAAAATTTTTGATAAAAGAATGAATTCAAAATTGACAAAATGCATTATGTGTAGTTTAGTACAGCTTAAAGCTATGGAATTCACACTGTAACAATTATTGAGAAGAAATGTGCAGAAAAAAATAAAACACCAAAGAGTATCCCTAGGAGGGAGCCACATCTAAAACCCAAGAGAAAGAGGCACACTCTGAAAGGACATAAAAAGAGAAATGTGAAGGTTATTATAATAAAAATCATGAGACCTTCAGGCTTCCAGACTGAGGAGGTGATTAATGGTGTCAGTCAAAGTTATGGAAATTAGAAAGAGGATTTAGTGAAATCAGATATCTGTATGTGATTTCACTAACTTAGATTCATTCTTCATTATTGAGATAAAGTTTCCTAAGTAGAAATCTATTTAATGCAGTATTCTACACTAAACAATAGATGCTTATATCATTGTACTAGAAAATGTATAATCTCCCCAGATAGAATGAATATCTCTATATCTATATCGATATCGATATAGATATAGATATCTTCTTATAATGATCAAAACCCACGTACTTCTCTATATACTTACCTAGGAGAGCATTACATGCAAAGGAAACTGAGTAAATTACTTTTATGATGTTTAATATAGTCACCAGAAAACAATTTTAATTTTTCCATAATAGTAAGTATAGATATAAAAGAATGTCCTTTTTATTAAAGCTATAGCAATCCTTGAAGTGGAGAAATATTCAAACTTTACCCATGTTTACCCTATATCAACTTCATAAGTGTTCTTTCTTTTTTCCTTTATCATTTCTTGTGAAGACAATTTTCCATGATTTATGGTTTTAAAATATTATGTTAAAAGTATTCTGATGTATAAGACTCCTGGTGGCAGCAACATCTTTAGTGCTGATTCACTTTTATTTTTAAATTAAGGGTTGTTCTTCCTTGAAATTATTGGTGTTAAGACATTAATGATAATGTTGATTTTCATGATCTGTAGAGTCTTTGCCACATACTGGGCATGGCACCAAACATTAAGATGAAATACTGTTCCTCAATAGCTTTTAATACAATCTGTGGTTCTAATCTTAGTCTTTTTTGGGAGGAAAAGGAGGGTGAATGGAGAAAGCCACGACTGAAATGAAGCAGAAAGTAGCAAAGTTTAAAAGCCAAATGATTCTAAATCAATGCATTTTTATTTGTTTCAAATCATTGATGTTTAAATGAATAATACTACTACTGTGGCAGTAAAGATACATTTAAACTATCATTTCTGATACACAACAAAATGAAGTATCACATCCCAAAGAGACATATTTCTGGATATATAAACATGAGTTATGAACAATGGAATAAAAGAAGAATATGGAAAATATAATTTATGGTCCTTATACAATGTCAAATACTGGCTCTCTCTGAAGAGGTAAATGTATCACCATTTTCAAAAAATAATCTAAATACTTCAATTTAGGAACACCTGAGTGGCTTAGCTATTGAGCATCTGCCTTTGGCCCAGGGCGTGATCCTGGAGACCCAGGATCCAGTCCCACATCAGTCTCGCTGGATGGAGCCTGCTTCTCTCTCTGCCTGTGTCTCTGCCTCTTTCTCTCTGTGTTTCTCATGAATACATAAATAAATAAATCTAAAAAAAAGAATTCTTTCTAAAAATAAATACTTCAATTTAAAAATTATATTAATGTAACAAATTAAGAAGAAATAATCAGAATATTTATGATTACTGACAGATCATATTGTCTACATGGCAAACAGACATTATGCTTTCACATGTACAGCAAACTAATGAAGTATTTTGTTCCAAAATTATTAAAACACAGAACATGAAATACCCAAAGTGTTTACTAGATGCCCATAGAAGACTCTTGTAAGTAGAATAGGGTGACTCATTGTAAGTAGTCTAAGAAACTAAGGTGTTTTCATTCAATATCACCATTTGAAAAGCAGGCAGTTATCTTACAGAGAAACACAGATCTCTATATATCAAGTTTATGCATAAGTACTGAGAACTGGGGGACACAAGAAAAATGGTAAGAAGCACTTTTGGGGGAAAAATAGTGAAGCAAAGGAACAGAAAAAGCTTAAATAATACCTATATAGAAAAAAAAATCTAAGAGAAGCCAAGAAACCAATCAACACTGATGTGGAAATCCACAAGAAATAAGTAGTTAATCCTGATACAAGACTATTCTTAGATATTTTCTATTTCCCATCAAATGAGCAGTTTATTTAACAAATATTTTATTTTATTTTATTTATTTTTTTTAACAAATATTTTAAATTCACAAATAGTATCCAGGAGTGTGAGGAACTAAATGTTTGTGTTCTCCTTAAATTCATATGTTGAAATCCCAACACCCAATGTGATGGTATTAAGAGGTGGGACCTTTGGGAGATGATTAGGTCATGAAGGAGGAGATCTCATGAATGGGATTAATAAGAAAAGACACAAATACCAGAGAGCTTTCTGCCTGTTTTCGGTTTCTCTGTCTCTTTCGGTCTTTTTCTCTCTCTCTTTCTCCCTCCCTCCTTCACTCTCTCTCTCTTAATGCCAACACATTGAGAGGGATCTAGACATAGTCACAAAATCACCCAAAACAATCTTGTGGAGCATATTTCATGAGCTACTTATTCTTCATTGACTTTTAGTGAACAAACTGAAAATATAAGAGTATACTTCAAAAGGCCATATTTCTTTAGATGGTATTTATAAATTTAAAAAATGGCAGCTAACATGTGGGATCCTTGAGAAATCTTGCATACTATTTAAGAACTTAGACTCTGAAGCCAGACTGCTTGGTTTATTGACTCCTTCGCTTACTATCTGTTAGGTCCTGGGCAGGGTTTCACATCTTTTGAGTACTTCTTACGTTCAATGACTATTCTGTTTGTATTAATTAACCAATTTTTAAGAGATGAGGCAGTTGAGGTAGAAAGTAAAATAATATGCCTAAGGACACCCAACTAAGTAAATGCAGAACTGGAATTCCAAGCAAAACCACTTAACTCTGAGTCCAAAGTTAAGTTAAACTCTACATTGTACCTTTCATTTTAGTACTTTGAATATGATAATTATTTAGAAATGAGCAATTATGCATTTTAGGGCCAGTACCCAATTTTTCTTAAACAGAGAGGGGTCTGCTGAAGTGGTATAATGCTCTCTGTAGGGAATGTTTCTATACCTGTACCCTAACAACTTTATTAGGAGAAAGCTTTGCTGGAGAAAATGCTACAGTTTGGTGCCAAAATATATGACTAACTCTCATCTCCACAGACTTTTCATTAAAACTGCAAAGCAGGGATCCCTGGGTGGCGCAGCGGTTTGGCGCCTGCCTTTGGCCCAGGGCGCGATCCCGGAGACCGGGGATCGAATCCCACGTCGGGCTCCCGGTGCATGGAGCCTGCTTCTCCCTCTGCCTGTGTCTCTGCCTCTCTCTCTCTCTCTCACTGTATGCCTATCATAAATAAAATAAAAAATTAAAAATTAAAAAAAAAAAAAAAACTGCAAAGCAGGGGCAGCCTGGGTGGCTCAGTGGTTTAGCACCACCTTCAGCCCAGGGCCTGATCCTGGAGACCCGGGATTGAGTCCCATGTTGGGCTCCCTACATGGAGCCTGCTTCTCCCTCTGCCTGTGTCTCTGCCCCCAGCCCTCTGTGTTTCTTATGGGTAAATAAATAAAATCTTTAAAAAAAAAACTGCAAAGCAGTATTCTACTGGTGTCTTTAATGATCTGCTACAATTACCAAGTCTCTTCTCCTCTTATGAAACCTACATGTGTATGCTATCCCCACACCTGCACCCTACAAGATAAGACACTAACTTGAACCTATCTGATAGGATCTCTTCCTCTTCTTGATTCCAAACATTCTATGTATACACAGAATTTGCATATGCTCTATCCTCCTCCTCTCCTAAATAAATGAACACTTATTCCTCCTCATAAGGCCTCTCCCTCCACCAGCATTCTGACTCCCATCCATTTACTTAGAAAACCTGCCTGTATTTGTGCCTTTTCCACCTTGTATTCTTAAGCATGCTCAAATTTCAATAATCTTCCCTATAACCTCACAGCCCTCTAATTAGCACTGTTCTTCCTCTCCGTCCTCAGGAGCCAAACTACTTGAGAGTGTTGCCTGTATTTTTTTATCTCCATTTCCACCTTACCACTCACTCTTTAGTCCAGGATTCCACTAATAAGATTCCATGGAAACCGCTTTTACTAAAGTTAATAATCTACAAATCGCTAAATTGAGTCCTGTCTTACCTGATGTATCAGCAGCTTTTTTGAAAAGATTTATTTATTTATTTATTTATTTATTTATTTATTTGAGGCAGTGGGGGGAGCAGTGGGAGAGAGAGAATCTCAAATAGACTCCCCACTGAGCACAGAACCTGACAAAGGACTCCATCTCATGACCTTGGGATCATGACCTGAGTTGATATCAAGAGTCAGAAGCTGAACTAACTGAGCCACCCAGGTGTCCCTCAAACACCTACTTGTGAAACACAAATTTCAATCTCCAGCAAGGAACTTTTCTTGACTTCCATATCAATATACACAACTGCCTATATGATGGCCCTGCTGATATCTCAAAGACACATGAAGCTGAACTCATGCTTCCTCCAAACCCATCCCATTGTAATGTTCTCTATTTCAGTGAATGGTTCAATGATCCATCTAGGTTTCCTAGTTATTAATCCATGAGTCCCTCTTCAAGCCTCCCTATCCTCCATCCCACTCCCATTTTCCACTGCTACTAATTTTATCTCCTAAGCATCTAGTCCATCCACATTCATGGTATATGCTATATATTATGAAACATCCCTGGCAGGGTATGGGACATCACCCTCCAATCAAACATATTGATATTTTTACAGTGAAACATTAATACATCACTAAATGAGATAGATAATAACTATAAGTAGTTTCATGTCAGTTCATTTCAGGCTTTGCTGTCATATGAATTAATTTAGGTCAGATTTTCCATCAAGTGTACTATTAGAGCTTCCAGCTATCAGAACTGAAGATCAAAACTGTGGCTAAGCAATTGTGAACCTGTGCCACCATTTGTCAAGAAGTAATGTAGATAGTGGTTAAGAGCATAGATACTGAAGCCAGACAGTCTGGGTTCAATTTCATCTATACTACTTAGCAGACTTCAGACAAAAGACTTAACTTCCCTGTACCTTAGTTTCCTCACTTGCAAAATGAAATAAACTACCTACCTCATAGGACTGCTATGGAGATTAGATAAGCTAATACATGTAAAATTCTTGAAGCAGTGTTTAGCACAAAGTAAGCACTCAATGAATATTAACCTTCAGGAAGTTTTTACTATTAACAGACAATGCTGTAGAGTTCAATGTGCTTGTATGTGTGCAACCATGAATACTTCCTAGAAGTAGGATTATTGGGTCAATTAAAATTTAGATAAATAGAGAGCAGCTCAGGCAGTGGCTCCGCCAGTGGCTCAGTGCAGAGGGGGCTGTCCGCCCTGGGAGCGCGATTCCAGCGGCACAGGCCCTAGAGCCCAGGGCGCAGGGGACACAGCCCAGGATCCTGCGCTCCCCCGGGACAGGTGGGGCGGGGAGGGCCCAGGACAGCGGGGACGCTCCTGCCCCGGGGCCCCCGAGCTGTGCAGGTCATCACCCCTGCCCCAGGAGTATCCAGGCCCCTGCGGACTGGGAGCTCGGTAGTTACTGGGGAGCTGACTCCAGAGCTGGGGGGCTTGTCACCGCCACTGTTGTTCCTCCTCTGTTGTTCCTCCTCCTCGTGTCATTTGTGCCTGAGACTGAGCAGGGACCTCACAGGATAAACAGTTTCCACTGAGCCCTGCACATGGCAGGGGGCTGGGCAGCTCCCCCAGGTGCACCCACCTAAGAATAAGCACAGCAGGCCCCTCCCCCAGAAGACCAGCTGGAAGGACATGGGAAGAGCAAGTATTGACCAAGCAGCACTGGAAAGTTCCAGGGGAAGTCGAGGGATTTACAGTATATATAATCAGAGGATACTCTCCCTTGATTTTTGTTTTCTGTTTGTCCCCCCCGACTACCACCTTTTTTTTTTTCTCTCTCTCTCTCTTTTTCTCCTTTTTCCAGTACAACTTGTTTTGGGCCACACTGCACTGAGCAAAATGACTAGAAGGAAAAACTCACCACAAAAGAAAGAATCAGAATCAGTATCTCTTCCAGAGAGTTACAAAATTTGGATTACAATTCGATGTCAGAAAGCCAATTCAGAAGCACAATTATAAACCTACTGGTGGCTCTAGAAAAAAAGCATAAAGGATTCAAGAGACTTCATGACTGCAGAATTTAGATCGAATCAGGCTGAAATTAAAAATAAATTAAATGAGATTCAATCCAAACTGGAGGTCCTAACAATGAGGGTTAATGAGGTAGAAGAATGAGTGAGTGACATAGAAGACATGTTGATGGCAAGGAAGGAAACTGAAGAAAAAAGAGAAAAACAATTAAAAGATCATGAGGATAGGTTAAGAGAAATAAATTTCCACAGAAGGAAAAAAAAAATCTACGTTTAACTGGGGTTCCAGAGGGTGCCGAAAGTGAAAGAGGTCCAGAAAGTGTATTTGAACAAATAATAGCTGAGAACTTCCCTAACTTGGGAAGGGAAACAGACATTCAGATCCAGGAGATAAAGAGGTCCCCCCCTAAAATCAATAAAAACTGCTCAACACCTCCACATTTAATAGTGAAACTTGCAAATTCCAAAGATAAAGAGAAGATCCTTAAAGCAGTAAGAGACAAGAAATCCCTAACCTTTAAGGGGAGAAGTATTAGGAAAACAGCAGACCTCTCCACAGAGACCTGGCAGGCCAGAAAGGGCTGGCAAGATATATTCAGGGTCCTAAATGAGAAGAACATGCAGCCAAGAATACTTTATCCAGCAAGGCTCTCGTTCAGAATAGAAGGAGACATAAAGAGCTTCCAAGATAGGCAGAAACTGAAAGAATATGTGACCTCCAAACCAGCTCTGCAAGAAATATTAAGGGGGACTCTGTAAAAGAAAGACGATGCCCAAAGAAAATACACAAAAACAGGGACTGAATAGGTATCATGATGACACTAAATTCGTATCTTTCAATAGTAACTCTGAACGTGAATGGGCTAACTGATCCTATCTAGAAGACGCAGGGTTTCAGACTGGATAAAAAAGCAAGACCCATCTATTTGCTGTCTACTAGAGACTCATTTTAGACATAAGGACACCTACGCCTAAAAATGAAAGATTGAAGAACCAGTTATCATTCAAAAAGTCCTCAAAAGAAAGCAGGGTTAGCAATCCTCATATCAGATAAATTAAAGTTTATCCCAAACAGTAGTAAGAAATGAAGAGGGACACTATATCATACTTAAACGGTCTATCCAACAAGAAGACCTAACAATCATGAATATTTATGCCCCTAATGTGGGAGCTGCCTAAGTATATCAATCAATTAATAACCAAAACAAAGATAAACTTAGATAATAATACACTAATACTGGGAGACTTCAACACGGCACTTTCTGCAAATGACAGATCCTCTAAGCACAACACCTCCAAAGAATTAAGGGCTTTAAATGATACACTGGACCAGATGGATTTCACAGATATTTACAGAACTTTACATCCAAATGCAACTGAATACACATTCTTCTCAAGTGCACATGGAACTTTCTCCAGAAGAGACCACAAACTGGGTCACAAATCACGTCTTAACTGATACCAAAAGATTGGGATTGTCCCCTGCATATTTTCAGATCATAATGCTTTGAACCTAGAACTTAATCGCAAGAAGAAATTTGGAAGAAATTCAAACACGTGGAGGTTAAAGAGCATCCTGCTAAAAGATGAAAGGGTCAACCAGGAAATTAGAGAAGAATTAAAAAGACTCATGGAGACTGATAAAAATGAAGATGCAACCATTCAAAATCTTTGGGATACAGCTAAAGCCGTCCTGGGAGGGAAATACATCACAATATAAGCATCCCTTAAAAAATTGGAAAGAACTCAAATACACAATCTAACCTTGAACCTAAAGGAACTGGAGAAAGAACAGCAAATAAAACCAATACCCAGCAGAAGAATAAAGTTAATAAAGATTTGAGCAGAGCTCAATGAAATAGAGACCAGAAGAACTGTAGAACAGATCAACAAAACCAGGAGTTCGTTCTTTGAAAGAATTTATAAGATCGATCAACCATTAACCAGACTTATTAAAAACAAAAGAAAAAAGACTCAAATTAATAAAATCACGAATGAAAAAGGAGAGACCACAACCAATACCAAGAAAATACAAATGAGTTGAAAAACATATTATGAGCAGCTATATGCCAATAAATTAGGCAATCTAGAAGACATGGACGCATTTCTGGAAAGCCACAAACTAGCAAAACATGAACAGGAAGAAATAGAAAACCTGAGCAAGCCAATAACCAAGGAGGAAATTGAAGCAGTCATCAAAAACCTCCCAAGACACAAAAGTTCAAGGCCAGATGGCTTCCCAGGGGAATTCTATCAAACGTTTAAAGAAGAAACCATACCTATTCTACTAAAGCAGTTCTGAAAGATAGAGAGGGACGGAATACTTCCAAACTCATTCTATTAAGCATCACCTTAATTCCAAGACCAGACAAAGAACCCACCAAAAAGGAGAATTATAGACCAATATCCTTGATGAACACAGATGCAAAAATTCTCAACAAGATACTAGCTAATAGGAACCTACAGTACAGTAAGAAGATGTACTTCATCCCACCATGACCAAGTGAGATTTATCCCTGGGGTGCAAGGCTGGTTCAACACTCGTAAAGCAATCAACGTGATAGCTCACATCAACAAGAGAAAAAACAAGAACCATATGATCCCTCAATAGATGCAGAGAAAGCATTTGAAAAAATACAGCATCCATTCCTGATCAAAACTCTTCAGAGTGTAGGGATAGAGGGAACTTTCCTCAGCATCTTAAAAGCCATCTATGAAAAGCCCACAGCAAATATCATTCTCAATTGGGGAAGCACTGGGAGCCTTTCCCCTAAGATCAGGAACAAGACAGGGATGTCCACTCTCACCACTGCTATTCAACGTAGTACTGGAAGTCCTAGCCTCAGCAATCAATGACAAAAAGAAATAAAAGGCATTCAAATTGGCAAAGAAGAAGTCAAACTATCCCTCTTCACAAATGACATGATACTGTACTTAGAAAACCCAAAAGACTCCATCCCAGGATTGCTAGAACTCATACAGCAATTTGGCAGTGTGGTGGGATACAAAATCAATGCCCAGAAGTCAGTGGCATTTCTATACACTAACTGAAGAAAGAGACTGAAGAAAGAGAAATTAAGGAGTCAATCCCATTGACAATTGCACCCCAAAGCATAAGATACCTAGGAATAAACCTAACCAAAGAGGTAAAGGATCCATACCCTAAAAACTACAGAACACTTCTGGAAGAAACTGAGGAAGACACAAAGAGATGGAAAAATATTCCATGCTCATGGATTGGAAGAATTAATATTGTGAAAATGTCACTGCTACCCAGGGCAATTACACATTTAATGCAATCCCTATCAAAATACCATAGACTTTCTTCAGAGAGTTAGAACAAATCATCTTAAGATTTGTATGGAATCAGGAAAGACCCCGAATAGCCAGGGGAATTTTAAAAAAGAAAACCATAGCTGGGGGCATCACAATGCCAGATCTCAGGTTGTACTACAAAGCTGTGGTCATAAAGACAGTGTGTTATCTGCACAAAAACAGACACATAGATCAATGGGATGGAACAGAGAATCCAGAAATGGACCCTCAACCCTATGGTCAACTAATATTCGACAAAGCAGGAAAGACTATATACTGGAAAAAAGACAGTCTCTTCAATAAATGGTGCTGGGAAAATTGGACAGCCATGTGCAGAAGAATGAAACTAGACCACTCTCTTGCACCATACACAAAGATAAACTCAAAAAGGATAAAAGATCTAAATGTGAGACAAGATTCCATGAAAATCCTAGAGGAGAACACAGGCAACACCCTTTTTGAACTTGTCCTCAGCAACTTCTTGCCAGATACATCAATGAAGGCAAGAGAAACAAAAGCAAAAATGAACTATTGGGGCTTCTTCAAGATAAGAAGCTTCTGTACAGCAAAAGAAACAGTCAACAAAACTAAAAGGCAACCTACAGAATGGGAGAAGAGATTTGCAAATGACCTATCAGATAAAGGGCTAGTATCCAAGATCTATAAAGTACTTATTAAATTCAACAGCAAAGAAACAAACAATCCAATCATGAAATGGGTAAAAGACATGAAGAGAACTATCACAGAGGAAGACACAGACATGGCCAAAATGCACATGAGAAAAAGCTCGCATCACTTGCCATCAGGGAAATACAAATCAAAACCACAGTGAGATACCACCTCACACCAGTGAGAAAGGGGAAAATTAACAAGGTAGGAAACAACAAATGTTGGAGAGGAGGTGGAGAAAAGGGAACCCTCTTGTACTGTTGGTGGGAATGTGAACTGGTGCAGCCACTCTGGAAAACTGTGTGGAGGTTCCTCAGAGTGTTAAAAATAGACCTGCCCTATGACCCAGCAATTGCACTGCTGGGGATTTACCCTAAAGTTACAAATGCAGTGAAACTCCAGGACACCTGCACCCCAATGTTTCTAGCAGCAATGTCCACAATAGCCAAACTGTGGAAGGAGCCTTGGTGTCCTTTGAAAAATGAATGAATAAAGAAGCTGTGGTCTATGTATACAATGGAATATTACTCAGCCATTAGAAATGTCAAATACCCACCATTTGCTTGGACGTGGAGGGTCCTGGAGGGTATTATGCTGAGTGAAATAAGTCAATCGGAAGAGGACAAACATTATATGGTCTCATTCATTTGGGGAATATAAAAATTAGTGAAAGGGAATAAAGGGAAAGGAGAAAAAATCAGGGAAAATATCAGTGAGGGTGACAAAACATGAAAGACACCTAACTCTGGGAAATGAAAAAGGGGTAGTGGAAGGGGAGGTGGATGGGGGATTGGGGTGACTGGGTGAGGGGCACAGAGGGGGCACTTAGCAGGGTGAGCGCTCGGTGCTATGATATTGTTGGGAAATTGAACTCCAAAAAATTTTTAAAAAATAAAAATAAAAATAGATAAATAGTAGAAATTGCCCTGCTTCAAATTTCCAACAATTAACAAGTAACATCCCCAAAATGATAGAGGAGCTTATCATCCTCCCAATATCCTCAAAGCACTGTCTCAATTCAACCAATTTTGAAAATCTAAAAGGTACAAAAAATATCTCATTGTTTTTATGATTCCTTTAATCACAAGAAATTCCTTTAAAATTCCTTTAATTATGAGAGAAGAACATATTTCATGTATGGCTATCTGTGTCTCTCTATTTTCATGTTTTCTGCTCATTTTTATTTGTGATGCCATGACTGTATTTTTTTGGTGGTATCTCTTCTGCTTATTTTTAATTGTGCCATTCCTAAGACTTTTTTTCTTTTATTGCAGTATAATTGACAGTATATTGAAAATGTAATTGAAGTATATTTTATTTTCAGGTGATTTGATACATAATGATAACAGAATGACGTAACAGAATGGTCACCACAATCTGTACATATTGCAAAATGATCACTTATAATCACTAAACCAAGAAACTGAGGTTTCACAATATTTTAAAAATCTTATTAAAGAAATAATAGAAACTAAGAGGTTTCTTTCATATCCATACATATGTATGAGTGTGTATTTACATATAAAATATTTTTAGTATGTCATATACTAAAGTTGCTCCACACCTCACTAGAATGAGCTTACCTTAGAAGGCCTGCCACACTCAGTCACTAAGCAGGAGCAGCCAGCAGGAAGCATGGTCTCAGTGCAAACACTGTAGCCTCCAGGGGCAGCAGCCAGGGCCATCAGTCAGCTATGTTTACTATAGGAGATCTCAGTAGTATATTCTGGAGGTAGACCATGGTCTACCTTTGTATCTTACAGATCTGCTTCTCCATGAAGGATCCTCTGGGTCTTTCTCCCAGAGGAAGTTTAGTGGGATAAACTAGAACTTCATCACTGCAGTGTGACATAGGGCCACAAATGGCATTCAGCCTTGTTCCCTTCTACTTTTCATTCTATGGTCCTTGTACCTTCACCTATTATCTCAGGAGGTGTGGGTGCCTCACGTGTAGTGTGACCCAGGACCTCCTTCCTAAGGAGTGTGAACTCTTACCAATTATGCTTTTTTTTTTTTTTTTAGATCACACCACTATAACATGTCCATTCATGTTCCCAGTGGGTCAAAGAAGTACCCACAGGTTCGCAAGGATCACCTGAGTGCCAAACATATTCTTTCCTGTCCCATTATGGGAAACTGTCCTATGTCTTCCCACTACCCAATGTTGTTAACCCCTGCCATGCTGGTAATCACCTGCCTCTGGTCTCTGGGCATAAAATGTCCAAAGAGCCCTGACAGTAGGTAAAGCTTGCAGCTCAATGAGACCCTTGCTGTGTCCCCTGCAAGAGTCAACCTATTTTGAGGATTAAGATCTTCAATGAACCCTGGAGTTACAGGGACAGGAAGTACAAATTCCCCCAATGGGCCATTGGAAATGGTGGCTTTTATTACAGGACTTGCGTGTTCTTACTGAAGACATAGCACCATATAGAGGCCTCTGGTTTAATATATGTATTGTATCTTGAAAGATGGAATCTCATTCTCTCAGAGTGTTACTTCTGAAAGTATGCCTTTGCAAGGGTGTTTTACCTGCTTCTGCATGGTGTGATATATGACACAAACTGTATATCCCATGGACCTATTCCTCCACTTCATGGGAAAGTGGGTCCCCTGGTCAGACACTATGTTGTATGGGTCAATACCTATGAGTCATCTCATAGCCCTAAGATAGTACTGCTGGCTGCGGTCCTATAGGCAAGAAGAGCAAATTTATATCTAGAATATATATCTATCCCTATAAAGGTGAACTGCTGGCCATTCTAGGACAGAGGAGACTAGTGTAGATAATTGCCATGAAGTGACTTGTTAGTCTCCTTTTAGAATCATGTCATACTGGGGGCTGAGCATTGGCCCTCGATTCTTCCAAGCTTCTAAGAGCCATCTTATCAGAGAGTTTGTCTCATCCTCTGTAGTCTGGACAAGAGACTTGTTCAGAGCAAGTACCACCAAATAAATGAATTCCTGGTTCTATCTTAGATTCCAGGTCCTTGAAAAATCGCCCTGGAAATCCAATCCCAGGCATAATACTCTGGCTCCTGCCAGTACAATACAGCTAAGTCTTAGAATGCCTTTGGTATATAGTCTCTCCATTATCAGACCCACCAGCTGGGATTTGCTGGAGTTTAATTAGCCTGGAAGCCAGGAAAGTAACTAGGAACCATTCCTAAGGGGGACACTTGTCACCTTACATGTGGCCTCTACAGAGTCCTCCAGCAAAGGGTGAGCTATTTTTTGAACTTGGAGGATTCTAGAGATTTGGCAGAGCCAACCTTCTTAGAAATGTCCATCTAAATCTCAAATGCTATGTGTCAGGGCTCCAGGGTCCCAACATTGAATACTGAACTTAGCATAACAGATCTGTCTTAAATGAGGTGCATTCAAATGTCTCTGGAGCTCTGTGACTCTCAAATCTTCATTTTGTTGTCCATCTGTCTTTGATCTTCTTCTCAGAAGATGTAACTCTCTGTAAGTTACCAAAAAGACCCCCTCCTTCCCACACTTAGCTTTTACCAGCCGTCAGTTTTTCATTATCCCTTGGCAGGATGGCAATACCACTTAGTGCTAACAATCCAGTGCTGCCATCGTCATAAACTTCGCCCCCATATCTCTCAAATGTCTGAATCATCCCACCTCCTTGAAGGCATTTCCCTGTACTGGAACATTTTATCAGGTTACCACGGGTAGAACATTTAGTAGTTGGGCAACCAAGTTGTGCCAGGGTTGATCTATGGGGGGGGGGGCATCTTCTTTGCTTAATGCACTAGTCCCATATCCTCACCCTTCCACCTGTTTTCTTGAGCCACTCTCATAACCACTTGTGTTACTTTAGATCCACTGAGAAGCATATGCCAATAAGAGATGATGCACACAAGAGATTTTTGTGAGGAGGGAGCCTTCAGACCATAACTCCTGTGAAAGGAGGTAGGGAACTAAGAAGTAAAAAGGATAGGGTAGGAGGAGCCATTGATAGCATAGTTCCAAGAAAGATTGAACCCAGGGCAATTCTTGATTCAAAAGTGTTAGGAAGAGTCCAGCATCTTTCAAGAATGGATTTGCTGTAATACCTTCACCATGCTCAGTCATTGGCTGAAAGCTGCTCACAAGAAGTATAATCTCAGCACAAAGGCAGTGTTGGATCCATTGGGATGTCAGATGAAGCCATCGGTCAATTCAGGTCCCTGCTCCCTACAGCTGGAGACCTGAGCAACAAATTTTCATGACTGCCACATCTGTAATTCTACTCTACTACAGTCTATGAAAAATTTAAGAATCCTAATTTTAAAAGATTGTATGCTTAACCAAATCTTTATTTTAAGACAGGACTAACTCTAAGTCATCAGAGTCTTAAAGCACAACTTCACATCTCTCCTTTCTGTTTCATAACAGTAATTTTTCTCTCCTCTGAATACATTATATCAAGATTATGTTTTGAATTATGGAAGTTAACCAGAGCTTAACTATAAGATTAATGAATATTTACTGTACATGGAGTACTCAGGACATATTATAAAAAACCAGAAATTTTCTAAAACAAAAAGGTAATTTGTTATATTGATTTTCTAACAGTGGTAGAATTCTGCAAGATTCACAGAAGGCTTTCTTTATGTTGATCTTCCACCAAACCCTGATCAGTGTTCATCATTGAGCACTAATTGATTGCCTTATTGAATTAATGTATTAATATATTGAAGTCAAATTTGTATTTGAATTTTGAATGGGTACATTCCTAAATTTTTCTACATTTTCAATTCTTTTCAGTCTCAGGAGCAGCTTATACTATATACTTCAATGGCATAAGAAGCACTGTTTATAACAGCTCTTGTTTTTCCTATTAATGCTTTTAAATTGGCTTCTGTTTCTAGATTGACAACCTCTATTACAACTCAGGTTGTTGGGGATTTGAATATAAAAGGAACTCTGGTGGATAATTAGCATACTATACTACCTCTGGGAAGAAGGTATATTTTTGATCAACGTCTCTAAGTACAGGCAGTGTATGCTTAGTACTTATTTTCTGCTAAACTTAAAATTAACTCATGTCATGGGAAGCACAGCTATTGAGGATTTTTGTTTTGTCAGATATTTTCTTTTGAACTTAACAGTCCTTTGTAACCTTAGATGCTCACTTACTCATAATTGAAAGGCTGTTTTAAGATCCAGTGACCAGAAATACAAAGGTCTGAAGGCTCCCTCCTCACAAAAATCTCTTGTGTGCATCATCTCTTATTGGCATATGCTTCTCAGTGGATCTAAAGAAATACATCTTTTTGGTTGACCCTTGGAACTATTGCACATGCAGGAAAACACTACTGGTGCCCACCCTGAGGCCCTTTGTCCATCCTGCAGCAGCTGTGAGCACTGTCTGCCCACAGCTGTTCCTATATCTGGAAACATCCTCAATCAATGGGAGCAGACTCACCCTGAGAGTTGCACTCTGCCTCCCCACTTCCCGCCCCCATGGGAAATCCACAGACAGTGACTAACATAGGGATGCAAACTTCTGGTCTCCTTTCCTCAAAGCAGGAGCATCTCTGCGATGCAATTCATGTCCCAGAACTCCCTAAGTAAGTCACTTGCCCATCTTCAACTGCATCTGGGGAACCGGACCTAACATGGCACATAATATGATAATCTTAATAATTCCATGAGCTTTATATATGATCCACACTTTCCTTTAAATAGCATGGTAAATTTACCAGCAATATAGTCCTAGGAAAAAACTCAGATTGTAGGAAAAGAGGAGAGACGATATGGAAACCTTTGCAGGTAAATTCACCTACAGGACATGGTCAATGTGCTGCTGCTCCTGAAATCTGAGAAAAATGAAACAAACGAAACAAAACAAAAGACACTCAAATTAAATATAAACATTTTCTTTTCCCTCTACCTGTGAAGAAAAGATTTGGTTAAAGACCCACGCAACCATCCATAGAAATCATCTTGTCCTCAATACAAAGCAAACAACTCTCTGTATGGATCAGATGGTGAATGGAAGACACTAGTCATTGGAAAGACATTGTTTCAACAAAGACAATGGTGGAAGAATGAAAGTAAACCTCTCTTACAGAATAAAGTTGCCACAAGAATAAGAGACAACTCTTCAAAATTCTAACTTATCAGAAAGATATGGGACACAATCAAACTAGGAAATAATGAAAGCAGAGTATTCTAAAATCAGGAATTTTTTTTCAACATGAAAAGCATAGTTGCTAATTCTAAATCTAAACTGAAACACACCCCCTCAGTCCCATCATGAGAAATGTATTAATCATGTCTTTTTATTTCATATTTTTTATGCTTTGACACTTGGGGGTCTTACTGACCTTAGAGGGCAACCCTTCCAGGGCTGGTCAATTCCTAGAGATAAATAAAGGACTCATAGTGCACTTTTCATATGAAAACTAAATAATCTAGAGCTCATATCCCCACCACCAACTTTATCAGTCTCTCACACTGGACCGCTGTCAACCAGCCCACTCATCCCAGAGCCAAATCACTAGAGACAGTCCCCATGCCCCAGAGTCCACTGAAGTTATTCAAAATAGCCAATCCTGAGCCTGCTTGCCCTGCATATCCTGTTCCTTTCCATGGGAACCACAATAAATTCTCTTGCCCATGTTTCTCCCCAACCCCCACTTCTTGGACTTACTTCTGCTGCCTCCTGACCAACTGGTGCTTCCTGCATCGTGTAGCCAACACTCCCTGGCATGCCACACATTCTATTTCCAGGAATCTAATAATAAACTTCTTCCTTCATAGCAGTCATTTCCATGTTTGCATGTCTTACCACACCTGATTAAAACTAACCCTGGCGACTAAAACAAGAAATCATCAGAAAAATCCAAATTGAGAGACATTCTGCAAACTACTGTTCTACAAGGTATTCTTCAAAACTGTCGAGGTCACAAAAGACAAGTAAAATCCAGCAAATCGTCACAGATTTGAGGTGCCTAAAGAGACATAACAACTAAATGTAATGCAGTATCCTAAATTGAACTTCGAAACAAAAAAAGAACATTAGTTTAAAAACTGAAGAAATTCAAATTAAATCTATAACTGGTTAATAGTATTTTAGCAACGTTAACTAGTTAGTTTTGATAAATGTACTATGGCTATGTAAGCTGTTAACATTAGTGGAAACTCAGTGAAGGCTGTACAGGAACTCTCTGTTACTATCTTTGGAACACTTCTATAATCTAAAATTATTTTAAAATGAAACGACTAAAATAAAAAAAGCTAAAAGAAAAAAAAAAAGCCCTGAAACCCGAAACCCTAAATTAAGTCAATGAACATCTTGGATGTGGTAGAAAATGAAATTACTGACAGAAGATAAGCCAGAATGATTCATTCAGAGGTCAAAAGAAAAGTATGCAATATTAAAATAAGCTAAAAGACAAAAAAGAGAATAAGAAAAGATAAATTCATAATATTAGTTACAAAAGGAGAGGTAGGAGAGAATAAAATGGAAATGATAACAGAGGAAGTACTTGAATTTCAAGTAATGCATGTAAGTAGTTACCAAGGAAAACTAATGGAAAGAAATACACTTGAAAAAAAATTTTCATTCCAAGATCAAGGAAAATCTTTGCATTCCAGGAAAAACATAGAACAAAAGTCAAACTGACTTCAGATTTCCAAAGTGTAACACTAAATGCCAAAGTCAAAAGATTTTGAATAGAAAAATCCACACCAAATAAAGTTATGGTAGGTATAAATAATTATGTATACATGTACTCTTGTATATCCCTAATACATTCAATATATATAATATCTTGTTACATAATACACTCAAAATATAATTTCTGTATGTAATCAGAAGTCTTTAAAAATGTGTATTTTATACTTCCAGGACATCTCAGTTAGATTAGCCACATGTCAAGTGCTTGATAACCACATGGGACTAGTGGCCATCATGTAAGCACAGAGGTCACAACATAAGAAACCATCATGATGACCTTAGAGTAAGAGATAGTTCCTTTTTTTTTTTTTAAGAGATAGTTCTTAAACAGACTCCAAAATAACTAATCACAAAAGAAAGATAATTAAGTTACATTTAAATTATTATTTTTTGTTCACCAAAATTAACCATAAGAGAGTTAAAAGATCAGTCATGGATTAGAAGGTGTATGAAACACTTTTAATCAAGTGTTCCCCAGATTATATAAAGAACCCCCAAATCAATAATAAAAATAAAAACAAACAAAAATATAATCTCTCAATACAAAAGGATAAGTCAAGATTTAAAAGGACTATATTAGTCTACTAAAGCTGCCATTAACAAAATACTACAGACTGTATGGACTAAGAAACATAAACTTATTTTCTCACAATTCTGGAGGCTGGGAAGTTTAAGATCAGGGTGTTGGCCAATTCTATTCCTGGTAGGGGCTCTCTTCCTGGCTTGCTGACAGTTGCCTTCTCACGGTAAAGAAAATGAGAATGAAAGAGAGAGGGAGAACATGCACCAGTTTGAGCTAATTAACATACCATCTCCTCACATAGCTCACTTTTGTCTTTTCTTATAAGGACACTAATTCTATTGGATCAAGGCCCACCTTTATGATGCCATCTAATCTTCGTAATCTCCATAAAGGCCCTGTATTCTCCAAATACAGTCACAATGGGGGGTTGGAGCTTAATCAGATGAATTTGGGGGGACACAATTTGGTCCATAGCATTCTGACACTGGCCCCTCAAAATTCATGTCCTTCTCACATGCAAATATATTCATTCCATCCCAACAGCTCCCAAATTCTTAAATCATTCCAGCATCAATTCTAAAGTTTAATCAGTCTTGTCTAAATATCATGTAAATCAGATATGGGGTGAGATTTGCTGTATAATTCATCCTAAGGCAATATTCCTCTACACTGTGAACCTGTGAGACCAGACTAGTTATGTTTTTCCAAAACATGATGGTGAGACAGGCACAGGATAGACATGCTCATTCCAAAAGGGAGAAATAAGAACAAAGAAAAGGGTGACAGGTCCCAAACAATTCTAGAAGCCAGCTAATTCCATTACAATGCAATGGGGCCCTGAAGGTGAGTGGTGGACAGAGGGTTGTTTGTCATTCACAGTACAAAACGATTCCTTGGTTATGATTCAGAAAACAAGGAATTCAAATGCCGAAGTAAATCAGAAGCAGCACGTCATGGATGAGAACGTTGCAGATTATATACATTACCTAATGGAAGAGGTTGCAGATGCTTACAAGAAACAATTCTCTCAATATATAAAGAACTATGTAGGGACACCTGAGTGGCTCAGCGGTTGAGCATCTGCCTTTGTCTCACGGCGTGATCCTGGGGTCCTGGGATTGAGTCTCACATGGGGTCCCTGCAGGGAGCCCACTTCTCCCTCTGCCTATGTCTCTGCCACTCTCTCTGTGTCTCTCATGAATAAATAAATAAAATCTTAAAAAAAAAAAAACCAACAATGTAGCTCCAGGCATACGGGAGGAGATGTATAAGAGAGCTCAGGCTGCTCTACAGGAGAATCCAATCTATGAGAAGAAGCCTAAGAAAGACATTAAAAAACAGAGGTGGAATCATCCCAAAATGTCTCTTGTCCTGAAGAAAGACTGAGTAGCTCAGAAGATGACAAACTTCCTAAGAGCTCTAGTGTGGGCTGCTAAAAGCTGAAAAGCCAAACACGATTTTCTTATGAAGATTTCTCAGCTAAAGACAATAAATCTATTGAACAAGCAGCTTAAAAAAAAAAAAAAAAAAAAAGCAAATTCCATTAGGTCTAAAGGCTTTAAAATAACCCCTTTGGCTCAATATCCTGCCTTCCAGGCTCACCAGTATGGCAGTATCACCCTCATGGTTCCGTGGGGGCCACACTATCTCTGGTTCAGTGAGGCACGTTAGCCAATGTGAGAGCCCAGTAAGTAGGGCTTTCTGAAGGAAACAGCCAGCAACCTGGGCCTGTGCTGAGTGGCAGCCCTGATGACCTCTGAATCATTCTGGAGGTCATTCGTCTACCTCCCTGAAGAATAAGGCAGGCACGTTGACAGCCAAATAGCTGTAGGGTCCAGTCCTGTAGAATTCAAGAAGTCTGACGGCTTTCCTGCACTCTATCCCATTTTCTCTCTCCCCTTTAGTTCCAACTGGCAGCATCTCGGCTGGTATAATTGCATCTCTATTTCTGGCTTCTGTTGGCTGAGTAAGTCCATGAGTCACACCCATGATGTCCTTATCAAATGGCTTCGTCCATACCTTTACTGTGTTCATCAGAACAAACTTCCTTGGTTTTTGCAATATGGAGAGGCGCAGAGAATTTTCTAAATCTTTGAGTTTGGTTCCTTTTTGTTCAACCATTCCTTCATTGATTCATCTCTGTGCTCTTGCTTTTTATTATAAGGAGTCAGAAGAACCCAGCCTGCATCTTCTACATTTTGCTCAAAAATCGCCTCTGATAAATATCCAGTCTCATATTCACAAGTTCTATCTTCCACAGAACAGAACATGTCAGTCAAGTTCTTTGCCATTTTGTTGTGAGGGTTGTCTTTCCTGCAGTGTTCCAGCCTGTTCTTCATTTCTATCCGAGACCTCTCCAGAATGACCTTTAACATTCATATTTCTACCAACATTTTGTCAAGATTTTTTATTTTTTCTCTAAAAACAGGGAGGTTTTCTCTCCAGCTCTCCTCTTTTCTTTCTGAGGTCTCACCAGAATCACCTTCAGTATCCACATTTCTGACCATAATCCCTTCATGACAATCTCTGTTTCCTAATGTGCATCTCAAAATCCACCTCCATATTTTTAGGTGTATTTGTTCTAGCAGCACTCTGCTTCTTTGTATTAGTCAGCTAAGGCTGCATATCAAACACCACAAATCAGGTAGCTTAAACAAAAGAAATTTGTTTTCTCACTGTTCTAGAGGCTAGAAGCCCATGATCAATGTGCCAACTGATCCAGATTCTGATGAGACTGCCTTTCTGGCTTACGGACTGCCACCTTTTTGTTGTTCCTTCGTATGGCCTTTCCTCAGTGCATGGCATGTGGGCAGGAGGAGAGAGAGCCAGAGAACTTCCTTGTTTCTTTTTATAAGGACACTAATCCAGCAGATCAGGGCCCCACACTTATGACCTCACTTAACTCTATATCCATAAAGGCCCTATGTGCAAATATAGTCACATTAGGGATAGAGGCTTCAATATAGGAGTCTGGAGGCACACAAACATCCAGTCCACAATGAGGACACTTCACAATAGAATATCCAAATGGCAAAAATGCATGTGGAAATGTAATCAACATCCTTTATCTTCAGGGTGATATAAATAAAAACCCAATGAATATTACTATTTACCTAGCAAAAGGGCTAAAATGAAAAGGACAGACAATAACAAATACTGACAAAGATACACAGCAACTGAAATTCTCCAGCACTGTAAGCAACTATAATTTTCTTTACAGTATGAATTGTTACAACCACTTTGAAAAATATTTTGGTACCCTCTACTAAAGTTGAGTATATTCCATATACTCTGACCCAGAAACTCTACAATCATACATTTACCAAGAGATATAAAAAAAAAAAATTCTAGCCATCTTATTAACAGCAGCCATATTTGGAAATAACCCAAATGTCCATTGACATAATAACATATAAATTATTAAGGTATATTCATATAATAGTGTACCACAGAGCAATGGAACTGATCAAATTACTTGTTATTAGATCAAGTTTCCCAGAAACAGACCCTGAGATGAGAATTCAAGTCCAATTCATTTATTTGGAAGTTGAGCTCAGGTAACATTGCTAGAGAAGTGAGGAAATGAGACAGGGAAGGGAATATAGCCAACAGAGGGTACACTGGCAAGCCACTTAGCATCGTGACTGGGTAAAGCTTAATCCCCCAGCAGAACTCTAAGAATCAGTGAAAGGTGCGTGCCCCAGAGTTACTCCACTGTAGGACTGAGGGAGCTTTCTTATGCACAAGCTTCTGTCAGCCACTGACTGAGATCTACTGGCCAGTTATTAATCTCTCTGGACTTTAGGCTCTCAGATGCCCCCAGAAAGCCTTCAGGCAAGCGGGATTCTGTCTTCTTCACGACAGTGGTAGGTAGGTCTTAGAGAATGTGGGGAGAGTACTGATGTCAGAGTCTGCCATCAACCTGCAATACAACACAGAGGAATCTCACAAATATTATGCTGAGAAAATAAAAGCCAGACACAAAAAAGTACATACTGCCTGTTTCCATTTACATAGAGTTCGAAACCAGGCAAACTAACTGTGTTAGAAGTCAGGATAGGGGTTGCATTTGGGGAAGGAGAGAGGGGAGACCACGAGAGGGCTCAGAAAGATTTGGGATGCTTATAATGTTATGGTTCACACGACAGTAATTCATTAAACTATATATACACTTATAATTTATGCACATTTCTGTGTGTATGCCATTTCCTATTTAAAAGTTTGGTTCTTTTTAGGGGCACCTGGGTGACTCAGTCAGTTAAACATCTGCCTTAGGCTCAGGTCATGATCCCAGGGTCCTGGGATTGAGCCCCGTGTTGGGCTCCCTACTCAGCGGAGTATCTGCTTCTCCTTCTCCCTCTGCTCATACCCCCTACTACCCTGCCCACTCCCACCACGGTTCATGGTCTTTCTCGGTCTCTCAAATAAGTAAAATCTTTTTTTAAGTGGTTTTTGTTTTGTTTTGTTTTGTTTTTGTCTTTTTTAAATAGGACAGGAGAGGAAATAAGGTCTGCCTTTCAATGTGGGCTGCCCCTATATGGACAGTCACCTATAGGTGAACATTTGTACTCAAAATAATGTCTGCAAATGGAGCTTGCAATCAGTGTTTCTGGCTTTTTCATCAAAGATAAAGCTTAGGGGGCAAAAATATGACATTCAATTCCTATCCAACAATTCAAAATGTATTTTCTCCTCAATGCCGCAGCAATTCCTTTCCTGTGAACAAGAACAGGGAAATAAGGGGCTCCTTCTTTCCACTTAGACAGATGACTCCTCTGTACAAATTAATGTGAATGTCTTATTTATTGAGTAATTATCATCTTTAAACGATGTGTATAATTTGTGACACATGCACATCATCAAAGAAGAGAAGGTAGGGAAGACAAAAAGATAAGTATATGAAGATTTCTCTCCCAACGTGCAATCTGCCAATCAAAAAGTGCAACTGATTTGCTTACTTTTAAAGCTTCAATTCTTTCTGCTGGACACAGTATCAATAAGGAACCTAAAGCTCTGACTTTCCTAGCTGAAAGGAACAGTGTTTAATAGCCACACTTAATAGCTATAGCATATTTATTACACAATAGATGTAGGCACCAGAAGGAGCAAGAGTATCATGGAGTCATATAATGTTTAGTCATGTTCAGCATCCAAGACCACACAAGCTGTTGCAATTTCTTGCTATGACAGGCTCCTTCGATTAATCTGATTTCGGTTTGTCACAGAGAACAAATTCTAACATAACCCTTGTACCTCCCACCAAAGCTGAACTCATCTCCCAATATAATAATAACAATGTGGAGAAAAGTCTTAATGTATTCTGAGTCAGAATGCCACAATTCTGGAGAACAAGGCACATGGTACCCCAAATGTTAAGCAACTAATTTCAAACATCCTTCCACATTCTCCTTAAAAGTTAAAAAAAAAATCAGTGGATCAGCTTGGGGCTGTCACATTTTCCCGGAAAAATTAATGGCTACCTCGGCAGTAATACAATTAAGAAGAAAAATAGCTGACAATTTCTGAGAATTTAGGAAGTGTTAGGCACTATTCTCAGTACTACACGAGATAATTTGGTTAATCCGCACAACAACTGTGTGGAATTATCTCCATTTGACATAAAGGAAGTTGCAGAGTGGAGATGCTAAATGACCTGTCAAAGATCAGAGTGAGTGGCAGAAACAAGGTTCAAACCCAACAGCCCAGGTCCCAAATCCCTGCTCTTAACTATTACACCCATTGTCTTTCAACTCTTCAGTTGCATTACTGTTACTGAAGTCACAAGGCAAGCAAGCTTTGAAAAGAGAAAAAGATTTAATATAAATTCATTTCCTATTCTTATTCGGGGGGGGGGGGGAAGCAAAAGGGGTAAACAAAGAGCTAAGAAAGATGATAGAGGGCTTCTTTCTGTCTCATTCTTTGTATAATTTTCATAAAACCTCTTGCTCATGACCTTAGGCTTGTATTGAATAATCAACGTTTTTCCAAAACCTCTTGGACATACAAGTCTCACTCAGTTACATAAGAAAAGAAGTTAGGCAGACATTATAAACCCTTTTATTTTTTTGCAGATAAGTAATAATGTATCCATAAAAATATACAGAGATGAAAGGAACCTAAGATCTCAAGTTCACAATTCTTTCTTTAACTGTGCTTCCCTGCGGAAATAGAACACCTCTCAGTGTTGTGTATGCATAAAGAACAAGGAGAGGTAGAGAAATACTTATTAGCTGGGGTTTTCATTCTACACTCTAATTTAGTTCTCTAGTATATTAGCTGGACCACAAAGAAAACTATACTTGTCATAGCTAGAGGTAGACCCACTGTTGGAAACTAAATCACACTAAACATCCTCCTTCATCCTGTTACTGCTAAATTCACACTCAAATTTTAGATCTTACATTTGATGGGAAGGTGTGTTAGAGTACCCTCTTATGTTATTATTGTTCTTATGTAGTCACTGGGACAAATGACATGTGAAGTGTGCTATAATATAGCAGAAGTTCCCAAAATGTGCCAAGATAGAATAATTCAATTAAGTTTAGCCCAAGGTCATGCTATTAGGTTGAAAATTCACCTCATATTCTACTTCCCTGCTAAAAAAAAAGCTCAACTAACTTGCCCAACCAAGCTTAGCAGACAGGGCGGTACAGTGAGTCAAATGACAAAATGGCCCAGATAACAGGATGTCTATAAAACAAAACACCCTAGACTTTATTACTCACTGTAAAATTTAACCATGTAAGCTCTCTTTTATTATAAAGCTCATCTGTATTTATACAGGGACTAAAATCTACTGTGGACCTTCTTTGTCTATAATTTCAAAGTATTCAGGAGAATCGCCTTTCATTTTTCCAATAAACTCCAGGTTACTGGATATCTTAATAATAAAAAATTGATATTATTTTTCACATGATAATTTCTGAAACTACATATATCCCAACCACATGTCCAATTAGGTGTCATTATTCTTATTTTACAAAATAAAAAAATTGAGAACCAGAAAGCTCAAATTATTTGTAAAGCCACACAGCTACTTTAATCTCACACCAAAATCTTTATTATTTCCCTTTCATAAAACGTCTCATTTGAGCAACATAATAACTCCCTTCATTTACTCAGTTATTTCATCTTCTTCCTTATTAAATCAACGAATTGAAAAGCATGTTCTCAATCACAGCTTTCATAAAACGGAAGAAGCCCAGCCCCTCACCTTTGTGACATTAATCAGAAACACTTTAGGAAACAATAGAAAACTGGACTTAGCTGTTTTCGTAGCAAATAAAAAACTATAATAACATTTGAAATTTTGAAAATGCCCAATAAGAGAATCCATGTAGTTTATTTAAATTGGTTCTAATCTGTCATTTCAGATTATTCCTCCAACCACTATTCTATTGTTTTCCGGGTTCTTCATTATGAACTCTACTTTGATATTTGGAAGTTAATTCATTTTTTTAAGTCAGTTTAATTTAGTAAAGAAATGCATCACAAGTTTCCATTTCCTCCTGACTCCGTTAATGACTCATTTTTGGCATTATATAGGGCTTTTCCATGAAATACCTTTGCCTGTGTATTTTCTTGGGCCAGAAGCATTTCTCTCAATGACACCTAGTCATTTAATAGTTGACTTCCAATCTTGATAGATACTAGTTTTCCCCAATTTAGAATCTTCCAAATCTGGATTTATCTTCAATATGAAACTCTACTGACTTTATGTGGGTGGTTTTCTTCTTTCCATAACGGGGGAAGTATTGTTCTTAGACTTGGTTTTGCATTTCCTCTCATTCCATCCAAGACTTCTGAGTCAACTTAAGCACCTGCATTCATTCTCTAGTCACAGACAAGTAGTTTCAAAATATGAAGATGACTGAGATAAGATAAAATCTTTATTCTCTACATCTACCAACTTCTGTGTAGGTAGATAAAGATTTGCCTTTTATGGCCTCTAATGCTATTTGAAAAAAATAAAGTATCAGTATAGAGGAAGCACTTTCTGTCTTTAAAAAGTATTATCTCTCATAAATTGTAATGTTCCCGTGGGAATTGAAACAGAATTGGGGAGTTTCCAAAATCCCACTTAGTTTGAGATATCGTCAGTACAATCTACTCTCTTAAATGGAGATTTTGGATATGAATTTCCCTAATTGAAGGTCTATATCCAGGACATATTAAAAAGGGACTAAAGTTTGATGACATAATGTTATGCTCTCTAAGAAGAAACTTCTAATTAGAAATCTCTCTATAAGTAAGAGTGGGCTTAATTATCTTGAATCCTGCTCATTTTATGATGTTCCAGGATGCAATTGCTCTTCTCGAATTAATTCATAGAGTCTCCTTTAGCTTAAATTTGGTTAAACCAGTTTTATTTAAAAAATTCAAAAGGTGACTTTATATGCATAAAGTTAATATTAATGCATTCTAAAGCTCCTCTAATTCATTCCAAATTTAGCAGCAAAAGTAGATCAAGTCTAACCTATTTAAAATATACTATAACTAACTTAACTTGTATAGTATCTAAGAATACAAAATTTTAATAGAGTCAAAACAACTATATTCAGATTTATGTAGATCCTGTATAATAAACATTTTTAACTGAAACAATAAAATGTATTAGCTCTGAAGAGGCTCTTCCAGTAATTATGAAAGAAAGAAAAGAAATTAAGCTCCCCAGCTTTAGAGTGGGAGGAATATATTGTTCTTGGAAATTGTCCATCTTTTTCCTGCTGTTCAATTAATTCTCTACTTTCTTTCACTTCTTTCTACCTTTATAACAGTCATATTTTTTCTTCACTTACTTGTTCTCTCTTTAGTTCTTGATCTTTCCATAATCTATATGTTTGGGAAATGTATACTAAGCTTGAATTGTGGTTCCAGGTAGCGATTGTCTTGTTATGTTACTTAGAGACACATGCTAGAGTGTTATATTTAAAGGCAGATGGCAACAATCATATGAACACTCCATGTGGCTGGTTCTCTGTATCCATCAATTTGCAGCTGAGGAGGTTAGTTCCAGCATCTGCAATAATTGATAGAAGAGAAAATAAAACTGGAGAAGACTAGACATTTTCACTCATTAAAAATGTGGTTTCATTTGCTCTGACACAAAATATACTGAATTTGAAAGTTCTTCAAATGGTTCGCTCCTACCAAAAAGCAACTATCTTCCAAATATACATTGCTTATTTCTTCAGAGTAGAAATTTTAACTGGGAGCTATGAATGTATACAACCATCTTAAAGTTTTATGATGCTAGTGAATGCAGCTACCTATCTTATAGGGTTGCTTCACAGCTTGACTCCAAATGTGATAGGTTAAAAACTAATACTGTCACCCAGAGACCCTTCCTTCCAGCTCTCCTCATCTTCATCTTAAAATTTTGCTACTGCTTTTAGATGTATATATCTGCCCCTCAAACCATGTGCTTTTCAAAAATCGAAGAATCTAATCCAAGAAAACAAACTTCCATTGTTTCTAAGACTTACCAAGTTCCACTTCATCTTCAGAAATCCTGTTCCATCTATGAAGTCCTAACTACAAGCAAAGGCCTCTCCAATAAACTCCTGCTCAAGTTACCAAGCTCCTTCCAAAAATAGGTAGGTCCTAGAATCATTTACTCTATGAGTCAGGTGATCCTGACTCCTCCATCTTGGAGTGGAAGAGCACATATACTCAAACACAAAAATGTAAGGACTAATAGTATCACTACCAAATATAATCTATTGTAATATACCAAGTTAATACACAGACATATAAGCATGTATTTACATAGACACACACACGCGCGCACACACACACACACACACACACACACAGATTCAGTTATTGTCAATTACTTCAAAATCTTTCTTAAAAAAGAAAAAAGCTAACTTTAAATACTGTGGCAGACACAACTAAAAGTAACCCCCAATAAGTCACTTCAGGATATATGGTCCACTCCCCACTTGCATAATCCCTTCCTCTTGTGTGTGGGTGGGACCTGAGACTTGCTTCTTACCAATACAATATAGCAAAGGTAATGGATGCCATTCTTATAACTTAACTATATTACATAATGTGACCAAGCTGATGGATGTCATTCCCATTTTGACCCTTAACCAACTGAATTACTTAAGTCTCCAGATAAGATCACAGGTCCAACCGATATTTTGATTTCTATCTGGTTAGACTCTGAACAAAGGACCCAGATAACACATGCCTGAGTCCTACACAGGAAGATTATGAAATAATAAGTGTGTGTTATTTTTATCTGCTAAATTCATGGTAATTTTTTATATAGCAATAGAAAAACTAAAACACATATGTACATAAACTCATTCTGAATTATTTTATGACAACCTTCTTAATTTTAATCTTCATATAAAGCATGTTTTTAAAACACCCACATCGCACATCAAGAATATTTTTGCTGTGAATTTAGAAAGTATTTTCATAATTTTATTTATTCAAGGACAAATATTTCATTTTTGCTTTTTAACCTCTATCTTAAGATATAACCACTGAGTGAAGTTGCAGTCAAACAAATAATGTAATATTTTGTGGATATGTCATTAAGTATTAATTCCTTTTGACTTATAGCTATTTATTTCATATTCTAGAGCTAATAGGTCACTTTTTAGGTGGCATATTTATATTATTATTTATCTTCTGGAAATTTATAACCCTCAGAGTTTGCCTACATTACATACTAGATAAAATGGCTCTCCATAAAAGCAAATCACAAAAAAAAGAGACAAATTTTAGAATCAATTCTAATTCTACTTCAGCAAGGGTTTAAAGTTTTAGCAAATATTGAGCAAAAAAATTCCCTGCTGGTTCTGTTCTTATCCTCTTTTTTTCATGATCTGATTTGGTGTCTTTGGCAGATTTTCTTTTGTGTTTCCCCCTTGATCTTTGTCCCACACAGGTTTGTACTGGAATGATGGCACAGTTGTAAACGTAGTTCATTCTTTCTGAATATGATGCTCAAAAATCATCTCTCTAAGAATTCTCATGAATTATATGCTTATAGTTCCAGCTGCTTCCAATCCTATCAGTTAATACACAAACGAAGCAATAGATACCTTGTCTCCTTCAATTCTCTTAAAAATGACTGCCTGAAAAAATAAATAAATAAAAATTAAAAAAAAATGACTGCCTGAGTTACCAGTTTTTCTGGAAATGACTTCCCTAACTGGATTGCATCTTTCAGAATTTCTGAACACTACTCTTCTCTCTTCTGAGAAGAATCTGTTCTGTGGTAGGAGGAGGGTTTTTATATATGGCTTTGCTGAAGAGGAACAAGCCTATTGGTCCAGAGCACTGCAGCTCCAAGATGCCCACTCCCTTCAATATGAACCTAGTTCAGAAGCCATTCACTCCATAATGCTCTCCTTATTGTTATATCAAACATCACCTTCCCACTAACCCAACCAAGATCTTGCTGTTAACCATTTTTTATTAACTATGTGTGACCCACACTTCCCCAACCATGTCTATGAAATTGAAAAGGAACAGATTCCTTAAGGACAATTACCATATAGCAAAAAGAAAGGGGACTAAAAAGATCTGAACTTAAACAAATCTGAACAGGAGGATATTGCAATGAATAATGACATTTTAAGGTTATGAAAAGGAAGACAGTAACAAAGGTATTTGAGGTATACCTTGAAAGAACAAACTCTGGCAGAAGATTGCTAGAAGTGCCAGAAAGTATTTGTTACCTTCTAAAAAAGGATTGTTGGATATGTTTCTCTATATGCCATTATGAGGCATGGATTTCTCTTGGGTATCATACAACTTACAAAAGGAGACAGACATTGATATCATTTATGGCAGTAAAGGCAAGGTGTGGTGAAAGACCTCCTCTGTCAAATTCTCTATTGAATACAGATCTTAAAATACCTAATTTTTTCAAGATTTGTTTATTTATTTATTCATGAGAGGTGCAGAGAGAGAGGCAGAAAGAAACACAGGCAGAGGGGGAAGCAGGCTCCCCTCAGGTAGCCCAATGTAAGACTGAATTCCAGACCCCAGGCTCATGTCCTGAGCTGAAGGCAGATAGATGCTCAACCACTGAACCACCAGGCGTCTCATAAAACACCTAATTTTTTTAAATTGTGGGTGCTTTTGATAAAAATGAAAGATTCTACTACATCAAAAATCTTTGAGAATTCTACAATATTAGTCATTTGTCACATTATTATAATGAGCATGAAAAGGCAGTATAATGACTAATCAGCATGAATATTGGAGACAGATAAACCTATGTTGGAATTTAGCACCCTCCATTCATCAGTGGAGAGCCACTGGATGACTCAATTAAACTCTGTAAACCTCAATTTCATTGGTAAAATATAGGAAATAATAACACTACTTTCATGGTGAAAAATAAATGGCATCCTATTTATAGTGTTTTTCATAGAACCTAACACAATGTAAGTATTTAATATATGCTAGCAATTATTATTATCTTATAGAAGAAATTACTTTTTTATACTTACATACCACTTCATTCCAAAAAATCATGTCGTTTTCAAAATACATGTAGCATATGAAGAGGGTAAAATGAGGAAATTATGAAGAAAAGGAAAATAGAGCTAGAAGTAATACGTTAAATATAGTTGTGAGATAATATAAAGTCATACATACTTTGTTAGATATGAATCATGGACTTAACTCAGAGCTGCCCAGAAGCTACTGTGAAGGAAAACACAATCAGATACATGACTTGAAAAACAAAAATAGAAAGCTATGTTTAAAAGAAACCCAAATATTCTGAGAAAAATGTGTCACCTCTCTAGGACCTCATAAAAAGGACACTATGTGAGTTGTAAACAATTTCTTCAATTACTTTTTTATAGTAAAGCAGATAGAAAAAAAGTTTTGATTTTCTTATAGTAGCCCTCAAATTTGGCTAATGGAATAACGTCAAAATGGAGTTTAGTAAAAGCAATTTTAAAACAGTGCAGCTTGGGTGCATGGCTCTCTGATGCGAAATAATACACCAATGATTAAATCTTGGTAATAACCACCTGTGTGTAGCACTTTGAAATTTACGATTATTTTTCATTCCAAAAGCTGGGTATGGCAATTATAGCCATCCTTATTTTACAGATACAGAAACCAAGTCTCAAAAAGTCTCCATGATTTGTCCAGAGTTATATAGGAGAAAAGTAAGAGAGTAGAGACTGTTTCTTAATCTCATGTCCTTTTCTTTAACTCTGTTTCCTTTTTATAGCGCTGCTATGAAACTGACTGACCATTGGGAAAGCATGGAAAGGACTCCAACCTCTGCCTTTCTTGGGGATAGCAATCATCTTTAACAGCCTTGTTTTGACATACAAAAAACAGACTGGAGGGGTGCTTGGGTAGCTCAGACAGTTAAGTGTCTGACTTTGGCTCAGGTCATGATCTCAGGTCCTGGGATCCAGCCCTGAGTGGCTCCCTGCTCAGCAGAGAGTTTGCTTCTACCTCTCCGTCTGTGTATACGATCTCTCTCTCTCCTTCTCTCCCTCAAATAAATAAATAAACAAACAAACAAACAAACAAACAAACAAATTGGAAAGTCTCCATGAAGCATAGCTGTTTCTATGATACTAAAAACTTGGAGGACTTCCCAAAGGTCATTCTTAAAATGCAAGTAATTTATAAGCTATAAGAAAATAATAACAATAATGTCTTTTATTTTTACAGCACTTTACATTTCTCAAGCACTTGCAAATAACAGTTTGTACTTCCCTAGAACCTGCCCTGTGAAGTGAACCAACTTGTTTACACCAAAGGAGTCGCTTACCAAGTACATCTTTGGGGAAAATTGCAGGTTAAGCAAGAAAAAATAAAATCTGATCATAAACATTCTGAAATGAGATCCTCTTGCACAGAAAAACGTTAATTGGTAGATAGATGGCACAGAAATTACTCATATGTTGAAAGAAAATAGTAGATAGAGCCTTATCAACTTGTAAGCTGATATTTTATAGCTCATGAATGAAGAAATGGCAGAAGCAGGCAGAGTAAAATTTTAGAAAGGTAGGGACCCTTTCTAAAAGGTTTAGCTCAGCGATTTAGCGCCGCCTTCAGCCTGGGTGTGATCCCGGATCGAGTCTCACATTGGGTGCCCTGCATGGAGCCTGCTTCTCCCTCTGCCTGTGTCTCTGCCTCTCCCTTTCTCTCTCTGTGTCTCTCATGAATAACTAAATAAAATCTTTAAAAAAAAATTTAGAAAGGAAAAAGAGCTAATAACCTATATTCAGACCTCAAATTAGATAGAAGTTCCCAATTGCAGTTTGAAAGGTTATACTGCTAGTTTTAAATGTAACCCACCTAGTGCAAATTTTGGCTTTAAGGAAAATATTTGCAAACAAACAAACAAACAAAGAAAAAAGGAAAATATTTGCTACATTCTTAAATTATGGAATACTCTGGTTTCCATAGGATGCAAATATTTGGCCTGTCAATTAAGTTTCTGTGTTTCCTGTAGGCAGTTGGCACAGGGATGAGAGGTGGTGTGAAATTCAACAGTTACTAAAATTGAGCAGCTCAGAATGAAAATGGGCTTTTAAATTTTATTATCTAATATAGTTCTGAATATGGCAATGACCTAAGGATTATGAATATGGAAAACATCTCATTTGAGTCTAACATTTTGATCCCAGCACCTCATCTTGTTCTATGAAAATAACATAATCAGGTTGAGAGAATATACGCAGAGCAAAGATTAGCCAATTTTAACTAATGCTTTCTGGAAATGGTGCACAGTGTACAAAAGGAACTTTCATCATCTGGGTGACGTATGCCTGGTGACAGAAACCTAACTTCTTTGATGACCACAGGCTTCCATCTGGTGGCAAAGCACACTCCTTGTTCATCATACTTAGGCTGAGTGAGATCTTAAGCCAGTGTCTGTTGGGAAACTATCTTGAAAATAATCAATCCACCAAAACCATGACTTCTCAGAACAAGACAAGGTAAAAAATTTCTTTATAGTCAATCAAAAAAAACAAGCAATGACCAAATTTTTTTTTGATTTTTAAGTTATCAAGCAAGAAAACAGAATTGCTTATAAAACAGCAGCTGGAAATTATTCTTTTACTATTTAGGGTATAGGCTCAACTTATTTTTTTAAAGATTTTATATATTTATTTGAAAGAGAGAGAACAGGAGCATGGGGAGGGGCAGAGGGAGAGGGAGAAGTACCTAGCAGGAGACCGATGTGGGGCTCCATTCCAGGACTCCTGGGATCATGACCTGAGCCGAAGGCAGACGTTTAATTGACTGAGCCACCAGGTACCCGTAAGTTCAATTTTTAAAAAGATATATTGAGTTTGTGCTTAGATAATATTTAGCAAAATATGTACTCAGCAAATAGCAATTGCATGTAATAATATACCCTTAGCTACCAAAACTTGTTCCTATATTTAATATGGGATATATGCGAGCATCATTTGTTTGCTTTTTATATTCTTCTCCTGTGTTGTTCCTTTGTTCCTTTTACTTAGTTTATCCGTGAACATTAATTTTGTAATTAATAAGAAGTAAATTTATAGAAAATTTAGTATTTTTTCATCAAAAGGCTTGTTCTAGAGGTAATAGAAAAGCTCACAAACATATTTGGGTCATTTTTTACTCAAAATAATTTTGGTTGCCAAATATTCTTTTGACATATGATACCACTTCTTCATCTAAATGCAAACTCTGCCCCTATGACAACTGAAGCACAATGCCCTTACTTCTCCTGCCACTGAAACGAGTGCTGGGAACTACTTGTATGGCTGTATTCTTGGTCCCCACAGCCCATGGAAAGGAATGATGAAGCCCAGGTGACAACTTAAAGCTGGATGACATTTTCTAGACTTTATTTTTTGGAATCAATACGAAAAAAATAGAGGTAGAGGGGAACATATATATCCAGTTCTAGGTTCTAAGTTAGGAGAAAATTCATCCCCATTTAAAAGAATTGCAGGAGGTAAGTGACATCAAGGAAAAGCTAGTTTCTATTAGAAAAAGAAGATGAAGAGAATGAAAATGGACAGGAAGTTGGATGAGGATAAAGGGTATTTTTCCAATGGCAGAAGACACAATGGAAGGGTTTGGGAAGCCGGTGAGGAGAGGTAGATCGGGCCAGAAATGGAGGCAGATGGATAAGAGCACTCACTGGACCCATATAGTGATAAAAGTCCTGATGATGGATAACACAGGCAGCTGTTTCTAGTCTTGACTAATCAGAAGAGGTATGTAAATCATGATGGGATCGGTCCTAAGAAGGTCTGGGGAGACATCATGCATGCTCATGTTGGATGTCTTGAGGCCAGGGCATGAGTGAACTCCCTCTCAGAGGACTTTGATCAGAACTACCAGTTACTGTAGGATTTTTTCCCTCTTAACAGTGAAGCAGTATGTCAGTTGGGAAAGGGGCAAATCCTCATGGAGTAAGAATCCAGGATTCCCCTCTTTCCTTATTGAGCATGATGTGGTGGCTTAAGAACTTACATCATAGAAGTAATGGAAGACCTAAATTATTGTAGAAAGATCTATTGTATTAACGTATATATTAACGTATATATTATACTATATATATGTACTATATATATATGTATAACGTATACTATTGTATTAACGTATATATTATTTTCACTTAATACTGGATACTTAAAAGAATGTTACTATTTCCTTCCTTTTGTCCCAAAAGTATTCAAAATTTGGTACTCTGCTTCTAGGCCCCACTGCCTCAGAGAACCTGAGATTTGAAAGTAAAATGTGCTGTGCGTGAGGAATAACTTCCTCACAGGTGTAATATGAAGTGAAGAGCCTTGGAATGAACAGGGATAAAGGCTGGTACTGGGAACGGAGGCCAGTAGAAGAGTTTTCCACAACAGAGTAGGGTCCAGGGAGATCACATGAGTGCATGTAATATCTCTGATGGTTGCTCATTGCAGAATACTGATGGAGGCCAAGTACTGATCACCAAAGGTCTTCAGTGACCAAGCCTATAGTCCATGGACAGGATTTCTAAGGAATGCACTTCTGAGCTTTAAAGAGAGCATTAGTGCTCTCTGGAGGGTAAAACAGAAAGTAGCTTTTGCAAAAAAGAGGTGCTGTAAGAACTGGGAGGGAGGGCCATTCCACCTCCCACATCTTTCTATATGCACACAAGCATCCTTCTTTCCCCCCTCCAAATTTGGAATCCAAGGAGTGAGAAGACACTAAAACACATGACTGAGATTTAATTTCTCACCTCCACGGAGAGTAGGGGCACACAGAAAATTAAACCAAAATAACATTTCTTGTACTGATGTGTGAGGAGGAAATACTTACCTATTACACATACAAAAAGTCCTTGCAAGTTATTTATGTTGGTTATTATTTCAATTCCTCTCAATCTCCCAAGGTTCCTATCAAACCAGGATGTACTGAGAGCCATGTGCCAGTAGCAGTGCATACATTACATGATTTGATCTTCCCAACTTCCCTAAATAAGTAGCATCGCCCCCATTTTTTGAGTTGAAAAAAAAATGAGTGCAGACAGATTAAGGAACTTGACCAAGATCACACAGATGGTAAGATGTTAGCTGGGATTTAAGTCTAAGGTTGCCTAATTCCAAAATCCATGCTCTTTTTATTTTGCTAGGCTGCTACAAGAAACATTTTTTAATGCATTAAATGATACATAAATGCAAGCATCATTATTATGTTAAATGCTCAGGGGATCAGAGAACAGAGGCACAATATTCTCAGAGCTTTTCTCACTTCCAGGAATAACAAATGTACCTATGCTTTTGAAGCACATAACTTTGGGAGTAGGATGTAAAGAAATTATTATTCTGTCTTAAAATATTATCATGTAATGGTCAAATGTCAGGCATTCAAGTAGGCTGTCATTAGAGTAGTTTCAATTCTCTCTTAAAAATGATCACATCAGAGACAGTAATAGAACCAAGGTTTATAAAATTAAATTTACCAGTAAAAATCAATTTTTGACCTAAGCTAAAGGAAAAAACAAAACATGAGAAAAATTGCTCACTTCTGATTGAAAGAAAGTAAATGGAAATGTGCATTGATCCTCATGGGGAATACACATAAGATCTATTATTGTTTTCACTTCAATCCTGAAAAGACATTTCGGACTTCAGAAAGGCTCATGAAATTGACACAACTTTAGTGAAGTAAATCTGAGTCTTAGACGGGGATTCAAAATTGTGTTCTACTTAAGTTTAGAAGTTAAAATTCAATGTTAGATAAAACAGATTTGTATGAGACATGAATGTTACTATGTTAATACTTCATTAACTCAAGTTATCTGATTACTGAACAAACAGATGATTAGAAACCTACAACATCCCAGAATGGAGGTAGAGAGAGAGAGGAAAGGGGATGAAATAATGACAAGGCTGGGACCCAAACAAGAAGGGGGGATTCTGGGGAACAGATTCCCGGATCATTCCAGAGAAGAAGTCCACATGGTCAAGACACAGTGTTTTAGGTCCCAATTCTCAAACAGAGGTTCTAAAACTAATTAGCATTGTGATCTACAATCAAGAAGGCAGAATAAAGCAACCAGAAGGTAGCTGTACACTTGACCATCAAACAAGAAATAGTTGATTTATAAGACATCTTAAAAATATACTAACCCCAAGCAGAAAGATGGTCCAATCTCACAGGAACTGGTCCAGCTAGTCAAATAATACATAGTTAAGGTCAGGATTCCAGTTCCAGAGAGGACACCACACAAGGACACTACTTTGAATGAATGAGATGGGAACCTGGGTCAATACCCAGACCTAGGACTGAACCAAAAGAGTGGGAAGAGGAAAACAAGTGAAGTGTGTAGTCTTCTGAGCCACTCACATACTCCCTTGTTTACCAGATCCCAAGTCTAGGGGTAGAAAAATACTTACTGAGGTAGAGGAGGGAACATGGTTCTGGGATAAAGAAGTTGAAATCAAGAGCCCAATGGTCATTACTAGAATATCAGACTTATTCCAATATCCAATCAGCCATGTAAAAGATAGAAGAGGACAGAGAAAGGGGAGACTTGTTGATGATGTATAAGTCATGCACAGGCCTATGAAAATTCATTCACATTAAGGGAGAGTATGATGGCTTATATGGTCTCAGCCTGGAATAGTTGGAAAAGACAAACGCTGACAGGAAATATATTCTACCAAATAAAATAAACACATTTTAAAGCATCTTATCTCCCCTTCAGAAATTGCTCGCATTAGATCCTAGATTCATTTAAATTAAATTTCTTTGTTTCCTCCCATTCAAACATAAGAGTCTGAAGAGAGTTAAAGGCCACCACTCACAGCTGCTGTGTTATTAAGCAGGTGTAACAGAATGGGCTCAGAGTTAGCTAAGAGAATAGAACTTTAAGAGGCTCCACGTGGAAATTGAGGTCAAAAGCTATGCTTATGGCCCAAACTCCTGACTTCAGTCGAGTTGTAGAGATCTGTTCATTACCAAGGCTCCTCCCTGCCCTCTATCTTGTCTAAAATGGATTAGCATCTTCAGGGCATTATTATGCCCTTTTTACTTTTTTATCACATTAACTTTCTTCCACAAAAGAAAACTCTTTCTGACATAAATGTTTGATTAGAAGCTTTCATATATTCCAATATGAAATGCTCCCTCTCAACTAGGGCTCATGAAATATATATCAAACAAGTTCTTTATGCAGCATAAAACAAATTTCACTACTCCTTTTCAAGTAAAATAATAACTGTTAGACTAGTCCTAATTCCTGTAATTAGCTGCCAGAGGTAATTATTATAGCCCATAGGTACACACGCAAATTCAATTTTTCAATAAACCTACCCTACCCTGAATTCCAAAGACCAAGGATAATAACTTTCTTTGGCTTTTGCCTGAATTATTATACCAGGAGACATTTGACTGGGGTGTTTTTCAATCATTTTACTTGTAAAGTTTTGCAAAAACAATTCTTCATAATCCATTTTATTAAAAATAACTTTAGTTTCCAATTGCGCTAAATCTTTTTAGCTCAGTAGGGTTCAGTCCCCAGATCTTATCTCTTTTCTTTCTGCACCCATTCTTAAGCAATCTCTTCCAATGTCAAAACTTTAAACATCATCTGTGGAAATATAATTGGGCATTTGTATTTATAGTCCAGACCCATTCTTGAACTACAGATTCATATAGCTAATCATTTACTCAATATGACCACTTTAGATACCTCAAACTTTACATGTCCAAAACTAAATGCCTGATCTTCTCCCCCCAAACTTCACCTTTCCTCATTATTCTCAAATTCAATAAACGGTAACTCCATATTTCCAGTTCAGACCCAAAACTTTGGGGATGTTCTTGACCCTTGACTCCTCTCTTTTTCTGTCATGCATTTGCAATCCATCATCATATCTTGCCAACTCTTACTTGGAAATTTTCCATAACCTTATACTTTCCCCCAATTCCACAGGAAATCCAAACCCCAACATTTCTTCATGAGTTTCAATAACCTCTTAACTAGTATTCTTGCTTCTCCTATTGCTTCCATTCAGTCTACACCCCACACAGCAAACAGGGTCAACCTTCTCATCTATGTCAGATCACATCTGTTCAAAATACTACCATGGGTCTTGATCACTCAGTTAAATTTAAAGCCTTACTGTGGTCAATATGCTCTGCGAGATATGGTGCCTTACTACAGCTCTTAATTCATCTACTTTACTTTCCTCCTTTTTCACTCTGCTTTAGCTACTGATATTCCTGCTATCTACCCCCTGACCAAACTGAGCATACTCCAACTCTAGGGCTTTTGTTCTGGCTATTCTCAGCCTTACTTCATTTGATCCTGAAAATAATACTATGAGATAAGTACTAAAATTACCCATGCTTCTTTTAAATTATTTACAAAAGCAAATTCTCAGGTCCCATTAGGGAGCAGGACCCGGAAATCTGTGTTTTAACAAAACCTAGAGGAGATTCTGATGTGTGCTAACACTTGAAAACCACTGCAGTGTCTGGAGACATTTTTTTGTTGTTATGACTTGGGAAGGAGGAGAAAAATGTTACTAGCATCTAATGAATAGAGACCAGGGATGCTGCTAAACATCCTATAATGCATAGGACAGCCCCACAATAAAGATGATCTAGTCCAAAATGTCAATATTGTCAAGGTTGAGAAATATAGTTGTAACATCTAGACCAATGTTTCTCAACCTTGTTTTTTTTCATTATCAGCTACCTAAGGACCTTCTTAGACATTTACCCTCACCAACATTCTTTTATTTTTTAAAAGATTTTATTTATTTATTCATGAGAGACACAGAGAGAGAGAGGCAGAGACACAGGCAGAGGGAGAAGCATGCTCCATGCAGGGAGTCCAATGTGGGACTTGATCCCTGGTCTCCAAGATCAGGCCCTGGGTTGAAGGCGGGGCTAAACCGCTGAGCCACCGGGCTGCCCCCTCACCAACATTCTGCTGGTAAATTTTAGTAACATAGATATACCATATATCTATTTGTTTTGTAGTCCCTTGGAGGACAACAAATAACTTGTAATATATAAGTTTTTTTTTCAAAAAAAAAAATCCATTTTACTCTGGTTTAGAGCACATGATCTAGACCAATAACTAGCATATCCTGAGCAGACAAGTATAGCCCTATGTGAAGAAATATCTTATCCACCAAAAACACTGTAGAATCTGGCAAATACATACTAGCAAGAAATGGGGATATGGGTTTGAATAGTTAGAGTATTGGACTGGGGAGATGAGAGTTTATTGGTATAGGAGTACTCTCTTTTAACGTTACAATGACTCTAAGGCTTGGCCTGATGTCATCAAAAGTGAGATGCAGAACTGCCTTGGCTAGTAAAGATTAGAAGGAACAGAGGGGTGAACAAGTCAAAATGAAATCAGGAGGCCATCAGCTATGTTCCCTGGGAAGGCTTGAATGTCATTCCCTTCACTAAAGAAATAAGGAATGTACTGGTGAGGGAATATCAACACTGCTGAGATGAAATTTAAAAAATTTTGTGACCTAGAATTTGGAAAATGATAAGAGGGAAAAATTCATTATGACTCCATTTTTGGCAATTGGATAGTATTACTTTTTCTGATAAGAAACACAAAAGAAGGCATGTTTGAGAATAAAGATAATTAACTCATCTTGAGACTTCATTGATTTGAGGAATCAATGATGCCTTCACCTAGGTTTCAAAGGACAGTGCCACCTAGCAGAGCCACTGGATCCCAGCAGAGATCCTTGGTATGAATGGGGCCCACCAAGATGTAGAAGTGACACTGCCAGCCCTGTGGACCTGAAAAGCAGAACACTGAGTCAAAGAGAATTCTTCTTGAGCCTATGGTCAAATGAAATTTGTCCCATTAAATTTCGGACTTGCTTGGGACCTGTCATTCCTTTTGTGTTGAAAGGTAAACTGAGACATATTAAAATTTAGAGAGTTAACAAAAACCAGTTTGAATCCAGCAGCACCAAACTGGAAGTGGTTAGGATAGGTCCATCAATGGAAGCTAGAGGATATGGAAACAAGCAATACAAGAAAATCATTTGATTGGCTACAATTTAAGTAGTTGCTTTCTTTGGTAAAGCCTAGATGGCTGCTCATGATTGGTTGTCCTTAGGTTGTGATTTTTTAACCATGAGGGATTACAGGTTTAGGTTTTGGTTCACTTATGTAAGCTACAAAGGCATTAAAGTCACCTCAGTGTAATATCTCCATTTAAAGTTAATTTAACACTACTTTCTCTTTTTTTTATTTTAAAGATTTTATTTATTTATTGATTGATTGATTGATTGATTGATTTAAAAGAGAGAAAGCACAACTAGGGGGAAGGGCAGAGGGACAAACAGACTCCTTATGGGCAGGGAGCCTGATGGGGGGCTCAATCTCTGGACCCTGAAATCAAGACCTGAGCCAAAGGCAGCCACTTAATTAACTCAGCAACCCAGGTGCCCCTTAACACTACTTTCCTACTTCTCCCCTTTAGAATGGGAATGCCTGTCCCATCAGTGTATTTTGGAAGCATCTAACTTGTGTAGTTTCAAAGGTTCACAGCTGGAGAGGAATTTTTCCTCAAGATACAGTGTATCTCAAGTCATATCTGAGTTTTCTTCATATCTAATTTAGACAATATATAAGTAAGACTTTGGACTTCAGATTTTTTAGAGTTGATACTGGAACATGTCAAGACTTTTGGAGTGAAATAAATATATTTTGTATGTGAGGTCACAAATTTGGGGGGAGGGTGCAAGAGCAGAATGCTGTTGAATGTTTACAGCTCCACCCCCCAGCAAAAAAATTCCTATGTTGAAACCTAAATCCCAATATGATGGTGTTTGGAGATGGAGCACTTTAGAGGTGATTAGGTCATGAGAGTGGTGCTCTCAAGTGTGATTCTATTTCTTTGTCTGAGGGCTTTTATCAGTGCCACAGGAGCTGGTACAACTTATACACAGGTAGCCCAAGATGTCAGGGAACCCCATACCACTGAGGAATGAGAGTTGATGGATAAATAACCCAGTTTCCTCTTCCATTGGTGATGCAATACTGAAGTACATTCTATATGATTTCTCAGAAGATCCCCAGCAGAACTGAACCCCAACTGATCACAATGGTAATCCACTTACTCATGCTTGCTTTAAGGGCTTTCTCCTTTTCCTTTCTCAGTTTCTCCCACAGCTTCTCTTGTGCTTTCTGGGATCATCTCCCAAATAAGATATATATAGTTATTTCCCTGTCTGAGTCTGATTTTGGGTAAACCCAAACTAAAAAAAGTGTTCTTCCTTCCTTAATACAACTTAAGTAAAATTTTTTGGAAATTTAAAAATTTTATTCTATCTAAATTCAATTAATTAACATATGATGTACTGTGAGTTTCAGGGGTAGAGGTCAGTGATCCATTGGTCTTATATAACACCTGGTGTTCACCCCATCCCATGACCTCCTTCATGCCCCTCCCCCAGTGACCACACGCCCCCTCCCCTCTAGCAACCCTCAGTTTGTTTCCTGTGATTAAGAGTCTCTCATGGTTTGTCTCCCTCTCTGATTTCATTTTGTTTTATTCTCCCCCCTCCCCCTATGATCCTCTGTTTTATTTTTTAGGACTAGAAGTTAAAGTTAAGAAAAATCATCTGGGACATACTCAGAAATATGTAGGCTTGATACAGCACTTAAAAGGAGATAGCTTTAAGTGAGAGTTTCGTAGACATTTTTGTGCAGATGTTACAGATAAGCTCAGTTCTTTTCAGTTATAGGGATCTTAATTTCTGACTTTTTGCCTTAGAATTTGTCAGGTTAAACCACTGCTAAGCTTTGGAGAACCAGAAGACTCATCTTGCTTTCTGCATGTCTTTGCAGAGGTGTGTCATTTTCTGTGGGGTGTGTCATTGCTCTGATAAACTTTTCCCAAGCCAATGGAAAATGGAGACCATTTTAAATTTTCATTAGCTTCATGATGCCTTATCCTGCTTGCCTGCTATTAGAAGGTAATTATTTGATGAGCTCTCTTAAAAGAATGAAAATGCTAAATGATGTTCACTTAGTGGAAACTTAAAAATCTGATCTCATTTCAGATCCAGAGTTCCTGCTACAGGAAAAAAAAACCAGTAAAAGGTTGGAGGCACTTCATCAAAATGAAAAGAAACTAGTTCCTACTAGGACGGAACATTGTAAAAAAAAATCCTTGTGCATCCTTCTCTCAAAAATTTGACATTTGTTATTCTCATAGATCAAATGAGAGCTTTCATCAATTTCTAGATTATTTGAACCACCTTCCAATGTTAAAGTGCCAAGATTTCACTTTATAAATTAAAATAGCTAAAATACATCTTCATTCTATCCTGACTTCAAATAGATTTACTCTTAGGTTTGTGATGTTGTTTACAACATCATTTTTGACTTTTATATTATTTTCTGTGGCTCCTCCAGAGTATGATCCACAGTTTTTGCTGTTGAATCTGCATGCCTTCCTCATTTAAGACATAATAGAAATAGTTAAACCAAATGACAACAGAAAAATCAAACTAAAAACAGTAAGAAGATTCTTCAGAATCTGTTCAGCTAGAATGAAAACATTCCTCCACCAAGTTAAGATGCTGTAAACCATTAGCATGTTTAAACTTTGGGAAAACTTATTTTAGCATTTGCTTCTTGCTTAAACTTGCCTGAGAGAGTTGGAAACAAAAAAGAACATACACGATGAATAGCCATCTTTATTGGGAAATAGGTATTATATACTCAGAGAAGGAAATGAAATCAGGGTTAGATCACAGAACAAAGGTCATGTGCAAGGTGTATGTCACCAGTAGGGAGACTTCCTTACGGAAGATGTACTCCCAATTCCACACAAGGAAGAGGAATTATATTAACTACAGGCCTGCCTAACCTATCTGCTCCTTCCAGAATTTCCAGTCAAGCAAATACAAGAAGGATCATTCTATCTGGGGTAGGATTTCTGAACCAGAATCTCATTCAGAATGTTATTATTTTTTAAGGCAGTGATCCAAAAATTGAGTGTTAGAGTTGACTAGAGATTACACCAACAGCTTGAGCCAAGCTAGGGAGGAGGAAGTGAATACACATCTGCTCTGACTTTAATGCCAGCCTCCGTTCCTGACACTAAGCCCTCAGAGAGCAGAGAGTGGGAGTGCTGAAATTGGGTACCATATAAATTAATCAGAGTCAGCTAGTTACAAATAAATCCATCCAATCTGAAACATCTCCATTTTATTAGAAAATAAAAAATGAAAATAAATTAGCAGTGGAGCTCTGTCCTGTAAAATATTTTACTCATCCTATGAGTCTTTAATATTTTAAATATTATATAGATATTGTACAGATACTAACTCATTTGAAAAATGTAGTTTCCTTAATTAGATTAACCTGCTGCATTAATAGGTTAAAGAGGAAAAGAGTTGTGAGTCATGTTTCTTTCTAAGAATGAGCCAAAGTAGAGCTTCTATCTTGCTACCCCTTAGTATATAAACATGCACAAGTTGTTTTGCCTCTCTAGGTCTCATATACTTACTTTTAAAGGAAAGATATTGTCCTGGATCAATTGTAATGGCCCTGCTGGCTCTAATATTCAGTGATCATTCAATGATAACAAATTTTTCTATTTTGATATCAGATTTCAAATTATTTCATTTTATTCCAAGTCAGAGGCAAGAGTTTATAAAACTGAGAGCATAAAATTAAATGTTTACCCATAAATACTCTGCTCAGGATTCTCTCCATTTGGTTTTGGTACAGAACAAACCATTCAGATTTTCCACCTAGTTATAATTCAAGAGAGGCATTAACTAATAGCTGTATTTGTGCCACTCCATGGCCAGCATCCTCAAACTCTACGTATGTTCCCTCATTTGATCTGTATGGCAACTCTAAGAAAATCAACTCAGAAAAAAAATCAAAAGCCCATTTTCTTGGTTTTGGAAAATAAAGTTACTGAGGCAGGAATGGTTGGCTAAAAGCCCATACTCTTCAGCACTGCTTTATAGTGACTTCATTAAAAAAAGAAAAAAAAATACTTACTTTCAGTAGGAAAATCCAGAAGTTTGTTTGGAAAAGTGTGTGTTGGCATTTCCAGAGGAGCCAGGAATTACTAACAGGTGTGCAGCAGAATCAAGACAGACATCCTCTAGATGAACTACTATGTAGCATTCTCCTGATTCACAAAGTATAAAATCCATGGGCAGATCATAAACAATACATTTGAAATAGTCATTTAAGACATGAATTGTTTGAAAAGACAATCGGTTCTACCTGGTACTTTAAGATTCATTTGATTTCATAATAACTTCAGGAATACATATTTGTATTGATTAATCTCAGATTCTCTTTGAGAATGATAAAAGCATAGACTGCTTTTAGATCAGGCAATATTGCAATATATACAAATATTGGATCATTGTATTGTATGCCTGAAACTATAATAATGCTATGTGTCAAATAAATCTCATTTTTTTTAAAAAAAAAAAGGATCAGACAACGATAAAACAGCAACAAAATATTTTCTATAAAGCTTATAGCTAGGAACTAGAATTTCTAGTAGGATCAATTTATCTTTTAGATACGACTTTTTTGAGAATCACAGTTATATTAATTTCCTTTAAATCTGTGATAGGTTAACATACATTTTCATATGTGAAGAAACCTCAGATACTATGAATATCAGTTTGTTTTATGAGAGATGCCTGGGTGGCTTAGCGATTGAGCATCTGCCTTTGGCTCAGATTGTGATCTGGCATTCTGGGTTTGAGTCCCACATTGGGCTCCCTGCATGGAGGCTGCTTCTCTCTCTGCCTATGTCTCTGCCTCTCTCTCTCTCTCCCTGTCTCTCATGAATGAATAAATAAATAAAACCTTTTTAAAAAATTTTTGTTTTATGAATTTTGCCATTTAAATACATTTATCTACAAAATTAAAGATTTTATTTTGGCATTTCTTAATAGATGCACTGTTGTTCTCACATTACAATGTTTCAATGCACCAGTTCCCTACAAGCTCTTCATGAATAAGTATCTTATATTCTTTTTATTTTGTATTTCACATACTGAATAGAAGCCCATTAAATGTTTTAAGGCACATGATTATGTACTTAAGAAATAAAACCCAGGATTTATTCCTAGTGTACAAAATAATCTTTATTACCATTTAAACCAATTTTAGATAACAGAGATAAAAAATAAAAATATGAAAAATAGCCATGTAATAAGATACCAAGTAGGAAATCATCAGGATTTTTTATCCCCTGGTCGTAATCCAACAAATTCAAACAAGAAAGGAATGTACATGTTTTCCCTAAGTCTCTTAGCAAAGGGGTACTGTGATTTCTTCTACTTTCAGGACAAGATGAAGAGAGAAGAAAAAATCCCCCAAATGGTATAAAAGTCATTTGACAATGGAATAAGTTATCTTCCATGGATGCAGAGTCCACAAGATAACTACATAGGATGTAGCTTCATAAGCAGCAATGATGTTTATGTAGGATATTCATTTACAAAGCTTTTGTGTGATTTAATTTCATTCTCATAATGGAGCAGATAATATTCAAGGAAACCAAATGCAGGGACACCTGGGTGGCTCAGTGGCTGAGCGTCTGCCTTAGGCTCAGGGTGTGATTCCAGAGTTCCGGGATCGAGTCCCACATCAGGCTCCTTGTGAGGAGCCTGCTTCTCCCTCTGCCTATGTCTCTGCCTCTCTCTCTGTCTCTCATGAATAAATAAATAAAATCTTAAAAAAAAAAAAAAGGAAACCAAATGCAGAGCAATGAACTAGCTTGATCAAGATTACATGATAAGTGATAAAGTTAAAACTTGAACTCAGATCTTCAGAATTTGAGGGCAGCCTCAAATTTATAGGAAAGAAATAATACCTAATTATCAGGAATGATTGTAAATAGTATTGGGCTTTATCTTTAATGTCCATATTAACTTGAAGTAACATTAAGGCATTAGTTTTTAAAAATGTGCAATTTTTGATCAACAAATATATATTAAATATTAAACATGGTCCAGGTTTGATTCTAGGTATAGAGGATGATGCAAAATTAATAATACAGGTCTTGCCACTATGGTGCTCACATTTTAGTGAGAGAGAAAGACAATTCAAATATGAGTTATGACAATGTATAAGCAATGTATAATAAAAGTACAAAGAGAAGAGCACTAACTGCACTCAGAAATGAAGAATCCCTCACAGAATAGGAGATATTTATGTTGGATCTAGAAGAATAAATAAAATCTTGCTAGATAAAGTGAGAATAGGGACACTCTCAACAGAGGGAATTGTGTATGAAATGTTTGGATATGAAAAAAAAGAGAGAAAGAAATGAAGGTTCAGACAATGTCAAGCTGTTTGTTGTGACTGAGAATGGAGTGTACATTATCCTGGTGGCAAGCTGAGGCAGGAGTGGCTGAAAGTGCCAGTGGGAAGATGAGGTAGGAGGGTGTGGCAATGTTCCAGCTCATGCTGAAGACTTGAGTTAGAATGGTGACAATGGATTGAAACAGTAGATTTAGAAGTGTGTTGACTGGAAATATTTCTTTTGTAAACTCCCTAGATGGCATGTCACTACCTCCTCTGCAGTGTCCTACCCCTTTGTTCACACTACAATGATTATAATGTATTTGATTTGATGTCAATTTCTATGTCTCAGCCATGATTTCTTCAAAGACAGGAATTAGGTCTTACTTCTCATGTATCCACAGCAGCAAATATCTGGAACTACTAAGTTAATTAATAACTCAGGAAGTTGCTGCTAAGTGTTTACTGATATGCTCAGAAAATTGCTGAGAAATTGCATGTGTACAATGGTTACTTCTATGCATCAATTTGGTTAGATGAACAGTATCTGGTACTAGTTACTGAACAGAACTCCCCTAGTCTTCCTATAGAGGTTATCTTGTAGATGTGGCAAATATCTACAGTTAGTTGACTTTAAGTAAAGGATATTATCTCAATAATGAGGATTATGAGGTGGGCTTCCCCAGTTAGTTAAAAGATCATAAAGGCCTTAAGAACGAAACTGTAATTTCCCTAAGGAAAATTCTGCCTCAAGACTGCAAGCATCTCCAGCCTGCCATCCTGCTCTACAAATTTCAGACTTGCCAGCCCCCACAACTGCAGAAGTCAGTATGTGTGTGTGTGTATATATATATACATATATGCTTACGATTAAATGTTCTGGTTGAGGGAGAGGATGGACAGTTAAAAGAGAATAGAACCAGTATTTCAAACCTACCTAAAAGCCACTTATCAAGATAACACCTACAAGGAAAAGGCCAGTTCAAGTAGAAGTAATGACTTCCCTGTGAGACATGTTGAATTTCAGATATATGGAAAGTTCCAGCAGAGTAAATAGAGAAGGCAGATGGAAATATGAGTCTTAGGTTCATAAGAGAAATTATTATTGTTAAAATATATTATTCAACCAGAATAAATATAGTTTCTAGCTGCTTGAAAAGCATCTACAACATACATTTACAGTGAGGTTGAAATTTATACACTGTAACTCATACATAGAAAAGAAATATCTAGCTCGAGTTATTGTCTGAATATATTACCTTCTAACCTATTCCACTCAAAATGTAAAGCCTATTTAGTAAAATAACTCAGTGTCTTCCCACCTAAAGCAATTTCTTCTTGGGTAAATAACTTCTCAAGTCAGAGTTGAAACTCCCTGTCAGGACGATTTGTCCCCTCCACTAACTTTTCCTGCCCTAAAGGCATCTAAAGGTAAAAGTTTGCATATGCCCTGGGCAGTCAGATGGGGAAAGAATAAGGGCTTCTGTGTCCTACAAGCTGCCCTATGGTTTGTCATAGACCTTCACTAAGAAACCTCTTCCAGCCTAGTTACTGGATACTCTATGGTTTTGTGTGCTTAGTGAGCCAAATCTTGGGACAAATTTGGAGCCAAGTATATCAGGAATCAAATCTCATATAAGTCATTTAGTAGCTGCGTGTCTTTGAGAAAGTGGCTTACCTTGACTGATTTTTCCTTACTCATCTGTAAAATAGGGTTCTTTCCTACATTCCAGAATAAAAGGAGTTAGAAAGCAATTGCCCATAGAAGATCCCCTTCCTACTATAGCCACCTAAGCTGTTATAAGCTCATGTGCATTACACAGTGCTTTCCTTATCAGAATCCTAGGTGATAATGAAGTTTCGAACAGTTATTTTCCTCAGCTAAGCTTCCATACAAATATTAAGGTTTAGGCACTTACTCTGTTTAAAATTTTACCCATTGTTTTGTATGTCATTCCTGATATGCATTGATGGAGAGAAGAAAAAACTATACAAAGAGAAAATTAAGTCTCCTAGTATATAAAATTTTGTCCACAACCCCATAGGACTAAGCCAAAGGACCATACTTTTAGAATACAAACACTTTTAGGATGAAGAAACAATAAGAAACGTAAGATGTTTCATTGAAGGGTTTTACCTGAGTGATCCTATTGGCAGAGGCTGACCTCAGTGGTCCTTACCCTCCAAGTAAACCCAATATAGTTCAACCATTTAATGACAATACTGTCTTGCTCTTTGCCTCATAGCGTGTGCATAGATTGGGTAAGATTCTTTGTGTAGCATCCAGGAACCAGCAAGCCGTGCAAGAGACATCTGTGACATGTCATGAATTCACAGCAATAACATCTTCAAGGCAGCCCCCTGGTGCCTCTCAGTGTTTTCGTAAGGCCAGAGCAGGGCATCTGCTGTTGGTAGTTGAACATCTTAAGTTCTAAAACTCCTACAAGGGAAAGTAAGGAAATATCACAGAATAAAACAGGAGGCTTTCTTCGGGAGCATGATTCCTGCATATAAAAAAATAACCCAAAAAAAAAAAAATTGGCAGAACTATGAGGATTGGCTGCTACTTAACTATTACTGCTTTCTCAGAGCAGGCCTGGCAATAGCGTCCACAGCCGACAAGGCATGTTGAAGCTATCCCTTTAGAGCAGTAAGTTTAAGAATGGGACTACGTCCTGGTCTTAAAAGAACCAAACCCACTGTGAGACACAATTCCAATTTCTACTGTGTTGACATTAAGCACTGTCTGAGCTTTTCTTGCTCTCATTCTATTTATATTATTTAGCCTAGAACCTCCCAAATGCAATTGGAAACTCCCACCTAAGTTTCTTGAAGGGAGAATCTTCTATAGTGATGAATGCATTTTCCCATATGTGAAAACAACCAAATATCTCCCACCAGAAAAACAATTCTGGTTGTGTTTTTAAAAACAGTGTATTCTTTTTTCTCTTATTCTCTACTGCTCCTCTGCATGCTCTGAGTTACTTTATCTCCCCTCAAGCCATCAGTTTTATCAGTTCTCTCATCTCAATGTACTACTGTACCTGGCAGATTATAGCAAGCAAGGCAGAGAACATGGAGGGATAGTCAGCTATCTGATTTAAGCAATTGTACTTAGAGTCCAATTAAAATTGCATGCTCATATGCCTTTAATTGGTTGCAGGTTGTAACAATAAGAAATAAGAAAAACCAAAACAAAATCCTATTTTAAAGTAAAAGGAGACATGAACAAACCATTAAAATTAATAATCTAACCACAAAGCTATTAATTTCAATCTCCAGTAGTCAATAATACAATGTTAATTTCACTTATCTACTTGGCAAGAAAACAATTAAAATTCTCTGAATTGAATGCAGTGAAATACATACACTCATGTTCTTGGGAGTAAAAATTGTTACAACCTTTTTGGAGGCTAATTTACTACCATTATCATTATTATTTAGTATCATTTTTAGTATCATTAAGAGCTTAATGTATTCTAAACCTTTAGTATCCTTAAGGGTCATCTTAAATCATCTTTAAAAAAATAAATATGGGGATCCCTGGGTGGCGCAGCGGTTTGGCGCCTGCCTTTGGCCCAGGGCGCGATCTTGGAGACCCGGGATCGAATCCTACGTCGGGCTCCCGGTGCATGGAGCCTGCTTCTCCCTCTGCCTGTGTCTCTGCCTCTCTCTCTCTCTCTGTGTATGACTATCATAAATAAATAAAATTTTTAAAAAATATATTAAAAAAATAAATATGTAAGAAAATGATCATAATATACTCAGTAAAAAATATAGGCTATAAAACTATATAAAATGTTTATTCTCCTTTGAGAAATAAATTTCTTCTTGGAAAGTCATTCATCAATGTCTTGTGAAAATTTATGTTTATATTTATATGCATATGTACATATACCTATGTATGCACATACAAATGTAATGAAATATAAAATATATGTACCCACATATGCATATCTATACCTTTTAACTCAGTAAATCAATTTCTGGTCATCTATCCTAAGGCATTTATCCTAATGGATCAAAGACTTTACCATATAATTATTAGTGACATAATGCTAAAAATATTAGAAAAGCAAGATGAATGCTTAAGCAAACCATGCTAGGAAACAGCTACTAAAGCATCAACAAAGATAATGCAATAATATAAGAAATGCTTGTAATTTGAAAAAAAATACATTGAAAAAAGTTTATAGAATATGATTACAACTAAAAAACACATATGGGGGCACCTGGGTGGCTCAATGGTTGAGCCATTGGGCTATCTACCTTCGGCTCAGGGCATGATCCCGAGTGGGATCCTGGGATCGAGTCCCACATCGGATTCCTGGGAACCAGCTGCTTACCTTCCCAGGAAAGTCCTAATGTTGGTGTTGGGGCTGCTTTGGAGATTTTGAAGGCTCTGGCAACTGCCGCTTCCACTTCAAGGCTCTGGCTGCTTCCTTGCCCTCCTCCTCAAACCCCTTCTCTTACTGTGCCTCCAGCCCTCTCTCTCAGTTTCTCACATGTTGGTAACAGATCATAGATACTCTTGTATGCTGGTCTAGCTCTCCATATAGATACTAAATATGGCTACTGTATGTATTCAATGAGTCTAATGTACTTGACGTTTCAAGGTTATTTATTCTAGTTACTGAATCAAAGTTTTATAGTATATGCTTATTATTTTTCCATCTTTTATGCTCATCCTACAAAAATGTGGACTCATAAATTATAGTAACTAAGAATTTGCATTAGAATAATAATAGCAGTATCACAGATTTATTTGGGGGGGGAACCCAGACATTATCATGCCAACCTCTTTTAATTCTTACACATTATATTTTAGTTTTTGAAAATGTAATTTTTCAGGGAATATACTGTTTTGTATTCCACTTTTCCTAGTAATTATTATTTCTGTAAGTCTACATATTTATTATTTTTAATGGACTTACTCTTATGTATCATTTAGATATTTATGAGCAGTTCATTGATCATAAGCTATTTAGTTTAATTTTAATTTCCTTCCTTCCTTCCTCTTTCCTGCCTTTGTTCTGTTTTTCCTCTATAAGAGCTCCATTTGGAATGGATCTCTTATTAATGTAGGTGTTTGCTTTTGTTAAATGTATTTCCTTTGGAAACATTCCTATGAACAGGGCTGCTGGATAAAAGCATGAATATAAATGGTTTTACAAACAAAAGTAATTTTTAAACTTTAAGTGCTTCCAGCTGTGTAAGTCTGCATAAGTTTCAGCATGGTCTTCAGCATCATAGAGTATCATTTAGAACATATTTCATTACTTTGAGATGATTTAATCTCAGAGAGCTCACCAGTCTGTCCTGCTGAACCTGCTGCCCTCAGCGGGAGAAGCTTCAGGAACCAGGCCTGGGCTTGTCCCACCATCTCCATGACCTGCTGCAGAGCTGTAAGGGCCAAACCTTCCCAGGTTCCTGCAACTCCTTGGTTATATATTCACCTTATTTTATGCCCTGTTCAGGTTTTCACTCTTGTTTAGGGCTGGGTTGGCAGCCTGAACGCTATGGTATGATTTCATTTGTTCCATCTAAACTAAGCATGATAACAGTAGCCCAAGGATTGGCAGATTTGGTTCTGCTTTTGATAATCTGAGAATAGGTATTTTATGGTAAAAAATTGATATTTTTTCCTGCATCTGCTGCTCCAGTTTTCCAATTTTAATTTTGGCTTCTATAACATTGTCTCTTGCCATCCCCCCCCCCCGGCCTTTTTTTTGGTTCCCAGATGTTTTTTGGGACCTCATGTTAATCTCTTACATGGCATGTACTCTGGGGGATAGCTCTCTTCCTGCCATTAGTAGAAGACCTCAAATGTGCACTCTGTAAATACTAGACATTAGTTAAAATTGTCACCTGTACTCAGATTGGCATGTGTTAAAACTAGTAACATTAGTCTCCTCCCCATCACCCATTCCCAGTAGTAATCTCTGGGAAACCATCACATTCCTACTTTTCCTTCCCTCCTGGGTTCTCATTTCTCACTTGTCCTAAGCTGAGCCCTTGTGTTTCAATAAACCTTCTGTTACTTCCTTTTTTCCATGGTTTTAAAAGCATTTTATTATATCAGAAAAAAATTTGACAAACTAAAGAAAAATGGAAAAAAAGAGAAAAACCCAAAGGTGGTTTCACCCAAACATTGTCATGTATGTTGTTTTGAGTTGTTTATAACCTGCCATGCTTCTTTTGCATACACATGGTGTTTTTTGGTTTTTGTTTTTTTTTTAAGATTTTATTTATTCTTAAAAAAAAAAAAAAAAGATTTTATTTATTCTTTCGTGAGAGAAACAGAGAGCGAGGCAGAGACACAGGCAGAGGGAGAAGCAGGGCTCCATGCACAGAGCCTGATGTGGGACTCGATCCTGGGACTCCAGGATCACGCCCTGAGCCGAAGGCAGATGCTCAATCACTGAGCCACCCAAGCGTCCCCACACAAAATTTTTCTAAAGAAAATTTAGTTCCCTTATCAAGACTGAGATTTAGAACCCAGAAGGTCCAAGCTAAGGAAAGAAAAACGTTTAAGCTTCCAAATTTATTAAAAATTTTGGAAGATGTGTTTTTGATCTGAAGATTTGAAGATTTGAAAGCCACATAGGTGGCTGAGGTCATTTTTTTACTAGCCTCTTCTCGCTTCTTCTAACCTCTAATCATAGCTGTTGACTTCAAATGACAACATCTCCTGCAACAGGCCTTGAGTCACTCATGACAACATCTCCTGCAACAGGCCTTGAGTCACTCAGGTTTTGATAAAACTCACAAATAGGCATAAAGACATCTCCCCAAACCCCAAGTATGCCAACTCTAATACAAGGGCAGGCAGAAATCTATGGAGTTAAAATGGAATGATTTGTTCACAGTTAAGCATTTCCAGACTGCACAATTCCTTAGAATGGTCCATTCTCTCTGAATGAACATAAACGAGCTAGCTCCTAGCTCTACTTTACTCCAATATGAACGATTAAGCCCACGTAATCACTGATTTCCAGGACCTCTTTCTTCCTTGGAGAACATTTCAATAAATTTCCCAGCAGACTTCCTGACCTCAGCATAGCTGTGCCTGATGAAGCCATGGACCAGTCACAAACAATTCTTCCAAGCTTGATGCCCCCTGGATTAAAGCCCCTCAAATCTCAGAGCTATTTATAAAAGGGATAACATTAAATCTCTTTCTTGAGATGGATCCAAAGGGACCTCCTCTGCACCCTGCATCTGAACTCACAAGTAATCTGTGATCCATAGCATTTCCTCCTGTTCAGCCTCTCATTCCCCAGGCTTGAATGCCACACACTAGGCTCTCAAAGCCTTTGGAATCTATTAATTTGTTGAGGCACCTGGATTGACTCTGCATAAACGGAATCAGCTGGATACACAGTGGCCAGGAAGGGTGACTCAGGAGCCCTAAGCTATCCAGAGCCCTAAGCTATCCAGGAGGCTAGTCCTGAGTAAAATGCCCTTCTGTGGCCCAAGAGTTATTTATAGTCTGCACAAAAAGATGTTTAAAAAGAGGCCTTCTCTGGGGCACCTGGGTGGCTCAGTTGGTTAAGAATCTGACTCTTGATTTGGGGGATCCCTGGGTGGCTCAGCGGTCTAGCGCCTGCCTTCAGCCCAGGGCCTGATCCTGGAGACCCAGGATCGAGTCCCACGTCGGGCTCCTGGCATGGAGCCTGCTTCTCTCTCTGCCTCTCTCTGTCTCTCTCTCTCTCTCTACATCTCAAATAAATAAATAAATAAATAAATAAATAAATAAATAAATAAATCTTAAAAAAAAAGAAACTGACTCTTGATTTCAGCTCAGGTCATGATCTCATGTTCATAAGATGGAGCCCCATGTTGGGTTTAGCACTCAGCACGGAGTCTGCTTGCGATTCTCTCTCTCTCTCTCTCTGTCTCTAAATAAGTAAATAAATAAAACCTTTTTTAAAAAAATAAAAAGAGATCTTCCTTCATTAAAAAAGCATTACAGCTGTTTCCTTATGTATGCCCAGCCCAAACTCATTATAAAATAATGGTTCCATAGAGCCTTATACAATCATAGGAATTAGGAAATCCTTGAAACAGAAGTCTCAGGAAAAAAAGAAATCCTGATAGAAGAGACTGAATATAAGCATTTCTTCTTCACTTGGTTTTCCCCTTTATAGACTGAAGTAATGGAAATTTTACTTCCAAAAGAAAAAGTGTGATCCATAGCCTTTATGGAATTGTACCATATTAGTTTAACAGCTTTGGGATGGATTTGATGTTTTTAAATTAGAACTCCATCCTAAACAGTAAGTAAATTGTTGAGAACCCTCATTTAACTGTAAAATATCATTAAAAAAGAGCTGATCCACTGACTAATTAAATAACTTGGATGAAATGGAAAAATTCCTACTAAAGCACAAACTACCAAAATTACACAAATCTATAACATGTAAAGATACTGAATTAATAATTTTCTCAAATAGTATAACCCATGCTCAAATGACTTCATTGGTTAATTCCATCAAACATTTAAAATTTTTTCAAAATTTTACAAAAAAATTTACAAAAAATACAAAAATTTTTAGAACTAATAAATGAATCTAACAAGATTGCAGGATACAAGACCAATACACAAAAACCAATCGTACTTCTACACACTACCAATGAACAATTCAAAAATTGAAATTAAGAAAACAACTCCATTTACATTGGTGTCAAAAAGAATATGCTTTGAAACAAATTTATCAAAAGAAATGTAAGATTTATAAAAAAAAAACTATAAAATATTATTGAGGGAAATTGGAGACCTAAATAAATGAAAAGAAATCCATATTTATTAATCAGAAGGCTTTATATTGTAAGGTAACAATATTCCCAAAATCGATCTATAGGCCCAATGTATTTCCTATAAAAGTCCCAGCTTTCTTATGAGAATTCACAAGCCTATCCTAAAATAAATGTGAAAATACAGTTACCTAAAATAAGTAAAACAATCTTGAAAAGTAAGAACAAAGAGCACACTTCCTGATTTCAAATTTATATCGAACCTATAGTAATCGAGACAATGTGGTAACAAGATAGATACATAGATCAATGAAACATTGGTAAGAGTTCAAAAATAAATCCTTAAATTCATGGTCAGGTGATTTCCAACAAATGTGCTAAGACAGTTAAATAGGCAAGAATAGTCTTTTTTTGTATATATATTTTTTATTAGAGTTCGATTTGCCAACATATAGCATAACACCCAGTGCTCATCCCGTCAAGTGCCCACCTCAGTGCCTGTCGCTCAGTCCCCCCCACCCCCCACCCAACTCCCCTTCCACCACCCCTTGTTCATTACCCAGAGTTAGGTGTCTCTTTTTTTTTTTTTTTTTTTTTTTTTTTTTTTTAGGTGTCTCTTATGTTCTGTCACCCTCACTGATATTTCCCACTCATTTTCTTTCCTTTCCTCGGTATTCCCTTTCACTATTTTTTATATTCCCCAATGAATGAGACCATACAATGTTTGTCCTTCTCTGATTGAGTTTTTTCACTCAGCATAATAGCCTCCAGGTCCCTCCACCTCGAAGCAAATGGTGGGTATTTGTTGTTTCTAATGGCTGAGTAATATTCCATTGTATACATAGACCACATCTTCTTTATCCATTCATCTTTTGATGGACAATGAGACACCTTCCACAGTTTAGCTATTGTGGACATTGCTGATATAAACACTGGGGGGCGTCCTGCCCTTTCATTGCATCTGTTACTTTGGGGTAAATCCCCAGGAGGGCAATTGCTGGGTCATAGGACAGTTCTATTTTTAACTCTTTGAGGAACCTCCACACAGTTTTCCAGAGTGGCTGCAGCAGTTCCCATTCTCACCAACAGTGCAAGAGGGTTCCCCTTTCTCCACATCCTCCTCCAACATTTGTTGTTTCCCGTCGTGATAATTTTCCCCATTCTCACTGGTGTGAAGTGGTATCTCATTGTGGTTTTGATTTGTATTTCCCTGATGACCAGTGATGTGGAGCATTTTCTCATGTGTTTGTTGGCCATGTCTGTGTCTTCCTCTGTGAGATTTCTGTTCATGTCTTTTGCCCATTTCATGATTGGATTGTTTGTTTCTTTGCTGTAGAGTTTAATAAGTTCTTTATAGATCTTGGATACTAGCCCTTTATATGATATGTCATTTGCAAATATCTTCTCCCATTCTGTAGGTTGCCTTTTAGTTTTGTTGACTGTATCCTTTGCTGTGCAAAAGCTTCTTATCTTGATGAAGTCCCAATAGTTCATTTTGCTTTTGTTTCCCTTGCCTTCATAGATGTATCTTGCAAGAAGTTGCTGTGGCCAAGTTCAAAAAAAGGTGTTGCTTGTGTTCTTCTCTAGGATTTGATGGATTCTTGTCTCACATTTAGATCTTTCACCCATTTTGAGTTTATCTTTGTGTATGGTGTAAGAAATGGTGAAGTTTCATTCTTCTGCACATGGCTGTCCAATTTTCCCAGCACCATTTATTGAAGAGACTGTCTTTTTTCCAGTGGATAGTCTATCCTGCTTTGTCGAATATTAGTTGACCATAGGGTTGAGGGTCCATTTCTGGGTTCTCTATTCTGTTCCATTGATCTATGTTTCTGTTTTTGTGCCAGTACCACACAGTCTTGATGATCACAGCTTTGTAGTACAACCTAAAATCCGGCATTGTGATGCCTCCAGTTCTGGTTTTCTTTCTTAATATTCCCCTGGCTATTTGGGGTCTTTCCTGATTCCACACAAATCTTAAGATGATTTGTTCCAACTCTCTGGAGAAAGTCTATGGTATTTTGATAGGGATTGCATTGAATGTGAAAATTGCCCTGGGTAGCACTGACATTTTCACAATGTTAATTCTTCCAGTCCATGAGCATGGAATATTTTTCCATCTCTTTGTGTCTTCCTCAATTTCTTCCAGGAGTGTTCTGTAGTATTTAGGGTATAGATCCTTTATCTCTTTGGTTAGGTTTATTCCTAGGTATCTTATGCTTTGGAGTGCAATTGTCAATGGGATTGACCCTTGATTTCTCTTTCTTCAGTCTCATTGTTAGTATAGAAAATCCACTGATTTCTGGGCATTGATTTTGTATCCCACCACACTGCCAAATTGCTGTATGAGTTCTAGCAATCCTGGGATGGAGTCTTTTGGGTTTTCTAAGTACAGTATCATATCATCTGCAAAGAGGGAGAGTTTGACTTCTTCTTTGCCAATTTGAATGCCTTTTATTTCTTTCTGTTGCCTGATTGCTGAGGCTAGGACTTCTAGTACTACGTTGAATAGCAGTGGTGAGAGTGGACATCCCTTTCATGTTCCTGATCTTAGGGGAAAGGGTCCCAATGTTTCCCCATTGAGAATAATATTTGCTGTGGGCTTTTCATAGATGGCTTTTAAGATGCTGAGGAAAGTTCCCTCTATCCCTACACTCTGAAGAGTTTTGATCAGGAATGGATGCTGCATTTTGTCAAATGCTTTCTCTGCATCTACTGAGAGGATCATATGGTTCTTGTTTGTTCTCTTGTTGATGTGATCTATCATGTTGATTGCTTTACGAGTGTTGAACCAGCCTTGCATCCTGGGGACAAATCCCACTTGGTCATGGTGAATAATCTTCTTAATGTACTGTTGGGTCCTATTGGCTAGTACCTTGTTGAGAATTTTTGCATCTGTGTTCATCAGGAATATTGGTCTATAATTCTCCTTTTTGGAATTTTGGGGTCTTTGTCTGGTTTGGGGATAAGGTGATGCTGGACTCATTGAATGAGTTTGGAAGTATTCCGTCCCTCTCTATCTTTCAGAACAGCTTTAGTAGAATAGGTATGGTTTCTTCTTTAAACGTTTGATGGAATTCCCCTAGGAAGCCATCTGGCCCTGAACTCTTGTGTCTTGGGAGGTTTTTGATGACTGCTTCAATTTCCTCCTTGGTTATTGGCCTGCTCAGGTTTTCTATTTCTTCCTGTTCCAGTTTTGCTAGTTTGTGGCTTTCCAGAAATGCGTCCATGTCTTCTAGATTGCCTAATTTATTGGCATATAGCTGCTCATAATATGTTTTTCAAATCATTTGTATTTTCTTGGTATTGGTTGTGGTCTCTCCTTTTTCATTCGTGATTTTATTAATTTGAATCTTTTTTCTTTTGTTTTTAATAAGTCTGGTTAATGGTTGATCTATCTTATAAATTCTTTCAAAGAATGAACTCCTGGTTTTGTTGATCTGTTCTACAGTTCTTCTGGTCTCTATTTCATTGAGCTCTGCTCAAATCCTTATTAACTTTATTCTTCTGCTGGGTATTGGTTTTATTTGCTGTTCTTTCTCCAGTTCCTTTAGGTTCAAGGTTAGATTGTGTATTTGAGTTCTTTCCAATTTTTTAAGGGATGCTTATATTGTGATGTATTTCCCTCCCAGGACAGCTTTAGCTATATCCCAAAGATTTTGAATGGTTGCATCTTCATTTTTATCAGTCTCCATGAGTCTTTTTAATTCTTCTCTAATTTCCTGGTTGACCCTTTCATCTTTTAGCAGGATGCTCTTTAACCCCCACGTGTTTGAATTTCTTCCAAATTTCTTCTTGTGATTGAGTTCTAGGTTCAAAGCATTATGATCTGAAAATATGCAGGGGATAATCCCAATCTTTTGGTATCAGTTAAGACGTGATTTGTGACCCAGTATGTGGTCTCTTCTGGAGAAAGTTCCATGTGCACTTGAGAAGAATGTGTATTCAGTTGCATTTGGATGTAAAGTTCTGTAAATATCTGTGAAATCCATCTGGTCCAGTGTATCATTTAAAGCTTTTATTTCTTTGGAGATGTTGTGCTTAGAGGATCTGTCATTTGCAGAAAGTGCCGTGTTGAAGTCTCCCAGTATTATTGTATTATTATCTAAGGATGTCTTTACTTTGGTTATTAATTGAATGATACACTTGGCAGCTCCCACATTAGGGGCATAAATATTCATGATTGTTAGGTCTTCTTGTTGGATAGACCGTTTATGTATGATATAGTGTCCCTCTTCATTTCTTACTACAGTTTGGGATAAACTTTATTTATCTGATATGAGGATTGCTAACCCTGCTTTCTTTTGAGGACTTTTTGAATGATAAATGGTTCTACAATCTTTCAATTTTAGGCCTAGGTGTCCTTATGTCTAAAATGAGTCTCTTGTAGACAGCAAATAGATGCGTCTTGCTTTTTTATCCAGTCTGAAACCCTTCGTCTTCCAGATAGGATCATTTAGCCCATTCACATTCAGAGTTACTATTGAAAGATATGAATTTAGTGTCATCATGATACCTATTCAGTCCCTGTTTTTGTGGATTATTTCTTTGGGCATCGTCTTTCTTTTACAGAGTCCCCCTTAATGCATAGCTGGTTTGGTGGTCATATATTCTTTCAGTTTCTGCCTATCTTGGAAGCTCTTTATCTCTCCTTCTATTCTGAATGAGAGCCTTGTTGGATAAAGTATTCTTGGCTGCATGTTCTTCTCACTTAGGACCCTGAATATATCCTGACAGCCCTTTCTGCCTGCAAGGTCTGTGGAAAGGTCTGCTGTTAACTAATATTTCTCCCCATATAAGTTAGGGATCTCTTGTCTCTTGCTGCTCTAAGGATTTTCTCTTTATCTTTGGAATTTGCAAGTTTCACTATTAGATGTCAAGGTGTTGGACGGTTTTTATTGATTTTAGAGGAGATCTCTCTATCTCTTGGATCTGAATGCCTGTTTGCCTCCCCCAAATTACTGATTCTCTCAGCTATGATTTGTTCAAATATGTTTTTTGGTCCCCTGTCCCACTCGGCACCCTCTGGAACCCCAGTTAACAGTAGATTTTTCCTTCTGAGGCTGTCATTTATTTCCCTTAATCTTTCCTCATGGTCTTTTAATTGTTTTTCTCTTTTTTACTCAGCTTCCTTCCTTGCCATCAACTTGTCTTCTATGTCACTCACTCTTTCTTCTACCTCATTAACCCTCATCGTTAGGACCTCCAGTTTGGATTGCATCTCATTGATTGATTTTTCATTTTGGCCTGATTAGATCTAAATTCTGCAGTCATGAGCCTCTTGAATCCTTTACAGCTTTTTTTCCAGAGCCACCAGTAGGTTTATAACTGTGCTTCTGAATTGGCTTTCTGACATTGAATTGTAATCCAAATTCTGTAACTCTGTGGCAGAGAGTACTGTTTCTGATTCTTTCTTTTGTGGTGAGTTCTTCTTTCTAGTCATTTTGCTCAGTGCAGAATGGCTTGTTAGAAGCGCAGACTCTTCTCTCTGTAGCGTTCCAGCTGTTCTCTCTTTAAATCTAAGGTCAAATTCATAGGTTTTTTAGGATGATTTGAAAGTTATGTCTCCTGCTGAGGCCTCCCAGATACCTGGGAACACGAATTTTGTTAAGAATTTGTAGTTTTGGGGGCCCCTGGATGGCTCAGTGGTCAAGCATCTTCTTCAGCCCAGGTCATGACCCTGGGGTCCTAGGATCAAGTTCTGCACTGGGCTTCCTACAGGAAGCCTGCTTCTCCCTCTACCCCTGTCTCTCATGAATAAATAAACACAATCTTTAAAATAATAATAATAATAATAATAATAATAATAATAAGTGTTCTTCCTTTTGCCAGCTTCTGTCAGTTTTCCCAGGTTCCCATGTAGGCTTTGCAGCCAGGCTGCTGCCCGGAGTGCCCTCCTCATCATCCTAGAATAGTCTTTTCAACAAATGGTGCTGAAAAACTGGATATGCACATATGCGAAAGAATGAAGTTGGACCCCTCCTTTACATCATACATAACAATGAACTTAAAATGGATCACAGACTGACTATAAGAGCTAAAACTATAAAACTCTAAGAAAAAGACAGAAATATTTGTGACCTTGGGTTAGGCAGTCTTAGACATAACCAAAAAGCAAGAAAATATCCTAAACCATAGTTTACCTCTTTTGAGAAATGCTTTCATGTACTTAAAGGTTAATTTTACTGTTTCATGCTAAAAGGCTTTATTTATCATCACCTTAATAGAAAGATTAAAACAATGAGAAATTCTCCTCAATAGCTACACTCCATTCTCACAGTGGTTGTCAATGTGACATTAGAAAATCTTTGTCTACACCTAAGTGGTGGAATCTGGAATCATCAGAGAAGCAAGTGTCCTGCATAATTTGGAGCTACAATTTCCTAGCACTTTCCAGAATTTATTTGGTACTGTGAAATATAACAACAAGTTCTAGAAGAATGGGATTTTTGTTTTAGTTTGTTTCTAAGCAATTAAATACACAGGGGAAAAGACAACTGAGAAACAGGTTATTTATAAAGTTGGTTTTTATGCACTAAATAGAACAGTAAGTATCTTCCATAAATACCAAATGTCCTATGTTTAGGACAAAGAAATGGAAATCTTTCTTTGTTTTCAATTTATCCATATATAATACAGATAGATGTTTCCTGCCGTTCAAAAACATAATAATTGAAAGGAAAGCAATAAGCCTTTTAGAAAAAAATATTTTCATGCTCTCAACATGAGAAGAAAATATTTTAAACAGAACTCAAAATCCAAAAGCATCCTGAACAAAAGTAAAAGACTGATATATTCAACTGCATTAAAATCAAGAACTTCAATTCAAAAATTATGTATATATATTAAATATAGTAAAAAATTCTATTAGTGAAGAATATTTGCAACATTCATAACAATTAATGACCAATATCAAGAATATTACTTTGAAGTCTATGAATCAGAAAGGAAAAAGACAACCTAATCAGGCACTTCAAAAATTAAGGCCAGGGACACCTGGATGGCTTAGCAGTTGAGCACCTGCCTTCAGGGCATGAACCTGGAGTCCCAGGATCGAGTCCCACATTGGGTTCCCTGCATGGAGCCTGCTTCTCTCTCTGCCTATGTCTCTGCCTCTCTCTCTTTCTCTCTGTCTCTCAAGAATAAAAAAATAAGATCTCCAAAAAACAACAACAACAAAAAAAAAAACAAAAACAAAAATTAAGGTCACTCAAATGCCCAATAAATATTTGCAAAGAACTCAGTTTCATTATTAATAAAAGATTTGCAAATTACAGTCACAATGGCGTACACAGTATATCCTCCAGATTAGCAAAAGTTTTTAAATCTGACAATATCAAGTATTTGCAAGGAAATGAGATAAGAACTTTCATATATGGCTTATATAATTATTTTGAAAATGGTTGGTCCAGTGTAGTAAAGTTGCACATTCACATACCTTACAACCTAGTACCTCCATTTTTAGATGTAAATGCTGTCTTTTGTACCTGTGCACTGGTTGACATAAAAAAGTATTACTAGCCGGAGTACTTTTAATAGATAAAAACAAACAAGCAAAAACTAGAAGTAACCTAATGGTATACTAACAGTAAATTGAATAAATTATAATGTATCCATACAGCAGTAAAAATGAGTGAAACACTACACATATTCATGTGGATATATTATACAACATTGCATTGAACAAAAGCAACAAGCCATAGAAAAAGATAGAAAATATAACAGTACTTATATTTAGGCCCCAAATAGGCAAAACTAAGCAATATATTGTCTATGGATATATACGAAGTCTATATTTATTTGTAAATCAAAATAAAACAATGTATCCATACAGCAGTAAAAATGAGTGAAACACTACACATATTCATGTGGATATATTATACAACATTGCATTGAACAAAAGCAACAAGCCATAGAAAAAGATAGAAAATATAACAGTACTTATATTTAGGCCCCAAATAGGCAAAACTAAGCAATATATTGTCTATGGATATATACGAAGTCTATATTTATTTGTAAATCAAAATAAAACCATTTTTTTAAAAAGTAAGAAAATAATTATCACAAAAGCTAGGACTTTTTTGGACAGCAAGAGGAGGTCTGAATCAGGAAATATACACAGTGGGGGAAGGGAGAGCTTGTTAGGGTGTTTCTGGCATTAATAATGTAATTTCTTGGGCAGCCCAGGTGGATCAGTGGTTTAGAGCCACCTTCAGTCCAGGGTCTGATCCTGGAGACCCGGGATCAAGTCCCTCATCTGGCTCCCTGCATGGAGCCTGTTTCTCCCTCTGCTTGTGTCTCTGCCTCTCTCTCTCTCTCTCTCTCTGTGTGTGTGTGTCTCTCATGAATAAATAAAAATCATTAAAAAAATGCATTTTCTTCAAATGAGTTATCTGAGATATATATTTGCATACCTGTATGTATACATATTGTATACAAAGTACATATTATATACATATTATATTTGTACTTAAATTTCACAAGTTAAAAAGTCTTAAAAATTAATTCATCATATAAAAAGACAAACCATTAAATATACCACACACTTTTTATTCTTATGTTTTTAAGGAATTCCTAGATTGACACTTGTGGCTAATTTGAATAATAAATATCATTAAACTTTAACTGACTTTGTTTTCTATTAGACAGATTGATTGAATTCAGTCAAGATGTTCAAAATAATCAAATAATTATCTCTGTAGAGTAGGAACCAGGAAAAAAAAGAAAACAAAAAGTAAAAAAAAAAGGGAGATCAACTCTTAAATAATCTTTCAAAATATAAGTGATTTCTAGGTTGTTGAGATAAACAAGGAGTGGCAATGACCTGAGCAATTAAGAGCGTATGATGTGAAAGGTCTCTTTTCATCTGAATCTGATATACTTTACAAATAATTAGACCTCAGATCCTCTAGGCGTACAAAACTCCCTATGACCAGTTGTGGTGTGTTGACAAATTCTTTTTTCATTTTATTTTCTCCCATTATGGGCTATGAAATTCGAGCTGCAATTAAAGATTAGTTCTCAGGTGTAATGATAATGTTTTTATTTATTATGAACCATACTTCCTATCAAAAGCACTGTGGCTTTAAGACAGAGCCCTTACAAAACAGCTTAATAATTACCAATATTATACCTAACTTTTGTGAATAAGGTGCCGTCTCTAAGCAACTATGTTCTAGGATAAGATTGTTGGAAATAATATGCACCAATACGCACGTCACGGGGAAATCTTACAAGATAACAAATTTTGAACGAAGTCTATATTTATTTGTAAATCAAAATATCTCAAGTCAAGATTGCAGGAATGCAAAGTGGTTCTGTTGTATCTGTGAGCCAATATTTTCTGCTCTACAACACTTACTTTAAGAACAGCAACAACAACAACAATAACAAAAAAGAACAGGGACAGACTGGAAAATATCCAGGAAAGTATTTGAGATGATTAAGAATATAGATAGCATCATCTTGAGGAAAAAACAACACAAAACAAAAAGCCTGCATGGCCGAAGGATATTTATCTCAAAGAAGAAAGACTACAAGGAAACCATATAGATGTCTTCAAATACTTAAAGGATTATGATAAGGAGAAGTGCACCTTTTTCTGTATGGCTCCAAAAGGAAGTCAATATATCATTAAGTAGATGTTAAAATGATAAGTTTCATCTCACCCCAGCAGAAGTCTGGGGTTTTATTCTCTGGAGAGGTCTCTGAACTTCAGGATGCCAGGCTCGCATCCTTACATGCATCCTAGCCCTTACTCTAAACCTAGCCCTAACCAGAGATCTGAGAAAGTGGGTTCCTGAACATATGATAAGAAAAGCTTGATTAGCAGCCTAGTATTCTAAAGAAGAGCAGATATTTAAGAAATGGTACTATCTCTGAAAATGGGAATAAAAACAGAAGTAACAGTTAAATATTTTTTTAAAAGACATTTCAATTCAAGAGAAAATAAATAAGAGAATTTTTTTAAAATTATAGTTGTCCAAGAATAAATGGGCTTTCTGATGAGGTGGTAATCCAGCCATGGAAAGGGGTTGGTCAAAAACTGGTAGACCATCAGGCACATTGTAGATGAGTTTTGCTTTGGGTGGTAGGTTGACTTACATGACTAAAAACATCCTTTTTAAAATCAAAGATTCTCGAGTTTCCTCCCATGATGATTCACTAACCTATTCTCAGATGTTGATTACCAAAGTGCTATGTTTATATAAAAACTATAGTCATGCTATCTGAACATTCATTTTGGCCAAATAAATTAGAAAATACATGTTTTTCCTTCACTTGATTATTTTGGTTGCACTCAATGGCATAACCATTATTACTAAATTTGGACACGAATAACCTGGAAACAACTTGTGCCTTTTAAATGAGCTGCCAAGACTTAAAAATAGCCCAGATGAACAAAGGAAATTGCAATTTCAATTCAAAGAACTGACACTAGCAAGTACCAGTGTGATGATGGAAGAGTGTGTATAATCATTGTCTGAAGGCAAATACTTCAGTCAAAGAGAACTGTAAGGACAGACTTCTTCTTTCTTTACAGTGTGAAATCTGAACTTTCCTGTCAGTGACAAGGTTAGAGCCATATACCACCCACTCAGAAAATGAATCAGACACAAAAAAGCCAGATTCTCCCAGAACTTAAAGCACTTCTGAAAGCTGCTTTAAATCTTTCAGAATACTGGGAAACAACAAAAAAGGCAAGTATCCAAAAATACCTGTGTAGCTGTAAAAAGATAATACATTTAATGCTACTACTAATGTTTAAATAATGTTTAGATAATGGAAAGCATCCCAAATGTCCACAAGTAAGGAATAATTAAATAAAATATAATTTATTAGGGTGCCTCCGTGGTTTGGTCGGTTAAGAGTCTGCCTTCAGCTCAGGTCATGATCTCTGGGTCCTCAGATTGAGCCCCATGTTAAGCTCCCCACTCAGTGAGGAATCTGCTTCTCCCTCTCCCTCCACCCCTCCACCCCTCCGCCCCTCCACACAACTTATGCTCTCTCTTACACACATATTCTCTCTCAAATAAATAAATAAATTATTTAAACACATACACACACACACACACGGGACGTCTGAGTGGCTCAGTGGTTGAGCGTCTGCCTTCCACTCAGGGCATGATCTCTGGGGTCCTGGTATCAAATCCCACATTGGGATCCCTGTGAGGAGCCTGCTTCTCCCCCTGTCTGTGTCTCTGCCTCTCTTTCTGTATCTCTCATGAGTATATAAATAAAATCTTTAAAAAAATAATAAAAATAAAATAAACCACAGAAAACACAAAAAGACTTAAAATAGCTATTACAGGTGCTAGATAGACAATAAAGCCTTGCAAAACTTCATGTGTATTATATTTTTTTTAAAGTATACAAATATTAGGAAGCCAGACAAGATGGCAAACTAACATGAGATGTTGGATCTCAGAACATGAAACTATGCAGATGACATGATTTAATGTAGTAAACCTTAAAGAATACTGAAATAGTGTTACAACTAATGAATGAATTCAGTATAGTTCAGGATACAAAATCAACATACAAAATTCAGTTGCAGGTCCACACACTATCAACAAGCTATTCAAAAAAGACACTAAGAAAACAATCCCATTTACAATAGCAAAAAAAGAATAAAACACTTAGAAATATTTAAGGAGTTGAAAGATTTGTACACTAAAAAAAAAAAAACATAAAGGAAAGACATTGAAGAAGATACAAATAATCAGAAAGATATTTCACGTCCATGGATTGGAAGATTTAATACTGTTAAAAAGTCCATTCTATTCAAAGCAATCTATAGATTTGGTGCAATTTCTATGAAAATTCCAATGGGATTTTTCAGAGTGATAGAAAAAACAATCCTAAAATTCATATGGAATCACAAAAACTTCAGATAACAAAAGCAAGCTTGAGCAAGAACAACAAAACTAGAGACATCACACTTTCTGCCTTTAATCTATATCAAGAAGCTATACTGATCAAAACAGTGTGGTATTGGCATAAAAACAGACATATGGACTGATGAAACAGAATAAAGAGCCCAGAAAGAAACTCAGACATACACAGTCAACTAATTTTTAACAAAGGCACCAAGAATATACAATGGGAAGGAGAGATTCTTCAATAAATAGTTCTGGAAAAACTGGATATCTACATGCAAAAGAATAAAATTGGATCTTTATCGTACACCATATATATAAAACTCAACTCAAAAGAGATTAAAGACTTAAATGTAAGACCTGAAGCCATAAAACTCCTAGAAGAAAACATAAGGAGTAAGCTCCTTGACATCAGTCTTGGCAATGATTTTTTGGATTCAACACCAAAGGCACAGGCAACAAAAGAAAAGATGAACAATTGAGACTATATCAAACTAAAAAGCTTCTACACAGTAAAAGAAATCATCAACAAAATGAAAAAGCAACCTATGAAGTGGGGGGAAATATTTACAAACTGTATCTCTGCTGATGAGCTAATATCCAAAATATATAAGGAACTCATAGAATTCAATATCAAAAAACAAATAACCCAATTTAAAAATGTGCAAGGGACACTGAATAGATGTTTTTTTGAAAGAAGACATCCAAATGGCCAACAGGAATATGAAAAGAAGGTCAACATCACTAATTATCAAGGTACAAAACAAAACCACAATGAGATATCACTTCACACCTATTAGGATGGTTATTTCCAAAAAAGACAAGAAATAACAAATGTTGGTAAGGATGAGGAGAAAAGAGAACCCTTGTTGGTGAGAATGTAAACTGGTACAGCCATTATGCAAAACAGTATGGAAGTTCCTCAAAAACAGAACTACCAGATGATCCACCAATCCCATTCTGGGTATATATCCAAAGGATATATGTCTCAAAGAGACATCTGTATGCCCATATTCACTGCAGCATAATTCACAATAACTAAGATATGAAACACCTAAGTCAACAGACAAATTGTCAACACACAAATTGATAAGGAAAATGTGTGTGTGTGTGTGTGTGTGTACACACACACATATATATACAGTGGGGATAGTAGTATTCAGCCTTTAAATAGAAGGAAATCTGCTATTTGTGACAACATGGATAAACCTGGAAGACAATATGCTAAGTGAAATAATCCAGACACAGAAAAATAAATATTGCATGATCTCACTTATACATAGGATCTAAAAAAAAAAAAAGAAAAGAAAGGAAAAAGAGGCCAAATTTATAGTTAATAGAGAGTAGAATAGTGGTAACCAGAGGCTGGGAGATGGTGAAAAGGGGGAGATATTGATCAAAACACATGAACTTTCAGTCATAAGATGAATAAGTTTGGAGACCTACTATGTGTTATGGTGACTGTAATAATAGATTGTATAATAGAAATTTGCTAAGACTACATCTCAGATGTTCTCAATACACACAGAAAAACAGTAATTATGGGGCAGGCCTGGTGGCCCAGTTGTTTAGTACCGCCTTCAGCCCCAGATGTGATCCTGGAGACCCGGGATCAAGTCCCATGTCAGGCTCCCTGAACGGAGCCTGCTTCTCACTCTGCCTCTCTCTCTCTCTCTCTCTCTCTCTCTGTCATGAATAAATAAAATCTTTAAAAAAAATGTTTAAAAACAGTAATTATGAAAGGTGATGAATATATTAATTAACTTGATTGCAGTAATCATTTCACAATGTATATACGTGTCAAAGCATTACACTGTACACATTATACACAATTTTTATTAACCAAAAGTAAATAAATTTAAAAAATTTTTAGAGCACAAAATTGTAAGAAAGTTCTGATTAAACAGACTTTTTTAAAATTTTTTTAAAATTTTTTATTTATTTATGATAGTCACACAGAGAGAGAGAGAGAGAGGCACAGACATAGGCAGAGGGAGAAGCAGGCTCCATGCACTGGGAGCCCGACATGGGATTCGATCCCAGATCTCCAAGATCGCACCCTGGGCCAAAGGCAGGCGCCAAACTGCTGCGCCACCCAGGGATCCTTTAAAAGACTTTGGTTAGGCCCAACCAGGTGGAAGTAATCAGGAAACTGGAGAAGGACAGCCCAGAGTGGACATTTCTCTCTGGATATGTGTGAAAATTAGAACTGCCCCCATCTGTACCTAAGTATTTAGAAACCACGGTTGTCCACTTTTCTTATTACAGTAGCTCAGTTCAAATGAATGTTAATCATTCCTTTCTTGGCCTTTGATCCTGTCTCACATGACCCGGGATTCCTATCTACCTAACTAGCTCTGGCAGTAAAATAGCAGGAGGACTAGTGAGTCAGAGCTAAACAGAGGCCTCCAGGCAGCGATGGATCCTGGAACTAGTAAGGAGGAGCAGAAAAGAATAGGTACAGGTATATGAGTCAACACCTAATTATTTGTTTACTGCTTCTATCCCATTATTCAGGTCAGTAGCTCTCAAAATGTGGTTCCTGATCAGTGGCATGGGCACTGGCTGGTAACTTGTGAGAAATACAAATACTCTCTACTCCAGACTTACTGTATCAGAAAATCTGGCCTAGTACTCCATGCTTTAACAAGCAAGCTTGATTATTCTGATGCCTGCTAAGGTTATAGAACCACTGGTCTAGGTGATTTAATTCAAGAGAAGCAGCTATCAGAGCAGTATAATGCCCTGGAAGAGAGAGTGGAACACTCAGAGGCATGGCCATGGAAAGAGGTCATGGGCTAGCCCAGGTGGTAACATCAGGGGCTCTCCACCTTGCAGTATCTCCCCACACTCTACTCTTGAAATTGAACAGGAGAAGCACAAGTTTTTTTAAGATTTTATTAATTTATTCACTGAACTAGACATCCTTGTAAGACTAGAGAGAGAGGCAGAGACATAGGCAGAGGGAGAAGCAGGCCCCTGCAGGGACCCTGATGTGGGACTCAATCCCAGGACCCCGGGATCACACCCTGAGCCAAAGGCAGATGCTCAACCGCTAAGCCACCCAGGTGTCCTGTGGAGGAGCGTTCTCTAGAAGGAAGACAATAAACTCAATACTCTATAGTAGAAGAAGCCAAATTAATGGAATGGCTAAAATAAAATTTTACGCAAAAGTTTTCAGATAAAACATGTCGCCTCAAAAAAGGGGGGGGGGGGCGGAATATTACAAACATGAGCCAGCAAGAGAATCCTGAGGAGGCAGATTCTGGAGATTCTGAAAACAAAAAATGTAATACGTTGAAATACAAACCTCTAAAAAGGAGTTGAAGAGCAGAAATAATAGTATTTTGAAGAAAGCACTAAAAATATGGAATGAGGTGAGTGAGGTTTGTATGAGGCCTTTTATATAAAATAACAGCACAGATACATAAAATAGCACTATAGATCTTTCCAGAATGTCTATATGCATACATCACAATGAACACAGATTAAAAAATACCTGACTAATGCACATATGAAATTGGAGTGGGGATAAAAATGAAGGAAAAAAATAAAATAAAATGAGAATGGCCTTGCCCAGACCATGATGTACTCCGTTACAACAAAGAGTATAATAAACTCAAATCTCTGCCCCTGAGGACCAAAATTAAGATTCTTTTTTAAAGAATACCACTTAAAATAACTGTAAGGGAACACGCAAAATAATAATAGTTGTGCTAGTACAAAATAAATTATGGATGCATTTTTCCATAATTTAAAAACACTGTAATGTTTTGTTTTCATAATAATAGTTAAGAAAAGAATGAATGCTTTCCTCCAGGAAGTAGTTTATATGCTGATATACTGGACATTAATCAACTTACACATTTGTAATATTGAACTGACTTTTTTTCAGTTATGATTCACATGAAAAACAGTACTTCCAACAATGCAATGCCATTTTACATTAATCCTCCAGATAACAATACAGACTTTCCAGTCAGTAAATGTCATCAGAAGAAAAGAGAAAGTTCATCTTCATTTAAATTATCTAAGCTTCTGAAACTGGGTGTCAGTTGCTTTATTTTATTCATCAAAATTTCCTTTTCTGGTGTTCAACCAGGTTAATGATGAATAACCTTTATATTATAAGATCAAATTGCCTGACATTTCTCTCTGGATATGTGTGAAAATTGAACTGCCCCCTTCTGTACCTAGATATTTAGAAACCACATTTGTCCACTTTTCATATAACAGTAGCTCAGTTCAAATGAGTGTTAATCATTAGCATTCCCTAACTGTAAAATGTAAATTAGCATTCCCTAAATGTAAAATGTAAAATTCCCTAACTGTAAAGATGACACTCAGGTGGATTAGAAAACATCTGGTTTTGTCCCAGATCTTAACTCCTTTGGGCCTCATTTCTCTAATCTGTGAAGAGAACTAAACTAGACATCCTTGTAAGGCTCTTACATCTTGATGATGCTGGGTGGTGAAGACAGCAATGGATAATAAACTCAACTAATTCCCCACTCCCAGCTGGATCCTAATTCTGAATCCATCAGGAATATTCTGCTCCGTCTGCAGAGGGAAGATGCAGAGGATGGACTTAGGCACCAGGTATTCCTCAGGATTTCTTGAAATTATATACCAGAGCAACAGAATTTCAAGCAGATGATGTCTATGGTCTTATGTCCTATGAGAACTGAACAGAGAGACAACGTTTAGCTCTCCTTTTTTATTGTTTCCAATTTTCTCTTTTATCTTATTTCCTGGGGAAATTCCCATATCCTTTTCAATTTACAGACACTGCAGACTGAGAGAGCATTACTTCAAGGCAAGTAGCTTGCCTTCATTGCCACTTTGAACTCTTCTTTTCAGAAATGTATACAAGTCAAATATGAAAAAAAAGTCTGCATGATGAAATAAAAGGAGACCACTACTGCATATGCCCCTCAATATGTCTGCTATTAAATTTCTTAGAACATTTCGCTCAGAGACCTGTTGTATGTACAATAAGGCCAAAATGGTCATTTGTGATTAAAATAAAAACGTATTTTAATGGATGGAACTCAGCCTGCCTGAAAGTGATATGAATTCCTGATTTTCCATACTGATTTAGGACTTCTTTGAATTTAATCAACTACTATATCTTCCAAGAATGGAAGGATACACTTAAGAGCATAGATGCACTTAAGAGCAAAGATACATTTAAGAGCACATTATTTCACTACAAATCAAACTATCACAGTTACCCACTTTCTATACAACTAGTTCAGTTCAAATCAGTATTAAATAACATGGCACAATCCATCAGACACTTCTTATGCTTGAATGGTTACTCAACAAAGCAATCTAGCAAAAAGAAAACACATCTGGAATAAACCTTTGCATACAGCCCAAATGAAGTGAAAGGTTAATAATTACAGAGTCTTCCATATAGTAAATGCTCAGTGAACACTGCATATCTGAAGAACATGAGAGAGAATAACTATTAAGGAACTTAGGATCTGAAGAAACAAGACTATTACATGTTCATTTCAAAAAATGTTTCTGGAGTGTCCATCAAATACCAAGAGTTCCCATAGTACTGGCTGGATTTTTTTTTTAAATCAATTTGGCAGGGGGCAGCCTGGGTGGCTCAGCGGTTTAGCCCCGCCTTCGGCCAGGGCGTAATCCTGGAGACCCGGGATCGAGTCCCATGACAGACTCCCTGCATGGAGCCTGCTTCTCCCTTATGCCTGTGTCTCTGCCTCTCTCTGTCTCCCTCTCTGTCTCTCATGAATAAATAAAAGAAAATCTTTTTTTTTTTTTTAGAACAACCACATTTATTGGGACAAATATTTTATATATGCTACTATACAGATTCTGCTGTATACATAACCAGTGCTGTCTTGTGGTTTCATAGATGAGGAAACTAAAACAGGCAGCTGCTAAGGTCTGGAGCCAACATTTGATGGGCCTGGTGCAAAAATAAGAACTAGGTCCCTGAACTTGAGCTTCGGGAAAATGTTAGAAGCGGGATGGAGTATCTCCTGGCCGATGTCAGGCACATCTCAACTGTACTCAGTGTGTCCTGCATGCGGCACTTTCTCCTCTATGACGCCAGGAATCACGGCTCCTGCGGTTATGAGGTCTGAGGCCAGGGGCTGGGGTACTGGACGCCAAGCAACACTTCCAGCCTGGCAGAGAAGGAGATGGAGGAGGGGGTGACATAGCATGGCTGTCACAGGGCTCCTGGGCAAGGACAAGCTCCCAGCTCACCCAGGACCCATCTACAAAGTGAAGCAAATTAGCGGCTTGCTTTCCATCAGGCTGACTTAAGAGCTCAGCAATTTGTGGGACATTTACATGAACCAGAAGATGTGTTATCTGATAAAAATTGCTCAATTTAATACCCTCACTTGACAGACAAAGAAGTGTGCCTCTCTGGGAGAATCTGCCAGGGTGGACAATTTTTAAAAGTCCCTGGACGTGTTTAAGAATAACAACCACTATCCTTACCGATCCTTACCCATCAAGGAACAACAATACAGTTCTTGGTTCCAATGGGCAATCTGCCATTGGCCGGTGGGGCCAGGGAGACCTCAAAATATCCACTTTCATTGCAAGACCCAAAGACAGCCGTACTGAAGCTCTACCTGGCATATGAGCCTTCTGGTTTTAGGCTGTTAGAGAGGAAGCCACTCAAGCACAGTTCTTGTGGGCTAGAAGCATGGCTGTTGATGAATTATGATTTGGCACAGAGTTAAAACCTTTTTACAGACGGCACCTGGGTGGCTCAGGGGTTGAACTCCTGCCTTCGGCTCAGGTCATGATCCTGTAGTCCCAGGATCAAGTCCCGCATCCGCCTGCCTGCATGGAGCCTGCTTCTCCCTCTGCCTCTGTCTCTGCCTTTCTCCCTCTCTGTGTCTCTCATGAATAAATAAATAAAATCTTCAAAAAGAAAAAAGAAACCTAATAAAAAAAATCTTAAAAAAAATATGGGAGGAACATTGCACTCCAGTAAATAAGCTAAATGGAGTGCTGTGTGAAATGCAATGGAAGTTGAGAACAGTTGTGGCTCACCCAGAATTTAAAGATCACCTAGACCCAGTCTTAGAAGTTAATTAAAATAAAAACAAGCATAAAAGGAGGAGATATGCAGATTCTAAGAAGGTGGAATCTCAACAGCAAAGCAAGGAAAAACAAGAGTGGTCAAAAACAGGAGGTAAGAAATAAATAATAGAAACACCAAAGTCCAAAGCTTTAAAAATTGTAACACAGTATTCAAATATTTGTTTGTCTGTTTCCTTAATGTGGAATGGGTAAAACGTTTGTATCCTTTAAGAAAAAAAAATTAAAGTAGCTTTAGATAAATAATGTGAGAATCTGATGAAAAATGTTAAGTTTAGAGTTTTGGATGTTATTTTGCTAGGGCTGCCATAACAAAGTCCCACAGACTGGATGGCTTGAATATGAACATTGGTTTTCTGAAAGTTCTGGAGGCTAGGAGTCCAAAATCAAGATGTCAGCAGGACGAGGCTCCTCTAGTTCATAGATGGCCATCTTCTCCCTTTGTCTTCTCACGGTTTTCCCTCTGTGCGGACCTATTCCTAGCATCCCTTTCTTAAGAGGACATGAGCCATATTTGATTAGGGCTCACAGTAATGACTTCATTCTAACTCGGTACCTTTTTAAAGACCCTATGTCCGAATGTGGTCACATTCTGAGGTACTAGGGTTTTGGATTCTAACACATAAATGGTGAAAGGGGCACCCAACTCAGCACCTAACATATATGTTTATGATGAGTTTAAAAGTAAAATATCCAAAAAGAGATAACCTTAAATCTCTTTAATTGTTGGACAAGAATGTGTGTAAGAGGGCACATGCAGAAATTTAAAGCCGAGATGGTAACTAAAATTATGAAAGTGAAAAAGCCCACGGAAAGAAAAATCTATAGTGAAAACAGCAGTCAGCCAAGAAAAATGTATTCTTGATTTCTCTATGTTCTCCATGAAGTATCTAGAAACAATCTAAATGCAGACTGTAAAGTGTTGAAGTTGGAGAGACCTTTACGGGCCACACTCCTCTTTATTCCCCCGAAGAAAGAAAGTTGAGTGTCTTTTCCCTGAATGGTTAATTTAATAGCTACTATTCCAGTTATCATGTTTAAAAGAAACATGAATTTCTTTGTAAGGATTTTGAATTTTGCATGGGCTTAGTATATGTAAGTTCTAAATATATGACTATAGATGAATTCTGAATATACTATTTAGACCTGTGCTGCCCAACTTGGTAGCCACTGGTCACATGTACCTATTTTAATTTAAATTACTAAAATCTAATAAGATTTAAAAATTGAAAATTCAGCCTATATTGCAATAGCCACATTTCAAGTACACATGTATTTAGTGACTACCCTATCAGACAGTACAGATATAGAATTGTTTGGTATCTGCACAAAGTTCAACTGAACCATGCCCATCCAGAATATTCTAGAAATCAGGTAGATACTATGATGTGAAGTTTGAGGGAGTTCAGTTTTGTAACTCTCTCAAATTATAAAATACAGCAGGTTGTAGCTCATTTCAACTACAAACACCTTGTATATTCTTTGGCAAAATAAACAAACAAAAACTCCTTTCAAAATTTCCCTTGCCATTTTTCGACTTCATTCAAATGAGGCTAAACTTGAAAGACCGAAAGACCAAAAAAATAAAGACACATTAAAATAAATGAGTAACACTTCTGAACAACCTAAAATGGCCCAGCATAAATTCCAGTTTATTCTCAAAACTCTCCTTTCCTAAAGAAACACTGTAGATTCTTCTTCTACTTCTGAAACACTGCGGTCAGGTCTGTGAATGGCAGGTGATTATCTTGCATTTCATCTAAATGTTGAATTATCCATGAGTAATTCCTTCACTCATATGCAAATTTTAAACCAAGAAATTAAAGCTATTAAGGCTGTTCCTAAACTCACAAAAAATTACATAACAATATGAAAACCACAAAAATGAATCACTTTATTTTTGAGCAAGAATATACTTTGATGAAGTTTATATTTGTACAGAGGAAAATGAATATTATGAGAGGCAAGAAGGTAACAGTGAGCATTTGACTGAGATTTGCCTTTGGAGCAGTTTCAAAAGCCCAGAGTATTTCTCAAAGTGTGAATATCCCAAGAAGCAGCAGAGAAAAATGCAGACTCCAGAATCCAACCTCAAAGTTACCAAACCAGAATCTGCGTGGATGGAGGACTGGAATTTGCCTTTTCTTAAAGTACTCCTTGGGTAATGCTTCTGTCTACTAAAATTTGAGGGGAATGTGAATGCTGAAATCTATTTAAGGCTCATATGTTTTGTGAAATATCTGCAGAAATAATTAGCTGTTCTGGCCATGGAAATTTCATATCAGGTATGAAAGGGCCCCTTATAAAGCAGATATCATTAAATGTCTTTGTTTTTCTTTTTGGAAACAAGAATAATGACTTTAGTTTTCATTATAATTAGAAAGTCAGAGTACCTTACACTCTGCTTCAGAGCTATATAACCTGCACACCCAATTATGTGATTCTTTTGGATAAATGAAACTGGGATAAAAAAAAATCTGAAGATCATTTTGTCTTATTATCTTATATCCTCTCTTTTATTAATGTGCAATTCTTTAAAGATCAAACTGAAAGAAGTCTGGGCTAAAAAAATATGTCTAAGGAATTAAAACCATAAGTAAATGTTAACAATTAGAAAGAGCATCTAGGGGCTTCTGGGTGGCACAACTGGTTAAGCCTTCAACTCTTGGTTTTGGCTCAGATCATAATCTCAGGATCATGAGATGGAGCTCTGTGTTGGGTTCTGCACTCAGCACAGTGCCTGCTTAAAACTCTCTCTCTTCCCTTCTCTCTCTATCCCTCCCCCACTTCTCAAATAAATTAATTTTTAAAAAGGGCATCTAATTTTGAAACGCTAGTCTATTATTTAAAAAGAAGAAAAAAGTAGTAATATTTTTACTTGAGTTAACATGTACAAATCTAAAATTAATCTACTAATTTCATCTGGTGTTTGATCATATAGCAAAAAGAAAGAAAAAGGAGGCAAATCTATTGAATTTATACAATTGATCTCGTCCAGTGACTGTTATGCAGCTATGCAGAGAATGCACTTGAATTTGGAGAAAGATGACTAGTATTTTTTCAGTCTAAAATATTTTCACAGAAGGTACAATTTTATATACAAAATACATGCTATAAAGTATATACTATATATAATAGTATATGCCATATATACATATATATATAGTTAAAAGATAAACTGAGGCATATTAAAATTTTTAAGAGTTATTTTGAGTAAGAATATATTGGAATAGGACAACAGCAAACCTGAAGTGGTTAGGATCACTCCACCAACAGGAGTCTGGGGAAAGAGTTACATAGAGAAGATTTGGAAACAAAGAAAGGAAATTATTTGATTGGTTAGAGTTTAAAGGCTAGTTGGCTGTGCTTTGGTGATCATAGCTTTTATTTTTTTTATTTTTTAAAGATCTTATTTATTCATGAGAGACACAGAGAGAGAGGCAGAGACATAGGCAGAGGGTTCTCCCTGTAGGAAGCCTCATGCAGGACTTGATCCCAGGACCCCATGATATCATGTCCTAAGTCGAAAGCAGATGCTTAACCACTGAGCCACCCAGGCATCTCCATTGCTTTTTGATTTCATAAACCTGAGGCATTTATAGGTTTAGGTTTGGGCTTGCCTACATAGGCTGCCATAGCAATGGAACCACCACAGTCTAATTGTCTCCTTGTTTAGTTAATATATTTAAATACACACACACAGGTGTATCATAAGACTTATTTTTCAAAGTTGCATTCAAAACCCCTGAAACCACACATGATGAGTTGTGCTTCATTTTTTTTTTAAGATTTTATTTATTTATTCATGAAAGACAGAGAGAGAGAGAGAGAGGGAGGGACAGAGACACAGGCAGAGGGAGCCCGACGTGGGACTCAATCCCGGCTATCCAGGATCAGGCCCTGGGCTGAAGGCAGCGCTAAACCGCTAAGCTACCCGGGCTGCCCTGCTTCATTTTTTTTTTTAATGTTTATTTATTTATGATAGTCACAGAGAGAGAAAGAGAGAGAGGCAGAGACACAGGCAGAGGGAGAAGCAGGCTCCATGCACCGGAAGCCCGATGTGGGATTCGATCCCGGGTCTCCAGGATCGCGCCCTGGGCCAAAGGCAGGCGCCAAACCCCTGCGCCACCCAGGGATCCCTGCTTCATTTTTAATACAATATCTGTTTTGTTCTAAATGTCACCTTTTGTATATCTGCAATCTATGGTGGTCGATAAGAGAACCTACAGGGAAGTGAATGATGAAAACACACTGCACCCTTTCATAAGAGCTAACTGAGCACCTACTATGTGCCTAGCACTCATCCATGCCCTTCTTACACACTTCAGCGCATCCTCCAAACCTAGCCAATGCAACACTGGGTTCCATCTTGTGCCAGTGAGCAAGCCAGCAAGAAATGCCTCCAGAATTTCATTTACACTCTGTGATACTGCTGGTGTCTAGGTCGTCATCTACTTTCAGAGAGAAAGGGGTGGAAATTGCACTTATAAACTACTTTCCACCTGCTAAATCACTTTACTTGGCAACTGCTCTTAGTACTACTGACAGAGCTCCAAAGACTGGTAAGTAATAAAGAAGCATTCTTTTCCTTTTTTTTCAGAAGTCTGAGCCCTCTTCATCAGTTGATTGCTGTTCCAATAAAGCAAAATGATGGCGCTAGTAGACTAAGAATGCTCATTCTATTCTCTTTTTTTACTCCTGGCAAGAGGATCTATCACCCATTTGAAAGACATTCAGTCCATGAAAACAAGATCTTAACACTTCATCAAAGCCAAGGAAACCTGAGGATGTTTTTGGAAGTCAGCCAATTAGGTGTGCTACAGGATTTGATGCTTTGCCCCTCTCTTTTCCACTTCTTTTATCCTTAGCTGTCTGAGTTCTTTTCTCCTTAGCTAAACAGCAGCCAAAGAGCCTGAGGCAGTAAATAGGATCTGAAAAACACCCTTAAATCAACCAAAGGCTGACTCTCTTTCATAGACGGCACATTACAGACCACAGACTTGACTTTAATCCTGGTCAGTCTAACTAAACACTATTAGCACAAACCCAAAGGGCAGATGAGGACTATAGAGAAAACTTATGTCACTATTAGGAGAAAAACAATCCTCTAAATTTATGTAACTATTAGGTTATATTTTTGTCACCCGTCTTAGACCATGAGCTCCTTGGAAGCAAAAATATCATCTCATGCATCTCTTAAATCTTGGCAGACAAAGGGTGTGGCACACGGTAAATGTTCAAAAATGGCTCAAAGAATAAACGGGAATTAATTAATGCATGCAAGCTTTTCCCTTCTATTACTTTAAAGAATTCCTTTTTTATTGTGTTTGATTGTGATCTGAGAGCTATAAATGTCAACTTTCATTCTAGTCTATCACTCAGTACCTCTCAATTAGACTACTGCAATAATCCTCTAATTAAGAGCCCAGAGTTTTTCTATCCTCAGTACCACATACTGGCACTGAATTCATCTTCTCCAGTATTGCTTTAATCAGGTTAATTCTCTACAGAGAAATCTAGCATAGTTCCTTATTCTCTAGCAAATGAAGTCCAAAACTCCATATCCAGCATTCAAGACACATTACTCATCCAGCCAAGTTTCCTGTCTCCTTTCCCCCATTTAACTAATGTTCTTCCAGACATCGGCACTGATTTTGCATCAATCTGCAAAAAATGCGCTAAGATGTCCATTTCACCATATTCGTTCAGCAAAAAGAATTTACTCAATGCCTATCATTAGCAAAGAATTGTGCCAGATGTTAGTGTTCCTGAAAACTTATATTTACTTGAAATTTTCATCAATAAAATCATGTTACATTCACTAATTTGATTTAAAGGGAATCTATTGTGGGTTCTGCTATAGATAGAAAGTATATTCTATATACTATTCTTATATATTCATTATTTCTCTATGTATATGTCTCTTTTTTAACTTAATTTTTTACCTAATATTTGCTATAAAAAATCATTGTGAAGTAGATTTTATTTATCAAGAGTGCTTGGAAATTGGAATTGTTTTTATGCCAGAAACTGTGGATCAATAAAGATAGAGATCTACAAAACAGAGAAAGTGAAGACAGGGATAGAGATGAAATTTCCCCAGAATTCTCTATAAAGTTATATTATATTAGATTTCATAATGTGTAAACTTTGGGACCGTTTACATCAAATGTAAAGTTACAGTTAAGTCAGAAATAAAAACCTTTAGAACTCACTCAACAAAGCAAGAGAATGTTCAATGTTGAATCATTTAGAATTCTAAAACTTAAATATTTATTAGTAAAAGATACCATATGTATCAAACAAAAAAAAGTTTAGTATCTGTGCTTATAACAATTATTGTTTCCTGATTTCCAGGTGAAATAAAATGACTATAGATCTGAGAATAATTAAAAGCCCTAGATCAGAGTTGTAATCCTCTGCAGTAGTAGAGTATTTTTTTTTTTAGTAGAGTAGTTATTATAAAGAAGTATTACAGATACCAATTATTTTCCTGCCAACCAACTTTATTATCAAATCTGTGGCTTTCATGGATTTTTGTAGGGTATAGGAAAACTCTGGATATAAGAATCTATTTTGGAGTACCTGGGTTGCTCAGTCAGTTAAGTTTCTGCTTTTGGCTCAGATCATGATCTCAGGGTCCTGGAATTGAGTCCTGCATTGAGTCCTGTATCAGTCCCCCTGCTCAGTGAGGAATCTGCTTCTCACTCTGCCCCTTCCCCTAATCATGCTCTCTCTCTTCATCTCTCTTTCACAAAAATAAATAAATAAAAATCTTTTTAAAAAAGAATCTATTTTCAAATTATAGACACTGCTGAACAAAACACTTCTAGAAGTTAAAAATATTCTTTATTTGTAAGTTTCAAAAATGCAAGGGATGTTCACTTGTCTAATTCATTTAGTAAATATTTTTTGATAACTTTATAGCCAGACTAGGCTCTAGTATGGTTTCCAGTTTCAAAGAACTGGCTATCTAGCATAATAATTAGAAACTGATGAGATCATATCTATAATCATATTTGAACAATGAGATTTTGGCCCACTGAGATTATCTATGCATCAGAGCACTATGATTAAAACCATTATTGATGCTCAGTTGTATAGGGTTCAAACATAGATTCTTAGTCTCACTCTCTATGTGACCTAGCAGGTCACTTAAACTCCTCATGTGAAAAATAAGAATTTAAAAACAATTACCTTGTAGGGTTGATTTGATGATGAAACAATTCCTAGCACAAGGTAACTGCTCTGTAAATAATTGTTTTTGTTGCTACTGTTAGTGGTGGAAGTGGTAGTATTTCAGTAGTGCTGGGCTCTGAAGAATGCATGGGATTTTACCTAACCAAGAAGGAAGGCAAGTGTATGTTAGATAAAGGAAACAGCAAGTAAAAAGAGATTTGAAAAAGTATATATTCAAAAATGGGGGGACGCCTGAGTGGCTCAGTGGTCTACTTCTCTCTCTCTCTCTCTGTCTCATTAATGAATAAATAAAATCTTTAAAAAAATGGGAAAGCAATTCTGTATTCTCCTATTGAGTACCTGCTGGGACACTGGACTAAGAAGAGATGAAAGGCAAGCTAAGACAAGGCTATGAAGATTAAAACTGTCGCACTCTGTTCAATACAGATTGGGATATTCAGTTGGTAGACTAAGGAGACACTCGTGCCTAGAAAAGATGCTGAACACAAATACAAGCAACAAACTTTATTGGAGGGAAAAAAGCTTGTATCAATTCTATTCAATAAGTTACGAGTCATATGCACTTGGCATGTCATTATATATTTTGAAAACTCTCTCATGCACACACACACACACACACACACACAAATTGCAAGAGAGAATATATCCATTCTCTTACCAAATGGGAACCTCTAAACTAAGGAGTATTTTTACTAGGTGTGCAGGTTTTGTTTTCTTTTTGAAATAATAAAAATCTGTTCCAATCTCATCATTTTCTTTTTTAAAAAAAGATTTTATTTATTTATTCATGAGAGACATAGAGAGAGGCAGAGACATAGACAGAGGGAGAAGCAGGCTTCATGCCGTGAGCCCGATGTGGGACTTGATACTGGGATTCCAGGATCATGCCCTGAGCTGAAGCCAGACGCCCAACCACTGAGCCACCCAGGCATCCCTCATCATTTTCTTTTTAAAGAATTGTCATGGGATCCCTGGGTGGCGCAGCGGTTTGGCGCCTGCCTTTGGCCCAGGGCGCGATCCTGGAGACCCGGGATCGAATCCCACGTCGGGCTTCCGGTGCATGGAGCCTGCTTCTGCCCTCTGCCTGTGTCTCTGCCTCTCTCTCTCTCTCTCTCTCTCTGTGTGACTATCATAAATAAATAAAAAAAATAAAAAAGAATTGTCATTATTGTTGACAAGAGGTAAAAAATGAAAACAAAATCACTTCTGTCTGGTTGATGGAACTCTGTAGACAGACACATCAGTACATATTCCTTTGAACAATTAACATCTCAAATAAAAAAACATTGTGCCAATATATTTCATTTTCAAAACAAAACTTCTATCTACATCAGTACTCTAAAAAATATAGAAATCAAAAGGACTGTGTTGAAATCCTTAAGTGATTCTGTTTATTTCTTCTCCAACTATATTGAGATATAAATAATATAACATTGTATAAATTTAAGGTATATAATGTATTAATTTGATGTACTCATGTATTACAAAATGATTACCACCATAGCATTAGTTAATACCTTTATCACATCACATAATTACCATTTCTTTTTTGTTATGAGAATATGTAAGATTTATCTCTTAAAAGTATATAATAGGGTGTTATTAATGACAATCACCATGCCATATATCACATCCTCAGAACTCACTCATCTTATAACTAGAAATTTGTACTCTTCACTAGCATCTCCCCATTTCTTCTATCCCCAACCCCTTTTAACCACCATTCTACTCTCTGTTTCTGTGAACTCAACTTTCTTAGATTCCGCATATGAGATCATAAAGTACTTGTCTTTTTCTGTCTGATTTATTTCACTTAGCATAATGCCCTCAAGATCCATCCATCTTGTCACAAATGACAAGATTTCCTTCTTTTGCATGGCTGAATAATATTCTATTATATATACACACACACCATACCTTCCTTTATATATTCATCCATTGATGGACTCTCAGGTTGTTACCTATTCTTGGTTATTGTGAATAATGCTGCAGTGAACATGGAAGTGCTAATATCTCTGAGACACTGATTTCATTTCCTTCAGATATATAACAAGGAGTTTGATTGCTAGATTTGATGATAGTTCTATTTTTAACTTTTGAAGAACCATACACCATAGTATTTTCCATGGTGTCTGTACCAATTTACATTCCCACCAACAGTGAATAAGTGTTTGTCTATTTTTAAAATTGACATATCAACTGAAATTGGCCAAACAAATCCAACTCAAAAAGCCAAATGTATCTAAGAAATGAGATCTCTAAGCTGAGATTTACCAGAAAAAAAACAAAAAAAACTCCCAGGTGTGCGAAGTTTCATTAGAGAAGAGAAGAACATCCACTAGCCAGCATTACTACTTACTGATATTTCAGCCAGATCTCCCTAATATCCAAATAAAGTTTGATTTAAGCTTGGCTTATGGGTGTGTTAGGTGAGCTTAGGTAAATCATCTCATATTTTGGGGTGTTGTATCTCAATTTCAGACTACTTAGAATACTTATTAAAAACAATGATTTATGGTCTCCACCCCAGACCTATTGAATATCTGCAGAGTAGCCCCATAAATCTGAATTTTTTAATAAAATTTCTTGGATAATTCTTATGAACAACAAATCTGAGAACCAGCATGTTTGGATTTCCATTCAGTTTTCCAAAAGATAAGAATTTTATGTTTAAAGTAGTTTTTGAGCATCTAGTAAGCACCTTATTCTGTGCTAAGTGATTAAAGAGATATCAGGTCCAATCCTTGCCCTTAAAAAGCTTATAAGAGTGGGGAAGTAAAAACCTGGGAGAAGCAATATCACACTGAGCGCCTACTACGGACCAGGGACTATGCTATGTTTTTGGCAAAGGGGACTTCATGCTATTGCACAATAACCCTGAAAAAATGAGTTTTTAAGTGGAGCCCAATTCATGCATGCCCTTCCTACTAGAGGTGATAAGGCAAATCCATAAGGCAGAATAAGGTCTGAAAAATATGAGCAATATAAACAGTCCTGTAAGAAGTTACTCACACAAACTCCCATCATCAACACAAATTGCCATATGTGAGAAATATACGTTCCCAGGACTCTTACTTCCACAAGAATAACAAAGAATGTGGGAATCACTGCAGACTTAATCACACCAAACTTGTAAGATATGACTAGGTATTCATTTAGAAGGACGGAATTTGCAAAGAACTTGTAAAAGAATATGGGTGACTTCAATAAATCTGAGCTCCAAAATAGAGAAGAAAAGAGCCCTAGGACCCCACTTTTCTCTCACTCTAAGAAATCTTTTTGGGCTCTCCTAACCCCTACTTAGGCCAGATAAAGGACCTTTCCAATGTACTCCCATATTTCAATCAATAACCTGTGCCTACCAGCATAAATATATAGATAGAAAGATAGATGATAGGTATTTCCAATATCGTAAACCTAGATATACCCTAACACATAGTAGATAATTACTTGCTGAATTTATATGTAAACATTACAATTGTATGATTTATCTACTATATATATAGTTATATATTTATTCGATTGAAAGAAAGAGAAAAAACAACCTATAGATGATAATTTTGGAAATAAACTTTGAAGTATAGTTAGGATTTTAAAAGGCAGAGATGGGAACAGAGAGAATTCCGTACATTTGGAAAAATATAAGAAATAAGAAATGACCTAGAAGCAATAAAGCAAGAGACACTCAATTTGGCAGTAGAGGAAAATATATCAGCAGGGAAATAAGGTTTGACTCTATGCTATGTTTTTCCAGAGTTCATACTCACATAGACAATGGTTAACTGTTGAGTAAACTTTTATGAAAATAAGTCTGGTAGCCAAGTATAGAATAGACTGGAGAACCCTGCCATAGTTGTCACATGCGGCTATCACAACAGTCAAGCTAAGAAGTAATGTACTGGTAGCAACAGGATAGAAGAAAGGGAGAATGGGTAAGAAAGACACTGCAGAGGTAGATTGTACATGATTTGGTAGTTGTTTGAGTATAGAAAACAAAGAGGAAGGGTCAAAGTTGACTGAAGTCTAGACCTCATGCACTAAAAGAACAGTAGCCTCAGGGTGAGGGTTTAAGTATCCACGAAAGATATAAGATTTCAAACTTAATTGTGAGCATTGAAAGGAAGGTCAAGCCTAGAGAAAATCTGGAAGAAATACTAATAGGGGTATAAAGTTATGGGAATGGATGAGACCTCAAAAGGAGAAAGAGAAGAAAAGCTCAAGGACAGAACTTCAGTGAATACTTACACTTAAGGGAACACGGGAAAATATCAACTGTGAAGATTTCTTTGACACACAGATAAGTGCTAAACATATTCTGTGCCCCATCATGTCTTCAATCTCTCTAATGTCTGCCTGCTGTTCCTGTCAGACTGCTTCCTTTCTTTTTGCCTATCCCCAGTGTTAGACTATAAGCATTTTAAGCCCTGGGTCATGAGCTATATTCATCTATCAATCATCAGCATCAGTTTCTAAAATCCGCATATCCTGGGTTCCCAAAGGATGGAGATATTAATGGATGGATAGATGGATGGATGGATGGATGGATGGATGGATGGATGGATGGAAAAATGAGGGATGGATGTTTAGTGAAGGAGACAGAGTGGAGGGTGAGAGAAAGAGGGATCAAATCAGAACAGTGTTGAGAAGTAAAGGAAAGAGAATTTTAAAACCTACAATGTTCCTCCTCATCTCTAAACTGTATAAATCTAAATCAAAGGGCTCAAAGGTTAACTATCTCAAAAGTACCTCATGAAATCATTGTTTTTGGGTGATTCTTCCAGCTACTTCAAAACATATCCAGAATTTCAGAATCCAATCATTCGAATCCAATCAGAATCCATCTGATATTTCAGTTCAAGACATCATCATCTCTTACCTGTACTGTCAAACTTCTCCTAAATGATTTCCCTGCTTCCATCTTTGGCTCCCTATAGCCTATTTCTCAAAACAGCAGACAGACAGTCCTTTGTAAATAGAAGTCAGGTTTTGCCATTTCTCTGCCTGAATACTTCAAAGATTTTCCGTCTCACTCAAAGTTAAGCCAAAGTCTTTAAAATGGCACGCAAGGTCCCATACATGATCTGTTCACTCTCTTCAACCATCAGCTGCACAGTGCTACCTTTCCAACTTCACTTCCTTTGACTGTCCCCTGTGCTCTCTCCATTCCAGCCATACTGGCTCCTTGCCAGTTCTCCAACATTTCAAGCATGTATCTGCCTTAGGACCTTATACCTATAGTTCCCTCAGCCTGGAATACTGTCTCCCCATATACCCACATGGCTCACTCCTTCATCTTCTTTACTCAGCTAGCAATATCTCCTAAGGATTCCTCAGTGAGGCCTTCCCTATCTATACTATTTGAAGTCGTAACCCACCCCAGTACTCCCTCTGCCCCTCCCCTGTTATTTTTTCCATAGCTCATGTCACTATCTGATATACTTTATATTTGTCCATCCCAATCCCCACATCTACAAACTCTACTTATCCTTCAAAGCCCTCCAGGACTTGACTATGTCTATATGTCTTCCTCTACAATGGCAGCTCCCAAATTTTCTCCTTTGTCTAAAATCCACCAGACTTGATTATATATATTGCTTACTTCTGAAATTTGATTATTTCATATTGTTACATTAAGCAACCATGCTTTCACCCATTAACCTCTTGAAGGCAAGTGCCATCACATGATTCTTCTGTATAGTCTCTCTCAGCACTCAGCATAATGCTAAACAACATAACAGGGTTTGTTTTCAAGAAGTATTTTAAGGAATGAACCGGTAACATCAATAATACTAGTTACCATTATAGAATTATTATCATATGGCAGGCACAGTAATTCAGTTAACAATGTGAGATTATCACCCTTTTATACATGATGGTGGAGTAGCTCACTGGAGATCTGGCAGCCTTTAAGAGTGCACACCATTTAAACCAAGGTCTGTTTAACTCCACTGTCCACATTCTACTACTTCTTAATCTCTACCCCAAAATTAATAACTTCTATTCATTAAGCACCTACTGTGAGCCAGGCACACTTCCAGACACTTAAAATATGTTCTCTCAGTTCACCCTCAGAACAACACTGTGGGGTAGATATTATCAACCTTCATTTACCAATGAGAAAACTACCTCAGAGTGTTAAGTACCTTGACAACAACCCATACCTACAATGTGATGGTATCAGAGTGTGAACCAGTCAATTCAGATAAAGCAATCATATTAATTATGCATGTGCTGCTTTGCAATTCAAAGGTAGAACAGTTGGAATGAACAATTATACCCTGAATTTGGAGTTTTGCTGGAGCTAATGTAGCTTTTATCAGTAAGTTTTAATGATTCCAGAAATTACCTCATTTTATAGCCTATTCCTCTCTCTTAACCTCCTATCAAGTCCTAATATTTAACTTCTACAACAGGGAAAAACTGAGTCAACAGGAAGATGACATCGAGAAGGGAATTTTCATAATCTCATTTGTTTTAGTCAGGTTTAATTTCAAACTGCAATAAGCATTTTTCCTTCTCTTGTTTGTATGTTTGTTGAGTACAGTGTCTGTGTGTGTGTGTGAGAGAGAGAGAGAGAAACAAAAAGGCAGAGAAAGATGCAAGGAGCAAGAGAGGTCGACTGATGGGGGAGAGCCGGCTTTTTTGAAATTCTTTAATTCCCAGATTTCTGAAAAGCTATGACAGCTAGATCTTGCAAAACCCCTAGCCCACCAGCAGTGCTCCAGGAGCACCCCCAAGAGGTACTGCAAGTATCTAAGAGGCTCTCTGAAGCCTGCCTTTGAGCTCTTAGGAGATTGGGAGACAAAAATTCAAATTCTGCACTTCAGAAAGTAGAATCCTAGTCTTCAAAAGAAACCTTTGAGATTAGAAAAATAAATTAAAAAAAAAAAAAAGGAAGATTTACTGAGCAGAGAACAATGACTCCAAGAAAGAAACAGAGCCTAAATCACACGTCTCAAACGTGGGGCTCAATTGCATGTCTGTTATTCAGACTGATGACTTCTTCTTTGAATGGTTTAGTAAACTGGTAGCTCTTTTTTAAGTGCTGCCTGCAGCCAAGTTGTGTTATAGGGTCGTGGGTTTGTTTTGAGGGGGCAGTGGTGGTGGTGGTGGATTTTTTTTAGGAATAACTTGAGCACAGCACCTTGATCATTATCGAACCACCCCTTTGATGGTATCACAGAGAAGTAATACAGCTTATCAGTTTACACAGAACTTCACAGTTCTTTGTGCTTCTTCATCTTCTCTTGTTCGATCCTGCTCATCTGCGCAACACCCCCTCACATACGCCACCTGCCAGTGTGAGGATGAGACCAAAACATGAGGCTTTCTGAGTCTCAGCAGTCTCTGCAGCTTTGTCTTCAGCTCAAATAGAAAGCAGTTATACAAGATATCCTGAATTAAGGAAAATAATTTCTGCTTTACTATTCAAATAACAGGTACCTGAGACTGGTTTTCAAATCTAATGCCTTAGAAACAGCTATGTGATTCTTGAGGATCAATTATTTAAAAGTATAACTAGAAATGCAAATACAGTGAGGGACAGAAAGAGGGAAAATGAAAAATGAGAAGATGGGAGCTTATAAGAAGTGGCGGGGCGGGGGGGGGGGGTGGAGATACATAAACTAGTTTATTTCGATTAGAAGCCATCTGTATTTTTTTAGGTTGTTCACTCCTGCCATCTAGTGGTTATCATACAGCAATGCTGAAGTCAGAATTGCTGGAAGTCCCAAGTTTTTAATTGTGAGGTCAGTCCTCCAACTCTTTACCTCATCAACAGGTTCCTTCCCTTTCTCTCTGGTCTAGATAGGATTGTGAACGTTCCACATGTGTTAATATCCACAGCATTTCAACAGAGAGCCAGGGTTCCAAATATCGAATGAATTTTAAGAAGTTCCAAGGTTCCACTCACCGTGTTCCACGTCGAGTGAGTTCCCAGAAAACTATCTTAAAATTCCAGCATTTCAACAAGTTCCTTTTCCTAAATATTAAATGAACCAATATAATTCTGTTTCTTGGAAGATACTATTAAACACAAGAATCAAATATACTAATCAGATATTACTGTAGTCTCTGGGTACTGATTCAATAACCATAAACATCATTTGCCTTTTTCATGTTTGATGTAAAGAGACTGAATTATTCTTGATGCAATGGCAGTTTTAAATTTCTTTAAGTTATAGTTTTAAAGAATTTGCTTCAAAACTTTTTCTCAAAGACAAGTGTTTTCCATTGTATAGGAGGGAAAAGCGATGTGCCCTTTACCCTTGTAGGTTCTTGACTGAGACCCCACCCTGGGATAAAAGACAGATTAACAGGACCAAAACAGAAGTTTAGTAACATATATTCCTCCTGGATACGTAAGAGAGATCAAGGAAAACTGAGCAATATCCCAGGGAAGGACCCACACTTTAAATAACATCTCCAGCTGAAAACAAATTTAAAAAATATGTTGGGAGAGGGGGAGGGCAGTTATTTTAAGTTATCAGGGAAAGCATGGTAAACCAGGTAGGGTTGTCATGCATATTTTAAGCAAGAGTTTCTGGAGATTTAGTCTTCCTTGTCTGCCTGTAACAGAGAGAAAGACACCCTTACAAATTCCCCTTATAAATGTAAATATCTCTTACAAAAGGGCAACATCTGCTCAGTTTTCAGTGCTTCTCCCAAGTCTGCAGCCTCTTAAAAATAACCAGCTCAAAATCATCAATATGCCAAAAAGGCATATCTTGAGGTGGTACATTTTGCTCCTCTTCACCCTGTCTGTGATCATCGGGGCATCGTAGGCGGTCCCGTTGCAAACTCAGGACTGTAGACTCAGTTGCTATGTTGGAGGCTTCCAGTTGCACTGGGAAGACAGCCTCGAGGCTTACTGGACTCTGAGATCAGAAAGTTTTGCAACAGTGGACACCTGCAGTGAGGGGCCTGATCTTCCCAAACCTAGTATCAGAGGCAGTGGTTCTACATTATTAAAGGGAGGAAATCCCAAGGGAAGCTTGATCTGAGAAGTAATGAGCTGCAAGCATGACTGGCTTGCTCTCTGGAAGACAGTTTTGAAAAAGCATAAAACATTCCCAGGTCTAGGCATTTGGATGACAAGCGCAGAGATGGAAAATGGCAGGCTGAAACAGAAGCCCAAGGCATGTTTTTAAAAAGGGAATTGGGGGAGCCAGGGTGGGGGATGTTTGACCTTGACTTTTAAAAAACACAATGCAATTTCTGAAAAATATAACTGAGAGATACAAGCAAGCCTTGTATTTTCCACTGGGGGAAAATTATTATTGATCTGTTGTCTTTCTGGAATCTCCAGGTAGGTAGGTGTAAAGGCCACTTTTAGGCAAACAGGCTTGAGGAATGAATGGAATGTAGAAAGGGCCCACGCAATTGCTTGAATACAGACCGGCCCATCAGGTGACCCACCTCAAAATATCTGTAGGCCCTAACTGACCCATGGGCTACTAGCAACGAGTCACGAGTCATGAGTCACGGTTCCCTAACGAGAGAATATTCTGTATGTTGCTGTACCTCCTCATCTTCCCCCTTTAAAAGCAGCCCCCCACCCACTGCCTCAGAGCTGGCAGTCTCTCCCCTGCTGTCCTGCCCACTCCTCCCTTGTGGTGTATTCAATAAACTTCTATCTCTTTTGTCCTGCTTCAAGGAGAATTCTCTTACCTCCAGTGCCCCCACCCCACTTAGATACTGCAATAAGGCAAAAAAAATCTGGTATGTGTAACAAAACATCTTGGAGCCTGTACCTTATTAACCAGATCTCTTAGCCATATTTTCGTCATTCTGAGGCATTCCTTGACACTTGGTCACTTTCAGGCTTTCCTTCCTTCCCATCCTTACAGTCTGAATTCATGGTGTCCAGCCACCCTGGCCTTCTCTGTATGTTCTTTGTTCTCTTCTCATTCCTATCTCAGGGTCTTGGCGCCAGTAGTTCTCCTCTGCCTGCACATTACTCTCCCTCAACACTTTGTCAATCTGATCTAACCTCCTAAAAAGTATTCCCCGCTAACCCACCTAACGTTGTACCTGGCCCAACACACTACTTTCTATCAAATAAACCTTTTTCCCCCACAAAAGTAATATCACTATTTATTAGGATTTTGCTTATTTTTGTTTGTTAATTATCTGCCTTCCCCTCTAGAGCGTAAGCTCCATGACAAACAAGGTCTTATATGTTGTGTTATTGCTTAAATCCACTAGGGACCAAACAGGAAGCAGATGAGTAACTGGAGATAGTTTAATAAGAGACTATTTACCAGGACTACTGGATGACTTCTGTGCAGGAGTCAGGGGCGTGAGAGTAGGGCATGCTATCGACACTCTTAGCCCTGAAGGGCATAGTGGAAGCATTACTAGATCCTAAAGAATGGAGAGATCTTTGGAGGGAACTGACAACAGAAGCAAGGACCTCCAGTGGAGAGGCACAGCCAGCCCACAGTCTCCCTTTTAGAGGGGAATAGGGTGGGGTGAGGGGATGTGTTACTGGGTGATGGGCATTAAGGAGGGCACATGATGTAATGATCACTGAGTATTATATAAAACTGATGAATCACTGACCTCGGCCTATGAAACCAATCATATATTATATGTTAATTAATTGAATTTAAGGTAAAAAAAAGAAAGAAACTATCAAAGTAAAAAAAAAAAAAGATATTCTTGCTTTACATTCACATAAGAAAATTTTTTTAAAAAGAAGGGGAGGAGACTGGAAGACACATATCTCAACTTCCCTCCCTCCATCCATCCCTCAGACTGCCTACAGATGCTTTCTAGAACTGAAACCAAAGAGAATCCAGCAGTCCCCACAGATCAGTTCCTGGGGGCACAAAGCAGAGAGAAGAAGGCTAGAGACCAGGTCTGCAGGGGCCAACAGAAGACATCCAGCAAGTGGCCATACCTGGTGCTAAGAACAGGTCCTGACAAAATAAGGCACAATAAATATGTGTGCAATCAATGAAGAGCATAATGACTAGGGATTCAAAGCTGAATGGTGTTTGGTTTCAGGAAAAGCAAGTTGTGCTTTCTCTGTAGACAGCCTTCAGCCAGCAGCAGACTAAAAAGACCCACTCCCCAGGAAGGCAGGAGGAAGCCACACTAACTAGTATGCCAGGGACAAATGTATGGTTGTGCAGTGCATTAAAGAAATAATGGAAGCCTATCTGAGATATTGGGTCGTGGGACATCAAAACTGGAAGAGGGAAAAGCACATACATAGGCGAGTAGAATAGGCAGTTCATTAATACTTTATAGGCTCCATGGGAGGTTTTACAGTCCACAAAGAGCTCCACATATGCTGCTTTATACAAGCCTCAAAGTCTCTATCAGATAGATAGCAAACTATGTCCTTATTTTATAGATGAGGAAAATGTGCCTTAGCAAAGCTCAATGTCTTGTACAAGGTCATACGGCTGTCCAGAACACATATTCAAATACAGAGAAGGAAAAAGGAACCTTTTGGGTATTATCTATATATATCTATGTCTATCTATATATCTATATCTATATCTATATCTATATCTATATCTATATCTATCCTTTAAAAGATATGAGCGATGAGGCTCAGAGAACTTAGGGAAAGAACCAATCTGATCAAGAGTTTTAGTCAATTGTTACCCGACTTAACTGCAGTAATTGCCTACATTTGTGGAAGTCTTTAAACTGAGTATATTAGTCTATGAAGCAAAAATGCTATAAAACACAGTATGAAGGGACAAAAATCAAGAATCTGGATAATCTGTCTGAATAATACAAAGCCTACAGAGATGACACCTAAATGAGCAAACTGCCTCTAAAACTATTGCTCTCCTTTTTGCAACCTAAATCTTGACTGGGAAAGAGAAGGTAAGGTACAAAAAATTTTTCATTTTAAATGACAGTAATCCCCATGAAATAGTGAGCAAACAGGGCTTTTACTTCACCAATATTAAATCTTCCCAGATAGTGGAATTCTGAATGAGCAGAAGCCAAACAATGAAACAAGAATTCATTTTTAAACTTTTTGTATTTATTCACCTGGCAATAGATTTAATCTCTCTCCTTGTTCATTTGCCATAAAGTCAGAATGTTATTTTTCATGGGCTAGCTGTAGAAGGAAGGAAAAATATTCTTACTAGCAATAAAAGTGATTAGCCTATACAGATGACTTTTAGCACTCCTTCCTGCCTCTTTGCAGATGTAAAGCAGCCCAGGAACAGTTCTAAAAAACCTGAACAAGAAAGGAAACAAGGGGTACGGTATTCCTGGAGATTTTGAAACTGCTGGCAATGAGCCATGTTCTTAGCCACAACAATTAAAATATTATCTTCAGAGTGGTCTCAGTCTCAAACCTCTTGCATTAGACTTCCAAAGCTAGACTCCAATTTTAGTACACCAGGCTTGTGGGTATATGGAGACACTCAAATGTTGAGCCATCAGTGGAAGGCAGTGGCTTATACCGAACAGGAATGAAAAAAAAAAAATCTCCCCAAGATAGCTTTATTAAGACGCGCTTTCTTAGAAATCTGGAGGTAAATCTTTCAGGACATTGTTTAAACTCTACTTTTGAAAGGATCCATTAAAAATGTTTCCCCATGAGCAAGGCAACCGCTGACCTGCATTATTCAATGTGCTCCACTGCAATTAATCTGAAATCCTTGCTCCCTTGCTTTCTGTGTAAACTCAACAGCAACTGGATAAAACAACTGGAAAATGAACCCTCTCACTTTATTATTCACAAGCTGCATTCTGTAGTTGTTATTCATAGATAAGTTTCTTCCGAGACCAAAAACAATTAAGTACACAGAAATCTAATTCTGCAGAGTACTCTACAGAATGAAATAATCTCCCCCAGAAATGAGTAAAACCCTAATACTGGTGTGTTGGCTCAATGTCTTTACCATACAGACTGAAACTTAGTACCTCAGCCTCCCAATCTACTGAATGAGAATGACTTGATTTACCACAATGTTCTATATCTCAAACAGGACCTGAAGACTGAAATATGGGCCCAAGGGACTGACACACACCTTCCAGGTACTGACACTAGAAATACTGTTGTTCCCCTGTCCTGGTATGTGCATCTAACTGGTATGACAGCTCTAGGAATAACTTTGGATCTGAGCAGGATTTGGGATTAAATGCCTCTGCCAATTACCAGCAGTGTGATTTTAAAAATTTCTCTCTGGAGCTAGACTGTATTATGCTAAGCGAAGTAAATCAGTCAGAGAAAGACAAATACCATATGATTTCATTCCTATGTGGAATTTAAGCAACAAAACAAATGATCATATGAGGAAAAAAATAGAGAAGGAGGCAAACCATAAAGCAGACTCTTAACTCGAGAACACACTGAGGGTTGCTGGAGGGCAAGTGGGCAGGGGGACAGGTTAAATAGATGACGGGGACTAAGGAGGGCACTAGTTGTGATGAGCACTGGGTATTGTATGAAAGTGTTCATCACTAAATTCTACTGAAACTAATGTTGCACTGTATGTTAACTGGAATTTAAATAAAAACTTGAAACTATCCCAAAAAATTTCACATATTAGTCTTCACTGGGCCACAATTTCTTCATCTGTAAAAAGAGCATAATAATAGTTCGAGTCTCACTGGGTGAGAGAGAGGAGAGAATGAGAGAATGTGGGTAAAAGATGTAGTTCAGAGCCGGACACATAGTAGGTCTCAAGAACACACAAGCTGGCTATTTCTCCCACCATGTTCAGGGGGTAAACCAAGCTACTGCTCCTCCTACATGACTTCTTTATGACCACAAACCACCATACCCTGCCACTCAGAATGCTCTGCTCTCTCTTCTCCACTCACCACTCTTCCCTAAATCATTGTTTATATCCTACTTCCTCCATGAGTTTTCAGGTAGAGGTTACATAGTCATCTAGAAGACTCACCTGCCTCTATCCTTATGCATCTTTTGTGGAGTTTTGCAGATAAAAGAGTGGGAACAAAGGGGGATACCTGGGTGGCTCAGTCGGTTAAGGGTCTGGTCATGATCTCAGGGTTGTGAGACGGAGCCCCACATGGGGCACCATACTCAGCAGGGAGTCAGCTGGAGATTCTCTCCCTCTCCTTCTGTCCCTCCCACCCCCTCACTTGTGTGCATGCTGTCTCTCAAATAAGTAAATAAATCTTTAGAGTGGGAACAAAGGAATAAACAAGTGAGCCCTAAGTGAGAAAGTGGAAGGAAGCCTAAAGCTTCAATGAAAATTGAAATTGCTACATAGAGTAGAACACTATGCTTCTCACTTCCTGAAGATTTCCCTGATCACACCCAACATTTTTCACTCAAAATGTCCCAGCTGCACTTTGCCACTACAATTGCTTGTGTGTCTACTTGATGTTAGTTCTCATATTTTCGCTTAGTTTTTGCCTCTCATTAAACTATGAAGATTTTTAAGCCAGTATACACAATTCAAAACAACTATGCCCTGAAATAATTTATATGCTGCTGCTATGTTCTGCCAAAGAAACTCTCACTTCCTCTACTAGAATAATCATCAATCTTTGATCATTATTGCTTAAGTCACTCAAGGCCTGTATCCCATCTTCCCAGGGTCCCTTCCTCCAATATGTACTATCTGTGCCCTGAAACAGGGGTCCCTGAAACTTGTATCTCTGCTTTACCTACCCCCGCCTCCTTTCTTCTCCCAAGCACTACCAATCCAAGGCAGGAGAATGGGCCAGACCAATTCTGAGAGTTTAGGAGTAGAAGATACCATAGAAGATACCAACTTCAAATTTAAATGGGCATTGGAGTTTCCAAAATGTATCTGCTATTCCCCATCTCTACGGGGAATTCCTCACTGACCTTGTTCTTCTGTAGGCTTTTTAGTATCATCAATCTCAGGGACCTGTCTGCCCCTCACTATTACCCTGCTGTTTATGTACACACCTCTCTATCCCCACAGTGTTGTCATTCAGAACAGTGGCAATCAGAACAGTGGCAATTTACTACCCTCCTCCCAGTCTAACCAAAGTTCCGAGTCTATGTTACAGACTAAAAAAGTTTTTAATGCTAAACAAAGACACAAGTACTTTATTGGGGTGTTTTCCAACTTTATTGAGATATGAAATAGCTACAGCCTTGTGTAGGTTTAAGGTGTACAATGTGATGATTTGATACATTTAGATATTGTGAAATGATTACAATAGAGCTAAAATTACCATTATTTTGTGTGTGTGGTTAAAACATTCAGTATCTACTCTCTTAGCAACATATATTAGATGCTCAGAACTTTTTTTCTTCATCTTATAACTAGAAATTTGTACCCTTTGACTAACATCTCCTCATTTCCCCCACCCTCCAACCCTTGGCAACCACCATTCCACTCTCTGTTTCTACGAGTTTGTTTTTTTAGATTTCAAACATAGGTGAGATCATACAATATTTGTCTTTCTCTGACTTTTTTTATTTCACTTAATGTAATGTCCTTGAGGTCCATGTAAGGTGTCACAAATGGCAAGATTTCCTTCTTTCTCATGGCTGAATAATATATTCCTGTGTGTGTATATATTATATGTGTGTGTATGTGTACCACATCTTCTTTATCTACTCATCCATCAATGACACTTGGGCTGTTTCCATATCTTGGCTATTGTGAATAATGCTGCAATGAACATGGATGTGCAGATACACCTTCGACATCCCAATTTCATTTCCTTTGAATATATACCCTGAAGGGGGATTGCTGGATCATATGATAGTTCTAGTTTTAATTTCTTGAGGAACCTCCATATTGTTTTCCATAGTGGCTCTAACAATTTACTTTCCCACCAACAGAACATGTGTTCCCTTTCCTCCACATCTTCAAGAATACCTGTTATCTCTTACCTGTTTGATGATAGCCATTCCGAAAAGTAAAAGGTTTTGATTTGCATTTTCCAGATGATGAATGATGTTGAGCATCTTTACATATACCTGTTAACCATTTTTATGTCTTCTTTGGGGGACTGTCTATTCAGGTCCTCTGTCCGTTTTTTAATTGGGTTGTCTGAGTTTTTTCTGTGACTGAGTCATATTAGTTCTTTATATATTTTAGATACTAACCACCTATCAGATGTATAGCTTGCAAATAATTTCTCCCAGTCCAAAGATTACCTTTTTGTTTTGTAATTTCTTCTGTTGTGCAGAGATTTTTTATTTTATTTTATTTTAAATATTTTATTTATTTATTTATTAATGAGAGACAGAGAGAGAGAGAGAGAGGCAGAGACACAGACAGAGAGAGAAGCAGGCTCCACGCAGAGAGCCTGATGTGGGACTTGATCCTAGGTCGCCAGGATCACACCCTGGGCTGAAAGTGACCCTAAACCACTGAGCCACCTGGGCTGCCCAATAATCATATTTCTTTCTTTCTTTCTTTTTGTATATTTTTTATTGGAGTTCGATTTACCAATATATAGCATAACACCCAGTGCTCATCCCATCAAGTGCCCCCCTCAGTGCCTATCACCCAGTCACCCCAACCCCCCACCCACCTCCCTTTCCTCTACCCCTGTTCGTTTCCCAATATTAGGAGTCTCTCATGTTCTGTTGTCCTCACTGATATTTCCCACTCATTTTCTCTCCTTTCCCCTATAATCCTTTTCACTACTTTTTTATATTCCCCAAATGAATGAGACCATATAAAGTTTGTCCTTCTCCGACTGACTTATTTCACTCAGCATAATACCCTCCAGTTCTACCCATGCCAAAGCAAATGTTGGGTATTGTTTCTGATGGCTGAGTAATATTCCATTGTGTATACACACCACAGGTTCTGTATCCATTCATCTTTCCTTGGACACGGAGGATCCTTCCACTGTTTGGCTATTGTGGATATTGCTGCTATGAACACTGGAGTGCAGGTTTCCTGCCTTTTCACTACATCTGTATCTTGAGGGTAAATCAGCAGTGCAATTGCTGGGTTATAGGGCAGTTCTATTTTTAACTCTTTGAGGAACCTCCACTCCTCCACTTTTCCAGAGTGGCTGCACCAGTTCATGTTCCCACCAACAGTGCAAGAGGGTTCCCCTTTCTCCTCATCCTCTCCAACATTTGCTGTTTCCTGTCTTGTTAATTTTCCCCATTCTCACTGGTGTGAGGTGGTATCTCATTGTGGTTTTGATTTGTATTTCCCTGATGGCAAGTGATGCGGAGCATTTTCTCATGTGCTTGTTGGCCATGTCTATGTCTTCCTCTGTGAGATTTCATGTTCACGTCTTTTTGCCCATTTCATGATTGGATTGTTTGTTTCTTTGCTGTAGAGTTTAATAAGTTCTTTATAGATCTTGGGTACTAGCCCTTTATCTGATAGGTCATTTGCAAATATCTTCTCCCATTCTGTAGGTTGTCTTTTAGTTTTGTTGACTGTTTCTTTTGCTGTGCAGAAGATTTTATCTTGATGAAGTCCCAATAGTTCATTTTTGCTTTTGTTTCCCTTGCCTTCATGGATGTATCTTGCAAGAAGTTGCTGTGGCCAAGTTCAAAAAGGGTGTTGCCTATGTTCTCCTCTAGGATTTTGATGGATTCTTGTCTCACATTTAGATCTTTCATCTATTTTGAGTTTATCTTTGTGTATGGTGTAAGAGTATGGTCTAATTTCATTCTTCTGCATGTGGCTGTCCAATTTTCCCAGCGCCATTTCTTGAAGAGACTGTCCTTTTTCTAGTGGATAGTCTTTCCTGCTTTGTCAAATATTAGTTGACCATAGAGTTGAGGGCCCATTTCTGGATTCTCTATTCTGTTCCATTGATCTATGTGTCTGTTTTTGTGCCAATACCGTACTGTCTTGATGATCACCCCTTTGTAGTACAACCTGAAATCCGGCATTTTGATGCCCCAGGCTCTGGTTTTCTTTTTCAATATTCCCCTGGCTACTCAGGGTCTTTTCTGATTCCACACAAACTTAAGATGATTTGTTCCAACTCTCTGAAGAAAGTCCATGGTATTTTGATAGAGATTGCATTAAATGTGTAAATTGTCCTGGGTAGCATTGACATTTTCACAATATTAATTCTTCCAATACATGAGCATGGAATATTTTTCCATCTCTTTGTATCTTCCTCAATTTCTTTCAGAAGTGTTCTGTAGTTTATAGGGTATAGATTCTTTACCTCTTTGGTTAGATTTATTCCTAGGTATCTTATGCTTTGGGGTGCAATTGTAAATGGGATTGATTCCTTAATTTCTTTTTCTTCAGTTTCATTTTTAGTGTATAGAAATGCCACAGATTTGGGGGCATTGATTTTGTATCCTGCCACACTGATGAATTGCTGTATGAGTTCTAGCAATGTTGGAGTGGAGTCCTTTGGGTTTTTCTAAGTACAGTATCATGTCATCTGCAAAGAGGGAGAGTTTGACTTCTTCTTTGCCAATTTGAATGCCTTTTATTTCTTTTTGTTGCCTTATTGCTTAGGCTAAGACTTCTAGTTAGTACTCTTTGAATAACAGTGTTGAAAGTGGACATCCCTGTCATGTTCCTGATCTTAGGGGAAAGGCTCTCAGAGTTTCCCCATTGAGAATGATATTTGCTGTGGGCTTTTCATAGATGGCTTTTAAGATGCTGAGGAATGTTCCCTCTATCCCTACACTCTGAAGAGTTTTGATCAGGAATGGATGCTGCATTTTGTCAAATGCTTTCTATGCATCTATTGAGAGGATCATATGGTTCTTGTTTTTTCTCTTGTTGATGTGATCTATCATGTTGATTGTTTTACACATGTTGAACCAGCCTTGCATCCCGGGGATAAATCCCACTTGGTCATGGTGAATAATCTTCTTAATGTACTGTTGGGTCCTATTGGCTAGTACCTTGTTGAGAATTTTTGCATCTGTGTTCATCAGGAATATTGGTCTATAATTCTCCTTTTTGGAATTTTGGGGTCTTTGTCTGGTTTGGGGATTAAGGTGATGCTGGACTCATCGAATGAGTTTGGAAGTATTCCGTCCCTCTCTATCTTTCAGAACAGCTTTAGTAGAATAGGTATGGTTTCTTCCTTAACTGTTTGATAGAATTCCCCTGGGAAGCCATCTGACCCTGAACTTTGGTGTCTTGGGAGATTTTTGATGACTGCTTCAATTTACTCCCTGGTTATTGGCCTGTTCAGGTTTTCTATTTCTTCCTGTTCCAGTTTTGCCAGTTTGTGGTTTTCCAGAAATGTGTCTATTTCTTTTAGATTGCCTAATTTATTGGCGTATAGCTGCTTATGTTTTTAAAATCATTTGTATTTTCTTGGTATTGGTTGTGGATCTCTCCTTTTTCATTCGTGATTTTTTAATTTGAGTCTTTTTTTTTTAATAAGTCTGGTTAATGGTTTATCTATCTTATTAATTCTTTCAAAGAACGAACTCCTGGTTTTGTTGATCTGTTCTACAGTTCTTCTGGTCTCTATTTCATTTAGTTTTGCTCAAATCTTTATTAACTCTCTTCTTCTGCTGGGTGTAGGTTTTATTTGCTGTTCTTTCTCCAGTTCCTTCAGGTGTGAGGAGCTGCGCAATAAATTTTACTGCGATGTATTTCCCTCTCAAGACTGTTTTTGCTGTATCCCAAAGATTTTGAACAGTTGTATCTTAATTTTCATTAGTTTCCATGAATCTTTTAAATTCTTCTCTAATTTCCTGGTTGACCCTTTCATCTTTTAGCAGGATGCTCTTTAACCTCCACGTGTTTGAATTTCTTCCAAATTTCTTCTTGTGGTTGAGTTCTAGTTTCAAAACATTATGGTCTGTAAATATGCAGGGGACAATCCCAATCTTTTGGTATCAGTTAAGATGTGATTTGTGACCCAGTATGTGGTCTATTCTGGAGAAAGTTCCATGTGCACTTGAGAAGAATGTGTATTCAGTTGCGTTTGGATGTAAAGTCTGTAAATATCTGTGAAATCCATCTGGTCCAGTGTATCATTTAAAGCTCTTATTTCTTTGGAGATATTGTGCTTAGAAGATCTGTCATTTGCAGAAAGTGCCGTGTTGAAGTCTCCCAGTATTAGTGTATTATTATCTAAGTATGTCTTTACTTTGGTTATTAATTGATTGATATACTTGGCAGCTCCCACATTAGGGGCATAAATATTAGTGATTGTTAGGTCCTCTTGTTGGACAGACCCTTTAAGTATGATATAGTGTCCCTCTTCATTTCTTACTATAGTCTTTGGGATAAACTTTAATTTATCTGATATGAGGATTGCTACCCTAGCTTTCTTTTGAGGACCATTTGAATGGCAATGGTTCTCCAACCTTTCATTTTCAGGCTGTAAGTGTCCTTAGGTCTCAAATGAGTCTTTTGTAGACAGCAAATAGATGGGTCTTGCTTTTTTATTCAGTCTGTAACCCTGCGTCTTTTGATGGGATCGCTTAGCCCATTCACATTCAGAGTTACGATTGAAAGATATGAATTTAGTGTCATTGTAATACCTATTCAGTAGGTAATACCTATTCAGCTTCCTTCCTTGCCATCAACTTGTCTTCTATGTCACTCATTCTTTCTTCTACCTCATTAACCCTTGGTGTTAGGACCTCCAGTTTGGATTGCATCTCATTTAATTGATTTTTAATTTTGGCCTGATTAGATATAAATTCTGCAGTCATGAAGGCTCTTGAATCCTTTATGCTTTTTTCCAGAGCCACCAGTAGCTTTATAATTGTGCTTCTGAATTGGATTTCTGACTTCAAATTGTAATTTAAATTCTGTAACTCTGTGGGAGAGAGTACTATTTCTAGTTCTTTCTTTTGTGGTGAGTTCTTTTTTCTAGTCATTTTGCTCAGTGCAGAGTGGCTAAAAACAAGTTGTACTGGAAAAAGGAAGGAAAAAAAAAGAGAAAAAAGGGAGGAAAAAACAAAAGACAAAAACAAACACAAGGAGGGGTATCCTCTGGTTCTATATACTGTAAATCCCTCGACTTCCCCTGGAGCTTTCCAGTGCTGCTGGGCCAAGAACTTGCTTTTCCCCTGTCCTTCCAGCGGGTCTTTTGGGGGAGACGCCTGCTGTGCTGACTCTCAGGTGTGTGCACCTGGGGAGATGCCCCGCCCCCTGCCAGGTGCTGGCTCAGTCAGAGCTGTGTACCCCTTAGGCCCCTGTTCCCTGGCGGCCGCCCCTCCCAGGCACAGGGTGACACCAGGAGGGACACCACCACTGGCGGCGGCCGCCCCCCAGCCCTGGAGTCAGCTCCCCAGTAACCACCGCAGCAACCAGTCCGCAGGGGCCTGGATGCTCCGGGGGCGGGGGGGGCGGGGGCGCTGCCCTGCACAGCTCAGGGGCCCCGGGGCAGGAGCGTCCCCGCTGTCCTGGGCCCTCCCTGCCCCCGCCTGTCCCGGGGGAGCAGGGTCCCGGTCTGTGTCCCCCGCGCCCTGGGCTCCGGGGCCTGCGCCGCTGGAATCGCGCTCCCGGGCCACGGCTCCCGAAGGCAGCAGGTGCAGCCCCCTCCGCCCGGAGCCCCCGCCCGCCCCCCGGCTCCTCCCCGAGGCCCCCCGGCGCGGCTCCGGCCCTTCCCCGAGCTCGGCCCGCTCTCCCCCGGGCGCCCTCCCGCTAGCGGCCCCGGGAACCTGGGGGCTCCGCTGCCTCCTGCGGTCCCGCCCGAGCTCCCTGCGAGCGCCCTCCCGGCGGGAAGACTCCGGGGATCGTCGCGGCCCCGTCCCCGCTTCTCCCGGGCCCTCCCGGCCTGAGCCCCGCTCCTCGCAGCCCCGCCCCCACTGGATGCTTTTTTATCTTTTTCCACCTTCCTACCATGTTAGAAGTGAAAACCCTTCTCTCTGTAGCGTTCCAGCTGTTCTCTCTTTAAATCTCAGGTTGAATTCATAGGTTCTTCAGGATGATTGGAAAGTAATCTAGGTAAGTTGGTGGGACCAGGTGACTTGGGGACCCTACTCCTCCACCATCTTGCCCACCCCTCCCCTCCCTTATTTTATTTTATTTTAAAGATTTTATTTATTTATTAATGAGAGACACAGAGAGAGGCAGATACAGACAGAGGGAGATGCAGGCTCCCTGCAGGAGGCCTGATGTGGGACTCTATGCAGGACTAGATCCCAGGACCCCAAGATCACGACCTGAACCAAAGACAAATGCTCAACATGAGCCACCTAGGTGTCCCTGTGCAGAGACGTTTTAGTTTCATATAGTCTCATTTATTTATTTTTGCTTTTGTTGTTTGCATTCGGTGTCAAATCCAAAAACCATTGCCAAGACCAATCAATGTTAAGGAAATTACCCTCTGTGTTTTCTTTAAGGAGAATCACAGTTTAGAAGTCTTATATTTAAGTCTTTAATCCATTTGAGTTGATTTTTGTATAAGGTAAGATAAAGATCCAATTTCATTATTTTGCATGTGGATATCCAGCTTTCCCAACACCATTTTTATTAAAGAGACTATCCTTTCCCCATTGTACATTCTTGGTGCCTTTGTTGAAATTAGTTGACTATAAATGTGTGAGTTTATTTCTGGATTTTTTATTCTGTTCTATTGATCTATGTGTATGATTTCATGCCGATGCCATAATGTTTTAATTACCATTACTTTGTAATACAATTTGAAATCAGAAAGTGTGATGCTTCCAGCTTTGTATTTCTAAGGATTGCTTCGAATATTCAGAGTCTCTTGTGGTTCCATACAAGTTTTATAATTGATTTTTCTCATTTCTGTGAAAAATGTCATTGGAATATTGATAGAGATTGCCTTGAACTTATAGTTGGCTTTAAATAATACAGACAAATTAACAATATTAGTTCTTTCAATCCATGAACATGGGATATCTTTCCATTTATTTGTATCTTCTTTAATAATTTTCATCAGAATCATGAAATTTACTGTATAGATGATCACCTTCTTGATTAAAATTATTCCAACATATTTTGTTTTAATGCTACTAACAGGATTGGTTTTTTGTTTGTTTCTTTCTTTCTTTTTCAAATATTTTCTTGTTGGTGTACAGAAACAAAACTGATTTGTATACATTGATTTTTTTTATCCTGTAAGTTTACTGAATTTGGTAATTAGTTCTAACCATTTTTTTGGAGGAGTCATTAAGATGCTTTTCCTCTTACCCTCTCCAGTGCATCAATCCAAGACTTTTTGCCCCAGCAGCATACTGGAACTTCTCCACTACACTCCTGGACTTCCACAAAGGCTTCTCATCTGTGGATGATTAAGTTAGTTTTTTCCAGGGGTTTCCAGACTGCAGCTGAGAGGGGCTGGAGCTGGTTCAAGGGTTGTTTTAGAGTCTACAGCTGGAATGGAGATCTGTTTACCTCTTTTTTTTTTTTTTTTTTTGATCTGTTTACCTCTTACAGGTGAGCGAGACTTCTCCTAGGTTCCTTGTTATAAGGTGCTAGTGACAGAACAAAAGTTAAAGAGCTGTAGGTGAGTCCTCAGGAGTATAGAGCTAATTTTGGGTCTATAGCTAAGACCATAGTCAGTGAGCCAACTGCCTGGGTATGGACCTGTCCTCACAAAACAGCTCTCCTCATTCTTGGACTGCATCAGGCTTTCACAATCTCCCACCTGGATCCCACAGCCCCCTTCAAAGTCACTTTTGTCTGTGGATGGAGGCCAAATTGTTGTCGAGGGGATACCAATGTTTTATTTGGCCAATTTTCTGACATCATTCTCCAAGAGTCATCTTCTTTGGATTTGCACATTTAACTATTCAAATATCCAACAGAATATTTGAAATTTCACAATTTTCTTTATGTTCCTCAAGGTTAAATTCTTAGTTCTCCCATTCTCCTCTCCTTCCAATCAGCTTTGATCTTTACTTCTCCTCTTGCTTCCAGACCTGCCCATACACATTTGTTCTCCAGAGTATGCTCAGTGATCTTTCCAAAACTGTCCCAATTCTGGCTACCCATTACTGATATGCTTTGGGACACAGTCTGATTCTCTCCCAAGCTTTGTGCCTGAGAGGCTGTACCTGGTAGTGGTCAGAGCACACTCTGTACAGACTGCTTGAGTTCCTCTTCAACCTTTGCTAGCTTGACTAGTCACTAGTGTGTGACTTTGGGTAAGTTACTGCATCATACTATATCTCTCTTCTATGTGATAGAAACAACAATACTCCCTACCTTAGAGAATTTATAAGAATTAAGTGAATTGTTATGCATAAAGCCTGTGACTTGCAAGTGACTTCTTTACTTGTTTGTATGTATCCTAGTTATATCAGGCTGCAAATCCTTTGAAAGCAGGAAACATTCCTTGCCCACCATTCTATTCTAGTGCCAGGAATACTGTTAGCATCTGGTAAATGCTTCCTAAATGCTTCTTCAATAAATGTTGAAAGCAAAAAGAATAAGAAAATAAAGGTAAATTTTACCATTTATACATACCTTTAACATTTAGTACAAAGATTCAGAAAACCCTAGTGGTTCAACCTTTAATATTTTAAATTAGAACATCTACCGAATGGGTTTTTATGATCTTCATTATTCCTGAACATGGTGTCAACTTGGTATGTGGAATGAAAACAAATTTTCCCAGATGAACAAAAAGCTCTGTACTTTCTTCAGTTGTGTGCATCCTATCTAAGGCATACCAGACTAAACTATCCCTTCTAGCCAGAGTTTGAGACAGAGCAGACAAGACAAAAATGATGTTTCTTTCTGGCACACCTTATGTGATTTGGAAATTTAAATGCTTCTTGATGATGCCAATGATGATGGTGATGAAATCATGACAATAAGGTTTAGTCTAGTGAGAGTCCTAGATGTTCCCATCAATATTATGAATTGAGATTTGACAGGAAAATGGAGAAGGAAAGGCAAGAATTTCATCCTCTCCTACTTCCCAAGAACTCTATATTTATTATCTCTTTTATTTTTGCTTGATCTTCCCCTTCAAAATATTTTTAATTCTCTACCTTGAGAAGGAAAGAGAGAAAGATAGGAAGGTAGAAAGGGAGGAAGGAAGGAAGGAAGGAAGGAAGGAAGGAAGGAAGGAAGGAAGGAATAGAAAGAAAGAATCCCTCAAGCTTACTCTAACCTTGCTTGACATTCCACTTTCTTCTCCTTCACAACACAATTTCCCAAATGAAACATCTATAGGTCATCACCTCTCATGCACTCTTTGGCCATCTATGGCATGATTTGTTCCATCTCTTTGCCATGTCAATTAATCTAGTGGGTATTTCTCAGTCTCCTATCTGGTCTCTCAGTAGCAGCTGTGAAATTTTTGTGTCCACTTGACTGGGTCATGGGGTACCCAGATATTCAATCAAACATTATTTGGGTGTGTCTGTCAGGGTGTTTTTGGAAGAGATTAATATTTAAATCAGTAGACTGACTAAAGTAGATTGCCTTCCCTAATGTGAATGGGCCTCACACAATTAGTTGAAGGCCTGTGTAGAGCAAAACAGGATGACCCTCCCTGAGCAAGAAAAGAATTCCTCCTACTTGACTGCCTTTGAACCAGAACACTAGCTTTTTCCTACCTTCAGATTCTAACTGAAACAGCATGTCCTGGGTCTCCAGCCTGCCAGCATTTGGATTGGAGGTATACTATGGTTCTCTTGGCTCTCCAGTTGCTGACTCATCCTGCAGACCTTGGGACTTGTCAGCCTTCATAGCTATGTGAGCCAGTTCCTTATAAATCTTTTCATATATATATATGAATTGTATATATATATATATATAATATGTGTGTGTATATATATATGTGTGTGTGTGTGTTGTGTGAATTATATATGTGAATTATGTATATGAATTATATATATATATTATATATATTTTTTAGTTCTGTTTTTCTGGGAACAGACTAACTTGACTAACTCAGCAACCTTTCTATTCTCCCATCTCCATCTCCTTATCTATTCTCTCTAGCACAGTCTAATCTGGCTTCTATCATGCCAAGACCATCTAAGACCTTCATGTAGTTAAATCCAATGAACATTCTCAGTTTTACTTCTCTTGGCCTTTTAGCATATTTGATAACTGATACTTAGTTCCTTGTGAAAATGTTTGTTCTGCATCCTCTGTGACACCACTCCTTAGTTTTTCTCTACCTTTCAACTCTTTCTTTGTCTCTTTTGCAAGCTCACATTCCTTTTTCTGGCCATTAAATAGTAGAGTTCTTTCAACTCATCCAGACCCTCTTCTCATACACACCCTAGGCAATCTCGTCTATGACCATTTGTACTTCAGTGATGCTCACGTTTTATTCCCTGCTGTCTCTTATAAACTCTAGTTTTGTGAACTCAAATACCTCCTTGGATTTAACACTTGAAGTCCTAAAAGGAGCTCTGCTACCACATTCCCCATCCTTCGGTATTCTTTATTTCAACAAAGGGTGGCACCATCTGTTGAGTTGCACTCTAAGAAACCTGAAGGCTTCGGTAACAATCTCCTCCTGTCATCTACCTTATCTAATCCATTACCAAATCCTGTCTAGTTTACCTCCTAAATATCTATTTGATCCACCTTTTCACCTTGCCTCTATTTTTATCCAAAACGTTATCTTCCCACCTAGTACGGAAAGGGCATCTCCTAGTCACACTCTCACCAGTGTTTCTTTTCAATCCATTCTTCAGACTGTTGCAAGACTGAAACATCTCTTACTCCACTCACTGCTCCGCACACACACCAGCTTGAAGCCCTTTAATCATTCCCCACCACTCTTGGGAGAAGGATCAAAAAAATCATTCACTGATCCGAGAGAGCTTTGTATGATCTGTCCATCACCTCTATTTCATCCCAACTGGAGCCTCCTGCTCTCAGGTGTTCCTACCACAGTCATTTCTCAGTTCCTTACTGGGGTCATCTTCCATCTTGTGACAGTATTTTGCACACTCTATTCCCTCGTGAAGTGCTCTTCCTCCTGAAATGTTATTTCCTTAGGAAACCTTATCTAACTTACCATATTAAAATAGATCACAGTGTTATACTCTGCCATATATTCTTCCTTTTTTACAGCAATTATTACATTTGCCCTTGTGATCAATTAAGTGACACTCAATTCCTCAAGAATGTAAACACCTTGAGGGCAGGGATTCCATCTGCCTTATTCAAAGTAACCTCAGCCTTTTGCTAAAAAGACTGGCAGTAAACATAAGTTGACTTTCTAATGAGAAAGGAGACACTTTACATTATCTCCCCTCTGGCTTTAAGAAGAAAAAGATCCTGGCCATAGCTCTTTCTCCACTATTTAATTTAGTAGAAAAGTAATAAAATATTAACTCTTCTGCTGTAACGCTTACTTCATTTTGATAATATTTGGACTTTCAACAAAGTTACATTGCTCCTGTCTAAAGAGATCTGAGGCCTCCTTCAATTTTCCAGCATAAGATACAACCATGCAAAACAGAGAAGATACAGTGTGTTATGCAGTAGCCAGAAAAAGGGCTTCTAGCCTGAGCACTTGATGTCATTAAATGTAGTTTAGGGAGACAGTAAGGCTGCCTATAGTCAAATCCTGGATCTGCCACTTAAAGCTGTGTGATGATAGCAAGTTACTTAACCTCTCCAGGCCTCAGGTTCCTAATAAAATGGGATTAATAACAGAATTTACTTCATAGTGTGGTTGTGATGACTGAAAGAATTAGTATATGTAATACACTTAGGACAAGCTAAGCATATAGTGGTAATGATTATTTAAGATGCATTTATTCCACCAATAAGTTGAGTGGACCAAAATGACTTTTTATTTATTTTTTTTTTTAATTTTTATTTATTTATGATAGTCACAGAGAGAGAGAGAGGCAGAGACACAGGCAGAGGGAGAAGCAGGCTCCGTGCACCGGGAGCCTGACGTGGGATTCGATCCCGGGTCTCCAGGATCGCGCCCTGGGCCAAAGGCAGGCGCCAAACCGCTGCGCCACCCAGGGATCCCCCAAAATGACTTTTTAAAGACCCTTCTGAGTTCTGCTATTTCAGTGATTTTAGGCAGACTATGCTACAGATATAAATCACACTCTACCACAGCCTCTCTGCTATATCATCTAATAATTCTGCTTCCTTGTATTTATCCTGAATATTTCTCAAAGCACTCCCTGTGAATTATCTCATTTGGTGCTCATACTTTTTAAGAAGAAATCTAATGGAAAGACTATGGAGTCCAGTAGCAAAAGCCAGGGCTAGCAGGGCAACCACAAGTTCTGTGTCATTTATTGGAGTTTTTACTTGGGAAAGCCACGTAATTACCCTGATTTTCAGTCTCTTCACTTGCAAAATAAAATAATTAGGCTAGACAATCTTTATTGTTTCCTCTGGATATTTTTCTCTCTCCCTCTCTCTCATCATGATGTAGATACAGATATAGATATAGATATAGATATAGATACAGATATAGATATATAGATTTTCAGTCAAATATTCTTCCCTCCTTTAAATCAGCATTTAAGGACCGGCCCTTTCAGAAGACTGCTTCTCAAGCAATACCACCAATTCCTAATCAGCAGAAGAATTTACTTGCTCCCCTACAGATCTGTTGTAGGTCATTTCTTCAGTAATGTTGTGGATTCCAAGCCTAAATCATTCTTATTCTTTGAGTCTATAAAACTAATACTGAGGTTCCCACTCTCTATTTGAAAAAAATCAGTGGCTGACAATGCATTAAGCACAACATTCTAAAAATAAGCTCTTGAGAAAGAAAAAGCCTGCCCTAAAGTTTTAAGATTTACCACAAGAGGGCAGAGCTGATTCAATTCTGGACGACTCTCTTTTCTTTTTTTCCTTCTTTGTTTCTCTTTCTTTTATTCCATTTATTTAATGTGTTAAAAGAGATACACAGATACAGTGATGATAAGAATATAAATTGGTAAAAACTTTTCCCAAAAATAGCATGGTTCCTTTCCTGACAATCATAAAAATGCTCATATCCTACAACGCCAATTTCATTTTGTTGAAATGTGTCCATAAAGTATGAGTCCTAAAGAAATAAAAAGCAATATATAAAAAAGCCTTTGTAACATTTTATACATTATCTTTTAAAAATTGAAAAATCTAAATGTATAATATTATAGATTTAAATAAATAAAACAATAAATAAATATCAAACTGGTGGAATCAACTGCAGCTTTTTTTTTTTTTAAGATTTTATTTATTCATAAGAGACACAGAGAGAAAGGCAGAGATGCAGGCAGAGAGAGAAGCAGGCTCCACGTAGGGAGCCCAATGTGGGACTCAGTCCCCGGACTCCAGGATCACACGTTGGGCTAAAGGCAGGCACCCAAACGCTGAGCCACCCAGGCGTCCCAACTACAGCTCTTTTAAATGAATATTTAGAAAACTGGATAGCAAAGTATTAATATACTTACATTAAGTGAAGAAGCAAAGAATATAACATTTAATTTATTTTAGACTGTATGTATGTAGAAGGTATGCAAGAAAAAAAAATCACAAGTGCTTATTCAGTGAGACCAGAATAAAGTGTAGAAAAATTAAAAACATTCTTTTTCTAGAAAGGTAGAATAAGTAATTTCTTATTTGTGAAACTATTATTACAGCGTTATATATGCCATGCATTTTAAGGCCTTTACTTAGAATCAGTGGTGAGTATTCCACGTCCTTAGGGCTTTGTTCAAGACATTTTCACCTGAATTGTCAAGGGTGGCAGACATTGCTAGCTTCTACCCAATCTCCATTCTTCCCTCCATTCTTATTAACTAAATACACAGTTTGGTCACAAAGTACCCTGTTTTAATGCTCATCTCCCCCCTAAAACTTTACAACCAGAAAAATCATCCCAGTTCTGACATGTAGGCAGAGGCCACTGGTTGAGGCTTCTGGGAAAGCTCTTCTGACACCCTCAGCTGACATAAAGCTTTTGTCTTTGCCCTTTACCCATAGCCTCCCCCATATTCTTCTAGTACAGGATGCAGATATCATGCCTACAGGCAAAACAGCCATTTTGCAGCCATGACGATAAAAGAGACATGCAAAAGGTGGCAGACCAGGAAGACAGAGGAAGCCCAGTCTCTATGGGTGTCATGGAGCTGTCATGCCAGACCTGTACAATGGCCTCTGGATTTCTTGTATAAGCAAATTGAATCTATTTGGGAAAGTCACTGCAGTCAAGTGTGCTGTGTTGTAGCCAAATAAAATCTTAACAGATACACCATGAAAAGAAACAATAGAAATATGAAGTTAACCTAGTAACATGAAGAGAACCACAATCAACTTCAAGGGTAGCAATGGGCATGTTGGAAGGATTAGTAGATGAATTCTTCAAGACATACCTCAAGGAGCCTCTTGATAAAGTTCAGTTACCAGAAGGCTTTATCTATGTTATAATATGAACTCTGGCTGCAGACTTTAAAACTTCTGAGCTCTCAGAGGTGCTCTCTGACTCAAATCTGGTGTGGCACCAATCTTTCCATTTTTGGTATAGTGGAAAGGGTATGCCACTTTAAAAATCCACCCCTAAACATATATAGTTGCACAAACATTCAAGCTACATGTAAAATATGCTTCTTATAGCATTGCCTTAATAACAGAAAAAGCAACATTTAAATGTCCAGTAGGGATTATACTAAATACCCACATTCTGGGATACTATACAACTTTTTATAAGTTCAGATCTGTAACACCTCTAAAGTTCTGTTTATTTTAAAAAGCAAGTAGTCAAGGGACACCTGGGTGACTCAGTGGTTAAGCATCTGCCTTTGGCTCAGGTCCTGGGATAGAGTCCCACTTTGGGCTACCCGCAGGGAGCCTGCTTCTCCCTCTGCCTATCTCTATACCTCTCTCCCTGAGTCTCTCATGAATAAATAAATAATTTTTTAAAAAAGCACGTAGTCACAATATGATCCCATGTATTGAAAATAAAAGTAAATATATTAGATATTTATGTAAAAATGCATAAACAGAGGACTGAAAGGATGCACCCCAAATTATTCACCATTCACAGTGATTAGGAATGCCCTGTCTGCAATTGTATTGTTTGAATGTGTACAATTATGACTTGTGTAATTTAAATATTTTGCAAAGATAATTCTGCACTCCCCTCAAGCAAACTTGTTTAGGCAGAATGTTTTCACTACACTTTGTTAAATCTAAACATATTATTCTTAGGAAATATTATAAACATTTTAATATAAAATTTCATTTTGTTTTTTGTTTGTTTTGTTTTGTTTAATATTTTATTTATTTATTCATGAGAGACACAGAGAGAGAAAGAGAGAGAGAGGCAGAGACACAGGCAGAGGGAGAAGCAGGCTCCATGCAGGGAGCCTGATGTGGGACTCGATCCTGGGACTCCAGGATCACACCATGGGCCGAAGCCAGACTCTAAACCGCTGAGCCAGCCAGGGATCCCCAAAATTTCATTTTGAACATAATGTTTTTAACAAACATTTTTGAAAAGGAGAAATTTTATTTATAGCTGAAAAGTAATATAAAAAGTTGTTTGAATTTAAATAAAATCTGGTGGAACTAATAGTTCTTAGAGCTGTAGTCCTTAGTGCCCTAGGAAAAATCCTAGCATAGAGGCTAGAGGCTGAGCTGCCACACCATCCCTGAGCCTGAGGATTCACCTCTCTGCAACTCTGAAGAAGGACACTGGATTGGGTTCTGTGCAGATTGCAACACTGGAAAGTCACTTCCCCAAGACTGGGAAATGACTCCAGCCTCCTAGACAGAAGGAAATCTTGCTAGCAGAGGCCTCTGACACAAGAGCTGACAGTCAACAGCAGCCAAGGTCATGAGACATTGACCCATCCCTGTGAGGCGTGCACATCAGCCTTCCCTCCTCATCACCTTCCTGCCGGCTTCAACAATAAGGGAAATAAATGCAAGTGTTGAGCCAACCTAGAGTGTATGCCTGTGTCATCAGTGATTTCTCTTGGTATGGTCTGCTCTTTGAATTCTGAACACAGGGGCTTTACATTTAAATGTGACTCAGAATAAAGCAACAATGCAAATGTCTCAGGGTATTACTCATTATTTAGGGATAGAGGGAGAGAAGAGACAGACAGATTCTCAGATCAAATAGATGCAAACTCAAATCCAGACTCTACTCCTTAATGCTCGTGTGTCCTTGGGCAAAGGAACTTAATCCCTTTTTTCCCAAATCTGTAAAGTGTGCTTTGGTGGGGTGGAAAATATTCCCTGCACAAAGAGATATCTGTGTCCTAATCCCTGGAGCTATAATTTTTACCATATGGCAAAGTCTTTGTAGATATGATTAATGTTAGGATTTTGACATGGGGAGATTACCCAGGTGGGCCCCACATGCAATTACATATATTATTACAGGAGAGAAGCAGAAGGAGATTTGATACAGAGGAGGAAGAGGCACTGGGACCACAGAGATAGAACTTGGAGTGATGCACTCACAGGTCAATGAATGCCAGCAGCCACCAAAAGCTAGAAGAGGCAACGAATGGATTCTCCCTTAGAACCTCCAGAAGGAGTGTTGCTATCTCTACTGACACTTGATTTCAGCCCAGTGATAGCAGCTTTTGAACTTCCAACCTCCAGAACTTTGACAGAATAGGTTTCAATTGTTTCAAACCATCAAGTTTGTGGTCATCTGTTACAGTAGACATAGGAAACTAATACAATGGAAACATAACAACAGTGGAAACAACAACAATCTTGTAAAATGGCTATGAGAATTCATGATTATCTGTACAAAGCTAACAGCACAGTGATGATCACATAATAATCAACAAATGGTATTATTTTTGTTCTCAATATATTATTTAAATAACCTGTAAAATAAATAATTTCAATTGAGTAATTTGTCTACTCCCTGCCTAACCCTACATATACTCACACTGTATCTCATAAAGTATTTAAAAAAAAAACTGTAGCATGATCCACAAAGGGAGGCCAGAACCATAAGAAGCATAAGATGATGTCCTGGTCATTCATTCATTCATTCTTTCAACCAAATTTATCAAAGACAGTCCATGAGGATAATGGTGTAGAAACTGTAATACCATGTGTTAAGCATTCTAATAGAAGGATTTCCAAGTGGCCGAGGACCTCCTATTTCTCCCCAGAATTCCCAGAAGATGTGGAAGTGGAGTCTTAAAGAATGATAAGGAGTTGACAGGGGAGAATCTGGATAAAACATTAAGGCCGAGCAATTATTTGGGAAAGACACAAAGACAAATAGCATCCTAACAGCAAATGTTTCTGTATGATTCCGGTGTAGGGCTAGGGGAGGGGGAAGGAGAGGAGAAGCAAGAGACAAAACTGAAAAAAGAGTTAAGGAAAAGATAATGAAAGGACTAACGGGCACTGCAAAGGCATTTTCTTAAAACTTTTATTTGTTCTTATAAGAGATATGTGTATATATATTCAAACCACTCAGGAAGATACAGATAAAAAAGAAACCCCTCTCCCATGGGCTGGGCCCTACTCCATAGAGGCTAAAGGAGCTGATGCTTACCATTTCCGATATTTGTCTTTCTGTTGGTCATCCTGAAACTGAAAGACTATGTATTTATACCTATTTCTCAATCAACTTTAAACATTATTGAGTGATGCCTCACTATAAAAGATGTACAAACCAGCACTTTCACACTTGTTCCCTCCACTGCCTCCTCCATACTCCCAGGAAACACATTTTTTAGTCATTTTATTGTGGGTGTTTATGCATTTTATAATATGCTTTGACCTCTTTCTCTTGATCTATTGATTTAGATAGTATCTGTAGACTACTTCCTGTATATGATGAATTTAAGCTCCAAGAGATAAGAGGCCATCTGTCTTCAAGATGTTTTTGTTAGAAGCATATCACAATTGCCTGGCTTATAAAAGCAGGTGAGCTACATGTACAATTAAGGACCTACTCCCCTTTCTTTACTCCCTCCATTATTCATCTTTCCCTACTATGCCATCTCTTTACATTGTCTTAGGTATATAAAATCTGTTTTGTCACTGAAAGATTTTTAACTTCTTCAATTTACTCATCAAGGCATGTTTAAATGAAGATCTACTTCAACTTACTCTGCTTGGCACTCAGTGGTCTTCAAACTGAAAACTTTTCCCTTATGCCAGTGCTGAGAAACTTCCTCATTTTGGTTTGGTTTTATGTTTTATTTGTTTGCTTATACTTCTGGAATATTTCTGTCTTTTCATTTTATATATTCCCTTTTGACAATTATTATTCAGCTGTTCTATATTGATACTCTATATTTTTTCTTTAATTTTTTTCTCATGTTTTCAGTGTCTTTCCCCTTTTTTTAAAGATTTTATTTATTTATTCATGAGAGACACACAGAAAGAGGCAGATACATAAGTAGAAGGAGAAGCAGACTCCCTAAAGGGAGCCTGATGCAGGACTCAATCCCTAGGACCCCAAGATCATGATCTGAGCCAAAGGCAGATGCTCAACCACTGAGCCACTCAGGCATCCTATCTTTGTCTTTTTGTTCTACATTCTAGAAAATTCCTTGGCTGTTTATTCCAGGCCTTCAACTATTATTATTAATTTTATTTTTATGAATTCTCTTCTTGATCCCCATTTTTTTTCATAACAGTCTGTTCTTGTTTGGTAGGTATGAGCAATCAAAATTACTTAAAAATGTTCTCTCCTAGAAAATGAGTGAAAATATAAGTGAGGGTAACAAAACATGAGAGATTCCTTACTCTGGGAAATGAACGAGAGGTAGTAGAAAGGGAGGTGGGCAGGGGGTTGGGGTGACTGGGTAATGGGCACTGAGGGGGGCTCTTGACAGGATGAGCACCGGGTGATATGCTATATGTTGACAAATTGAACTTCAATTAAAAAAAAAAAACTTTTCTCTCCTACTATGAATTATGTTTCCTTAGAGACCAAATTTTCTGCTTCTTTTTTCGCCCTTGGTGCTTCTTTTTCATACTGCTGGATCTCCTTAAAGGGTTGCTAAACTTTGACTGACGACTTATAGTTGAGTGATGGTTAACTGATGCATGGACTGTGCTGTCTTGTTGCTGAAAAAGCAAGATGGATGCGAATTCTATTTAGGTGAGGTTGATGTGTGGGCTTCAGCTAGGGTGTACAGGAGGAAAGCAAGAAGGCAGACTGCTCTCAACCCTCCCACTCTCAAATGTAAGATAAAGAAGATACTATTCAGAAGCACTACTCCCTGATCTGAGAAGCTTTATTCTTCCCAGGAAGAGTGGTACTATTTCTCTGAAGAGTACCTATCTGGCTTCAAACTACAGACAAATGCCAGAACTGCACACACAGTAGCAGAGGAAGAGGGTGGCATAAGCCAGGAGGAGCTTCTGGTCCGTAGTTCTTAATGACCTTGGTCATCTGATTCTGTGCTTCTTTCCACTGCTCAATCTAATATATTTATCGTGAAAAAAAAAAAAAAACTGGTTCGCCTTACACTAGTTTCTTCTACATATATTGAGCCATGAGTCTTCCCTCCTTTCTGCTTTACCTATCAATGTGAACCTATCCATTTTTAGTCTCCCAGAAACTGGTTAAAATTTTTGGTTTGCTGATATTCCTCCTCCAAGTCTCTGTATCTGTTAGACTGCATTACCCTTTGTACTTTCTATCATCATTTCAGTGGGTTTTTTAGAAGGAGGAGAGATGAACCCATATGCTCAATTTACCAGCTGAATCGTAAGCAAGCTTGGAATGATCCTATGGGCAGCTGAGTCCACTCACATATATTAATAAGTATAACTAGATATGTGTCTCTGGTTTAGTGTGAAGAATAAGTTAAAGATAGGAGACATGGTGGGGAAGAGGGGGACACACTCATTACTTTCAAAAGACTGCCATGCATTTATTCATCAATTCAGTAAATAGTAATTAAGAGCTACTAAAGGCCAGGAAAAATGCTTAGTGTTTTCTTTTCTTTTTTTTTTAATATTCTATTTATTCATTTGAGATAATGAGTGGAGGGGAGAGGAAGAGGGAGAAGCAGACTCCCTGTTGAGCAGGGAGCCCCATGCAGGGCCTGATTCTAGGACCCCAAGATCATGACCTGAGCCAAAGGCAAACACATAGCTATCTAAGACACACAGGTGCCTTGGTGCTTCGTGTTTTCATACAGGAAATGAAAGGCAGTTTTTGCTCACTAAGAGCCAGAGCTTTGTGTCTCCTGCAGTTAAGTAAGCTTACAGCAACATTATGTGAAGGTATTCAGGAAGCTGTGTAGAAGTGACATTTGAGTATGGCCAGCATAATGTGAACATAGTCCTAATGGTGAAGATAATACTAACATATTTCAAGTATGGAAATAATATGAGCAAATTTCTTCAAGTGTCACTACAAACATTTTTTTGGAGAATACTTGGAAGGGGGCAGATGATGTGTGATTTGATGCTGTTGAGAAACTCTTAGGAGTAATCTGTCTGAATGATAACTCAAGGTAGGTGATACTCCCTTATTTTTGCAACAAGGGATAACATGCATGTGAAGTACTCACTATTGTAATGAAAACAAACAGTCGTTTAATAATGATAGGAACTGTACAAACCTTATTCTATTTGGTTCTCCTAACAATCATGCAAGGTGTTATTTAAAAATGTATTACAGTGAGGAAACAAAGGCTCAGGATATTTAAGTGACTTATGTAAGAGTTCACAGCTAGTAAATGGCACAGTTGAAAATCAGCTCCAAATTGGTCTGACTCTCCATTTGGAGCACTTTGGAACATTGGCCCATATTGTTCACTGTCTGAACAATTCTGGGATCCAGAAATCCACTTAGAGATACAGACAGAATTCAAACACATCAGTACAAACACCTCCAAAATCTTCAATTCTACATTTCCACTCTTCTCCAGAATAGAAGCAAACCTACAGAACCTGAGCTAATCCAGAGCAAATCTGACAGAAGGGAGTAAGAGAGGTGATGAGGTACTGCAGGTTCCTGAGATTATTTGACTTCTATTCTCATTTATGGGCAGCATCTACTACATTATTTAGGATAATTAACTGTAGTCTCAAAGGAATATGTCCATTCCCACTCTATTGTCTCTCTGATGGACATAAGGACAAGGCTAGGAGAAATGACAAAATATCTCTATGAAGATGAATCCTTTGGTCTGAGCTCCAACTATAAATCTATCTTTAATTTTTTTTCTCCTATCTTCCCACACCTAGTTAATGTCATTGCCTTAATATGATTGCTAAGGATAAAGAACTCTGGAGGAACTTGTATTACCCCAAGGACCAGCAAACAAAAGCTCATGATATTTATTTAAAATTTTCAATTTTGTGGATATGTCAAGGTCTTTATAAACAAAACTGACTTTTTCAGGGTTGGCAAATTAGCACCGTGTCCAGAATAATTATTTCCACAAGGGGAATTACATGTCTTTATTTCCCATCCTTATTCATTGGTGACAGGTACCACTCTAAGTAATTTGCAAAATAAATTCTGAAAATTGTAGGGAAATGTGTCTAGGATATCTTTGTCATGAAATAAAAAGTTCTCTGTGTCATGAATGGTTAAAGAAAACAGGATCTATAGAATCTATATATTTAAGGGAAATTATAAACTTGTAAAGAAACTGTCTTCTTCTTTGATGAATTTTGTTTCCAAGTGTTTCACAGGACAATACCAGGGTGACCAAGAAGACAATCTAGATGGATTAATATCAGAGAACTTACATATAGCAAACTGATTAGGACATAACATTGGACTTTGAATGCTTTGGTGGCAAAAACTTTTCTTGATGGTGAAAAGAAGAAACTAGACTTTTACTCTAATAAAAAGAGGTCTACTCTGCAATTCCACTCCTAGTAATAAACCTAAAATAACAGAAAGCAGACTTGAAAAGATATTTGTACACCCATATTCACAACAGCATTATTCACAATAGCCAACAGGTGAAAACAACCCAAGTGTCCGTCAATGGAAGAATGGATTACAAAATGTGGCATATACACATAATAAAATATTATTGAGCCATAAAAAAGAATGAAATTTTGATGTATGGTACAACATGGATGGACCTTGAAAATATGTTTAGTGAAATAAGCCAGACACAGAAAGACAAATATTACACAATTTCACTTATTCTTGGTACCTAGCTAGAAATGGCAAATTCACAGAGATAAAAGTACAATGGAAGTTAACAAGGGCTGGGGACAGAGGAAGGAAGTTACTGTTAATGGGTAGAGATGAAAATGTTTTGGATATAGATAGTAATGATAGTTACACAACATTGTGAATATATTTAATGCCCCTGAATTATGCACTACAAATGGTTAAAGTGATAAATACTATGTATATATTATATTATTTTTAAAAAAGAAATTTTTATCACTATCACCATAAAAAGATTTAGAGTCTATATAATGTGGAGACAGTTGCTCTAGGACTATAAATTACAACAAAATGAGGTATTGCAGGAGTAGTTTTCAAACTTTTTAAAATTAATGGACCCTTGAAGAACCTTCTGGAAGCTATGGAACTCCTCTCTGAGGAAAAAAAAACCAACACACTGTTGTGCATAATTTGGGGGATGGGTTATGACACTGAGAAGCCTCCCCATTGACCTCTATGACATAGCAGTCATGAGAGACTCACCAACGCTCTCAGGCCTTCTATTGAGGATGTCAGATGGTTTTCACTGAAGGAAGGGAAATCTCATTTGCCTGGGATCTCCAGCTTCAGCTAGAGGTCTAGGAAAACTCTGAAGTCACAGTTAGAATAATAGAACAAAAGGACACAATTATCAGTTCAATAGCTCATGGACTCATGAGCTATTGACAATGCGCAATTTCAGCATTGTCTAAACTAAATGCCTTTCTCACAACCAATGAATGGTGAATGGCAATACAGTCAGCACAAAGGACAAAGAATTAAACAGTATGACTTCATCTCATTAAAATATAGAATCATGTTAATAAGCTATTGCATTCATCTTTTGGGCCCCTCCTTTTTTTAAAGAAAACTTAATAACATCCTTTCTGAATGAAAAGAGGTTTTTGTATCCGGTTGTAATTTGAAAAGGAACAACTAAAATTATACATTTCAGAGAAATAAACACCCTTTCATTACTGGTCACAAAGTTCTATTTTTATACTACTAGTTAAGGCTTACTATTCTCTCTAAAATTTCTTGTATTGGCAGCACTTTTATGCATTTAGTAAAAATTAGTACTTTATAATCCTGAGATATGAAGTATAACAAATTCAAAAAGTTTTAAATAATAATTTTCTTTGTTTCTAGCTCTCAATTTATTAAATATTCAGCTTCTATGTTGACTTATTCTCAACAAATTCAAATAGTAAAAGCATTTGAATGTGGACTACTGCTATTGCATTTCTAACAAATGTACAAATCAGCACCTACTAATGAACAAGAGAGAGAATAATGAAAAGCACTGTGAATTGCATATTTAAATTTTTAAGATAAATAATGGATCTTTTTGAGATTTTTGTGAATATAGAATGCCACAAAGTCAAATGACACGTGTAACTAAGTCTAACCTAGCAATAGTCCTTGACCATGTCCAAATCTAAATATAATTTGATGTTTTATTCGAAGTTCATATTCATCCTACCATATAATCTAACAAATTCAGCCTGACAGAGTTTTCCATAACGATATCTGTCCCCTGAGGCACAACATCCCATTTTCATTGCCCTGCTGATCCCATTTCCTTTTATCTGTATTTAATACTTTCCCTCCTGAATTAAGACAAAGGCCATAGGAAAGATGGGCTAAGAAACACTTTTAAGGTTTTCCACCACACTCTGTTTAGAATTCAGTCAGTGTATAGTCAACCAAGACTTACTCCATTCACACAGATTAAGAGTAATGCTTTTTACTGTGGTGATAACTAGAAATAAATGTGATTATTTAAAGATTTGTTTAAACCCTCTTAAATTTCTATCTTTTTTATAAGCCATCATCATACTAAGGCCTATAAATCTTTGGATAATTTGATAAGTGGTACAATTGAGCAGCATGCTCCAAAAGGTAGCATGTGTATTGCCACTGATGTGTGAGATGATTTTACATGGGCAATTGATAGATTTTTGTAATAGTTATATTTTTTATTTTTATGTTTTTCTCATATCTACTGCAAATAACACTGCATGTCCATGAATAGCAGAAATAGAACATTTCCTTTTTGGATAGTTCTATTTAAGTTAAAATGGATATATGTGAAAGAAAGCTATTAAGTAAGTAAGACTACAGATACACTGTTACAGCAAAAATTGGGAAAACAATACAAAAGAGGAATATACAGTGTATGGAGGCATAAAGAAAGGAATAATCAATTGTGCTTGAGCCTGAAATGAATTCCTTTAGAGGGAATTCCTTAAGAGGACAAGGAAAGAGGAAAGGAATTTCAGACAAAGGGGACTATGTACAAAGGCTCTGACATGGTATATGTTAGCGCCGGTGGGTTTCTGTGGCTAGTTGGGATGAGTGAAAGCCTGTAAACCAGAGAGACAGCAAGGTACCAGATCAGATCACAAGAGATCTACTTTGCTGTACTAAAATTAACATGCACTTTAAAATTAATGTAGACAATGGAAAGCCACTGAAGGATTTTAAGCCAGAATTAGCAGGTTGATTTGTGTTGTGAAAGTCACTCTGGAATAATTTGAAGCCCTGAAGAAGGCAAGGAGACCATGAGAGACAGATTAGTTAAATAACATTATGAAGGCAGAAAGGAAAAGACCAGGAGACTAACTCAAACTGCATATACCAGTTATAAGATACACAAATCATGGGAATGGAAAGTAGAGCAAAGGGAATATAGTGAAAAATACTGTAATAATGTTGTATGGTGACAGATGGTAATTATTTGTCATGGTGAGCATGGTGTAATGTATGTAAAGCATTGAATCACTATGTTGTACACCTGAAACTAATACAACATATTTCAACTATATTTCAATTAAAAAAAAACTACATGGAAAATATTTCTGAGTGACAAGGGTAACATAAACATCCTTAAAAGGCAAGTGGTAGAGTAAAAGGAAAACCTTTGGCCACCATCCCAGAAAACGTTCATATGCTTAATACATAAAAAGTTCCTCCAACCCAATAGAGAAATATTTGCTATTACATTATCATGATAAAAATCATGAGAACAGATAGTTCACATAAAACATGTTTTAATTCACATAAAAACAGAAAAGCATAGCAAATGTATGAAAAAACTGGAAGTTATTAATAATCATGAAAATGTGACTTTAAGAGAATGAAGTACAGCACATTGCCCATCAGACTGTTAAAAACTGATAATAAAAAATTAAAAATAAATAAATAAATAAATAAATAACTGATAATATTTAGAGTTAGAAATAGTGTATATAAAAGAGCACTTTCATATGTTAGTGGAACAATAAATTGATGTAGGGAATATACCATCAATAGGTAAATGGTTTGTCTTAGTTAAAGTCATTTAGAGTTTTAAAATTATATTTACAAAAGCTATAAAAGAAGAAAAATGGGAATGTTAATATGTTCAGTGTCTAACCCACCCCAGAGAGTGTGTGCCATATTTATGAAAAAACACTACTCACTACTTCCCTCCTCCACAAAATAATAAATACATTTACTAATTGATATAATGTAGTGGAAGTGGTCAGGAAAAACAGAGGAGAAATCTGAGATACTCAAGAGAGGAAACTTACAGATTTTAGTGACCTGGTATGTGGGAGGTAACAAGAGAAGATAATACATTACTGCTCCATTTTTGGCAGTTTGGTGGTATCATTTCCTCAGATAAGAAACACAAAAGAATGTTTGAAAATATAGATAATTAGTTCATCTTGAGACCTGATGGTTTTGAGAAATCAATGGTACGCTCAAATGAAAATATCCAATAGACTGTTGAATATTTGAGTCTGTATCTCAAGAGACGATCCAGGCTGGTGATATATTTTTCAGAGTCAACAGGAGATGATGAAAGCCTGACTTTGGTGAAATTACCAGGGAATTTATGTATCACGAAGAGAGGACAGCTAAGACAGGAGCTTTGAGAATACTGGTGAGTTAAGGAGTGTAGAGGAAGGAAGTACACTGCTATGGTTTGAATGTCTGTGTCCCCCTAAATTCATACATTGAATTCCAGCTCCCAAAGGTGATGGTATTAGGAGCTGGGGTCTTTAAGAGTTGATTAGGTCATGAAGGTGGAGTCCTCTTGAACGGAATTAGCACTCTTAGAAGAAACCCCACAGACATCTCTAGCCTCTTCTACCATTTGTGGACAAAGCAAGAAGATACCTGCTATGGACCAGGAAGAAGACTCTCAATAGAGTGCAACCATGCCAACACCTTGATCTTGGACTTCCTAGCCTCCAGAACTATAAGAAATAAGTTTCTGTTGTTTATAAGCCACCCAGTCTAAGATATTTTGTTGCAGCAGCCCAAACAGACCAAAACACACACCATAAAGGTGTTTGTGGGGTGACTTCATGGACCCATACCCAGATTCAGACAGAAGGTATGTCCTTCCCTTGGTCAACTGGCCTGGATACCCAGGCCTCAGTTCTGCCACCCTGATAGCCAAGTGGGAGCCTATGTCTGTGCCTACCAATCCCTCATCACTTCTAGAAAAAGGGTGTAAGTGAAGATAAGTCAATGCATCTGCTTTGTCTGAGTTAAGAAATGCACCCTTGGTTTCAGAGGAAACAGAACGCAGTTCCTAAGGAAAAGTCTTGGAGCTTGCAGCCACATGGGTTCTTAGCCCACAGACACCGTCTCTGGATCCAGATGTAATGACGCTGGCAGGCAAATAGTCATCTCTCTTTTCTCATATATTATTGAGCAATCTATGCCCTTTTGCATATACACACAAAAATAATCATATTAGTCCAATTGGATTAGTTCAATGCATATCATTTGTAAGCCTCCTGAGAAAAGATGGAGAATACTTTCCTTTGTTTTCAGAAATCTGATTGAAGCAGATCATACATATGTTTACAAAGGATAAAGAGCCTGATTAATTTAAGTAGGTTAAGCTACAAGGAGCATTAGTCACAGACATCATTCATTAACAAGTGCCATCTAAAAAAAACTAGCATAAAAAATCATCAATGGCTAGTTGAAATTCACTAAAATATACTCCAATCTATAGTCTTTACTTAGCAAATCTCAAGGTAAATTTATTTATAAAATCAAATCATCTTCTACTGCCCTGTTATAGAAAATCTCAAGGTAGATTTAGTCATAAAAATCAAAGTCCAGTGTAAGAAAAAATAAACACATTGAAAATTAAGTGTAAGTTTAGAAAATATGAAGTAGTATGAGTAACAGAAATGAAATCAAATATTCTGACCACTCTTAATTTATTCTTTTTTCCCCCTGTTCTTAAAAACAAAACCCAAATTTTTATGGATTCCAAATTCAGTATTTGCTGTTAAATTAAGTAATGTCTCAAAACTGAAATGTTAGCATTAAAACCTCTCTGTCTCATCTAGCTCTTTTAATAAATTCTAGTAAAACTATAACTATGGGATCTTGAATTTGCTAGGTCTTTGGGTAGGTCTTTGAAACCTTTTATTACACAGGGATATTTGTTGTAATGCTCTTTATTATAATTGTATTTAACATATGTTTTAATTCTTCATGAAAACTAAGATTATTCCTTACCTAGGAATGTATTGAAATTCTATGACTAATTAACTATACATTATTTTTTCTCAGAACACCAATATAGAATATTTTTAACCCACTTGAACAACAACAACAAAAAAACCTGCAATATTGCTAAATTTCAAGAAGGGAAGACAATGGATTTTCATCTATGTTGGATGACATTTAAAATCTGCGTCCTCTTGGCCTTCCAAATACATGTGGATCACAACATGAAAGAAAGGAATCAGAAAAGAAAGAGTATAGGGAAAAAATTGAGGCCGGATGACAGGCTCATTAAAATGTGCAGAAAGCATCTCTAACTCCCTCGAGAAAGCTGTTATCGTGAAATAATCACATTGACGAACATGGAAAAGAGTGGACTCCGGCAGGGGCCTTATATTGCACCCAAGAAGTTGGTGATTATATCCTGGAAATGTGACCCCCGTGAAAGCCTGGCTGCTTTGTTGCTTAATAGAGTTCACAGAAAATGCTTGTCTCCAAAATGAGATTTTTCCCCCATTCACTGTGCAGCCGGGGAGTCTTGACAGGATGAGCAGGGGGCCATTTCTCCTAATCAAGGAGGGGGATGAGAACCCCTGGGGGCAGAAGATTGTAAGCAATCAAGCTCAACGTTGCAGGGAAGAGCTCTTGCCTTCTGCTCAGTTGTCAAGTGGTCATAAAGGAAGAGTTTAAGGAAGCTGCTAGAATTTGGCAGCCATAAGGGATAATAGGTTAGATGGACCCATTTTTCTTAGCAATTATCCCATTTCCATCTCTGAGGCTATGAGAAATATTCCCTTGCTGCCTAAGCAGCCTATCTATGTATACTGTTTAGCTCTAATTAGAATCTTTGTTAGTCTTTCCATTTTCTCACCCTGTTGGTTCAAAAATCTTAAGTATATTTTAATCTGAAGGTACTGAATGGAACATTTTTCCTCGATGCAGCTGGACTGTGGGATAATAGAAAGGACAATGACAGGGTGGACAGTGAAATGAAATAGTAGTCAGGACCACAGGTGAGAGAGGCCTTTGGAAGACTCCAACTCTGGGTTTGTAAAGAGGGACGCATTCCCAAATCCTGATTTCTGGTTTAAACACAATTAATGTAAATTTTTTGATGAAAAGGCAAATAGCAAAATTTAAAAAAAAAATTTGTATTCTATGATTCCTTTAATATTTGCTAAAGTACGTGCTTGTATGTTTTCTTCACATATCAACATAAATGCATTAAAAAGAATAGAACATGCTACTCTGTTATTAATGGTAACTACTTCTAGGGTTGTCAGGAGTGAAAAGAGACCAACTCTTCAATCATGAACACTGTTCTTCATTGTTTGGAATGTTCCCACAAGAATGAATTCATATATTACCTGTGTAAACTCATAAGTACCTTTCAACAGATGGGAGGAAAGATGGGGTTGGTCCATAACTGAATCTGGGCATGGATGTGGAACAGAATTTTATCAGAGATTCAAGGATTTCCAGGTAAAACTATAACTGAGGGATATTCTAAAGTGAATATTCACACCATGGAGGTTCTGTCCCCATTCTAGAGGTTCTCTGAGCAAGGTCAGAGACTACTATGTGCTTGAAAGTCACATGTCTTAGATATGTGTTTATCAAAATAATCACATCTTCTCTGGAATATCCCAAAATGTTCCTGACAAGAACAAGAACAAGAGTTCTTCCAATGGTCCCTAACTCTGTAAGTAACATGCCAACCTGGCCAAAGAATGAAAATTGAGGCCCAAGCATGACATGCTGATTGAGTTACCCCCAGAATTGGTGTGATTTCTCTGCTGTGGGTGCACACCCTATGTATTAGAGACTTGAAAAAAAGGTCCATTGAAATGTCACGGACCAAAACGTTTACAAACGAGAAACTAGCACAATATGCTGCAGACCAGGACATATCCTGGGAATTCGGCAACAGCTCACTTCCTAACATAAGACTTAGAACTGCCTAACAAATCTCATATAACACGTGGAAATGCAAGCTTCAGGAAGGCAAATGAAAATATTTTTGATTGTGAGTTTTCAGTCTGAGGCTCAGGCTCTGGTTTTAATGCATCCTGGAGTCAGTAACTCCCTCCATATGTTGCTTTTTGTTAGAGGTATGCTTGCTTTAATGCAGGCAGGGATGCGGGGTTGGGTGGCTGATGAGTCAGGAAATGTTCAAAAGGAAAGGCAAGCATTCATTCAGTCATTCACATCATCTTCTCTCCAATTTCAAGGGGCATGTTCATCCTGTGCCATGTGCAGCTTCTAGAACAGAGGGCCAAATTGGCCCAAATGTCTAAAATCCTTTTAGTTGAATCCATTATACTAATATCTGACAATTATGAACTAAGTCTCATTTAACATGCTTAGATGCTCTCACTTAAAAGGCAATAATTACTGAAAAAGAGTGAGTTGTATAAACCTGTTTCCGAGCACGTTGGTTGACAAGACACCCCACTGGTTATAATGCAACCATCAGGCAGAGCTTTTTATATTTAATGTTGAACAAATTATCCTTCATAAATGGCAGATTGAGGATTCTCACTGTCAATCTTGCTTTCCATTCGGCTACATTTCCATTTCACAGAACATCTTGAATCTAGCTGAGGGAGGTCCCTAAAAATATAGAGCAAAAATAAATGCAAAAGGAAGAAGTCTAATAAGAAACTCTATGCTAAGTCAATAACAATTAGGTATCTTTTCCGTGAAAATTCCCTCAAATGATGATTTCCAAAACCCTATGGTCAGTGTGTGCCTCTGCATCCATGGCAAGAGTAGCAAGAGGAATGGGGTTGGGAAGACTTGTGTTTGCACTATATCATGTGTCTCTCATTGCAAAAACATATAGGATATAAAGCTGCAATGCATTGTAAAGGTCATCTAATCTGACTCACTGTGGAAATTTCCATTCAAATGGAAATTCAAACTCCATGTGATTACTCTTCATTAATGCATCACCCAAGGCCTCCTGAAAGGAGTCCTTTGCATTGCTGGGCCGCTGTCTCCCCAAATTCTTAATTAGGAGCCCCAACCTAGAGACCTTTAATTTCTATCCATTTGCCCCTCCAGAGAAACTTACCCCAACTGATTTTGCACTATAAACCTCTTAAAATATAAAATTAAATCATAACATCATTTTATGAAGAATAAGATAAAAAGTAATTTTAAGTGGCTCTTCCATTTTTTAAAATGGATATTATTAAACATTTTGTTAGAAAGTTTGTTTTATTATAATCAGAAATACAGAGCAAACATGTAAAGACAAATTTTTATTTTTTCCCTGTTTATCAAGTTCTAAACATGATTTACTTTAATCATGTGAAAAATGCATTCAAGTTAGCTTGTATATAGTTTGCAAAAGAATGCATCTTGAACTAGATTCAATTTTAGTATCTGTTTCAATATCAAGAATATTGCTTCCTAGGGGCTGGAGATACAATGATGAACAATTTGCAGAGCCAGTCTTCATCCCCAGAGATTCTGATTCAGTTTGTTCAGGAATGAGGCTCTAGTGCTGGTATCTTGTGAAATCTACTCAAGGGATTTTATTGTATACCAAGTTGACACCACCAGTCATTGGTGCTATTCACTCTGAATGGACTGTAGGTTAAAACTGTTCACCCACAAGACATCTGAAATACCTATTCCTGACAAAGAGCACATTAACTAGAATATATAAAGAACCATCACAGAATTTTTTAAAAGATTTTATTTTATTATTTATCCATAAGAGAAACAGAGAGAGGGGAGAGAGAGAGAGAGAGAGAGAGAGGCAGAGACACAGGCAGAGGGAGAAGCAGGCTCCATGTAGGGAGCCCGACATGGGACTCGATCCCAGGACTCCAGGATCACTCCCTGGGCCGAAGGCGGGCGCCAAACCGCTGAGCCACCCAGGGATCCCTATCACAGAATTTTTTAAAGAAGGAGACCCCATTAAAATTGTGCAAAATTGGGCAGCCTGGATGGCTCAGCGGTTTAGCACTGCCTTCAACCCAGGGTGTGATCCTGGAGTCCTGGGATCGAGTCCCACATCGGGCTCCCTGCATGGAGCCTGCTTCTCCCTCTGCCTGTGTCTCTGTCTCTGTCTCTCTCTCTCTCTGTGTCTCTCATGAATAAATAATAAAATCTTAAAAAAAAATAAAATGGTGCAAAATCTTGGGATAGGCACTTAATAAAAGAGAATATCCAAATGGCTAATAAAAAATGTCTTTGTTTTCATCAGTCATCATAGGAATGCAAATTCAACACATTTTAATACTACCAGACACCCACCACCAGTTCATGGCTAACATGAACAAGCTAGACAACATTAAGTCTTGTCTAGGATGAAAATACAACTGGAATTCTCCTATGTGGCTGATGGTAGCGTGACTAGGTATAAATTCTTTGATAGATGGTCTGGCAACATCAGCTAAAGCTGAATATATCCATACCCAGAGGCATTTCCTCTTCTAGGTATACGATATTCAAAAGAAATATGTACATATCTTCATAAGACATGTAGAAGAATATTGTACTATTCATGCTAGTCAAAAACTGGAAACAACCAAGTCCCTCAGTAGTAGAAAGGATAAATAAATTAAAATATATTCACACAGGTATACTATATAGCAATGGGAATGAAAAAACTATCACTACGTCCCAAAATATGAAAGGGACAGTGATGGGAAGGGAACATAACGGGGCTTCTGAGATATTGGGCTTTTTATTTGGGGGCTGGTTATTTGGGTTTCTTCACTTTCTGGAAATTCACAGTATCTTATCCTTTCTGAATGTAGTCGTGTTTCAAAAACTTTTAACAATTACTCACCATCAAAAATAATAGGGTGTGGCTCAGTTGGTTGAGCATTCGAATCTTGGTTTCAGCTCAGGTCATGATCTCAGGATCCTGAGATCAAACCCGGCAATGGGCTCTGCGCTCAGCATAGAGTCTGCTCCAAAGTGTCTTTCCCTCCTCATCTGCCTCTCCCCTGCTTGCACATGTACTCTCCCTCTCTCTTTCTCTCTCCTCTCTCTCCAAAATAAATAAATAAAATCTTTAAAAAATAACAGTAATCTCTTATTAGGACAGCATTTTATAATTTGAAGCTGTTTTCACCCATGTTGTGCCATTTAATTCTCTCTTTAATTAATTGATTCATTTATTCACCAAAATTTATTATATCTCATTTGTGCAAGGTGCTGTGCTAGGTGGTGCAAGCAATACAAAGGCTAATAACACATGGTTATTGGCCTCTGGGAGCTTACAGAACTAAAAACCTGAAGAGAAATACGTTGGGATGCAGCACTAGCAGCAATAATTTATCATCTCCTGTATACGAGGCACTGTGCATTACCAACATTCTCACATTTAAAGACTTCAAGAAAATATTCTAATATTATATTTATTTTCTTCTGTAAAGATTTAGTATTGTATGAAGGAAAATATGAGATTTTTCTGGGGAAAGAAAAGAAATTTGCTTCCAAAGTCCATGTCTAAAGACTCTACAGAATCTATAAGCACACTGATCTACTTTCTCCAGTGATTTCATCAATTACAAAATATAACTACAAATTCCATGCCAATATTTGTTCCATTTGATTATTTCACATGGCATCACCTAAGAGGGACTGTGTACTAGTTTAAGCTTATTTCCTGAAACCCAAGAAATTTAAATGTTTCCAAAAAAGTACCAGTCTGAAAGAAATATGAGCAAAGTTGTTAATGGTGGACTGTAAAAATAATAAGATGGCATAAGTATTTCCAAGAAAAGTTTAATGCCTCCATTTAATAGGATGCGGGCTTTACAAATGAATAAATCTCCCATGAGTTAATGTCTAGTAATATATGTGACCATTCACATACATCAATTATATAGCATGATAAATAGCACTTTTAAGAGCATGTGAATATATTTTACAGGATTAATCCTGTACAACCCATGGAATTTTATAGATTCCCAATTCAGTAGCTTTTGTTTGATATTTAAGTGGGTTTTTCCTCTATCTGATCCACGGTAACATTTTGTAGACTTTATCCATATTTAGTCCATTCTCAAAATATACATCTTTTACTTGGCTTAGTCCACACCTTGAAACAGAATGGCAGCCAATAGATTTTGACATATGAAATTATCTGCTGTAGCTAAATCATTCATTCAACCTTTGTGGTGTCATCTTCCAAGTGCTGTGTGGTCCAGGCACTGTGCTAGGCACAGATAAAGCAGCTGAATAACTGTAGGCCACCTGTATATGAGCAGGGCAGCTTGGTGTGGTCATACCATGGAATGCTCATACTTGTGAAGAATGAAAACGTTTCTTTTTTTTTTTATAAATTTATTTTATTTTTTTGGTGTTCAATTTGCCAGCATATAGAATAACACCCAGTGCTCATCCCATCAAGTGCCCCCCTCAGTGCCCATCACCCAGTCAGCCTCACCCCCCCACCCACCTCCCCTTCCACCACCCCTACTTTGTTTCCCAGAGTTAGGAGTCTCTCATGTTCTGTCTCCCTTTCTGATATTTCCCACTCATTTTTTCTCCTTTCCCCTTTATTCCCTTTCACTATTTTTTATATTCCTCAAATGAATGAGACCATATAATGTTTGTCCTTCTCCGATTGACTTATTTCACTCAGCATAATATCCTCCAGGTTCATCCACGTCAAACCAAATGGTGGGTATTTGTCATTTCTAATGGCTGAGTAATATTCCATTGTATACATAGACCACATCTTCTTTATCCATTCATCTTTCAATGGACACCGAGGCTCCTTTCACAGTTTGGCTATTGTGGACATTGCTGCTATAAACATCGGGGTGCAGGTGTCCAGGCATTTCATTGCATCTGTATTTTGAAAACAACGTTTCTGACACTGTGCTTATTAGCACTGGGTGTTATAAGAATGAATGAGATAAGGTCCCTACCTCGGAAAAGCTCACAGGCCTTGGAAGTGAGAAGCATATAAGTGTATCATAAGTGTAAGATAAGTGTATCATAAAAAAGGTCTGAACTGAATGCTATAGCTGGAGAGGAAACCACATGTTCTGCATTATAAAAATCAGAAAGTTTTAAAGAAGCAATACAGAGCTGGTGGTAAAGACAGAAAAGGTCACTCAAAGCAAGGAAACTACATATGAAAAGTATGGGGGGGACTCATCTTCTCCTGTTTTCCAAGTTCCTATTCAAGTCATAAACAGGGACTTCAGTCCTCTTAGAGATCTTGAGAAGTTTCTTTTGACCTCTCACTCATTCCACCCTAGATGAAACCATAGCTGAGGGGATTGATAAGACTGGTGAGACTCAGTTCATGTGCTCATTTCTTATAAGCAGCAGCAATGCTCCTCCAAGGTATGCCAGCTCAAGATTTCCCTGGACCCCTGTGGGAGACCTACAGTTATCCAGTTGCTTCATCCATGACCAGCTAGGTATGCTCAGTTCAGAACACTGATTCCAAGCTGCCTCTTCCTAATCTGTATTACTTATAATAAAATTGATTTATTGATCCTTGCCTCCCATGGTTCTTCAATTGTTTCAGAACCTGGAAAGGAGAACTGTTCTCCTCTTCAGATGACTCTCAAATCCCAGTACAAAGGTTCTCATTGTTTGTGAGTTTGATGTGTAACAAAAATGTTGGGAAATATAGCATGACCAATGTATAGAGGAAATTATGGGGAAGGTAGAATTGAAGAGGGAGTTGGAAGATGGATTGTGAAGGATATTTTATATTATGACAAGGAAAATTTGCTTCATCTTATCATCAATTAGGACATTGTAGGGATCCTCAAGCAAGGTAATAAGACGATCAGATTTGTTTTGAACATATTAACTCTCGCAGTAAAATGATGGATTAATAAGTCATATGATGACATACAATCAATGAGCTATTTCTACTCTGCAATTAGCTATATGACTTTGGTCCAGTAACTTAACATCTCTCAGTTTCAGTTTAACCACCCTCTGTGTGGACAGTACCTAGCTCATAGTGTTGATCTGAAGATTAATCGAATGAGAAATTAGATGCGTATAGTAAGCAATGAATAACAGTGGCCTCTATAAGTCCTCTAACATTTGAGATCCTACTTGTCATGTCTAATGTAAAACATCTCGGGTAATCATTAGTGCAGCAGTAGTGTTTCAAGTAATCTTTAGTGTAGCAATTTTGCTCAACTTCAACCCATGCTATCCATCAAAACGAATCGAGAAACTTTTTTGGCAACCTCCAGTCCCTGGCAGGAAACCTCTTCTACTTCCTGCTGCAGTTCGAACCAGTCTAGGCCTGCAAGTGCAAGCAAGTAAATGCATGAAAACAGAGGAGGTGACGCTCATGGGAACAAGAACAAGAATAGCACAAGATCTCTGGCAAATAATACCAGACGTCTACAAAGATGCAAAACCACTCACAAGCAATATTTACATTAAGTATTACTAAAACATAATTTTATATTCAATAAACTGTGACAATGACTGAACTATATGAAAAATGAGTAATGTGACTTAAAAAGAAAAATGAGGGTGGCTCAGTAGCTGAGCACCTGCCTTTGGCTCAGGTTGTGATCCTGAGGTCCTGGGACCGAGTCCTGCATCAGGCTCCCTAGAGGAAGTCTGTCTCTCCCTATGTCTATGTCTTTGCCTCTTTCTCACTGTTATCATGAGTAATAAAATAAAATCTTTTTTAAAAAATGAAACATGAAGAGTAGCTACTCTTCATGTTTCATTCATTCATTCATTCATCTAATATCAATTATTGAATGCTTTCAATTGTCAATTACTGGGCTAGGCACTAGATATCAGGACAAAAATAGAGTCTCCTAGGATCTTATTTTCTAGCAGGAGTAACAAAGATGGAACTATTAGAACATGATACATGAAGTCCTATGATAGAGTTAACATTAGGGTGTCAGGAAAGACATCCCAATGTGAAACTTTGAAAAGTTCACAGGAATTAGAATGAAATCTACTGTGAATGAGTACCATCTGCAAGGACAAGATGGCAAGAGAGGGCAAGGCATGTTTAAAAATTCAAAAGTAATTCAATATGGCTAGAGCATATGTTGTGAGGTTGGGAAAGCTGCAGCTATAGAGACAGTCTAAGGACCTCTAATGAAAGGCTACGGTAAAATATTTGGATTTTATCCAAAAGGTAATTCTTTCTGACTTCTAATAATTTTAAATAATACACTCAAGGATCTGCAACAGAAAATGCAACGTGAAATAGAAAACTAAATAACACATATGAATTCAGACATGCAATTATCCATGCATTGTCAGATAAAGATTCTGGCTAAGAAGGAGCTGGTTAGACCAGTTCTAAAAATACAAGGGAGCCCCTTTTTAGGGGGATAGTTCCAAATGTTTACATCAAAATTTATTTTGTGTGTTCCAGTTCCAGGATTTAGTATTTAAAAAATCATCTTAAAAAAAAAATAAAAATAAAAATAAAAATAAAAAAATAAAAAATAAAAAATCATCTTAAAGTCTATAAAGGTCACAGCAAGGGCTAGACAAACTAACTTTATTAATGTTTTAAAAAATAAATCTTACAACATCTCAGAATGAAGGAAGAGCAGAATAAAGAATTATCACATCAAACAAGAAGGATGTATTGATTTAACTACAAAATGGTTAGAGATTACTGTTTTGTGATAGCCATACACTCGCTACTATCAGTTTAGGGAATAGTCCCAGTAAAGACCTTAAGGAAGTTTATTTAGTGATTTTATATCTTTTTCTACCCAAATATCCATTAAATAAATTTTTCCCTGTTCTTAGTATGGTGGAAAAATATACCAAGTGGTTTCAAAACATTACAAATTTCAGATCAGCAACTTCTACCGGGCTCCCTGCCCTGACCGGCACGTCTTAGCCAACTCCCTTTCTCATTTCCTTCAGCAGCTATGCCAAATACATCTTCGTGTAAGTTTTCTTACTCACGTGCAACGAATTTCCTCATTCCTACTCACTGGATATAGGAACTGAGTAGGAGACGTTATACACACAGTTGACTACTGATTGTGAGATCAGTGGACAGCCAAGCAAACACTCACATTTAAGAGGTAACTGGATGATGGTCTGAGAGAGAACTGAAAATAAAAGTACAAAATATGAAGAGGCAACCAGGTTTTAGCATTACCAAACTCAAACAGAATCAAATGCCACTGAGAAGTCATATATGTTAAGGGCCAAAGAGTCCACTGAGTATGGCAATATGATGATCATGGTAAACAGTGACTTTATTTCAAATAATTTCATTGGGGTGACAAGAATTGAAACCAGGTTGTAGTTGGCTGAACAGCAAATGAGAGTATCCAAGAGGAAAAAGCAAGTGCATACTACTCTTTCAAGAAGATTGTCTGTGAAACAGGGAAATGTCATGACTGATTTAGAGGGCTAGGACTAAAATAAGGTGTCATTGCAGATATGGCAATGGTGGTGATGGTAGTAGGGGTGGTGGAGGAGGTGGCAGGAATGATGGTGCAGATGACAGGTATGAAGGTGGTCATGACAGTGATGGTCTTGGAGGTGATGAAGAGGGTAGCGGTGGCAGAGATAGCAAAGGTGCTGGTGAAAATGCTGGTGGCAGTGGAGGAGGTGGTTGAAGTGATGATGCAGGTTGTAGTGGTGATAGTAGAAATGGAAATAGTAGTTTTAAATAAAGAAAACACCTGAGCATGTCCACTAAGGTGGATCAGTGAGAGAAAGAGAACAAAGGGGAAAAAAAGGATGGAGTAGGTCCCAACGGAAAATAGACAAGGGGGTTAGAGCACAAGTGGAAGAACCAAACTGCAACACCATCTTCCATAGTTAAGATTCCCACAATGAACCACCTGCAGCTCTCCAAATGTGTCATGAGCTTCTGTGCTGCCCTGGCTTTGTACTGGAGCTATTCCCTTAGCCTAGAACATCCTTTCTACCTCTTGTCTTCTCTATATTCTATTTTTTCTTCAAAATAGAATTCTAAATCTATTTCTTCCATGAAGACTTTTCTAATCTACTCTCCTAGTTTCACAGGATGTCTATTATGCTTCCATAATATATCACCCTTGGTCCATCACAGGACTTTTCATACAATTTTGAAAACATTTTAATCTCCAGTAGAATGTAAGATCCATGAAAGCAAACACTGTGTTTCATTAGACTTTCATTTATGAATTCTACAAAGCTAACATAGCTCTACTACTACTACTACTAAAAATCTATTGAGCTCTGACCATGTGCCAACCAATAAAGAACAAATATTAACCCACCTGTTTTTATGAATAAAGTTTTATTGAAACACAGTCATACCCACTCATTTTTATATGGTCTATATCTGATTTCTCACTACATTGGCAAATTGAGTAGTTGAGACAGAGAATATATGGTCTGCAGATCCTAAAAACTAAAATGTTCATTAACTGTCCCTTTAGAGAAAGTCTTCCAAACTCTGGTTTAACCAGGAGAGATACAATAGTAAATCAACCCTGTCTCATAGGAGTTGATACTTCAGTGGGAGACAACACAGGCAATTATCATGCAATGGGAAATGTATTTTTATAGTAGAAATTAAAACTACTATTGGAGCACATAGAATGATTTAATCTAAACTTTAGGGGTGCAGAGTTTTTGATCTAGCATCTAGCACTGGCTAGCATACTAGTAGATGCTCTATAAGTAAATTCATTTTTGTTGAAGGGAAAAATTCATTTACAACGTGAAATACTCAAGCAAGATGCTAAGAGATAGAATTGAGACACTCTTCCAAAGGACTACTGGTATTTCCACTACCGGGAACTAAAGTCTCACTTATCACATTGTAAAGCTAAATTATCCAAATCTTTCAGACTTGCGTCCTGTTCCAAAGAGGCAAAACTCCAGCTGGGGTCTTCCCAGAAATAAAATAGGAAATCTGGTTCTGGTGCCTGGACTGAGAAGCTGATTCTAACACTTGCTGATAGCTGGGAGACCTATGTAATCTTCATATTGTTCTTTCAACTTCTTTCAGAAGGTTTTACTGTGAATTATTTTTATTTTTTTTTACTGTGAATTTTTAATGTAAAAGTCTAGCAAAAAGATGGCCTTAATATCCTCTTGCTTCTCTTTATTTTACATATACACATACACTCACATTTTATGTTATATTTAGTATTATTTCACAAATAATACATGTCTGTATCTATACATATATATACTATATATATATATATATATATATATATACACACACACACACACAGCCCACAAACCCTTCATACATACAATGGAATCATATCTTTAAGAAATATGTGCAGAACTCAAAAATAATACATTTATACTTATATATAAATTTATCCTACACCAAAGATGGCAAATAGGTTCTACTGAAGGGTCAGTGACAATTAATCACAGGGGCTTCACTGGGTTGAGCAAACTTGGGAGGCAACTTCTGAGCACATAAGAAGTAGAGGACTATAATTCTTTAGTGACTTTTGTCTTAGAGACTGGAGGTGACATGATGGACATTGGTCAACTTATTTGCCACCCCTGACTCTTAAGGATTTCACATTCACAAATTTCTTAAATATACTCTTGCCCCAACTTACCACATATAAATGTGACTGGCATACTAGTAGATGCTCTATAAGTAAATTAATTTTTGTTGAAGGGAAGAATTCATTTACAACGTGAAATACTCCCAAGAACTGAGGCAGGTGGAAAAAGTTCTTGATGAGGATGACCTTGATGGAGAAAATAAGAATAATAATAACAACTTACTTCTGCAAAGCACTTTATTGATTTCAAAGTATCCTTGTGGGTGTTATCTCATTGAATCTCTGCCATTTTCTTTATTTATAGATTATGAAGCCCAAGTCAATAGGGCTCAGCAGTTGCTCATCCATGGTCATGTGGGAATTATGGCAGTTACTAAACACAGGTTTGACTCCCAGCTGTCATACTTCTAGGGACTAAAAGGCAGCATCCCAGGTAATTGTGGTAGTGCACTGCTCTGAAGTAAGAGTGATTAGGTGTTATTACAAATTATTTTCTTTATTCACGTAATCAACACTAATCAAGTTCTTACTGTATGCAAGACATAATCATCAAGATTATGAAAGTAGTCTGAAAAGTTATGACAAGAGATTTTGAAGAAAAATGTTTTTTTTAAGAAAAATGTTATATGCAAGGCAAGAACTTACTACAACATTACAAGTATTAAAACAAATAGTCAATGTAATAACTATATGTCTCTCACATCCCATGGACCAGGCACTGTGCGCTAGGTGCCAGAGATACAAATAAGAAAAAAAAATCCCTAATGCTAAGGAGCTCACAGGCTTTTTTTTCTTAGTTCCCTAAATTAATTCCCAATCATTCTAATAATTTGATTTCTATACAAATCACGTGGGAAATGTGTTAAACCTGAGAATTTTATTTATTTGGTGTCAAGGGGTCTCCAGAAATCTGAATTTTTAATAAGTCTCAAAATATCCGTAATGCAAATACTGCTCCATGAACTTCACTATGAAATTCATTATTAACCCTTTCAAAGATCCACATAGGCTGCATAAAATGTGGGAAGCTGGTTTCTGGTCTGCCAGTCTCCAAAAGAATGAATACCAGAGTTTTCCTTCCACTCAGACTTCCATGTTCAGTGCCATTTTGAAATATTCTGTACACTGAAAACATGAATTCCATAAACCTCATCAAATTAATGATGATGTTCTATAATTATATCTATATCTGTTTTTGAATCTGCATCTATGCAGGTGTATATAAGCATACTGTGCACAATACACTGGTGCTTTAACATTGTTCAATAGCTTTTGAACAACCTTTCTAACTATAGCTGAATGACAATAAAATGCCCTAATCACACTCCTATGGTCATATATATGCATCATCAGCCAGCTGGGGGGCTACCCTAATCCATTCAGACACATATCTTAGAAACTTGCTCATTTGCTACTTATTTTCCACTTACAAATTGCCTTGATAGCCTTACAGTCTTGATTTACCTTGCATAAAATTGTTAAAGACATTCATTTTAATATGATATAAACCTACTCCCTTGCATGAAATCATGGCACTGTGCATGAGTATCTATATTTTGAGCAGACAATTATATCATGTGGCCATATGATGTAATACTATAAAGCTGTTGAAATAATTGTGTAGAATAGTAATAGACAAAATTATGTATGATATTCTGTGGAAGAATTAAGTAGCTAAATAGGTAATCCCAGTTTAACATAAAATATATATGCATATTTCATACTTATGTGTACATATAAAATATATGTATTCATTGAGAAGCACCTGGGTGGATCAGTCTGTTAAGCAGCTGCCTTCAGCTCAGGTCACTATCTCAGGGTCCTGGGATTGGGCCCTGAATCTGACTCCCTGCTTATTGGAGAGTCTGCTTTTCTTTCTCCCTCTGCCCCTCTCCTACCTCCCACTAGTGCATGCTCTCTCTCTCTCTGTCTCAAATAAACAAAATCTTTTTAAAAATAAATAAAATACATGTATTCATTGACAATGCAGGCATATTTGTCAAAATGGCTACCTCAGATAATAGGATAATAAGTAATTATTATTTTTCTGGGTATTTTGCACTTATGTATTTTCTAAATTTTCTACAATGTATTACTTTTTGATCAGAAGAAGGCATTATTTAGCAAGACAGTATATTCAGCATGCTTCTATTTTATTTTAAAAGTCACCCAGGAGGGATGCCTGGGCGGCTCAATGATTGAGTGTCTACCTTTGGCTTAGGGCATGATCCTGGGGTTCCTGGGATCCAGTCCCACATCAGGCTCCCTGGAGGGAGCACAAAGAAGTAGAGGACTGCACACAAATATTACAGCATTTATCTTTGAATAAAAGATTACAAATGATTTTTTCTTCTTGGTGCCTTTCTTCATTTTTAATTTTCTATAATATGTGTGTATGGTTTTATTTTTAAAAATAAAACAGAACTACAAAGAAAATCCTGAGCTGGATTAACAGAAATTATTCTCTAAAGGTAGAACATTAATCATTGTGAAACCTGGCCATTTGGGGGCACTAAGGGCCTTTTCTTATCACATACTTCACCTTAAGAAACACTATCACTGAAATCAATAATCTCTAGCCTCATTATATCATCCTCTAAAAGAATTTTTACCAAGAACAGCTTCCTTTGGCACACTACAGCAACTGTTACCAGACTAATAAATAAAGAGTATTGTGAAAGCAATGAAAGACCAATTTTCTAACACCCCGTAAAAAATTAAACATAATCAAAAATAGGCTCTCAAGAGAATCTCAGTAAGAAAATCCAAATTGAGTGATGGTTTTAGGTATATATCTTAAAGTAGAAATATGAAGCCATTATCATTTAAGTTCAGCTCAGAATTTGAACCATAATGCACAAAATGAGAATCCATTTCTGCAGAGGAGTTGCTAGCATCTTCATCACAACAGTTCCTGAAATGGATCTGAGGCACACATTTGGGCCCGAATAAAAGAAAAAACAGTGTGGTCATGAACACTTTTCCTCTTAAAATGGTAGACATGACTCTAGCCTCAAAATGAGAAAAGATTCTCTATCCCTTTTGACAGGACACTGTTGATATAGTGACAGTCAGCTAGCCTATGGCTGAGCAGCTTTGGGTGGCTTTAGTTTGAGTGGACAAGCTAAGACATGTTTGAATCACCTTACCCACACAGCAGCCTGACCAAAAAAACCCTCTACATAAAAACAAATCCCCCCCCCCTTTTTTAACACCATGGCTTGTGAGGCAGTCTATGTGATGGGGACTCTCAAATGTTTACCTCCAGCCTGGACCTCTCCTTTGAGCTCAGACTTCCATTCCACAGCTCCATGTGGATGTCTGAATGTCTGATCATTATTTGGCATTTCATATGCCCAAAACAGAACTAATTACTTCTCCCATCTCCATCACAACCCCCACCACAACCACATGCTGTGCCATCCACCCCCATCCATTCAGTTATTCAGATCAAAACCTTGGCATCATTTCCATATTGCCTATTTTAACTTCTTATAAACATTTGTCAGTGTCTATAATGATCCTGTTTGTTCACATAACTTTTATCTCTCTCCATTAGAATATCAGTCCTCTCAGGGCAGGAATGCAATCTGTTTTGTTCAACACTACATTTCCAGCATTTAAAATAGTGCCTGACATACAGTAGGTATTCAATAAATATTTACTGCATGACTGCCTATTCCTATGATATTGCTTTCAAAGTTTAGAATTTCCAATGATATTTTTAGGGATGTTCTGTGACTGTGGACAATTTACTTTTGGGGGAGCATTTGTTTCTTCATTTATAGATAAGAGAAATTAAATAACGTATAATTTTCCTACTTATGCTAAAACTCCATAACTCTGTGACCAAAGGTTACTTGACATAAAATATTCCTTTCCCATTCAATTCACCATGTGGCTTCCATTTAGCTTTTTTCTTATTGACATATACATCAATGTATATGTAATCATAATTCTCAAAGCACTTTGGTTTCCATTATTTCCTCTGACACTTCAAACTCTTGGAGCCTTACATTTATTATTTGTTTCTTTTTCATTTCTATTTTATAGATAAATGACTACAAGCTCAGAGAGGGTAGATGAGTTGACCAAACACACCATGCATCTTATTTCACTTAACCAATCTGTTATGAATAAAAGTTCTTGGCTTGGATAATACTTTAAATATTTTTATAGTTTATGGTATATATCAAGGAATTATAATAAATAAACTTCCTCTGAATTTTTTTCAATAAACATTAATCATCTATGTGTGGTTCAAGAGAGTGTAACATAGTTTTCGAGTCTCCCAAGGATTTTGATTAGACTCCAGCCCAGCCCTTTCTAGAAGAAAAGAGAAAGCTACTAGCATGTTTTAGTTGAGTGCACAAGAGATGACAAAATCTACTCCCTGTCCATCCTGCAGTAGCACCTAATATTTCTCCCATTTGACTTATTCCTTTGAATAAAGGTATTACCTCCAGAAAGTTCCTGGAGTTAAACAGGAATACAGAATAATCAGAAATACTTGGGTTCAAATCCCCACTCCATCATTTACTACCTTTGTGACTGTAAAAATGTCATAAGCCTCCTTTTCTTCACCAGTAAAATGTACTAAGATTAACTACTTCTTAAGAAAAGTATAAAATTAAATTAAATGTTGTAAATTGGTGGCAGGTATATATAGTACACACTCAGCAAATGAGAACTCCTCCTCCTTCTGGCAACTTGGAGGAGTAACATATCAATCTAATCACACCTTAACAAACAAGCCTTAAGAAAATGGAAAGAGGAAAAGGAAAACCAAGATGAGTCTAGAATACAGTATTGAGTAAACATTGCAAATGACTAAATTAATTATAGACAGGTACTAGTTCTACATAGTTTGATAAAAGCAGTGAAAAACTAGACTTCAAATATTCTTAGTGCAAGAAAATTACAACTTTAGCCCCAGAAGAAAAGCTGGCATTTCTTTGTCAATACTGAATTTATTTTCCTATAACTTTCTTGTAGGACCATTTGGCTCCTGGGTACCCATTGAATCCTCCCACCTGTCAGCTGGTTATTTAATATCCTCAGGTCTAGAGAAAATAAAGGAGAATTTTCTCCAGTCTAATTCAAATCTAGAATCTAGAAAGAAACAACTGGGTAAGGGAGAGGGTTTTTTTTTTAGTAGCCATGAAGAATGCTCTCTCTTGCAAACATGAGTTTTGAGAAGGACTTTTGTGCCAGACAAAAGAAACAGAAAACTAAAGAACTGAAAAGCATGATTACTGCAACATCTCAAAGGCTGGATCAGAATATCTTTTAAAGTCTCTTTGATCTCCAAGATTCTATAAACCTCCCCGTTTAAACCTTCCTTCTAGGGATGCCTGGGTGGCTCAGCAGTTGAGTGTCTGCCTTTGGCTCAGGGTGTGATCCTGGGATCCAGGATCAAGTCCTGCATCGGGCTCCCTGTAGGGAGCCTGCTTCTCCCTCTGCCTCTCTCTGTGTCTCTCATGCATCAATAAATTAATCTTTAAAAAAATAAAAAATAAACCTTCCTTCTAAAATAAACTCTACACAGTTTCTACAATTACCCTGTCTTCCTGCAATATGTCTGGGAAAGCTTGAGTTCAGTGGTTTGTGCTTTCACAACTGTCTAGAGATATTTCTTGTGTTTTTAGTTTCAGAAGGTCATCTTATAGAAGATGCATTATGGAGGATGTATATTGACAATAAGTAAGAAACTAAGCTCCTACAGAAAAGCACCTCATTTTCTTCTATGGAGGCCACTGAGCCCATTCCAAGGAAAACTATTCCCGACAGGATTTTCCTCTCTCCTCTTCCCATCTTCTGGTCCATTTGACATTTCCCACTCAGAAACTCCACCTTAGTACCATATCCACCCTTCCCTCTTCTCCACTTTACCACGCCTTGCCCTCACCCTCCAACATCATTCCAATTTATCTCACATTGTGCTTTGAAGGCCTCTGAATAAAAATCAAATAACCTTTCATTCCAAATACGTGGGAATCCCTATTTTATTTTTTTTTAATTTATTTTTATTGGTGTTCAATTTACTAACATACAGAATAACCCCCAGTGACCGTCACCCATTCACTCCCACCCCCCGCCCTCCTCCCCTTCTACCACCCCTAGTTCGTTTCCCAGAGTTAGCAGTCTTTACGTTCTGTCTCCCTTTCTGATATTTCCCACACATTTCTTCTCCCTTCCCTTATATTCCCTTTCACTATTATTTATATTCCCCAAATGAATGAGAACATATAATGTTTGTCCTTCTCCGATTGACTGACTTCACTCAGCATAATACCCTCCAGTTCCATCCACGTTGAAGCAAATGGTGGGTATTTGTCATTTCTAATAGCTGAGTAATATTCCATTGTATACATAAACCACATCTTCTTTATCCATTCATCTTTCGATGGACACCGAGGCTCCTTCCACAGTTTGGCTATTGTGGTCTAGTTTCATTCTTCTGCATGTGGATGTCCAATTTTCCCAGCACCATTTATTGAAGAGACTGTCTTTCTTCCAATGGATAGTCTTTCCTCCTTTATCGAATATTAGATGACCATAAAGTTGAGGGTCCACTTCTGGATTCTCTATTCTGTTCCATTGATCCATGTGTCTGTTTTTGTGCCAGTACCACACTGTCTTGGTGACCACAGCTTTGCAGTACAACCTGAAATCTGGCATTGTGATGCCCCCAGATATGGTTTTCTTTTTTAAAATTCCCCTGGCTATTCGGGGTCTTTTCTGATTCCACACAAATCTTAAAATAATTTGTTCCAACTCTCTGAAGAAAGTCCATGGTATTTTGATAGGGATTGCATTAAACGTGTATATTGCCCTGGGTAACATTGACATTTTCACAATATTAATTCTGCCAATCCATGAGCATGGAATATTTTTCCATCTCTTTGTGTCTTCCTCAATTTCTTTCAGAAGTGTTCTATAGTTTTGAGGGTATAGATCCTTTACATCTTTGGTTAGGTTTATTCCTAGGTATCTTATGCTTTTGGGTGCAATTGTAAATGGGAATCCCTGTTTTAAAGGAAGCTGTAAACCTGGGAGGGCATGAGACTGGTTATCTTTAACACAATAGTCCTATATTTCCAAGCACTTCCCTTTTTAGCCTCACAGCAATCTTATAAAGAACTAACAGGGATTCAGTGGGAAAAATGCAGCAATGTTTGACTCAGAGAGTCGGGAAGCCTGGATTATGAGGAGAAGGAAGAGAAAAAACCAAATTTCCCAAAAGACCATAAGCCAAGCAGGTGAAGGATAGATATGCTGGTATAGGGAGAAGTTTTGACAAGAAGTCATAGGGGTAGATGCATCTCTCCGTAGGTCAACGGAGACTTAAACCACTGGTAGAACCTTGAAGAGGTTCTAGAGGCAAAGAGGGTGGGGTCACAGAGAACATGCTGCCACCTGGTGAAGTCAAGATTTGGCAAAAGAAGAATTTCTGTTGTGATGGGGTTTGATTATGTTAGGAATCTTCATTTTTCATGAAGGAGGGGCTTTCCAAGACTTAGAAAATATGAGACAAAATCTTAAAGTCTGAGCCTTATGATCAGACATAAGTAGAAAACAGACCAAAGAAAAATGAGCTGACACAACAGAATAAAATGTTTCGTGCATTTAGCATTTGCCAAGTAATGTGAGACTGATGGTTTCAACTGTGTAGAGTTCTCACACAAATAGAAGTCTGTTATATGTGAAGCTGACTGGGTGTGCTAAAAACTAGTGACTATGGTGAGAAGAGGAGCCAGGGAAAGGAGAAAGCAGTCAGGGTGAGGACTGGGATGCTGCCCTCCAGAACCACTCTGCTGTACAGAAAGCTCCCTTCAGGGGTAAAAATGAAGACTGATCTAGGAGTCAGCAAATAGTGGAACAAGGAAGTCACCAAGAAGAGCCCTTAGCCAAACTGTGGTGACTGCCCTTTGACCCTCAGCTATGGGAGAGCAGAATGATGAAATCAGTTCATCATGAGGCTCTTTAGGAAAGCTCAGTGCCCTGGATGGGGCTACCTGGGGCTCTGGCAATTCTGAGGAAAGTATTTTCCCACTAATTTCTTCAAACCTACCTTCCTAGAAAAGCAGGTAGAGGGGCTGATGAATTTTTGCATTTGGACCTACAAATCAGAATGGTTTTCTTCCTAGTCCTAAGCTTCCTTCAGCCTTACCTAAAGTCAATACAAACTAGATCTATGGGGACTCCTGGGTGGCTCAGCGGTTGAGCGTCTGCCTTTGGCCCAGGGCGTGATCCTGGAGTCCCAGGATCGAGTCCCACGTCGGGCTCCCTGCATGGAGCCTGCTTCTCCCTCTGCCTGTGTCTCTGCCTCTCTATCTCTCATGAATAAGTAAATAAAATCTTAAAAAAAAATAGATCTATGTTACACTGGCTTATTAAAGCTATCTGGAGTGTTTTTTAAAAGAATTATTATTATTTTTAAGATTATTCATTTACTTATTCATGAGAGACATAGAGAGAGAGGCAGACACAGGCAGAGGGAGAGGGAGAAGCAGGCTCCATGCAGGGAGCCCGACGCGGGACTCGATCTCAGGTCTCCAGGAGCACGGATCACGCCCTGGGCCAAAGGCAGGCGCTAACCGCTGAGCCACCCAGGCGTCCCTGTTATTACTTTTAACCCAGTGGCTATTACTGCCTTTGAGTTAGAAAGCGAATCGCCGCGTTTATCCTCAGAACCAGGAAATCCAACAGAGACACCTTGTTTAGAAGAGGCGTCCAAGGTCACCGGCGAAGTGGGAAAGAGCTTGCGGCTTCAGGGTAGGTCTTCCTCCCAGGTTTGGGCAGCGTCTTGCTTAGCCGTCCCCAGGCGACAGGCTGTGGTCGCAGGAGGGCCCTTCCCCGGCAGAGGCTGTCCCCAAGGGCAGCTCAGGCCCACGCCGCGGTTGGCAGCGGTTTGCACCTGCACGCGGGGGCCGGGAGTGTTACCGGGCGGTGAAGCCCCGAGCGGACGCGGGCCGGGTCGCAGCTGCTCGGGCCGGCGGGCGCGGGACTGGGTCATGCAGGCGGCCCCTGCGGCCCCCGCGCTCGGCGGCTTCCCGCGCCCGGCGCGCACCCGGAGCCCCCGCAGTGCGCCGCCCCCGCCCCCGCCCCCGCCGGGAGCGCCTCCGGGACGCAGCTGCCGCGCCGTCCGCGCGTCTCCGGGGACCGGGACCGAGCCCGCAGGTCGAGGACCCCGGCAGCAGGCCCCCGGAGCCCCCCTGCGCGCGGCCGCCCCGGCGCCCCCGGCGCGGCGCCCCCCCTTCCCGCGCCCCGCCTCTCGCTCCGCGCCCTTCGCCCCGCAGCGTCCGCAACCTCTGCCGCGGCCGAACGGGCTGCCGAGGCCCCGGGGCCGCGGGCACCGCGAGCGCGGGCGGCCGAGCACCACGTGTCCCGCCCGGGCTGGCGCGGGCGGAGCGGGCCGGGCCCGGCTCCCCGCGCCTGAGCGCGCACCTGCGCCGCCGCCCGCTCGCGTGCGCGGCCGACCCCGGCCCAGCCGGGCCCCGGCCTCCCGGGCGCGCGTGGATGCCTCGTCCTGGACCGCGCGATGGGCCCCTCCTGGGAGAGAGAGGGTAAGACCGGGCGCTTGTGCGGATCCCCACGTCGGTGCCCGCGGGCACCGCAGGGCGGCCAGGCCTCCTGGGTCCGTGGCGAGCGGAGGATACCGCAGACCTGCGCGGGCGGGGTGGGGCGTCAGGGTGCTCGCGGGCGCACGGGAGGAGCTCGTGGGCAGTGGGCGCTCTCCGCACGGAGACGGGGTGACAGTGCCCCAGTCTGATGAGTCATGAGGTGGTTGGGCTAGGCTCCTTGCCGGGCAGGCAGGTTGACCAGGCCATAGGTTTTGGATCTCCCTTTACTAACTGTCCTCGGGAGCGGAACTTAGAAATGGTGCGTTTTGATGAGGAGGGTTTGGTGAAGAATTGGTGCTATCCAAAAAAAGAAAGCCTTTGTAGATCTTCCCAAAGACGTGGATGGCCCAAAGTCCCCAGACGACACTTTTCAAGTTTCTGCTTTCTTGGGGACTTTTCATACAAATTCTTCGAGGTGAAGAGGGTGGACCGAATTTCCACCAATATGATGTTGAAGAGCTCGGGTGATGAGCTCAAAACTCCTCAACAGGTTTGAATTTAAGATGAGTATATTGTAGAGAAAGAGATCGGCAAGCTTAATATGGCACATAGGAAGAGACTATTAAAGCTTTAAGGGGAAGGAGGCACTTGGGAAAAACTGCTTCCCTGTTGTCTTTATGCTGTTCTACAGTGTGGAGCAAGGAGTGCTCCCTAAGACAGCAGGAAACTCCACTGCTAGGCTCCTTGCAGGTCCTCTGACCCCAGACCCTGGGCTGCAGAAGCAAAGAGCAGCTCCTGTGTCAATCTCCCTTCCCAGAAAGGGCCAAATGTGAACCCCAAGGTCCAGAATCTTCAACTTAAAGTTTCTGCTGCAGCATTGCGAGCTCAGATACATAGCCAGGCACATTTTAGGAATGTTGGCTTCTTCTTCCCCAAAGGATGCCCTTGGGAGCAAAGGGAGTCAGGTAATCTCAGTGCCAGGTTTTCTCCACCTGTGCATTTGGGAGAACAGTAGCCCCTGTCCCCATGAAAGATGGATCCAAGTCAGATCATGTTTCTATTTGCTTCAAATTTTAGAGCGGCAATATATTATCATAAGGCAGCTTTTTGTCACTTAAGTTGTTTGACAATGACACTATTTTAATGCAGAATACATTTAAATACATTCAATCCTTGTTGATCTCCACATACTTAAATCATACTTTCTTAACTTGGTTTGCATTTAATAATCTTTCAAGTGATATCATAATTGAGAACAGTAATCATGTGAGTTTTCAAATGCTGGTGCCCTTAAAAAAGAAAAGAAAGAAAAGAAAAGAAAAGAGAAGAAAAGAGTCCAAACCTTCATTTTTATAGAGGAGCTACTGAGGCTGTAGAAGGGAAGTGAATTGTCCAAGCATATGAATTAGCCAGTGACAAATTTAGAACCAGCCACCTCCTGACACCCAGTTCTGTGGTTTTCTCATATTTTAGTAAAAATGTGTAAGAGATATGCATAAATAAGTAATTTTACAGACACTGATTGGCAGGTCTTAGAGATGTGTGTGATTATAAAGAGGTGTCATGAAGGAGAGCTTTGTGATGATGAAATAGTTGTGTATCTTGATTGCGATGATGGCTATATGAGTCTATATATGTGATGAAATATCATAGGTTTACATACACATTGCACTAATGTCAGCCTCCTAGATTTGATATTATACTATAGTTATGTAAAATACAGTCATTGAGGGGAAACTGGGTGAAGGATATAGGGACTTCTCTACTATCTTAGAAACTTCCTATGAATCTATAATTATCTCAAAATAAAAAGGCTTTTTTTAAAAGTACTTTTGTAAGTGCTTCAAAATCCAACACTGACTATTTTGCTAAATCTGAATTGTACACAAAATTCCTTGCTTTGCTGTATATGCTATTTTAAGTATGTAATACAAACTAATACCTGCATATTTGCTCATTTCATATTTTAAAAAACCATGTGTATTTCTAAGGTTTATCTGCTCATGCTAGAACATCAGGATATCCTGGAGATACTAAATGGCATCTTAGCAAGAGATAGTAATTTAAGGTAATTTATTTAAAATTTTGGAAAATAGGGAGAAAGTTTCACATTTAAATAGTTATGTACTAAAATAACAGGTGTTTTTCTTTCTTTTTTAAAAAAAAAACTATATGAGAAAAGAGGAGTAGGTGAGTATGGTAGGACCATAACAGTATTCCTAGAAATGCTTTCAAGGAGCTTTAACTCCTTCTGTTCTGCTGGTTCCAAAATGAACTTTTATAGCCATCAAACTTAAGTGGGAATATTTACTCATCAAGAAAGAAAAGACAGAATTGCCTGACTGGCTCAGTCGATGGAGCATGAGGTTCTTGATCTCCAGGTTGTGGGTTTGAGCCCCAATGTGAGTGTAGAGATTACTTAAAACTAAAATCTTAAAAAAAAAAAAAAAAGTATTTTCTGCATGAAAATACTGTGGTCTTAGATCTACAAATGGTCTTTTCTCAGCAGGATGCTTTCTGTGCTTCAGGAGATTAAATGGGTAGCTATCACCAAGCAGAAGTAATGAGAGGACATACAGTTCCTTTAGAAAGAAACTAATAGTCATAATAACTTTTTCTTTATGAGAATTCAGGATTACTAATTAATTAAAACATCTGAAAATTTTTTTGTGGATTTTTAGAGCTACTTCATCAATTCCAAAATGAGATATCTTTTATGGGGTGGCCAACATGCATGACAGAAGGCCTAGAACACAGTTCCAAAGGAGATGAAAAGCTAAAGCTTTGGTGTAGTCTTGTAGACTATGCTCCTTCCTTGCAGATTCTGGCAAAGGAAAGGAAAGTTCTTGTATACACACTTCTGATCAAAGAAATATCATTCATTCTCTGGCGTCCTTAGGTGGCTCAAGTGGTTGAGCATGGGTCATGAGATCAAGCCCTGCCTAAGGCTCAGAGAGGAGTCTGTTTGATGATTTCACCCTTTTTTCTAATTTATTTAAGTTTATGAAAAGCTAATCAAAGATAATGTAGGACTTTGGGCTGCGGAGTCAGCAAAGTATTTAACATGTTGGTGCATGTGAAATACAACTATGTATATACACATACCTGTTGACTCTATATTCCATCTGGTTTAGCATTTTGTTCCAGTAGAGTGGCAATTGAATAATGAATATTTTAGAAAGAAAATTTGAATGAATGAATAAATGCATTAGGTAACAACACCTATTTGTCACAGTGTAATGTTCTGTTCACTCAAAGTAATTCATGCCCTATGCTAAATGCATAGGAAAGCTCCAGTATAAAGTTAGCCCACAAAGAGACACATTTATAGAGTGTCTATATAATTTAATGTCCAAACTGGGGCAAATATAGAATGCAAACTCCACAGACAAGATATTTTTTTATTCCTGTTTTATTCCCAGCACTTAGGACAATGCTTGGCAATGCTAAGTTTTTAATAAAAATCTCAAATGAATGAGTAAATGAAAGAATACATGTATATGTACCCATAAAAATATTTACATTTACGAGAAATTATTAACATTAAATTCAAAATTCAGCCCCAGATTATTTTTCCACGTGATCCTGTGAATTGCCAAATTGAGCGTAAGTAAAGTGAATACTTCTAGTACATGGGCAGTCCATTTCATCATTGGGAAGATCTAATTATCCTTATATTAAGATTAAATTTGAACTCACCTAATTGGAATGTCTCTACTGTCACCCTGCCAGAAATTCTTAATAATGATATCATATGAATCCTTGCCAGATTCCTCACTGTGATCCATATGTTTTGCCATGCGTCCCAAGTTGGCAGCCTATGGGCCAGATTCAGTCTGCAGTTACATTTTGTTTTGTTTTAAAAACCAGAGGAGTATTCACTAATAAAAAGTTGCAGTTAGGACTTTTTTTAATCAAGAGGATTTACAAATAAATCCCAGATTTCTGGTTTCCCTAGAAAATAAATAATAAAGTTAGAGCTGAGTAGTGATAGCTAAGCACAATCTCTTTTCTTCACAGAGCCCATTACCATTCTACTTAATAGTACACTGAGCCATTTAGCTCATTTGTGTTCATTACCTTGACTAAGTAAACTTCTAGGTTTGTGGCTTGTCCTATTTCTTAGGTTTACTAGTCTTAACCCCATCTTAAAAAGAAAAAAGAAAAAAAAAAAAAAAGAAGCTAGGCTTGCCTCAGTTTGGAGCCCAAGCTGATTTCTAAGTGTTACATTTGCTGTCCTAAGAGCTCACAGACCATCTTTTTATTAATTTTTGCCAGAATATTGCCTAATGTTTCATTTAGTCTCACCAATGTTTTAGAGACTCTTTAATTTTTGAAACTCAGAACTACGTGCTTCCTTTCTAGATTTGTACCCTTTTGGCATCTCTCCTAATCTCCAAGACTCTTGAAAGATATTAACAGTGTTATCATAATCCTATCTGTAAAAGGTAAGATTATAAAATCTAGGACAGAATTTGTCTGTCAAATTTACTGAATACCTTCAGAGAAACTAGTAGCATCACTTGGCCTGAGCTTTAGTCTCCTTTGCCAAGTTTTATTTTATCCTTTTTAGTTTGGAGATCATTTTACTTGATAGAGAAATAAACGAGTAGCTACAGAGTTCTGTCTTCCCTTAGTCACCTATTAGTGAACTGAAACAAATAGTGATTTTCTGCTTTTCTTTCTTCAAACATAATTAAGATGAATATTGTTTTCATTCTTAATATTTTTGGAAGTCAGAGTTCAAACTCAGAACTGGTCTTCCTGATACTGTGAACCACAGATACTTGCTGTATCAAGTGTTCTTGGAACCAGAATTGGAATTGTATTTTCAATTTTTCACATTGTTAATAATAGTATTTATTATCATACTATTTAACTCAGATTTTAAATTGATTAAACATCACTATTTTGTGTGATTCATGGTGATAATGTGAAGGAGATATTACAAAATAATGTATACATTAAATACATGCAAAAATATCCTGAAAAGACCTTCTAAGTTGAATTTGTAAGATGAATACGGAATGGGAAAAAAGTGACAAGTTATCTATCTGTCTGAAACTATGGAATAAAATATGAACTTAATCTCAGAAGTGCACATATTTTCTTATTCCCTAAAGAAAACTGTAAACCTTTGGTGAACCAACCAAAGATAGTTACCTGAGTTTAAAACCATAAAAAATCAATTTAAGTTCAACTTACTAATGGTGAGCATTTCTTTCCCGAGGGCATAGCTAACATCTTTTGTAGTACAAGTGAAGAATGGGGTAGAAGGTAATATTAACTTATCCTCTCCCTTCTTCCTTGGTTTAACCTGTGCTCAGGGAAGCTCAATTCATAATTTCTTCAATTTCACACCATTAATACACATTAAGTTAACTCTAAAATGTAAAGTATAATAGTCTGAGTGACTAGGAGCCATTAAACCTAATGACACTTAAATGCATGTATCACAATGATGCATGTCTTTAGGAGGGCCATTATGTTTTTTCATAAGATAGAAGGGGATTGAAAGTATAAACTTTATGTTATCTAGATGAACATTCTTCTGTATTCATTTGGTCCTCAAAACATATTAAAATGGCTACTATAAAGTTATTTCTTACACTTTAACCTAAGGGGAACATTTCCTGTAGGTCCCAAGAGTGAGGCTGTTGAGTGCCTTGGCCTTTGTCCATGGTGCTGAAATTGGCCCGACTATAGGGTCAGATAGAGCAGGGGGAAAGGATTGATGTTTCTCCCAATTAATGACTTATAAGAATATAGATAAGGATTAAAAATGAATGTATTGCTAAGCCTTATAATCAGCATAGCAATAAAATTTGCACATATGGCAAGTCTGTGTATTTGAATAATGTGCAGCATGGAGGCTGAATTAGCAAATGTTTGTTTTTAACCCATTTGAAGTACACCTTGGGAATTTTCATCATTTTGTTCCTACACTTCCCTTTTCATTAAGAGATACCAACATCAGTAATATTTAGCAGCTGTCAATTTCTGTTTTTTTTTTTCCCAAAACTCTTCATTTTGGGTTTTCTTAGGTCCATCATAAGGCTTTCTCTCTTTGATTTGATTTATATTCCTCCAGTATAAAAAAAAAACCAGCATTAAAAATATTTGAAATTAAACTTCTTGCTTTTGATATATCATGTTAACACATGAATAAATTACATTGTTAGGTTTTGTTTCCTTTTCATGGCCTTAACTTTCTCATAGCATTTTTTATCCCATTATGCTATGCCTTGATCTATATTTCACTGCCCTAAGGATTTTTTTTTCTTTTTACACTACCTGCTTTTATCTGCCAATGAAAATTTTGCACACCAAGGAGAAGAAAGAGGTAGAAAAAAATTTCAAAGACACATCCTTCCCTTCCTTAGTGGACATTTGCAAAAAGTGGAAAATTTCTTTTCTCAGTGTCCCTAGTATATTTTTTAAAGAAGATGAGGTAATGTTAATGTTACCACAGATTTCCAACCATTCAGATTTACTAGTACACAATGAAGGTTCCATCTCTGGGACTTGTTTTCCCCCCATAAGGATATTTAAACTGGAATCTTTGTCAAACTGCATTGGTATTCTCCTGAACAAGCAGGAATATAAAGTGCAGGCTTAGCATTAGCATTTTATTTAGAACAAAAGGAGGTGACCAGAAGCACCACCTACCAGTCTCTGGTTTCCCTTTAGGGGTAGTCACTGCCATTTTAACTCTTGGGTTCATTTAAACAAGTCTCCAACCATTGGCTTCAAAATTGAAGCCTAATATAGCTCTTTATATTTGCCTGAGCCAATGATTTTTTTTTTTATTACTTTCCCTTCTCAATCAGTGAGTTTGCTTTTGGTAATGAGGGAGGAATATTTGTTTTGCTCAGGGGTTATATTTTTGTCAGAGTTTTTGTCATAAAAATTAAGGAAGACATAGTTAACTAAACCGCATTTTATAAAATATCACTGATTTTTCCAGAAAAGCCTCGTTTTGGAGGTGGGAAACATCTAGAGGAAATTTAAGCTTCCAAGTGAGCATTTAAATAGCAAAGAATTTATATTGCTTAATTTATGATTACTGCAAAAAATTACAAATCATGTATTATAAAAATTTAATTTGTCATTTGGTAGAAGATAGTATTCCTTTTATCAAGCCATATAAAACTACCTGTGTTCTTTACTGTGAGAATCTCTGATCTGGTTGACAGGGAGAGAACTGCTAACTACAGTGGCGTGTGGCCATTCCCACAATTGCCAGCTAGATAGCTGTTGAGTGAGTAATTGAGTTTCAGTGAGTTTCTATCCAGAATTTATTCCAGACTCGATAATTTTATACTGCAGGCTTTGCTTTATGATGTAACTGAAAAATAATGCTCTTGATCTAGAAGCACTTTAATTAAATTAATTAGAATGTGATACGTTCATTGTTTTGAGGTTGTACAAATTGAATGCTTCTGTAGCCTGTGAGAGTTTTTAAATGCTCTCCTAGTTGGGAACTGTCACAGATTAGGCAAAAAATGTCCTGTCTGCTTTAAGTAGAAGCACTATATTATTTATTGCTAAACTATCTAGTATGTAGACTTTCAAAAGTAGCTGCCATGAACTTTAGTTTAGTCTAGTTTACAACTTGATGGAGACTCTTGCAGATGACACTGGGTTTAAATATATCTGCTTTAGGGGTGCCTGGGTAGCTCAGTCTGTTAAGTGTCTGCCTTCAGCTCAGGTCTTGATCCCAGGTCCTGAGATTTAGCTCCAGGTAAATCTTCCTGCTCAACGGGGAATCTGTTTCTCTCTCCTGCTCCCCCTGCTTGTGCGCTCTTCTCTCTCTCTCTCTCTCTCTCTCTCTCTCTCTCTCTCATTCTGTGTGTGTGTGTGTGTGTGTCAAATAAATACATAAAATCTTTTTAAAAATAAATAAATATAAGCTGTTTCCTTAGGGGTTCCAATCTATGTTGGCATTAAGCAGACGCCAGTTAAACTTCCACCTCAGCAAGGGGAGGGGGGGGGGAAGAGTTGTTGTCTACTGCCCAATGACAGCTTTGTCTCCATTAAGGTATATACTGTTTTTGCAGAAGTTTAGAAAGCTATCCCAAAGTGATGGTGACTAGTGTTACTTTCTGAGGTATCTCATTGCTAACTAATAACAGAGAGCTTTCCTTAATTCCCCGCACTCACCTGGTACCCCCAAGCTTATCATTTTTGAAGTCACAAGGGTGAAAGTCACTTATAAAAGAAAGGTGCCCTTGTGGATGGAAACTAAGAGCAGTGGTTTCTAACTTTAGCTTCACATTATAATCACATGATGAGTCCCAGGCATCCATATTTTTTTTAGTTTCCCAGGTAATTCTAAGACTTAGTCAAAGTTGAGAACCACTGCCTTAGAAAGAATTATTTCCCTGCATGATTTTTAAAAGTCAACTGCTCTCCTCTCTACCCCAGAAAACAATATGAGATGTAGAGTAGTTTATCTACTTGTGAATTTATCTACTTCGGAGGTATCAAGGTTGATCCAGCAACTTGAGTTGCACGGAATGATGAATGAAATTCATAGGAGTGCAAACATATTTAGCTTTAAGATGTAAAGCAAGATGCTTTTCTAAATGCTGATGTATATGGAGTCAGGTGTGGAAAAGTAGAATGTAAAAAGTTATTTAATTTTACTTTTCCATGTCTCAACATATCTAAAACTAAATATAAAAAATAGTGTGAGTTATTCAGCAATGCTTAATGCACTTCTTCTGCCCCTAAGACGTGTCTCATCTAGAGGCTTGGGCAACACCCAAACCAGTTTCCTCAACTAGAATAAATGACTAGAAAAAAAAAAAAAGAATAAATGGCTAGATTATTACTTTCCTTAGGGTTACTGAAGGGGTTAATGGGACAATGCATATTAAAAGGTCTAGCATGATGCCTGACACACAGTTGATGTAAACTATCTTAGTTTTCTCGTTCCTTCTTCAGACAATTAATTGTGAATTAAAACAATCCAGGTTAACCTTCAGGCAATGGATATAAAAAAGCTATTATGTCCCATATATTGTGTTTATTCCTCTTTTGTTTTTTAAAGTGGATTAATGCAGAGCTTTGCCTGGAATATGATATATATTTCTCTGTAATTCATCTCAAAATAATTTAAGGAATTCAAAGTAACTAAGAAATCATACAGAAAATGCAAGATTTATTAATTTGCCTTACTGTTAAGAGAAATGACTAAAAATGACTTATTTTTATTTTTTTAATATTTTATTTATTTATTCATGAGAGACACAGAGAGAGCAGAGACATAGGCAGAGGAAGAAGCAGGCTCTCCTCAGGGAGCCTGATGAGGGACTCCATTCAGGTATCCAGGGACCACGCCCTAAGCTGAAGGCAGACGCTCAACCACTGAGCCACCCAGGCTTCCCAGCATCCTTATTTTTAAATGCTGCAGAAATTATCTAAAATTGAGTTGTCTCATATTGTTTTTTGAAAAGTTGTTAAGGATTAATTTGTATGTATTATTTTTAAAGTATCTTAAATTCCTTTAGTTTTGTGAACGTTGTCATTTATCGACATAAGTTCTTTAAAAAGCTTCCAACTCAAATCTTAACTCCTATATATGTAATTTATGTATATGTATACCGCATACCTGTTTCCAACCAAATACATACTTCTTGCCCTTTTTTTCTTTATCTCCTTGAAGAGAGAGAGAGAGAGAGAGAGAGAATTTTCCACAATGTATACTCTAGGATCTTAGCCAGTTTTTTTTTTTTTTCTTAGCCAGTTTAAATGTTGATAACTGACTACTGCCAAAGCAATCCACTGAATGCCAAACTGACACATTCTTAATTATACAAAAAAAATCCCATGCCCTGTTGGGTGCCATGTCCACAGCTCAACTTAATAAGGAAATGTTTATGTCACTTTTGGTCAGACAACCTCTGGACATCACTCTATAAATCTAAATAAAGAAATTACTTATGCTCTTTCTATTTCAGTTGAATTCTTGCTAATTTGTATTTTGCATGTAAAAAATCTGATGCTGTCCCATGAACTTGGAGTTAGACAACTCCCACTGATACTGAGACCTCAGGTTCTGAGTTGCTCAACTTATTAAATGCACAGTAATCTTAAAATTACTTGCATTTGTTTGTTTCTAATAATGATAATGAACTACATGATAATTTAATCTATTAATGTCAGCAAATGTTCTCCTGAGAAAATAACTGAGAATCTCTATTAGATATATGCAGACGTGAGGGATGGGAAAAGTTTGCTTCTAAAGTTCATTCTTATTTCTTTGCTTTCTTTTCAATATTTCATTTATTACTGCAATTAAATATGATTCAGGGAAAAATGTAAGCTGATATTAAGGAAAAAGATTATTGTTCCTATTCTTAAATTACATAGTATATTTTAGCACCCACTTTGTTAGTTCCTTTTGACTTCATAAATGAGTTTTTCAAAAGGTTTATGTGAAGTATTCCTTTTTCATTTCAAATGGAGGAGGAATGTGCTATGTTCTTTTTTATAATGAAATATTTATAAAGTACCCACAGCTCCTTCAATGCATATTAATTAACTCATAGGCCGAAGCAAGAATAATGAGTCTAGATTATATAAGCCAAATAAACAAGTGATATGATTCCTTCCAAAATAGAGATTGTTTTATTTCATATTTCAGAAAATATTTCAGAAACCCATAGAACAAAACTAGTTTGAAACTTTTCAAATGCTGTAATTACTCAGAGTATTTTATTTTATTTTTAAAAAGATTTTATTTGTTCGTGAGAGACACAGAGAGGCAGAGAAGAAGCAGACTCCCTGCAGAGAGCCAGATGGGGGACTGGATTCCAGGGCCACAGGATCATAACCTAAGTGGAGGACAGGCTCAACCACTGAACCACTGAGGCGTCTGTACTCAGAGTATTTTAGGGTAAAGTGCTGTTGGCCTAATTCAGGTGGCAAAAAATTAAATTACAGTGGAACTGGAATGCACCAGAGCATTACTGTAAGAATATATCTAGGAAAGCCATTTGCTCTCTTCTGGAGCTTCCCTCCAGCCCCCACTGAAAGAGACCCTTGAGGGTTAGGCTGAGCATACTTCTCAGAGGACACATCTGAGAGAATTCTCCATGTGTATATATCCTTCTATCTTTAATGGTATGAATAATGAATAAGAAGCTTATGAAATATGCACTCACGTAGCCTTCCTCTTTTTTACAAAAAAATACTGTGCCATACCCATAATGAGGAGAAACCTAAGAAACCTGAAATAAAATTTGTCTTGAACTTATGGGACTTGATCATAAAGAATGATTTTCTGCATATAAGTTTGAATCCACTCTATCAAAAAGAATTATAATGGCAGGGGGGGACCAACATTATGTATTTGAGTTCAAGAATTTTGTTCCTCATGACTATGCTATGAATTGCAAAGAGCAAGTAGCTTTACCTAGAAGATTTATAACTTGAGAGATATTATTTCAGTCAATCTTTTTTAAAAGAACCTGTAGATTCTCTTATCCCTTAGAACACAGAGGAGCAATTCTGTATTGAGATTTCCTTTGCAGAACAGACTACATAAACTAAACCAATCTCTCTCTCTTTCCTTTCCTTAGAGAAAAATAGAAACAAAGGAATTACGTCATACCCAGAATGATATTATATATAAGAAAGGAAGAGAGAGAGGGAAAAGAAAAGGAAAGAAGGAATCAGGATTGTTTGGTAAAAATATATCCTGACAGAGATAAAGCAAATATTTTTAAATTAAAAATATTATTTAAAGATATATTTAGAGGCTCCTGAGGTGCTCAGCCAGTAAGTGTCAGACTCTTGATTTTGGCTCAGGTCATGATCTCAGGGTCCTGGGATCCAGCTCCTAAATTAGGGTCCCCGCTCGGCAGAGAGCCTGCTCATCTCCCTCTCCTTTTGCCCCTCCTGCCCTTCCCTTGCATGTGTGTTCTCGCTCTCTCACACACACAAATCTTTTTTTTTTTTTTAAGATACATTTAAACACTGAAGATAGAAGTGAACCACCATTTGTATCCTCATTCAGTTGTACTCACAAAACCAAAAGATAATTACAGAATAGGCTCATTTAAAACAATATTATAAGGGACCCCTGGGTGGCTCAGCGGTTGAGGATCTGCTTTTGGCTCAGGGCGTGATGCCAGGTCCATGGATCGAGTCCCATATCAGCTCCCCACAGGGAGCCTACTTCTCCCTCTGCCTATGTCTCTTTCTCTTTTCTCTCATGAGTAAATAAATAGAAATCTTTAAAATTTTTAAAAATAAAACAATATTATAGGAAAAACATTATCATAAAGGTCAAGAGGCATTTAGAAATTAAATGAGCCAGTATACGTGAAGAGGATTAATTACATATATATAAGATTAACTAAGATATATAAGATAATATGTTTAAAGTTGTATTTTTCTGGAATTTTCTCTTTGTAAATATGAAAAGTCTGAATTTTGAAATTTCCTTAAAGTAAGATGCTACCTCTTTCATGTTCAGTTTGGATGTTTTTATGGGTGTATTGGTGCATACATACATATGTTATAGACAATAACAGAATCTAATTTCTACATCATAGAAATCAATGTGTTTATTAGAGTTCTGTTCAAAGTTCTATTATCATTAATCTTTCCTTCATTTGGCCTAAGCCCACTAATCCTCTACATTTATACTGAAAATAAAAGTACCTGTGATGAACAGTCCATCGTTATTAAGGATTTGGACAGCACAAGCACGCATGAATTTCCCATGTTTTGTATATGTAACTAGGATCCAGGCTCAGTCAGTAATACTTAGAAAAAAAGTTGTAGTCAGGGCATAAGCACTGATTTAAGCTAACAAATGCATGCCCTTCAAATAGAAACTTTAAATCAATGGATGTACTCTCCTCGGTTATAAATAATATAGCCTCTGACTGCCTTGCATTTTCTTGGACAGGCTGGGGAAGAGGAGTGGGATGAGGAAAGAATAACCCCAAAAAGCTTTTCATTGGTAGAATCTCTAACTTGCACTCCAGAAATTAAAAGATACAGTGTTTGAATAAAACCTAATGTGGTATTAAATCAGAAATGACAATAAGATGTTTTCCACTTGAAATTCAACCTATTGATATATTTTAGATAATAATATTCTATAAACGTAATTAGCTCAATCAGATTGTATAGGTATTTATACCAAGGCCAATAATTATCTTCAATCTCAGATATCTGTTGCTTCATAAAGTAATTAAATAAGTCAGGGAAATAAGTCTGCATTTCTACTGCCTGGTAAAAGTGTTGCTCTATTTTCAATGTCTCCCCTTTCATAGGCACTCAAATTTTTGACATGTAGGTGACTCTCAGTCCATTTGTACCTGAAATCTAACGTAATTGAGTTGAATACACATATTATTATTTCTCACAAAATACCATAATCAAAATGAAGGGGAATTTCAAGTTATAAATTATTGGGCTTGAACTATCAGCATAATCTTTTTCACTGTGACTCTTGAAGGACTCTCCTATTTGAAAATAAAACAACATTTATTATTCAGTGTTCCCCTGGCTCAGTCATCTTGAGAACCTCTGAACTATATTCATCTTTGCCAGCAATGGTCTGAAAGGGCAGGATTCTATTTTGCTGTTTAAAATGATACCTCAAAGAATATATTTTTTGGCTTCACTTTTCTTGTCAAAAATTATGCAGTGATACCCCCCTCAAAATTACCTCTTACTTCCTATTCTCTTCACATATGTACATACATACAAAAGGGGCAGGATCACAGTGTATGCTGGGTTGAGGTTTGAAAGAAAGCATGCAAGGTAAATAACAGCAACAACATTTATGATAAAATTCAGATTATCTTTGAAAATTATTTAAATCATTCATAAGTTCATAAGTTTCCTTCTAACATCAGAACAGGTCACTCTATTATTTAAATACCAGGTGTATTGTTGGCTTATAATTATAACCCTGTATAAAAGTATTTGTATCTCTAAACAGTAGAAACATATGTGGCTTGGTGAGATGTGAGAATGAGAAAAATAACAGATTCACATCTCCTATTTAAAAAAAAATTTTTTTTACTGTTTGGCACCATTTTTACAAAGCTCAAAAACAAGCAATATTAAGCAACATATTGCATATATTTTTAGGCCTAAATTGACTCCCAGGCCTAAGCTGGAAAATGGCTTCACTATTAAAAATTTCTCTCTCTTCCATTCTCTCAAATTGAATAGTTGAATTTGATTAAATGAGTCTATGACAAGACTTGACTGTTTTGCCAAAAAGTCCATTAGGCTTCTGGAATTACAGGGCTCATGGTGTCAGGCCAGCTTTCATTAAGAGTTGCCCAGGAAGCAGCAACACACACACAATGAACATGAGCCTTGGCATTAAAAAGAGATGAATTTGAATGCCATTTCTACCAGGTACCTCAGTTTAAACAAGCTACTTCAACACTTTGAGCTTCAGTTTTCTTAATGATCAGATGTAGATCATAATACCCACCTCAAGCAATTATTAAGGGTTAAATGAGAGAATTTCCATTAAGCCTTCTATGGTGTCTACCAATAAATGATAGCTATTGATATTAGTGATTAGAATGGTTCTTTAAGGTTGGGTTTTTTGTTTTTTTTTTTAACTATTACTTTTTTTTTTTTAAACAAACCACCAGAGGGTAGTAGAGAACAAATAGTTTGTATACATTGTTTTAGGTGCTATCTCTATGAAATTACCACGGTCTTGTCCTCATAATATATCTGCCTTCCTGTTCTGTCATTTCAAAGTAAATGTATAAGCTTCAAAAGATGGAATATGCCTTTACTATTCTTAAATATCCAAATTTTACATATGACAAGGAATAGACTGTACTAAGTATAAGATGCTTCATTTCTGAAGTATTTTAAAGGAGATAGAGAAATATCGAAATACACATCTTGCTCTGCAGTGTTTTATTCATACATGATATTTTATATAGTTGGAAAGGTTTCAGGTACTAATTAAAACATAAATTACTATGTCTTCTAAGAATACCAAATTGATGGTAGTGAAGTTTTAGTGCCCTTCTTGTTTATTTAAGGAGTACAAGTCATTATAAAAAAAATGATTTCAATGTATACTGTTGAAATATATCTAAGGGGTTTTAAACTGCTACATTTTTTTTTTACTGTTTTGATATGATGATGATATTCTGATTCCAGGTAAAAATGAGGTTGGGAATTTAAATTTACACTGGAGGGCAAGCTGAAACAAGACCATTGAGATTGAGAAGGTGGAACACAAGAGAATAGTACATGAAACTAATCTATTTTCCAAAGTTGCAAGCTCTTAGGAAACGCAGATGTAGATAATGATATTAATGGGTTTGTACTCTGAAGCTAGAGCTCTAGTATAATTTTAAATCTATAATTTTTTAGATTTTGAAGAGCATGGTGGTTCTCAATCAGGGATAGTTTGTGCCCCAGGGGACATTTGGCAATGTATGGAGAAATTTTTGATTTGTCAAGACCAGGGTGAGGGCAGGTGTGGGGGGGTTGCACATCTGGCATCTGGTGAGTGGAGGCTAGAGGTGCATGGCACAGTGCATAGGACAGCCCCCCACAACAAAGAATTATCTGGCCCAATATATTAATAAAGCTGATGCTCAGAAACCCTGGAATAAAGCCATGAACTTTCAAAGACTATGTTGTGTGGTTGGCTATTTTCCATTTCTATTCCGTGTCCACATTGGTCCTTTAGAGAAGAGCTCTCTGCTCAGAAGTACAGCAGTTGGCTTGGCGCTCATCTTCCTTTTTTAAAGCAGCAGATTTTCCAGAGCTTCCATTTAAAGGATGTGCCATATTCACTCAGTGTCTGACGGGGATTAAATGTGCTTTTGGAAACTTAGCAAGAAATGTACAAGCTCTCTCAGTAAAGAGAATTTGTAGAAAACAAAAACAGCAGAGCAGGTTTCTAGTTTTTCTTTCCCCCAAATGGCCTTTAGTGGATTCAAAAATGGGAAGTGTGAATAACAGTGCTTTGTATTTTAAGTTGAAGCATTTGGAAGTATTGGTATAATGCCTTCAGGACATGAAATCTTCAGTTACATGATCACTTATTTAGAAATGTGATGAAGTGTGAAGAAATTGTACCAGCAGGAGGAATCATTTAAAATTCTAAAACGCTGAAAAATAGTTTCGTAGAACATGTATATGGTTTCAAATCAGCTGGCATATGTAGTAGAGCCTTTGCATTTAACTGTAATAAATCCACTAACTTTTCTTAACTTATTAATAGTTAAAAGCTAAGAGAGTGGGAAGGTAATTTATTTACATTAATTGTCTGATTTGTAGGGAACATTGAGCTTTTCACTTTTAATCTATAATTACATCTAAATTCCCTATATCAAATCCAGCTAAAAAATAAAACATGAGGGACACTTGGGTGGCTCAGTGGTTGAGCATTTGCTTTCTGCTCAGGGCATGATCCTGGGGTCCTAGGATCGAGTCCTCCATCAGGGTCCCCACAGGGAGCCTGCTTCTCCCTCTACCTATGTCTCTGCCTCTCTTTCTGTGTCTCTCATGACTAAATAAATAAAATCTTTTTTTTAAAAAAAAGATACATTTCAAAAACCAATAAAGCAAATGTGTCTTACTAATTTAAAGAGTTTAAAACTTTCAGTCATGGTATATGTTATTAGAAAAGTATAAATTGAGTCTTTCGGCCAACTAATTTATCCTAATAGGTAGATCTGTCCTGTCCAACATTGTAGTGTAAAATGTGTGGCCAAAAAATCCCAATAATTTTTATATTGATTACATGTTGATGTAACAGCATTTTGGATATATTGGGTTGAATAAAATAAATTAATCTGTTTCTTTTTACTTTTAGTTCTTTAATGTTGCTGCTAGAAAATTTAAAAGTACATACTCCTGTAGCTCATTATTTTTATTGGACAGCACTGGCCCAGACCCTTCAAGTTTTAATTAAGTAGTCACTTTCAGGATCAAATAATCATTTTATAAATTATGGTTATATGAGAGAAAGTGCATATGTAGTTAGCTAATCATTCTGCTAAGTAGCATCATTTATTAGTGTTAACTTCCCATGTCCTCATTTCTACCCCACAGGAAACTTCTGCATCCCCTACACCTCCCTGAACACCTAGTGCTCTCTCCTCTGTTTTTCCTCTCACCATGTGCCCGTTGTCTGAGATGTCTTCCCACCTCAGTCCTCAAGATCTAACTCAAAGTATTGGCTTTTCATAATGGTTTTTCCCAACTGTGAGTGGTCTCTCCCATTCCTCAATTCCTCAGCTCTTACTCTGTACCGACCTTTCCTGAAGTGTGTTACTTCTAACATCAGGCCTGCCATAGTAGCGTTTTCTGAGGAAATGGTCAAATGAGTCAGAGAAATACTGAATTAAACAGTCAGATTAGTTTCTTTACTACAGAATTTCTTAGGACCCCTAAGAGTTTAATCTGGATTGAGAACTTGATATACAGCATTTCCCAGTCCTTTTTTTTTCTTTTTAAAGATTTATTTATGAGGGAGGGGGGAGTAGGGGGAAGGGCAGCGGGAAAAGAATCTCAAGCAGACTCCCTGCTGAGTGTGGAGCCCCACACAGCTCAGCTCTATCTCACCACCCTGAGATCATGGCCAAGAGTTGGATGCTTTAACTGACTTTAACTAATTCCAGCTGTTTTTGACAATAGAGGGCATTTTCTTTTGCATGCATTTCACAGGACTGAGTTACTAGAAAACACCGTGAGAAACAATGCATATACAATCAGCACAATCAGCACATACTCTTTTTAAAATTTGTATTTAAATTCAATTAATTCACATATCATGTATTATTGGTTTCAGCATAGAGGTCAGGGATTCATCACTCTTATGTAATTCCCAGTGCTCATTACATCACGTGACCTCCTTAATGTTCATCACCCAGTTACCCCATCCCCACACCCTTCCTCCCCTCCAGCTACCCTCAGTTTGTTTCCTGTGATTAAGAGTCTCTTATGGTTTGTCTCCCTCTCTGATTTCATCTTGTTTTATTTTTTCTTCTCTTCTCCTATGATCCTCTGCTTTGTTTCTTAAATTCCACATGTGAGTGAGATCATATGATAATTGTCTTTCTCTAATTGAGTTATTTCACTTAGCATAATATCCTATAGTTCCATCCACATCGTTGCAAATGGCAAGATTTCTTTTTTCTTTTCTTGTCTTTTCTTGTCTTTTCTTGTCTTTTCTTTTCTTTTCTTTTCTTTTCTTTTCTTTTCTTTTCTTTCTTTTCTTTTTTTTTTCTTTGATGGCTGAATAGTAGTAGTCCATTGTATATATAGCACATTTTCTTTTGTGATTCATCTGTCAAAGAACATCTGGGCTCTTTTTATAGTTTGGCTACTGTGGACATTACTGCCATTAATTACTGCTATTGGGGTGCAGGGTGCCTCTTTGGATGGCTACATTTATCTCTTTGGGTTGAATGCCTAGTTGTATAATTGCTGCTATAAACATTGGGGTGCATGTTGGGTGTACTCCCACCAACAGTGCAAGAGGGTTCCCCTTTCTTCACATCCTCACCAAAATTTGATGTTTCCTGTCTTGTTAATTTTAGCCATTCTGACTGGTGTGAGGTGGTATCTCATTGTGGTTTTGATTTGTATTTCCCTAATGTGGAGTGATGTTGAGCATTTTTTTTATGTGTCTGTTGGCTATTTGTATGTCTTCTTTGGAGAAATGTCTGTTCATGTCTTCGGCTTATTTCTGGATTAGATTATTTGTTATTTAAGTTCTTTATAGATTTTGGATATTAGCCCTTTATCTGATATGTCATATGCAAATATCTTCCCCCATTTTGTAGGTTGCCTTTTGGTTTTGTTGACTGTTTCCTTTGCTTCAGCACATACTCTCCTGTGGCTTTTTATCTCTTGATTTAAGCCATTATATAAACTATAGACCTTTACTTGATTTTTTAAATTTGTATTTCTTATTTCCTAACATACATTGCATATGATTTTGCAAAGCCAGAAATCATTTTGGCCAACAGTATGCAAAATTATGAATTACCTATTGACTTAGCTTAGTATATTAAGTGATCATACTATGTTTGTATTAGTCCTGTTCGTGATAATAGCAATAGTAAGTGGACATTACATAAGCCAAACCCTATAGTTCTCACTTTCAAATTTAAATTCTAATTAGTGGTAGAAGTATAGGACAATCTGCAACATATTCAACAGGGAAAATATCAGCAACCTAAACAAAGCCAATGAGTACCTTGGCTATTTCTTTGAGGGCAAAAGGGGTAAATTACTGGAAAATATGAACTGGAGGTCAAGAAGAAGACCAAAAATGAGAGTGAAAAAGAGAACCTTAAAAGAGTACTAGGGAGAAGGAAAGACAAAGATGAATAATAAAGTGCCACAAGAAATAATTAAATGACACTGAAAAATAAAGGACCTCTATCAAATACCGTTTTATCATAAATATTAGTCAGTAACTAACTCATTTTACAAAAATGATACTCAGTGACCAAATTCAAAAGCATAATTGGTTTATTGTAATTATATGTACATGCAAAGCAAAATGACAATGTTCAAGCCAGTTATAAGGGTTTAACATGATATATGGTACCTAGGAAATGCCAAATTTGATGCAGAGACAGTCCTACCCATTTTATCCTTTATTATCATTATCGAAGTTAATCCTATCTCTGCCTATTCTCTTGTTTTTACTCATATATTTTTATAAACTTGACTCCCCAGATAAAATATGAGTGAAGGGGACAGAGAAGAGACTGTTTTATGTCTTTCTATATTTCTAGTGCCTGGTACAATTCACTTAATATTTGCAGAATATTAAGGCATTGAACATTGTGTTGAAGAAGAGGGTAGCTGTTTTTCTTGAATTCCAACCTCAAAAATCAAGAGTATATCTGAAGATCCAAGTTTCCCTTAATAACCCATGAAAAATGTCTTCCATGACTTTTTCTATATTGCAAAATACTTTATTTAATCAACTGATTAGCAAGTGTATATTTATCATGTATTTACTGAGTTTGGGGCCAGATGCTTTGGGAAGGAAGGTAAAAAGAAAGTGAAATATCTGTTTTTGCATTGAAGGTTGAGAAGAAAAGACAAAGAGATATTAATTAGGAAACAAATGGAGAGTGAGTGCAAAATTCTGTGGGACATATACTTTAGTTCTGAAAAGGGGAACTGAAAGTAGGCTGGAATAACGAAGGAAGTTGGCAAAGTAAAACCAACTTTGGAGGCTATTAAAGCTAAAAGCATGGTTTGCATTATGTGCTGGTAGACATCAGAGAGCCCATGAAGAGTTTTGATGAGAGAATCCACAAGACGAGTCCTATGGTAAGATGAGACTCACACAGCCCAGTCTCAGAAGAGATTGAGGCAGGGAGAGGCAGCATAAGGAAGACCATGACAGAGTCTGTTGGCTTTAGCCTGAGCTGGAAGACTGCAGGTCTGTCTAGGGCAGTAGCCATGAGACTCGGCCAGGGGCAGCTTTTGAGAGGAGGATAGATAGGACTTGGTGACTGACTAGAAACAGAAAAATCAAAGATGAAGGTAAAATGTCAAAAATGACCCCAAGGTTTTGAGCACAGATAAAAAAATAATAATAATAATAGTTAATGCTTTTGAGCATTTGCTCTGAGCCAGTGTTTTGTTAGTCAATAACAAAACAGTTATTAAACAGTGTTTTGTTAGCCTCAATTCCAGTGTTTTGTGTGCTTTGCGTGGATTTTCCTGAGTTTCATGATGCATTTATTGATGTAAGTACTAATATTTCCCCTGTTTTATAGGTGAGGAAACAAATCCATAGAGGAAATATAACTTGAGTGGAAATTTTAATCCAGGCAGCCTAGACTCAAATCCCATGCTCTCTGTATCTACGCTGGTCTCTGTCCTAAAGAAATAAGAGTGAGGGGATCCCTGGGTGGCTCAGTGGTTTAGCGCCTGCCTTCAGCCCAGGGCGTGATCCTGGAGACCCGGGATCGAGTCCCACATCGGGCTCCCTGGATGGAGCCTGCTTCTCCCTCTGCCTGTGTCTCTGCCTCTCTCTCTCTCTCTCTCTCTCTCTCTCTCTCTCTCTCAAATAAATAAATAAATAAATAAATAAATAAATAAAATCTTTAAAAAAAAAGAGAGTGACATAGGTGAGTTTGGGATAAAGAGCTAATTTGAAGAGAATAAGATATAATGACTTAATATTTGAAAAAGTTTGGACTTAGGATGACTGTATTTGCAAGTAGACTTGTCCAGGTGAGATTTAGAGATGAAGCCCTCAGCTGTCAGATCTAAATTTGAGAGGACATATCACAGAGATTTCAAAAATTCTCTAGAGAAGAGAATATATTAGAGATAGCAAAGACTGGATTTCTACATAGATATTATTTCTCGTAGGTAATTAATTTGATAAGCATGCATCTCGGTATTTCATTTTATAAGACCCTAAATCAGTGCTCTACAAATTTCTTTGGTCACATACCTCTAAGACAATTTTTGAGCATACAGCCTTATTTATATAACTTATTCTCCATTGTTTTCACTTATAGCTAATGGTGAGAATTCATACTGGGAGAAGAGGCAGCTCTATTCTGTTCTGGTCTGCTTCTCTTTGCACTATGAACAGGAACTTCCATCTGCAGTTCTTCTGCAGAGTACTTTTTAAAGTCATTTCTTTTGTTGAGTTAAAACTAGTCTGTATTATCCAGGCACATGTGAACTACACTCTGTTACAACTCTAGATTATAGATCTCTCACTCTCATTGCATTTTTACATAGGTGGTGCCAAACATCTGATTTAGGAACTAAATTATGGCATTGGTTTCATTACACATATTAAATATAATAATTTTTAATTTGCAAATTGCCACTCTGGCATTTCCACACCCAGTAATTTCTTTAGCTGCCCTCCACCTGACCAGGGAACTTCTCTGCACCTTGGAGACCACTGACTTTTTCTTAACTTCTCAAGGTCAAAAGATATTCCTCAATAGTCCTCTTCTAGAACCTAATTAGTAGATGAGTATGGGAGCACTGTATCTGTACACTGTATGATGTATGTGCTTCTGTCCAAAACGCACTTGATCTTTTCCTTCCAAGATAAGAGGCCTTGGAAATTTAGTCACTTCATGCAACAACCTCACTTCATTTTTTATTTCATTTTCGTTTCCCTTTTTCCTTTTAAACACTTTAGCTTCAGCCTTCTCCTGTTTTATCTTATGGTTCTTGGGATATGATGTCGAGAATTTTGTAATTATTTTCAGAGTAAGCCGCTATAGATTTGTATGTGGATGGATCCATATGTTCTCTGTACGTTTCCAAAATTTCCTTTAAGAATACCCAGAAATTCATGTCTTTTTCAGTTCTACTCACTGTGGAATGAGAACCTCCCTTTTACTCGTCAAAAGTTTAAGTAGCAGCAGAGTCAGAATTTCTCAATAAACATGGATTCAGTGAGAAAAAATTTGGAAATTGGGGTCAAATAATAACGTCAGAAATATGTACTAATCCTTGTCTGGTGAGTAGAAAATAATATCAATTCATATGTCTTATTTTTATTTAGAATATTGCTTTTATTTTTAATTTCTATTTTTTCTTGTTGATCATATTATTGTTTTCTTTAGCCTTGAATTAAAGGTTTTCCCATGTGTGGGCAGATATTTCCATGCTACACTTGGAAATATATTCTAATTTGAGCCATAGAAAATAAGGCTTAGCATTGAAAAATGATAAGCATGAATATTAAGGTATCAGACAATAGCTGGGAACTCCAATTGTATTATTTGAGATAAGTCACAATCCTAACATAGTTAAGTACGAAGTCCAGAAAGTTTCTGATCTACTCATCTTTCCAATATATATAAATAATTATATAGACATTAAAATAACTTGTAACTTCTACAGTAGTTCTGATGGAAGCCATTTATTACAACTGTCAGTGGAAAAGAGTTAAGAATTTATAAATAACTGTAGATCAGCTTTCTTCCTAGCTTAACAAGAAAAAGAGCTTTTACTTTTTGATTTGCAAACAAAAAAAATGATTTTGGTTTTCGTTTAAACTTGAAATCAATGTGAAAAATATTTCTATCTATTCTTATTAAAATAAATGAAGCCAAATGGATATTGCCACAAGATGGCTCGGGATTAGGTATATTTCAGTCATTTCATCAGAGCTATTTGGCTAATTGGCTGCTTGATTCATAAACATTCAGACTGATATAAGAGCAAAATTAATTTTTTTGTCCTTTTCCATGTAGCATTTGTATTTTCACATGACAAATGTACTTAGGATTGTAGCAATATAATTTTTCTTAAATCAACTTGTGAAACAGTTGTACAAAAACACCCACCTCTGTTTCTAAAACAAATTAACAATAGTAAATATGTATTTCTCCCTTCTCATACTGACAGTCACTAGATTGCACCTACTTACAGGGAGCTGCTAAAGAGCTATAAGATTTGGAAGAGGAGGGAAAAGAAAAGCTAAATGAAAAATAGTAGAAGGGAACAACAGAATGGCACTTAGTATGGGAAAAGTTTAAACATGGTGGGCAGAAGTGAAGAACTCATATGAACCTGGCAATGGAGCTATGGTTGGTAAAATTTATTGTTCTCTGTGTATAAAAGAAAAAATTCAAATTGGGGTCTGTGAAACTCAGTGCTGCTTTTGTCAAGATTCCAGGCTCCTCATTGGAAAAGGGCAGAGTTAAGAAGGACATAGGAAGTGAAATGCAACAAAGAGCTATCAGCTTTGAAAAATCCCTACCCTTTTACTCTGGAAAACTTCAACTTGACAGTCATGAATAGAAGTCTTACAGGTCCTGGGGCAAACAAGAGGCAGCAGATTGTCACGTTGTTGGCTGTTGCCTACACAGTAGCCAAACTGGAAATTCCCTTGGCTAATTTTCTCTCATTGCCCAACTAGAAGTCCATCACAGAGCAGACCTGGGGCAGGACTACCCTGCTGACAGTAAACATAAGGCTCACCCACATCATTGGAAAAGCCATCAAACATAATCTAATGATCTCTGTTCAGCAAACCCAGTACTTTTCCATCCTTATTAATAGTGCCTGTGAAATGAAGTACATGTTCTGTGTGGGTAAGACTCCTTTGCTAAATGTTAAAGTATTGAGTTTAACAGAGATCAAGAAGATGAATACAGAAGGTTTGGAAAATAATTCTTAACAGTCTCAGAACTTGGAGTAGATATGAAAACAAATGTATTTGTGTAGTGAGTGACACTATTAGCTCTAATTTCTAAATGAAGAGAGAAGTTTCTGACCTGCTCAAGCAGGAAATGCCTTTCCTAGTTTCAGTACCTTGTCTTTACCACTGAGAGAGCTAGCAGCTGTGAACATATTGAGAACACTGGCTTTGTTGACATTTTTGCCACACTTCTCTTTATAACTTTCATCAAACAGCCCATTTATCTTTGTGAGTTAAAGACTTTAGTAGAATTTGTGGAAGACGGTCTACCACTAAAGAAAACCTTTCTTTCCGCTAAAGAAAGCCAATGGGATGCACTAGTTACAGCATAAAAAAAAAAAAAAAAAAAAAAAAGGGCAGGCAAAGCCCTTATATCCTATGTTAGTGCCTCAGGTTTTTTGGGTTTTTTGTTTTGTTTTGTTTTTTTAAGATTTGTTGATTGATTTTAACAGAGATCGTGCACTCATGAGTCGGAGAAGGGCAGAGGGAGAGACTCTCAAGCAGACTCCCAGCTGAGCAAGGAGCCTGATGTGGGGCTTTATCTCATGAGCCATGAGCTTGTGACCTGAGCTGAAACCAAGGATTGGACTACCCCTAGCCAGCTGAGCCACCCACTTGTCCCAGTGCTGCAGTTTAAAAGCATGGTCATTGAGAGGATCACAAGTCCAGTCCTACAAATGAGAATCCAGGGTTCCCCTAAAGATATTGACTAGCTTAAAATTTGTCCTACATTTTCTACTCACCATTAAGATATTAGACCTATTCTCCAAATAGTGCTGCCTTCCAGAGGAACAGTGTGATTGGCTCTTTGACACATCACTTCTTGTGAAGTGCCTACCTTACCATCAGGAGGATCAAGAAAGGGACGTTGTATGGTGCACTCAGTGATTTACTAATGAATGCAGAAGGAAACTCAAAAGTGGGATCTTCAGTAGGGTTAGACTAAATGGGGAAAAACATTGTGATTAAAAATTTAGGGAAAGAGTCTTCATTGATACTAATGCAATTCAAAACTGTGAATATCACATTTTGGGGGGGTTCCATAAAGAAGATACATCTCAGTGTTTAAGATGATTGGATATAAATCTATGACCCACAAATGGGCAAGCCTTAAATATGCAAAGAACTCTAAGTGTTTATTAATCCCTTTGAAGGGCTACTACAATTAAATCAATGTGGATGCTTCCCAGTTGGCTAGAGAATGGGATTGCTCAAAGGTTTCAGGTTGAAAAACCTCCCATAGCTCTCTAGGCCAGAAATTTGGCAGTGGCAGTGAAAACTACAGAGACAGATTCCCAAATACTTATCATATGATTTGTATTCTGCAGTCATTTCCAGTTTCAGTGGCAACAACAGAGAGGAAAAGATGAAGTCAGGTTACAGGAATAAAATGCTTGAGAAGGGACTTGAATATCTAGTGAACATTTCGGCAGAAGGTCCAACGCTGGGACTATGTAACTATAGACCTGCTGTCAACCTTTCCTTACTAAAACTCACCAGAGCAAACAAATTACCTTTTTGGCAAAAGACCCTCAGAAAACCTCAGTTGTGAAGGAGAACCATAGTCTTCTAATTAAAAAACAAAAAACAAAAAACAAACAAACAAACAAAAAAACCCAGACTTTTCTACTCAAACTCTCTCTGTAAATCATCATTAACTCTGGCTCTATTTGTATATTATGGAGAAGTGACTGGTTTGTAGTAAAGTGTAATAATAGAACTACTCTGGCAAAATAGAATGAAGAAGTGAGTACATTTCTTATCATTAAGGAATTGTTGTGTGTCTGTTTAGTTTTTAATGTTTATAGAAACAGCAGTGCTCTATGGAAAAGAATTTCAGGGGATTCAGCCAAGGGGAAGAAAGCTTTGCTTGCTTGATTTTCACTTGACCACATTTCTTAATTATGGAGAAAAAAATACACAGATGTCCTGTATTAATAAATAGTATTCTTTTGTCATATTTATGTTTGTTTGCATTTTTTCACTTTATCTCCAAATATAGTTTAAAGATAGAAATTGAAGTTATTAATATTTTTTAAAAGATTTTTTGGGGGATGCCTGGGTGGCTCAGTGGTTGAGCGTCTGCCTTCAGCTCAGGGCATGATCCTGGAGTTCTGGGATTGAGTCCCACATCAGGCTCTTCACAGGGAGCCTGTATCTCCTTCTACCTGTGTCTCTGCCTGTCTCTCTGTGTCTCTCATGAATAAATAAAGTCTTAAAAAAAAAGATTTTTTATTTATATATTTAAGAGAGCAGGGCGGGGGGCGGGGGTGGGGCAGGAGTAGAGGGAGAGGGACAAGCGGACTTCATGCTGAGTGCTCAAGGCCCAACATGGGGCACGATCGCAGTTAGGACCCTGAAATCGTGCCCTGAGTTGAAACCAAGAGTCAGATGCTTAACCAACTGAGCCACTCAGGCACCCCTTGATGTTATTAAGTAGGTCATGTCATTATAAGTATTAAAATGATCATATTTTATGTTCTGATTTAAAAATTGCCCAAAAGGATGCAACATGGCTTAATAGTTGGATGGAGTTCATCATTATTCTGCCTTTATTCTCTATTGTCATAAAACAGTCCAAACACTGCCGAGAACACAGAGTAAAATTTAAAAATCATACTCATTCCTACTACCAAGCCAAACTATTTAAATATCCCCTAATATTTACCAGAGTTCTTGTACCAACCAAGGTAAGTCTCAGTTAATATTTGTTGAATAAATAAAATCAGTTACAAATAAATAAATAAATAAATAAATAATAAATAAATAAATAAATAAAATAAAATAAAATCAGTTACTTGTAAAAATTCTGGAATTGCACAGGATAGGATTTGTGGCAATGCAAGTATAACTCTGCAAGGCAATTCTTAGGTGAGCATCAGAGAAACTGTCTAATTATTATTTGCTTCATCTCTATTGTGATATTTTTAAAATATCATTTCATATATCTGTTATTGCATAATTAAAAGCCAAAAATGAAAAGCAGAAGATTCTTAAGTCTATATTTATTCTCATTTGCAACATTTCATAGTCCTTTCATAGTCCTTGCAACATTTCATAGTCCTGAATTTAGAACTCCATGCAGAGAATATAGGCATATGCCTTCACATAGGCAGAAAAAGAATAGTAATTTATATGCAGAAATTACAGGTGTTTACTATGGAAATACAAGCACATTGTTTTTTAACAAACTCACACTTCTATCCTTAGCATCTCAAGCACTGGGAAATTGGCTGCTCTCAAGTGTATTTAAAAAGAGTTTGAAGTGTGGAATGTTCTAATATTGTTACCCCCAGTAACTATTTATTATAAATTTTCCAAGTTTCAAAATAGATCTACTGAAGCCATATATACAATTGAAAAAGTTGCATTTTCCTGAGTTTATTATAACAAAAAATATAGCAGTGTAACCATATGAGTATTTAAAAATATAAATGCCAGTATCTTTTTAAAAAATAAATCCTAGGGGATCCCTGGGTGGCTCAGCAGTTTAGCACCTGCCTTTGACCCAGGGCATGGTCCTGGAGTCCTGGGGATCAAGTCCGCGTGTTGGGCTCCCGGCATGGAGCCTGCTTCTCCCTCTGCCTGTGTCTCTGCCTCTCTCTCTCTCTCTCTCTCTCTCTTTCTCTCTCTGTCTATTATGAATAAGTAAAATCTTAAAAAATAAAAATAAAAAAATAAATCTTCATCTAGAATTGTTTTCTATTTTAATAGTAAAGTCAAATAAGTGGTAGAGGAAAACAGGAGGAAGAACTATAACAAGGAGTCATGAGAATACTTTTTCAAAGAGCATTCTTTGAATTCTCACTCAAGAAATGGGCCCATTAGAATAGTGAAGCTAAGATTAAGATTTTATAATAAATAGGATGAAACATACATTTTCTCTGGCAGAAGCTTTTCAAGTTGTACCAATTTGGAAGTCATTATTTCATTTGATCACTAAAAAATTCTTTTGAATTGCTCTTCAACTCATTTTTTAGCCCAAAAACTAAGAGCTTGTGTTAATCTTATCTTTAATATCGCTTTATGTTTCCTTGATACCATATACCCATACAATTCCAGCAGAAAGCATTTGCAAATCCTGGAATCATTCTTTTCTATTTCACACTCAAGATCAGAGTAAATTCATGACATATTTTCCAATGAGTCTATCTGAAGGGCAGTAGGAACCAGATGTTGGTGGTAGGAGCTGAAGGTTAGAGATTGGGAAGTGTTCTAGGTAGAAGAAACAACATTTATGAAAGTCAAAGGTAGAATATAAGGATTATATCATGAGAGATCTTGTAAACCATATGTTAGTGTATGAAAGTTATCTTCAGGGCAATGATGAACATTGTAGGCCTCCACTGAGGCCAGGAAATGTAGGATGGGGTGGAAGATGGTCAAATTCTCACTTTAATGAGATCACTCTGGCTACTGTTTATAATGTACTAAAGGAGACAAGTATGTAGGCCAGATTAGAAATCCAGGCAGGAAGAGATGCAGAGAAATGAACATGTTTTAAAGATAATTAAGAGGTAGAACAGATATGACTTAGGTTCCAATTAGTCGTAAAGGTGAAGTAGAAAGATGAGCTCAGAGCATCACCCAGCTGCCTAGATCTGTAAGATGATAGCATTTATTAACTTCAAGAACACAGAAAGAAGATTAGCTTTTAGAGGAACTATGATGGATTCAGCTTGGAATATACTGAGTTTGTAGACCCTATGAGATATGAAAACCAATATATCTGGATGGATTATGGCATAGTCATGGAATAGAGATGATGTGAATTTGTAAAATTTATGGAAGATTCACCTATACATAGTAATTGAAGCAATTAGAAAGATGTTACCTGGAGAGAGACGGTAGGATGAAAACATGAGAGGGTCAGGGCTAGAAACTGAGGAACACCATTTAAGGAATGGCCAGAAAGGATACAGAGAAGTAGGAAAAAACAGGAGGGCTGAGTTACAGAAGGAAAGCAATAGTCAGAAGTGTGGGAGTGTTTCTATTAAAGGTTGTTGAGAGGGCAAGATTAAGATAAAAACTAACCATTAGATTAAACCACATGCAGGTAATTTTTTACTCTGGGCCTGAGTTCTTGATAGAATGATGGGTACACATACAAAAGTGCAGTGGGGTTGGTGAAGGGGCAGGGACACTGTGAGCCATGTGAACCTAGACTCTTTTTTGGAAGTTTGATGATGAATGGGGAGAAGCAACTGGGTAGTACTAGAGAGATATGAGAGCTTAAGAGAGTCATTTATTTAGTTGGGAAAGGACTCAGCTTGTTAAATTGATGATGTGAACTCTCTGATAGGAAAGTAAGTTTAAGTCACACACACAAAAAAGAAATAGCTAATCATCACAGTGAACACTTATTGAGTGCTTAATATACACTGGATAGTCTTCCAAGTTCTTTACATATATTAACTCTTGTGATGTTCACAGTAACCCTATGAGATAGATACTGTGATTATTCCATTTTACACATAAGAAAATAGAAACCTGGAATCCTAGAAGGACTAAGTGATGGGATAACTTCCATTGAGAGATGGAAAAGGGTGTGATCCAAAGCCTGAGTAAAGGAATTTTCCCAGTACAGAAGAGGGGTAACTTCCATTCTAAAGGACCAGAAATAGAGAGGATGGGGGGGAAGCAGAAGAATTTGTAGGTTCGGAGTCAAGAGATTGAGGGAATTCTCTTAATAGCTTGCATTTTATCTGTCAATCAGGAAATAAGGGAATAGTGTGAGGGTGGAGGTGTTAAGCTAGTAGATTTGAAGTGTGGGGGTTTCACATAGACCTTTGGAGGATAGGAAAACATGTTGACGAAGGGGCAGAAAATGATTGCCAGGCAGCACTGAGGTCTCACTGCAGCCAGAGAGAAAGTGCCAGCTGTATCATCCATCTGCAGGTATGTGGGGCTTACCTCAAGCTCAGCGTCAGGTCAGAGGAAGAGGTAGTGCTGTTAAGAGTATCCAAGAAAGGTCCAGAAGTCTTAGCCTTGAGTCCACTATGAAGTTAGAAGATTGTGGAGGCAAACCAAGCAGGTAGAAGTTATGGAGAAGGGCAGGGAACAAGTGAGGGATGTAGATCCATTTGACAAGCACTTACTTGCACTTCTTCAGAACTGGAGTTTAACTAGGAATGGATTGTGTCCAAAGATTAAAAAAACAAACAAACAAACAAGGAATAGGTTGTTTCCAAAATTATAAGATCTATTTTTTATTTATCTTTGAAAGAGTGTATAGGAACTCTATACTTCCTGCTTAATTTTCCCGTGAGCCTAAAACTGCTTAAAATATGGAGTCTAATAATTTAAGAAATAGATCTGGAAATACAGACAGTAGGGGCTGTCTGAATATGACTTACAAATATGACTTAACTTGCTTGTCTGTCACACCACAAAGCACATACTTGTTGTCACATACCTACTGAATATTTAGTCTAGCCATTGGTATTCAGTTATGTGTAGCCTTAAACACTGAAAATTTTCTGGAAGTGATGAAAGTTTGAGTAAGAGTACTGTTAAGGTTTTTTTAATAAAGACTGTTGCAAACCGAAAAAAACACTTTACTTATCAAGAGAAAAATTCACTAATGAACCAATAGGTGGCAGTATAACATGGCGTTCTTGAAATTTTAAGTAATACTGCTAATTAAAATACTAATTGAAGCACTAGGTATGTGCTTGAAGCTATATTAGGTAATCAAAACTCTGAGACAGATCACTTTCTTCCAGGAGGTTACAATCAGACAGTAAAGATTCAAGTGGGAAATCTAAAGCTGCTTCTCTCTGTATAAATCCATCATAGGCCAGTATGTAGGGTAGTAGGTCTCTCAAAGTAAAAAGAAGGGTTGGAGGGTGGCAGGGAGAAGGTCCAGGAAAAGGAGGGAAGGGGAAGAGAGAAGGCAGAAGAGGACAGAAGAGAAAAAGAGAAAGGAACTCTAAAGGAGCCAAAATTATAAAAGGACTTATTCATCCTTTGAAATTCATTTCAAAACTCACCCCTGGAAGCCTTAGACCCCAGAGTAATTTGGACATTGGCAAGCCCTCAGGGCATTCATCTGTCAGGATGCTAACACAATGAGTAGTGTGACAGCCGATGGCTATGCTCATGTCTCTGCTGGACTGTGAGATCCTTGAGGACAGGAAACACTGTTCATCTATAAATACTCTGGAAACAGTGCCTGAGCCAGTGCTCTGCTCAGAACAGGAACAGAATAAACACTAATGGATGGATGATTGGATAATAGGTATCAGGATATTTATCATGCCTTCCACCTTTTTAATCTTACTTTGGGAAGAAAAGTCCTGTCAACATCTTTTTCCATGAAAAAATCAGTTTCTTTCTATCTCATAAGTCACCTGGGGAAAAACTTAATGTTTCCCTTTAATAAAAGTTAAAATAAAAAAATGTTCAGGATAAGGAGAATATGAAAAAAGCAAACAGGAGGTAGAAATGGTGGTTGATCCTGAGGAAGAGAAGGGTATCTATTAAGCTCTACCATGTGCCTGACATAAATGATAGGCTTTGCATGTATTCTTATCTAATCCTTACAACAGTATTATGAAGTAATTACTGTTATTAAGTCCATTTTATAGGTGAGAAAATGAAGATCAGAGAAGTTAATTTTCCCAAAGACTTTAACTGCTACAAAATGACCTTCCTCCCTCCCTTCCTCCCTCCTTCCTTCCTTCCTTCCTTCCTTCCTTCCTTCCTTCCTTCCTTCCTTCCTTCCTTCCTCCCTCCCTCCCTCCCTCCCTCCCTCCCTCTCTCCCTCCCTCCCTTCCTTCCTTCCTTTTCTTCTTCTTTGAATTAACATGCACTTATATGCTGAGTTCTAGAGGGATTAACAGCTTGTCTAAGGCTACCCAGTCAGAAGGACTCACTAGGCCTATGGGATATGAGAATCTATATTTTTTAATTAAACTTTTTAAAGATTTTATTAAACTTTTTAAAGATTTTTATTAAACTTTTTTAAAGATTTTATTTATTTATTCATGAGAGACACAGAGAGAAGGCAGAGACAGACAGGGGGAGAAGCAGGTTCCTCATAGGGAGCTTGATGCAGGACTTGATTACAGGACCCCAGGATCATGCTCTGAGCAGAAGGCAGACAAACACTCAACCACTGAGCCACCCAGGCATCCCTAAACTCCTTTTTTTTTTTTTTTTTAGTACAGATGTCTTTGCCAACTTCAGGAAACTTGTTTCACTTTCCCGTGGTCCCATGAATCAGCATCACATTATGGGAGGTCACTAGCTGGGCTTCTATTTGAAAGGGACACAGATGTTTTCCTACCAGCCTCTGAGTTGAGGTCATTTCTCAAACCTTGAATTTGCTATTCTCTACTATACACCACTGGCAGCTCTTCCTGAAACATTTGGCTGATCCAGTAACCACTTGGGCCAAGAACCTGGGAAGCTACCCTTGAGTCCTGAGTTTCTGGCTACAGTCCCAGCTGTTTGTCAACAGTGGTAGGGAGGACCAAGAGCCTTATATCCTTTATTAATGCCCAATCAGAGGAAAACAGAGGTAACTTCTGAGAAAACAGTGGGCATGGGAGGTTACCGTAGCCATCCAGAAATAGCCAGAAGCGATGGCATCAAGAGATCTCAAGTGAGAATTTTATTCTCATTTTAACAGTCCTGTTTTTGATGTGCATAGTAGCAAATACTATGAAAAAAAGTATTTCCCTGAAAGCAAATACACAAAGATGCTAATGGAAGGAATATGGATAATTGATGTTAGGGCAATGAGATGATGAGTAATATTTTTTTTTCTAAAATTTTGATGACATGGTTTTTGTATTCTTTAAAAAGAAAATATTAAAGTTATCTATTTTTCAAAAGTACTTTTTTTCCTTCTTTGATGAAACAGTATTCTAGAAATAGCCAAAGAAGACACATGGGCAGGTGAAACATCAGCTAGATTCCCAAATTCTGGATTTATTTTCTTACAGAATTTTCTGCGTGTATTGGAAATTTAGCAGGGGCTAAATTTACTCATTAGGTCACAGGATTTCAGATGATGAAGGGAAAGTGTTCACAGCAATGACCTAGGAGGTGGAAATAAAGCAACCCCTCCCCCGACCCCACTCCCAAAGTCCAACTGCTTCTAGGTTTCCCCTGGACTCCTGCAGCTGCCACTAGGAGCGCTCTGCTCCATTTTGCAATACTGCTCCTGCCTTCTGAATAGACAATCTCAAAATCCTGTCTCTTCCCATTTTTTTAGTAGAAATAAAGGCAAATTACAAAAAACTAAATAAATAAAAATAAGAAGAAGAACATCTATTAGAAACTTAAATAGAAAGCAAGTACAGGGCAGCCCCCGTGGCGCAGCGGTTTAGCGCCACCTGCAGCCCAGGGTGTGATCCTGGAGACCCGGGATCGAGTCCCACGTCGGGCTCCCTGCATGGAGCCTGCTTCTCCCTCTGCCTCTCTCTTTGTGTCTGTCTCTCATGAATAAATAAATTCTAAAAAAAGAAAAAAAAAAGTACAAAATCATGGAAATAAGCGATATAATGGAGAATAGGTTCTTTTATCTTAATGTAACTCAAATCTAGCCACAGATCTTTCTAGGAACACAGATTATAAATTTTTAAACCTAGACTGGTTTGGATGCTGAATGAATCCTTCAGAGCCTCTAACCTGGGGTAGCTGCTCTGCCTCTGGGTGTGTGAAAAGAGTCTCAGCTTCATCTTCTCTTTAAGGTAGCTATCCCAACTGGGTTCAGATAATGTTCAGCCACCCTGTGCTTCTCGTGTTTCTTGGTCTCTTAGTCTCCTGAGTATGGAAGGTGATTTTCTCTCAGCCCAGAATTCAGCCTCTGGATTTAGGCCTTCCCATGCCTACCTTACAGATAACTTTCTTTGCCCTTTCTGCAAGTCCATAAGACCCACACATTGTGCTGTCTCATCTAGTCATTTAAAACTTTTCATTAGGTAAATGTCAAGACTCAGTTTCTCCTATCCAGATGGCAACCTTGACACTCACACTTTCCAGAAGCATCTTAGTTTCAGTCATTCTAATCTGCTGTCCTAATAAGTATATATGTACTTGTTTAACCACGTGTCCCCAGTTGGTTCAACACAATCACCATCCCTGTGTCTTCAGCTAGTATCTCCTCCTCTTCTCAAAAATGGGCAAAAGGCCACAAACAGCAGATGGCATTTGGGGAGGATTACCTCACGTTTGCTCCCCCATCTGGCAAGTGGAAGACTGTATCCATACCATCCTTCAAAGCACCCCCCCAACTCCTGACCCTCAGCCTCCGGCTTTTTCCCTGGACTTTCCCTTAATTCCCGTTCTTCATCTGAGAAGTGCCTTTGACTGAAGACTCATTTGCAGAGCAGAGATAACGGACACCCTCTGAATCCACTGGATGTTCTAGCTGGCCTTGCTTCAGGTTACCCACTCCCCTCTCTGTCCCAGGTACTCTCTAAGCCCCCTCCTCGGTGAGCCATCTCACAGAATTCTACTCATTACAGTTTTACAACATCAAAATCCCTTAACCATATAGTAATAATAATAATACACATAGAATCAGAGGAAGGCTGATCACTCATACATGCTTCTAAGGGAAAATGGACAGCTCTCTTTCTGGTAAGAAAAATATGGGTCTCCACTCCACCACAAAAAAAAAAAAAAAAAAAAATCCCAGGATGCCCCAGAATTCAGTTTCTTCTCCTCATGACGTGTGGTAAAGCACGTCAGCTGCTCCTTGTTGCTGTGCAGATCACCCAACATCGGGTCACTGAGACAGAAGGCAGCGCTAGCTCGCACAGCTGATAGGATTAGGAGATGGTGCTTTGTCAGCCTTGACTGAGTCTGGAGAAGCCCTCAGCACACGCAGGTGAGCTATGAGGGAGAGCAGATGTGGGGGACTGTGATGGGTCTGGTTTTATGGTGCATTCGTTTTCTCTTTGCAGTGCATGTCTATGTATTGTCTTTTCTGTTAAGTTTGCAGTCTGGGGAGGGGGTGGTGGCGGTTTCCTATCGATAAAAACCTGTCCTTCATCACATCTATTTCAGGGATTGGCCACATGTGCCTCACAGGATTTTTGTGAGGCTCAAATGAGATTACATATGTGAAAGAGCTCTGAAAATATAAAGTTTTGTGCAGATGAAAGATATCATTCATTTAATTATAAATTTTGCATTAAAAAAGAATTAGATAATAAATCCCAAATTTGGGGGCATAATTACCTGTACGTACTCCTTTTCCCCCAATCTATAACACCCTGCCTCCCTTTCCTTCCGAGGCCCGGACAGGGATATTATTTATAATTTTGAAGGGTTTTAGCTTTCTAAAGCAGTTGATAGTCTCTAAAAAGCAGCATTACATTCATTTCTAAAGGAAAAACCACAAAATTACAAAACAACAAAATAAGTAAGTAGCAATGGAAAATGATGCATGAGAATATTTTAAAGCAGATGAAAGATGAATATAATATACTCGATTAGATTATATCTTTTTGATGGTATAATCCAAATCCTATAAGACATTATTCTTAATGACATGAGAAACACTTGAATGAAATTAAAGGGAGCATAGATATTATCATTTTTAAAACTTGCCTTTTAGAACAGCAGAAAAACAGGCTTGTGTTCCAAAAGTACAGAGCAAAGAGACGTTAGAACACTAAATCACCAGCCTTTCCTTCGGCAGGGTTGCTATGGTGACAGCAGGGCTACCGCACAGCCTCTCACTGCCTGCACTTCTGCAGTAAAAGCTTTCACTGAACACATGTTGGATTTTTAAGGCACACACCCCATCATCAAATACAAAGACATATTGGAAGTGGCTTTATGAGTCATTTGCAAAACAGAATTGTGCCTGTTTTCTTTATTCTGTATCGATGGGCTCCTTATGGGGTTATAAAATTCACTCATTCGTTCATTCGTTCATCAGACTGTTGTATATTGAGCACCTATTGCATGACGGGACCTGTACTAGGCACTGCCTATGACTCCTGGTGAAGACAGGCAAATAAGTGGGGAATTCGGAAACAAGATTATTAACAGCTCTCCCAGGGTACTTAAAAAACAAGTGTCCTGCATATATGTAAGGACTGACCTTGGAGGATCAGGGGAGGTTTCCTGGAAGACGCTGTCTCTAAAATGAAACTTAATGTATCTTTAGGAGTCGAAGAGGGTTAAGGAGAGTGAGATGCAAGAAATGCTCTAGACAAAAGAGACCAGCATGTGAACAGTCTAGAGGAAAGAGAAAGCATGATACTTCCAGAGAACTGAAAGTTCTACACTCTGAGTGTTAGTGTTATCCATGTGAATGTAAAGGCAGAGTAGCCAAGGGGTGGGGGTAGGTAAAGGAGAGAGGGTGGGTGGACGAGGAGTGGCAACACATGAGATCAGAGAGGTAAACAAGACCAGATCATAAAAGGCCTCTCTGCCACATCCAGGAGTTTAAATATTATTTGGAGGACAACTGAGAAGTCATTAATGCGTTTTAATGAAGAAACATAGCTTGATTTGGTCGTTCTGAAAGGCCTCGTGGAAAAATTTAAGAACTGGCAAGAAAGGAATAAAAGGCAAAATTGGAAGCAAGACAACTCCAGTTAGACCAACCACTGCTACAATAATCTGGGATGTTTGTGGTTTAGATTCTAAATGAAAATAGTAGAGTTGAACAGTGAGCAGAAGTAAGCAGATTCAAGATATTAGTACTGGAGTAGCATGGAGATGACTTGGTGGTTTCTGCCATGTGGGGGCCATGTGAGGGAGATGAAAAAGTCAAGAATGACTCTGAGGTTCTGACTGGGGCAACTCAGTGTGGGCTTTTCTACTCTTAGGCCCCCAGACTCAATTCTCAGTTCTCCGTAGGGAACTTAGAAGCACCTTTTGGTCTTAACAGTACATCCCTATGTCATAGTATGTATGTCCTTGAGCTCATAATTTTGGAAATAACATTGTAGGAATCATCCTGGACCATCAGTTTCCTGAAATCCTTATCTAGGACAGTGTGGGTATAGAAAGTATGAATTAGAAATCACCCCCTCCCTCCAGATAAAGGATTCTAAGATTACCAAGCTCACTGCTTAAGAAATCTAAGTAGGTTGAAAAGGCAGGAAGATGTATGGGATAAAATTTCTTTAGGGATTTAGGAAAAAGACAAATTGATTTTGCTAATCCTCTGATTTCAGGCTCTCTCTCAACTCACACTGCTTATTCCTAGATTTGAGATTTGAGGACCTCAGAAAAATGCTATTTGGAGGACAGACAAATGGGGATGGTGGTGGTTCATACACAATTTTCAAGGATTATAGTCCCCCCCTGTATAACACTGGGTATAAGGATCAGACTGCTTCCTGTCCATCTTGCTGCTAAAAATATCCTCCAATTCTGAACGAAGGGCATCTAAGTCATCATTTTTGTTGAGTTCCATCACTAGATAAGATTATAGCGAGTGTTCATAAGAAGGCCCATGAACTAGCTGTTGATTTCTATTTTAAGTCCTCCGTTGGACAGGGTTTTGAGCTTTTTTGAACAAATTTGAATGCCTCACAAATGCTTTTTCTGCCTGTCAGGTAAGAGGCCTCAGGAAATATTGAAGGGGTGACCTGGAAATATTGAAGGGGTGACTTAATGGCCCTTTGTAAAATTCTGTTCAATAAAGTGGGTACAGCTGTTCTGTTTTCCCCATGTAATCCTCACAGCTTCCCTTAAGGTAGATATCATTATCCCTCAGTTTCCGAACTTTGCGGTGACGCTCAGCTGGGAGGGAGCTGGGTGCTGCGGCGCAGCCGGTTTCCGACCGAGTTCAGGTGGGGCGTCCTCCCCTGGCCCCGGGCCGGGGGCTCCTTCCAGGCGCCGCGGGGCGGAGACGGGGAGGAGGCGGCCCTGCTGGCGCTTAAAGCAGCGCGGCTTCCCCGAGCCCTCGGAGGCGGCCTGCGGCTCGTTCCCGGCCCTTCTGCCCCCCCCCCGCCCCCGAGATCCCTGAACAGACGCTGTGTCAGTCCTGCGGCACCGGCGTGGCTGGGGCCGGGCGCAGGGGGGGCCCCGCCCCGCCCCGCCCCGCCCCGCCCCGCCGCTCCCGGCCGAGGTGGTTGTGGGCAGCCGCGTGTTGACCTAGAGCCGAGGTGGCAGGGAGGGGCCGCGAGGGAAAAACTTTCTCCATTTTGGCCCTCGGTGATGTCGCAGCTTTCTCCGCTCTCCTCCCGGACGGGCACCCCTTGCAGCCGGACCCCAGGTGCCAAAGGGGGGGGGGTCGGGCGCCTCCCGGCCGCAGGTGCGGGGCCGCGGCCTGCCCGCTGGGGGTCGGGCGCGCCGAGGGGGGCGGCGGGGGCGGCCGGGACCGGCCCCCGGGGTCGGGCAGGTGAGGGAGGAGGCGGGGAGGCGGCGGCGGCGGCGGCGGCGGCGGCACCACGTGTCCGGCCGGGGCGGGGCGGGGCGGGCGGGGCGGCGGGGCGCGCCCTCGGAGCCCCGCGCACGGCGGCCGCGGCGTGTGGGACCCGCAGCCCGCAGCCGGCGCCGGCTCAGCGCAGCGTCCTCGCCCCGTGCCCGCAGGTGCCTCCTCCTGGACGGCGGCCGCGGCGGCGCGGGGACCCGGCGGGCGGCAGAGCGATGGGACCCCTTCGGGAGACCAAGGTAAGGAGGGCACGTCGCGGGGACGGGCGGCAGCCTCCGCGGGCGCGGGAGACGCAGAGGGAAGGTGGGGCCGCGGGGCAGTGGGCGAGCCAGGTGAGCCGGGGGGGGGGGGGGGCACCGGGCGGGGGCGGGGACGCTGGGAGGGCAGAGGGGCATCCGCCCAGGTGCTGCGACCGGGAGATGGCACAGCAGGAAAAGATTGGAGGGGTTGACGTGTGGACGTGACGATTAAAAGATCGACTTTGGAGGGTTAATCCCGTCTCCTGAAATTGGGGATTTGGGGTCCAGCTCCCAAATGATGTCTGGAGTGTGATGAGACTAGGAAGGATCTGGTGACAGCAGCAGGGTCCCCAGCGTGTCCGCAGCCCAGCATCGGTTCAGGGTCCGCAGTGTGCCGAGAGTGGGTGACGTGGGATACCTGCTGGGTGACTGACGCGCAGCACAAACCCGGAGGCTGGGTGCGGCTTTCGCCCTGGATGCGGTGGTGCCTGAGCGACCTCAGGAGTTCCCCGCGGCCGAGGCTTTCCCCTCGGTCCCTGCGCGGTGCAGACCTCCCCGAGGTGTTGACTTTGGCAGCGACCCTGCCTGGTAAGCCGCGGGGAAATGGGCGGGAGGTCATGTTTCCAAATACTGTTTGTTACCCAATCCAAAGGCCTTTTTGGATTGCAGAGGTTGGAGGGAGCGGTGAGTTTTTTGCGAAGAGCTCCTCCTAGGAATCCATTTTAATAAGGCAGGGAGGTGGTGACCCCGAAAAACACTGGGCTTAAGGCTCATTCTACATCTAGACGATATGCCTCCTTGCATAAGCTTTTAGACTCAGTTTCCTCATCTGTAAATGGGGATTTAAGTTGGGGTTGTAAAGATCAAATGCGATAACGGTTGGGAAAGCACTTTAAAAATTGGAAAACCTTGCCAAGATAATACTTTTTATGCATTTTTAAAACCAAGCCATCGCCCTCTGTGTTTAATTCTGTGTTTTTTAAGGCGAGAGAGAGAGAGAAAACACTCTTCTCCTGGGTGTCCTGTAAGGAAAACAAAAGCTAAACATGATGTTAAAGGTGGAGCCATCTTACAGGGTATTGGATTTTTGTTTGCTTTTCTGTTGGCAAAAAGCCTTGTGTACCAGGATATTAATGAATAATTAAGATCCTGGCCGGAAGAGGAGGGATTTGAAAGATAAGTCTGCATGATCTATCGGGAAAGAATTGTTCCAGGTATATAGGGACTGCTCTGTGAGCAGACTGGAAAGCAGAAATCAAATTGTCACAGCTAATTCAGGGAAAGCAAAATGGAAGTCTAGAGGAAATCAAGTAACAAGCTGGAGTGTACTATGAGTAATAAAGAACCTTTGAGAGAAGTAGAAGCTTGAATGTGATAGAAAAACCCAGAGTGGGAAGGTGAGTTAGGAATCGCATGGGTGAATGGAATGGCTTTTCTGCTAATGGGTGGAAGAGTGTGTGTGTGTGTGTGTGTGTGTGTGTGTGTATGTATGCATGCACGCGCATCATGCACACACACCTATTCTCAAGTATGCTCTTCAGTAGATTGGAAAGATCAGCTCAGTGGCAGAGTTTTGGTGCTCATTTAAGCAGCTGAGATAAGGACTGCTCTATGAAGATTCAATATTCAGAAATGTGATTTCATAGACAGCCCAGAAGAAACAAACAAGAGTTAAGAGGGGGAAACAAGTTTCCTATTGTTTTCTTTTTAATGTCCAATTTTGAGAAGGAGCAGAGAGTGCAGCATCATGAGAAGGAGATTTCCCGAAGCCGAATTCCCCGTTTGATTCTTCGGCCCCATCTGCCCCAGCAACAGCACAAAGTGTCCCCAGCCTCTGAGTCTCCCTTCTCTGAGGAAGAGAGCAGAGAGTTCAACGCCAGCAGCTCTGGGCGCTCAGCGAGGACCATTAGCAGCAATAGCTTCTGCTCAGGTATAGTACCCATGGAAGCCACACACAATCAAGAAGTGTGTGCTCTGCTGGTGCATTGTGAATGGGCTGGAGTGTGCCCCTTAGAGCCTACATCTACACTTCTGTTATCAGGATGAATTGTCCTAGGTTGCACCTTTTTTGACCACTTTTGACCTTCACATACAGCAGGTTCATTTGGTTCAACCCTAATGGAAATTTGCACCTGTTTTAGATGTTCTTCTAGTTTATAATTTACTACATGACCTCTAAGTTTTGTTCCTATGACTCTCAAAAACTATTCCTTCAATAAATCTGGGAAATGTATTAGCTTGCGTTTTTATACAAGCAACCTTTCTAACCCTGCGCACATCTGATTATAGAATCCCCAAAGATGAAACAACTCCTAATAGATGAGGTCAGGGTCAAGGAGGTTTATGTCCCAGGGCCGGCCTGACCTTGTAGTTTAGAGGGAAAAAACATGAGCTTTGTAATCTGCCAGACCTGAGACAGAATCCTTGACCTTTGCAGCATTTTAGAAGCTGAATAACCTTGGGTAGGTTGCTTAACCTCCGTAAGCCTCAGTTATTACATCTGTAAAATGGAATCATCACCTACCTTATAGAGCTGCTGTAAGGTTGAATGACCTGAAAGTACTCCCTAGTACAGTGCCTGGCTGATAGAAATGCTTAGTAAATGATGGTTCTTAAAAAGATGAACTAGGGATGTCAGTTTGAGCACATGATTTAGGAAGTTTCCTTACAGTTGTGAACACATTTGGTAAAGGCACAAATCTCTTCAGAGCTCCTGATGATCACTTAACAGAACCTGTTATGACCCATGAAAGGACATGACTTTGAACAACTTGCATTCTTTGGAAAGTATCAGAAAATTGGATGAAATTTAAAAGAGTGACTGTCTTGTGAGTAATGAAGAATGTCTCACTCATAGTGGATATTCTTTAGAGCTTATTTAGGGAAAATGTAATTAGGAGGTTAGCACAGGTATGAGAAGGGACATGTGAATCAAGATGCTGTGATTAATGCCCCATTTTAGCAGGTTCCGATATTCCATTATTTTTGTATCCAGTATGTTTTTCAGGGTTTCTTTAAGTGCAGCTTTGGATTTCTTAACGTAATTTCATGAAATCTATCCCATGTGTAAATTGTACATTGGAAATACTATGCTGCCATTTTTTTTTTTTTTCTCTGTAAAGCCTCAGACTCTCTCTTGATTCTGGAAAAAAAAAATTCTATCAAAATATATTTTAGAGCTTGTTTCTTGCCATTTGGTTTATATGAATCTAGCTTAAAATGAAGACCCACTGATGGTTGTTTGATACTCTTGCAAGGAGAAAACACAAAGATACCTAAAACCTGGAACATGTTTGCAGAAGGCAATGCTGCTTGCTTTAACTCCATTTTGGAGCTCAGGCATTGTTTTGTCAGAGTGTGGGTGAACCCAGGGGATATCATTTCAAACTGACACTTTGTTTACATAACTCCATTACACATTTATCCCTGATATCTTCTCTAATATGGACTTCAGGGTGAGTAGTGTTGGGAAAAAAAAAAAAAAAAAAAAAAAAGGATGGTTGAAACAAAAGAAAAACTCTACATATGTTTTAGAAAATACATTAGGCAAACCAATACAATTACTAATTTTGGTTATGACTCACTCTCTCCAAGACCTATTCCTGGATGATCTCTCCTTCCCAGGAGACCCATCTCCCACTAAGGCCATAATGCTGTACATGAAAATCGAAAGCAGGTATTGATCCTTCCGCCATTAAGTAGCTGAGAATTGAGTGAAAGAAGCATCTAATTATGGGCATCTATAAACCGGTCTTTCCATCTTTGGCCTTGCATCCTGCCTCCGGGTAGGATTCCCTCTCTTCTTAGGCCTCATCTTTCTGTGTCGGTGCTTCCCTAAGGTTTGGGTCCATCCCTTTCATTCTCTGCCTTCCTTTCCTCCGATATGCCCCTACCCCACAACAGCTTTGAGTGCTGCGCTGACGAAAATTGACGGGAGCCCCCTTTAGGGGCGTGTTAATGATGCTTTAGGAGGTCAGTTGGTGGATGGGAAATAAATGGGTTTGGTTCTATGGGGAGCATTAAAGCTACAGGCATTGAGATAGAGAATGTAAAACATGTCTACCAGCAGGGGGAAATAGCTGGTTTTAATCCAGCCACTTTAACACTGAGGCCAGAATGTGTGTTGGCTGCTTAATCATGGCATTTAAGTTACAGACCAAGGTACATGCAAATGTGAAAAATGCCATCCTCTGCTAGGATTAACCTAAACTAATTTAGAGGTGTCTGTTGCTGCTGCAGCTTCATAACCTTATGGTGATCATTCTGTTTTAGCTTGTGTTCTTTAAAAATCATCACATTCACCAATGTGAAAGGGGACATGCAGAGTTAGGGGGATTCCTGTAATTTGAAAACTACATTTTCAGAACTGCAAACTGGACTGTTTCCCCAAATTTGTGTCAAAGGCATTAATTGTGAAGAGCATCATATGTTCTAAGATATTCGGTTTTTTAAAAAAGGATGTGGTGAGTTTACATGAAATTAAATTTACCGAATACAAAGAATTATCCTTTATTTTGAGAGTCTGGCTTCCCTATCCTTTATATATTACATAAGGAATATATATATATATATATATGTATATATATATGTACACACATATACAATACAATATATATACATATATACATATACAATACATATATACACATACATATTTATATAAATATGTTGCATTTATTTATACATATTTATATATTATATCCTATCCTTTATATATTACACATATATGTTTTTCATAATGTTATATTTTATTATAACAAAAGTCATGATGGTGGATGGTGGTTAAACTTGAGCAAAATAAATGACAACTAACTGTATGTTGGTGTGTTTTCCACATCTACCTTATGTTTTTCTTTTAATTTTACTGATCTGTGAAATTAATAGACCAGAAAGCATGTATTTTCAAAGTGACCTGTCCATTTTTGCCTACTCTCTCTATTCCTTCCCCCACTCTACTGCCTTCCCCTTATCTTCCCAAGGGAGTCTTGACAAGGAACATTTAATGACTTGATATTCTATATGCTAATTTGTATGTTGTATCTATCTCATTTCAGAGAGGAGTTGTGTGTGACCTTTTGCAATTCATTTGGGGTGTATCCCCAAAGAGCGTTTCTTTTAATAGCTTCTTATTAACAGAATTTCTTGGAAGATATGCATATATTTTGTTCACTTCATCAGCACGTACGTTTTGCACTCCCATATCATTCTCCTGATGAGTCTGTTCTTTACAGTTTGTTTTTAGTCTTAGTCACTGTGACCTTAATTGGGTACAGTTAAGTTTATGTGATATTGGAGGCCAGGCCCGATTTTGTGTGCATGGCAAGCAAAATATATATTCGTAGTAATATTAACTGAAGTTTAAAAAAAAGAATTCAGAAGGAAGTACAGGTAATAGTCAGTAGAAAGAAAATATCTGCTTTCATGTCCCCTCTTTTTTTTTTTTTTTTAAGATTTATTCATGTATTTGAGAGAGAGAGAAGGAGGAAGGGTACAGGGAAAGAGAGAGAGAATCTCAAGCAGACTCCATGCTGCATGCAGAGCCCAATACATGTGGGCTCAACCCCACATCTCCGAGATCGGGACCTGAGCTGAAATCAAAGAGTTGAACACTTAAATGACTGAGCCACCCAGGCGTCCCCCCTCTTTTATTTTTAAATAGTTTTTTTAATCCAGTGGTTTGGCATGACATCACCCCATTTTCTGTCCCCCCACCCCACTGCAACTTGTTTCATTGTAACGTGCCCATGAATTGATAAAACTCACCTTTGTGATTTGTGTCTCGGGTGTGACCCATTGAATCTAGGCCTCTGACAATTTTCCTCCCCTTTCTTCATTGGTAGTGAATTCTGTTTGTCACCCTACTGTGGCTCCAGCCACTCTTGGAAAAGCCCCTGACACGGGTAAGTCAGCCAGTCACCTCCATCAGTCACCTGATGTGGTTAGCAGCATGCTGTGCATTCCTCCTTGCTTAGTTGTGGTAATAATTACCCCTTGCAGCTGGAAGGCAGATGAATCTCTGGGTTTTATTCTAGTTCTCCTGGGGGTGCCTTGTAAGCATGGCAGGTAGAACAAATTATGTGTAGAGAACCCTGGTTGTTTTATGGGAGACCATTGATTTCTTGAAGTTATTTCCATGTTGTGAATATACACACATAGATACGTAGGCAAGTTTGTGATTTCACCTGTTAAAAACATGTGCCGGGTCTGTACACTAAATGGTCAGAATCCAAGATTCTTTGCAGTTGAGTCCTGAGTAAGGTGTTTGTGGAGAGTATTTTGGATTTTACAGTGGCTGGGAAGAAATCCTTCTTTGAGCGCCAGTGACCTAGAGGTAATCATTGCTGCTGTTTGTGGGAAGGACAATTAAGGCAAATTACAACCTGATGAGTGCCCTGCTATGACATGACAGTACCTCCAGAAATTTGCCAGGCGTTGTCAAACAGAAATATTTCTGCTTTGCTTTTGTCCAGTTGAGGAAACTTGGCATCTGGATAGAGTAAACCTTTGAACCCAATAATCAGGATGGAGGTGAACTGCTTCAACTGAAGTGAGCTATAATACTGAATTACATTAAAATTGAATGACTGCCAACCTGCTGTGACGAAAAAAAAACAAAGACCCTAAGACTTTAGTATCATTTTAATGATTAGGGGACCCAGGCACTATTGCATAATAGAGATTTCAAGTGCTTAGCTGCCTCAGCTGCAGAAATAAGTATCTAAAGATATAGGTTACAAAAAAATAAAAAATAAATAAAGATATAGGTTACAAATGAAGGGTACCTGGGCAGTATTTCTTTGAGGATATAGTGACTGCAGTTAGGAGGGCAAGAGCAAAATTTTTTTTTGCCATCTAATAAAAGAAATACATAGCAGTGGGGACAATGAATGGTAATCATGATGAAATTGCACCGTGCCTAAGAGCAAATTATGGTTCTTAACATGAAAATCTTTTATGTACTAAAATACTAACATTCTTCTAAAACAATGTTTTAGAACAATGAGAAACAATGAATTGTTTCTCAATTTCAGAGAATGGTTTTGTCTACTTTTGAATCCTCAGGAAAACTTGTTTAATACTTGGGGCTTTGGCCCCACCCTAACATATTATCACAGAATGGGAGGACCCAGGAATCTGTTGTGTGGTTGTTGGTTTTTTTTTTATTTTTTATTTTTTGGCTTTCCAGATGACTCTTATACCTCATGAAGTCTGAGGTTCAGTCCTTTGTGGTCTGTGTGGGTTTGGGAATTTTGGATGAGGGATGTGAGGAGCCTACCCCAGTGGCTTCACAAAATGAAGAAAGATCAAAGATGACAGAACTGATGGCCAGACACACTAAACTCATGGCATGCGGCAAGAAAAATGCCTCTGCATTCCCTGGAAATGATAGCTTCTCACTCTGTTTTTACAATTCCCGTGTCATTAGTCTTAGCATTAATATTCCTTATATCTACATTATTGGTGTAACTTGTGTCCAAATAGTAGACAGGTACGGGGGAGGAGAAAGCATTTTCTTCCTTTATTTTCCCAAATAGTCCTCTCTAGATTTACCATCTCTAGCATACTTCTAACTCTTTTGCATTTACTTTCTTTGGTATTAGGATGATTCGGGATATACTGAAAGTAGGTATACTGGGTACACTGTTGGTGAATACCCAGTGGATTCATTGAAAGAGAAAAAGAGAAACTAACCTAGGAGTAACAGGATATTCACCATTTTTTGCAAGATTCCACAAAAAAATGTAGTATCCAGTAAGCATTTATTAAATGCCTACTGAGGATCAGAATTGTGCTGAAGCAACGATAATGAATAAAACACAGAGAATGAAAAATCAATTACTGCCTTAACCCTGGTGCCAGAAAATAAGTGGGATAACACATCTTTAGATAGAATTCTCACACAACTACCTTTACTCACTTGTTTTGTTTCCCTGTCCCCTTTGCCTACACCCACTCTACACACACTTCCTCCTTATAATTTGAGTTTCTTGCTCCATTTATTATCCACATTGGTCTCACATTTCATAAACCCAAGGACTCAAAGAAGTAACGTTAATTAGTGCAGTGCAGTGGATAAACTGACACCAAGAGCCTTGGCATCACAGACCTGAGTTAAAAGCACAAAATGAGATTGAAAGGTGGGCCAGGTCAGATCAGGAAAGGTTTTATATGCTGTGCTAACCTGATTCATGAGATCAAGGATCTATACAGAAACTAGAATAGTAGTATAGAGAGTGGGGCCACCTGAACAGATGACAATAAAGGGGACTCTAGAACTGGACAGCATGTGCCTCTTCTAACGATATTCAAAATTCTAAAAATTCAGGTATTTGACTAACTGCTAGCTCAGTCCCACGCATAAACAGCTGAATGTGGCTCATGGGCTGCCGTTTTATAATTCCTAAAGATATTGCAGTCATGGAAGGGTTTTCAGCAGGAAAGAATTATGACTAGATTTATGATTTAGAAAAATCTTTCTGATTATGTGTTGGTCAGTAGATGGAAGGAAGCAGGAATGATGGTAAGGAGCCTGCCTGGTTTGAAGGCCATTGTGGCAGTCTAGTTAAAGACTGATAACATGATATATAAGAGGATTTGGGGGCTAAAACATGTGGGTCGTAGTTGCCAATTGCAAGTGGAAGGGGCAGGAAAGTGTTATATCTCATTTTCCTCTGGATGAACACAAATGGAGCAGCAGGACTGGGGAGGACAATGAGTCAGGTTAACAAATTCAGATGAACCATTGTTGCATTTGAGATAAAGGGAAAGATCTGGAGCTCCAAAGAGAAGTCAGAGATGTTGGTAGCTGAAGTCCATGGAGTTGATAGTATTACCTGAGGGCAGGGCATGGAGAAAGATGAGAGGCCTAAGGCCAGATCTCTGAGGTAAAGCAAGAGTAGACAAAAAAAAAAAAAAAAAAAGGAAATTAAGGCAACCAAGGAAGAGTTCAGAGAGGAAGGAGGAGAGCCAGGGCTGACAGTGTCTCTAATTCTAATGGAAGAGTTTTGAGAAGAAACTAGTCAGCAGTTTCTGATGTCACAGTGAAATTAAGGAAGGGGTGCACTAAAAAGTGTTCAAGGATAAATGCACTAGGTTATCAGTGTTCTTAGACAGAAATAATTCCAGAAGATCATGGAGATGGATCCAAACTGCATCAGGCCAAGATATGAATGGAAGGTGACAAATAGAGTGTAGACAACTTTTTAAAACAAGTTTAACTGGCATAGGAAAGAGTAAATAGAATAAAAAGAAGTGTTGCATTTGTAGTAAAGACAGTGTTTATCAAATAACAGGCATTTTGATAAGTTTTCTAGGCTGAGGGGAAATAGACAAAAACACACAGGGAGATATATATATATATATAATATGTATGTATTAATAATTATTAATGCGAGCGCGAGAGAGACACAGAGATGGATTGAGAGAGAACAGAAAAGTATTAACTTTGTAATAAGACTGGGGGTGAACCCGAGAAGACATGTTAGGAAGAAAAGAAAGGCTGGATGTGAATATAGGTAAGTATATTTACAGGTCAGAGTAGGTAGCAGAAGGATACATTCCACATTAGGGTTTCCTCTGTCATACCACATGACCAAGCTGGTTTTTAAATCTGTTGAGTTACCTCAACAACTTTGTACCTTATGCTATGCTCACAGGTGTCCCTATGCATCATCCTATTGACTCTGTTCCCTGTGCTGTATCTTTTATTCCTGTGACTTATTCATTTCATAACTGGCAACCTCTGGTTCCCACTCCCCGTCACCTATTTTTCCCTTCTCTTTCCCCTTGTCTCCCCTCTGGCCACAATGTTTGTTCTCTATATTTGTAGGTCTGAATGACTGCTCTCCCTCTTTTTAGGGAGCCCAAACCAAGCTTCCCAGTGCATACCAGTGCTCTGCATATAGCCTCATCCAACACTCACCCCCTCTCCCTGCAGAAACTCATCCTATAGGCTTTTTCCTGCTCAGTGTGAATTTTCCTGGGCCTTCCTTTTTCCTGGCTGGCTCAGTCTTTATCCTGTCTTTTGTGTGGGTGCCCTTACAGTTAGCCTTCCCCACAGACACTAATCTAACCCTCAGAATTCTTGAGTCCATGGACCCTAATGCTAATTATTGTATTTTTTAAACTCAGAAGTAAAAATATGCAAACACATTGAGTGGATATAATCACATTTATAGGTTTTATTTTGTTTTGCTTTTTGCCAAAGTGAGATCATGCTATATTGATCGGTGATCCTTTCTATTTATTTGTTAAGTGAATATTTATTGAACATCTGTTGTGGGCAAGGCACTATCCCAGAAGCTGATCTAGAGTGATGGACAGAGTTACTGACAGAACTCTTGCCGTCCAGGAATGTGTATCCAGGCAGTACCTGTACCTGTCATTGCTTGTCAGCACAGAGAAGTCCCCTCATTCATTGTCATGACACCACATATCCCACTCTAGAGAGGGCTATCATTTATTCAGTCATTCTTCTGTAGATGGGCATTTTGTCCGTGGGGCTAACCTTCAAAATTTGGAATGTATTTTATGAATATCACTGGAAGTAGACTGTTATATGAGCATAATTCTCTTCTTTCTCTGTTCCAAAGTAAATACCGTGATACACATATATCATCTAAAACAATTTTTTTTTCAAATAGAAAAAACTCAAATGTAGCAATTGCAGGAACTCTAAGAGTATTGTTTTTTCCATAACTTTCTTCCATTTGTATCCCTTACTCCTTCTTGACTATCACTATGTTCAGATTTTCAATGTGAGAAAAATAGAAGGGAAAAATCTTTACATTGCTACAAGACAGCTAACTATAATTCAGGTGTTCATAGAGTGGCTTGGAGTATCCTTGTTATAAAGTTTTCAAGAGATTATAAGATAACTTCTTGGTCTGTGTGTCTGGCTCTCTCTTCTCTTTCCTTCTGATCCTTCCAGTTCTCCTTCCATCTCCCTCTCTCCAACTTCTCCCACCAAGGAACCTTAAAAAAATAAATAACCGAGTCTTTAAGAAGGCATAGCCTAGAAACTGCAAATAAACTTTTATTGCTAAGGAGAGGGAAGGTCAGATGTATTAGTAATATGCCTATTTTGGAAAGATCATAACCCTACAAAGGACCTGGCAAAAGAAATGGAAGCCTGAGGGGCAGATTCCTTCCCCACACCCCTCGTCAGATGCACCTGTCTTAGGGCAGTGACATAGCCACCCTGGTTCCTCAGTTTCCACACCAGCTACTCCCTCACCAGAACTCCATAGATTCATTCCTCACACTACATTAACTATGTAGTTGGACCAAGATGTTTTCCTCTCCAAATTTCTTCTCCTCTGGCTGCTCACACAAATCAAACAACTTGCTGCTTGGAAAAAACCAAGTAGAGTCAGGCCTTTGTTTCCAGTACAGCTCGAGTCCTATGAAGAAATGGAGACTTGCCTCCTTTTGCTTCGTCTTCCTCTCCTGCCTAGGGCTGCACCAGAATGACGTATGAGAGCACTCGAAGCTCCAAAATAGCTCAGAAATCCTGGGAATGTTTACATGTGAGACAATTATTTTGTCTCCAAGAAACCAGAGAGACATTCATTAAATAATTACTCCACTCTCCATTTTTATAGATGTAGGTGACAAGTCTTGGTGGAAGTGCTTCATTTGCATTCCTTCCCCAGCTCATTTTCATCAGCTCACACATGCACTTGCTTGAGTATACACATCCTTAAAAGCAAATAAGCTGCTTTGACTCCTCATCTCCTTGTGCCTGCCCTCATAATTCTCTGCTTCTCTTCACAGCAGAACTCCATGATTTGCCCTTGTCAAGTGTGTGGGTGACCATGCTGGCAGATCTTTCTCTCTTCTGCCCTCATTTTCCTTGACTTCTCAGAAGCACTCAACACAATTGAACAAACCTTTCCCTTAGGGAGGATTTTCCTCCTTAGCTTCTGTGGTCCCAATCCTCTGAAGTTCCTCCTGCCTCTCTAGTCACTCCTTGGGCATCATTGCTGGCTCCCCTGTCTCCCTGTCCTCATAGTGTCACAATGCCCTCTTCTCCTCCTGCCCTCCCCAAGGGTATCCATCTTTAAATTTCTCACCTGTAGGTTGGTGATGTTCCCAGCCTGTCCGCTTAGCTTCAGTCTCTCATATACAGCTGCCTACTTGATATCTTCAAGGTCATGGTTAATTTGTGCTTCAAATTTAACATATCAAAAACAGATATATATATATATTTTTTTTTAAAGAAAGAGAGAGAGCATGAGGTAGGGAAAGGACAGAGAGAGAGAGAGAAAATCTCAAGGAGACTCCACCCTCAGCACAGAGCCTGATACAGGGCTTGATCTTATAACCCTGAGATCATGACCTGAGCCGAAATCAAGAATCGGACACTTAACTGACTGAGATACTCAGGTGCCCCTCAGAAACAGAATTCTTGGTTTCAGCCCCTACACACTCATAAACCCATTTTTCTCTCACTCAGATATGACCACCATGTACCTGTTGCTTATGCGAAAAACTTTGAAGACATCTTTGATCTCTCCCTATTTTTCATTATCATGAGTTAAATACTTTGGATTATTTTTCCCAAAATATTCCAAATCCATCTACTCTCTTCAAAATTTTCCCTGCTACCACCTAGTCAAACCACTGTCATCTCTGATTTCCACCAGGGCCAGGGCCTCCACACATTTATTTGCTTCAGCTCATTCATTCCTAAACCACAGCATAGTGGTTAAGAAGGAGGCTTTGGACTTAGCCTGTTTGGATTCTTATCATGGTTCTACCACTTACTGACTACAACTTCAGGCTGGTGGCATAAATGCTAGTACTAGTTTTATATGCCCTCTGCAAAGCAGGATGATACTAGTGCCTGTCTCCAAGGGATATTAGACTGTTAATTAAGACTTGTATTAAGTGTTTCGAACATGCCAGGTACTTAGTAGGCACTCTGCAGGTATTAGCCAGGTATATTATAATTACTACAGGGTGTCCTCCACAAGCCAAATTGTTGTCATCTGCTTAATGCATATTATGGCTTCCATCGCATTTAACATAAATTTGGGATTCCTGGTCTATGGTCCTGTGCTCCTGTGCATGCTCAGGCTATTGCGTCCCTTCAGTCTTTCATCAGCCTTCTCTCCCTCTCAACCTGCCCAACCTCCTTCCAGTTTCCTTGGTGCACAAACTCCATTGTTGTTCCCTCCACCTGGAGTTCTTTCCCCTTCCTTTTCCATGATCATTTTTTTTTTTTGTCTCAGCTAGAATGACCTCTTCAGGGCCTTCCATGACAACATGTCAAATGACATAACTTCCCACCCACCCCACCTATTTAGTCTGTATGATATCACACAATTTGTTTCATTAACAGTACATCACAATCAAATATCTTCTCTATGTAATTATTTTTTTACTGTCTCTTTCCACCACTAGAACATAAACTTCTTCATGACAAGGCTCTTAGAGAGTCTTGATCATCATAACATCACTAATATCTAGAAGGCTACCTGGCACATAATAGGAAATCAGTAGCTATTTGTGGAAAGACTTGGATGGGTAGATGGATGGGTGAGTGGATGGGTAGGTGGATGGACGAATGGATAGGATTCTTGAACTTTAGCATTGACTATTGTATTGGGTAGTGTCACATTGAATAATACTGAAGCAAAGTCACTTGTGAATTCCCACTCCAAAAAGATGCTAAAATTAGGTAAAGGATGAGAAGTTCAAATTTTCCTGTTCCAAACCTAGAATGCAAAATTATCTGAATGGCAAACATTATATGGTTACTGTGTTGAAGCAAGAATATTGGAAAACTAGAACCAGCTAGAATTTCTTGCCTCAAATTTTTGTGGCCTGTTTATTATGGGATGGCTTCTTTCTAACAGCTTCCTTTTGTCTGTTTTTAATTTGGGCCTTCCCAGAATTGCTGCTGTTTCCTCTTGGAACAAAGATAGGTAGAAAAATTTAGAAAGAAACTAGCCTTTAGTGGTGGAAAAAAGCAAGGACTTTAGAGGCAGGCAAACCTGAGTTTGAATCTTGAGTCCCTTACTTGGTAGCAGTGTGACTGTGGAATCTTTAACCTCTCTAAGCCTCATTTGTCCTACCTATAAAATATTATTAAAAATCAGTGTTATAAAAAAAATCAGTGTTATGTGATAGCTACTTAATAAATATCACTTTTTGTGTCTTATCTCCATCCTTTCAGTGCATTTGAATGGTTTGTGGTAAGAATTTCACAGGGTTCAGATTAACCATGAGTTTAGGCTATGACATTTTATGTCTCCATCAGACTGTCTTGAGAAATGACAGTATTGCTGGCACAGGAAGAGTACAAACACCCATAGCAGTGTTTGGCACATAGTAGGTAATAAATATTTGTTGGATGGATGAATTAAATAGTCTCGGTCATTCGTGACAATCAGCTAGATTTCCCTGTAGTTTAAAGTAGTGTTTCCTTAGAATAGCAGTGATTTTGTCCTCCATATGATGCAACTGAACATTGAACAGCATCGAGCCATAATGGAATGTTTCAAGACATTATGGCAAAACCACATTTTCTTCTGCCTGATGTTATTTTTAAGTACATCTTCTGGAATTGTTTAGTTCAGCATTTTGGAAAACAAATGAGCTCTGCGATCTAATTCAAAAATGAACCAGAAGTTGTAGAAATGTTTCTTGGACTTTGAAGAAATATTTTATTTGTAATCTTTAGAACCTAGTGTTTTATTCTTGTATGTAATTGGTACAAGGATGTTGAAGTAGAGACTTGGTCATCATAATTGCCACCAGAAGTTTGATAACAGTGGTTGGTAGGCACTTCAATTAAATATCAGGAAATTATGTAATACACACACACGCACACACACACACACTTTGGGCAATCTTAATCCTTTAAGATGTGGATTTTAAATGTATATATACACAAAAGCATATATATATTCACTTTGCAAAAATTATTCATTGCTTTCAAAATTTTGTCAAAAAAGCATTGCAAAGTAATGTGGAAAGAATAGATTTCCTAAAATTTTTCTTAAATGATAATAATAAAGTTAACATCTAACCTCACACTGCATTTTAAAATGAGCTCTAAGTGGATTACATTTGAATGAAAAATTAAACTAAATATCTAGAAGAAAGTATAAGTAAATATTTGATTGATTTTGGAGTGAAGAAGGATATTCTAAGTATTAAAAGATTGGAAGAAATCGCAAAGGAAAATATGGAGAGATTTGACAACTAAAAAGAGAAAGAGGTTTGAATGTTAAAACATAATAAATTAAAAACAAACAATAAACTCAATGAAATACAACAAAGGGCTAATGCTTTTCATAAATAAGGATTCCTTACAGATCCATAAGAAATCCTAACAGTTAGTAGAAAAAGTCAAACTAATAATTCATAGAATTGTAAAAAGGGCCAGCAAACATATGAAAGACATTGTGCCTCACTAAATTAAATATGTGCAAACTAAAACATCAAAAACAAATTATTCATTATTTACTTGGCAAAAATATAAACCAATAGTATTCAATAATGGTGGCATTTTTATAAGTGGGATACTCCGATTCAATAATGAGAATTTAAGTTGTCTCAAAATTCTTTGAAGGCTTAGTAATTCCACTTTGGATGTACATTCCATGAGATAATAAAAAAAATTGACCAAAGATTTATTTATTTATTTATTTTAGAGAGAGGGAGAGAAATTGCATGCCTGTGAGCAGGAAGAGGGGCAAAAGGAGAGGGAGGGGGAGAGAATCTTAAGCAGGCTTCATGCCCAGCATGTGAACCCAACATGGGCTCCATCTCACAACCCTGAGATCATGACCTGAGCTTAAACCAAGGGTTGGGCACTTAACTGACAGAGCCACCCAGGTGGCCCGAAAGATTTATTTTCATAATGTGTTATTAAAGCAATTTCAATAATAGTGACAAAATTGGAAATAACCTAAAAACCGCTGCAAATGGAATTGATTTTTTAAGTGATATGTTTATATCTATTTTAAATAATTACTTGTTTAAAATAATGTTTTTTTGAGAAATTAAATAAAACATTTGGGACTTTTAAAAACATATTTAAAAACAGAATATTACAATGAGTCCCCATATACTTTGCTTATCTACTTTGTCCAGATTAATAGCAAAATATTGTCACGTTTGTTACACATATTCCGTTTTTCTTTTTTTTACTTTGCTGAAGCATTTTATAGGCAAATCTCTAGACCTCATGTCATTTCATCATGCCTACATATGCACCTCAGCATGCATTTCTTTAAAAAACGGACATTTTCTTACATAATCATAGTGCTATTTTCATTACTAAACAATTAACATAATTCTTTAGTATGATAGAGAACATTGAAATAGCATCAGTTGTCTTAAAGGTATCTGTTAGCTTCCTTATAGCATTTAACCTGGAGGCCAGCAAACTTTTTCTGTAAAGAACAAAATAGTAAATATTTATGACTTTGCTAGCCAGATGATCTGTGGCACAATTATTCAACTCTGCCATTGTAGCTTGAAAGCCACAGTAGACAATATCTAAAGGATTCAGCATGGCTGTGTTCCAATAACATTCTATTTACAAAAGCAGGCAGCAAGCAGAATTCGCCTGCGGGTTGCAGCTTGCCAGCCCCTGATTTGACTCATTACTCTCTGTTCTCCATATATTTTATATGGTGGACAATAGCTTTAAAGCTTTGTTAGATGCAGGGGAAATTTTCAGAGCAAGAACACCTCATGGGGAATGCTGTGTGTTTATCTGGCATCCCTTCAGAAGGTAGATAATGTCTGTTTGCCCAACATTGGTGATGCTAAAAATGGGTACAGATGGGCAAGTCCTGATCCTTTCACTGTAAATTCTCCATCAGACTATTGTCTGATGGTTTCATCCGTTATGTGTGTTATTTAAATCAATTATTTCATTAGAAATAATTACAAAATAGGGCAGCCTGGGTGGCTCAGTTGTTTAGCGCCGCCTTCAAGTCCAGGGCCTGATCCTGAAGTCCCAGGACCGAGTCCCATGTCAGGCTCCCTGCATGGAGCCTGCTTCTCCCTCTGCCTGTGTCTCTGCGCCTCTCTCTCTCTCTCTCTCTGTGTGTGTGTGTGTGTCTCTCATGAATAAATAAATAAAACCTTAAAAATAAAAGAAATAATTACAAAATAGTAACTTTCTGTTTCAATCATTTCATCTATTTTCATTAACCAGATGCTTCTCTAAGGAAGGACTTCCCAGTATCAATGAGGGATTTCAGTTATACTGAAATATAGTTTGTATAGAAATGGTTTTTAAATCAGGATTTATGCTAGTTTGTTCTTTCCTTCTAATTGCGAAATTTCAATACAAAAAATTGGTCCCTGGGTCACTGCCAATGATTTCTAGTAGGTTGGGATTCTTTTAGGTGGAAAGGATCTTACTTTCTCTCTTTAGTTTTATTTTTTTATATGACTATGCACTCACAGAAATTTTGTTTGTGTATCCAATGGCTATCAGTCAATTGCATTAATTATTTGTTCTTTCTGATGCTCAGATTATTCCATTTTTGACCAGTGTGGGCCTTTTTGTATCAGCACCTGTCTTTAATAGCTTCTTTCTTTATAGCCTAACAAGTTCCAGGGGAAAGTGTTCAGAAATCAGAATAATGAAACTGAATATACTATATGTTGAAACAAAGCAAAAAGAAAAAGCAAGTGAGCAAGTAAACCATACGCATAATTAAAAGATCAATAAGAAATAGACCAAATTGTTCAGTATTTCTTCAGGGTACAACAGTTATAGGAAACTTTTCTGTTTATTTTTACTTTCCTTCTGTGTACTCTTCTGCAGTCTTATCTAGATTCTCTGCATTAAGAATTATTGCTTTTATAATGTCAAAGTTTAAGTTAAAATTTTAACAACCCCAACAGATTTCCTTTAATTTATCAAATTCCTTTAGTAAATTTAAAATAAGACACAAATTATTTTAGAAGATACTTACACCTTTTTCCAGAATTATAAGTAGACCAGTTGTGCAATTATTAACCATATCCCATATTCTCAAAGAGCTTGTAATGTAAAGAGAGAGGAAAAATAGATTTAAAAACATTTTTTTTAACAACCTCCAGGCTACAAAATTATAATAGATGCCTGTTTCTCCCATCTGTCCTTACAGACCTTAACATTTTTTCCCCCCTAAACAACGATTTGGAAACTATTTAGTAGGTACGTTTCTTAACAGCACTCTGGGTGGATCATGACTTCTGGGACTTCTGGATCTGTGAGGATTCTTTGTATATGCTTAATCCTGTATGCTGACAGATTCCAAGCAAACGAACAGCAGGAACAAAATGACCTATTCCTTAGCATAGATCAAAGAAGAAATGTGAATTAGTCTCCTTCCCTACAGATGGTGATCAAAAGTAGCCTTGATAAGGGTCACTTTTACCCCTGTTCCACCAGGAACCATCCTGGGCCCATTTAAGTGAGATTTAAAATTATTGACCCCAGAAGGAAGTCATCCTATATTTTCAGATGGATCACAATGTGTAAACATGAAACGTGGTCCTGTTTTATGTTTTTTTTAAATGAAGTTATATTTATCATAAATAATGAAGAAGTATAAGAGCTCAATTATGGAAAAAAAGAGCTCAATTAGTGTAGAGTGTGTGTGTATGTGTATATGTGTTCGTGTGTGTATATATATATATATATATACACACACACACACGCACACATTTATATAAAAACTCCTCCCTCCCCAGAGACTGACAATCTTCTACATGCTCTTCCTAAAGGCTTGCAGTAAAGCTTTCCTATGCCAAGACCAGGCTGAAATGTTTTTGTTTTTCTCAGGCATTTTTCTGGAAATTTGAAACACTCCACACGTTTTGGATAGGTCATTCAGGATTTCTGTCATTTCCTGCCTTGAAATAGTTTCCTCATGGTGTTGTACTAGAATTTTTTGTCATTGATAATTTCGTTGTACTAACACAACTAATAAAAGCCATAATTGTAAATATTGCGGTTATAAACCCATGGGTTCCAAAGGACAAATTTAGCTAGTAGCAGCAGGAAAACAGAGGGCATACTCGAAGGGTTTAACCAAAGTGGGTTTAATAAATAAATCTCTGTAATATGTGCTTGATCCACATGTAGTTTGGCACAGAGTAAGATTAGACATGAATAACCAAGAGTATCAACTTGACTTCAGTCTTAGAATCTCGGAGTAAATGTCAACGGAGAATATTTTACATACAATTTTGGGAAGGAGTATTACTTTCACCTGGACTAGCAATCTGCTTCCAACTCTGACCCTGCAGTTACAGAGGAGGAGGAAGAGAAAGGAAGGGGAAGGAAAGGAGAAAAGGAGTCTTAAATTAAGACTTGTTGAAAAAAGAACCACCTTTTCAGTGCTGCACAGAGAAAAATACCTCAGGTGTCACAGGCTAGCGGATGACTCCCTGGTACATGAACTTTGTTGCCTTTGCTCAGGTCTTCCTTTTGCATACCTGAAAGTCTGTTCCCTCTAATAGGAAAAATAATGGCTGTGGGTGGGGGCATGGGGTAAATGGGTGATGGGCATTAAGGAGGGCACATGGTGAGATGAACACTGGGTGTTCATTCATACTATATGTTGGTGAATTGAATTTAAATAAAATTTTTGAAAAGGAAAATCAATGACCCCGCCCTTTCCAAAACTATTTTCCTTTGTTAGTGTTGATCTCATCACACATAACAAGAGAATATCCCAAACTTTTCTGGTAAGTTACCGATTTTCTTACGTATGGATTTGCCTTAACAGGCTTGCTGGTTTATAGGAATGTTGTTTAAGTGATATTTACCCAACTCCTTTTGCTGATTTATGAGGGCCATTGATATGGGGGCTGGGTATAATGCCGGTAGGCTGGTTCGGTGCCAACACTTTGTTTAACCAATGAAAGATCATGTCTGTATTCCCATTATTTCTCCCTCAATATGAAGCACAGTACTAGACAGTTAAGAAATGTTGGGTGAACACTAGTTTCTGTAGTGATTCTGATGCTGTACGAGGTACCTATAGTTAAAGATTTATTTAGGTCTTCATCTTCTCAATCCCTTCCCCTGGAGATACTAACTGTAAATTTTGATGACACATTCCAGGTAAAAAAAAGTTGCCACTGCCTTCCTTAAACTGCCACTATTCTAAATAATTTCAGGTCCCGATATTTTTTTAATTTAATTTATTTATTCATGAGAGACGCAGGGAGACAACCAGAGACATAGGCAGAAGGAAAAAGAGGCTCCCTGCGGGCAGCCTGATGGGACTTAATCCCAGGTCCAAAGGCAGACAGACACTCAACAACTGAGCCACCCAGATGCCCCTCAGGTCCCAATTTCTAACCAGACCCTAGCACTTAATTCTTGACATCATTAGCACTGAAAATATGGCTTATACGTAATCCTTATTTAACTTGGGCAAAATGATAATAGAACCAAGAAAACATTTTTTATTTACATAAATTATAATCTTGACAGTGTTAATACTGGAAATTGTTTGATTTTGTCCCCTTGAGTCTGAGCATTTTCCAAAAAAAAAAAAAAATTTTGCTTTTTAGTTTAGTGAATCTGAAGCATGGGTTTTTATTTATCGGGGCCATCTCTCTTTAAAAAGAAGTAATTTATGGAAGTGACTCATAAGGAAATAATTTTAAAGGCAATGGGTAATTTCGAATGATTAGACTTCATTTGCTTGGGTTTATCTGCTTTGGGATCAGAATCAAGAAGGAGGACCTCCTGAAGCAATGTGCAGGCCTGTTGAGCCTTGTAAAAGTGCTGGAATCCATTTGAGTAATTAGCAGCTTTGCACCTTTAGGCAGGAGCTGGGATTTCTTTTGATGGAAGCATGGGACATGCTAATGTCAGAGAAAGGCACGGCCAGTACGTGATGAAAGAGCTGAGCAGTAGCAGCCAGGAGGGGCTCGCATCACTGTCATTCATGGCCAAAGTTTCTTCCGGAGTTTGGTAAAAAACAAGGCACTTGTAAAAGAGCAGCAAAGGCAGAAGGCATGAACAGTGCACTAAAATCCACTCACTTCCAGAAATGGACCATTGAGGTCCTGTGTATACTAATATGTCCAAAAGTTTAAAAAAAAAAAAAAGATTGCGAGAGATGATTCATTTTACCAGTGCCAAGTTCACTTTGTTCCAGAAACTGGGCTATTTCATAATAAAATCTGAAATAAAAGCCAAAAATGAAGCGAAAGCAGTGATATCTTAGATAAATTCTAGTCATCTTAATTCAGGCAACCAATATATTTTATTGATGCCTAGTTCTGTTTCTGTCTTGATTAAAGATGTGAAAATTTAAGAGAGCCTTTCACAGGGGGCAAATTATTTTTGTTCCTTTAATATTCATAAAAGCATAATAGTCCTAAAGTTGTTAGTACTAAAAGTCTCTATCGTTTTTTGTTTTTTTGTTTTTTTGTCTAATGAGTTACTAAAGTAGCTCTGCCATCAAAATACTTAGTAATGAATATTTACCACTAATTGGCTATTTGGACATACTTTTAAGTAATATTGATTTACTTTAAATTCCCATACAGTTCTCCTCATCAAAGTATAAATGAATTAACCAACCATCATAAATATTTAATAATTATGGAAAGCATTTATAGGAGTCAGCAGTATGGCTTACCTGTTTGCCCGATAAGCATCTACACAGGTCACTTCATATATTACACATATTATTAGCTTACAGTAATGATCCTAGTAATAATCTACAACTTGAAAGTTAAGGGGTGTTTTGTCTTTTTTTGTTTTTTTAAGATTTTATTTATTTACTCATGAGAGACACAGAGATAGAGGCAGAGACACAGGCAAAGGGAGAAGCAGGCTCCATGCAGGGAGCCCAATGTGGGACTCAACCCCGGGACTCCAGGATCACGCCCTGGGCAGAAAGCAGGCACTAAACCACTGAGCCACCCAGGGATTCCCTTAAGGGGTGTTTCAAATTTGTGTATCATTTTCATTTTACCAGTTTATCCCAGGTAACAAGATATTGGATTGATATATTTTGGGATGGGTATGGTATGTATGCTAATAAAATGGGTGGGATCACATTTGTTCTGTCCCCTTGAACTCCAAAACCCAGATCTCTTACCTATTCTATTAAATTTGATTAACCAGTTGATAGGCCAAGTGTTCAAAAACTGGGTGTGGTCAATAATACTCAAGTAAATTTTTTGCTTATACAAACAACTCTGAAGAGTTGCAATGCCCCTGAGTTGCTGTAGTGAACTTTTTATTACTAACCGCATCAAAAAAAAATCTATGGACAGGTTTGACCCAAAATACACTACCTGTGTTAAAATGGACAAACCTTTAAGCATTGACAACGTAAATGTTACAGAAATATTTATGGTCCAAAAAGCTTAGAAGATTTTGCCTTAAAATATGATTTATGATAGCTGATGTTTTCTTAACATAATTGGCCAAAATATGGAAAATAAAAGGAGAGGCATCCACAGAAGTTAACCCAGGTCCTCATAAGCAGAGTACATGTGTGTGAGTGCACGTGTGTATGGCTCACTGAATGGCTTCTCTTTGCCATCATTGATTTCCTCCTCCTGATTAAACACTTATTGATTCCTATTTTCCAGATGATACAGGCTGTCCCAGTAGCCAGTCAGTGTCTCCAGTGAAGACACCCTCAGATACTGGAAACAGCCCTGTTGGCTTTTGCCCTGGAAGTGATGAAGACTTTTCCAGGAAGAAATGCACAATTGGAATGGTTGGTGAAGGAAGCATCCAGTCATCTCGATATAAGAAGGAACCAAAGTCAGGCCTTGTAAAGCCAGGTAAATGCACTTACTCTTCATTTTGTTTATCCATTCACAGATGATGGACTTTTGTGTTGTTTCTGCCTCTTGGCTATTATGAATTATGATGCTATGAGCATCTATGGAAAAGTTTTTTGTGAATATGCTTTCAGTTCTCTTGGATATATGCCTAGGAAAGAGATGGCTGAGTCATATGGTAACCATTTTGAACTGTTTGAGGAAGTGCTTTTACAGGCTTTTCCAAAATGACTGTACCATTTTACATTCCCATCAGCAATGTATGAGGGTTCCACTTTCTCCACATCCTTGTTGACTGTTGTTATTGGGTTTTTTTTTTAATTATACCCATTCTCGTGGGTGTGAAGTAGTATTTCATAGTGCTTTTTTTTTTTTTTTTTAACAAGATTTTACTTGAGAGACTGCATCTGTGGATGCAAACAGGGGGAGGGGCAGAGGGAGAGGGAGAAGCAGGCTCCCCCTGGGATCATGACCTGAGCCAAAGTCAGCCACTTAACCTACTGAGCACCCTGGCACCTCCAGAGTGTTTTTGATTTACATTTCCTCAATGGTTGATGACATGAGCGTCATTTAGTGTGCTTATTGGCCATTTGTGCATATTCTTTGGAAAATTTTTTTCAATTTTCTTTTAACCTGAGAGTACTCACCAATAGGATCTGTTTCTTGTATGGGATGTAAATTTAAGAGCAGGAGCCTTGTCGTCCTCTTTTTTGTATTCCAAACACACAGAGTCCAGTGTATAATGGGGACTTAACAGTAAAGGTAGGCTCCGGGATTGAAAAGAGAAAATGGTGCAGGAAAGAATGCCAGCTTTGTGAATTACAGTGAAAAGGTGATTTCATTTTGCAGGTATTGTAGGGTTTGAGTGCAACTTGAAATTATTTAATCTTGGTTCCCACTCCTCCTCCTGCCTCATTCCAAAAGCATTTTCCAGTGGTGACAATACAAGGAAACAGTGGCACAGGAAACAGGTATGGTGCAGCAAGAATGAAGATTAAATGAGATTTAAGATTATCATTGCCCTTCCTTGTTTCAATAATGATAGTAAGAATAAACATATGTTAACATAAGACTTACAACCCTATGTGTGGGTGCAGAATTCACGCTGAGCAAGTCCTTAGTCCTGCAGTAGGTACTCACTTACTAAGGAGGTACTTGTCTTGCTCTCATGTTGAAGGCCTAGGGTCATCCTGAAGAAAATGCAGACAATTAAGAAAAAAAAAAATGAGGGGGAGGGAGGGAGGAAGAATAGAAAAATGTAAGAAAACAGGAACAGTTCTTCATGTCATTTTAATTCACGGACGGATCCTTTGAGAATCAGGAAGGCCATGAACCCACCCTCCAGAAAAATACCCATTTGCACAAAATATCACTTACTGTTTCTGAGGTTTCTTGGACCTCCTTTATTAGAAATTATGAATCCTAACTTAATGACCCTTACCCAGAGGCAGATCCTGAAACACCACTTTTGTCAAACACCAATGTTTGTCATTAGAATTCTGATTTATTTGCTTATAGGCATACATACCACCTATGCGATCTTTACCTTGTGCTCTTTATTTATTTGCATTGAACCAAGGTCAGAGGGATCCCGAAAGCTGATCTCTTAGTTGCCTAAAATTCCTAACATCATCAATGAAAAAGTTGCTCAAGCTTTTGAGTGGGACCCAATTCTGTACTGTAAGCTCTTTGTAGAAAAATCTGCACTGTGACCTATACTTCTCTGAACTTTCAGCAGAATAAACCTATCAGTCTCATAAATACGAAGAGAGGAAATCCTGGAAATGAGGCCCCTGGATGACTCCACAATTTATAAAATGCAAAGACATCATGTGTTAAACCACAAGATACTGCTCTCAGGTTAAAATGTTCTGCATCCCCCAACCCCAAGTGATTGTCCCCCCCCCCCCCTCAGCCCAAACTGATCCTCAGCTCTAGATGTGTGCTCTACTTTTTTTTTTTTAAATAAATCTCCTCATTAGGACCAATACCAATTTATTAAAATAGCAAGCAATTAGTGTCTCTCCTACAGATGTTCAGGACTCTTTAACATTAAATTAATCCAAGCCCATTTTATTTTAGGCCCGTTCTAGATTCTGGAAAACTGCTCTTCACCTCAAAAAGGAGTTCTTGAAATGCCCCTTTAGGCACTCAGATAGAGAGCTAGTAATGCTCACTGAGTATCTGATGTAGAAGGAGAAGGGAAATCTGTCACGGGATGCCGGGAAAAGCGTAGAAAGGTGAGCTAAGTGAGCCTGCACCTTGCCAGCTGGGCACTGCGACACACACACAGCATGAAAGCCCTTCCTTCCTCCAGGCGGGCCTTGTTCAGGAACTTCTTGGAGGCGGTGAGCCTTCTGTCACTTTGGCTTCTATCACTTAATGGCTGTGCAGATTTAATTAAAAATTGCCACCAAAGAGGGAAAGAAAACAATCCCTAACGGTCCAGATGGATGATGGCTTTGCATTTTCACGGTTTCCGTTTATCTACAAGTCAATTCAGGAAACACTCAAGACTGAATCTCCAGAGCCTACTGCGGTGCCTGTCGTAAAGTAGGTGTCCAATACATACGTCAATGAGAAATACAGTGTGCACTCTATGCAGGGAATTATGTGTGGCATGAGAGGAGCATCAGAGAGACAGGGCAGAGAAGTCTTCAATGTCATCATCACTGCTTTTTAGGGAGCTCAGCACTGGAGGCAGAGTACCGTGTGATGCATCTGGCCTATAGTGCCGATCAGAAGGAAAGGAATGAAGGCCTTCCATCTGGGAGGCCTGAGGAATCTGTGGTGGTCACAACGCTGCTCCCAGGCGCTCCTTTCAGGTTTTCCTGATGTTTGCACCCAGATTGGCACAGCCTAATTGGATTCCTGCTCAGAGTACATTAAATGACTTTCCTGGGCCTCCTTTAATATGAGGGTTTACTACTTGGTGTATCTTAGTCCCAGGAAGAAAAAGATCTGGTGTCATTCTTTTACAAAAAGAAATACTTAAGTCCTTTCTCCACAAGGCTTGCTGGAGAGCTGGGTGGGGAAACAATTTACATGATTTAAACAAATAATCACAAGACACGAAAGGGAGGGAAAAAAAACACCTGCTGATGGAGGAGATAGGTAAAGACCAAATGGTTAGGGTCACTATAATTTAAAAGAAATCCACATTTAGAAACCGAAATGTTGAAATCTGCATTTGAAAGATGTCACTGTGTGCCATCAGCATTCAAACTAAGGTAGTATTCGGTTGTCATCTGACACCACCCAGGCTATGGAAATTGGAGACCTGGCCAGATGAACTATAATAACCTCACAACAATAACCAAGGCCTGGTTGTTTTAAAAAGACTGTTTCCCACATTCAGAGGCATATGCTAGAAAACTCAGAAGGCACCAACTAGGTTAGCGATTAATCAGCCCTGGTTCCCTTAGTAGATAGAGGCTTTTTCACTCACAGATGTTCCAGAGCTTATCACAAACATGTTTTCACTTCAAAGTTGGTTCTGTGAGATAAAAGAGAGCTAGACAACTTACGAGGGAAAGCTGTTCTTAAAATAACTTGAGCTACCTAGAGAGGAGTTGAGAGGGTAGACATGGACAACTTTTCTCCAGTTAACTCAGCTTGGCTGGTCCTGGGAGAAAAAGTGTGTGTCAGAGTTGGGAGCACTTGCTAACCACCAGAGTCCCGTGTCCATCGTACTAGGTTCAAATCTTCATGCCACTGCTTTATAACCCTGTTTTCTTCAGCTGCTGGTTCTCTTCCTGAAACCTTGTATATTTAGCATCCATAAAATGAGTTGCTTCAAGGATTAAGTAGACTAATGAATGTAGTGCCCAACATTAGACCTGCCAAAAAAGAATTCTTCAGTAAATGTTAGTGGTCATTCGTAGCTCCTAAAATCTATGTCACAAATTCCATGCACTTTCTTTACAAGAAAACCCTTTAAAACTCTCATACAGAACCTCTGTTTATTTGAAACAGCATTCTAGCATGTCCTGGGATCCTAGATCATATAAAATGAGGGCAATGTTTGCTACAGGAGGACAGCAGTATGAAGTGCCAGCTGATGCCTTGACAATGAGGAGATGGGAAAATATGAAAGAGCAGACAAAAGAATGCTAAAAAAGCACAGGGGGCTCTTAAGTGTTTAAGTGCTCTGTAGCACTTTGTGCAGTAATTAATGTTCTAGAAACAGACTGAGTCATTGTGATGGTGGAGTCAGCAGAAAATGACGTGTGTGAGGTCAAAAAAATGTCTTAAGCATTTTAGAAATATTTTTTTTTTTCATAGAGTGGAAGCAACTAAAAGTTTAGTACTAAAAGATTTTGGTTCTATGGAAACTTCCAGCATTCCCGGCAAGGTGTTATTTTTGTAATAGCTTATAGTACAATCAAAGGTCTTGCAGTAGCAAAAGCTAGCCTCACGTAAAGGCTGTAATCTATTTTAGATACAGAAAACCTTATGAAAATATCAGGAAGGATATGTGAGATGTAATTGTGGGGCTTGAGTAACTCTCTGAAACTGAATTTAAAAATTTTTTAGCTAGAGGCGCCTGTCTGGATCACACAGTAGGGCATGTGACTCTTAATCTTAGGGTTATGAGTTCAAGCCCCATGTTGGATGTAGAGATTACTTTTAAAAGTGAAATATTTTTAAAACAATATTTTTTAGCTAACATTTATGGAATGCTGACCACCCCCAGCAAAAGTCCAAGCATGTTAGTCTTTCATCCTAACATCTGTGAAAGAAAAGGATATTATTTGTCCCCTATATTACAGATGGAGAAACTGAGGCACAGAGAAGTTAAATAACTTATCCAAGGTTATACAGCTTGTAAGTAGATTTTCAACAGGGCAGTCTTGCTATTAACTCTTAACCATTGTGCTGATTGTAGGTCTGTCTTCAAGGGAATAATTTTAATTACAATCAGGGAGTGTGACAATTGAGAGATGTGTTGAATAAGACAAATTATTTTCCTTTAATGTCTGCAGAACCTAAAAATTCTTACTAATTTTCATAAATTAGCTAATATAGTCCATATGTAGATTATGCTAGCTGTTGCTGATAAGAAAATCAATGAACCTCAATGTAAAGTCCACAGAGTTGAACATACAAGATTGTTTGGATGCAGATCAATAAACCCTGAGGCTGGGACGCCTGGGTGGCTCAGTGGTTGAGTGTTTGCTTTTGGCTGAGGTCGTGATCCTGGGGTCCCACACTGGGCTCCCCAAGGGGAGCCTGCTTCTTCCCCTGCCTGTGTCTCTGCCTCTCTCTGTGTGTCTCTCAATAAATAAATAAAATCTTATAAAAAAAATAAACCCGAAGGCTATGAACATCAGAGGAATGTTAAGGTCTTCAGTGTTCCCCATCATAAACTCGTCCTTTCCTACTTGTCAGGATGTTTATTGTGCTGCCCTGCATATCATGAATACTTTCCTAAGCAGAGATCATTAGTAGACTTTTGTCAATTTAAACAAGAGGTCCTGCGTTTATACTGAAATGGGTCTCTGAACCTTTCTTTCACCCTGAGAGAAAGAATGCTCACCCAGGAGACAGCAGAGAATGTTTTGTGGTGGACTGTTATACAATCTATCACTTCTCCCCTACAGAGACCAGACCAGTAAAATAAAGCTTAAATGTGATGAGTGAACGGAAGTGTTTATCTTTATGGTGGGGTTACATATTTACTCTCATGACTTTCTCCCATCTGTGCTTTTGATGATGCACCCAATCATTATAATGGTACCAACTGGTCCGTTAATGGTTTTCCCCCTAAGAATTAGTGAATTATAATCCTCTTATTCCCAAAGGTGACTGCCATCCAGATTCTGAGTCTGCTGGGATTTATTGCATGTACAGCGTTCTAGCCACTGGTTTGGGGTCCTGCCAAATGCTTACTAAGTGCTCTAATGTGTTGAGAGCAAAGCATTATTGGTCTCCCATACGGGGCAGATGTTTCAGCAGACCACACACCCACCGTTAGACATATTTATAAACTGCCAACATAAGAGAAATAAACCTAGAAACTTATTTTATACATAAACTTGGAAACCAAGAGTTATAAATCATGCAGATATATGCTTCAGATTGGACCTTTTTTTGTACTAATTGAGGTGAGTTTATTGAAGAGACTCTGCATGCAGTGGGCATGATTAAGGGGATCCAACAAGGCATGGTGAACTACTTGGCCCTGGCAGCACCTTGGAGCCATTCCTACATCCTGAAGGGCCAAGACGTGGGTAGAGTTACCCAGAACCCAGAGGGAGAGAGCTCTGAGGCCACGTGTGAAGCAGCTTTGGTAGAGGAAGGAAACCCCTGACAGGAAAAGAGCCAAAGGGGTAAATACCCTGATCTGTCTTCTTTGTTGGTATAATTTGTTGTGTGGCGTTTTGGCATACAGCAGGGTTATTGACAAAAAGTTTTATGTTGAACCACACATAGTATGTTAATTTGGGTAATTAACTGCATTAAAGTTTTTACCACCTAAGCTTGTATCTGATAGCAACGAAGGATGCAGGTCTTGGTAAACTAAGGTGATGCTCTATGAACTTGGCTATAGTGGGCTTATACTTGGAAATGCATGGCCTAGAATGTTTATGGCTTTGTGGAAAGGTGATGCTCATGGTAGAAACTAAAGGAAAGGAAGGAAACCCTCACTTTTTCACATATAAGAGGTTCTGCTAAACCTCTGCTTGAATTCTAGCCAGGATTCATTGATTAACTTTCGTTCGTTCATTCATTCATTCATTCCTTCAACTAATAGTTATTAAGCATTTATTCTGTGCTGACACCATTGCTCTAGGCATTAAGGAGAGAGGGAAGAAACACAGATACCTGTTCTCATGGAGTCTGCCTTTAACATGGGGAGATGGCTGATACACAAGCAGACAAACAAGATGAGTTCAGATAGTGACAAGCAAAACAAGGTAATGCTCTATAGAGGGTGAGCAGAGGAGTGTCTGGGGCGATGACATTTGAGCTGAGAACTTAGCCATATTCCTTCATGTTTAGGGAGGGCTGAGTGGGTGTGTAGGGCAGTGAGTTAGGAAGGTAAAGAGCAGTAGCAGGTGAGCCTGTATTGTTAGAGTACTGCAAAGCCATTGGAGGGTTTTAAGAAGAGAGACATAATTTAAGGTAAATGTTTGAGATCCTTCTGGCTACTCTGTGGAGCTTGGATTATCAAGAGGTAAAACCAGAAGCAGGTATGCTAAATTAAGATGGCTTAGCCTAGGAAGAAGGCAGTGGAAACAGAAAAGTATAGGGACACAGTGCATATGAAAGAATGTAATGTCCCCCATTTCCCAAAGGAGAATAAAAAAGTTTTATTTCATTTGCTAGCTCAAGTAAATCTTTGGAGATACAGATGAAATAGTATCTGATGGGTTTTTTTAATTTGCTATCTTAGTTAAATGTACTTACTTTTACTATATTATTCATTTACCAACATTTTTTTTAAAGATTATTTATTTGAGAGAAAGAAAGAGCATGAGCAGCGGTTGGAAGGAGGGGTAGAGGCAGAGGAGAGATTCCCTAGCATATTCCCCACTGAACAGGAGCCCGATTCCAGGCTCCAGTCCCCCAACCCTGAGATCATGACCTGAGTCGAAATTAAGAGTCAGTCACCTAACTGACTGAGCCACCCTAGGGGCCCCTAGAAACATTGATTTTTTAAAATTCATAGCTGATGTAATTTTTTAAATTCAGTTCTCATCGCTAGAGTTACTTTTCAACCCATCTGACTTTTCTAGAGCACATCATTTTCACCTTCACCTAATTTGTGGATATGAAACAACTTTGAGTCTGTGTCTGGTCCTCTCATTGGACATTTTTTTTTAAGCCTATAAGTATTATGAGGGTATCAGTTAAGTTACTGTAAATAAAGACTTTAAAATACAGAGGTTAAAACCAGACAGAAGTTTGTCTCTTGCTGAACAAAACCTAGGTACTTGGGTAATTGAGACTGGTCGGCAGCTATGTCAAGGTGGCTGTCATCCACCAGGCAGCAGGAAGGGTGAAAGGGACCACTCAGTCATTTTAAGGTCAGGTTGTGGAAGTCATTTGCAATTATATCCCAGGACACTTAGTCAACAGGCACCTATTTAGTGGAAGAAGGGAAGAATGGAGGTAGACACTGGGGGACAACATTGGCTATACAGCATGGGGACAGCTGACTTTTCTGTTTTCCTGTCAGTCTATATGAGTATTCTTCACTATCCAAAGCCGTTTGGTTCTTGAGTTCAGTTAGCAAAGGATAGGGGTTTTCGTGATCTGTACAATTTAACCATTGACTATATTGCTATTTAAAGTGTCCTTTTAGGGCAGCCTGGGTGGCTCAGCGGTTTAGCACTGCCTTCGGCCCAGGGCCTGATCCTGGAGACCCAGGATCAAGTCCCACATCGGGCTCCCTGCATGGAGCCTGCTTCTCCCTCTGCCTGTGTCTCTTCCTCTCTCTCCCTCTCTGTGACTCTCATGAATAAATAAATAAAATCTTTAAAAAAGAAAATAAAGTGTTCTTTTAAAGGCTGGAAGAGTCACAGGAATAATTACAAAATCTGTTTTTTTTTTTAATTTCTTGTCCTCCTTCATTTTAAACAATCCCATCAGTCGACCTCCAAAGGCAGCCGAAACTAGCACAGATTGAGGTCAATTTAGACTGATGTCTTTTTCAAATGGCATTTTTTGTTCAAAGAAAGTACTTATGAGCAAGAGCTCTGTAAGAAGAGGCTTTGGAAAGACTCTGATATATGGGGTTTCTTCTTTTCTGAGAGGTAATTGTGGAAGAAGGGTTACTTCACCTTATATTTAGACACTGAATAGGGTACACCAGGCCTCCTGCAGAGCTATGGGCGAAGGGAAGTTAGTGGGCAAAAGAGGGTTTTTTTTTTTTTTTTTAGACTTTATTTATTCATGAGAGACACAGAGAGAGAGAGGCAGAGGGAGAAGCAGGCTCCATGAAGGGAGCCCCATGTGGGACTCGATCCCAGGTCTCCAGGATCCCACCCTGGACTGAAGGCGGCGCTAAACCGCTGAGCCACAAGGGCTGCCCAAGAGTTTCTTTTGTAACACAAAAAAATGTCTTCACTTTTTCTTTGTAATATGAAGGAATGATTAATAGCTAGCTTTTAAACGTTACTGTGAGAATCCTGAAACGTGTTGGGTATATAGCAGAGCATATGCATACTGCACACACTAAGAGGTCAACATGCACATCACAAAGATCATTGTTAGTACTGTGTTTGTAGTAATGGTGTTTGTCTGGTATGCAGTGTTCAGTAAATGATCATTATCATCATTGCTATTAAATAAGAAATGAGGATAGTTTACAAGTAGCACAGCTTTAGCAGTAAACATGTACATCATGTATCTACAAAAACCAATGTCAGTATTTGGCAAGAAGCTGTGTTTGAAGTGATGGTGTTTGCCTGGTATACAGTAGGTGTTCAATAAATGATCACTGTGATAAGAAGTGGAGAAAGTTGACAAATAGCACAGTGTTAAAGCATTTGAATGTCCACTCACCATCTCCTCTGTATCGGTCTGGTTTTATCACAGATGCCTCTTTTGTAAGAATTATTCTGATATAATGGAGGGCTTTGGTGGAAGCTGAATAAATGTGTTTACTCTCAGCATTTGGAAGGACTATGCTGAGGGTGGTCCCAGAGATTCCTCGATTCCCTTTTCTCCCTTCAGAACAACAGATCTCTCCTGTTCTTCTCTCTTGGGCAGCACTATAAAGTGCCTTGCATATTTAAATAGCTGGAATTCATGGAGTACACCAAGTACATTTTTTTTTCAAAGCTTCACATGCATGCCACTAAATTTAGGAATGTGTGGGGTTTTGCTCTAATTTCTTTCTTGCCCATTGAGACATAATCATTGTAGAAAGACAGTGTTTTGCTCCGACATTGTCAAAGGATTAGCCCTGACTGTTGTGTAGGCATTTCCTTCTATTTGACAATTTGGTATTTCTTTAAATGCTTTGTGTCCATTCATGAGGGCGATGGTTTCATTTGAAATGCTGCAGTCACCAGGGAGAAGCTCCCCTGCTCTTCCCTGATAGGCCAGCCATCCCTCTGCCTCCTGTTGCTATGGTGCCCAGCAGAGTAACTTCCTTGCCCTGCACATGGAGGAGGCTCTGTCTCCATGGATACCCCACTCTGAGACTGTACTCCACGGAGAGATGAGCTGCTCACACTGTATTTCTGCACAAGACGTACCCCAGCCTGTGGCGGGAGGCTGTTTGCAGAGGCAGTGTTTGCCATGAAAGTCTACGGAGCTTACCTGCTAAGTAAGTAGTATTAGTCACAGTAAGTAAATAATAGTCATGGAGGATATGCTCTTCGTGTATGCATGCGTGTGTAAAGTTAGTTGTGGTAGGCTAACAATGTAGACTGAAAGGAAATTTTCAACTCTGCCTCTCAGATATTCTGAATGCAGAGTCTATAACCAAACTTTTAAACACACACATACACACATTGTTTTAAATACCCCTTTAAGGGGTGAGTCTGTTTGTGCAATTTGAAGCCAAAACAAGAAAAATTGACTATGGACTTTTATGTGTTAGAATGCTCTTCTAACTCTGAGCATTGCTTGGTGCATTTGTCAATGCAAAGCCTGGCCTTACTCAGTCCTGTGCTATGGGAATAGAGGAGCACAACCACAATTAATGCTAATTGGCACTGCGCATAGTTGCAGTGGGCCTCTGTGTAGGCTGAGACGCCATGTATTTATTATCAGGAGAGAGCTTGCTCATGTGCTCATGTGTGCCAGTTCGTCAAAATTATTCAGAGCACATCTCTGACCAGTTTTAATTTACTTTTCTCACGTGGCATCCAGTAGAAATTCTGGAACTCTTCATGTTCGTGGAATCGGGATGTGGAAGAGTGTTCTTTTTTTTATTAACTGATTTGATCCAACATTTCCTCTTTACTCTGCATTCCAAGAACATACGGGTTGGGTTTGCAATGTTGTAAAACACATGAGTCATCTTAAAGTGATTTTCATCTGGTGGGCAAATGATTAATGCTTGTGGTGTTAAAATTAATTAGTAGAAACAAAGAAAGACTATACATATGGTAAGCCTAAATGTAGTTCAATAGCTTTTAAATTGTGTAAAATTTAGATTTTTAGATCATTCACAGTAGATAAAACAACTCTAAACAAAAAGCAAAACGTGTGTAACATTAGTATAAGAGGACTTCAGAAAAAAAAAAAAAGAGGACTTCAGTTTTAATCACATAAAAAAGTGAGCACAGAATATTGTGCTAGATTGTAAATTTCTCTTATTTTCTGTACTATTGACTGACCATTCAGCAAAGGACAACTTTAGTCATGCCTCAATTTTAATTGCCAAAAATGGTGAAGAGTTACCACCCTTTGAGAATGTGAACTGTACTATGTATGACTAGTCTGCATCTGACTTTGTTATGGAGATTAGGCTTTAGGTCATTGCCTTAATGTTTTATAAATATCATTTCCATCCTTCGAAGGAGCAGCAGACAAATAAGGAGGCATGATGAACTCTGTTGTGATCATGGTTTTGGAGACATGCAAACAATGTCAATGACACTTTTCCCAATGTTTTTCAGCTGATTGGTAGCTTAAGGCCCCATTTCCCCATCTTGATCTGTCTGGGATAAATTCTCCTGCCCATCTCTGCAAACCAGCACAGTGTGGGATTTTTTTTCACCTCAAAATGTGTGAATCTCCTCTCTGAAACTGTTTCCTCATCTGTATAGTGAATAATAGTGAATAATAAATAGTGCCTATGACATAAGGCTTTGAAAATTCAGTGACATAATCAGTGGCACATGGCATACAATAAATATTAGCTGTTGTATTACAATCACTATGAGCAGCATCGTCACCATTTCTGTGATGCTGTATAGTCAAGGAAGGCTATAGCTTAGAGCTTGCACAATTCTTTGGTTTGGCTCCATTGAGCCTATCAAATTTTCTATCAAATACTCACCACTAAGAATCTAACTATGTGCTTGATATTCTGATGGCAATTATGGCATTCGGTATATGTGGTAATGTACCTAACAAAATGTGAGATATGTAATAGTTTTCTCTTTTCCAATGCGTGCCTTTCTCTTTTTGTTAAATGGCTATACATACATATAATAAAACCTGCCTGTTCCTTTTGCTGCCACTAAAGGGTATGTAGCATGCCACAATGGATATATAAGATAAAAGGGGCTAGGCCATGGCATAAGTTGTTTTTTTTTATAAGTTGTTAATATTTATAATAAATTAAAAATGTGACAGTGAAAAATCTAGGCTCAAAGTCTACGCCTACTCCCTTTCCTGAAAGGATTTCCGTTCAGAGTGCAGTAAATGACACACTTTGAAAAGAAAGCAGTTTCATTAAGTTGAAAGTTTGGGGAGTGATGGGAGAGGAAGAGACAGGAAATGATTGATTAATCTGTATAAAAATAGGCCCCATGCTGGGATCTTTCCTTTTGCACTAATCCTGTGTGACATCTGAGCCAAAAGAAAATATCTAAAACCAGTGTCCTATGCGCAGAACCTGCTGGTGCTGATTTTAAAAACGCAGGAGGAGCTGACCCAAATTGCATTTTGCAACTTTATTTTTAATTTTATGTCATTTTCATTTTCCATATCTTCTTTCTGGCATAGCCCATCTTTCCATCTGTTTGCCCTGGAAAGAACATGGCATGTGGAACAAGGACTGTACCAATTCACTTGAGTGGAAAAAAGAGGAAGACATTTTTACGATGTGATTTTAAAATGAGCTCTCTGGAGTTTAGGAACTTGAAAATCATCGTGTGTCCAAATATATAGCTCAATATATTATGCTAAACTTGATTTCATATGCAATATCACTCAGATCATGTAGCTAGAATAAGCCTTCTGTTGTAATGGTTCAAGGCAGACAGTAAATCCTTAGCAACATCCCCACCAACATGGTGACCTTTTATCTGTGCTGTGGTGGTCTGTGACCAAATAATGCCCCACTTTCTTTTCCATTGTTTTCGGTCATACAGTCACATGCTCTGATGATGCACAGTTTGTCAAGGGTTGGTTAGGCACTTGGTGCTGCAGGCATGTGTCGTGGGTCACATCCTTTGTTGACATCTGAAGAGCATTTGGAGCTCTCGGTTCTGCTTGCTGAGTCCTTTCTCAGCTGTGGGAGTTGGTAGCAGTTTCAGAGGGAGGGATGCTTCCTTGGGTCTTGTGGGGCAACAGCACTATTCGGGGAAACTGGATCTTCCTGAGTGTTTGGCTTCTTGTACTCACCCCTGTGGCTGAGATAGGCAGGCTTTGCAAGCCTCTGCCAGGAAGATCTGATTTCTGCCGAGACTATGGGCGGACCTGACTGTTCTTGAGAGATGGAGGTTGTGCCTGAACCTGATACTGCCTGACATCCAATGCTCTTCCCCTCAGTTAATGGAAGAAGGGAAGGATACAGGCCACAGGCTGAGAAGCTCTAGGGCATGCAGAGCAATGGGTTGGGATCTGTAAGTGGTGCTCTGGTGTCGTATCTTGCCAAGCCTCGCTTACCAGGGATAGTAAAGCGGTTTTGTCTGTAAAAGGCTGAGGCATCCTTGAATTTTGGGTGGGATTCTCTGGCTTAACATTTCCACCCTTACCTTTTCTCTTTACTCTCAGCCACCACTTAACAGAACTGAACCAGTAATGCTACCAATTTGTTTTCTCAGCAAGTAGTTATTGATGAGCCAGGTAGTGAGCCAGGTACTGGGATATAACAGTAAACACGGGGCCCCCTGTAACATGTGTGACATGTTTCTGGGGGAAGTGCAGGCCCCCATGAGTGTGCAAAGAAGGATGGTGGAACCCAGACTTTGGGAGTCTGGAAAGCACCCCAGGGGAAGTAATGTGGTATGGACACTTACAAAGGGTTAAACCAGGTTCTTAAATGCAAAGACACTTGGGAATCCGAATTTCACATGCCATTTCTGTTAACTTAAATACTATGTACTCCCTTAGAATTTTTTAAAAAATTCTATTGTTATGATCACTGTGTTATATTTAATACTTTTTTTTTTAGATGGCTCTTCCTTCTGCTGGGGAATGAGCCTTTCTAGGTCATGGACCAGGTTTTCTTTCTCTTTCTTTCCTTATCATTTTATTATCTTTTATTTTAAATTCATTTGAGCTGCTTCCCTGTTTCTTTTTAGTATTATGGATAAAATGTAATGCACAAGATTATATATATATATATATAACACACGCGTAAGCCTTTCGCTACAATAATAAGGCAGGTATTTGTGATCCACCTTCCATTTTCAGAATTATCACCACCAAGCTGTCTGCGTGATCTCTCAGATCCCATTCTCTGCCTTCCACCAGAGGTGACCGCGATATTGAAATGTGCGTTTTATCATTTCCTTGCACTTTAAAAACGATCTTACCATTTTAAATATGTGTTCCCTACAAATAGGTTAGAGACACAGGGGTAAAATTTTAAAGTCTTGGAGCCATGTTTTCTGTGCCTTTATGTTCCTCATAATTAGCACAGTGTCTAGAACTTAGTAGGTCCTCCCTAGAGGTTTGTGAATAGAAGGTTATGCCCCAGAACGCAGAGGATATTTGTGTAGTGCTATATGTCAGGGAGATACTGGAATTCAGCTTTAGCGAGCTTATTCCTTTTGAGCTTTTGTTATATTTGCCTCCTTGGAGTGCTTCTAGATACAGTCTACAGAAATTAATTATACACTATTTAATAGTTCGGGGATATTTTCAAACTACCATTTCCTACTTATCATACTGTCTGTTTTACTGCCAAGTAGTTATTCTCCAGTGATCCCAAAGAGAGTGGCCTCTGTATTTTTGTAACGGTCTGCTTTGCTTTTCCATTCCATTTTGGTTTTTCAAAGAACATTGTGGGGCGAGGAGGAAAGAAGAGAAGAGAGAACACTGAGTACACTTGAATCTAAAAGTTAACTTGTGGAGGGCTGGGGGAAGGGCAGAGCAGCAGGGCAAGCAAAGTGTTGGCCCGGGAATGTGTGCTCCATGCCAGATGTCACTTCGAGTTGAGATCCTGGGGAAGGTTCCATTAAACAAGTCCATGGAAATTCAGAGCATAATTTGTGTGCAGAGCATAATCTCATTGTGAGTGTGCTCCATTCTTTTTTAAGTGCTAAAAAACCACACAAAAATCAGTACAGAACTTTCTCAGGGGGGACATTCAAAAACATTTTGTTCGGAAGCTTGAGAGTTCAGATAGTTTTTAATTGATAAACAATGGTGTGAGGTGAAATGCTGGAGCTTGCTGCCAGAAGCTGAACTGGTTTGCAGAATGCTTTGTCTCTCTCACCAACGTGCACCCAGCTCTGGAAGGTCACAGTGGGAGCACTGCCTCCGAGGTGAAGTGCTCTGGCTGGGTGGGTTCTGGGGCTCAGGCTCAGCCGGGCCTGGGACAGCCCTCTCTGGGCGGAGCTCGGGAGCTGTCCACCTGCCTTGCACCTGCTCTCCTGCAAGCCAGGCCTCTGATCCAGAATTCTCTCTGTTGTGTTGCCAGGCTTTCTCCTGGAAACAATTCCATGTGACTTTGTTATTCCCTCTTCCCGACCCTTGAACACATGTCTGAATTAAAACAAACCCCTCTAGGCCTTCCATTTCTCCATTTGCTTTTGTTCCAACACTCTACAGATGCCAGAAATGGCCAGAATTTACCCAGTTTATTTGTTCTACCTTATTGACATTCGTGCTTGCAAATAAAAGATATTTGTATTAAAGATTGACTTCACAGTGCTAGATTAAATCTAGCATTGATCTTGGAGCCTCTCAATCCATTCTGATTAGGTGATTTAATTTTTCACATAGTCCTCAGGCAATATGAGAGACATTTTTTTCCTTTCATTTTATTGTGATAATTCCCGAATGGTTTGTTTTTCCACTCTGTGCAGAAATTGGGACTCAATTGTTCTCTTATGTAAGTAGCACTGCAGTCAAGCATGGAACACAAGGGGAAAGTATTGGTTAGCATTTTACTTAATTTCTGCTTTTCCTGTTTTAAATTCTTTTATTTACCTGGAGGTTTAAATGATTTTTGACCCGATGCAGTTAGTTTCCTGAACCTAAGAATTCAGAACTGGAAAGGGTCTCCACTGTCAGGGCTCTCCTCACTTTACCATATGACCCACCTCCTAACTGTATTAGACACCTGCCCTGACTTCCAGTGTCCAGCCTTTCCTCCAGATATTGCTGCTATGATAGCTGCAAAAAACATCTCTGTGTTCCTATTACCTGCCCCCTCCCCCAATTCCAGGCTCTTCATGGCTCCCTCTTGCCTTCAGAGTAAATGCCCTTAGCGTAGCGTTCACATGCTTCAACTCTTCGAGGTACAAACCACCTTTGTGGCTTCTTTATCTCGTCTGATACCTATACTCCAGCCAAACAAGGGACTGAATGTGTTCTGAATATTCCCTGTGTGTTCCTTTCTCCCATGTTTCAGTTCATGCTATCCTTGTCGCCTGCAAGGCTCCCTTCTACACCCCCGACACTTGTTCATATTCTATCCAGTGTTGGAGGCCTGTCTCAAGTGGCATCTCATCCATGACATATCCTAGCTGGGAGTATTTCTCCTTCCTCCATGATCCCTTAGGACCCCTCCATCTGTTTTGCACTCACCGTGACCTCTCATGTGCTATCTGTTTGTGTGGCTCATTTGCTCCGAGAAGGATCTTAGAGCACTAGACATCTCCTTCTCCAGGCCCTCCTCTCCAACTGCCTGCCCCAGGGCCTTAGCAGGTACAAAGTTTATTGCATATCGGAAATGGACTAAATTGAATGTTATCATCTTGGTTTCTAGTTCTTAGATCTTTGCAGATTCTGATCACAAAGTGCCAAGCAGAGAGAGTGAAGAAGGTAGACTCTGGACTCAGACAAGCCAGCTCTCCTGTTAGTACAGCTCATGGCCTGGGGCAAATCTCATCACGCTCAGGACAGTTTCCTTGTCGACACCCTGTGTTTTTGAGAGGAATTAGAGTTTTTAACACCTTGTGCTTTTGGCACATGGCAGCTCGTAATGTTAGTACCCGACTCCACCCTTTGTTGTATCATTCATCTCATCTATTCAAGGCCTGTGGAATCCATAGTCTGCCGACGGTGCCATACCTTTCATGTTTTCATTCATGTCATTAATAAAGCATGTTAAATAGGTTAAGGACAAGGATGGAGTCAGGTGACACATTACTGGAGATTTCCCTCGAGGTTGACAGGCAATCCATTAGTCAACATCCTCCAGGTACCAGACTGGGCCCTCATCCAGTGTGCATGTCAGCCTTGTTTGTAAGATTCTCCTAAGTGTTGGACTAAATGCCCACCAAATGCCACATCTATGATTTAGGTGGCAGCCTGCAATCCTAACTCTGTCAGGAAACTCCCCTGCAGGAAGCCTGATGTGGGACTCGATCCCAGGACCTCAGGATCATGACCTGAGCCAAAGGCAGATGTTCAACCACTGAGCCATTCAGGTACCCCTTATCCAGTACTTTCGTATGGCGTGTATATTCCTTCTCCAGCCTGCTACTTCTCTTCCTTTGTGATTTCTCAAAAGTGAGTGGGGTTATTTCCACAGTCAAATTTATAAGTTCTTTCAGTACCTTTTTTCTCCTAATTCAATAACTATTGTTCTGAGCCAACTATATGTTGGGCACTGTGCTCAGCCTTGGGGAAACAGGGATGAATAAGACAGAGGTCTTCCCAGGCTGCACAATTTTTGCTTCTCAAGTTTGGAGCCAAAAACTTGAATTTTGAGAGATTTGGGCATATGGGATGGAGATAGGAGTAGAGGGGATATTTTTCCTACTTGTCAATAATACTAGTCTGTCAATTCAACTGAAGGGAGAGAAGAAGGAAGGTCACTTGCAGAGCCTTTCCAGGAGCCATTGCTGAATGCCAAGAGTGGAGAACGCTTAATGGTGTGAAATCTGTCAAAGCAACAGCACCTACTGTGTGCTACAGGCTGCATTAGGCACTGCATACAGTGATGAGCAAGCCTGCAGGGAGCTGATGACGTGCTGGGAAATTACTAACAGGCATTGCTCTGAATGTGATGAATGCTTCTTAAATTCTGGGTAGGGTGAGAGCATAAAGGAGGGACACCGGATTCCATTCCTGGAAGGAATTAAAATTCGAGGCTGGAGACCTGAAGAACAGGTGATAGTTAGCCAGGCCCAGAGGGACAGGAGAATAATCCAGGTAGAGGGAACAGCATATGTGGAAACTGGGACCCCACAGAGTGTTGTGCTGCCTTTAGGAAATGGTGGTAGTTGCACTGGCCGGGGCTGCAGTGGCCACTGAAGAGATTCTGAAGGGCTTGTAAATCATGTCAGGGAACGTAGACTTGATCTTAAGGACATGGGGTGCCATTAGAAGGTTTCAACAGGGGAGTCACCTAATGAGATTTATGCTCGGGAGCAGTGTGGAAGATGGAGTGCTCAGGCCCCGTTGAGCAGCTGGGGCACAGTGTGTGGCAGTTTCAGTAATTCTGGGCGAGAAATCCTGGTGGCCTGGTATGGAGCCCTCCGGATGGGAAGAAGCAGACGGAGCGCGGAGTTACAAAACAGATCTGAGCAGGTGGCTTGCGGTTTATAGTTAAATATTAAAAACAAGAGCCATTTATAGTATTTTTCATACTTTAGTGTGTGTAAAAGATCACCAGGACAGTTTGTAAAAGTGTGAATTATGGGAATGATATGAAGAAACCTCAGTCAACCCTGGAATATGAGTGAATGTGTATTTTCAGCAAATAATGTAAGTGACATGGATATAGGTAGTTTTCAGATTGCATCATGAAAAGCCCCTTTTTATTGGATGTTTTCAAATGGCAATATTCTTTTAAGTACATTCACAATATGTTCACTCTTCATTTAAGAATGAAGATCCAGGGGCACCTGGGTGGCTTAGTGATTGAGCATCTGCCTTTGGCTCAGGTCATGATCCCAAGGTCCTGGGATCGAGTTCTGCTTCAGGGTCCCCACGGGAGCCTGCCTATGTCTCTGCCTATGCCTGTGTCTCTGCCTCTCTCTTTTTGTGGCTCTCATGAATAAATAAATAAAACCTTTAAAAAAATGAAAATCTAATCCTGTTATCTCTGTTGAAAATACATGAATGGCTCAGTCCCAAGGGTTAATGTGCTGGAAAAAAAAAAGTCTTCTAGCTAGTGTGGTCTGTTGTTTGCTCTCCATAAGGGATGGTGAGCAGAGCAGAATGGTGATAATCTTGTTAAAACCTCTGCTACAAAAAAAAAAAAAAAAAAAAAAACCTGCTACAGATTGTTTGTAAATGAATTTTCAAAGGTTTCAGCACGGCCTTTGCAAGAGCAAGCAAACAAACACTTATGGAGAAAACCATATTTCCCCCAACTCTAGAAGTTCCATTCAGGTGTGCATTCTTAGTGTTTAAGGCATATTTTGATGCATTTATTATTGTGATATTTTTCAAGGCGGTACACCTGGTTTCAGATGCCAGCTGCCCACTTATGAGCTGTGTGACCACAAGTGAGTTACCTGTGCTTTCCTCTTCTCATCTGTAAAATAAGAAGAAAACCGGACCTGTCTCATGGGCTTGATGTGAGAATTAACTAAGAATACAAGCAAACCACTTTGAATAGCGTGTGAACTTGATAAGCCATTTCTGACCATTACTGACAGAAGCACAGTAATCTATAAAAACTATGTCACCCGTATTAGAAGTTAGTCATGTAAGAAACGGGTCACCTTCTTATTTAAGTCATGTAATTAAAAAAATACACACACACACATTTATAGTGGCTCTATGCAAGAATTCTTAGAGAAACATAAGTGTTTAGCAATACATACCAAACACATGGATAAGCAGGCCAATATAACAATGATGAGAAGTTCACCAGTTGTCCCCAGTTCGTCTTTTATTTCCCACAGTGATCCCATTAGCTAGGCATGCTCAATCCCTCCTTGGAATGAGGAAACTCAGGTTCAGAGAGATCAAGGGATTGCCTGCGGTCACACTGTCATTAAAGATCAGATATTTGAATTCAGACCCTACCAATGCTAGACCTTGCTCTTATCTGCTGCTCTTAGAGATATACTGTCAGTTATGTGAAGCATGGTTAGTAACACTTAGATTTATGCCAAGTAGATTAAGAAATTGACTCATCTTGAATGTGAAATGTGTGAAAATGATTCTCAAAATGTATACTATGGCGTACAGCTCTATTTTAAGTCACAGTCAAGATTGATGCTCTGTTTCTCAGAGGTAGCTATGCAGGAACTATGCTATATGCCATATGAAGGATCTCATCCGGGATGTCTTAGGGCAGTACTTCTCAAATTTGAGTGTACAGATACCTCAAAGGCTTGTTAAAAACCCAGAATATGCAGCCCTACCCCTGTCTCTGAGTTGCTGACTCAGTAGGTCTGGGGTGTTGTCTGAGAATCTGCATTTCTAACGAGGTCCCAAGTGATGCTGATGCTGCGGATTTAGGACCACACTTTTAGAACCACCATCTTAGAGGGTTGAGATGATTGGTGAATTTAGGACAAAAGGATGGTTTAAAACTACTCTATAATTGCCTGACCTGCTTCACAGACCTAGTTATAAACCTCGCTAGGAAGTGACAAATCATCAGCTCTGACATGGAGATACTTAGGTGACAATCAAAACATAGAAATCTTTACTTTAGCTTTAACATTTCCAAAGCAGGGCTGTTGCTTTCAATTTAGAAACTTTTACACAGTCTCTTCCCCTTCTCCAAAACAGTGGGGCTTGGCTTAAAATTCAGATATTTATTTCCCTTCCCTGTGACGCAACCCCAGCATTTGGCTTTAGAACTAGGTATTTTACCAAGTTCTGGGTTGCGTTAAGGAAGGCATCTGCATCCATTACTCCCTACCCTGGAGCAAGGATTTTCTCTCTCAGTGAGGTTATATTCATAATCCAGTAACTCTGGGTCATCTTCTTACCACCATGAGCTGGTCTCATTGCTGAGGCTAAGGGGCAAGGTCGTGGAGTAACTTAAACAAAACCCAAAGTAACGTCATGGAATTCCTGATCTTTGAGGGCTACTCAGGGTCAGAATGACCCAAGAATGAAGGCTCACTTTTAGGCATGTTGTATCCTAAAATTGGGATAGGATAAAGCAGAGATTCTAGTTTTATTTTTAATTTTTGATTCTCCATGACAATGAGAGGGACAGGTATGGAAGGACAAATGATCCATAGAGCATTTCTTTTTTGTCTATGGAATATATTACATACAAGTGGATTTACTCTTTTGGCTTTTTCCTTTGGGAGACTTGTGCCTCTGGAAATACAAATAGTTGTTTATCAGAATGGAAACTCTGGCTAGATGAGTAACTGGAATAAACCCAATTCATTTTCTCATTATCAGGAAAATGAAGAAATAAATGATGGTATAAGTCATACAATGGAATATTATATAGTAGTCAAATGAATGCCCTACAGATGCATGGAGAATCTTAGCAATATGATTTTGAATGCAAATTGTCCTGAAAGATTATAGATATATAGTAGGCTGTTTATTAAAAAGTGAAAGACAAAACAGAAAACAAAAAAGAATCTACTTTTTAGGAATACTTATAGGTATGATCATTCTTTATAAAAAGGAAAGCAAGGAAATGGTGAACAGGAGATAGAATGAGGAGGTAGATATAATTTAGTGTCGATGTTCTAGGTTTTGTGATAGGTGGTGGTTTCTTCATTTACTATAATAAATGTAAGGAAATAAAAACACAAGTACAATAATAAATAAATATGAATACTGGCTCATATGAATTGGTCAATAAAGAACTAAAATAAAGGTAATCTTACATGGGCCAATGATGAAAGTGTGTCAAGAACCAAGGAATTTGATTAATGAAAGTCTGTGCATCTGTGACTCATAGATTTTCTACAACGAAAATAATGAAAAGTCACTCTCGGGACCCATGCTTGGTTCCCACACAGCACTGTGACTTGAAGTCTTTGCCACTTTGTCCCATCCCTCATTTCTGTTGGTCCAGTTGGTTCTTTCTGCATGAATATCACTAAGGGAGGGTAACAGTAGGCCATTGAAGATTGCCAGCAGACTCACTTCAGATGAAACCATAGCTGTGGTATCACTGGGGTAGGAAAACCATGTTGTTCCTTTTCTCTGATCTTTACCTTTCTGAGGAAGGTAACATGTTGACATGTTTTCTCAGAGAAGCAAAGCTAGAAATTTTAGAAAATAAAGACTGTGTCCAGTATGAGAAACTTATTGCCAAACACAAACATTGGGGCCTGTGGCTTAGAAGGATGCTCATTTAGGGGTGTCTGGGGGACACAGTCAGTTAAGTGTTCAGCTCTTAGTTTTGGCTCATGATCTCAGGATCATGAGATTGAGTATTGAGTGCTTGAGGTTCCTCTCTCTCCCTCTGCCCCTCCCCACTGCTCACGCTCTCTCTCCTTCAAATAAATAAATAAATGAACCTTAAAAAAAACAATAAGAAAGACGTTCAACTAACTGGCCTCTGGACTGCCTTTATGGTCTCATTCCCTGATGTTGCTTCTCCCTCCGGTGCTGTTCCCTTCACCCTGGACAACTATCCCCACCACTCCCCGTGCAATGGGCTTGAATAGTCATGCCCACTAGTTTTGAAAGTTAGTTAGTTCAATGAGCCTCTTCCACAGAATCTTAATCCTTCCAGAAGAAAGTAGTATTTCCCTTTGTTGACCTCTTTTAGAAACCAAGTTGTGTCCTCCTAAGGCATTTGCCCCTTTCTGACGGCAGGATCAGTGTCTCAACTGGACATCTGCTAGGTGTGCAAAGAGCTGTGGCGCATTCAAATATGAACTAATGAAATCTCGCCCTTGTGCAGATGTTGTCTTCCGCCGTGCATGCGACCCACAGCCTCTATGGGAATGTTCGGTAGTTAGCTCTCTCTGTGGTTTAGTGTGCTTTAGGCTTTCATGTGAAATTGGAGAGAGCGGTTGATGCAGCCCAGAGCCGAGGATTTACTCAGATTTACTCGTTGATTTATGATCTAAAGTGGGGAGGAAGAATCCTTACCACCCTCTGTCAGAACCGTCTTCTATTTTCATGCTAGCTTTGTTACTCACACCCAAGAGGACAGCCTGCCCTCACTCCTCCTTCCTGCTCCAAGTCCTTTTCCCTGATTTTGGCCAGATGTGTTTGGGACCCAGATGTGGTTCAGAGAGGGTGATCATAAGAAGAAAATAAAGGCAGTATTTTAAAGTGTTTACTGAGTGCCAGGCACTACCTTTTGATATATTAGCGTATATAATCTTTGCAACAACTCTATGATATAGGTACTGTTATCTTTTCCCTTTTATAGAAGAAAGCGAGGCACAGAATGGTTATGTGCCTTTGCCAAGGTCACACACCTGGTAATTGATGCTACTAAATCCTATCACCTCATAAAAAGCAAAGAGAAACAACTTCACATTGAAAGTGCAAGAGAGATTGAAGAGATTGAAAATGCAAGAGAGAAACGGAGAGGGGATACATCATTCATGAGCCGAGAGGAAAGCACATCAAGATATTAGAAGTGGAGCATGGCTGAGTGCTGACAAGGTCCAGTGATGTAACTCTCTGGCAGACTGTTCCAGTACAGGAAGGGGAGGGTCAGTGTTGCTGAGAAAGTGAAGGGAGCCGGCCGAGTGCGACAGGCGGCGTCAGTGTAGATGTGGATTGTGGCACACTGCCCCCCAACCCCAGCACCACAGCTCAGGTGGGAGGGGCCTGTGAGGGGAGAATCCACACTGCGTGGTGTGCCCTGGAGGTTGGCCCACAGGGTGGGGAGGATGAGGGGAGGCAGCCAGGTCTCTTAGGTCTTAGAGTCAAATAGGAAAATGGTGCTTCCGACAGAACAGAGGTTAAAAAACAAAATAAAACAAGGGGAGCCTCAGTAGCTCAGTCAGTTAAGCATTTGACTCTTGATTTCCTCTCAGGTCATGATCTCAGGGTCGTGAGATTGGACATTCCATTGGGCTCTGCGCTCAGCATGGAGTCTGCTTGAGATTCTGTGTCCCTCCCACCGTTGGAGCTCTCCCTCTCTCTCTCTCTCTCTCTGTCTCATAAATAAAAAAAAAATAGATAGATACATAGATAGATACAAAGATAGTTAGATACATAGATAGAATCTTCTTAAAAAGTGAAACAAAATAAAAAACCATACTGTTTTAGAGTGGTGGTACGGGTCTGTGTAGCAAGCAGTAGATCAGGTCATCTCTTCCTAACAAGTGAGTGTTTTGTTCCATTCACAGTCTCAAACTGCCTGCAGACAACACCACTTCACTGGGAGGGGAAGATGAGGTGGCTTCAAAAAAGACTCATCCTTTCCTTTTCCCTTATACTCTGTACTTAAAGTCACACACCTCAGTCCTAGCCCTGCTCTGACTTTTTAGTGTTGGTGGCTTCTCGGTCTCCATTTCTCTCTTCCTACCATGTCATCACCGCCTTCCTCCCCTGTTAACTGCCCCCACAAGGACACCCCTGCTCTAATCCCACCCCACCACCTCGAGGATGGCTTTTCCCTGAGGTAGATTTTCCTGCCAGACACGGAGGCAGGCACTTCATTTTGGTAAACGCTGAATAAACACTTCTCCTTAAATAGAAGCGGCAGGTTCTCCAGCTAGCTTGTTTAAAGGGGCAGAAGAAAGTTCAGTTCAGTGAACTTGACAAGAAATTAAAGATAAGGAACATATGAGAGTCTGGAAAATTCTTCAGGGAGGATTTGTTTTTCTTATATCCAGGCTCCCAAAATAGTCAAGTAATCAATTAGGATGAAGTTCATGGCCACAATGGATGTAACCCACCCCAGAACTGCTCAGTGGAAGGCAGTGGGACACAGTTGCCCACTTGCCAGAGGGTTCACCCCCAATGCTGATTCAGCATGGGGATGGCGTGTGCCTGTGTGGTTTGGCGCCATTCAGCATACCAGCCACCAACACATCGACCACACCAAAGGCAGCAAGGTAGGGCTGATGGGATAATCCAAACGGGGAGCGTGCTACATTGTGAGGTGATTCTCTCTGCCAAGTGGTATTTGACACCTCCAGCTCCAAACTGGTCAGCCCCTCCTCTTGAAAACAGGATTATGAGGACTTGAAACCGTGGACCAACTGCTAAGTATCCCACTGGCTTTGCAAACCAAGTGTGCCTGAGTTTGGCTGGACCTGGGCCTGGTTCTCAGACAACGTGTGCCTTGTCTATGTCCCTGTCTCCCCAGGGACAGGGGAGAAGATGGATTGAAGATGGATTTAGCCCAGGAAGGTGCTTCTGCAGAGCTCTGAGGGGACAAGCCACTCTGGAAGTTAGATTCTTCTATTTTGCGCACTTTGTCCTTGACAAATGTGGTAGCTGGTCCATGTCAACTTCTGCTCACTGACCTTCAGCTTACCATTGAAGAAAGTCCTTGCAATCTGATCAGACCTGGAGGAAGATTCCATCTGCTCTTTATCTTTAAGGTCGCCTCCTCAGTGTGGTCTGGGACCACTGGCTACATAGTCATCTGTGGTAATTAATGAAAATGCAGATTCCTGGATTCCCCCCAGACCTTCTGAACTGGAACTTTTGTGTTACCCAGAAATCTGCACTATGACTTAACTTTCCTGATGATCTCTTCCCACAGTAAGGTTTAGGAATCAATGCATTTTTAATAATAATTATAAAATGAATATTTATGAAACTGTCAAGCACTTCCCATGCATTTCACTTACATTTATTTCAACTTAACAATCCTCCAAGATAAGTACTGCTATCCACCTAGAGTGGGGCCTGATACATAAGACTTGGCAGATGTTAATTAATTTTCATTAAACAAATTAATCTTTAAAAATATATACATGCACACATATATAATGTACATACTTACATACATAAATAAGAAAAGTAAGTTTTAGTGAGGTTAAAATGACTTAGGCAAGAACGCGTAGCTGCTGAGAGAGAGGGCCAGAATTTATACTGCCTTCTTTATGTATAGCTTGTTGGTGTGTGATTTTGCAGGCTGGCACCTCCTTCTGGTGATACTGGGTAGTTTGTGGTAGTGATTATAAAGGATCCCAGAGGCACCTGGTTGGCCTTGGGTTGAATTGCTGGATCTCTTGTCTAGGGTTCTCTTCTTGGCCATCTCTGGTAAATTAAGAGGGCCACATATTTAGTACTGATCAAGCAGGCCCAGGGAAGTTGGGTGGTCATCCACAGAACCAAACAGCACCCATTGTCTTTCCTGTACTCTGCTCAGGTTGGCCAATGCATAGTCTTAATTTTCCCCAGAGTGAAGCAAAGGGAGACTAGATGTCTCATGGGTTCCTGTCGGAAATGTTCACTTCCCCCTGCTTTCTTGAAGTTTCTTTATACCCACTTTATCATTTATCTGCTTTTTTGGTCAGCAGGTGTATTCTCTGTATTTCTGCCAAGACAGGTCGTGGAGCCAGCCCAAGATCAGGGAGTGAACAGGTGGAGCTGTCTTTGACGCTTTCAGTCCTCTTGGGCCTCCTTTCCCGTGCTCCTTCCCTCCCTTTCTCAGACCTTCAAAGCTACCTGGCTTAGAGGACTGGCCTTTGGTGAGAAGAGATCAGTAAACCTATGTGCATTTTCCCTGGGGCTTTCTTAAGGTGGGGTTCTAACTCAGGAGCAACTCTAGAGATTTTTGGAGGAGGCCAAGGAGACTTTGTTTTAGGACAACAGATTTTTTAGATGTGCTCTGTTTTACATGCACACACAAACTAAAAAATAGAAACATACTCTCCACTGACAAATGGCTGAAGGAAAACCAGCTTTTGTAAAGAATGTTTGTAAAAATGTTTGACTTAACTAGGTAAGGCATTTTGTCTCACAGAGCTTTTTAAGGGAAAGATGTTTAAAAGCTCTCTTCTAGCCTTCAAGCCACTGTACCCATAGTTCTAACTAGAAATTATAAGAAATTATAATAGCTAACATAGATTGAGTGCTTCCTATGTGCCAGGCACTATTCTAACTTCTTTGCATGCTTCGCTTAATTCCTACAATCTCTTAACAATACTTATTATTAATATCTTTATCTCCATTCCACAGAATAGGAAACTAAGGCAGAGAAAGGGTAAATAATTTGCCAAGCCTTTACAGAGCTTGGTAGAAGAGGCATGATTCAAACCCAAGTGACTGGACTCCAAAGCCCTCTTAATACTTACATTAAATGGTGGGATTGCTTTTATTATGAAATGCTTTTTCTTTAAAAAAAATTTAGATTTTTTACAAAGGAAAAATCAATTGTCCATAATTATTAGTGTATCCTATTTTTTTAATAAGAGTAATATGCACATGGTTAGAAAAGCCAAATGGCTCAGAAAGATATAAAATGAAGATGAGAGTCCCTTTAGATCCCTACTGTCCCATTCCCAAGGGAAACCAATATTAACAGACCTTTTTTAATCTCTCAACAAAAACATTCTATGTATGTAGCTAATTATACATTTGTGAAGAAGGAGACATGCCTCACCCCCTATTCTGCATCTAGTTTTTCTAATCTAGCAACAGGGCTTTGAGATGTTTTCACTCCAGCATGCCCAGGTTCATGCCATCTTTATCATGATACAGAGTATTCTCCTAGGTTGCTGTACCCCCTGACTTCACTGGTCCTTGTTGATGAGCATTTTGGTTGTTTGTTTGATGTTTTTGTGCAGGAACAATTCCTAGCAGTACAGCTTTCTTTCTTACACATGTTATACCAACTTAGACTCTTGCTGACTCTTAGCGTTTTTTTCCAAACCTTCAACAGAACTAGTATTATCAAACCTTGATTTTTAAAATTTTTTACTAACCTTGTAACTAAAAAAAAGAAAAAATCCTTGTTTACATTTACATTTTTTTAATATGTGTGAGGTGGAATGGCTGTTCATGTGTATTGATCATTTATTTTTCTTTATCTGCCATCTGCCTGTTCATGTCCTTTGCCCATTTTTCTGTTCTTTTTTTTTTTTTCTGATTTTTGTATGAGCTTTTGGTAAAGTAAGGAGATTGGCCCTTTGTCTGTCATATATTGTAAACATTTTCCTTCAATTCATTATTTGTCTTTGCTATTTTCCCATAAGCAGTATTGCTGTTGTATAGTCAGATTCTTCAATACAAAATTATTCTCCAAATACTTTAAATTTGAACTTCCTTCTGTTTTTGTTTATATATATGCTTTTAAATTTATGATGGCTCCATTCATTGAACATCAATCATAATGAAGATAAACCCTTTCTGTAATTATGACATTAATGAAAACAATACTTAGAGTTTTTCAGGAAGACTTCTGAAATGCAAGAAAACCTGTGTATATATCTTCAATATATTGATCTTTGGATCAAATACTCCTTTTCTAAAATAAATAACCTATAGGAGTTTTAGAGAATAGTTTTCAGAAACTAAAACAAAAATCCTGTTTAGTTTGTGAAGCATTTCTTGGATTCATTGGTTGGGTGCCCCAAAGCTTCACAGCTACGAGTCCATTCTACTGAATCTACCTTAGAGAAGCTTTTTTTTTTTTTTTTCTTCTTTAATAGTGTCTTCTGTAATTGTATGTGTCCACTGCCTCAGCTGCTTCTTAATAGCTCTGCTTGGCTTCAGTGGAAATGGCTCCTCTCCCCCTAGAGACCTTTAAATAAAAGATCTGTGTATCTGTGTGTGTGTTGGGGGAGGGGAAGAGGATGAAGGGATGGGGAACTATTTTTTTGTTTTTATTTTTTTCCTTTTTTAATTTGCTGCCTCTATTTGAGGTGGGGATGTAGGTGGCCAACCTGAATTAATTTGATAGCTCTGTAATGACAAAGGATAAAGGAAAGCTTGGGGTTGCTTCAATCAGTGGTTTAGAATGGCTTAACACAGCTTAGTAGACTCGGTTTTCAGAGGCTTGTGATGTTCTGATGTCTGAGGACTCCATAGTCTCCTGAAAACAAAAATAATAATGTCCTAAGAGACCAGATTGCGGGCAGTGCTTCAAAAAAATAAGTTTAGTTATCAGTTTTTGCGCATACTCTTAATGTTTCCATTTTTCTTTCCTTCTCTAATTTCTGGCCTGACCATCACATGCACAGAATGCTCATTACCCTAACATTATGAATAATAGTAATGCCTCTCCAGAGAATCCAGCAGAACTACCAAACAGAAACCACCAGAGTTTCTGGTGACCAGTGAGAAGAGCTTCTTATTGGTGGAGTTCACCCTTTGCTGCAGGACGTGTAGTCACCAAGACAGTGGAATCGAGAGGTAGTTTACAGATCATCAAGTTCATTCACCTCTTTCTGTCCTGGAATCCTGCTCCACCAACGCCATTTAAAACTCCCTTCAGAAATATCAGATTGGGAGACAGAACATGAGAGACTCCTAACTCTGAGAAACGAACAAGGGGTAGTGGAAGGGGAGGTGTGGGAGAATGGGGTGACGGGCACTGAAGGGGGCACTTGACGGGCTGAGTACTGGGTGTTATACTATATGTTGGCAAATCGAACTCCAATAAAAAATATACAAAAAAATTAAAAATAAAAATAAAACTCCCTTCTGCTGTTCAAACACAAGTCATCAACAGCCAACTCTTGTGTCCTGGGCTTTGTCAGAGTCTTCTCTGTGACCTCAGAGATTTACATTCCAGTATCTATATAGTCTTGACCACAAAAACTGCTTTAGGCTAATGACACTCAAAAATACATATAACACAATATATATTAAATTTCTTGAAATTGAGCATATCCTTTGACTTAAAAATTCTTTCAGGCATTTATTCTAAAGAATAGCAGACAAGGAGGGATACCTGGGTGACTCACATGGTTCACAGTCTGACTTCAGCTCAGGTCATGATCTCAGGCTCCTAGCTCAGTCTTTTTGGCCCTCTCCCTCTGCCACTACCCCCTCCCCTACTAGCTTGCTCTTTCTCAAATGAATAAAATTTTCAAAAAAAATTTAAAACCTTAAAAAAAAAAAGAATAGTAGACAGATATGTCAATTTGCATGCCCCAGGGATATCCATTGAACATTAAGCCTGTATTTAAAGGCCTGGACCCGGGGGTCAGACAGACTAGGTTCAAGTCTTACCTCCACTTCTTTTTTTTTCTTTTCTTTTTTTTGCCTCTACCTCTTGTTCATGTCACTCAACTTCTCTATCTCATCTGTAACAGGGACTGATAAGTGTCCCTACCTCAAAGGGTCTATACTATCATGAGCAATAAATGAGTGATTATATAAATATGCTTAGGATGATTTTTGGCAGAGTGTTACTATGTAATGATAGAAAAATTAGACATAGCGTATATATTATTTTATTTAATAAAACAAAATGTAGGTGCCCCTGTGTGGCTCAGTTGGTTAAATGTCTCCCTTCAGCTCAGGTTATAGGATGGAGCCCCACATTAGGCTCCCTGCTCAGCGGTGACTGTGCTTCTTCCTCTCCCTCTGCTTCCCCTGCTTGCATGATTGCATTCTCTCTCTCTCTCTCTTAAATAAATAAAATCTTTAAAAATAAATAAATAAATAAAACTGAATGTAGGGGCCCCTGGATGGCTCAGTTGGTTAAGTGTCTGACTCTTGGTTTTCACTCACGTTATGATCTCAGGGTTGTCAGATCGAGCCCTGCTTCATGTTCCACACTCAGCACAGAGTCTTCTTGAGTTTTCCCTCTCTGTCTCCCTCTGCCCCTTTCCCTGCTGTTTCTCTCTCTCAAATAAATTAATTAATTAAAATATATATATATATATCTAAAATAAATTGGAGTATATTTTGAAGATATTCACATATTAAAAGCAATTAGGTTACATAGTAATGTATTAACTAAGAATGCTGAGTGATTATATATCAAAAGGTTAACTATGATTACTTTTTGGTGATGGGACAATAGACTACACTTTGTCCTATGGATCATTGCTATTTTCTAAATTTTCTACAAAGGAAATGTATAAAAAAGTTGTCTTTTTAACCCTTGCAGAAGAAGAAGAATTGCTAACATTTATTGTGACTTTACAGGGAATCAGGCGCTTTATATATGTGTGTGCGCGTGTATTTGTATATATACACACGCACACGTTCTTTGCTTACAATAACCTTAAGAGGCAGAATCCATGATTATCATCTCCATGTAGCAGATTTAGAAACTGAAGCACAGAAAGGTGAAATAACTTGCCTCAAGTCCCCCATCTAGTGAGTGGTAGTGGTGGGATTTGAACTGGGGGTCTCTGACTCAGGGCCTGTGTTAGGTATTCTCTTTGTATGGTCTGAATAATACAGATGAGCATTGACCTACAGCCCTCGCAACAGTAACCTAGTTACACATGCTGTTTAAAGGAAACGAATAGAGAGAGCCTCTGATCCTTGAGTCTTTTCGATAAATGGGGAGCTTTCAGGTCTCCAGTCATTCTCTTAGTTACCTTGTTAGTAAATGGGAAGAATATGTATATCAGGTGATGTAGTAAAATTAACCTATCTGTGTATCCCATAAAAAGGGTGTATTGACTTTACATTGCATTAACCAAACTAGAAATATTTTTTAAAACATAGCAAAGTGAAATGGCATAAGTAGCATAGACATTTTTCGCTATGCTGTCGCTCAGTAGTGAGGGCAACCGCCAGGTCTCCTGAATGAGTCTTCTAACCTCCTTCAGAGTGTAGAAGGTGAGTTAGAGGAGTATAGGAAGAAACTTGGGCCCTGCCAATACACAAGGGTCAGTATATTGAGTTCCAATAGCAATAAAGTGTAGAACAAACTTGTGCCTTCAGTTCAGAGTAATTAGCACAGACCAAAGGCATCCTGAGGAGAAAATGGATTTTCAGCAGTTGTCTGGTCTGTTTCTATTTTAGAATTTCTGTTTTTATTGAGGCAGTTAAGTTATAATTGATGGGGTTTTGTGTTTCTTTTCAGGAATGAAAATTGGGTGTTTCAGAATCATAATCTTATGTTAGAAAATAATATCTCAAACCTGGTGGCTGCAACCACAGCATCTATTTTTTGAAAATTGTCTGCTTTTATCACTTAATAAGCATCCTGATAATTTACTAGCTGACGAGGCTGGCGGAATTAGGCTGTCAGGACTAGCATATTGCCGGATAGTACTACCAATCGTGAGTCCTTGAGATAGTAAAATACTTCGGTTTAGCCAGAGCATTACTCAGAGGCAACTAATTACAGTTGGGGAGCTCATAACAACATTAGACAGTCTCTGAAATCCGGAAGGAATCGCCAGTCCCAGGCCTGATAAATTGCCACCCTCCTTCTCCCAGAATTCTTTCTTATTTTTTTTTTTTTTAAGATTTTATTTATTCATGAGAGACACAGAGAGTCTTCCAGAATTCTGCTGGGAATTAGGATTCACTGCTGTCATCTATGTTAAGGGGTCATTTTTGGTGTCTTTCCCAGAAGAGGCTGAACTTCCTGAGAGGACCTGGGAGCCGGGGAAGGGATTTTTCTTTTTCTGCCTCCCTGTTGTCTTCCCTTCTAGCAAAACAGCTACAACCCGTCAGTGAGAGGATCTGTTCAGCGGTGGGCCAGTCTGGCTACATCATCTTGGCAGTTAGGGAGATGGTAGTATATAGCTTACCCAGGAACCTCCCCCGTGCCCCTCTTCTTCCCATGGCCTTCCAGAGGACGCAGCATGGTATGGAGAAGTGGCGTGGGGACTTGGTCCTGGCCAGGATTTATCCCCCACAGGCCTCGGACAAATCAGTTTTGATTTCTTCAGTAGTAGAATAGGGAGATTAATGTCTGCCTTACAGAGTTGTCAAGATTAACAAAGAATAGAAAACGTGTCCTAGAGGGCCTAGTGCCTACAAGGCCCTCAATAAATAGTTACTAATGTGATGATCATTATTGTTCACTACTTGTTAGAAACTCAAAGGATTTAGATTATTCATATTTTCTTCAACCCAGAAATGTGAGCTGGCTCTGAGTTCTAGACCAGAAGACTCACAAACCATGTGGTAGGAATTGACAGATAAGGTCAAATACAATTATATACCTAGATTTATTTTCCAAAAGCATATGGAATTTTATCTTTTTTTAAATCCTCTCTTCCTTCTTCCCACTTGTTCTCTTTTGCCTCTTCCACTCTCCTTCAATTCCACAGGCACCCCGTGGAATTTTTCTATCATTACCATTTCAGAACTATGTAACTTTTTGTTAGAAATGAATTTATATTGGGGCATCTGGGTGGTTCAGTGGTGGAGCATCTTCCTTTGGCTCAGGTTGTGATCCCAGGGTCCTGGGAATGAGTCCCACGTCAGGCTCTCTGCATGGAGCCTGCTTCTCCCTCTGCCTGTGTCTCTGCCTCTCTCTCTCTCTCTCTCTGTCTCTCTCATGAATAAATAAAATCTTAAAAAAAAAAAAAAAGAAATGGGGACACCTGGGTGGCTCAGTGGTTGAACATCTGCCTTTGGCTCAGATCGTGATCCAGGGGTCTTGGGATTGAGTCCCTCATTGGGCTCCCCACGGGGAGCCTGCTTCTCCCTCTATGTCTCTGCCTCTCTGTGTGTGTCTCTCATGAATAAATAAAATCTTTTTAAAAATGAATTTATATTATTTGGCCACAGAGCATGTTTCTAATTACATACAGATCTGTAGTCTGATGTGATTTTTGTAAACTAATGAACAATCTCCCTGCACAAACCACCCCACCATCACCCCCCCACCCCGCCCCCAACTAAAATGTTCACCTCACAGCATAATTCACAGTTTCTATCACTGTTGCTGTGAACTTTCTTCATCCTGTTTGGAAATGTTCAGTTCCTGCTTTTAGTCACCGTTGTGTTCTCAATAGAAAAACAGCAGCTGGGGGCCCTGAGTGGCCCAGTCGGTTAAGTGTCTGCCTTCAGTTCAGGTCATGATCCCAGGGTCCTGGGATCGAGCTCCGCTCCCTGCTCAGCAGGGAGTCTGCTCCTCCCTCTCCCTCTGCCACTCGCCCTGCTTGTACTCTCCTTTTCACACTCTCTCCCACATGAATAAAATATTTAAAAAGAAAAAAAAAAGAGGAAAAAAAGAAAAACAGCAGCTGCAGTCAGAGTCACTGATCAGATAGCGCCGGTTCAGGCCGTTATCTGGAGCCCAGGCTTTCTTCCCAGCTGCTGCTAACTGGTTGATTATCTCCAGACGCTAACGTGACGGATTCGAGCGAGTATGGCTAGCCGACTGCAAAAAGCCCAAAGATAAACTCCCCTGGAAAAACTACTCTGGGCCGACAAGTATGCTTTCCATTGCGCCTAACGTTGGGGCCAGCGCGTCCCTGTTGTCCAGGGAGTGCCCCGGGGCGCAGGAAGAGGCCCCCACCTCGGGTCACCGCCGATTGTCTGCTGGAAGGTCGGCCTGTAGGAAACCAGCGCACTGTGCAGCTCAGCGGGGTTTATGAAACGATGTCCCCGTTCTTGTTCTCGCACCTTCTCTTGTTTGCTTTGAGGAAAAGGCCGGGAGCCGGGCAGCTCTGGAATCCTGCCACTTGCCGAGCCAGTGTGCCCTCCGGGGAGCCCCAAGGAGAGGCGGGGAGGGGCCGCGTTCGCAGGTTCCTCTCCTTCACGCCTCTCTCCCGCCGTTGTCTTGCAGGTAGCGAAGCTGATTTTAGCTCCTCGAGCAGCACCGGCAGCATTTCGGCTCCTGAGGTCCACATGTCTGCGGCGGGAAGCAAGCGGTCCTCTCTCTCACGCAAGTAGGCACTGTTTCCTGCTCTCTGATTGTGAAGACACTTTACACAGGTGACTTACCTGTACTTTAGGCTTCCGTGGAGCCACTTGCATGGCTGTCAGTTCATATTTAGTTATTACTCAGTGAACAGTTTTTGTTTTTTATAATGATTTGAAATTAGAACCTTTCACTGTCTTACCAGCTGTGGTCACAGGGCTGGAGCGCGCGTGTCTCCGAGGCCATCCCTCAGCCAGCCCTTGGCTGTGTGTCCACTCACCCTTCTCTCCTCCCCTTCCCTCACTTACCTGTGAACTCACCTGGTGTTAACGTAGTAGTTTCCACTTCCTACCTGCCTCCCCTCCATGAATCTGTCATCTCTTAGCTGGAAGCCTCTGACTTCACCATTTCTTTCCTCTAGCTGAGCTTACCTATTACCCTCATGAAAGAGACATCGTGAGCTCAGACTACTCCCAGCACTCACTTGGGGAAGGGGTGAGAAAAGAATAAAGTTCACAGATGTGACTGGCCGCCACCAAGAGGCATTAGAGCAGACTAGCTACTTATATGGACTCTGGAGCCAGGTTGCCTTGGTGGGAATGTCGGCTCTGTCACTTGCAGGCTGTGCGACCCTGAGCAAGTTGCTTAACTTCTCTGTGCCTCAGTTTCCTCATCTGTAAAATAGGGCTGTAATCATACCTACTTTGTAGGGTTCACTGTTAGGATTAGTTAGTAGACATGAAGTGTGGGTCAGTGCGTAGAGCCTAGCAGGCATCAACAAATGTTCACCATAGATACTATTTGGGTTGGGGAAAGTGTGGGAAACTCATGAGCCACCATTCACATGTGGTGGGAAAGATTCTAAGCCCCAGGATTCTCTCCTACTATGCATGATTTTATTTGTTCAAGTATTTATTGAGCATCTACTATGAGGCGGGTTCTGGTGATAGGGCAGTAAACAAAACTTTATGGAAATTATATTCATTCTAGTAAGATAAAAAAAGGACAATAAATACATAATAATATAATTATTTTTAAAAACATACAGGTAAAGAATATTGAGAGTAATGAGATGGATGGTATGTTTTGGATAGGCTGGTTCCAGACCTCTGAGCCAGGGAGGGACCCGAGCAATTCAGTGGAATGAGGAACAAGACATCTGGGGATGATTTGTCTTTAGACTTTGAGCAAATCATTTGACTTTCCTGGGCCACAGTGTCCACGTTTGTAAAAGGAGGTTTGGACCACATAATTCTTGAGGTCCCTTCATGGAGAAAAACAGGTTAGTTTCTAAAAACTTGCATTCCCAGGATTCAGGAAGCAGGTATCTCACATTTCTCTTCAGTGAGCAGAACATTTAGCTGATGTTTAAAAAGGGACTTGAGACCCCCTGGTGCACAATTTTATTGTTAAAAACAAAGCTGAAGCCAGACAAACCTGTAACAAAAGAGTGGAGCCCACAATGAAAAAGCCCAATTGTTCTATTCCCAAACACAATCTATTTGGAAATAAAATACCTCTGGGATCACATAATATGAATATAAACATTTTCTGTATAAATCAGATGTGGCTTGCTCTGAGAATAAACCATTTATCTAACCTATTCAAGAAAACTAGCACATACCTGTGGTACAAGGTATCAAAGAACAGAGAGCAAAAGAAAAAAGAAATGGCCTGTCGAAGAAGCTGATTGTATTAAGCACTTCAAAAGAACTTGTGTTTGTGGTTAAATTCCAAGGTAATGTCAACAATACAGAGTGATTTAGAGAAAATTGTCTAGTCTGGAATCTGTGGTTTCTCCAAATGACTAAAAATTGATATAGTAAACCTAAAATAGCTAAATAGAATTATGTGCAAATCAGATACATGCTTAATAGATGGAAAAATGGAAAATTGGAATTGGCAATGTTCTATTAGCCTCACTTTTTTTTTTTTTTTTTAAATCTGACCCAGGCATAGAGCACAGTCAGTAGATTTATGTGATGGGATATCTTGAGCACTTCACATAATTTTTGTGTTCTGTGGGACCATGCACTGAGGACGACTCCTCTAGATGTGCCAGGTATCCGGGCCAAAGTTTATAAAGCTTATCATCCTTTTAAATGGCTTGCTTCTCCTACAATAAATGAATATTCTCTGTGGAGAATCAGCTCCTGGGAAGAAGGCGAGCAGGAACATTTGGTGAAGGGGTGGGAGAAATAAGTGGCAGGTGGTGTTGGTGAGGATATTTTTGATGGGATCTTAAAAACAAAACTAAAGTTTCAATGATCTCTTCTTACAGAAGGCCAACTCTGTTAACATCTCTGAGGAATTCTCTTTTTTTAAAAGCTTTATTTATTTATTTTGAGGGGAGGGCAGAGGAAGGGCTGAGGAAGAGGGAGAGCCTTAAGCAGACTCCAGGCCGAACACAGAGCCCAATGCAGGGCTCCATCCTATAACCCTGGGATCATGACCTGAGCCAAAACCAAGAGCTGGACACTTAACTGAGTGTGCCATCCAGGCACCCCTGAGGAATTCTCTTTCTTAAACTAAAATCCTAATCTGACCAAGGGCAGATAGAAGTGAAAAGGAAAAAAAAAGAAAATGTTTGGAATTTGGAGCCAGAGAAACATGGGCTTGCGTTTAGCCTCCCTTATTAATTATGTACATGAGCCAGGGCCCTGAGCTTTACTGTTCTGGAAAATGGGATAATAGTGGCATCTACCTCATTGAAATAAATGAGCTAATCCATAGTGCCCAGAATTTAGTAAAAGGGTCATAAATGGATATTTTCCTCAGTAGTGATAAAAATAATACTGATGGACATGATGATGAAGAGGATGATTGTGATGATGATCACATTAGTTTGCTCAGGCTGCTGTCATAAGATATATCACAGACTGGGGGTCTCACACAATGGGAATTTACCTTCTCACAATTCTGAATGCCAGAAGTCCAAGATCAAGGTGTCAGCAGGATTGGCGTCTGCAAAAGCCTCTCTCCTTGGCTTAGAGATGGCCCTCTTGTCTCTGCTTCTTCAACAGAATTTTTATCTGTGCCTGCATCCATTTCCTCTTCTTATAAAGACATTAGTCAAGTTGGATTAGGATTTAATTAGATTTAATTACCTTTTTTTAAAGCCACGTTTCCAAATACAGTCACACTCTTAGGTACTAGGGGTTAGGGCTTTTTAACTTTATGAATTTTGGCGGGGGTGGGGGGAATGACACAATGCAGCCCTAACAGTGATCATCGTGATGACAGTGATGGTAGTAATGTTGCCTTGAAGTAAAGGACAACATTGGGGGATAGAAATTAATGTGGGCCCCTTGTGAGGTTCTCTTCCCTTTCTCTCCATTTCCATCTGCTGTATTCAGGTGTGCAGGAAGGGGTAGGGTCAGCAGAATTCTGCCCCTTTGTGGACTTCAGTCTTCTTGCCCACCACACCAAGGCATTTGGGGTAAGCTGAGGAAGGTAGCATAGGGTTTGCTTCTCACGGCTATGGCAAACATGGAACCCTGGCCTCTCCTTGAAAATGTTTTGCAATGACTTTGTACCCATATGTGTTAGCAGTTGAACGGAACTAAACTAATTCATTGATTATTTTTAAGCATGTAGTTTCTTTTTTAAAAGTCAGCTCTTGGTACGGCTGGGTGGCTCAGTGGTTGAGCGTCCGCCTTCAGTTCAGGGCGTGGTCCCATGGTCCCGCGATGATCGAGTCCTGCATCAGGCTCCCCTTGTCCTCTTGAGGAGCCTGCTTCTCCCTCTGCCTGTATCTCATCCTCTCTCTCTGTGTCTCTCATGAATTAAAAAAAAAAAAAAAAAAAAAAAAAAAAAGGCAGCTAGTCAGCTCTTGCAGTCTAACAACTCATTTCCTGAAATATATCAGTATAGCAGATGTGTTCTTAAAAACTCCCATCGAGTTTAATTTGTATCTTAGTGACTGCAGCACAATAAAGGTTGGTGGTGAATTCTTCAGGTCATAACCACATGCATAGCCAGTATATAACATACCTGTTTACAAGCTCCAAAAGATATATTCTATCTGTGTAAAGTAAGAAGGAGATATTTCAGTAGAGTAAAAAAAAAAAAAAAATCTGTTTTTAAATCTTAGTTCAGCTGTGTGTTCTTGGGCCACATTACCCTTAGTTGCTTCGTGTAACTGAATACTTCATGTACTTCATGTAATGTAAATGAGTGGTAATCGTTGTACCAGCTTTATAGCATGAGGGTCAAAATTAAGTAAAACTGTGCTCGTAAAACATTGGAAGAGGCCCGGGATCTCAGAAGGTCATTAGTGAAGGTCGACTTGGAAGAGGACTCCCCTGGTCAAAACGAAGGCTTGCTCTTTCCTTTCTCTCCTGACTTGGAGAGGTTAATCCTGCACGTTTCTCATTGTCACATTCAGAAATGTCAGGCCGGTTGGAGTGGACTCAGAAGTGAAGTGTGGAGAAGCAGATCCAAGCCAGAGCCCATGTATTCTGCTGCTCAGCTCAGCACCACCGGGTTGCTGAAGTTGGTTTGTCACAAAGCCATCTGCCCATCTGTTCCATATAAAGTGTCCCCTTCTCATGAAAAGGAGGCAGAGTCTATCTGGATGATTTCAAAAGGAAAGAACTTTTTAACTTCAGAATTGGATGATGTTTCATTTATATGTGATTTACTGGGTTGACAGCTAGTTGAAGTTACATTTGATTTTAAGTAAGTGTGGTTTCGGAGCCAAGTCTGCCCACACGCACACTCACATTTACATGCGTTTCTCATTGACATGTGTCCGTTGGATACAACTGTAATCAAAATTGCAAAGAGAGGATTGTCAGAAAGCAGTACTTCTGTATGAAAGATATCTTGTTCTTTTTCATTTTCTTGTAATCAAGAAATATTCCCAACACTGAACTGAACTGTTATCCTATCTAAGTAATTTCAACATTCTCAAGATGCTTCCTTACATAGTGGGTGTCAAGTTTCTGGAACTAGATTAATAGGGAAGTCCAAACAACTTTATCCTGTAATAATATCCTACAGCTGCATTGCCTTTAACATCTTATCAGATGCACTCACATGCATTCTTAGATTCGATTTTCCCATCAACTCTGAGGAAGGCAAGAAAAGTTATTAGAGATCCCCATGTATTCAGTAGATTCATTGCCTAAGCTCCTAATAAGTGGCAGTGCCAAGGCTCAAACCCAGTTTATTCATTTAGCAGTCATTTTGGGAACACCTAGCATGTGCCAGGAAGTAGTGGGGATATAAAAGAACAGATTGTGTTCCTGCCCTCAGGCCGCCCTAGTCTGGCAGGAAGGACACACAACCGTGCAGTTGTGATGCCATGTGATAAATCCCAGGATGGATGTTTGCACAGAGTACTAGGGACCACTGAGGAGCCACGTGTACACAAGCCTAGGGAAGGAGGAATCCGGAGAAGGCTGCTTGGAGTGTTCCCATCCGTCTGGAAGTTGGAAAAATCCCAAGGCATAGGGTAGGGAGCAGGAGGACATTCTAGGCAGAGAAAATGATAAATACAAAAACATAAAAGTGATGGGGAGCATGGGTCATCAGGAAACTGTAAGTTGTTTGGAATTCTGGAATACGGAGGGAGGAGTGCAGGAGGGTAGGTTGGATGGGGAGGTGGGATCAGACCTCGGGAGGTAGGAGCCCTTGAATGGCTTTGAGGACGCGATGGGAAGAGCCAGAGGCAGCCTCCGGGCTGAGGGGGCTGAGGGGGCGAGAAAGCAGGCGGCGGCCGGGCCGCGGGAGGCCTGTGACATTTCAGCAGTTACATGATGAAGGTTTTGTTAAATCATTGGCAGCGGAGGAAAGAAAATGGGTGGTAAAAGCTACAGGCTTGATACGTCCATGTGGGCTCCGCTCACCTGTCCTCCTCCTCTGTGGGCAGCCCCCCTTCTCCTCATTCTCCAGACGAGCCTCCCTAATGTTCTTGCCCCCCCGAACCACACCTGAACGCTTTTAAGCGGAAACAGGTGGACTGGAACCAGCCACATCTTCCGGCCGCCTCCAAAGCGAACCTCCACCAAATCGGTATTTCACGCGGTCTGTGCTCCTGTCAGGCGTCGGGATTAATTCAGAAACAGGCTTTAGGGCCAGAAAGTATTTGCGAGGAGGGCGGAGGGCGAGGCCGGTGCTTGGGGCGGGAGGAGAGACCTCGGGGCTGGCGGCCGCGGCCGCACCCAGCACCCAGCACGGCCGTTCTCCCCTCTTCTCCCAGCCGGGGCCCCCACGGGCGGAGCAATGGAGCCTCGTCCTACAAGGCCGCCGGCAGCCCGCCCTCCCCGCGGGAGAAGGACTTGCTGTCCATGCTGTGCAGGAGCCAGCTGAGCCCCGTGAACATCCATCCCGGCTACGCGCCGTCTTCCCCAAGCAGCAGCAACTCGGGCTCCTGCAAGGGGAGCGACGGCAGCCCGGTCCTGAGGTGAGTGCCCGGCGGGGGAGAACGGTGAGGCGCTCGCTCTGGAGTTCCGGCCTCGTTCTGTCCTGTCGTCGTCTGGGCCTTCCCTTCCCAGCTCGCCAGTCCCTCAGGGCAGCTGCGGGAAGGCCACCGAGGCTCAGCAGCCCCGGGGGGCTGGCACGGGGCGGGGGGGAGTCGGACCTCAGCCGCGGACTGGGGGCCACGTGGTGCCAGGACCGTGTGAAGCACTGACAAGGGCGTGAGCCTCAGAGAGGGCCCGGCTTCCCGCACGCACGAGGGCACCGAACACTTTGCTCTTCTCGTGGCAACGTCTAAGGTGATTCTGCAGGTCCCCGTTGCTGTAGTGTAGTAAGCAGTCGGGAGGGGATCCAGCCCAGTCTGGAGGGACCAGAGGAGGCCTCCCTGAGGAAGTGACCTTGAAATGAAATCTGAAGGTCGGGCAAGGAATTAAGTAGTCCCTGGGGGCCAGGAGGTTGTAGGAAAAAGGACCTGCATGCCCAAAAGGACCCAACAGGAGGACTAGAAGGTTGGGAGCTGGACACAGGCCATCTTGGACAGAGTGTAGGCTCAGGGGGAGCAGGTGACTGTAGCGGCCTGGACTGGTTCCAGAGTCAGGGAGGAAGCTGCCAGCCCTCCACCCTCAGTCTTCTTCCTCCTGGGTGGCCCTTCTCGTCAGTCAGCTCTCTTACAGCAGGGATGCCCCACACTTGGCCAGGCCTGAGAGGGGCCGGCATTCCAGCTCAGGAAGTTTTATGGAACACTGGGCACTTTGTTTACAAAACACACTCTGTGACGGTGGAGTAGCCCTTTCCCTTTGGAAGAAGGAAACGTTCCACCGAATTGGCACACTCACACCAGGGATTGATCTCAGAACGATTTGAATCCAACTCCTAGCAATCAAGGTGTTCGGGTAGTGGCACACTGTGTGGAAAGTCAGGACATCTCACTCCCATCCTGCCTTCCCGCCTGCCCCGCTTATTGTCCCCTAATATAATAGTGTGTTACTATGCACCCACAGGCAAGCCTGTGCACAATTGTGCATTATTCTGCATGAGGTCATTCGTAAGCCATAGAAAATCCTCCCTCCCCACTATCTCCACTCTCTCCACAAACAACCTTCCTGAAGTCTCCCAAGTAATGAGCGGCCCTAAGAGTGGCGGGTGTGTCATAGCCCCCCTTCCCAAGTGAAGCGCACAATATTGAGGCTTAAGACCCCAATACACAGCTGTCGCTCCTTCTCAAGCCATTAGCTGTGTCTTAACTTTTCTTTTTACAGAAAAAGTAACAGTTCATTGCTTGGATTGTTTCAGGCGGCCTGGAAGGTACATGTCCTGTGGTGAAAATCATGGTGTCAAGCCCCCAAATCCAGAGCAATATTTGACTCCTCTGCAGCAGAAAGAGGTCACAGTGAGGCACCTCAAGACCAAGCTGAAGGAATCTGAGCGCCGCCTTCATGAAAGGTGAATCTGCATTCCTTTCACCCTGATTAAGGACGGTTTCGTTTTCCATAAAATGAAATACAAACCCACACTATTGAAAAATAGAAAAGAAGAAAAAGTATTTCATTTTCGCCAAATTCCTTAAACCAGTCTTTCAGAAGAGCCATTTCATATTCCTGTGTGATTTGGCTGTTTCAGGAATTCACCTGACAGGGTACCCCCTGCCTTTTCTGGGCGTGTACAGAAGCATTGGGTGTGTGCGTAGCTATTTTTAAATGGCAGGAACACTTGCAGGAACAATCCCATACTTCCAGCAGAAAGGGTCACACACGGGCCCCTATTAAGCCCTGTTTATCTCTCTGAGAGCGTGGATGGCCCTGTGTATTGTGATTCCTGCAAGCTATTTCTGTGCTGAAGGAAGAGGTTCATTATTCTTGGCTAAGTGTTAAGGTAAAAAACAGAAACCAAAAAACAGCCCATGCTTAAAGAGATCTTATCTCAGAGAGAAAGGACCTTTGACATCTTGGGGTGGGCCAGATTTTCTGCTTAATGATTTTTCCCCTGGAACATTTTGGGAATAGACGAACAGAGCTCTGACCAGGGTAGCATGAGTCAGATCTTACTTTCTGAAAGTCTTTGTTTATGATTTAAGGAACCGATGGAAGGGATTGAGCAGTCATGGCAGGGAAGCATACGACAATGAAACTGGAGTATAGTCAGGTCTAAACTTAGAAAAGCAAAACTAACATTCCTTCGAATATACCAGGAACCTGACCGCCTGGCCTTCATACCTACTGATAATATGAAAACTTGTATTTATATTGATTATGAAGAAATGATATGTCAGGAAGAATTTTTTGACAAAGATCTTAAAATAAGGTCCCATGAAGTATCTAAAAAAAAAAAAAATCCCATCTATTTTTTAGATGGATTTCCTTCAGTGTAGATGATGGTTCCAGGGTCATCTTACCCTAAGAGGAGACAGTAATCAACTCTTCAGAAAGTCCTTGCAGGGCACCTGGGTGGCTCAGTGGTTGAGCAGCTGCCTTTGGCTCAGGACATGATCCCGAGGTCCTGGGCTGGAGTCCAGCATTGGGCTCCCTTCAGGGAGCCTGCTTCTCCCTCTGCCTATGTCTCTGCCTCTCTCTGTGTGTCTCTCATGAATAAATAAATAAAATCTTTATTAAAAAAAAAAAAAGTCCTTGCAACATGTAGCATGTTATAGCTTAAAATTTTTTCAAATGATTATTAGAATATGATCAGAACAATGCTGCAGGGCTAAAACTTAACCAGTGTGCCTTCCTCTTTTGATAGGTAGTAACCTTTAAAAGTGAAATGGACTTTCCTTCCACAATGTGTAGACGTAAGAAAGGGTAGGCTACGGACGCAAAAGCTGGCAAAGAAATTCTAAAGTGTTCTCATAACAAAATTTCAAATATTAAGTACTGAAGGGAGGGAGGATAATGTTATATTTATTGCACCACCTGACAGCACCCAGGAAGAAAAAGACAAACAGCCACCTCATTTCATTTTTTATTCTGATTCTAGTTATTATCATTTTTGCTATTTTACAATTGTGGGGGGGCAGTTCCTGGCTAATACTTGTGAGAGAAAAATTGAAAACCCACTTAACCTCTGCATTTGAAGGGGAGTAGCACCGGCTCTCTGAAGTGGGTCAGGACTGGGGGGGGGGGGGCTAAGAGCTGCTGGCTCCCTCAGTTCAGCCAGCCTGTCCCCTCCCTGGGTCCCTCACTCAGCCAGCCTGTCCTCTCCCAGCTTCCTCACTCAGCCGGTCCTCTCCCTGGGTCCCTCACTCAGCCTGTCCTCCCCTCAACTCCCTCACTCAGCCAGCTTGTCCTCTCCAGGGTCCCTCACTCAGCCAGCTTGTCCTCTCCAGGGTCCCTCACTCAGCCAGCTTGTCCTCTCCCTAGCTCCCTCACTCAGCCTGTCCCCTCCCAGCTCCCTCACTCAGCCAGCTTGTCCTCTCCCCAGCTCCCTCACTCAGCCAGCTTGTCCTCTCCCTAGCTCCCTCACTCAGCCTGTCCCCTCCCAGCTCCCTCACTCAGCCAGCTTGTCCTCTCCCCAGCTCCCTCACTTAGCCAGCCTGTCCTCTCCCCAGCTCCCTCACTAGGCCTGCCCCCTCCCAGCTCCCTCACTCAGCCTGTCCTCTCCCTGGGTCCCTCACTCAGCCAGCCTGTCCTCTTCCTGGGTCCCTCACTCAGCCAGCTTGTCCTCTCCCCAGCTCCCTCACTCAGCCAGCTTGTCCTCTCCCCAGCTCCCTCACTAGGCCTGCCCCCTCCCAGCTCCCTCACTCAGCCTGTCCTCTCCCTGGGTCCCTCACTCAGCCAGCCTGTCTGTCCTCTTCCTGGGTCCCTCACTTAGCCAGCCTGTCCTCTCCCCAGCTCCCTCACTAGGCCTGCCCCCTCCCAGCTTCCTCACTCAGCCTGTCCTCTCCCAGCTTCCTCACTCAGCCTGTCCTCTCCGTGGCTCCCTCACTCAGCCTGTCCTCTCCCAGCTTCCTCACTCAGCCAGCCTGTCCTCTCCGTGGCTCCCTCACTCAGCCTGTCCTCTTCCTGGGTCCCTCACTCAGCCAGCTTGTCCTCTCCCAGCCCCCTCACTCAGCCAGCTTGTCCTCTCCCGGGGTCCCTCACTCAGCCTGTCCTCTTCCTGGGTCCCTCACTCAGCCTGTCCTCTCCCAACCCCCTCACTAGGCCTGCCCCCTCCCAGCCCCCTCACTAGGCCTGCCCCCTCCCAGCTCCCTCACTCAGCCAGCTTGTCCTCTCTCCACAGGGAAAGCGAGATCGCTGAGCTCAAGTCCCAGCTGGCCCGCATGAGGGAGGACTGGATCGAGGAAGAGTGCCACCGCGTGGAGGCCCAGCTGGCCCTGAAGGAAGCCAGGAAAGAAATCAAACAGCTCAGACAGGTCATCGAAACCATGCGGAGCAGCTTGGCCGATAAAGACAAAGGCATTCAGAAGTATTTCGTGGACATAAACATCCAAAACAAGAAGTTGGAGTCTCTGCTGCAGAGCATGGAGATGGCGCACAGCGGCTCTCTGAGGGACGAACTGTGTCTGCACTTCCCCTGCGACTCCCCAGAGAAGAGCCTCCGCCCCAGCACCCCGTTGGGCCAGATGGCCGAGGCGCTGGCCCTGGAAGAGCAGGGCCCGGAGGAAGGGGCCGACGGCGAGCTGCTGCTGGCCGAGGCGACGGCCCAGGGCTCCGATCTGTTCGATGGGGTGGCCGCCGCCGCCGCCACACGGGCCGACGCCCTGGAGCTGCTTCGCTCGGCCCCCGGGGCCGAGGTCCTGGCGCTGGTGCCCGGGGCAGGGCGGCAGGAAGAGGGCAGCGCGGTGGCCGAGCAGGCCGTGCAGACCGACGTGGTGCCCTACAGCCCTGCCGTGTCCGAGCTCATCCAGCACGTGCTGCGGCTGCAGGAGCCCTGGCCCTCGAGCCCCGAATCTCCGGACGAGTCGGGGGCGGACTCGCCCGCAAGCTTCCCCGAGTCCATCTCCGCCTTCATGGTGGACCTGACGCCAAGAAATCCCAACTCGGCCATCCTTTTGTCTCCCGTGGAGACCCCGTACGACGACGAGGCCACGGCGGGTCCGGAAGCTCCTGCGCACCGCCTCATGAGGGAGCTGGACTTCGCAGGCCCGGCGGAGGCGGGGGCGGGGGCCGAGGCCGAGGCGAGGCGGGACGGCGGCGCGCTCCTGCTGGCTGCGCGCGGGCCCGCGGGGGGGCAGTACTGGAGCCGCAGTTTCCTGGTGGATCTCCTGGCCGTGGCTGCCCCCGTGGTCCCCACCGTTCTGTGGGCATTCAGTACTCGGAGGGGGGGCACGGATCCCGTCTACAACATCGGAGCCCTGCTCCGGGGCTGCTGCGTGGTCGCCCTGCATTCGCTGCGCCGCACCGCCTTCCACATCAAAACCTGAGGAGGAGGAGGAGGAGGAGGAGGAGGTCGCCCCGTGCGCCGACCTGCCCCCGGGGGACCGTCTCTGGTCTGTCGTCTGGCTCCTCGTATTTGATTTGCACTATATTTAGTCGAAGCCTGTTCACTGTTTAAAACCGGAGGTATCTTCCAAGGCATGGAGACGTGGTTCGAGTTCAGTGTCCCACCAGTGGTAGAGAAAGCATGCGCCTGACCCTGCCGTGTCGTGCGAGGTACCCGTTCTTATCCTAGTGGTTCAGGAAGAGAAAATGCAGAGTTTGCACTTTCAAGACAGCTTCTGTAAGGCTGGCATGTTATCTCCTTGCTTTGCTTTGTGCCGTTTTAAAACGTGTAATTGTTACAGCATTCCAATGGTCTTGTGCACAGCAGGGGACTGTAACCAAAAATAAAACCGTATTTGTGTCATTGATTTGAAGAAGTCTTGAATAGCTCCTTAGTGTCTTACTTGGGGTTGATAAGGTTTGAGTGTTTGCAGTTTTTTACTAAATGTAGCTCCAAAGTTGTAAAATGGCTTGTTTGTTCCTAAACCTGTTAATCAATGAAACCGTATGTAAGTTTACAACGTATTAACTTATTTTTTGCTTATTATATAGTGTTTTATTGGAAATTGTTTGTACCTACACACTTCAGCATGATGAAAATAAAGATTAGTGTTTCCATTTAAATAAATGTTTTATCCTCCTATGAAATAATTATCTGTTTAGTTTTACTTCTGTATATAGTAAAAAAGACTAAATGGATAGATCCTTTCTTCTTTATGAATAGGGGCCTATAAAAATGGAATAAGAAATGAGAAAAAGGGAAAATTAATAAAGGTAAGGATTTCCTGCTGTCTTTAAAAAAGCATTGTTTCTGAATAAAAGTAGCTTTGATTGTTTGCTGTGAAATTACCTATACACTTGTTTGTTCATATATTTATTTGCTAAGGATGTGTTGAGTATTTGCAAAAAAGTTGGGTTGATTTTTTTTTTTTAAGCATTTTACGGATGCAGAGAGGGAGAACATGCTAATACTGGATGCAGAGAGGGAGAACATGCTAATTCCTCCCCTTGGAATAATAGGGTGAGGGTGGGTGGCTGGGAAGGATGAGATACTATGTGCTTTATATTACCTTGTGAGTATTACTCTATTTTACAGATAACAGAGCTAAACCTCAAGGAGGTTAAACCACTCACAATTTCATGGTTCATCTCAAGAAGCCAGGATTTCAAGTGTCAGCAAAGCGTTTTTTCCACTGTAAAGGGAAAAAGAGGTGAGAATATCCTAAGCTTACACCAGAAACTCTCCTTCCATAGCACTTACCACCTTTAAACATACTGTATTTTTACTTGATTTACTTGTCTTGATCATCGCCCATCTCTCCCACTAAGATACTAAGTTTCTGAGGGGAGATGTCTGAACTTAGAACAATATGTGGCACATAGTAGGGGTTCTAAAAATAGCCTTTGGATGAATTACTCCATCCAACAAATACTTACTGGGTACCAGGCACTTTACCAGATCAGCAATCAATACTGAAGGAGACAGACAAGGTTTCTGTCCTCAGGGAGCTTAGGTTCTGTCTGTAAAAGACACAGAACATGCCTACAAATGAAAATCACTTTAAAAAATGGTATTTCCAAGCAAATAAAATGTTTTGACCAAGAGTGACAGGGATAAAGAAAAGGAGCAAATCTCTGAAGAAATAACATTAGTGCGATGGATTAAAAAGAGCCAGGTATATGAAGATGGGGGTAAATGTTGCAAAAAGAACAAATCCAAAAGCTCTGTGGGAAAAAAGGGCAGGACATGTTATAGGGCAACAAGGAGGCCAGAGGTGCTGGAGCGGAATAAGAGATGGGGGTGGCAGGCTGTTGGAGAAGTGGACAAGTAGCTAGTTCATGTGGGGCAGTATCAATCATGTTAAGGTTGGTCTGAATTCATCCCCCATGCAATAAGAAATATGAATGGACTTAAAACAGGACAATGATATGATCTGAGGTGTTTTTTGTTTTGTTTTGTTTTTACTTTTTTCTTTTCTTCTCTTTTTTAAATTATGGCTGCTGTATGCAGAATGCATTGTAAGCAGGCAGAAGTGGAAGCAGCAAGACCACTGTAATAGTCTAGGTGAGTGATTATGACAACTTGGAGGTTGAAGTGGACAGAGATTAAGTTGAATAGAGATATAAGTTGAAGACAGAACTAAGGTGATTTGTTGAGAGATTGGATGTGGGGAGGGGATATGATAGAGTTTAAGAAAGAGAGGAATTAGGGTTGATTCTCAGTTTTTACTGCCATTTCCCGAAAATGGCAGTTTGAGAGAATAAATTTGAGATGTCTATTAAATGTCTTTGTGGAAATGTGAGTAATTGCATATACGAATGTGAAAAACACAGGCATTGTCAGGGCTAGAGCCGTAAGATTGGGGTTTTTTGGCATTTACATACTATTAAAACCATGGATTAGATGAAACCATCCAAAGAGTGGAAAGAAGGAAAGAAAGCCAAAGACTGAGTCCTAGGGCACCTCACATTCACATAGAAATAGAGGACAGAGGGGTATCCCTGGGTGGCTCAGCTGTCTAGTACCTGCCTTTGGCCCAGGGCATGATTCTGGAGTCCCGGGATCAAGTCCCAGGTCGGGCTTCCTGCACAGAGCCTGCTTCTCCCTCTGCCTGTGTCTACCTCTCTCTCTTTCTCTCTGTCTCTCATGAATAAATAAATATTTTTTTTAGAGCGCTTTTGAAATGTTTTATTTTTTATTTATTTTTTAATAATAAATTTATTTTTTTATTGGTGTTCAATTTGCCAACATACAGAATAACACCCAGTGCTCATCCCATCAAGTGCCCCCCTCAGTGCCCACCACCCAGTCACCCCCACCCCACCCCCGTCCTCCTCCCCTTCCACCATCCCTAGTTCGTTTCCCAGAGTTAGGAGTCTTCCATGTTCTGCCTCCTTTCTGATATCTCCTACCCATTTCTTCTCCCCTCTATTCCCTTTCACTATTATTTATATTCCTCAAATGAATGAGACCATATAATGTTTGTCCTTCTCTGATTAAATAAATAAAATCTTAAAAAAAAAAAAAAACAGAAATCGAGGACAGAGAACCAACAAAGGAACCTGAGAAGAGGTAGCCCAAAGGTAGAAGAACCAGGAGAAGGTTGGGTTGTGAAAACAGAGGACAGTGATTCCAGAGTGGCGTGGTCAACTCTGGAAACCCAGCCAAGAAGCTGAGTAACACAAGAACAGATACATGCCCATTGACTTTGACAAACAAAGTCTTAGCAACTGTCAAAAGCCTTTTCTGTGAAGTCCAGATGGAAGCCAGATTGAAGTGGGTTGGAGAGTGAATGGAGGAGAATGAGTAGAAATCAGTATGTACTGCTGTTTGTTATTTTTTAGAAATATAAGTTTAACTGTGAAAGGGAGCAGGGAAGTGGGTGATAATGAAAGAGAATATGAGTTACAAGCTGTTTTATTTTTCAATATCGAAAGGAGCTAGAACGTGTTTGTATGCTTTTGTAGTTGAGCGGTGGAAAAGAAATTGTTAACCCAGGAGTGGAAGGATTAACTGAAGAAAAGAAGCCCCCGAGGAGATGAGAAGGGATAGGATGCCTGGCATGAGGATGTGGAGAGGGGTAGTTTGTCTCTGACAGGGCGTTTCTTCTACTAGAGAACACACATACCTCGGGACACACATGGCCCTTTTGCACACTGTAGAGGAATTTGTCTAAAATGGAAGGGAAACTATTTCTGGAGGTGAATAATCGGAAGTGTCCCAAAATAATAAGCCATGCGGACTCAGGTCCCTTCCTGTAGTCCAGCCCCAGCCTAGATCAATACCTAGACACTGTTATCTTCCTTATGGTCCCTCTTTGTGTTTATTTTTGGCCGTTGCTAAATTAAAGCATTTTTACCTTTAGAAAAATCACAAGCCGGTTTTTGGTATCCACTGTTGCTACAGAAACAAATATAACACACAAACTCAGAGCTGTTCACCATCATTTCAAAATGGATCAAAAGATAGGCTCTGGTGAAGAATTCTTCATGAACCACAAGCATTTATGTTGATTATCAAATTGGAGGCAGCTGATCACAAACAGCGATTTGCTTTGTCATAATGTTCTGGATCCCTCTTTCAGTAAACCAAAGAGATTCATACAAGATCCTGGACCAGTTGTTCTGTTTTTCTTTTCCTCCCCCCCCTGCCTCCCTGCCCTTCCTCCATCTCCTTCAGGGTTCCAGTATGTATAGTCTGTGGAAAATTACTGCTTTTATTCAGAACAGTCTCTCACAAATGAGTCCCTTGGCATTAAAAAAAAAAATAAAAAAGATGGAACATAGCTTGCCTTTCGGAAGCCCAAGGCGTTGGCTGGTTTTGCGGACAGGATGATCTGATCTAGAAGCACTCACGGTTGCATTCAGTAATTTGTGTGCCTGTGATGTACAAAGAGGAACATGAAAAGAGAAGAACGATTCCACCCTGTTGAACAAATTGCTGTCCCATCAAAGTAAATGTTAAACATTTCCTACTGTTGTGTGTGCAAACATTCCAATTTATAAGAAAAGTTTTTTTTTGTTTGTTTGTTTTTTTGTTTTTTACCCCGAAGGGAAAAGCTGACCTTTCCAAGTTGAGCTGTTCAGAAAGGGGCGGGAAACGCATTTGTGCTCAGATGCCAAGCGTTTCTGACATTTGTGGCAGGAGAGAAAGGAAGTCTGTGATTTGCATCTATCGTAGGCCCTGCCTAACTAAGTAGTGGTTGGGTCTGATATGTTTTTCTCTTGAGGACTTTTCATTTTCAGAGGTTTAGGGGCAGTTTCCAATTTCCATTTTGGCTCAGTGAGCACTTCTACCAAATTGATCTATTCCCGGTCCTACCAGGCAAAGTGCACAATGAAGCAGTAACCTAGGAACTGAAAAATAATGGTTTTCACAATCAAATCTTGAAAGAAAGTCAAGCTCCCAGGTGTCCCAAAGAAAAACAATTAGAAATTCCACTTAGAGTAATACAGGTGGATATCAGGTAATATTTTTAAACCACTGGAAGACATGCTCTGTGGTGACTACTGATTCTCTTACAGTTATGATGGCTGTGATAACTAATGGTTACAACAGTAATTTCAGACAATTTTTAAAATCTCAGATTTGAATGCTACAGAAGTTTGTATTAAAAGACAGGAAGACTTCAGTAACTGTTTGTTTTGTAAAAGGTGTACCTCTTTTAAAAACTGTTTTCCACATAAAAGTCCCCATACATAAGTCACATAAAAGTGAAGTCTGGGCACAGGGGCACCAGGCCCAGAGCCCTGCCATTTGCCTCCCTCTCATCCCAGGCAGTGGTCTCAGCACCACCTCTGAGAACAGCTAGGAAGCCAGTTCACTAGATATGGGGATGCTTCAAAAACCTCCGGTTCGTGTAAGAGCCCCTAGTGAGGTGACTCCCAGTCCCCTGGACTAGTATTCTGAGCAATGCTAAAGGCCTCAATTCTCTACTGTCCTAAACAAATGATTGTTTCATGGAGACGCATTCTAATCTTTCTCATACACATTTGCCCGTGGTCCGTTGGTTTAACTGTGAAGAGGCTCTCACTCCAGAGCTCACATAAGTCCCTGGGACCTTGAGGCAGAATGATGCTGGCCATAAAACCCACAGTCTGGCTCCCCGCTGAATGCTTATAAAGGCAGGAGTCCTACCTGCTGCTCCTCCCCGCCCTAAACTTCCTCCCCACGGTGATCTTCTCTGACCCAACTTCAGGGGTAGTTACACTCTCATTCCCTGAAGGTGTCATTTTGATCAAACTGATTCTGAATAACTTTGAAAAATTACATTTTTGCCAGACTGGAGCTGTAATGAAAATATGAGTATGAAAACCATGAACAACTGCAACGTTTCCCCAATTTGATGGTGCAATCAGGCCCTCCCTCCCCTTCCTTGCAATCAAATAGCTCACAGTGTTTGAAATGGTCTGCCAGCCTTACTTTCTACAGTAAACAATAGGTGCTGGCATTTTAAACTGACCTTTAATTCCTCTGAACCAGCACATTATTTCTGGCTTGTTGATTATATAGAGAAAACAAAACAATGAAAGCAGTTTTAATAATTGTCACATCTCCCACTGAAAGTGGTACATGGAAAAAGGTTTTAAAAATGATCACCTTTGGGGATCCCTGGGTGGCTCAGTGGTTTAGTGCCTGCCTTCGGCACAGGGCATGATCCTGGAGTCCCGGGATTGAGTCCCACATTGGGCTCCCTGCATGGAGCCTGCTTCTCCCTCTCCCTGTGTCTCTGCGCCTCTCTCTCTCTCTCTCTCTCATGAATAAATAAAATTAAAAAAAAAAATCACCTATGGGGGGGCACCTGGGTGGCTCCATGGTTGAGCATCTGCCTTCAGCTCAGGTTATGATCCCAGGGTCCTGGGATGGAGTCCCACATCGGGTTCCCCACAGGGAGCCTGCTTCTTCTACCTGTGTCTCTCTGTGTCTCTCATGAATAAATAAAATCTTTAAAAAAAAAAATCACCTACGTAAGTATCTTACTGTCCTTCTAAGCAAGACAGATTGGCAGTTATGAGGTTCAGATGTGCTGTGAAGCTCCAAAAAAGCAATAAAAAGCACTTACATTTTTGTGTACTTTAAACTTAAATGACACAAGTTGAATATATCTATAGCCTTACAAACGTCTTCATTTACCACTACAAAAAAAAGTCAAAAAACTTTTAAAAAATTGATTTCACAAGTCAATGTATCTAATGATGACAGTTTTCTTCATAAAGTAGGTAAACACTGATTTTATTTAGGAATAGTCAACAGGTTTGGAAACTGCCTTGATGTATAGAGATTGACTATTTTAATAAAACTGACTTGAGGGAGAAGTTAGTATCTTATAATGAGCCAAAATTGTCGTAAGAGTAAGAAACCATAGGGACGCCTGGGTGGCTCAGCAGTTGGGCATCGGCCTTTGGCTTGGGGCGTGATACATAGGTCTCTGTTCTCTGTCTCTCATGAATAAAAAAAAAAGCGGGGGGGGCGGGGAGGTAAGAAGCCATAATGATTTCCCTCAACATACCACGAACTTAAGAGTATGTTTTTTGAATTTCCTATGCATGGAAATTTTTTCTGTGCCATTTACACTCTCAATCAGACCCTAAAATCACGTTAAGAAGATAGCTGGACAAGGTCAGGGACACAGTTTGTGGCAGGAAGGTCTCTGGCTACAGCACTGGTCCATACGTGCACAAAACCTGTGACCCTGGCCTCAGAACAATGAGCCAATCAAGTGAGTAATTGGCTTATTTTTGCAACTGTGTGAACATAAACCACATTTCATTTTGCCTCGATTCTACCTGACTCAAGTATACTGGAAATAGTCTTAATGGCAGACATTGAACTACAGTTATTTATATGACAATAAAAGCCAAGCTAACTTCCTTATTAAATACGTTCTTAGAAAACGCAAATAGATGTTATCTACTGCAATCTGTAAGATCATTTTCACTGAGTTCTTTAAGAACTAGAAAGGAAATTCTAATGAACTATTGACAGCTGGCAGTTTCTAGAGACGAGGACTTTGAAATCTTGGTCCACATTGAATGCTGATTAACCACTAGGGTAATTTGCTCTCAAAGCTCGCTCTTTTTCTGTTAATCAAGCACACAACTGCCTTTCTTTACTCTATATGTGAAGTGGGGTAATGTCTACCTCACTGGATTGGGAGGAATCATTGCTATTAGACTCTCAAAGCTGAACAAATAATGCTTTCCTTTTCTTAAACTTGCAGTTCACCATAAAGGTGTGTAAAGATTAATATGGCAAGATCAGCCAACTTCTCCCACTCTCCACAGGGATGGGGCTGCCTTCATAACAACTACCATCTGCCGAGTGTTTAGGTATGTGCCACAGACACTATAATGAACTTAGTCTCAGCCAATCCTTAAAACCACCATCTCCACTTAAATGATTTGCAAACTCAGGCAGTTTAATACTGCACCATTTCTACAGCTCTGAGAACTCTGAGTCTCAGAATTGATGCAATCCGATCAATATATAGGCAAAGCACCTGTATTAATTCTGCTGAAGTTCCCGGAAGGGAAGGTTGCAATTACCCTGGTTGGCCAGACTTCAAGCATAGGTTTCTATGCAAAAGCTCCTGCGTGCTCAGTAGCAGGTATTCAGGGTAGAAATCTGCTGGGCGTGGGAGTGGCAGGGGGCAGGTATGTGCATAAGGGTGTGTTTCTAGAATAGTCTCTGTTTCCAGCTTTAGAAGATCAAGGCTTTTGATGAAAAGCGTCATTACTCTCAAAACATCCTGGTTACTTACTGAGCAAGCCCAACAGCCATGACCAAGGGGCACAGAAAATAAAAGGTAGGAAGCAAAGTAAAAAATGTTGAATACAAAAGGAATCACACGCTAATCCTATGCTAAAGTGAAGTAAATTATACAAAGATAAAAAGAGCTCCCTTTTGATATTGAGAGTACCTCAAACTTTAAAACTCTATGTAAATGGTGAGCACAAGTTTATTACGTTACATTCACTACTGGGGTGCCTGGGTTGGTCAGTGGTTGAGCATCTGACTTTGGCTCCGGTTGTGATCCCAGGGTCCTGGGATCGAGTCCCACATCAGGCTCCCCACACAGAGCCTGCTTCTCCCTCTGCCTGTGTCTCTGCCTTTCTGTGTCTCTCATGAATGAATAAATAAAATCTTTGAAAAAAAATAAGTTATTCACTAAAATAAGCTCCCCAGCATCTTCCTCATCCCTCCAGTTCACCTGAGAAAGTTGATTCTTTCCATCAACAGTCTGCACCCTTACCCTGCAAAGTGGCTTCAACCAAAACTACTCACCATGGTAACTGTTACTTGCTTATACACCTTATGAAAAATTTTTTTAATATTTTATTTATTTATTCGAGAGAGAGAGAGAGAGGCAGACAGAGGCAGAGGGAGAGGGAGAAGCAGGCTCCATGCAAGGATCCCGACGTGGGACTCGATCCCAGGTCTCCAGGATCACGCCCCTGGCCGAAGGCAGCACTAAACCGCTGAGCTACCCAGGCTGCCCTCAAAGATTTCTTTTGAACACAGGCTAAAGGCTGTGAAAATCACTGCTGTAGGTTGGCTTAAAGCTAAACTACATGGGATTAAACAAGATCAGCCGTACCTGGCCCAGGCCATCCCTGACAAAACAGTCTTTTTGGAACACTGGCAGCCTATAGAGTAGTATTAGAAGCTCGATCCAGATGCCAGTTTCTATAGCTACCACCTTCTTCCCAACCACCAATCTTCAGTCATCATCCTGGCCAAAGGCGATGAGGGCATGCCAAAACTGAGGAACTTAGATGCTGAATTTTAAATTCTCAGTTCTAAAACGTTGACTCAATTAATTATGCTACTAAAAAAGAGACAAAAGTCAACTAGAAGTTACCCTCAGCTACAGCTTCGTAAGTGGAAGTGTAAACCATAGGTAGGTAGATAGACAAAACACAAAGTTTCATATTCTGCACATTACTTGGGATCTGAATACATGAAATGCACAATTCAGATAATGGATAGCACTTCACTAATTCCATCTATGCCTACCCATAGTTCTTCTTGACTTTTACTAAGAGGCTTCTAAAACTGGTAATTCTTAATTAAAATTAAAACAAAGACAGAAACTACAAATTGCAAAGCTAAAAAAGTCATTTACCCGAAATGTTTATCATATGTATTTAACCTCACTAATTCTTTTGGGATATTACACCCAACTTAACACAGGAATTCAGTTTACATACCAACAAAGTTAAAAAAAAAAAAAAAGAAATCCCAGAATTGCTATTCTTTTCATTAAAAAAATATTTTTTAAATAATCATAGAATTTCTAACCAGTCTTTACTTCTAATCAAATAAAAATCAAAAAGCCAACAAAACAAAATCCCACACAGTTAAAGTCATGACCAAAGTAGACTTCAATACTTGTCAACTACTGGGGAAAAGCAGTAAAATTTATTGTACTTAAGGAGAGGTTATCCTTTATGAACCCCAAATTTAGAGAAGTCAGGTAGCATTCTCATAACTAAAAATAAATACAAATAAGGAAAGAGAATACATTTATTACTAAACATTTGAGTCCAATTCTATTTAATTGGGAGTTTATTGGCAGAAACGCTAATAAACATGGTAACTGAAAATGTGGCCTGGAACTATAAAAAGCAGCTTTTTACCAAAGTTAAATTTCAACTGGGTTCTGTAATCATATTTAGTCTGGGAGCTTAGGCAAAGGACTTAGGGTGATCTCTCTATATAGGCTGTGATTTTTAGTACGAAATATGATTTTAATTCAAACATAGCAGCAGTAGTTAGCCTGTAGAGTATCTATGACATTTAAAAAGAAACACACGATGTTAATTTGGGGCAACAACTTTTATGAAAGTAAAAATCTTTAAAAATTCTAAAGCCATAGAAAATCAGTCTGGATATATTTTAGTTATGGAGAAAAAATTAATGGGATTTAAACTAAAACTATCAAATCTATGTTCTTCCTGTGAATGCAGTATGTATCTATTTCCTTGAAACTATTTTGGAGCCAGTCCACATCCAAAAACAAAAATATTATTATTCCTATCTATCTCAGTTTAATGAATCAATATTATCTTTGCCAACAACACAGTAAACTGTATTATGTCAGATATATAAAATTGATAGAGAAATCTTCTCAAAGCTTTGAAATATTAGAACCGAAGGCTTTCTGCGTTTGTCAATTAATGGCTTTTGTGGCGGAGGGACTAAGGTACCTAAAACACTGCAACACTTTAAAATCTACAACAAAAGGAAAAAAACTACTAATACTTGTTTTTAAAACTCATGAGTGGGATCCCTGGGTGGTGCAGCGGTTTAGCGCCTGCCTTTGGCCCAGGGCGGGATCCTGGAGACCCGGGATCGAATCCCACATCGGGCTCCTGGTGCATGGAGCCTGCTTCTCCCTCTGCCTCTGTCTCTGCCTCTCTCTCTCTCTCTCTGTGTGCCTATCATAAATAAATAAAAAATTTTTTTAAACTCATGAGTTATAATAATGCAAAACAAATTTGTCATTTTTGCTGATTTTCAATGTTTATACATGCAGTATAAATTACAAATATACCATTACAACTATCTATAAGAAAACAATGATGTATAAAATCCTTATGATAAATAAAATTATTGCATTTAATGTCACTTTCTTGAAAACCAAAGTCATTAAATTCCTTAATGTTATATTAAACATAAACAATACCAGTTGAAACTAGAAGAAATGTATGCCAATACCAGCTTCTGACCATGAAAATAAAGAAGTTAAAGCCCTGCAGTTTGTCTGAATTAGGTCAGATAATCATGGAAACAAAAGAGTATTTAAAAGTATTTATTTTATCATTATGCACAATGAAGGAAAGCATTATAGAGAGCAGAGTCCTTTCCCACCATAAAATTATTTACACCCATATATTTAGCTAGAAACACTAGCTAGAAGAGGTACTGGTATATTCCATTTGTAATAATTTCTCTACAGCAAACAGTTGTCTTACACTTGGAGCATGTTGAAAAAAAATATTGCCTCGTAGGTCTTTTTTTTTTTTTTTTTTGAGTCTCAATCACTAAGAGCTCAAGGTACTCTGAGAGAATCCTGGTGTCCTAGATGGTCTGATGAATGCATTAAAAATCAAGCAATGTATTTGTATTCTGAAAATACTCTTATATCCATATAAATGCTGCTTGAGTTGTGGAGCTCACATCTCTCCTACTGGCACGATGACACGTGAAGAACATCTGTTATGAAAGCTTCACGCCAATTTTGTTCTGTTCCTTTTTCATTAGCCGCTGTGCCTCCTTCTCCATTTTCTTCCTCTGTTGTTCTGCTGCTCTCTTTTCTCTGTCTGCTATCTTCTGCTGCCTGGAAAGAAATATATTATCTTTACTTTTAGAAAATGGCAAATGAATTCTAGAAAGAAATAGCAGTGCCCTTTTTACTAATATCAAATGTAAGCTCGAAAAATCTTCATTCTTCTCACTGCTTTGATTTCAAAGATTTTCAAAAATGGTATCTCTTAATTCTTAGATCATGCCTCGCAAAACAAAACAGTATTATCTCTATGTTACAAATAAGTAAAATGAGGCACAAAGGCTAGGTGACTTGCCCAAAGTCATAAAACGAAGTACAAGGATAAGAACCCACATCTTCCAATCCCTCTTCTTCAGATTATTTTCACTAACACACTACCTCCATTGGACCACACCTTCTTTTTGATAGCATTCTGAAAAGCCTGATGTTGAGGATTAAATCTCCTGTTCTAATAGCTAGAAATTCTCCTAAAGGAAGTCAAGAACACAGATGTACAGGACACAATGCAAAGAAAACAGATATGTAACACAAGCCTTCCAAGTGGAAACTAGGAACCTATTTAAGAATTAGCATTTGGCCAGCTCTACCGATGAAGGGTCAGAATTGTGGGGAGCTGCTGATTATACATTATGAGATACTTCCCTCCTTCCTGGCCCCTCCCTGACTCCACTGAGCTAGAATCACCAGCCTCTCTCTTGTTACTGAATGGCTTGCGTGGGAAGGGGGAGAGGGGGGACACAGGACAAAAACAGAAGCTGGTCTTGCATCTAAGGTAAAGGGTATGAAAAAATAAGTGAAGAAGTATGCAAGGGTGAGGAGGCAAGCTGTGGGTCACAGCTGTACATGGGATAGGCAACACGGGTTATAAAACAGAAAAATCCAGTGTGAGATTACCTATGTATGGGACAGCTCAAAGTGGACTCTGGTGAGTGAAATGTAGATACCATTCTCATCATATTTATAAGTGGGGAGTGAGCAGAGTTGTATATGACCAAAATTCGAAAAAGTAGAGGGACTTATTTTAGGCAATATTTTGACTTTCACTATCAATTAACCAAGGTTTCAGAAGAATAGTTTAAAAGAAATTTACTTTTTATTAGCTCTGATCACGTTCGAGCAAATCTGATAATCGGCACTAAAAAAGCCAAAATGCCAGTGCCAAAAGGAGAGCTGGAAAAATAATTATAAAGAGCTGACAAGCTTACAAACAGTAAGATCCTCAAGCTTTCACTTGATTACTAGCTGAAGTATAAACAACAACAATTAATGTTTCTGGAAAATGAGGCAATTTAGAGATAACTGCAGACAAAGTCTATTTTTCCTCTCCAGATACACACCTGGCATTACTGAATTATTAGAATCTCCTTCCTTAGCATTACTGAATATAGTACGGGCAGTATTAAGTGGGAATGGGAAACAGGGCTGAGTCAGAGGACATGGAGTCTGAACACACTGTTCTTCTGGGGGCAATAACAGCACAAGAATCCTCCATGTCTCTTTGATTCTAACTTATCAACTTGTAGCACAAAGCATGTGTATTACTGACAGGCTCCCTCTCCCAATTATATGTCATATAATATAAAACACTAGGGTTAGAGTTTTGTTTTTTGTTTTTTGTCTTGTTTTGTTCAGAGTGCAAGAGGGTAGTGTGGAAAAAAGGCTTTGGTACACAGTGAGTGTGAAGATACTTGTGAACTCATAGTTGCTATCATTAGGATTACTGTATTCAGAATGAACAGACCCCTCTTTCATCCTGTGGTTAATGACTCTAATAATAACTAGAACCCCCAAAAATGTTCTAAAACACCTGGACTTTTATATCTATGATTTATCCAAAAGAGAGTAAAAAAATAGGTAACATCTTTTTTTGATGATCCATGCAAATAAAAATGTTGCTGTTTACAATTTTTAAAATACTTATTTTACAGTAAATAATGATTAAATAAAAACTAAATATTTAAAACTCTCATGACTTTACTTTTAAAATGTGATGCATCTCTGTTAAAAAAAATGCTTAAGATAGGAAGGATAAGACAAAAAAAAAAAAAAAAAAAGTCAGCCATAACTCAACTATATCCTCTGCTGGCTGTTCACGGTAACTGCACTTAATTGATGAAGATAGAAAGGGAAAATATAAAAATGAAATCAGTTACTTATTTTCTATTCCTATTATAAAAACAATCTTTAAAAAAAAAACTGACGGGGATCCCTGGGTGGCTCAGCGGTTTGGCGCCTGCCTTTGGCCCAGGGCATGATCCTGGGGTCCTGGGATTGAGTCCTGCGTCAGGCTCCCGGCATGGAGCCTGCTTCTCCCTCCTCCTGTGTCTCTGTCTCTCTCTCTCTCTCTATGTCTATCATAAAATAAATAAGTAAATCTAAAAAAAAACCCCAAAAAACAAAAAAAACCCTGACATCACTGTGCTTTACTATATCATCTTTAAAAATAAAAAAAAATTTAAATACATTTAAATATCTGAGCTTTTCACCAGTGACGATGGTCACAAATATTTTTAGGGTAAATATTGTTTACTCTTTGACCTCATGCAGTAGTAGCAAGTAAGTTTATTGCTCACAAAAACAAAGATATAAAAAGAGAAACACTAAAGAAACAAACTTGAAGATCTCAGGAATAGTATTTTTTTCTCTGTAGAATGGACAGTACCTGACAATTATTTACCTCATAGGATTTTTGAGTACATCAACTGAAATATATATATAAATGCAGAGTGCTATGTAAGCTATTTCCATTCGAATGTGCAGTGCTGGGCACTATTCTAGACCATGGGGAAACAAAAATGAAGGTATAATTTTTAACCTAGAGGAATATATAGTGGTGGCTCACATTTTAAGAGATAACTATGCTTTACAAGTAATGTAGTATAAAGCAAAGAGTATAATATGATGTATATATGTAAAAGATCTCATTTCCCATTAATAACATTTTTACTCTTTTGTTCCTTTAGTGCTTTATATTCTTGGTATCTGTGGGGTTTTAATCATATGAAATAGCATATTCAGTTTGAAATTTAAAAAAAAGAATCCCCTATTACCTAAGCTCAAGTGAGAAAGTATGAAGAAAGATACAACTCTGCAGAACAAGCTTTCTTGACCTCAAATGTAACATAAACAAATTGAGTTCTTCTACTCAAGTTGCAATGTAAATATTCCTAAAATACCTAAGAACTTCTTCTGCTTGCCAGGCTGCATCTTCTTCTTCTTCCCATGCATTGGTATTTTCCTGCCAAGTATCTAAGTCACCTAATTCAGGCTACAACAAAATACAAAACAAAATTATGATAGTAAAGAGCTCTCCTTTCTCTACTTAGAAGTCAATAAGAGTATCTTTTATAACGTGACTCAGACCTGGTCACTCCCCTGTGTATTTTTCATGTCCTACATAAGGCCCCTGGTCTGCCTGAAACTGAGGTGTTTCCTATAATGCATGACTTTCAGTATTCACAGTGCTGAGCAGGTCCAGCTTTCTTTGTATTTTGTATTTTATACTGATTTTTCTTTTCCTGCCTACTTTAAGTTGGAATGGACAAGAACAGAACATTTCTTCTTTCTGTTTCTCTCTTTTCAGTGAGAGGACAGGGGGAGAAGAGACTGGAGATGGAATGAGAGATGCCTAAGTACTCTGTGCTGGGATGAACCAGAGGACCTGAAGTTCCCAAACTGGCAGTCATTTTCATTTAAATGTAAGTAATTTATAGATTTTTCAGTGGTTCTTACTATGTGGGTCCAAGGCAAAAACAACAAATCAGGCAAAATTTAGTCTTTACCAGAGTACTTTTATATTGTGTTTTTTTCCCCACCACCTGTCCTACTAACTGATCCCAGTAGGGATATTAGAACCGAAGGCTAGACCTCTGAAAGTTCACTTTTTCTTCCACAAACCAATAAAAATGCTCATTCTGGAATGTTATTTAGGTTTATGAGCATAAAATACATGGCACCAATCTGTGAATAGATTTACTGTATTTTCTTTTGAGCACTTACACTTAAAACTGAAAAAAAAAATGTGTGGTTTTCTCTTCCTAACCATAAACATAATACCATCCTCTGTTAAAACTTTAGTGTATTTCTGATTACCAGTTTAATAAAAGTCTCTAAAAGTAGAATACCTAAATCAAATAAAAAATTTTTTTTCAAGCCTCTGAACCGAAATACAAATGACCCTCTTGAAAAATTATACCAACTTAGCCTACTGACAGCAACAGGGATCAAGTGTTGTTTCCCTGTAACTTTGTCCATACTGGTAATAGCCTTCTTTCCTCTTCACTAATTTGTTAAGATTTGAAAATGGTGTCTTGTTATTTTACTTTGGATTTCTTTGAGAACTACTAAGATCAAACTTTTCTTCAGGTTATCAAGTTATATCTATTTGTACATGTATCCATTTTTCCACTGAGGTGTCTGACTTTCTGGGTATAAAATATTTAGGCACTAAAACCACAAAAAGAGAGTGGTATCTGATCCTTTAGTAGAAATGGCTTTCTAATTTAAAAAATTTTAAAGGATAAGACTGATAGATCTGCTACATAAAAACTAAATATGGGGTGCATAAATGGTTCAGTTGGTTAAGTGTCCAACTCTTAATCTCAGCTCACGTCTTGATCTCAGGGTTGTGAGTTCAAGCCCCAAACTGGGCTCCATGCTGGTGGAGCGCCTACTTAAAAAAACAAAAAACAAAAAACACCTAAACACATCTGCCCATTGAAAACATCCAAACTAAATTATAAAGCCAACAACAAACCAAAAAATTGTAAAAGATGACAGAAAAAAGTTAATATCCTTAGTATAAAAAGAGCTATCACAACAATACAGATGACTAAACTCCAGAAGAAAAATAAAATGTGAAATTTAAAAGAACATAATTGGTAGAATGAGTGGTAAGATATTTTTGGAGTAGAGAACAAAGTGCAGTAGATTACCATTCTCTCCTAAACTACCCCCTTATTTCGTCTGCTGGGAGGAAAACACGCAGAAATAGCATTGGAGACATTTTCTATCTACACTGTTTATCCTTTCCAACTCTGTGGGGAATTATATATTTACAACTTAATAATACTAATACAATTCTGGAATACTAGATTCGTGTTTTAAAAACTTATAATTACAAGCAAGAGGCAAACATTTACTAATTCATTGGATAAGTCTAACCCACTTTACCAATATGGAGCAAACATATGAATAAAGCATAAAGTTTAGAAATATAAAAAATTAAATATGCTGTGCCATTTTAGAGAAATATCAATGGTGCTCTCATAGCATGATGTATAAATGCATAAAAATTATCAAAATTTGCATTATTTATGTGTGATCATTTAATATTGCACCTTCCCCACTAGAATGCATTCTTTTGAAGCAAGGACTCTACCTGTTTTTCTTACTTTCCACTATAGTACTAGCATCCACCACACTGTTTCACATGAGTAGGAATAATTTTTGATCAGTGAATTAAAGACATACATAAACATGGGTCCCCTGGAAAGAGGGGCCTCTGAAGCACCATGCAGTTTAAAATAGACAGATGTGGTGGTTTAAAAATATGTCTGCAAAATAAATAAATAAATAAATAAAATAAAAATATGTCTGCAAATTCTTTGGCACTCTTCCTTCAAGAGGTAGAGCTTAATTGCCCTCCCCTTGCATGTGAGCTGGACTTAGTGACTAATGTTTAATGAATAAAATAATGTGGAGGTGACAGTGTGTCACTTTTAAGACTAAGTGATAAACAATCATTGTGGCTTTGCATCTGTGTGCCTTCTCTTTCTCAGGGATTGCTTGTTCTGGGAACGTCAGTGGTTATGTTGTATGGAAACTCAAACAGCCCTTCGGAGAGGTCCATGGTAAGGAACTGAGGTTTTGTGCAACCAACTAGCATTAACTTGCCAGGCATGTAAAGTGAGCCACCTTTTTTTCTTTTTTTTAAGTGAGCCACCTTTGAAATGAATCCTCCAATTCCAGTCAAACCTTCAGATGACTACAGCCGCAGCTAATGATCTGTCTGGAAAATTATTAGAAACTCTGAGCCAGAACCACTCAGTTGAGTCACTCCTGTATTCCCAACCCCTAGAAACTATATGAGATAAAGAGTGCTTATTGTTTTAAGGCACTAAGTGTGGGACTATTATATAATAATAACATGATAAACTTGATCATAATTAGTAATCAATAATTAATCAATTGAAGCATGCTTAAGGTCAGATCTGAGAAGTTTGGACATTTGTGTTTTTCAAAAAATTCAAAGCTGATTCTGAGATACTACTAAGGTTGAGAACCACAGTTATATACTTTCCTTACCACTTTTATCCTTCAAAGTAACACATTTATCAAACCTACTAGAAGTCAAATTATACTTTAAATGTAAATATCCTCTACTAAGGAAACAATTCATTATTCCCTTAAAAATAATCTGCTTTTAAGTTTAAATTTCAGTGGTAATCTCTTTAAAGGTTACATATTTATTTATTTATTTTGTAGAGAGGGAAAAGTGAGAGCAGGAGCACTCGTGGTGGTGGGGGTGAGGGGGGGGGAGTAGAAGAAAGAGAATCTTAAGCCAGCTCCACACCCAGCACAGAGCCCAACACAGGGTTCCATCTCACAACCCTGAGATCATAACCTGAGCCAAAATCAGGAGTCAGACACTCAAACAACTCAATCACCCAGGCGCCTCTAAAGGTCACATTTGTAACATATTGTGTCTATCTTTTATGTGTACAATGGGACTCTGGTCTCAGTAGCTGATGTAATTTATAATCTCATAAAAGGGTAAGATTGGCAAAATTCCATATTAACCTCTCTCATATGCTAAGCCTGTTTGAAAGCACAGAAATACAAATATTATGTTCAATTCATTTTGATTTTTTTTTCAAGAAAACAAGTAAAAACAAACCCTTGCCTATATATCATTAACATACTTACAGATTGATGAATAAAAGGCATATCTTGTGTAGCTGCTAATCTACTAGAGAAACCTGTGCTACCATCTGGAATGCCAAAATTTAATGGTTCTCTCTTCTTAATAATGATCTGAAAGATTAATAGAAACAGAATTATAGGAATATTTTACATATCATATAAAAATAGACTAATTAAATGACCAAAGTATTCTGTAATTATTTAAAATATGCCCTTTCTTTTAAAATTTATAATGCAATTTTTTAAGTCTGTAAAGAATATCAAAATTCCTAGGCAACTGTCACGCAAATCATTTAGACACTTAAGAAAAATTCCATTTTACTTTTTCTAAAAACACAAATTTTCCTCTTCTTCTCTAGACCCACAAAATATAAGGTGACACTTTTATCACTGTATTAAATAAGAACATGTGTTACATACTACTATAAAAGTATAACCACCTCTCTGCATATGGTTATCTGTGAATGCATTAACTCTTTCAAGATAGTAGTATTAGCTTTGTAGCTTAAAAACATTTTCAGTCTAATTTATTAAGGTACTACTGTAATATTCTGGGCTCTTCCTCTTAAGAGTAGCAATATACTTCTAAAATATAAAGTATTTATCTATGAAGACACTCAAACTCCTTGAAAAATACACAACTTAATGCTCTTTGGCATTGAGACATTTGACCAACTTGATAAAAACAATCCTGATTATAAGATGTAAATGTTAGAAGCCTTGAAATTATAAAAATAAATTTATAGCTGAAACTGGTTGGGAGGTAGAAGAGGATAAAAAAAAAAAAACCTATTAGGAAGGGTGGAATAAATAATGTCTTCATTTTATAAAGTGTATTTTTAAGAAATATTTTCTATGCATGACTGAATAAGAAATGGGATTCTAAGTTTTGTTTTTGTTTTAAATACAGTGACGAGTGAGGTAGACTGGAATAACAGCATCATAATATTTGGAAGAGAGGGAAGAGTAGTGAGCATAGTATGAAATAAACCTTCATCTACCATAGTATGAAGTCAATGGATAATGTCTTGTTTGGTATATCAAGACACAGCAACATAAGCATATTATATACAGATATGATTAAAAAAACACTACAAACTCAAATAGGAAAAGTTATGAGTAACTGCTTCTGAGAAGTAGAATTGGCTATAGGGAATAATGGGGCAGAAGTCTGTTGCTTTTCAGTATAAGCTCTTCTACATTCTTTGATTTAATTTTTTTTTAAAGTAGATGTACTATTTTGATAAAAAAGAAAGGAAAATATTCAGCCACTGTTCCTTTTCCAATAATTCCCTCCACTTTTAAGTGATCTTCCATATCTAACTCAAAAGGGATTAAATAAAGTGTGGATGACTACATAAGCCCATAATAATTGTTCTGTTCTCAGAGCCCTGCATCAGTTTTATAATGGTTACAAATAATGAAAACAGTACCTATCAGTTTGTAAGCAGCACTAAACTGTGAACTCTTTTAAAGTCAGAACTTTATCTTACTTCAGTTTAGACTACAGCAGAGACTGCAGTCTAGAATCTGGTCTACAGCTGGACTTCAGTAAATGCATATATAACTTTCGAAGATTTGGGTGTATAACTTACTAGATCTATGTCACTTGAATAAATAAACTTGTTTACATGACAAAAAACACAAATTGATTAGAAATAGGCTTTCTGACAAATACTAATCATACTGTCTGATTTAAATATAGGAATCTGAGAAGCAATTTAATTATTTAACCTCCCATAGCACAAATATTTTACATACTTTCTGAGTTTTCCTTATAGTTGGTGTCATGTCCTTAAAATAGTCAGGTTCCAGTTGTTCCAAAGCATTTTGTTGTGTTGCTACATTCCCATTCCCTCCTTCAATCTTTACACTTGTGGGGGCATCTTCATCCCAGGAAGTCCACTCTTCAACATCAGTCTACATTGAATCCATCAACAGCATCAGCCACAAACAGTAACCTAATCAACAGCTCTTTCATCATTCATCATTTATTAGAAAAACAGGCTTTCTAGGGGAACCTGAGTGGCTCAGTTGGTTAAGTGTCTGCCTTCAGCTCAGGTCATGACCTCAGGGTCCTGGGATGGGGCCCTGCATCAGTCAGGCTCCCTGCTCAGTGGGCAGCCTACGTGTCCCTCTCCCTTTGCCCCTCCTCACTACTCATGCTCTCTTTCTCTCCTCTCTCAAATAAATAAATAAAATCTTAAAGAAAGAAAGAAAAACAGGCTTTCTAAAACATTGGTTTTCAACCTTTTTGACCAACAAGAAAATAGGAATTTTTTAACATATACCAAAACTAGATCAAAAGTTTAAAAAAAACTTAGTTTTACTAAAGTTGGATGATCGGTTCTACCCATTAAAAAACCAAAACCAAAACCAAAGCAAATGCTTTAAAAGCTGAAATCACATTTAGAACTACAGTCCACAGGAAGAATATTGAAATTTGCATCCTAAGCCTAACTGCGTTGATTAAAAAATAAAAACAAAAGCTAAAACAAACATTCTTAATAGGATTTATACAAGACAGAGTTCTCAAATATAATATTCAAAATGTCCATGAAACAACTCAAAATTATTCAGTAAACAAATCAATAAATTTGAACTTGCATGGAAAGAAAGTAAAAATGTTATAATTATCTAAGACTTTAAGATAGTTATAAAAATACTGTACCAAGCAATAGCAATCATTCTTGAAATTTTTGGAAAATAGAAAATCTCAGCAAAGTAACAGAAAATACTATGAAGAATCAAATAAAAATTTTAGAATTAAAAAATATAACCATAATAAAAAAGCCTTATCTGACTACCAAATTAACTTCGAAATGGACATACTAATTAATGGTCTGCAGACCAGTTTGAAAACTATGGCTTTGGAATATTTATTCAACCTTTAAAAAATTACCTGTTTGGGAACTGATGAATAATCAACTGTAGTTGGCAAAGTTATTTGGTCTCCACTTAATTTCCGTCCTCTGCCAGATCTAAAATAAAAATGAAGTAACTTATTTCAATAACTACCAAAACAAACATGACTAAAAGCACTATGGACTAAAGGCTAATAAAAGAAGATCTTTTATAATTATACAATTATTTAAATAATTAACAGTTACTCATTAAAATATGAAAAGAAGAGGCATGTATCAAATATCTTTGAAATGTGTTTAAAATCTTAGGACAACAAAATTGCTTTTTGGCTTAGGACAGAATTATAGACAAACTCAGGAGGAATATAAAGACAAAAACGAAAATGTGAAGTGATTTCAAATGATGTTCCTTTAAACCATGCTCTGTGGTAAAACTCTGGGACACCAAATCCATTTTTTTGTTTGTTTTCTTTAGGATTATTTGAGAGAGAGAGAAAGAGAGAGAGTATGTTTGTACATGTGTGGGTGAGCAGGGGAGAGAATCCTCAAGCAGGCTCCCAGTGGAACTTGGTCCCATGACTCATGAGATCGTGACCTGAGCCAAATCAAGAGTTGGATGCTCAGCCAACTGAGCCATCTAAGTAAGTGCCCCCATCTATGCCATTTTAACCAGGATGGCTTGGCTTTTGTTTGTTTTACCTGTTTGGGTTTTTGGTAAGATTACCTATCAAACTATCAAAAAGTCTGAAAATCACTGGATTGAATTAAAATGTAATTGACAAGTTTTAAAGATTAGAAAGAGAAACAATATATTAAATGAAATAGGTATTATAACTCAGTTGCTGAGAGCATGGGCTATGGAAACTAGGTGGTAAATCATAGTTTTAAATGTTACTCCTATTAATTATGAGTCACGTTAGAATCAACTAGCCTCTCAAGCTTCAATATCCTCGTCTGCAAAATAGAAGTATTCAAATCTACTTTTGTAGGGTTATTGTAAGGATTTAATCGACATATTTAAAGCAGCTAGACACTACACAGTGCCCAATATATAATAAGACACTAAAAAAAAAATGGTACCTATTATGAATGATCAATCACTTGCTTCATTTCAAATAATCTATTAAGCATCTACTTAGAGGTAACTGGTAAAGTTAGTTATTTTTACTACAAAATTAAAAATCATATTTTGTTCAAAGGATAAATAGAAAATACGGTCTACTACTAAATTTATTATGTGAACCTGGTACTTTAGAACACATGATCTAGGTTCGTTCTGACACATAAGAAAAGCTTATTCTAACAAGAAGTCAGTTTTCTTTAAAAGTGAACATACAATCAATCCTAAATACATTTACATTCACATTTATCATGAAATTTATAGTGGCAACAACTGTCCTTAATACTTTTTAAATCAAATGCACTTTCTTTTATCAAAAGTGTTTCAGTTTTAGAAAATACATATGCAAAGAGAAAAACATCTATAATTTATCTTGTTAACCTCTAGCATTCTAGCAATTAATACCCATATTTATCCTACTTTACCTTGTGAATTTCTAGCTATTCCTCCTCATGCCCTGATGATCTGAGCACTTAGTTCATTATTTTCCCTACTTCCCAAATCCTGTTCTCTTCCTGGGTGGGATCAATAGTTACCTAAATTTTCCATTTCTTTCTTGACTTTTCTTCCTCCAAGTGTTCATCTTTACTCTATTCCGTCCACTCATTCCCACTGCCATACTATGGACCTATTTTTAAAAAATATCTCAAATCACTCTACCTCTAACAATAAATGTCCTTAATCCTCAGAGTTTTAATAGTCATAGTATAGAACTATAGAACTATAGCTTTAGGGTATAGTAGTATGACGAAATAGAAGGAATTCAGATCTTTGGATGACTTACTAAAATAGAAGGACTTATCTGACTAGGAATAAGTAGTACACATTCCACATTCTGGAATATTATTTAAGAGAAAAAAGTCTATTTTGCTTGGGTTTTTTCTGTTTAAGCTTTTTTTTTTTTAAAATATAAAAACAACATTCATATTGTAATATACAAAGACATATGTATGCCTAATTCCACCTAACCACCTTAAAACATTCTGGTAATGAAATAATTATGTACTAAAAACTGTCTTATTATACCAGTGAAAACTGGCTTGCTTTTTTCTGAAATTCTACAGGAATAAGAATGTGATTTTAATTGAAGATGTAAGAATTTGAAAGAATGAAAAAAAGTGAAACTCTACTTTTTACATCTGAAGTACAGAAATATAAAAAAAAATACCAGATAGTATTGAATGAATACTATAATCAAGTTATTTAGCTTAAATATAGTCTGCCCTACCTTTTTGTAATTATGAAGGCATCCAAAACCAACAAGAAGCTAAACAAGTCAATTTGAACATAAAATTTGTTTACCTGCATATTAATCTCTTTAGGAATGAGAATACTGTTGCAAGGCAGGTGCAAACTTTAAATAACCGAAACTGTGTGATAGCCATGGTGGGAATCAAAACCTGTGGAAAAAGCACAAAAATAAATGATTTGATAAGCTATCTTCCCATTCTGAAGTCAAGCTGAAAGGTCCTACTATGAGCTGTGAAAATCAAACATTTTTTAACTTTTTTTTTTGGAAACCACAAATTTAACACAGTATATTTTATTTTGTTTTAAAGATTTTATTTATTTATTTGAGAGAGAGAGAGAGCATGTGTGAATGGGACGGGGTGCAGGGAGAGGTAGACCGAGGAAAAAGAATCTCAAGCAGACTCTGTGCTTAGTGTGGAGCCCAATGTGGATCTCACAACCCTGAGATCAAAAGCTCAGCCAAAATCAAGTCAGACACTCAATCTAAGTCACCCAGGTACCCCATACACAGTAAATTTTAAAATTAAAACGTAAATCACATTGACAATTCAAGAAACAAGATTTTTAAGTTTTCAATAGGAAAAAACTTTTTGAAATATTCTCAGGATATTTTTCCCCCCTCAGGATATTTTTTAACTGAACTCCAATTATTTATTTATGATTTGTTTTCTACTGTAAAATTAAGAAAATCAAAAAAAGCATAAAACAGTATACATTGAGTCTTCTGCACCTTTTGAAGTTTGAACATGAACACTAACAGTACTATTCAAAATATTTTTAAATGTTTTTAAATTTCAGATAAATACATCTTAATATGCCCATTTTATAGATGAGGAAATTGAGTTAAGTGTGGTCAAATCACTTGTCCCAAGTCACATAACAAAGAACTTGAAAGTAATCACAGAGATCATCAAGTCCACATGGTTCACATATCTGGGGATCCTTTAAAGAAATGATACCTAGATCTAACCCTAGTAAATCAATTAAATTATAGTCTCTAAGGGGCAAGTTCCAGTTAAACTAGTAAGCCTACAAAGGAGACAAAAAATAGCCAATAGAAATGGGAGCAAAAAAGGGGAGGGGAGCAGAAAACAAGGTAAAGAGGTACAAATAACAGATGGGACAAGAAGGCGGAAAATATACCATGCTAACACTAATCAAAAAGAAGCTGAAGTGACTATTTCAATGTCAAAGAGTAGATTTCAGAGAAAATAATATTAGCAGACATAAAAATGGTCCTTTCATAATGATAAAAAGCATGTAAGAATCCAAAATACTTATGTCCCTAATAACGGAATTATGCCAATATCACAAGAGGTGACATTACCAGAGAGTCTGCTGATATTTAAAAGGCTATTAAGAAAATATTACAAACAACTTTAAGTCAAATCTATTGGCATATAGATCTATACTTAGTCTGAGTGATAGCAACACTCTGATACCTCATCCTAATTACTCTTAGAGCCACTATTGCCATTCCCTTCAGAGAAGGACAAAATACACAGCCAGCTCTTTTTATTTCTAGAATTACAAAGGTAGAAAGGCCAAGTAGACTCTTTACACTAACAGTTCCAAAAGGCTCCCTTAGCAATGCTCATACATTTAGGTTGTATCTTCACATGAGCTCAATGATTTATGGAATGCTTGTATTTGGAGCTGACTTACTAATTGAGAGTATGGAAAGAATAGTGACTCTAAGAGTATGAACCAAAAATAAATAAATAAATAAATAGATAAATAAATAAATAAATAAAAAGAATTTCACTATTCAAGTAAGTTAAATACGTCTGTCAAAAAATACAATTAGTGGTTTACTAGGTTTCAAAAAATGCAACAATTTTGACTTCTCCTTTCTCTTAGTCTTTTATGTCCAAACTACCAAAAGGCCTTATTCCATTTCTTAATACTGCCCATATTCTTCCCTATTTCCACTGCAATCTCCCTAGCATAGGTCTGTATTACTTCTTGATGGGGTATTATTAAAAAATTTTTTTTAAAGATTGATTTATTTCAGAAAGAGAAAGAAGGGGGTGGGGGGCAGAAGGAGAGAATCTTCAAGCAGAGTTCCCAATGACCATAGAGCCCTATACAGGTCTTGATCCAATGATCCATGCATGAGATCTTGATCTGAGCCTAAACTAAGAGTCGGACACTCAATTGACTAAGCCACCCAAGGTGCCCCTATTGTAAAGTCTTCTTATCACACTTACATTCTCTACTTCATACTACAGTTATTTCTATATACCTTATCTGTCCTATACAATAGAGAATCTTGGTTATCTTGTACCTCAAGTTATCAGTTGCAAAGCAAGACCTGAAAGGCTTAACTACTTCATTACGACTAGAATGATCTGAATAGTTAAGATGATGAATAAAAGCTCCACTTTAAAGCTGAATTCATCAAGAATTAAAGTCTCAACCAAAAGAAGGCAAATTTCTCTAAATGAAAATTTATGCTAAATCTTCAGAAAAATTGTAAACTAAAAAAGATAGCTAGAAAAGAGATTGTATGAAATGTGGCGCTTTGGGGCAACGGGGACAGAACTGAGGAGGTACTCTATCAGGAAGTTTTGAAGGGAGAAGACATTTAATATTTAAGGGCTAGAGAGAAGAATGGGCCTCAGGATATATACATTGAATGCAGAGTTGAAAATAAATTTCATATAGAGCCTTGGTAACCACTGTCATCACCTTGCCAGTGTTATTGTTCAGTATCTGTCAACTTGAATGACTTCAATGGTAACTGGAAACAAAATCTAAAATTTTGTCCAACATTAAAACAGAAAATGGGACTATTATTGACAACAGAACAGATTCTCCCTAGCAATTAAGAATATCTTCATTCTGGAAAATTTGCTTTTGTGATTATCAAGAGAGGACCTAAGATTCATTGACCAGCTACTAATATGCTAAGCATTATCTACAAATGATGTCTCTTAACCCATAAAACCATCTTACGAGATAGACATTCCTGCTCTCATTTCATAAAATTGAAGCACAGAGAGTAAGCACATGTTTCCATGTTCCCACACCCACTGATTCAGATTTAAACCTAGGTCTGTTTAATTCAAAAGCCAAGAACATTTCACAAACAATAAACATTCTTAGTAATTCAGTGACAGAAATTATTATTATAATTTCCAGACTACATTTTCCAACCAGTTGCGATGAAATGAGGAAAATGCAATCAAGTTACATTAATGTGATTGACACTTAACTATCAACACTTTTGATTTGATCAATTACACTGAGTTGCAGGCTGGAATATTCTTTGGGACAGTTATTTAACGTTCCAATTCAATTCAACAAACATATATATATTTAGCACCCATATGTAACAGATGATCTCCTGCGTGATGGTAGAAACTACTCACCCAGTACACAGAAACCCTGTGTTTGTTGCTCAATTGTCACAGACTAGTGACAATGCAAGGGACTAAGGAGACAGTGCTCCAATCAGTCTTACTCAGTTAGATATTTTTAGGTCTCAGCCAATTCCAAGCACATAGTGGGTACTCAAATACTTGTTGAAGGGAAACTGACATTCCTTGAGCACTCAATATGTTCAAGATAGAGTTCTAGACAATGTATCTTCTATCACATCACTGGAATCCTAAGGACAGGGGAGGTTAATCCACTTAACAGAGGAGGTTGACAGGCTTATATTTACTCACCCAAGATTTAAAGAGACTGATTGCAAAGCCCAGGCTCTCCCCAAACCACATCCCATTCCATAAACCTTGTAATTTCATGCTCATTGCCTCAGTTTGATTTTTGAAAAGCCCTCAAGGTAGCCAATTTAAGTATGCACCGTAGGCTGCTTTGCACTTTGGTTACTTCAAAATACTTTCTAAAACTGGGAACTACTAATATAACCGAATTTTCAAATTAGAATTTCCTTTAAAATTAGGAGGAAAACCCAAAAACTTGAGACATAGCAGGAAAAGGATCAGAATTATTAAGCAACCTATTTTTCAGTGCTTTTAGAGAAATGACATCTGTAGGAAATCAACAGGAATGAGAGCTTAGGCAGGTCAAGTGAGTAAGATTCACCTACAACTTTAAAAAAGAACACTAGGTTAGAAGCCGCAAAATTAAATGTATCTTTTTTCCTTCTAATTCCCTGTAAACTGCTGGCCAGATGCTTTCGGCAGAGACACTACAGGACAATTTGTTAAACAAGCCAAGCCAAAATCTTTTAGTACATACTAAATAAGTCTTCAACTGCTGTAATTCTAAAAGGGTATTTTTGAAATTCTTCAGTATCAAAATTGTAAAAACCGTATGATTTAGCGCAGTACAGAACAGCCTCAAATTCAGTTTGTAACTCTTAAGCTGGTTAAGGAATATCACAAGGCTCCAAAAAAAATGATGCCTGAACTCACTTATGTGAAAAACCAAGGAGAAAGGAACTAAAACGCAGAAGGGGGCGCAGGCTAAGGGGGCTGTACCACCTCCGGCCACTCAAGGGCCCTCAAGTATGTGACCCCGAGACTCTTAAAAGAGCAGAGTTAATGTCTCCCGAATGACTCCGAAGGCAGGAGTTCCAGAATTAAAATGCTTCGACTTCAGATAACCCCTCTGAAACTGGCTGCTGGGGGCAAAAAAAAAAATCATACCCACTGTACAGATGAGAAAAACGACGAGAGCGTCTTCAGGTTACACAATCCGACGCCATGGCTTCGGCGCTCTGACAAACGCTCCGAAGCGCTGGAAGTGGGTGCAGCGTAGGTTTGGGTTTGGATTTTGGATAAATCGGGGAAGGAGCAAGAAGGCGCAAGGCCTGCAGAGGAAGGGCAGGAGGACGCGGAGACTTTCCCCGCCGGGAGCCCATCCCGGGACCCGAGGGCCGCTGCGCCCGCGTCCCGCAGGCGTGTCTCCCACGCGTGAGCGCCGCATGGTGAGGGCTGCACGCCCGGGGCCCGCTCCCAGGCGCGGTGCCTTCACCCCAGAGGTCGCCCCGACCCGGAAACAGTACCCCGGAGCGCCAGGCGGCCGTGGTAGGGAGCCAGCGGGCGGAGGGGCGAAAAGGTGGCAGGGCGGGAAGTGCGGGGCGAAGAGGGGGGCCGACCGGGGAAAGGCAGAAGACGCCTCCCCCCCACCCCCCCAGCACCGGGTTGCGTTCGGGGGGCAGTGGGGGAGGGAAGCCCCTCGCGGGCACGCGCGAGCCGCACACACTCACCTGCCCCTCCCCCTCCCCGCCCGCCCGGCGGAGGCTCCGAGAGGCCGCGGGCCGCGCGCGCACACAAGGCGCGCGCACGCGCACTGCCGGTCGCTTCCTCGAGCTCGCGCTCCGCCCGTTCAGTCCCAGCCCCGCTCATTCAAAGCCGGGCGCGCGCTCCGCCGCAGCCGCCGTTGCCTGCGCGCAGCTGCCATGGCCGCCCCCTCCTCGGGAAACCCTCCCCAGGCCCTCCCACTCCGCCCTCCTGGAAGGCGGGTCTCGGTGGTCTCCAGGCCCGCACTTCCGCACCCCGCCTGGTCCTGCCTGGCCCAATAGGCGAGAGGCTGCCGCTGCGGCGACCCGGCTTAGCCAATGAGCGTCGGAGGGCGGGGCTGGGGGCGGGGCGGGCGGCGGGGCTGGGGCCGAGGCTCGGTCACGGGGAGGGTTTCTGTGAGGTTTGCGGGCCGCTCGGGCTGTCCCGTTGCAAAGTGCCTGCGCTCCTTCCGCGTTGCCCTACTTTCTGTGCACGGTGTCTCGGCTCCAGCCCTGCCCCTTTTCGTTCTACCTGCAGACTCCCCCCCCCCCCCCCCCCCCACCACCACCAGATGGGACCGACGGAAAGCGGTATTCAGATTGCAAAAAAGAGGGAGCTGCGGCTGACTCGGTGATTCGGCAGGCGGTGGGCAAGCTCTCAATCATTCCTACACTTCAAGGGTGCGAAACGTTGAGTGTAACTCGGGACTTCGCCTCCTCCGAGAAACTTTTGATTGGATTTCCTTTGAAGGTTAAAAACCGGCCTTTAACCTTATCCCAGCATTTGTTCCTCCCTTGCAGCTCAGGCTAGCCGTTCTCCCAAACTAAGGTTTTCCCTCTATGGTTCTCTTTGAAGTCTTTTTTTTTTTTTTTTTTTTTCCCCCTTCGTTTTATCCTGTATGCTATGAAAAAACCAGGGATCTTTGCTTGTGGGCGAGGGTCTCTCAGTAATCTGCCTCACTGTCGCACAGCGACGGTTTGCATGGTCAGAGGCTGAAAGCGCTTCATGTTTTTCTTTTTTTCTTTTTTTTTTCTACTACAACTATCTTTGTCCCGTCACCTTGACCAGCCTCCATCTACCCACTTACTTTGTAGTATCCACCCACCCATGCCACCCCAATCTGGACCACATTTTTCTATTCACTTCTTTATCCCCAAGAAGAGAAGAAAGAGAATGTTGTAACTCTTGCTCTAGAATGATTCCATGTACCTTTGGATACAGTATTTCATCTCTAACGCTCCGTTTCCTCATCAATAAAATGACCATCATAGCGCCTACTTCATAGGATGACTAACCCTTTCCAAGCATCTAGGGCAGAGGCTGGCACAAAGCAAACACACATAGATTAATAGTTACTGCAGCAGCCGCTGCTGCCACCACCACTACTACTATTACCACCACGCTTTTTCATCATCATTCCCAGTTACCACACCTCCCTAAATCCTCTGCAGTCTTTTATTTATTTTTTTAGATTTTTAAAAATTTATTTATGATAGACATAGAGAGAGACACAGGCAGAGGGAGAAGCAGGCTCCATGCCGGGAGCCCGATGTGGGACGCAGGCAGGCGCTAAACCGCTGAGCCACCCAGGGATCCCCTCTACAGTCTTTTAAACACTTGTTCTAAGCTTAAATTTCTGCAAATCCCTAAATTCCAATAATTCAAAATCTCCAAATTTCTTTTTGGATTCCCCTAATTGATAATCCAAAATAGGCTACATCTCAACATAAACGTTTTCAAATGTTTTTCTTAGACACATATCTTTGCTTCAGATTATTATATCCCTCAATTTTTTATTCTTCAGTTTCCTTTATTAAATTTGCCATTTCCAAACGAAATTAAAAGGTGTATATACTTTTCTAGAAACACTAGTGAATATTTGTTTCCAACACAGTAAAAAAACAAAAACTTGTCAAAGATGGCAAACTTCTTTTACTTCAAAAATATCTATGGAATAACAGTTCAAAGTCATCTTTAGTTGTTGAGTAGTAATTCCATAATTGAGGACCACAGGTGCCAATAATTTGGGATCTTGCATGGGGACCACCTCTTGGGAGTGTGCAATTTGAAGTCGTGTCCTCTGCCCAAGGCTTGCATGGGGTGGGGATGGGGACCATCAAATGTCAGGTGGGAGTAACATAAGGGAGAAACTTGGTAAATGAAAGATTTCTTTCTGAATTGCCTGTACTCCATGTGTTACAGTTAATTCTACGTGCTTTTTGTTCAGACCATTTTGCCCACTCTGATTTGCCTCTGCCCAACCCCTAATCACTAGCTTGATTTATTCACTTTTATCAGCTTCCAACTCACCATTTAATCTCCCAAGTCAAAGCCATTGTAGGCTTTTCTGTTCTGAGTTGTCCGTGTGGGTCTGAAAAGTGTTTTGTCGACTGACCTCCCATCCCTGCCCAGTATTTAGGGCGCACCTTACAAACACAGCCCAGTGCTTCCCAATCTACCTAACGCAGTTCTCTGGCTTTTCACTAAAGAGATGGTTTTTCCCTCAAGCATAATTTTAGACCTGCTGTTTTGACTTGGACTTTAATGGCTTTTTATTAATGAGCAGCTGTCCACAGTTGAATACAAATTAAAAGTCACATTCATTTCTTGATCAAGCAAAACAAAGCCTTTCAGCTCACAGTGACAGTTTTGAATAGATATGTTTGAAAGCAAAGCATTTTCTGATGATAATTTTAATGGATTGTTTTGTTAATCTTTCTATTCTAGAGAATTATGCTTGCTTTCAAAATCATATATTTTAATATTCTGGAAAATTCTAACATTTTTTAATACCCATCATAACCATTTAATAGGGTCAGTAGCTTAATAGAAATACAAGTCTGACAGGTTTTTTTTTAATTTCTGTTAAAATAAAAGTGACTCTCTGTGAAGCATTTGAATATTTTCCATCATAAATATTACTATAGTGTATCTTCATAGTGATTTTTATTGCTAAACAGGAAGACCCAAGGTTTAAAAACAATTTAGAGTTAACCAAGTTAATCTTTGGAACAGGCCTACATAGGAATAGAGAAAAATAATCTGTCTTTTATTAGAAATGGATTAAAATGAAAAGATATCATGAATATCTTTGCTTCTGTGTTTCCATAGTGAGGTTCAACCATGTAATACCTCTTGGCTAATGCCCACATTGTTATTAGAGGTATAATACAATTTAGCTATATTATGAGTTAAGGAGACTTGATCTGAGCAGATCTGGCAATGTAAGGTCATTTATGATTTCTAAGGGTAAATGTGTTGAGATTCACACAAGTAACAGCTTGTCACACATACAACACGATCTGTCTTGTACATGAATGGACAACTTAAAAATGAAACACTGAAAAAAAAAATGAAACACTGAACCAACAATGAAAGCCTAATTCATTCAGCTATAGCTATAGCTTGAATACATTTGAGCCTTACTTTTCTAATCTGCAAAATTAGATTAATAATTCCTGCCTTAAAGGTTAATTTTGCAAAGTAACTGGCATAATGTATGTGGAAATGTGTTGGAAACAAAGCAGATCAATGAAAGTTTTATCATCTTCAAGTTCAGTAGAATCTCCTTTTAGCTCACAGGAGGGAATACTGCTTCAAGGAAAACAGGAGTGAATTTTCTATCACCAGCAACCAGAAATAGACATTTTTGTTAGTTACACACACAAAAAGAAGAGTTTTAAAGTTATGCTTTGAGGACATCCTCTTGGTACATCCTTTGCCCCCTTTGATTTTATTTTATTTTATTTTATTTTTTTTTCCCTTTGATTTTAAAGACAGAGGGTGAAAAAACAGCTGTTACAAGGAAAGCACCCACAACCCTACCCTCTCTGGGCTTTTTCTCACTACTTATGGGATATTTTGCTCATAACAGTGTCTGTTGCCAAGTTCTGTCCATTCTTTCAGTGTCCATCATTTTAGCACACCAGAATTTTCATAATGATGTCCTTACTAGTCTTTTGATTTTTATCTTTTCCTCCCTTTAAGTCACCTTGATATTTTGCTGTATGATTAGGGTTTTTTTTTTTTTAAAGATTTTATTTATTCATGAAAGACACAGAGAGAGAGAGAGGGAGGCAGAGACACAGGCAGAGGGAGAAGCAGGCTCCATGCAGGGAGCCTGACGTGGGACTCGATCCCGGGTCTCCAGGATCACACCCTGGGCTGAAGGCGGCGCTAAACCGCTGAGCCACCTGGGCTGCCCTGATTAGGTATTTTTAAAGCTTCTTCACAATAAATGTGTTCAAAATAAAGAGAGATTTGCTATTGTCCATCAATCCAAATTCACTTGTGTGGATATGTGTCTCAAATGTTGCCTTTTAATCTCTTAATTTCAAACTGCTGCTACTGGATTTCCCTGTGACTACCTCTGGCCCTTTAAAATATCAGACATGCCAGCAATTTTTGTTAAAAACATTTGTCTGTATATACTGTACATTTCATTACTCACCTCCTCATCATGAAATATATATTTCTTGCTGTGGTTTTTATCTGAAATTAAATCCTTTATAAGTGAGAATTAAATCCATGTTATAACCATACTAGATATTTTCAGTATAAAAAACATATTTATTTTCTCTCTTCCTAGGGAGAACTTATATGCATAAAGGATCATCTGCCTGAATATATAAATTACTCTAAAGAAAAGCCGAAGGAAAATACTCTTACCATGTAGCCAGACACATTCATAAATATCTTGCCCAAAAGGAATTATTTTTTCCTGCTCCTAGGCTCTGAGCCCATTACCATAGCAACCATAACTAGTGTTGTCTAACTGGATGTGAATTTTATACATTTGTTCTTTGAAATGTGAAGGCAGTATGTCAGAATAAAGTGAAATTTCTATAATATTTTGGAAGGACTACTTTATTGAGAAGTCTGGAGAGGGAAAGTTTCATCATGCAGTTTATTCATTCATTAATGAAACAGTTTACCATCAGCATAGTGTGTGCAAAGCATGTTAGAGAAGTCAAAAGTATATACAACCCTTAACCAGAAATAACTAATAAAATCAGCTTGTCATGAGTGAAAAGAATTCCTGAAAGAGGAGTTTTTTCACAGGGACTGTTCTAATTTTATAATAATCTGATCATAATAACTAGAGTAGCATATTAGGACCTGTAAGAAAGACAGGCAAGAGGCTTACAGCTGGTCAGATTGCCTACAGGCATTCAAGTACCTACTGTTACCCCTATAGCAGGTCCTTTCCTTTTCAGTCTTATACACTGTGTCTGTAGCTACTCCCTGGAGAAGTATTTCTTTTATTGGAGGTTGAACACTTCTTGGCAGCTGGTGCCAGCCTGAGGAAGCTGAAAATGCCCACTGATGAGCATAGGAAAAAGTTGTGACCCTTCACCTGTTTCAGATAGGTATATATTTCCCAAACCAAATATATAATGGATTCATATCAAGGTTTAAGCATTTCTGTTTTGAAGGATACAGGGAATAACTTCAAAGTTGTATGTGGTATTTGACACTATTTTCTTGCCCTGGTATTATCCCTGCCCACCTCCCTGGATAGCAAAGACCAATTCCCTGTTCCCTTGTTCCTTTCAAATTTTGCCTACCTCAAGCATCTTGTGAAATGAAGAGATACATCATTTAGGTTTAGGTTTCTGCCAAGTGACAATGAAACCCTGTAAGAGCGGAGGCTACTAGATAGGGTACCACATTGTCGGACGCAAGCTCCTTGCAGCTGAGCACTCCAACCCCTTCCTGCAGGGGCTGGCCTTTGTCTTCCTGGTCCAAGCAGGCATCTTGCTCTCCATGCAGCAGGAAAAACAGGAAAGGATGAAGAAAAGGCAAAGGGATGCATAACAACCATCTTTTAAGTTTCTAGAATACGCCACAAGATTATTTCTGATTTTCTAACTTAGAGCACAGAAGTTGGTCATCCTTAATGGCAAGGGAAGTCTTTATTCTAGGTGGCCCTGTATCCAGCCTAGGAGTCTATTAACACAATGTTTATTACATGCTAGTCCTTGTTGTGGTGTAATAAGAAGCCTAATGGTTTATTGGGCCAGGGATTGACACGATATAGGCAACATTATGGTAGTAAAAACAGCAGGAATGACAACCATTTACTGAGGGCCAGTAGCTGTTAGGCACTGTGTAAAGTTTCATATATATGCTATCATGGGTACTCACATACCATACTACAAGGCAGATATTTTCCACATTTTACGGGTAAAGAATCAGAATAAGACTAAGAACTTGCCTGAAGCCACAGAGGTCATAAAGTATAAACTGAGAATTTATGTCTAAGTTAGACATAAATATGTGTTAAACACAAATATGTTTTACTGAAAACTTTCTTTAGAATGAAACACTTTCCAGTGCTTGAAGATAAGTGATAGAAGCCGTTAAATGTTGGAGCCTGGGCTCTGGAGTTAGAATGAATCCCAGCCTTACCACTGGAAGCTCTGTGAACTGGGGCATTTTATTAAATCTTTTTAGGTTTCAAGTGTCCTTATCTGGAAAAGGGGACAATAGCTTCATAGGGTTATTGTAAGGAAGAAGCCCACAGAGAACACTCAGTGTATATCTGGCACTTGGTAGCCATGGGGTGAATCTTTATTTTGTTATTGTTAGTAGTAGCAGTAGTATTCTAGGTAGCACTTTGGGATAAAATAGAGAAGAGGTAAAAGTCGATGGACTATCTAGAAGTCATTGCAATGATCAGAGATGATGAAGCTTAGAAAAGAGTAGAAACAGTAGGACAAGATATAAACATTTTACTTATCATCAGAAATACAGGAAGGTATTCTTCTTACCTTCTTATCCTCTGTTCCTTACATTGACCGAAGAGGGGGCATTACATTTACTTCATGAATTTTTCACAGCCTGGATAGAAAAATCCTAATACACCAGTAAATAGTCACTTCTAACATTAAAACGTATTTTTTAATTAAAAATGAATTTCTAAGACAGCATTGTTCAAAGAAACTTTTTTTAAAGGTGGCCAGCTATGACAGAAGGCTATTGAAAGCCATATTGTCTAGGATTCCTAACAGCAACGACTCTGACACCAATCCACATTGTGTGCCCCAAACTTCGGAGAGGTACCCCTTTAAAATCTGTCCTAGCCAAAACTTCTATTTTAATATCTAGTTAAAACGATATCCCTGAGATCTACAGAATAAATCCAAGCCCCTCTGATGGCATGGCACAGAAGACTGTTGTCTCTCCTTCCAGCCAGCCTCATGCCTTTTCTCATGTCACAATAGTGCTCCAGTAACATCAGACCGTTGTTTCCCCACGCTCCATGCTTCATTTGTCTACCAAACACTGTATCAGGATCTACTCATGCTAGATGTTTTGTTAGATGGCAGGAAGAAATGCTGAATAAGGGAGTGCCCTGCCTTCAAGGAACTCACTAACTACTGGTGTTCCAGCCTTTGTTCTCGCCACCACACCTTCCGCCAGGACTCTCTTCCTAGGCTCATCTCATTCTTTATTCCTCAACATTCATCTCAGGCATCATCTTTGGAAGCTGGGCGTCATTGATCTCCATCCTCACAGGATGGCCCCTCTCCCCAGCCAAGTGCCCCTCTAGCACCCTCTGTCTATGGCCCTCACATACCATACGGCATCAATGTGATCTTTTCCCACGACTACTTCCCCAATTAGATTATGAACTATTAGAAGGTAGAGACAGCATCTTATTCCCTGTAGTCTTCTCACTAGAATGCCTGGTATCTCATAAATGCTAAATAGATGTTTGTTTGACTGAACAGAATGCCAAATATATACAGAGATATTCCGATTCGCTACCTGGTAAATGTTTATAACGTTCCTTAAGCAAGATTAACAATTATGTGGGGAGAATATACTAGGAAATGACATACAGAAAAGAAAGGTCTGGGCTTTGTTGAATTTTCTCAGCTATTTCCAATGCTTTCTCAGTGTTACTTCTGGATCCTGAATACCAGCTCTTCTTGCCCTGGACGTGACTACAATGCCTTTATTGAGAGTTCTTTCTCAAAATTAAACATTTCCTTTAGAATTTTCTGAGTAAAATGCAATTTTTATAGTATGAGAGCTTCAGTTAATTTATCTACATTAATTGTGATCTTTTCTTGCATTCCCTCATTTTATTCCCTTATTTTGCATTCCCTTAGTATCCTCTTGAAAATAAGTATTTTCATGGGGTCAAGGGAAGTCACACTCCTAATAGAGGCAATTTGAGTGGGAAGGCTGGTAAGCTGAGAACGTTTGGACTTGTACCAAAAGTTTATTCCAGCAGCAACAACAAAAACTTTTCTTAGAATAGTGGCCAGGTTTGGCAGGCCCAGAAATCTGGGACAATCTAGAATTTATGGGATTACTATGGATCTGAAAATCAGAAAATTAATCTGAAAAAGGTCTAAAATAATCTAATTTCTGGGACACCTGGGTGGCTCACTGGTTGAGTGTCTGCCTTGGATGCAGGTCGTGATCCCGGGATCCTGGGATCGAGTACTGCATCGGGCTCCCTGCATGAGCCTGCTTCTCCCTCTGCTAGTGTCTCTGCCTCTTTCTCTGTGTCTCTCATGAATAAGTAAATATTTTTTAAAGAATCTAATTTCTCCAAAATCCTTGGAAATTAGAATGACTTAAATCATTGAAAATCAGAGTTTTATGAATGGATAGAGGAAGTCAGATCCCCTAGTACATAGAAAAATTCAAAATGCTTCCAATCTGATTTAAGGATGGGTAAGTCAAAACTAGACAAGCTCTTTCAATAATATAAAGAGTTCTAATATTTGTAGGTACAGCAACTTGGAGGTGGTATATCTGCTTCTAAATCAAAGACTTTTTAAAGTTTTTTTGTAATGAAATAAGAACATACAAATATAAGGAATCAAAAGAAATTTATATTTTGAAGAAATCTGATTTTTATGGTAAAAGCTAATTAGTACATTTTATATATTACAAAAATATGATCAGCGTATTTTCTTGAAAATTCTATAGACTTTTTCTTCTACAACAAAATAGCTCATAAAAAGCAGCTCTTGCATTTCTATTTTCAGCCTTCCTTCAGGACAGCAGTTTAGTTGCATCCTGAAAAGTGAAAACAATATATTTTTTTTAAGTAGTAATAACAGCAGTGTGGTTTAAAATATGTTTCATTCATTTAACGGTTCTAATATTTCATGGTATGGTTAATCAGGCAAAGTAGTATTTTTTTTTTTTTTTTTGCAAAGTAGTATTTAAAAATTAGTATTTCGAAGTTTACCAGTGTATGTTAGAATCAGCAATGTACTCTTTTTGTAGAACTGGGGAGAGAGAATAGTGGTGCTTAAACTTTGTATTTTTCACATTCAAGTTGCCATTTAGTGGAATTTTGTGACTGTCTTATAAATAAAATACTAATTCAGAATGCAAAGTTATAAAATCCCAGCATTGGATTTCATTAATAGTTAGCATGGTCTGAATGCATTCCCCCCAAATTCCTATGTTGTAAACCTAATGCCCAATGAGATGGTATTTGGAGGTGGGGCCTTTGGGAGGTGCTTAGGTCCTGAGGGTGGAGCTATCATGATGAGATTTAGTGCTCTTATAAAGAACAGAGCACTCTCTAGGCCCTTCCACACTGTGAGGACGCAGTCTGTAGCCGGGAAGTGGGTCCTCACCTGACGGTAGTGGCACCCTGATCTCAGACTTCCAGCCTTCAGCACTGTGAGAAATAAATTTCTGTTGTCAATAAGCCACTCAATCTGTGGTATTTTGTTACAGCAGCCCAAATGGATTAGGATAATGGTGTTTAAATCACCTTTTGTTTTAATTAAAGAATGATTGATTATTTAGTAGCCAAGGAGAAGATGTTGGTTAACTTTTCTACCTGGGAAAAAAAAGCCCCAAAGAAAACACCAGGAATAATATCATTTACTAATAATTTGAAAACAGAATTTTCTGAATTTTATAACATCCCAAAGCTGTCAGGAACAAGAAGGCTGAAAGTCAGTGAAGACAATTAGAAAACAATGCATTTAACAAGGAAATACAAAAAGCACAAAGATATGCTGAGCAGTACTTATACTTTATATTTTAATACTTCTGAAAAGAAACAAATTTAAACAATATCTGTCATGCTATTTTTAAATGGACAACTGGTTTTACTTTTATTAGAATTCTGAAGATAAGAAAACTTGTATAAAAATACAATCACTTGTGTCCTGGTCATTTACCTATGGTCCCTGAGCTCCAAACCTACCCTTCCATATTCAGCTATAAGAGGCCAGGACTGAAGTCTGCAAACCACACTTCTCCCTTGACAGTTGGATCCTAATTAACTTCTGCCATTAAGAGGAAAGAAAGGATTATTTCTGTTGGATCATTGTTCTTGAAACCCCAATCTCCACTTGTTCGGCCACTCCTAGAAGTGTGTCCCTTCATCCTGACCCTGCCTATATTTAAATTTAAAATCTAGTCTTGGCTTTTATTCCTCAAAATTCTTCAGTATCCTTTTAAATTATTACCCTACCTCAAATTATTCCATCCTTCTTTGAATTTTGATTTTTACTCAAATAAAAGAATCTACCTAGGTATCTTATAACTTAGAATATTTATCATCTTTTGAGATTTGGATATCTGTATCATTTCTATATAAATCAATACTAATTATTTTATTTTATTTTTAATCCGGGTGAAGTCCATAGAATGTGAAATTTTAATCATTTTTAAAGTGGACAGCTCAGTAGCAATATGTTCACACTGCTGTGCAACTGATCTCCAGAACTGTTTTCAACTTCTTAAATCGTATCCGTATTTATGTACTGCTTTCATTTCATTAATCTATCAGAAACTCTCCATCATTCCTCCCATTAGATCAAGTGCAAACTGATTAGTATCTGCCAATCAAAGCTTTTTACAATTTGCTTATAATATCCCTAACTCAGCATTTCCCCCTAAGTAGCAGGGAGGCCTTATCCTTCTTTTAAAAACTAAAGTCAATTAAAGCACATATTCAGCACCTATAATAAATATGGCTTGTAGTACTTATCTTCTGAGTGCTCACAATTTATAAGGGAGATAGATTTGAATATGTCTAAGTTTAATAAATGTACACCACTGGAAAGGTTATAATAATGGTATAAACAAACTAGAATGGGAGAACAAGGAAAGGGAGAATTAAATGTATTACAGAGTGGGAAGGAAGAAAGGAACCCTGATAGAGGAGGTAGATTTTGAGCAAGACTGGGCAGCATGCCATGAGAAGCAGATCTGGTGAGTAGAGGAAAGCCCAGATGGAGGGAATATGTGGTATAGCAAGAATCTTTTCTATGAATGACTTGGCATAGGAGGCAGTCTTCAAGTCTGGTTCCAAGGACTTTGGGGTTGACTGTAATTTGCACGTAGTAAGGAATCTTTGAGGATTTGACAGGACATATTACTATGTGACCCTGTGCTTTAGGAAGATAAATATGACTGCAATGTGGAAGACAGGCTGAAAGTGAGGAGTTCAGAAGCAGGGAATTTAGGAGGCTACTGTAGTGTGCCAAGTAAGTAAAAAAGGAAAGAGTTTTATGTGGAGCAGCAAGATTTTAAAGGAAGAACGGAGACATGACATTATGGATAGAGATGGATGCCCCAGGGCCCCTCCAAGGGACATGGAGCTTGAAGGCAAGAGACAAGTCTAAGAAAGATCAGCCTGAGCGATGAGAAAGATGATGTTGGCATTAACTCTGATGGGGTGCCAAGAAGACAAGCCCCTTTGGAAGGTGATGATGAGGAATTCCATGCTGAACATGGATAGTTGAAGATGTGTTTTTTCACTCCCACTTTTTGCTTTGCTCCTATCATGTCCCTGTTTTGAAGTACCTTTCCCTCCAATTCCACATTTTATTCATTTTTTAAATAATCCTGTGTGTAAAGTGCTCCTGGAGGGGTGACACCAACCATTATCCCAATCATGGTAGCCCACAAGGATCACTTTTTCCTCTGAGCCTCCCCAATAGTCACTGTCTGTGTCTGGTACTAGCACTTTGCTTTCCCTCTGTGGAACCACATCTCCACATTCCTAGCACTTCAGTCCGTGTGAGCCAGGCCAGGTTAGCTAGAACACAGTATCTGATGGCCCTAGTGATTGGCCCAAGATGAGACATGTGACTCAAGCTAGGTCAATGATACTGCTTCGGAATTTTGCTGAAACAGTTGAGCTGAACTTCTGCCTGCTTGTAACTGAAAAAGAGTCCAACATTAGCTTCCCATTGCCCACATTCTCATGTGCCACTGTGTAATGTGAGCCACATTTCCTGTAAAGTCATCTTATCTCTACCATTGAAGCTATTACTTTCTCAAGGACCACAGCCATGTCTCTGGGTTCCCAGGAGGTGCCATGCGTAGTGGTTATGCCTTCAGTCTCTATGCAGTAAACATTTACTGGAAGCTCAGTATGCACAGACATACATTACATAACGATGAACTATGCTTACCTGGATTTATGTTCAAATTCAAAACTGTGGCCATGAATATTTCTGAGAGCAGCACTTTTCCCATCAGACAGATAATCGCTATAATCATTATCTGGGCAGCTGTGCCCACAGTTGGTGCTTTGCTGTTGCTGTTGCTGTCACTGCTGCCTCCACCACCACTGGTGCCACTGCCACTAGAGATAGACTGTGCTGGTAGGCTTAGGGTCGCAGATTCTACCCGGACAATATCATCCAGTATAAATTCAATCTTATAATTTTTTCCTAGGGAGAAAAACCATCAGGGAATATCACTTCCCTTTATGATTTGTTTTTACACAGTTCCAATTGGGTTTTCATTAACTTAAAAATACCATATAATTCCTAATGAAGTATTTTTATAAATTGAGCCAAACAGATTGGTTTAAGTATAAACAAGTATAAAGGTCTCAGAGTTTCATTTGCCCATCAACTACAGGCAAGTGGAGTCTGGGTAGATTTTACTTCTGTAGTATCAGTATTTGCTTCTTAGGGATGCCTTCTTAGTGCCCAGGACTAGAGAAAGGTCGCTTGAAATGAGGGGCAGTAAGGAAAGGAAATGAAGATGCTGAACCTCTGTTCCATCCCTGGATACTTGACCTAGGATCAGAGAAGTCTCAGCCTTAGCTGGGGGAGATGGGGATAGAACTTCAAATTTCAAACATACAGAAGAGTTAAAAGAATTGTACAACAATCACCCATATACTCTCCACTTTGATTCAGCAATTTTACTACTTTCCATATTTCCTTTTAGTCAGATGCTATTTTTGTGTTGCATGATTGTGACCCTTTCTTTCTTCTTTCCCCAGGTAGACAAGATGAGGAAACTTGTTCTATATTTTTAGAGTATGAAACATAAAAAGCTCATCCAAATACTTTTTAATCCATATGTTAAGTCTTCCCACAGTTTTGAACATGAGATAAACAATATATTTTTCCTTGACATAATTTCTTCTAGGATTAGTGCTGTCATTAATAGTGGTTACCACACAGAGTTTGCAATGCTTGTCACAACCTAAAGTTTTCATTCCTCTCTCTTTCTGTAACCTTTAAAAAAAATCATTTGTTTTCTTTCTTTCCCTCCCTTCCTTCCTTCCTTTCTTTCTCAGAGAATAGAATTAGATCTTGAACTGCATTGTGCTTTCACAAACAATAGCAATACATTCTATAACTTTCAAGATGGAAGGTCATTGTTCTATAGAATTTTCTGCCACCATTATAATCCATGACAATGGCACATTTAAGTTTCCTTTTTCCTTTTTTTTTTTTTTTTTTGCAGCAGGTTTATTTTTTTCTTAATGATTTTTCTGTATAAAGAATTTAGGTTGGGGGATCCCTGGGTGGCGCAGTGGTTTGGCGCCTGCCTTTGGCCCAGGGCGCGATCCTGGAGATCCGGGATCAAGTCCCACGTCGGGCTCCCGGTGCATGGAGCCTGCTTCTCCCTCTGCCTGTGTCTCTGCCTCTCTCTCTCTCTCTGTGTGTGACTATCATAAATAAATAAAAATTAAAAAAAAAAAAAAGAATTTAGGTTGGTTTTGTTGTTGTTGTTTTCTCCTGCAGAACTATGAAAAAGCCCAAGAGGGCCTTGTGGATATGCCACCCCATGCAGGAGAATGGAAGAACCCAGCTAAAATCCAGAATCAAAATCTTGGTGATATGACTTCAATCAAGCTATACCAGCTGAAAATCCAGATATCACTGAGCAGAGAGGAGCCATCCCTGCCCAAATTCCTGGCCCACACTACTGTACTACTGTGAGCAAGTGAAATGGCTGTTTTTTGAGTCATTAGATTTGGGGGCGGTTTGTTATGCAGCAATAGAACAGAAACAAGAACTGTAAATCATCTAGTTTGCTAGGTAAATATGTGATTTACCAAAATCACAAAATGTGATTATCCGGTAGTAATACTATTTTTATCCAGGTTGCTCAAAGATGCAGCCTCAGCTGTTTACCACTTTCTTTTTCTTCTACTCTTTTCTTACCTCATTCTCACATCCCCATTTTCTGTGTTAGAAACCACAACCCATACCTCCCCTAACTGGGTGGCCCTTGATTTGCCTTTTATAGAGTTATAAATAGAAGAGGGTGTGAGACCACACCATCAGGCTCCAGTCTAATCGGCAAGGGGATTTCCTACATGCAGTAAATGTGGTGGTTACCTATTAGAAGGAGTTATTAAAAAATTATGTTTTTAAAATTTTTTCTCAGGTGCTTTATTGTTATTACAATTTTATAGTGGTTAATCTACAACCTGGCTAACTGATCTAAAGCTAATGAAGAAAGATGACTATATTTGGTCTTCCTTACTATACATAACCAGGGAACTGAGACCCTACACTTGATGAAAGTCAGAAAGTAAGACAGGAGGCAAGCAAGCAATGGTGGTTCTCCATAAGCAGGTCAGATAGATTCTCCAAGGGAAGCTTTCACTATGAAGGAAAATTTACTCCATAAAAGAATGCTATTTTATTATCACAATAAAACACAAAAACCTATACTATTGCTTCAGCACTCCAGTGATCCTGGTTATTTTGCTATTTGGAAGTGGTAGTTTGCAGAACATGTCTCTAGGTTGAGGTTCTGCCGCTGGGCCAACTTTTGGGTCCATTTTCATGGGGAAGTGGCAACTTTCTCCTCACCTGGGGTTCCTGTTAAGTACCTCATTTCCCAGAAAATAGTCCCCATTCTACTATCATTTAGGCTGACTCTTAAAGAATTGGGCTCTGCCCTTAACCAGCCAGTATATAGGACACTCTAGGTATTATCTAGGAGCACAGTGTTAGACTCATTGACATTTGAGTCCCATCAAACACTAGGTTGAGATACTGCTGCCTAGCAGGCAGACCAAACGTCTCTGGTTTAAGGCATCCTCAAAGCAAGAAGAAACAAGAAATAAGGAAAAAACATTTGGAGGAATGATTCTAGTTTTTGATATTTAGTTAATATGAAAAAAGCAGACTATTGTTAAAATTCCCTTTACTTATTTTACTCTTTATTTTTACTTTTATTCTGACCTTTAGTATGTATATATGTGTGAGATAACAGTGGTAAGAAGTGGGGTGTACCAATATAACTTTTCAGAAGTTAGATCCTATAAAGGTCTTAAGTGGGCCCAGATTAATGGTAAATAGATTAATGCAAGCCTGTCTCAGGAATAAGCGGTTTATCCATTTTTCTCTTTTAGATACTTTGCAATCTATCACCAATAGATACTCTACAACCTATCTGTTTTGGGCTCAGTAGAAAGGTTTTTACCAACTGACGTTATGCCATCAACCTATATGAAGATAATATAAGAAACATCACAATGGGGGTGCCGGGGTGGCTCTGTTGGTTAAGTGTCTGCCTTAGGCTCAGGTCATGATCTCAGAGCCCTGGGATTGAGCCCCACGTTAGGCTCCCTGCTCAGTGGGGAGTCTGCTTCTCCCTCTCCCTCTGCTCCTCCCCCCACTCATGCTCTCTCTCTCTTGCTCACTCTCAAATAAATAAAGTAAAATATTTTTTAAAAAAGAAATATCACAATGAAGATATGACTATTTAATGTTGAAGATATCACTTCATACAGATTTATTGGGTATGAGAACTCAGAGGAGACATTTGTTCTGATCTCAGAGCAATTTATAATTCTCCACAACTGGTTTGTTTACCTGATGGGCACTGTGGAATCATGATAATGCTTATGTTTTCTCATTTGCACTGGCTTTCAGAAAGCCTACAATCCACTCTTCAGTCCAACTCTGAACTCTTGCATGGGCTATTAAATCTATAAAAGTCTATCGTGTCCTTCTTCTTTAATTTGAAAATCTAAATATTAACTGTTTTTATTATAAATGTAAATGCATAGTAAAAAGTTAGAAAAGTACACAAATGGATAAAAAATATGAGTTATGATATAATTTTGATTCATAGCTTCAGATTACTTATTTAATCTCCTTAATTGCTTGTTTTAGTTCCTTTTTTTAAATTCCTACTTGGTTTTGTATATTAAATATATTTTTGTAAGCTAGATGTTATCTGGCATGTTTTCTGAAGCAAAATATAGTGTTCCATTTTTTTTTTTTTTTAAGATTTACTTATTTATTTTAGAGAGAACACAAGCGGAAGGGTCAGAGGGAGAGGGAGAATCTCAAGTAGATTCTGTGCTGAGCCCCAGGGCTCCATTTCACAACCATGAGATCATGACCTGAACCAAAACCAAGAGGTAGATGCTTAACTGATTTGCACCACCCAGGTTCCCCTAAGGTGTTCTAGTTTCTATAATTTATCAACCAAAATGTTATAGAACACTTTGTTCAACTATAATTGTCCCTATCACAGATATATGTGAAGATCCAAAATAGTACACTCACCTGTTCTAAGTAGAGTAAGGTCTGTATAGTTGGCCCAACAGCTGCTAAATGGAATTGTTGTGTTTCCACTAAGACCACTGATTTGGTTATTATTGGAGTCCTTTAGTATGGCCTTCAAAGTCAGTGAAGTAATCCCAACTGATACACAATTACCCTGAAGGAAAAGTAGTGGAGAATTTTATTTGTCTTGTTCCCCTGGTTCTTTTTTAAGATGTGCACAACTTTATTTTTTAAAATGCCTCATTGCAAATTCAAAATCTGCAGAAGCTCCTTTCCCTACCCAAAGACTTGACAAATACAGGTGAGCACTGGGACAAGTCCACTGGAAAGGAACATTTTTTAAAACATGAAAAGATTATAGTCATAGGTATTAGTTCAGCTTTTAAGGGGCAGTGTAATCCTCAGGTTGCCCATGGACCAGGATTCTTAAAGTTGGATCACTCTCCAAAATTTATAGCTTAACTTCTTTTCTCAACTAAAGCTTTGAGCCATGACTTACATCGGAATCTACTGCCTTTATTGAAGGCTGCTGAGAAAATGCCTGTCCCGGTGGTGCTGCCACTGGCTGAGTGATCACTGACAGCGAGGACACAGAGGCCACATGATGAACAGGAAATGCAAACCTTTCAACTGGCTGGGCAGTCACCTGTAAAGAATTGGTCATGAGTGATGAAGTGGTTTTCACATGATAAATTACAGTCAGTAGAAAATTCTTCTTAGCGAGGCTAAGTGTAATATGTAATAATAAGTGTAAAAATATGTTCAATATGTGAAGTTAATTTATTACAGTATTTCCTCTGGATCAAATTTGTGAAGCACTGTTCTAAATAATCACAGCATAGCACATTTTATACCAATAAATACTTTTTAAAGAAGATACGCTCCTTTTTCAACTACTTTATCATTTTAGTTATAACATTAAAAAAATAGCCAACATTGCCTTCTAAATTATTTTTTTTTGCCTTCTAAATTATTGTATTGAACTATAAAGAGTTAAAATAAGAAATAAGCAGCAATGTTTTAAAAATAGCTAAGATGAATTTTTCTGGTGACCTTTTCTTACCTTAATCCAGGCAGAATCACTTGTGCTGGGGATAGGCACTGGTAATAGACATGGAAGAGATATTAAATCCAATGATACTACTTGTTCTTCCTAAAATTACAGCTTGTCCAAGAGAACTAGCAATTTTTTGAAGTTCAGATAACTGCATCTGACCTATGGGGAAACAGTAATATGATGTATGGGTTATAAGAATATAGGATTATGAGAGTTTTTCACTTTAGTTTCTTTTGCATGGCTCCATCCACATACTGGAATCCTGTAGCTTTTTCACCACATATGAGCTGAATATGACAAAGTCATATGAATGAGATTAGGAAAATGGAGAACTCAGCAGAATATGTTTTTAAGCTGCAATTAAAGAAAAACCAAAGGTGGATAAAATAGATACAAGAAAAGTGAATGAAAGCATAGTGGGAAAATATTAATTTAATACTTTCCCATGCCATTTTTTATTGAGACATGAAGCACTATCATGCAAGTCTATCACCACATACCACTTTTTAAAAAATAGAGTTTTACTTTTGGAGTGTAAGGATAATTAGTATCATTGAATTTACACAATGTTGTATATTAGTAAGTTCTGAAGTTAACACTACATTACTCACAAATTGCTGCTTGCTGTAGGCATTGATGGTTTTCAAGGTTAATTTTAATGCTACAGGCAGTTTCTATTGTCTTTGTCTAGCTTGGCAGGCCCTCTTATACCTTCTGGCCCCACAGGGCTCACTACCTAAAAAGTGGCACCCCTATCTACCATACTCATTAGTCAGAGCCTCATAATTTTGCTTGATGCCTTTTTCTACTTCTTCTCTCCCCTACACCATAAAAATCAATTACCAGTTTCTAGATCTGTTTGTCCCTACTGTTGAAATCCTAGTCAAAGCCATCATTTACTAAAACAGCTTTTAAACTGGTTTTCTTGTATCCATTCTGTCCTTCCTCCACGCCATTCCATACATTGTAGTCTGAGTGATCTTTTAAAAAACAACTGTAGGGGCACCTGGGTAGCTCAGTGGTTGAGTGTTTGCGTTTGACTCAGAGCGTGACCCTGGGGTTCTGGGATTGAGCCTGCATCAGGCTTCTTGTAGTTAGCCTGCTTCTCCCTCTGCCTCTCTCTCTCTGTGTCTCTCATGAGTAAATAAATAAAATCTTTAAAAAATAGAAAATAATAAAAAAAATAAAAACCAACAATATCCAAGATATTTTTGAAGTACAGTAAGCCTTGACAATGGTTCCTGACAACAGTTATCCAGCACCTGCTATACCCAGAATCCTGCTTTGAGGACTATGAGCATTGCATTTCCTCTGTCAAGGCTAAACCATAATGCTCAGTGTGCTCAGGAAGAAGGAGGCAGATGATCTCACATAATCATGGTCTTAGGAAATTTCAGTCCTGTCAGTTTAACAGGTGTCTATTATTGGTGGACTCAGACCCTCTGGATAAATGCTTACTTTCAGATTTCTTTCTCTCCTTCACCCCCTTCCCCGCCCTCCTTCCATATACTCTTCTCCAGATGGCTTCCCAAGTGTGAGGGCTTGTGTGACCTTGTAGCAGCCCGAAGGTGCTTCATATCCACAGACTACTACTACAACTTGTCCTCACTGGTTTGGGTGCAATGTGGCAGGTCTAATCTGCCTGCACTGTTAACAGGTTTTCTCTGACTGCCTGACATGTGAAGGTGTCCATTTCTGGTGACAGCCACCTCAAGAAACCAAAGTCCTTAATCCCTTTCTACAGCATCTGAGAACTCCTAGATATCTAGACACCATGTGAAGGCTGTGGAGAGCCAGAATAGTACTACATGCACATCGTCCTTGCCACTTCCCAATATTTTGCTGTGAAATTCTTCTATGCCAAGTTGTAGGCCTTTCCTTGAGACTGGAAACTCTATCCTAGAATATGTCTGAGAAATGTGCTATTTGCCTGTTCCTCTGACTGCTCCTATCTCCATGTTCTTAGACTATATTATACCTAGATGGCTAAATCTAACAATATAAAACTGCTTAAAGGGGATAAGCGGATGGAAGAGGTTGTGGATGAAGAAATTTAGATCACATATAGGAGATAAGATAGTTTCTTTGGACATCTGAGTGGCTACATGGTCTTGTATGACCCCGTGACATATAAAGGCTTACCAGGAATTTCTGAGAGTCTATGTATGTACCATGGAAACAACTACAACTCCTAAAATAATTGACTATGTCCAGTTAAAAGCCCTGACTCTCTGAGTACTAGAAAGTACAGGGCCAATGAAGGAAAGTAACCTATGACCACATAGAAAACATTATGTGAGGTTTCATTACACCACAAACCTATGCTTCCTATTTCAACAAAGAGAGTTGATCACCTCCTTCCACTCCAGAAAGCCTTTCCACAGGCTTACCTTTCTATAAGGGAAGAATCCTTATAGAACAGAGGTCTGCCTAGCCAGTAGAATTCCAGAACAGTATGTGACAGATACATTGGGTCAATCCTTGGACACAAACCTCCTGGGGGTAATGAGTGATGACCCCTAAAGGAATAAAGTAAGAACTTCACCCAGTACCCAGGTTTACAAGTAAGAGAGCCCAGAGGGGTGAGGGTGTGTGTGTGTGTGGGGGGGGGGGGGGTGGTAATGAAAAAGATGCTGGACAGAGATAAGGCAGATCCAGATTTTCTGAATCTAAGATTTATATAGTTTGGAGGCTGTCTTTAATAAAAAGAATGAGGACAAGTCTTACTTTTGCAACTTGTATAGTAACAATGATTGGGTCACATTATTAAATGGACGTTTCTCCCAAGGTCTTGAAAGTTAAAAGTCCCTCCTATGACCTGCAAAAGTTAAAGGCCTTGAAACTTAAGCTTCATTAGCTGGATGGTTCCACTGACAAGGATCTAGGTCTCATTTTTTTGGAGATGGATGTGCCTAGTTGAGACCTGTGCCTGACTACTGGAGGCAATGGCATGGATGGTAATGCATGCTGAGGATGGATGCCAAGAGGCCAGGGAAGTTCAGTTGCACCTTAAGACAAGCTTGTGCCAAGCAGAGAAGACCACCTACCCTGTAGGATAGAGAAAAGTATGACAGCTGGTGACACCAAATGGATCAGTCAAAGGATTAAAGAATTTCCTGCACATTTGCATTTGTTAGGGTAAATCTCTGAAGATCTACTCTTTTCCTTAGGAAAATATCCACAGTACTTTTAGCTTATGAAGAAAAGAGCTTCTTTTTGTTTCCCATGATTTAGCACCTGCCTACGTCTCAATTTTCATCTCCAGGAAGCTTACCCTTCCTGGCTCCTTCCACCACAGACAAATCAGACCTTCTCCAGTTCTTCTAATGCACCACAGCCACCAACTTTTTCTTAGACTTGAACGTTTTTACCTTTCTCCTTTCATTGAAAAACTCTTTTTATGCTTAATTTCATAGCTATAAAGTCAATTCCTTTGGTCACCTCTCAAATCTTCCATATTAGGTCAAATCCTTTTTGTTGAGTTTACTAATTGCTAAAATAACAAAATAGAGGCTAAAATTCCTTCATAAGTCCAAAAGAGTTTGGGAATACAGAAGTAGAGTACAGAAAAGAGTCTTTAGGCCCAGGGTTTGGGATGTGGGGTTGGTGGGATTTCCTGAGCCAGGTTTATGAGGCCCTGATCGGGTTATCTGTGAATGTGGATCTGGTATTACGTTCTTCCAACTCACATGTCTTCTCTTCATACCTGCAGTATCATTGCTTATGAACTGAGGAGGAGGATCTCCAATCTCCAATTCCACCGTGAGTCCCATGGATCTCTTCCTCCGCAGACTCTCCCCTTGTATGATTTTGCTGACTCGGATTTTGTCACTTGGTATCTTTAGGAACAAGGCAAGATTTCTAACCAGATTATGAGAGATATAGAAGTCATCCTCTGTTACAGCAGGTAATTGGAAAGAAACAAATATGACTGCAGTGGTGTGGATTTCAACAGGTGTAGTTCCTTTAACCAAAAGGTAAAGCATCTGGTAGATTCTATCAAAGTAGTTTTCACCAAGGACAGTGGAATTCAGGTTAGGAAGGAATTGCTCTATGAAGGAAAAAAGCCAAAACAGCACAGTTAAAAATACTTATGCTATCACAAATTACATGTGGTATTTAATATCTGTTTAAACATAAGAAATTCTGAAAAAAATTCAACAGTAATCTTCCATAGGAAAGTATATATATTAAAAACAAAAACACTATAGAACTGACATGCAAAATTAAAGTCAACCCTTTAAATAATACCATTAATCGTCATTATACATTACATTTATTAAAACAATTAGCTATAGATACAGTAAAATTGAGAAATAAAATTCAATTATGAACCCAGGAGCCTATATTATATCTGTAACAGTATTTACATGTTCAGAATTTTAAAGCCTAAATTTTAATGCCAAAGGCATTTGGCAATTTAAAAATGTAAATTTAACTTTAATAGTCATCTAGTTTATGCAGTGCTATGTATCAACTCTTAAGGAGCATTTATAATTCAGTGCTTCTATTTTATCAAGGACAGAAGTATGTAATACGAATGAAGTATGTAATAAAATATTTCAGAGGTGTTTTATACCAATGAAACAGGTTTATATTTCAGCCTGAAATATCTTTGGTTAATGCAAAACAAATTCTACCAGGGAACTGACTTTTGTAAAAGTGACTGAGATTTTTATACATATAAAATGAATGAATATATATATGATTTTATGGCAGAGTATCAAAAATGTCTAAGAGCTAATAAACCCACTAGCACATACTGAGCCCAAAGGCAGAGTTATATAATAGCACTGGAATGAGACATGTAGCTTACCACATTTCATGGTGAAGCTTACTAATAAAAATAGATTAAAATTTTAGGAAGAAGAAATTTCTTATGAATGTAATAGACATTCATAGAAGTTGGTATTAAGAAGCCATTTAATTATTACCATGTATTTCTTTCATATCTACTAGTATAAGTTCTAGATGCAATTTGGTTTAAACACTCTGTGAATCTGAAGAATATGCCTTTATATTATGATTTGAAGCTGCTCTCAAACTACATTTAGAGGGGCATGCACTATTTGTCCAAGGTAACTTTCTTATATCTTCATGTCTTCACAGTAATAGAAGGAAGTAAAGAAATACATAATAAACCATTTTGGGCAATCTAAAATAATATGTATAGATTTATAATAGAGGGAAATTATTTTGCATTCTAAGTGCCAAAGCAAAATGTTCATTTAAAAATAGTGCTGTATCAGAAAAAAATATTTATAGGAAAGTGGTAGTAATAGTGTTTTGTAGCCCTTCAACACTTGGGTAACCAACTCCCTATATTAAATAAGTGCTGTTTGTTGAGATAGTTTCTATTTCCCTGATTTGAATTATAGAGTACTTGGTACTGAAAATGTTTTTAAAAAGAATTAAAAATTTATGAAAATTAAGCTGCAAATACAGGTAGTTATTTGTATATAAAAGTGATAACCCAGACTCTCTTATCTTATAAGAAGGCAATATGACATACTGGTCAAGTGCATGGCTTCTAGAGCTAGACTCTCTGGGCTCAAGTCTTTGTTCTGCCCTCACCATCTTTGATACAATGGACTGAATTGTGCCTCCTCCCCTAGATTCACATGTTAGAGCCTTAACCCCCAATGTAAGGGTATTCAAAGATGGGGCCTTTGACAAGTAACTAGGCTTAGATGAGAATGGGGACTTCATGATGGATTAGTGCTCTCATAAGAAGAGATATTGACAGCCTGCTGTTGCTCTCTCTGACAGTGAGAAGGCAGCCCTCTCCAAGCCAGGAGAAGGGCTTTCACTGGAACCTGATCCTACTAGCACCCTGACCTCTTACCTGCAGCCCTAGAGCTGTGAGAAAACAAATTTCTCTTTTTAAGCCATTTCATGGTATTTTGTTATAGCAGCCAGAGCTAAGGCAGAGACTGTGGCAAATTGATTCACCTCCTTGTGTCTCAGTTTACTTATCTGTACCTACCTCATAGAATTATTATTAGAATATAGTAACAATGAGTTGTTATATACAAAGCACTTACAACAGTGCCTGGCACATAGTAACATTTCTGGAAGTATCAGCTATTCAGACTATTAGTAGAAATAGAACTTGCTCCATGGACAGTGATGAATATGGGTTATCCATTCATACTCTCATGTCTAGCTGATGTTATGACCTACAGCACACATTTATATAATTGTTAACCAAGATTATGGGGCATATCTAAAAATGATAAGTAGCACATTGGAATGGAATATATTGGCCTTACTAGAACCCTGCTTAAGAAAAGGACTTCAATGAGCAGATATAAATTCAGGTCTTGCAAATATTGGTAAGTGGGTAAGTTTAGACTTTTCCATATATTTCATTTAAATCCAGAATTCATTATATTAACTTCATTATGTTCAGCTGATGTTATACTAGCTTTCTTGGCAATACTCTAGTAACTGTCAATTAATTTTGGCTCTGACCTTTGGATAGGAATAAAAGTAAAGCAGAGAGAGGGTAAAAATTCTGAGACAAATATCTTCTGTTCATAGGAATAACTGAACTACATGTAGAACGTAAATGTTCTTAGGGGGAAAGGACTGTGCATGATACACAAAGCTAATATCTGCATGTGTACAGATATATGAGTTCCATCAGGAATAACCTTTCAGGACACATATGTTATAAATGAACACATCTTAGAATTTGGTGGACTGTGGCTAACAATACTTTGTCTTGCATTCATCAATGGCTAAGGAACTAAAAATATTAATAGTGAAACATTACAAAGAATTTTATACATAATTAAGTACATATGTAATGTGTACTTTATTTTTTTTTGAGGAAAAGTACCTGTGTACAGATGTCTATTAAGTTCACAGTGTTTCTGTTGAGGATTCCATACTGTATTTCTGGGGCAAACCAATGCATTGTTCACGTAGACATCCAAACGCTGAAGTGTGGGGAAAAAAATTCCTACAACTACAGCCTGTCAAAAACAACATTTTTGTTTCTTAAGAAAATAATGACACAGAATATTTAGAATTTAGCCTTAGAAATGTCCTTCAATTATATATGCCTTCTGTAAAATAGTAAAACTAAGTTTTATGGATTGATGATAAATACTGAGTTAAAATTTGTAAATGATCTTATATTGAATCATTCATATAGATGTTTAATTTAACTCTTAATTGATGATTTTCAGTAGAAAAGTATAAGGTAAGAATTATTAGAAGAGTATCTCTAAAAGAAACATTTCCTTTAAAAGATAACAAAGTTCCAAAATAGGCTTTCAACTTCAGGGGCAGGGAGAAACAGGGAATTTAGCAGCGCTCTATAATACAACCACACAAAATTAGTTAATGTTGAAAAAAATGCTTACCTCTGAGATAAATTTGGTAGTAAGACTGTTAAAAATTCTTCAAAATAACTATACTTTCTGATTCAATTTTGTCCATTTTCCATGTTTATATTCCTCACATCCCATGCTACAGGTATAATCATAAAGTAAGGAGACTAGCTTTTACAAGAGCAGGGAGAGATTAATAAGGAATCTAATAAGCTATACATAATTTTAGAATCTTCTTTTGAGATTGTCTTCAGAGGCTCAGAATATTAACAGTCACATTATTTTGTAGTTATTTTTAAAATTAAAAATATTCTCTTCCATTAAAAAATTGAGGGCCTATCTAAGCCAGGCCCTATTGTAGGAGCTGTTGTAAGTCCCCTCTCTTTGATCTTATATTCTAGTGTGAGGAGAGAGACAAATAAGTAGTAGAAATAGTAAGTAAAATATGAAGCATGTTAGAAGGTAGTAAGTGCTATGGAAAAGGAAACGTAGATCAGTGTATGCATAATTGGGAGACCTAAGTGGGGCTTATGAGTGAACAGGCTAGGCCTATTGGGGGAATAGAGGGGCTCCAGGGAGGGAGAGTCACCTACGGTAGACTGTTCCAGGCAGACTCAATATCTGGAACCCAGGCCCAGGTGGTAACAGATCTGAGGTGGTCTGGAACAGCAAGGAGCCCGGTGTGGCTAGAGGAGTAGAAATCAGAGAGCTATGAATGTGAGGATTTGGCTTTTATATAAAGCCCAATGGGGAAATTACTGCAGTGTTTGGGGCAAGGAGTGACCTGGTGTGGCTTATATTTTGAAGTCCCTCTGTGGCTACTGAGGTGAGAACAGACAGTAGGGCAGGCAGAGGCAGAGCAGCAGGAGGAGTTGGGAGCCAACTGCCTTAATCCAGGGAAGAAATAACATTGGCTCCAAGTGGGCGGTAGCAGTGACGGTGGTGAGAAGTGGTCAGATTCTGGATATGCTGAAGGGACACTCAACAAGATTTGCAGATAGAGGATTAGGAATATGACCCAAACAAAGGAATCAAGAATGGGTCTAAGGTTTTATCTCCAGCAACTGAAAAGATGAGATTGCTCTCATCTGAGAAGGGGCAGGTGTCTCTCTGTTACTAGTCTCTCTGCTTCGTCTTATTCACATTCTTTTTTCTCATTTCTAATCCTTTGGGATTCTCAAGTCTCATACTCTTGGGGGGAAAAAAAACTCAATTATGAGATTACTGTTTAACCTCACACTCTTCCCAATGACATGGGATACATAAACTTAACCGTCCCAGCTGATGTGATAGCAAAAATGTGATATTATTGCAGATATTTAAAATAACATGCTGTGATCTCTGAAGTAAATTCCAAAGGTGTATTCTTAAAATATATAAAGAGCAGCATGGAAAAATAAATATATAATTCCAGTGCCCAATTCTGGATGTGCACTATTTGTATGTAAAAGTTGCTGCCAATCACACAAATCATAGGCCTCACTGTCATGTTTCAGATGTAGAGCAGCAGCATCAAGTGTATATGGGGGAAAGGTGTTTGGTATGCATATGTTCTCAGGCTGCTAAAAACTTTCTGGACTAACAGTATTTTTAGTAGTACTCTGATGATCCTTGTGACGATGTTCAAGAGAATAGGGGAAGAGATAAAGTCCTTAGCATATAGAAATATATGTCAATAACCAAGACCAATAATTCAAATTATTTCTCTTGTGTTACCTTTTTATGGTCAACATTAAGCAACATCAGTCGAAGATTCTGAGGAGTGGTACCAGTGAAGTAAACCTCATAAGATTTGTTCAGAGCCACAATGCTATGAAACAGGGACAGTCTTCTCTGGCATGTGTATCCGGCACACCAGCCATGATCCTGTGGGCCTAAAGCCACAAAATGAAATTCTGTATTATGTATATTCTATATATGTATATATATGTGTATATATACATATATATAATATATTCTGTATTATGAATATTATTTAACACAAAGTCTGAAGAGCAATTGCATTAAAAATAAATTACAGCAATAAAGTTCAGCATTTATATCCATTATCCATTCACCCATCTATACTTAGCTTAAAAGGAAAGCAGGGAAGCAACTCCTCCTTACTACCCTTACTTTTTTTTGTACAGTGTAGGGTAAAAAAGGTAAGTTAATGTGTGAGTTTGCATTGAAAGGGTCATTGAAGGAACAGTAGATTTATATGATTCTCTACTTCACTAATCATTTTTAAGCCCAGGCCACACGGTAGGAAAGAATGCTTGATCCTTTCTCCTACCTATCAAATGTGAGTTTAGGTGGGGAGCCAACTTTCTAAAACTCTTTAACAAGAAATATGATGCTACAGAGTTAAATTATTAAACACAGAGCCTGTTGGGGTGCCTGGGTGGCTCAGTCAGTTAAGCATCTGCCTTTGGCTCAGGTCATAATCTCAGAGCCTGGGATGGAGACCTGCATAGGGCTCCTTGCTCCGTGGGGAGTCTGCTACTCCCTTTGCCCCTCCCCCTGCTCATATTCTTTCTCTCTCTCTCTCTCTCTCTCTCTCTGTCTCTCTCTCTCCCCCCCTCTCTAAAATAAATAAATAAAAATTTTAATAAAAAACAAAAAATAAAAACAGAGCCTGTACTTGGAAACATGGTCATGTGTATGGCTAAACCATGGATTCAATTCTTTCACTCACTCATTTCTTCATCAGTTAATTTGAACATTCAACAAACTCTTGTTTTTTAAGATTTTATTTATTTATTCATGAGAGACAGAGAGAGGCAGAGACATAGGCAGAAGGAGAAGGAGGATCCCTGCAAGGAGCCTGATGTGGCACTCGATCCCGGACTCCAGGATCAGGACCTGAGCCAAAAGCAGAGGCTCAACCGCTGAGCCATCCTGGCATCCTCATTCAACAAACTCTTACGTTTGCTTTTTATGAAGTCTTTAATCTTCCTCCACTGTCATTTTAATACATTTTTGTTAAATCCCGTGATTATAGGCACCATAGAAGGGTCAACATCATTAATGAATTGAAGTAATCAGAGAAATAACACTCTAATAAACTCTCTAGAAAGCCAAAGACAGTGGATGCTTTTCTACTTGAATCCAGATACTTCCAGAGCAGGCACACCATGTCTGTGGTAGCAAATTTCTCTATTTTACTTCTGTTTTAAAGTGTCTGGGATTATAAAACGCTGAGTGAGATATGGAACATAAATTTTCTTGATGTATTTATTCATTTGCTTTACTCAATTTCCTGGCTTGCTTGGAATTCTTATCAATATTTACAACTGAACTTCAAATTTTAAATCAATAGAAACTTCTGAAACTCAAGTAGAATATGAACTTTCTCTTAATATCCAAAATATAAATTCTACTTTTAAATAAAATCTTTGTGAGTTTTGAAAACAGAAAGAAATATCTGTGTAGATAATGAAACATTTAGAATAGCAAAAGCCATATTTTAAGAATAAATGAAATTGAGTATTAAAATTTTAAGGGAAAAATATTTCAATAACTTTTATCTTGGGATTCCCTCCCCCCCCAATCTAATGTGGCTGCATCTCATGCTTCAGTGATTCTTTCAACATCTTCATAATTTTTGCAATCCTGCTATCATTTACTTAAGACTTTTCTTTAAATTGACAGTCATTTTTAAAAATTTATTTATTTATTTATTTATTTATTATTTATTTTTTAAATGTTTTTATTTATTTATGATAGTCACACACAGATAGAGAGAGAGAGGCAGAGACACAGGCAGAGGGAGAAGCAGGCTCCATGCACCGGGAGCCCGACGTGGGATTCGATCCCGGGTCTCCAGGATCGCGCCCTGGGCCAAAGGCAGGCGCCAAACCGCTGCGCCACCCAGGGATCCCTAAAAATTTATTTTTAAGAGAAATGTCATGTCAGTAGTGTAAGTGGAAAGCTTATATTGCTTTCCAGAAAATAAAAACATAAAAATAAACAAAATAAAATCTTTCTCCACCAGACAAAACAGAGTAATTTGAAAACATCTCCATTATTCACACTGACTGGTCTAAAATTCTTCCCACAAGCTCTCTGCTTTGTAAGAGCTGTAAGGCAGTGCTTGAAATGGGGTTGATGGCAAGCCAGAGAAACCAGGAAAATTCCATGTTGTGGACAACAGAAGTGACGAGAGACTTGAAATCACATAACTTTGGGACATCGTTGATTTAGCTCATTTTCTTTAAAACATTTTTCTTGCATATCATCATTTCTTCAAGTGCTTTTTAAATTTCCCTGTTAGCGGATTTTAAAAATTAGTATTTTTGTGAAGTACTGGCTATTTTGTTGAATCTTAGGATATTTTAGTACATGTTTGAGACTGCCAGGGCAGAGAAATCTTTCTGATCCAAGTTACATGACCCTTCAGCACTTGAAAGACTCTTAAGACTTTTTATGGACTAATCTTTGAGCCCCTGATACTATTTCAGGGTAATACAATGAGTTCCTGCTCTCTATTTTCTGCAACTCTTAGAAGTTCATCCTATTTATTCAAAAAGTCTTGGACTCCTAAGTTGATCTGAATTCTTACGGAGACCACTATCTTCGCTCTGTACTAGAGCCACCCGTGACCAGAATGTACGGAGCCTAGACTCCAGAGCTTGCCAAGATGTTCTTGACAGTCGAAGGAATCAGGAATGAAAAAACAAATAAACAAACCAACAAACCCAAAAACACATTGTTTCAAGATTAAGTCTTCTAAGGTTTCATGAAAATAAAAACTGAATAGGCTCAAAATATGTTCTCAAGTGTTCCAAATAACACATTATCTGTGTTTTAATTTATGTAAGGCAAATTGTCTTTTTGGACACCCTCAGGCCAATTTTTCCTTAAAATATTCATGCTACTTATTACTATAGGTATGAAGATCACTAAAGGAATAACTTTCCTTTTCTCTAATGGTCAATTTGGAACAACTATCCTGGCTTTCTAATACAGGAAACTACTGAAGTGTCAAACATCCCTCCTGCACATAGATCTTTTCTTACAAACAGAAGGAAAAGCAGTGCTGATTTTTGCTATTTTTATGTGATAAATAATTTATGAGATGTCTCCATGCATGTAATAAATAGTGAATGCCTTGAGTAACTACTAGTTTGTTCATACTAAACACCTACCGTTAATGAGATCAACATAACCATTGCTCACTATAGCCACTGGTGACAGTCTTCGAGTTTCTGTGTCAGAATCCAGGCTTTCAATAACCATCATTGCATATTCCATCCCAAAGCACTGATAACTCTGCCATTGTGGAATGTATTTACAGGTTGAATCTCTAATAATTCCTAGAAACAGGTATATACATTTTACCAAAGAAAAGCAATCTCTGCAAAAACATATGTACTATCTTTTTCTTTTATGTAAGATTAGTGAGTAGAAAATATTGGTTGAATATCCCAATTCCTAAAAATAAAAGGTATATTTGTTTCACAAACTTAACAGAATAATATCCAACAAACCTTTGTAAGGTGCTTTCTCAGTGATAGGAATTCTACTTCCATTTGGGAATGTGAGCATCACCTTAGGAATCCTATAGTCTCCAATTCCAAATTGACTATTTCCATTCCATTCATATTCTGCTTGAGGTATCACTGAACCAGAATCTCCCAGAAAGGAGCCATCCATATCTCTAAGAAAAGATTTTCTTTTGGCATCACAAACCATGTCTACACAATCAGATGGATTCACCTTACTGTTGAGAAAAGGTAAAATGTGTGAATACTTAGTATCCTTCCCCTGTTTCTAGAGAGCATTTAAATTTAGTGTTTGATAGAGAGTATCCAAAAAAATTGTTTTGATTAATTGAATCTTATCATTTCAGAAAGGATTCAAAATGGGACCAAGTAAGATATGTAATTAGTATTGTAACAAGGTCTGGTTTTCCATTCTGTTGGTTTGTTGTATTATTATTATTAACATTGCAAAAGGACAAGTTATACCTGTGAGATATAAAATTAGAATTCCATTTTGTTATTTCATTTTGTTAAGTGATAGATTTCAAACTTGTGCATTGTTCACAGTATACTAACATTGCCCCAATGAGAAGGCGAACAATTAGTCTGTTGTGCAGAACATATAAAATCCCTGTGTTGGCAGGGAAATCTATTATTCCTCTTTCCTTTTTTTTTTTTTTTTCACGGTCTTCAAAAATTATAAAAGTATTGCATGATTACTATAAAATAATCTAAATACTTTAAAGTTCAGTTTCCTTCACTTTCTTATCTCAAGCTCTCAGGTCATCACCGACTGTAGATTAGTATATAATATTATATAGACATTTGTTTATGTATACACAAACAGATATGTTTGGATTATGATTGCTATGCTACATATTTTAGCAACCATTCTGTAAATACCCACACTGTAGGAAATGAAATACTACATACTTATCATGCAGTTCAACCATAGATAGCATTCTGCCTTCATCTTGAGCTACCTGCAGTGTTGATTGTTAACTGGGTATAATAATAATAAAATAGATGCTTAATTTGCAATATACTGCACATTGCATAGTATACATAGGATACAGTATAGTTATACTACAGCATGATATATACTATGGGTAAATATAGCTTATTCCAAAATTATAACAACAAAATAATAGTGGAAAGCTCAGAACCATTAGATAGTATTTAACATCCGTCTCTTTTTGCTGTAAGAGACACAAAGGAGTAAGTTACCCCTTACTGTACAATAATAGTTTTGGAGATGACTTGAATAAATATTTCTGTAGCTCATGGGTTCTTTATGTTCAAGTACATGAAGAGTGCTTTTGTGAGCAAGTCTGTAGGGAGAGTACCCACTGGCTCTTTTATATTATGACGTAGGGCTCTGTCTTTACTTCATGTTGCAAAAAAACAGAACCTGAAATGTAAAATTTTGTTCAAGTGATTTATTGAAACAATTCTCTCACAAAAGGAGAGAAGCCACAAAGGACAAAGAAAATGAGATTACTATGGTATGCGGACTAGCTTCATTCTGATCCCAGGAGTACATCTGGTTCATCAATTGAACCCAGAGTTGCTCCCACCATGAGACAAAGGGTGTTGGGCTTTTGTACTCATGTATAAACTAGTCATTTTCAATGGACTGCAAGGAAATGTTGTTACAGAGGGCTTTAGCCCCCAGAGCTATTACTGTTTGGCTAAGAGCAATTTGTTGGAAAAGAGAGCAACTATAGATTATCATTATCATTATCGGGGATCCCTGGGTGGCTCAGCGGTTTGGCGCCTGCCTTTGGCCCAGGGTGTGTTCCTGGAGTCCCGCGTCGGGCTCCCGGCATGGAGCCTGCTTCTCCCTCTGCCTGTGTCTCTGCCTCTCTCTCTGTCTATGTCTATCATGAATAAATAAATAAATAAATCATTATCATTATCATTATCAAGTGCCAACATTTACAGCACTGGGAACTGGGCAAACTGCTTTATAAAAGGGATCTGAGGGGATCCCTGGGTGGCTCAGTGGTTTAGCACCTGCCTTCGACCCAGGACGTGATCCTGGAGTCCCAGGATCGAGTCCTGCATCAGGCTCCCTGCATGGAGCCTGCTTCTCCCTCTGCCTGTGTCTCTGCCTCTCTCTGTCTCTGTATCTTTCATGAATAAATAAATAAAATCTTTTAAAAAATAAAAATAAATAAAAGGGATCTGGGAAAACATCAACAGCATCTTAATAAAAGCACAGAGCTCAAAGATATTATATTTGAAAATGTGGTATTTTCTGGAACACCTGGGTGGCTCAGTCAGTTAAGCATCCAGCTTCTGATTTTGGTTCAGGTCATGATCCTGGGGATGTGAGATCAGCTGCTTAAGATTCTCTCTGCCCTCTTCCGTCCCTCTCCCATTCCCACATGCATGCTTTCCTCTCTCTCAAAAGAATATTATTTTCTTCAGGACCTAGGTATTAAAATTACATATTATTTCTGAAAGATTCAATGATAACTAAAGAGGAGCTAATTAAATTTTAGTGAGAAGAGGCTCTATAGAGCCAAAAAATATTGTAGTTTAATAATTACTAAATAAGTAAGTGTATGGTTGTCACTAAAACAAAATCAGACTACGAAACACTGCATTTCTCTGAAGAAATGTCTATATAATTATACAGCATTATTCCTCATCTTGTTCCTATACTGAAAACAAAGATCGCTCATAAAAAATTTCTTTCCTTCAATCTTGTCTTACATCTGAATTCCTAGTCTGCATCTCTTAGAAAGTGTAGCAGTTACCAGCTATCTCCTTTTAAGATTTACAGTCTAAGTGGCTCAGTTTCTAGAAATATTCTGACCCCAACTGACTTTTGTGGTTGAAAAGTCACTGTTCTAGGTTTCTGCATATTCTCAGTCACAGTGGTTATAATGATTAACATTAAATTTCAAAGAGCATGTTGGGGTGAACATGAAAAGGTATTTGGAAAGTGATAGGAAAAAAAAAGAAGTAGGAAAATGAAAGAAATAATAGAAATGCTTCTCAATCCTAATGACTATTAATGGAGAGACACTAATGTACAAAAGTACTTCTAACCTGGTCTCAGTCTTTTATGATGGTATTACTTACGAGGCATGAAAAAAACAGTATGAGAAAATATACATATTAAAGTATAGCTTCTTCAATTTAACTGAAAACATAGTTGCATTAAATAGTCTTAATTTTCATGATCCTGATTAAAATTTTATAGAAATTAATAGTTACTTTAATATAGCAACTTCCTCAGGTCTATGGCAGGAAAAAAAGATAATGGAAAACTATAAATACAGGAAAGAAAAAAAAATGGGCTTTCATATATTGTACCTTACATCAGGCCTATGTATGAATATTTTTGATTGTTCAGTAGTATCAACTAGCTGTATATTCTTCACATGGATTGGATGCTGTAAATCTTCATTTAAAGGATTAGTAATGAATATCACATTAGTTTCAACTGCACAAATGTTCTTAAATCCAACAAATGTTGAACCTAAAACATAAATAGCAGAAAAATAATTATTTTCTATGGGGAAAGTGATAAAATCAGTTTCATTTCATGTACATTCCAGAAAACACATCATTTAACACCCCCTTGAACATGGAACCCTTATCTTATATGGTAGATAGTCCAGCACCATTTTTGGTAGACTGTTGCCTCCCTATATTAATACCCATTGAACAATCATCTCATATTTTCTCTGAGCTTAGTTGCATGATGTGCTTTGACCAATGAGACAAAAGGAATTGTGATACAAGAAGGTCTGAAAAGTGCCTGCATGGTAGGGCTCACTCTCTTTTAGTGCTCTGGGAGAATTTTGTGATTTCAGCATGTGTATGAGCTTGGGAGGCATTCAGCCCAATCCCTCCCATTACTCTAGCTAATGGCCAGCCCAACCACTGGCCACCAACTACCAGATATGGAAATGAAACTATCATAGACTAACTATCCCCTATCCATCATGTATACTGATGGCAATCTAAGGAATAATCCCAGGTGAGACCAGCAGAAGAGCTATCCAGTAGAACAAAGCCCAAATTGTCAATCCACAGAATCATGAGCTAATAAATGGCTGTTTAAAGACTCTAAATTTTGAAGGTGATTTGTTATGCAGCAAAGACTAATTGAGACGTTGTTCTTTTTGGTCTTATTGCATATATTGTGTAATCAGAAGATAAATGTATTGAATCCAAAACTTAATCCCCATTGTACTTAAAATCCAGTAACTCAAAAATATTAAAAAAGCAAAAGGTGGCTGAAAAATTCTTAGATCACTTATGTACTCCTACCACCCTTCCAATGATTTTTTTCCTAAGATGATATTGTATATACATGAATATGAGCCTGTAGATGAATATCAATAAAATACTACAGTAGCAGATACTGTTTGTAACCTGTGCAGATCTGCTTTACTGGCCCATTGTGCTTGTCTTCAGCTCAAGTAAATGTTGGCTGCTAACTACTCTCCTTTCTCTGGAGAACTACCCTTGACCAGATGACGGCTCCCTCTCCTATGGGATTATGCACCAGCACCAAAGGGTTACCATGCCTGACTGGCAACTGATACGGGAGGTCCCCTTGCCTCAAGAGGGGGAAGCTGAGGGGTACTGCACAGTCCCTGATGTTATCAAGAAGGAGCTAGACTCCAACCAAGACCACATCCTTGCCTAGCTCTGCCGTATCCTATTTTCCTCACTCCCTGTCTTGTGTGAAAGCAATAAACCACTTGCACAAGAACCTCATCTCTGGCTTTACTTTTAGACCACCTGATTTAGATCGCTAGTACCAGAAGTGGTCTTAGGGTACACACTGTAATGATGCAGTAATGAATTAAGCTCACTTGCTCTCTAGATGGGAATGAAGATGCCCTTCCTGGTGGCAGGTGGTGGTGGTGGGATAGTGGTACTGATAGTGGGTAGGTGCTAATAGTCCCTAGAATGCCACAACAGTGCAATTACTATGACTTCATTTGTGGTGAACTGAGCACATCTAGGTGGAAGGAAATGCTCTGGCTCATACAGTAAATTTGGCATTTGAGTGGTACTGGAGAAACAGTGGTTACAAAGAAACTAGAAATAGGTGACTATTGACCACCATCGATGCTTTGAAGAAACTGTAAACTTTGGTGACCAATCACAAATTCAAAGCAAACCTCAGGATCTGATCACAAAACCAATAGAGAATTCATAAAAGGTTGAATTCTCAGCCCTGGCAAGACTCCTACATCAAAGACAGGGCTCTTATAGAAAAGGAATGGAACCTTGAGTTAGGATGGGAATATAGGGAAAGATGAACTTGAACCTTGAACCCCTGGGTTCTCCTTGAATGTTCCAGATCTACATAAGTGGTCCACCTCTCCCTTATTAGAGAATAGCTCCCCTCCCCCACTTGCTGAACTCATGACAAGAACTCAAAAAAGAAACTCAAAAGACAGGTGTCTTTCTCAGGACCTGTTCCCATTTCCCCTTCTGGCAAACAGAACAGTAAGTCTGGTCGATTCTCAACATGGCCTTACTGGGGAAGTGCTAAGCCTGCTCTGGGAGAAGAGGAATTATATACCAAAGAAACTACAAGAACTGAGTAACATGGACTGGCAGGAAGCAGAAATATGTATAGCTAAGAGTAAACTGTGATGGTGTTAGATCAAGGGGGGAAGAATATAAAGCTGGATAAGAGAGAGTATCAGTATGGATGGGGGCATTCTCCTATGCTGTGGCTTTTCTAAGTTTGGAAAAAACAATATTCCAGTTTAAGTGAAGTAGAATTGTAAGAATGTCATGGCCAACTGTAGAAGAAAGGGTCAAAAGTCTCTCTAAAAATGGGCTATTGGAATGAATCTATTATATATATAATATATATCTATTCTATATATAATTATATATATTTATATATATTTATGATTTTTTTATTTCTTTGAGAGAGAGTGCAGGTGGGGGAAGAGGCAGAGGGAGAAGAAGATTCCCTGCTGATCAGGGAGCTGGATACAGGGCTCAATCCCAGGACCCCGAGATCATGACCTGAGCCGAAGGCAGACGGACGTTCAACAGACTGAACCACCCAGGTGCCCAGGAATGAACCTATTATTTAATACATTTCAGCCTCACGTGGGATGGCCTTGAAAGAGTGTGGTGTGGGCAAATCCTATTATGGACTAGAAATCTGAGTAGGACACAGGGTGATCCACTTTGGGTGAAGAGAGAAGTGGTCTGAAGGTAAGGATAAATAGAAAAAATGACTTGGCTAGTTAGTCAGGGGTCTAGAGGGAACAAGACTGGATGACTGGATAGAATGAAGCCTGAGGGAAAAGCAACTGCACGGGTCTATGGGAGTAAGCACAAAGGGCATGTTAATGATCACCAAAGAGCAGCAACTGTGGAAGAAGCATTAAAGAAACAAGTGAACATGATGATAGTAGGGCCAATAGATGTTACTAAGCTCCTAGGTTACACGAGTTTAAATTTCTTCAGTTGTAAAAAGAGATAATAATATATAACCCTACTTATATAAAAGGGCTTTTACAATTTATAGAAACTAACATTAAATCACTGTACCAGTGTCTCTTCTGTTATTTCAGAAGGAAAATTAAATGTCACTTCTTAAACATATACAAATTTTGCCAGGGAACCATTCTTGAAATTGACTTCTGTCTGATTTCTTTGCTTCTCATATTGAGCAGATTCATAGGCAAATTCATTTAAATCATTATTTTTTTTTACTAGTGAAATATCATTAGCTATATTCTACATATTCTTTATAGAACTTCACTGAGTTAGATCTATCAAGGCTACATTTAAACTTGCCTGAGATCTCCAAAAGGCCACTGATAGCATTGTAACTCATGATTCCTGCATGGGGTTTCCGGGGTGCCATGTTATGTGCTGAAGCAAAGGTAGGCCAGCAAATCCCACTTCTCCCACCTTTTATAAAAGAAATAAAATTAATAAAATTCAAATATGCACTCATAACACCAAAATTAAATTTCTAAAATTATCACCTGATGGAGGTCTGGCACTCCGATGGGCAGCAGAAAGTTCAATATTGGGATCATCATTAGTTAGGACATCAGAACAATTAAATCCAGGGCTACTTCCAACAATTAATGAGCTCTATTTAAAAAAAAATTCAAACAGGACAGCTTAAAGAATAGCTTTTCCTAAAGGAAAATATTATATTGAATTCCACTGTAGCAAAACACAACCTTTAAGTTTGAGGAAGGGATCATTCATAAAACCAAAATGAAAAGGATGTGACTTTACACCCTGAGAGTAATGACCATCAAACTGGGAAGGGGAAGACAGGCAGGCAAATTATTATGTATGATGACATGTTACATTTCTGTAACAGAAATATGCCCAGGGACCAGCAGGAACCAAAGGAAGAAAGAGTGTCAATACTGCCTAAGCTAGATCAGGAAAGGTTTCATAGATGGGCTGAAATTTTAACTGTGACAAGATTAGCAAGTGGTAAACAAGAAGAGGTGAAGGGATCAGGGAGGAGAGGAAGGCTAAAGCACTTCCCAGGAGAAGACAAGGAGAACAAAGGCAAAGAGATTTGGATTTGCAGGGCTTGGAAGTCAAGGAGATCATTCTTATCAGAACTTCAGTAATTTTACCCTTTCTCCTTATTGTGGCTATATTTATTTCTTACCTTAATCTGTACTGTTTTACTGGAAATTTTGTGAGATACAGCAGCTGGCATGTAAATCATGGAAGAAATGGCCATTCCATTGTCAACCAGAGTCACATTATAGATATGCACACTCTCTGTGGTCTGTAAAACAACTTGTAGTTTACATAGTACAAAATACAATCATAAAACAAGACAAACAAGCACTATCTTCAATCACATTTACCTGAAAATAAATTCCATAATCCCAGCATGTCCAAATGGTAAATCCCTGTATAAGAGAACATCCAGGAAGGCCATCCTGGTTCATATAAATACCATATAAACCTCCATGTGCTTCATTATCAAACCACTTTTCCATGGGATTAGATTGACCTTGTAAGGAAATATGAAAACAGAGAATTAATATCACAAGTCCTGTCCTTGAGCTTTATAAGCAGTATCAGTTAAATTTTTAAAATTAAATATATGGTTCTTATGCACATTTTAACATGATAATTAAATATTGTTATGGCTTAAACATTTATGGCTTACTCTACTTAGTATTTAATCTTGTCTAATTTGTCCCTTTACCATTAGAATGAGTGTACACTCATTTGCAAAAGTTTGGTAGTGGCTCAGAGGTTTAGCACCACCTTCAGCCCAGGGCATGTACCTGGAGACCCAGGATCGAGTCCCATGTCAGGCTCTCTGCATAGAGCCTGCTTCTCCCTCTGCCTGTGTCTCTCCCCCTCTCTCTCTGTGTCTCTCATGAATAAATAAATAAAACCTTAAAGAAATTTTTTTTTAAAGTTTGGTTTAATTGTTAGCTAGCATACTTAACTTGCTCTATCTGATCAAACATGAATTTCATGTGAAAGTGCATGAAGTTTAGGTAAACGTGAAACACAATGATACCACTTGCTGTTTGTAAAATGCTTCCCCTCCACACCTTTTTGTTGTTGGTTCCTTCTGGTCATCCCACTTTCAAGTTAAGTGTCACTTTCTTAGTATGCCTTCTCTGACTACCTGATTCAAAGTAACACCTCACTTCCTTCACATGGCAATTAAAATTATTTTCACTTGATATTTTAATATTACTTATTCATGAATTATTCATCTCCTCTCTCTTACTAGAATGTAAGCTTCATGAGAGAAAATGCTGTGTCTACCTCACTCACCACCATATTCCTAGGGCTTAGAAGGTAATGCAGAGATAGGTGCTCATTTAAATATCTGTTGAACTAATGGGTGTATGATCTTGGGAACATTGTTTAACCTTTTAGACATCAGTTTCCTCAAATATAAAAAGCTTTAACATCTAATTTAGAGTAGTCTCAAATGAAATGAAATAACCCACATAAAGTATCTCAATAAATAGAAGCTATAATCATTATTAATATATAGGAAAATTGAAATGGATTTTTATGAAACTTTACTTATGTCAAAACCAGATTAGCAATCTTAAGAATTCCCCCCTAACCATACATACATTGGAGGATTCCCTATAAAGAGCAGCATCACCCCCTATAGTTTACTTAGTACCAGCTCTCTTGGCCAAGTCTCTTGATATCTGAATTCCTCTTATCTTTTATTCATTTTCCTTTCTTCCTAATACTTTGGGATTGAAATTTTACTTGTCAACTGCCTAGATTCTGTTTTTTGTTTTTTTTTTTTCCTCCATAAGAAGCTGTTTGCACATCTTTCCCTTGGTTCCACTCAGTGGTTCCCCTGGGACCCAGTGTGGGCCTCAGTTTCCTCCCTGACCTCCCAGATTCCTGCTCCTAGCCTCTCACTTGCCTGGGAGGTTGACTGGAAGTTAGTATCCCATTCCAGTAACTTAACCCCTCAATTCCTCAGTAATGACTCCTATTTCAATTTCTCTTAAGTATCAAACTTCTTTTTTTTTTTTTAAGATTTTATTTTTATTTATTCATGAGAGACAGAGAGAGAGAGAGAGGCAGAGACACAGGCAGAGGGAGAAGCAGGCTCCATGCAGAAAGCCATCCGGCCATCCCGGGACTCCAGGATCACGCTCTGAGCCAAAGGCAGATGCTCAACCACTGAGCCACCTAGGCATCCCCAAACTTCCTTATAAATACTCTCAATTATTTAAGAATATCAATATAGTCATATTTACATACTACATAATATTTACATATTAGTAAATATTCATATTTGTAGGTCATATTTTGACTTAAAAAATCCAGGACAACACTTCAAAGAAGTTGCAGAAAAATTATATATCTTAAAATTTTAGTCAAAGAAAATCTTAAAGCTGTTGGGAACTAAAATATTTAATAAGAGCATATATCAAGGAATCAGTTAAATTTGTTGGCAGTTGTTTTACTCCTTCAAAATGTATTTTACACAAGAATAAAATTAGCTTAAGCCCAGAAAAAATTGCTGATTCAAAGAATCTCAAAATAACTATACTGAGATTTAAAAAAAAAAATCAGCTGTACAAGGGATATAAGGTTTTCAGAGAAAATCCTATTTCCTCTAAGTTTCTGAAGAGGTAAAGCCTGCAGCTCTAGTACTTTTTTTTTATCTGATAATTCATTTTCCCAGTTGAAAAATCAAGAGGTTATAAAAAGCTATATGAGAATAAGTCACCCTATTACTACTCACCTTTTTTGTTTTTGCTTTTTATTTTGTTTTCAAACTCTGTGTCACTTTATGTAAACACAGATACCATATATACCTCTTTCCTTTCTTCCACAAAACATACCATAAAGAAAACATATATATATATATATACACACACACACACACACACACACACGCACATATATATAAAGAAAATAAGGAAAATGCTACGGGTCAGGCTCTTACAGAACTGTACAATGAGAGCGTGTGTGTGTGTATACACACATATACATATACATATGCACACACACATATTGTTCTGCAATCTCCATTTATCACTTTAGAATATCTTGTGGATTTCTCTCTCCATATCAATATATCAGTATGTATCTTCTTCCCTCTTTTTGAGAGGGGCCTGGTGTTCCAAAGTCTGGCTTTTGGAACTAAAAGTTATATAACTAGTCCACTGTTACTGGACACAGAAAGCTTTCAGTTTCCTGCTAGCACACACAATGCAGTGATGAATCACCTTGTTCACAAATCATTTTATAAGTGTTATAGAGGCAAATGGTAGTTAGACTGCCAGAAGGGAAATGTTGAGCCAAAAGCAAATGCTCCTATAACTTTGGCAGCTATTGCTCTATTCCCCTCTGTAAGGGTTATACTGTTTTGTCATTAAACCAGCAATGTGTAAATGTTCTAGTTTCCCTACAGCCTTGCCAAAAGAGTAGTTGTTCAGTTAATTTTTTATTTTTACTCATCTAATAGAGAGAAATGTACCTGAGAACTATCTGTTCATGTCCTTTGACTTTTTCATGCTTGCAGGTTTTAAGGCACAAAGAGTGAGCATTTATTCCTCTGAAGAGGAAGCATGAAATAATGTCATATCCCTACAGACATGCAGCTTTATGCTTAGAAGTGTTGCTTTTGTGAAAGTGGTAGTGGAATGAGGTATCACTGTTCCAACAGCAGCCACATAAAGAATTGAAGTGGTTGCCAGAGTTTCTGGGTCATAAACATGGGAAGTTATCTTTAAAAGCCTATTTATTTTTTCTTTAGACATAATAGTATCTTCCAATAATTTAGTATGTTGAGTTCTTTCAGTGTCCTGGAGGAGGAGATACTACACATTGAACTAACAAACAATAATTATTTCTTTCTAACAAATTTGAACAAGATATTTCCTAGTTTTAGAATGACTCTGTGCCAAAGACTTACTTGAGCAAGGTTCACCATCAATGCGGTATCCTACCCTTCCAAATCCAGCCACAACGTTATTTTGTAAGACTGTGTTGGTCCCTCTGTTTATCTAGTACAGTGAGAAGGAAAATGCTACGGGTCAGGCTCTTACAGAACTGTACAATGAAAGCAAGTATGCAACATATATTGGAAAACTAATTATAACTAACTTTTAGGAGAAAAATTCATTTCATTATTCAATCCAAATTTATGTTACAAATGGAATATTGAAATTACAAATTTATGTTACAAATGGAATATTGAAATTACCTTAAGTTCTTGGTGTAAAATCATCACTAGACACTTAGATTTCATTAGAAAAGAGATTTATTTCAGTCACACAATCCCCTGGGTGTCACTCAATAATTCTAAGCCATAGACAAATTGCAGTATTGCTTATATTATGTTACCAGTTTGATTTATTAAGAGAAAAACTAAGGTGACTATAGTGGACCATAACAGTCAACAGAAGCACTTACTATTTTCAATAAAATCTGCTGTATGAAAAACTGGTTGAACACGAGTGTTAGGTAGTCACTAAATAATTTTACTTTATGAGTCCAGTTGAGGTGGCAAAAAATGAAACACAGAAGCACAGAAGATTAGAGCACAGAAGATTAGTTCTTGCCTTTGGTGTCAGCAAAGCAGCCAAAATTTCAACCATTTAAAGTATTAAGCACCTTTAGTTTTAAATATTATGATAAGAGAATAGAGTTAAATGAAATTCAGAAAAGAGACAGAAAACTTTAAAGATCTGGAATTGACATTGGATTAAATTCTCACATCTATAAATAGGATGGAAAGAAAGTGTTATCATAAACATATACCACATTTCAGGCTTTCACGGTTTTACTTTAAGGTGATTATTAAAAGTTGCACAAAACCAAAACTGAATCCTTATCCCATCTTCCAAAAGAGCTATTTTTTAAATTCCTTTTGGCTCCTATGGCATAGGCAAGTAGAATAAAAACAAGACGGGGCGATATGTCCTCCAGACCCTTTCTCTGTACTTACTTGGCCTGCCTGCAATCTCATCCTATATACCTGATGGCCTGCAGTTATTGAGGAAACTTTGTGGGAAACAAGAAGGATCCAACTAGTCATGCCAGAGAAGAGTACATAACCTTGTATAGAAAGTCATAAGACTTTTAGATGAGAAAGGGATTTTAGAGATGCTGTGCTCTCATTCTAATTTTCCCTATAAAGAAGGAAGTTAAATTCAGAGTTAAGCAGCAATATGGGCAAGGCACTCAGTCAATTAGCAGCAGGGAGACCCTGCCCCAAAACTTGAAAGTGATAATTAATGTTGGAGAAGCAAGGAAATAAAAACCATTTAAACCACTGGACATCAACACCAAGAACATTTCAAAGGCTATGGAAGCTCACAACACCTCTTAAGAAAATCTATTCACTCCTTTCATTAGCTCATTTTATTAGTGCACCAATCTTTACCTAAGAAAGAAACAGTTTTCAGTAATAATCTTTGGTAAAGAAATTAAAAATTATAATTTAGGGCACTCTTGTAAAACTATGTAATTATTTTGCATAATTATAAATCCCCCTACCTCAATTGCCGCATGCCAGAGAGTTGAACTTAAATCTTTTTTGTTTTGATAGGTTCCCTGGCCAAACAGAAAGTACAACCAAGTTCCCTCGAACTCTGTTGGCATCCCCCCATATTCTTATGCCTGCAAAAACAAATGAACAAAGTCCCCTAAAATACATACAAATTGGTAATGAGTACTATGGGGAATGTCTTTCATGGTTCCATAAAATTAGTTTTTCTAGTTTGAGCCTGACAAATCAACCTCTTAAATTTTAGAGTTTGCCCTTTGAACTCTACTTCTTTAATAGTCTACTTGTTTTAGAATCTTCTGGGGTGCCTGTTAAATATTCACAGGATCCACCTCAGATTTTAATAAGCACATACATCAATTTTGTACACATTGAGTTTGTATTATGCTTTATACAAATATTTGCTTTATACAGATATTCAAGAAAAGATGACCTCCTAAAACCAAGTCCAACTTCTATAAAATAGTAAACTTTGTGAATAATCTTTTTGATTGATATGTGGGGAGTATTTTAAGTGTCATGGTAAGAAAAATAATAGTAATTTAAACTATCAGTGATTAGATAATTCACACAAGATCATGATCTGATAAATAATTCTTCTAGAGTTGTACTGTCCAATAAGATAACCATAACCACATGTAACTACTTAAATGTAAGGTAACTACAAATAAATTAAGTACAATTAAAATTCAAAATCCAGCTCCTCAATCATAGCAGACATATTTTAAGTGTTCAGTGGCCACATACAGTTTAGTAATTACCATATCAGCACAGATATAGGCCATTTCCATTCTCACTAAAAGATCAATTGGACAGCATGGCTCTACAGTCTTCAGATAAGACTGTCTCAGAAAGCATACTATTTGGATAAGAATATTATCATCCTACCTTCCCCCACTGTAAAGTGAATGATGTTGTTATCTATGTCTAATCCATCTGTCCCAAACACACCAATTGCTGGGGAGAAGCCATTGTGAAAGGCACAGCCTCGAATATAAGATGAGCCACGTTCTTGAATCTACAAATCATAAGAATTCAGTGAACATTTTAAAATAAAATTAAAATATATTTAAGGAAAAAATTTGAAGTAGGTGATTTTCAGGAAACAAATCATGACAAGTAAAATGCTCATTTCATGTTCCATGAAAGAAGATGATTTCTCTGTAGATCTTTTAATCCTGAGAAATGTCTATATATCTTCAATTTATGATTAAGTAAAGGAAAAATGCAGATTTAACTGCAGATAAAAAATTCTGAAGTACTCTTCTATGCACTTGTATTTCTATCATTATCTATAAAATACTAAAAAACTAAAAATTATCTTTCAGAACAGTTTATTATATGATGAGCAAGGACTTTTTTAATTACAAAAGTTGATACTCTAGTCAGGGGATTACAATTCAAATGTCTGTAGGAACCAGTTAATGAGTAGGTTTGGGGTTGTAACCTCAAACTTGCAAAATTATTTTTTATTTCCATAAAAAATATATTCTCTCTCATTTTATTCTCAAATCACTAGCCTTCTAAGCACATCTATGTTCCCACTTTTGACAGAGGCATAGATATACGTACATGCTTTTCATTTGAGAAATGGAAGCAATCCTTACTTTGATCAATAGAAACTACTTGGGAATATTTTTGATCACTGCAAAGTAAAGTGGAGTTCTGAAATAATATAGATCTTTAATTCTTTCATCACTATGCTCTTTTTTCTGCTTTTTGTTTTTACTGACTTTAAATAAATGTGTGAAAGGGGGAAATCAGATGCTGCTATGAGTCTAAAAAAGTTGATGGGAAATGTATCTAAGAAAGTTATATTAGATCATATAGTCTTAGCAATTCTAAGATATACCTTTTTAGGAAAGCTAAATGAAAATAAAGTCAAAATACTTTATTTTGAACATATGGAAAAATTCAAGTACAAACCTGTCCTAAGTTCAGAAATGTTACAGCATGTCTTGGATCTGTGTTATCCCTGAAGCCTTCTTGACCACTGTGATAAAATTCCACATTACTTATCCTTGCATTTCCTGGCAGGGCAGGGAGGGAAGAGTTACAACATTTTTTTTTTTTTTTCTTGAAACAGAATACAAATTTTTGAGAAGCTACAAGAGTTGTAGTTTTCCAAATTACAAATTTGATTTCGACTTTTTTTGCGGAAATCTCATTCATTTTTCTTAGCTCCTTTAATCCAAATAAGGCAGTGTTCCTAAACTTTTCTTTCATTGACCTCCAGAAGAGCCTTTTTAGACTTTTTTCCTGATAGCCTCCCCTCCCCATGAAATTTCAGTACCTCAAATATACCATATATCTCTTCATGTATGATGGCTCTTTGGAGGGCCACAAACTATTGCTTATCTAAGTGTTTTTGCCCCACAAGATCCAGTTTTCATCCCCCTGGTAGTGATACTGTTCCTGTTGAGAATGCATGACATAAAGCAAAGAGATAATTTACCTGACAGTTCAATTTTGATGCTCTAGAGAGATTTAAGGGCATTGTCTTTACATAATCCTTTCCAGAATATGCATTACCAAGTATCTGCTCATCAGTTTGTCATAGGTACCACTGAGGTGACAAGAGGCAATTTCATAGAGTAGTAATAACAGCAATAGCTATCCATGAGAGAGTTCACTGTGCCAAGTGCTTAAAAGGTAATTTGAGGTTTAATTCTCATACAGCATCCTGTGAGTTAGGAACTTTCACTATTCTTTTATTCAATATAAGAAAATGGAGGCACAGAGATTCATGTCTGGTAAAAAACAGTAGGGTATATTATTCATTTCAAAAACTGATATTTAATATAACACATTGGAGAAGAGTTACTTTGTATTAGAAGGGGAAAATGTACTAGAGTTTACTAGAATGGTCTCAAAATCCATAAGCCAGCAATTGGATGTACAGTGGGAAATATAGTAATAAGATAGAGACAGAGAGGAAATGATTGCCACAGACCGTCTGGACCAACACAAGCCATAGATGTTTACTAACATCACAAAACAATTTCTAAAAGCAAGGAAAGGTTGTCATAGGTTGTCATAGGAATAGCATCCATTATGGGATTTGAAGTGAGACAGGTGTGGATTAGTATCCAATGTCAGAGCAACTTCAACCCATTAACAGTCTATTTATCTACCTTTAAAAGGGGACAATATCTATGCATAGCACTATGAGGATTAAATGAGATAATATGCATTAAATGCTTAGCACAGTGCCTGGACTATCATATCAGGATCATCATTACTGTTATCATCATCAGTTAAGCTCCCGTTGACAAATTATGTCCAAAAGGTAGGAAGTTATAGTGGGATGGCTGCTTGCTTCAATATAAAGGTTTTCTAAAATTAGAGTTGTTGCAAAATACAATAGGCAGAATTATGAGTGAGGAGGAGAGCTCATAATGACACTAATAACAAACAAAAAAATAAAAATGCTTGTCACTTTTGGAGAATGGCTGGAAACCAACTCACTATTTCAAAAACTAGCTCATAATAGGAAAGAATCAAGCATTTTCCCTACATTTCCTATATAAACTATTTCTCAGGGTAGTCAAATAGTTGACTGGGGAAGCTTCTCGTTATAGAAATATTCTAGATAATAAATGAGGAGGGAATGGTAGAATTAAAATATCACCATTTTAAACCTCAGTGATTTAATAGATCTAGGCAATGATCATTAATGCCTGTAACTTCACAAAGGGAGAAATAATCATACATTATGTGTCTACTAATGGGAAAATACACCATCAACTATGAAGAATTTTTACCTAAAAATAGAGTCGGAGTACAATCAGTTTTCTAGTTCTACACTTCTACGCTACCTATGAAAGAATATACAACGGAGGGGGTGCCTGGATGGCTCAGTCAGTTATGTGTGCTTTCAGCTCAGATCATGATCCCAGGGTCCTGGTATTGAGTCCTGCGTCAGGCTGCCTGTTCAGTGGGGAGCCTGATTCGCCCTCTGCCCCTTCGCTCACTCATACTCTCTCTGTCTCTCTCTCTCTCACACACGCACTCTGTCAAATAAATAAATAAAATATTTAAAAAAAGAAAATATAAAGGAGACAGGAACAGCTTATGTTCTAGAGATGAATCACTAAACTCCAGACTGTTGGAAATACTGTAGAAGGGATGATCTAGTTTCTTTTATAAATAAATTATAAGGAGAGATCAATGAATCAGAGATTTAAGATTCATAATCAATGGCCACATGGTCTTATTTAGATCTTTATTTGAACAAAGAAAGTTCATGTGAAAGGAAGGAAAGACAGAAGAAAGACAGGAAGAAAGGAGAAAGAATGGACTGGGGGAATCTAATCATTTGATGATAAGGAATGATTATTAACATTTTTATTTTAAAATGTTTTAAAAAACAAGATATTTTTAAAGAAGTCTTTGAAAGTTACATATGGAAATATATTTTTTAAAGATTTTTTAAAGACACTTATCCGAATGAGCCACCCAGGTGCCCCACATACTGAAATATTTTTAGATGAAATAAAACATGATTGCTTCATTCACAATACCCAAGATCTGGAGACAACCTAAGTGTCCACCAATGGATGAACTGATAAAGAAAATGATGCATATTAGAACCGTGGAGTATTATTCATCCATAAATAGGAGGAGCTCTTACCATTTGTTACAACACAGATGGACCTTGAGGGCATTATGCTAAGTGAGATAAGTCAGAGAAAGACAAATACTGTATGATGCTTACATGTGAAATCTAAAAAAGCCAAATGCATAAAAACAGAGAGTAGAATGGTGATTATCAGGAGCTAGGGTGATGCTGGGGGGCAGTGGGAATTAGGAAGATGTTGGTTAAGGGTATAAACTTGCCACTAGTGGATAAATAAGACTTGGAGATCTAATGTACAGCATGGTGATTACAGTCAACAATACTATATTGTAAACTCAACATGTTGCTAAGAGACCAGATCTTAATTGTTCTTGCCACAAAAAAAGATGTAATAATTATGCGACACAACCGAAGTGTTAGCTAACACTATGGTGGTAATCATATCGATATATAAATGTATCAAAATAAATACAGTATATACCTTAAACTTACACAAAGCTATATGTCAATTATATCTCAATTAAAAAATATATGTAGTTGCTTCAAAATAACCCAGGGGCTTAAAGAGAGTGGGTGGTCATACAGTTAGAACATGACTGACCAAAATTGATCACTGTGGTAACTAGTGATGGGTATACTGGGATTCATTATACGTTTCTCTGTGTTTGAAAATTTAGCATATGTTTGAAATTTTCCTTCAAACGAAAATAACAGATCTGTTGTGCTTTTTATAAACAACTGCTGTTTGGGTGAGAGGCTGGGCTAGCTGTTACCTAATGTTATTGTTAGTTTGATAATTCTTATTGTCTATGAAGATAAAATGAGTAGAAAAATGTTACAGATTTGCTTTTGGAGGGCAACACCTTGGCTTACAAAACCCTTCTCCAGGCTTTATTTTTCTGTGTTAAAAACAAGCCAATGGGCCCAAATTGGGAGTTGCTTATGCTCAGCCCCATGTCACCAAACCAAGACTGAACTTAATTACAGTTCTTCTCCCCGTAATGGAATCTTAAACCAGCCCATCAGGAATCTCTTGATCAGCACTAGTTAGGTAACATGCTGACTAGCCCCTGCCATCCCCTAAAGGAAAATAAACTTGCAATAACCAATTTGTTTTCTTGCCGGGTATACCTCCCATGTTCCTGCTCTCTGCCTATAAAAATCTTTCATTTTGCACAGCTCTTTGGAGCTCCTTTTTATCTGCTAGATCAGATACTGCCTGATTCATGAACCACTGAATAAAGCCAGTAAGGTCTTTAAAATGTACTCACTGAATTTTTTTAAACTCATGTGATTCTAAAAAGAAATGTGAATAATATTTAAGGATTGACTAAACGTAAAAGAGACCATGCTATATTTCAAATTTGTACGAACCTTTAAATGTCATCATATCTTGAGTGAATGAGCTGACCAGGACACGTGCACCAAAAGATTCCTTGAACCAACCTGGATAATCTTCACCAAGTATTTTGATGTTTCTGCTCAGTATCCCAACATCAGCTGCTAATGTATAGCTCTGACCTGTTCCAGGAACATGGTATCTTTCAGCTGCAAGAGACGGACAGCTAGATTATCACCAATGTTGAAAAATACCTGTGTTTATTGGTTCCTTTGCAATTCACAGGCCATATAATTTTCTAATATGTGTGAATTAATTAGATTTGCATATTTAAACATACATAGATGGCAGACTGAAATTATACCTTTTATTTTTTTTCCCAAGGTTTTACTTAAATTTCAGTTAGTTAACATAGAGTGTTTCAGATATAGAATTTAGTGATTCAACACTTACAGACAACAACCAGTGCTTATCACAAGTGCCTTAATCCCCATCATCCATTTAACCCACCTCCCCCCACTTCCCCTCTGGTAACTAATAGTTTGACTCTATAGTTAAGAGTCTGGTTTTCCTGTCCTTTCCTCTATGTTAATTTCTTTTCTTTCTTAAATTCCTCGTAAGAAAATCATACAGTATCTGTCTTTCTCTAATTAACTTATTTCGCTTAGCAAAATACCCTCTAGTTCCATCCACATCATTGCAAATAGCAAGATTTCATTCTCTTTGATGGCTGAATAATAATTCACTATATATATATATATATATATATATATATATATATATATATATATATATATATATACCTCTACCTCTCCTTTATCCATTCATCAGCTGATGGACATTTGGGCTCTTTCCATAATTCGGTTATTGTTGATAACACCGCAATAAACATCAGGGGGCATGTATCCTTTTGAATTACTATTTTTGTATCCTTTGGGTAAATACCTAGTAGAGCAACTGCTGGATCATGGAGCAGTTCTATTTTAAACTTGTTGAGGAACCTCTATACTGTTTTCCAAAGTGGTTGCACCAGTTTGCATTCCCACTAACAGTGTAAGAAGGTTCCTCTTCCCTAGTATCCTTGCAAATGTCTGTTGTTTCCTGTGTTGTTAATTTTAAGCACTCTGACAGGTGTGAGGTGGTATCTCATTGTAGTTTTGTATTTCCCTGATGATGAGTGATGCTGAGTTACTTCTCATGTGTCTGTTAGCCGTCTGTATATCCTCTTTGGAAAAATGTCTGTGTCTTCTGTCCATTTCTTAACTGGATTATTTGTTTTTTGGGTGGTAAGTCTGATATATTCTTTATAGATTTTGGATACTAACCCTTTGTTAGATATGTCATTTACAAATATCTTTTCCTATTCCAAAAGTTCCTTCTCATTTTGTTGACTGTTTGCTTCACTGTGCAGAAGGTTTTTATCTTAATGAAATCCCAATAGTAGAGTACTAATCTCGTATTATTATCAATGAGTTCCTTTATGTTTGTTATTAATTGTTTGGGGCATAGATATTTACAGTTGTTAGATCTTCTTGTTGTATAGTCCCTTTTATTATGATATAGTGCCCTTCTCCACTCCCTTTTTTTTCTTAAGATTTTATTCATTTATTTGTGAAACAGACACAGAGAGAGTACATTAATGGGGCAGGGAGGAAGGGTAAAGGAAGATGGAGAAGCAGACTCCTGGCTGAGCAAGGAGCCTGATGTGGGGCCCAATTCCAGGACCCTGGAATCATGACCTGAGCCAAGGGCAGATCCTTAACCAACTGTGCCACCCTAGAGCCCCTCTTCATCTCTTGGTACAGTCTTTGTTTTAAAATCTAGTCTGTATATACAAGTATCACTACTCCAGCTTTTTTTTTTTTTTTAACATCCATTTGCATGATACATATTTCTCCAACCCCTCTCTTTCAATCTGCAGGTCTTTAGGTCTAAAATGAGACTCTTGTAGACAGCATTTAGATGGGTCATGTTTTTTGTTTTTTTTTTATCCATTTTGACAAACTATATCTTTTGATTGGAGTGCCTAGTCAATTTATATTCAGAGTAATTATTGATAGATATGTATTTAGTACCATTTTATTACTCATTTTTTCATTGTTTCTGGAGATTTTTAAGTTCCTTTCTTGTATCTCTTTTGGTCTCTCCTTTCCTCTCAAAGAGTCCCCTTTACTATTTCTTGCAGGTCTGGTTTAGTGGTCATGAACCCCTTTAGTTTTTGTTTGGGAAACTCTTTAGCTCTCCTTCTATTCTGAATGATAGCCTTGCTAGATAGAGTATGGCTGCCTGCAGATTTTTCCAATTCAGCACATTGAATATATCATGCCACTCTCTTCTGGTTTGCCAAGTTTTTGGCTTGCCAGTTTTCATTTCTGATTATTGTTTTTGGACTATTGTATCTCTGTTTTTTATTATTTTATCTTTTTAAGGGCCTCCCTGAAGTTTTCCATTCTTCTCTCAAGTCCTAGCAAATATCCTTATGATTGTTGCTTTAAATTCTCCATCAGGCACATCACTTATATCTATTTCCCTTAGAACTCTGGCCATGACCTTATCTTATTCTTTCATGTGGGATGAATTCCTCCATCTTGCCATTTTCTCTAAATCTCTGTCTCCTTCTGTGTGTTAGAAAAGCTTGTTATGTGTTCTGCTCATTAGAGTAATGGCTTTCTAAAGAAGAGGTCATATAGTGGCCAGGGCCTGGCACTTTAGGGAGTGTCTCTGGTGTTTATTGTTCACACTCTGCTGCTGTGTTTTGACTACTCTATCCTTCAGGCCAGTCATCTGCAGAGACTCTCCTCGCCTTCACTGGCAGTGTTTGGACCTTGGCCAGAGTGTGGCGAGTTTTTAACTAGGTGCTTTCTGGTCTGCTTGTTAAATGAGACCTGACGCTACTTCCAGTAGAACTGAAGCCCTGCAGAACTCTGGTTGGGAGATGTGATGTGGGCCAGGGTCTCTGCTGGTCTTCTGAGAAAGGAGCCCACTGCACTGGGACTGAGGCACACTTGACTGAGAAGGGCCATACTGGCAGAGCACAAGGGTGCAGAACTTGGGTATAAGCAGAGTAGGCAGCCAGTGTCCGTGCTGTGCTGTTTACTGCAACTGGCTCCTGTTTAGGCTGAGGGGCGGGGGTGGGAAATAGTGCCAGGCAGTCCTTTGTCCCTGGAGAGGAGTCTCCATGCACGCTGCCTCTCAGGGAAGCACCCCCAGAAGAGCAAATAATCTCCCGCCCTGTGCATCCCAGGTGTTTTTCAGGCCACTGTTTCCAAACCATCTGCCCCCAGGGTTGTGGGCCTGCTTTCTCTCTAGGAGCAGTGCAGTGCCCTCCAGTCTCTATCCCAGCCAAGCCCGCTGACTTTTACAACTCTGGCATTGTGGACATGGTGAGGGCAGGGACCTGCACTGGGTGTTCTAGGGGAAAGTCCCCCTGCACCAGCACTGAGGAAGGCTTGGTGGAAGACAGTCACACCAGAGTGCAGGGGAGTGGGCCTCAGAGCAAGCAGGCTAGGCAGCAGGTGTTGGTGCTGAGCTGCTTTGCACACATGCCTCTGCAACAGTGCTGAGGGATCGGGGAGGGAAATGGTGCCCGCAGCATTTTTGTCCCCAGAGAGGCATCTCCATGAAAGCTACCTCTCACAAAAATGCTCCAAGAGAGAACAGTCTCTTTGTATTTTAGGCATTCCTCAGATTTTGCTATCTGCCCCCAGGCTTGCTTGCCTGCCTGCCTTCTCTCCAGGAGCAGGACAAAGCCCTCAGGGCTCCATCCCTGCCAAGCCCTCGACCTTTAAAACTCCAGTTTTAAACTCCAATCAGCCTTGCTGATTGCTAAAACTCATGAAAACAGCCTCTCTGTTTTTCTAGCCAGTGGTTTGGGGAAATGTTCACCTTACTCTTTCCCCTGTGCTATACTCTCTCTTGCCTTTTTTTGCAACCAGGCCTCCCTCCCCTATATAGCATTTGGGATCCATTTCTCCCCCAAACCATGTCTCCGCACTTCCTACCATCCTCAACATAGCCTCTTTTCTTCTAGTTGTGAACTTTGTTTTGTCAGACCTCAGAATGCTTTCTTGGGTATTCAGAATGACTGAAGTTATCTAGTTGAGGGACTAGCTATCTGTTTGAGGGACGAGATGAGCCTAGGGGCCTCCTACTACATTGTGGTCTTAGCTCTCCGCATGATACTTTTTTACTTTATTAAGTGAAATGCAGTCAAAAGCATTTCTTTTATTTACACCAAAAAAAAAAAATACTATGCTGAATAATCTTATAATCGCCATCTTAGATTCCCTCCCTCCATGATACTTTTTAATTTAGGACAAAGGTGCTTGCTCTTTCTCAAAATTCAGTGTGCATAAGAAATACCTAGGGGGCACCTGATGGCTCAGTCAATTATGCCTCTGACTCTTGATTTTGGCTCAGGTCATGACCTCAGGATCATGAGATAGAGCCCTGTGTGGGGCTCCTCCCTCAGCATCTAGTCTGCTGGAGATTCTCTGATTCCCTCTGTCCCTCTCCCTCTGCCCCTCCCCACCTCCCTCAGCCCCTCCCCCTTCCTCTGCCCCTTTACCTACCCCTTCTTCTCCCTCTGCACCTCCCCCCAAGCTCACACATTTTCCCTCTCAAAGAAATAAATTAATTTAAAAAAATCACTTAGAAACTTGCTTAAAGCAGAAAGTACTAGCCTTACCTCAAGGGATGTTATACATTAGCCTTTGCTGAATATTTGTTGAATAATTATAAAGGAGAGCACTAAAAATGTGAATATTTCAAGACATTTTAATTACATATCTATTTAGTTAAGGAACAGCCACTTACCAAGGTGAGTGTAGGAAAGGGTATCATTGAGAATGAGAATTTTCTGGTCATGCAGGATTTTAATGATACTTCTAGTTTCTGTCTGGTGGAAATCATAGCTTGTGGTTGTTATCACAATCTCTTCTCCCTCCTTGGAAAATTCAAGTGCCAAATTCAAGAACAATTTTTAAAATAGGTTTCTATTTCTTAATAACAACTGTTAAAAATTTCTAATTTAAAAAAAAATTTCTAATTTAATTTATGTCTGATTAGCAACATGATATTATCAGAAGGGACAAAATATACATCGAGGTCTCTAAAAATAAATATGCTTGTTTGATATTAAGAATTCTAAATTTTTATTCATCTCAGCATTTCCTCAAATTTAATTCAGTCATTAAAATCATAGGCAATATACTTTTTAAAAATTAAATAGATCGAAGCAAATATACTCATATTTTATTAAAAACTGGTCAGTATAATATTCTTTAAGACTTAAAAAGTTCCTCAGAGTTTTTAAATTTTACACAATTAACTATTACTCGGTATTCCTAAAATGTGGGAAAGACACACATAAACTTATTTTACTCAAAAACTTTCATATTTTCCTTTCATAACTAATATATAATGTTCTTGATATATTCTGAAGGACCTTTAAGATCCCAATTTTTAAATGCCTGCTATCAGGTAAGCTTTTGAGTGCAAGCTACTGCAAAATATACATTTCTTATCTGATTAATCCTATGAGAAAAATGTCCATGAGAATAAGAAATACACCTTAAGTTGACCCACTATGTATATTCAGTTCCCACCACATCCTATTTCCTGTACCTGCCAATCCACAGCATCCACTAGAGATAGGACTTTGGAACCCGCCTCTGCAGTTTCTGAGAGTTTCGTTTTATATATTGAACGTGGAATTCCATGAAGATCCAGCTCACCAAACACCCCTGAAGGAGAAAAACTTGTATTTATTCACCACATAGCACTGAGTTAGGTGCTAATATAAAATGAAACGGTACATTGATATGTTTTAATAAGTGATTGGACATTTTAGAAGGAATGGAATGAACTTGAATTATCTGCTCAGGGCTTTACAAGAAGACTTTGACCCCCTGACCCACTTCTAGGAATCTGGTCTATAGAAATTAAATAAAGCCAGTGCACAAGGATATGTGAATGAGAATGCCTACTATGATAATATTTGAAAATACTGGAAAACTGGAATAAATCTAATGTACATCAAAAGAGAATGATGGAATCAATCATAATATACTAATAGAGTAGGGTAATATACTTTAAAAAGGTTATTATCTGTAAGGTTATTATCTGTAAGTATTGATCTGGACAGATATCCATATGTCTTAACTGAGAAAGAAAACCTATTCTCTTTAGTTTGGCCTGGAACCACTGCTAACTATAGATGCAAGTTTCCTCATGATGTGGAGAATTAGAAAGATGGGTATTTTTTCTTGATATCATCTGTGTTGTTTGAAATGTTACTTTTGAAAGAACAAAAAAATAAACTAACAAAAGCAAGTATTTTTTAAGATTGGATTTGTCTGCCCTGGGACATTGACCAGTGGAGACTTAAAATCATTCTGATGTCATTTTTTTATGTTCCTTTTTTTGGATTGTCACTGTTTCAGAAACAGTATGGGAAAGAAACTTCCGTACGTGCTTGTCTGCATTGTTTCAATTAATATGCAGCTGTGTTAATAAATGTGGTTACTAATTATGACCAAATAAACCCTCTCAGTTCCTTTTCTTTCCAGGCTTAGAAAGGAATACCCAAGGCCATAAAAATCCAACTAGAAAGTATAAAGTTCAGCAACAGTTGTGACTGGATAACTGATAGTAGAGTCAACTGATCCACAGATTATTAATAATGTAAGTGTAATAATGTGCAAAAAAAGTTACCTTTAAGGGAAAAGCACTAAAATATGAAAAAGTATGATATATAAAAAATTTATATAAAGGGAAAGTTATTATAAAGAAAATCAGACTGATGAAATAATATACATATAGAGGGATTTATGTTAGTTTTGCCATAAATTCCTTTTTGGTTTCAAATACACATATCTATACCTATTTCAGTGTGATATGATTTAATAAAAGATTTTTGATTTATTTTTACAACCCTTTACTGTAAATAAACCTCTGTGTAAGTTTTTGATATCATAACATCTTGAACTGACAACAGGTATTTTGGTGCTACATGTATTAAAATACATTTTCAAAACCGATATGATACTTTCAGTATCTGAAAACATATACCTAAGACCTTTGATCCTTGATTTGGTCCTTCTGGAAGAGCCCACTCTGGAGTAGAATGATTTCCTCTAAGAACAATCTGTAATTCTCCTTTAAAAGGGTTATCTTCCCAGCCACCAATCAACCTACCTCCCTGCAGTGAAGCAGAAAATTGTTAATAGTTAAAGATTGAGCAGAAAAAATTTTTGTTTTTTGCCCATAAAAAAGGAGTTAGGAAGATACTGGCAGCCTCCTCTAGTAAAAAAAAAAAACAAAAAAAAAAACAAAAAGTGAAATTTGTTATACAAAAAACAGAATTGTATCTGGAAGTGACCTTGATTTAACCCTGTTACTTTGGGATCTGTAGCTTAAACGACTTTTCCAAGGTCAGACTCAACAGGTACTTATTATCAGTGCTATATCTAAAGCTGAAAATTGCTAACACCTAAACTTGTGCTATATGGACAGATCACGTTTTATTTTAGCAACACATGACATATATGAAATACATTCTTCACACTTACATGCACTGCATATGACAAGTAGGAGTCCTCATTGTTAATAATAGCAGCTACTACTAAATGCTTGCTGATTCCATGCCAGACATAATGTGTAAGGCTTTACATATATCATTTGACCTTTACACTAAACCTATGCATTGCTGTTATTATTCTCACTTGATAGGTCAGAAAACTGGTGCTATAAGTGGTCAAATAACTTACCCAAAGTTCCCAACTGAGGTAAGGACTCAGTCGTCACTTTAATTTACCTCAAAGCTCATGCATCTAAATACCAAAATACTGCATATCTTTAAAACTAAAGGCCTAGTTTTATTAAAGAAAGGTTACTACCCACTTTTACTTTTTAATGATACTTCATCACTTTTGGTTAGGCCATTCTTTTTAATTAACAGTAATAAAAGACTGACAGAACAACTTAACTAATTATACTGTTACATGTTCAAGACTATCTGAGGTTTATGAGAGAATGAGGTGATTGTTCCAAACAGCTGAAATATTCTTATTAGTCTTTTCCTGTTTTCACAATTCTATGTCCATTCATTTTAAGAAACAGTTCACTTTCTAAAAAAAAGAAAAAATTTAAAATCTTTTATTTTTTTCCAGAACTCCTAGGGATTCTCTGGTTGTTGGAGCAAGTTGCAGGTTTAACTCTACCTAACAGTAATACAAATATTCTACATAGGATAAAAATGGACAAACTTCACTGTAAAAGGTAGCATAATTACTCCCTCAGGAATATGTAACCACCAGTTGAAAGGACAGCAGAAATGTACTGAATTTACATGAGGCTTACATCTCATGGGTTAGAGCCAGTTGTGTTTTTTATTTCACATTGATTACATATACTTTCTATAATTTGTTTTCAGTAAATCTCCAACATATTAGAATTTTACTAATAAAGGTATAAAATTATATGCCCCTCCTTATTACCTGAAGTGATATGTAGGTAGCATTCAGAACAACCTTTCTGTAAGAAGACTCTGCAGCTCTCATACTGTGTTTATCTTCCAGTTCGAGAACTCCCCAAATAGTGAGACTTTCCATTGGTGGAATATCTGTGTCTGCTACAACCCATGTTCCTATAAAATAATACTTTAATATAAGAGATATAACATAATCCATACTATATATTATAAATAAAAACACTGACACACTTACCAGTGAGTCCTGGTTTCAAAGTTTGCAACCCTTTTCCCACACAATGACTTATTTTTGTCTCTCCCAGAATGTCTATTATCTTAATATTCAGGTTTAAACCCATATAAAACTCAGAAGGCTAGGTCTGGTATCCAGGACACAATACTAGAATCCATCACTTCACATCTGCTCTTTCCCTAGGGTGTGCTGCATAAAGGTGGAATGCTAACTTTGTGGTATCTATCCTAATATCACATAAACACAGGCATTTTGTTTATGTTTATGACTTACCTTCAGGAATAACCACATTTGCTCCTGGGTGAGGTATGGTATAATTATTTTCTCGAGATGATTTCCAGAAAGAATCATTTGACCATAAGCTGAAAACAGAAGAGAAATAGTTCCATTAAGTATTGTCTTTATATACTTAATGATCATCATCTCCTTATACTAAATGTTTTGGGATGATAGAATGCAAATTAGAGAATTTATAATTTCACTAAGTAGGCAAGTTAATATGTGCAATTGCTATAATAACACACACGACCTCACACATATAGCTTTTTTTTCCTCCATTGAAGAAAACTTGCTTTCTTTCGATAATCTGACTCACCTTTTCTCTCACTAAATCCTCATTGTGATACACTAATTTTGGCTAAAATGTAAATTATTTAATTTCCTTATAAGATTTCACATGGTAGAAGGGCACCTGGGTGGCTCAGTCAGCTAAGCATCTGAATCTTGATTTCTCAGGTATTGTGAGACTGAGACCCACTCCAGGCTCCATGTTCAGTGGGGAGTCTGCTTGAGATTCCCTCTCTGCTTTTCCTTCTGCCCCTCCCCTGGCTTGAGCTCTTTCTCTCTAAAATAAATAAATCTTTTTAAAAAAGATTTCATATGGTATAAAGTAAAAAGAAACTCATCCTTTGTCCATTTAAAGACCCTTATATATGGTTCTACTGCCTGGGGGGAGCATGAAAGAAGATATGGTCACTAGATTCTGTGAAGAGAGGAATAGTAGGATGGTTTATGAATTGGTAAGGATAAGTCAAAGAGGTTAAGCCTCTGGGCTGGGATCAGGGACGGCAGGTCTGCAATCAGAATGAAGTTTATATTAAACTGAAGGAGATATAAAAACTGCTTTGGCGGAGAGGCAGTCTCCGCTTTTCGTCGCTATACCATCTAGAAACCAACTCAATGCAAATTGTTGTAGAGAATGTTATTATAAATTTGATGATATTTTCCTACTGGAAAACATTCACAATCAGAGTTGCTTTCTGAAGTAGTAAAACTTTTAAAAATTCCATGATACTAATTCTTGAATTCTACAAAACCGTCAATATATAGTTTGGTTAAAGTATATTGGTATTATATATTTGAATTACTAAACCATATTACTAAGAAATACGTTAAAAATTCTGTTATAAAAACTTGTTTTACTAAGTTTAAAAGAAAGGATAGCAGTTAATTTAGACTTACAATAATACATTATTTTTCACGAAGCAATTTCAGAAAAACTTAACAGTTGTATCTTTCTAACTAAAAAATCTGACCAGCATTATACAGATTCAATCATTGATTTTATCTAGCTTTTCTCAAGATTAATAGCCTTTCATTCTTATCCCCACCAGCACTGTATTATGCATGATACACTCTTCTTACTGTTCATTGTTATGATCAATAAAGCCTAGATAACGCTTAAACAAAGCATATGTGGGTTGCATGCTAGAGCTTTATATCCTAATCTTGAGGTACCAGTTCTGGATCATGATTCTGCTTGTTTTCACTGATAGCTATCTATATAATATAAATTAATAAATCCAATTATAGCTATTTCTAGTAAGCATAATTCATACTGTGGGGGGAAAATCTATGCTAAGACATATACATACCAACATATTCCTCTATCACATCCTGGTCTAGACCAATCTAAATCTACTATGTGAGTATATAATAAATATTAATTAAATTTTCAGTAATTTAACTACCTTAGACTATGCAAGTACTTTTGGGTCAATAACCTTGATGGCTCATGTCTCTTATACAGCTCTCTAGTCTATTTATGAGCCATTCTACTTTCTCCACTGTCCCTGTGTAATACGGCCAGAGAGCAAAAGTGGCATTTTCAAAATGTAATTTGGAGTACATCACTTCTCAGATGTAAATCATTTAAAAGTTTCTTCTATTTCTTTATGCTAACTGTCTGCATGACCTGAATGGTCTGATTTCCACCTGTTTCCAACACCATTTCCAGGCCCCTCTTTTCTTCACCAGGGTCCAGCCATGCTGATTTTCTCTCTCATAGATGCCACACTCTCTCCCATACTAGGGCCTCTGCCCAAGATGCTTCCTGGGCCTAGAACACCACATCCCCCCCCCCTCCATCCTTCACATGGTCACCTCTTTCCCAGCCTTTGGGTCTCAGCTGGAATGTCCCCTCCCTTGAGAGACTATTCCTAATCACCCTACCCAAAGGAGGTCCTTGCCATATTGCTCTCTATCACACCCCTACCCCTTTCCCTTATAATTTTTATCACAACTCACACTCATGTATTTAATTTTCTGTTTACTTTGTTGTTTTCCTGCTTCCTTGTGTTGGCATCTGTCCCTTTGAATTGAATGTGACTGTAATGAGAGCAGGGACCACATTTGTGTTGTTTACAATTGGCTCCTCTGTGCTTAGCACAGAGCCTGGCCATAGCAAGTGCTCCAATATTTTTTAATGATCAAATGAATACATCAAAAAAATTCAATTATTATTCTTTTGTGCAATAGCTACTATTCTATCTGCATATTTTGAAATGTAACTCACTTCATAAAAAAAACATTGGGTTGTACTTGCTGCATAGTAGTGGCCTAAGTGCCCACTAAATGTTAGCTTTTATCATCACTATCATTATTTTTATGATTATTATTTGTCCATAAAGGACATAAATATACATCAAATCAGGATTATACCTTTAAGGGTGTTGAAGACTAGTACCAACCATCACATGCTAGTACCATGATGTATGGTAATTACTATAATACAAGATAGAGAGTGGTGTTTCACATGAGAAATAAAGGTAAAGAGCTACGCAAGTTTCAAAGATAGAAAAATCATTTTTAACTGTCAGAGTGAACATATATTAGGGGATCAAACATTTGAAATAAAATTAAATAAGTTGTATTATGAAATCTGACCATGACAGTTATTCTAGACAAAGAGACACCACCTGCTAAGAAAGCATTGGATTAATGAGGAGACTTAGTTTCTGGTGCTATTCTGGAAGTCTCATCAAGTTTTGTGATTTTGGGTAATTCACTAAAGGCCATTGGCTTCAGCTTTCTTACCTATATAATAAAGGAGTTGGTCTAGTAATCCATATCTAACATTCTGCAAGTCTAAGGCCCAAGTGAAGTAATCAGTATGGAAGTTCTTTGTGACTTAAAAGGCATTGTACAGGAGGAGGGCATTATTTTCTCACCGGAGAGTGACATGTGAAAAGAATTCTGTTAAATGCTATTGAAGGTATTAACAAACAAAAGGCCTATATACTTATATATGGATGGTCGCTTCCTGGGAATTGGTTTTCTTGATGGGGGATGTACAGGAAAGCAGTCCTGGAGAATGCAGCAGTAAGCTTGGAAATTAATAATAACATCTTTCACATCAGGATCCAGGGTCCCTGAAATGGGCTGAGACTGCTGAAGATCATTTCTTCCTGACACTAAAAGTGAAGGAAAGCACTTTAAATATGATCAAAGAACTTAAATGTAGACAAAATCATGGCAATTTTAAAATATGCTTTATTTTATTTTTTTAAAGATTTTATTTATTTGAGAGAGAGAAAGAATGAGTACACAACCAGGGGGGACAGACAGAGGGAGAAGCAGACTCCTGCTTAGCAGGGAGCCTGACATAGGTCTCGATCCCAGAACCCTGAAATCAGGACCTGAGCCAAAGGCAGATGCTTAACCAACTAAACCACCCAGACACTCCTAAAAATAGTCTTTACTAGCTTGATAGAGTTCAAATTTATGGACTATTTATGGAAAATTCTGATGAAATGCACATGTCTTATTGAGAATCATACATTCAAAATTACTTTACAAAAAATATTTTGGAATTCAAAATTTATTCTTAAATATTTTTTATTTTCCCAAAATTATAAAATAGTAAAAATGGAAACAAAATACTTGATAGCTTCCTTTCTACTCATTTCCTCTAATTTTGTGAAATAACTTGTAGGGCTATGTGTAAGAGTGTTGGTGTTATCTCCAAACATAGTAAGTTCTTAATTCAACTCAAGGTCTTTTTCTTTCTTTTTTTTTTTATAAATTTTTTAAAATTTTTATTTATTTATGATAGTCACAAAGAGACAGAGAGAGAGAGAGAGAGGCAGAGACACAGGCAGAGGGAGAAGCAGGCTCCATGCACTGGGAGCCCGATGTGGGATTCGATCCCGGGTCTCCGGGATCGCGCCCTGGGCCAAAGGCAGGCGCCAAACCGCTGCGCCACCCAGGGAACCCTCAAGGTCTTTTTCAACATAAATTTAGTCTCCAATCCATGTACTCAGCAAACAATTCTTGAATCCTACTATCTATAAGGCACTGTATAACATATTTTCCCACCAAGCATTTTTTTCTTTCCTTTTAGACAAAGCGTTAGATAAAATAATCACTTTTGCCTAATGAATACATACCCAAGTAATAGAGAGTACTTGTGTTAGCTTCAAGATGCCAGTCTCCATTCTTGCTTGTATTCCAACTCAGTGGATTTGAAGAACCATTCCTCATATCAATAACATTAAACATATCAGGATTTTGAGTAAAGTTGTGAGATATGATTACATAGTCTTCTTCCTATAAATGTTTGCCCCAAAATATCATTGTATATGTTAACATCCTGAATAATATACATTAATTTTGATGACATATATTTAGCCCTCATATTAAGACTTAAATTTTGGTTTCAGTTTGTCATGTTGCATTCATATTTTGTTTAATAACATTTTACATGTTTGTGGCAATAATGCTAATTCTATCCAAAGGCAATGAAACTCTCTCTGTATACACACATATATATAGGAATATTTCATTTCTGTAATATCTGAAAACATTTAAAACAATGCTAAGTATTGTTTATTGGTTACTACTAGAGTGAGGAATGAGATCAGGGGAAGCCATACAGGGGCTTTCCACTTCATTGAAAATGTTTGTTTGGGATCCCTGGGTGGCGCAGCGGTTTAGCGCCTGCCTTTGGCCCAGGGCGCGATCCTGGAGACCCGGGATCAAATCCCACGTCGGGCTCCCGGTGCATGGAGCCTGCTTCTCCCTCTGCCTAGGTCTCTGCCTCTCTCTCTCTCTCTATCATAAATAAATAAAAATTAAAAAAAAAATGTTTGTTTGTTTTGTTTGTTTATTTGTTTATTTTTAAAGATGTATTTATTGATTATATATAGAGAGTGCACACACAGGGAGGGGGGAGAAAGACTTAAGCAGAGTCAGCACTGAGCATGGAGCCCCACACAGGGCTTGCTCTCCCAACCTTAAGATCATGACTGGAGCTGAAACCAAGAGTTGGATGCTTAAGTGACTGTGCCACCAAGGCACTCTGAAAATGTTTATTTCTTAAAAAAAAAAAAAAAAAGTAAATATTCACTAAATGTTAGATAGAACTAGGTGATGGGTATACAGGACTTGGCCTATTATTTTCTTCGGGTTTTATTTAAATTTTTTTTAAAAATTTATTTGAGAGAGAGACAGCATGAGGGAAAGGACAGAGGGAGGGGGACAAGCAGACCGCCCGCTGAGCAGAGAGCCTGATGTGGGGCTTAATTCCAGGACCCTGGGATCATGACCCAAGACAAAGGCAGACACTTAATAGACTGAGCCACCCAGGTGCCCTGTGTTTGGTATACTTTAAAATACAAATTACAAAGCCCTTAACTGGTACCTGGAATATCATAAGCACTCAAAATACTATTATCATGGTAATACAGGACACAAGCTTAGTACTATGGGAATATGGCAAATTCTAATTCCTACACAAGGTTTCTTTTTTTAGCTTGCTTTTTAGATTTAGGGTAGGTCATGAAGTGTGTGCAGGACATGTCAGTATGTGAGGGAAGCATATTCTGGGTCTAACAACTGGTATAAGGATAAGACCTAGGCTGCATTTGCATAATATGTAATCATCATTATTAGAAGATGAATTTTAAAGCTTTTTGTATACCTTAAATCCATAGAATGTTGATGTATAAGATATGTTGGTTATGTGATCTACATCTTTAAAATACCAATTAATGTGCTTTGCATTTGGAATCAGAGCCATCCATCCAGACATATGAGTCAATCGTTTCTTCTGAAAGGGAACAATGCTTGTGCCTGTAGCAGAATATAAAACAAACAAATAACAGTGATCTCTACCTCTATCTAGAAAATTCCTCTTTTTTACGAACAAGTGCAAATGTGAAATATTAGCTTAGTCTACGGAAGTCTCCAAAGAGGTCAGAATAACATTTCATTACTTATGTTCTAATTGTCATTTGTTAACTGAAGGCCCCAATGTTTAATATTACACTTAACTGAAACATAAAACGCCTTCTCACTTGGAATTCTCAACTGAGATGAAGTCTTTATTCCTTAGGGAAAGAGAAAATTCAAACACGATGATGATTAGGACTACTATGACAAAAGTGCTTAAATATATTAATACAATTCTTTATAAATATCGTTGATCTAAAATAGAATTCTGTTGCTATTCTTTTAAGAACTTAATTCTTCAGGATCCTTGATTTGCAGAGTATGAAAATATAAATTCTAAAAAATCCCATATTGGGTGAGCTAATCAAAATCTGTATAACAAGTACTAAGTACTACTGGAAAATTTTGATTTAAAGCTCTTAAGAATCTAGTCTACTACCAGACTTACCATGAACACTGGCCATGATACCCTAAGGTTTCTGAATGACAAACTTGGAACCAAAATTACTTGTTATGGGAAAAACTACTTAATTTGGTAATGCTTTATTCATGAAAGAGTGCCTGACAACTTCAGCTACAGATCTGAAAAGATTTCTTACAATATAAAGAAGAGATCTATGATTGATTGTCTATATTCTATTTTTTCCTCTCCATTCCCTCTTTTTATCTCTAATTGAATTTATGTTACATTTGCAAACTCTTCCCTTACAAATTTAGGGGGAAGAAGCTAGATGAAAGATTAAGATAAAATAAACTATTGTCCTTTTTCTTTGAAGAATAAGGCAAAAAATTTCCAATTTCAAAGAGGAAAAAATTCATTCATTCTCAGGCTTGTGAATTAGCATTACATTTAAAAACACCATGAGTAGAGACCCTAAAAAAGTACAGTTCCAAAAGACCTGCAATGTATGAGAAGAACTATGATGATTTGAATTATTCAGCAAATATTCATTCCTCTCCCCTCCCTGAATGCAGAGTAGGCATCCCTGATCTGTTGATGTTGGATGACATGATATTCAGAAACGTTTGAAAAGTGCTTGCTGGATGAAGCTTGCCATCTTGAACCTCTACCACTGCAATGTAATGAGCCTGGCCCCAGGTAGCCGGCTCTCCCTTCAGCCTGTGCTCTGGAATAAACACACATGGAACAACCCGAATTCAACTCTTGGGGAGTAGCAGAGCCCACTGGATCCTCACCTTCAGGCAGAGCATCCTAGAGCACAGCCAAGATCAACCAAACCAGTCCTCAGATATGAGAGGGAAAACAATATTGTAGGTTTAAGATATTAAGTTTGGGGATAGTCTATCATGAAGTAATAGATGAAAAATCACTCAATACCTCCAGAATCTGCACTATGTTTGACAGAACCAACCTCCACTGGAGTTATCTGATGTATGGAATTATACTTTAACCTAAACTTCCTTGATAATTCTCTTTTATAAGTACCATGCACTAACTGCACCACTGGAGCACTTGATAATTCTCTTTTATAAATAAAATGAATTGTGGGGTACCTGAGTGGCTCAGTCAGTTAAGCATCTGACTCTCGACTTCAGCTCAGATCATGATCTCAGGGTCGTGAGACTGAGTCCTGTGTCAGGCTCCACTCTGGGCATGGAGTCTGCTTAGAATTCTCTTTGTTCCTCTGTCCTTCCCCATTCATACTCAATATTTCTCTCTAAAATGGATAAATCTTTTTTTTAAGATTTTATTTATTTATTCATGAGATACAGAGAGAGAGAGAGAGAGAGAGAGAGAGAGAGGCAGAGACACAGGCAGAGGGAGAAGCAGGCTCCATGCAGGGAGCCCTACATGGGACTCGATCTCAGGTCTCTAGGATCACGCCCTGGGCCAAAGGCAGTGCTAAACTGCAGAGCTACTCGGGCTGCCCTTAAAGAAAAACCTAATTGTCATTTTTCATAGTTATTTGTGTTTCCTTAATTTTTTTCAGAAGCACTCATTTTCAGTATGCTGATTTTAAGCATCTTAGACTGAAATTTGAAGTTGATATTTTTTAAAAAAATAGTATCATTAAGAGTAAGTGTCTCAAATTAATTTGCCATCTGTCTATACTATCACTAATAGTAAGTGTCTCAAATTAATTTGCCATCTGGTCTAACTTTACATATATATTCATAGAGATACATATATTCATACATATATATGTAAAGATACACACATCATCATGCATAAGATACTTTAATAAAGATATCTATAGATAAGTGTAAAGTTTAACCAAATCTTATTTCCCACTGTTCTAGTATATTTGTTGAATTTTTGATTCATTTAACATATATATATATAATTAAAACAAGTGATCCTTTTTTTCTGTTTTTAATTTTTAATACTAAATCATTTTATTTGGCTTTAATGGAGATAAAATAGTCAAATTTCTTGACTAAGAAAGATGACCTATTTTTCATGTCACATTAAAAAGGAAAAATACCTTGTGTGATGTTTTCTCTACTCTGTAATTTGGTCCAAGAACTACAACTAATTCCACTGCAATTCAATACTGAGTTCCCACTATTTGCCATGTCTTGTATTGAGTTATGTGGGTGACAGAAAGATAAATTTATAGATCTTTCCACCAAGATGTTCAATTTAGTAATAAATAAAAATCTTCTTCCTGAAAGGATCAGGCAAAAAGGCACAGAAAGACTTCACAAGAAAGCTACAATTTCATAAATTCAGAAGTATTAGACTTCTTGATTCAAAAATAAAAACACAAATAAAAATTTCTCTCTAAAATCATCACTACCACCACCACCAACAACAGCAAGAAAGCCCAACAAGGACAAAAAAAATAAGCCCTAGAGGCTTAAAATGTTTAAATATTACTCCTTAAAATTAATAGAGTAAGGTATTTATATTTTTTTATCATGCTGTATTTAAAATAATTTACCTAGGCTGGTTGTATATCTCGGAGTCCTCTGTAAAATTATCTTAGACCATGTTTTATAAAAAGCTAACGTTCGGTCTTTTCATATGTTGGTCATAAAGTATTTGGAGATATGATTAAAATTTTTATCATAAGTATTTTATGACCTGGAACCTTAGTAATGGGAAATGCTAACATATTACCTTACCAGATAAAATAACCCCATTTGCTTTTGATGTTTTAATTAATTTTAGTTTTAGCTTGTTAGAAAAAATTCATAGATACTCTGCTTAAAATACCGCTTATTGTATCATAGTCTCTAAAAGTTTAAGTAGTGGAACTCCAATCCAGTCATCTGGTTATCACAAGAAAAGAAATGGCTGTCAGGTTCATATCATTAAGTCACTGGGACAGTGGGTATTAATCATTACCCAGAGAGTAGGTGTATGGCTCTTTCAATTCATAGGAGGAAGAAACTCTAGTAAGAACGTTTTAAAATTAAATATAATAACTGATGACATCATAATAAATGATAGAAGAGGTGCCGCATACTTATTGTTTTCCCTGTAGATCCATTTTTCGCCATTCTCCATGAGTTTGCACTATGGGAAGCACAAGAAGAGAGGCAAGAAGGAATGTGAAATGGGCCACTTATTCCTGACTCTCTCCCTGTGAGTGAGTAGGGGTCCTCAGTGTGCTCCTGTATTTCTCAACCAACAGGCACATCCCCATTTAACTTTCTTGTCTGGCTGGTGTAAATGCCAAATGGGTCATAAATAATGACAGCAAATTAATGTAACCAAGTCTGTTAATGATGTCAAGCTCATCTGGTATTCCAAATATGGTATCTTAACTGGAACAAATGAGTAAGTCAACAATCCCTGGACCCGGTGTACAGCCACTGACCTAGCAAATGTTTCCCCACCCCATTTCAATCAACAAAGATAATCAAAAGGGTCTGTCTTCACTGGCAGAGTTGATGGTATTCTTTTACTGTCCTGTTCCAGTCAACTATGTCAACTTTTCTATTCTCTGTTGTAATATTGTCTGGAGGTTCCTTGAGCAGCAGAACATCATGCTAGTCCATACATTTATTCACGACTCCTCACATGCCCATTTTGGGTGTGTTATTTGTTTCCTGCCTGGTTACAGAATATATATTGTGCCTTTTTCTATGTTCCAAACAATTAGTGACAACTTAAAAAGATGACGAAAACCAAAAACCATATTTAAGTTAGTGGCTTGAACTATTATATTTCACTTACCAAAAGAGTCTGAGAGAACCACATCCTTTTCTAGCAGAGTTACTGGAGAAGGTTTGTTGAATGCCAAACGGTGGAAGCTGACTGTAGTGTCACAGACAGCCCCAGGGAATCCAATGCTCCACTCAGCTTCCTGACTACAGTGAGAAGGGTCCAGCAATGAGCTGTGTGGAATGACGGTGTGTCCTCTGTGACCTAGGATATGGACATAAACTACATGTTTCCTATATCATGTGAGAAAACTAAAAAATAAAACAAAACCCTGAACTGTCTACAACATATAGCTACTGTGACCCATAGTACACATAACAAAATCTAAAGGTTCTGGTACTTTTTTTTTTTTTTTTTTTGCAGGGGCAAGAGGACCTCGTGCAGAGGCTTTGCAGTGGGCTCTCTAGTCAGGGAGCTTATTGTAGATAAAGCTGAAACACAGGATCTGAAGCACCCAGAGAGCCCAATAGGGGATGGGAAGTAGGATAAGTAACTTGCTCAAGGACACACAAAAGGATTCAAATCCAGGCAGTCTGACCATAGAGTCCATACTCTTCCATACTCTTCGCCAATGGATTGCCAACTAATACTAAATATCTAAGCTGAATTAGATAAACTGATAAAAGTTACACAAAGTTTTTTATAGTAGAACCATCCAAATGTTCTCCTTCTTAAAGCCACGATTAGGGGGAGGGCGTGGCAGGATGGGGTAACTGGGTGTTGGGCAAAAGCAGGGCATGTGATGTAATGAGCATTGGGTGTTATTTACAATTGATGAATCACTGAGCTCTACCTCTGAAACTAATAATATGCTATAGGTTAATTAATTGAATTTAAATTTTAAAAAATTCCTCAATGTTTAAAAAAAAAAAGCCACAATAGGAGACAAAGGTCAAAAAATGTAGTTGAGAACTTAGTCTGTCTGATTATTGAGATGAATCTTCTTGCATCTTACAAAGTTTTTCAAAAGTAAACTGTCAATATCTGTATTTACTTTTCAATTATCTCAAAGTACTATGTGGAATCACACACATGATCCTTGCTATCTTATTTAGATAAGTCTTATCATTAAAAATGTGTAAAGATACTAAATTCTGGAAATTATGAGTATTTACAGAAAACGTAGCATATTCCAAACTTGAAATGGTAAAAAAAATTAGCATTGTACTAACAAATTATGTTGAATTTTGTACTATGGTTAACATATTCTTTGAACTAATTTCAAATTCAGAATTTAGATTGGAAAGAAAAGGGTTAACAGCAAGCCTGTAACTTATTCCTTTCCCCTATTTTAGTAGGATATATCCAGTCTGCCTACATTGCTTATGTAAATAAACCTGGAATATATACATTTATGAGGCATGACTGGCTGGAATATATACATTTATGGGGCATGACTGGCTTGGATAATCATGTAAATAGTTTCTTATCTGTATAATTAACTGAATATACAATGAAAAGTTTCTAAAATAGAAATGATTTCTTTTTGTAGTCAATGTTTCCATAAATATTGCTCAAAATTTGCTCTTAATTCCAAACCAAAGTGCAAAGACAAGACAAAGGATATTTGGGGAGGCTACATTTGACAATTTAGGTCTCTTCCAGAAAAGAATGTCTCATCTCTGCCTAGTGTTGACCTGTGTCCTTAAATCATTTGCAAAGTCTGGTGCTGGATAAGATCTGTGATTCATGTGAGTCTGCTTTGATGGTTCAACTCTCTGTGTTCACACAAATATATGTGCAATGTATCTTATCAGAAATGGGACATAATGTTTACCTGTAAGTGAGCCATCAACATCAACCAGAACCACTTCATGTTCCCATCGAAAACCAGCCTTGTTTGGTGTGTGAAAATACTGGATGTCGACAAATTTTGCACTCCAGCCTCCACACCTTTCATTACAAACTCCAGTGATGGACGTCACTCCCAAAGCTACGCAGTTGGGACGGTCAAAGTTCATAAAGTGTACAGAAGATACAGTCAAGCCTTCACTGAATGGGAGAACCAGGCCTTTCCTTGTGCAAAATACAGACCCCATTCCCAGTTCATCGAGATGACCAACTATTTTGGCATTTTTAATCACTGCTCCATTGGTTTCACCCCATCCTCCAACATAAGGAGCAAGAATCCTCTTGGTCTCAATTCCAGCCTCAAAGTTATTTACCATCACAAAGTTATGGAACTGAAGGGCACCTCCATTGACCCATTCAGCTCCTTTTTCACAATTCCAAGTAGTAAGTGAACTGAAGATTGCAGGCACTGGCACTGTAGAAGTACAAGATCCTGTTTGCATGGGGAAATATTCTTCAAATATCCACAGTCCAAACCAACCTTGCGAATGAACAGTGTTGTTAAAGAATTCTCCAAGAGGAACTCTTTTTTGGCAAATGTTTCGGTCATAAGATGGCCCATCAGGGTGGTTGTTCATTCGGTACCAAAAGCCAAAATGAGTGCCACCAGCAGCTGCATTGTGTCGTATGGTATTGTTTGGGTTGGTTACCCAAAATGCAGCTGGGGTCACATCATCATTTAGAAGACTAGTACTTTGCTGCACAAATACTGCCAAGTTATATTGCAAAATATTGCCATGTTCAATACCATCTTCTATAAAAAATGCTCCACCCTTGATATCATATATAATATTCCGCTCAACCAGCAGGTGATGTGTGTTATGGATAGTAACAGCTCTGTTATAGGTCTGGTGAATTGCACAGCCTTTTACATAAGATTTAAACTGTAAATCTCCAAGCAGGTGCCAATGTATTGGATATCGCCCCAACCGGAATGCCTGGCCAGCATGGAATATCTGTCAAGCCCAGAAATCATAGCTATTTAGTGCACACACAGACTCATAATTTGCCTGGCTTACATTTTCTTGTTTCAAACAAATCTCCAACTTTATAATAATTATTATTAATACACTTATATCTCCCATATTGTTCATGTTTATGATTCAAAAATGTTATGTGACCTTCAGCCCACATTGTTTTATTCTATATATAATAGCCCATACTTGTTACCAAATGAATGAATGAACAAAAGCCATCTTTGAATCTTCTGCTTTTTGCCTCAGTCTATTACTAGACTTCCATGTTTAGCAAAATAAAACCTCTCAAAAACTTATTTTTCTCTTTCACTTTGATTCTTATATAATAAGACATTTTTGAATGTTTGCCATGTGCCAGATATTGTGCTGTGTCATATATGCATGATCACAGTCATTACCACAATCCTATGAAGTAGCCAGGTGTCAATTTCATTTTATAGATGAATAAATTGAAGTTTACAAAGGCTAAATATCTTCTTCATGGTTATAAAACTCCATTTAAACCCAAGGTGGTGCGATTCTACACTTGGTGCTATTATTTACCACTGTGCTGTGCTTTTTTTTCAATAGGTCTATGACCTAGTATTTAATACAGAGGATGCCAGTGTGTGAGAGTGTGTGTAATATGATCCCATAAGGTTAAGAAATAAAATGTTAGGGTACCTATTTATTTTCATTCTTCATCTAAACATTAAAAATTAACTATTACTAATCATTAATACACAGTTTGACCCTGGCAACCTCACTCAGTCCCGTATCTCCATATGTCACATATGTGTAACAATTTTAGGAGTTAGGGAGTTTCATAAAATACAGATGTTGACTCCATCACCCTCAATTATGTTATTTGCAACTTAGGTGATCCCAGTGTAATGTATTTATGGAGTTTACTAACCCTCACTTTCTCTCCTACAGCCTCTCCCTCCTTTCCTCCCATCCTTCCTTCCTCCCTTTTGCTGAATACTTGACAAAAAACTATGCTAAACTCCGACTATATGGATTGAATATAAGTAAGATACAGAGGGGCTCCAAATGTCTTGGGGATAATTTGTATATTTATGCATTTATTTATATATTGGTTCGATTAACAATCAGTTGAGAACCTGTCATATGCCAAACACTGTTTCAGCCACATGAGAATCAGCAGAAAACCAGAAAGACAAAATCTTGGAACTAATTGAGTTTATGTTCTAGAGGGAGAGATGGAAAATAGATAAATGTCAGGAGTTACGAGTGAATAAAGGAAAACCGGTTTGGGCAGTTATTTCTTTTTTTTTTTTTTTTTTTTTTAAATTTTTATTTATTTATGATAGTCACACAGAGAGAGAGAGAGAGAGAGAGAGAGAGAGAGGCAGAGACGCAGGCAGAGGAAGAAGCAGGCTCCATGCACTGGGAGCCCGACGTGGGATTCGATCCCGGGTCTCCAGGATCGCGCCCTGGGCCAAAGGCAGGCACCAAACCGCTGCACCACCCAGGGATCCCTGGGCAGTTATTTCAAATAGAGGGTGAGAAAAGGCCTCTCTTGAGAGAAAACCTTTGAGATGACACCTGACTTGAAATGAATGTGAACTATACAAGAATTTGGTAGAGAATTTCAAGCATAATGAAGAGCAAGTGCAAAGAACCTGACACAGAAATATGCCTGATGTGGTCTGTTAATACAAGGAGGGTAAAATCATAAAAGATAAAGTCAGAGGCCATCTGGGGAACAGATCGTGTGGGTCCTATGGAAAGGACTTGGGCTTTTTGTTTTAGGTGTAATATGAAGCCATTCAACAGAGTGCAGCAAGATTCATAATTTAAAGTTTTTATTTGGCTTTGGTGTGGAGATTCTCTTGGAAAAAGAGTGGATGCAGGATGATCAGTTAGGAGAAAATCATAGTCATCTAGGTTAGAGGGGACGGTGACTTAGGTGAGGGATTGAGTGGCAGTGGTGGAGACAGTGGATGCAGGTCATTGTATCTTGTGGGTAGCGTGGTTAGAGCTTGCTGATGAATTTGATGTGAGGTGTGAGAAAAACTGAGAAACAAAATTTTGGCATGATTAAATGGGTGAATAACTGGGTGTATCAAATTTGCCTGTTTCCTTATCTGTCTCCTCTACTAGATTATAAGCACCATACAACAAACAGCAGGAGTTCAGTGCTTTTTTATTGTATGCATAACCTTCGACAAACCATTGTGAGTTAACAATGATGCCTCTTACCTCTACATATTCTATTCTTCCAATTACCATGTTAGCACTAGGTATGGGAGCATGAAACATAATGCAGCCTCCAAACTGGTCACTTCCTGTTTCTTCTCCAAACTTTCCTTGGAAGCATGTCTGTGTCGTAAATTCACCTTTAAAAATATTTTTTAAGACATCATAAAGAAAAACTATGGCAAAATCTTTTAATTATATTAAGATTTTCATCCATACCTAATTGTATCTTTTTAGTCATATATAATTTTAACCTCATCCTGGGATATAATTATTTGCATTCACATCATTTCCTTCTCTAGATAGTAAGAAAGTTAAGTACCTTGTCTCGTTCACCTTTGCATTCCCTAAAGTACTTATGACAGAATTTTTTTTTTTTTAGAATTTTTCAAAGATACAACTATATACATATTTTAATGGTTGAATGAATGCTGACGAGGACATTTTGTCTTATCTCTGAAGCTTTGCCCCATGATTTGGGGATTACCATAATGCAATCTTACATTTGTGTAGCACTAGAATATACATTTTGTCACTTAAGTCCTAAAACTATAATAACTGGGTGGAACAGGAAATATTCTTAGTTAGGTTTCATGAACTGGAATCAGAATGTAAATTGTTAGACACTGAATCCAGAGAGCTTTGTCTCATATATCCCATTGAAGGAAAGGCTATATTTAAGCTTTTGTTAGTATTTAACTTCATATCTGATTGTAATGATATTAGTTATTACATAAAATTATCTATCTACCTACTACCTACCTACCTATCTACATACACACATGCACACACACACATAGGCACACATATAAGAACTGTGGAAAGTTAAGCATAGCCATGGAATCAGTTCTGTGTAATGACACCTGAGTGGAAGAGACACATGTCACTTCAGGACCAAAGTAATTAACTCCTGTTGCTTGACTCACCAGCCATGACATTACTTCTGTCCAAGAGATCATAGCACTTCATGCTGAAGTGAAGCCTCCATCAGCCTACATCCTAGAATCGTTACAATGAGCATATTGGACACGTGCAGCATGAATGAGAAATCTTTCTCATTTTAAATCCCTGCCATTTAGGGCTTATTTATAACTAGAGCATAACCTAGCCTGGAAATTTTCACTGGGGGTGATTTTGCTCCTGCAGAACACACTTTTGCAATGTCTGGAAACAATTTAAGTTGACACACTCTGGCTGCTGAAATTACCAGTGTCAAATCCATCAGGACATGCTGGTATTTTGTTACTCCACTCCACATGATCAGATCCTCTTATTAAAATATTTCTTGTAAGAATTCCAACTTCTGCTCTCGCTTCAAACAAGGTTCCATCAGGGAGCGTGACAGTGGTTCCTAAGTGTGTGTAATTCAGTGGATTAGTTAGCAATATGTTTGTGCCATCAGCAGATACAGATGCAATAGTCCTCTTTTCATTCTCTTGTTGACTGTGTCTGTAAAAAATTTAACAAAAAAAAACTTTCAAAGTTAATCTAAATCAACATAATCTTATTTTGATGCATTTGTCTTATGCTCTCTGAACACTTCATCTGTAAAATAGGAAATTTTTGAATGTCACACAATATTCCAAAGAGGAATTTGAAGATTGTCTTTAACTCTTAGGGTAACTGAATAAATTTTACAAACGCATTTCAAATAAATATTCTCCACATGCTACAGTTGTTCAGAGAATGGTACTAATTCCTATAAGGTATTTAAAAGAACTATTCATGGGGATCCCTGGGTGGCTGAGCGGTTTAGCGCCTGCCTTTGGCCCAGGGCGTGATCCTGGAGTCCCAGGATCGAGTCCCATGTCGGGCTCCTGGTATGGAGCCTGCTTCTCCCTCCTCCTGTGTCTCTGCCTCTCTGTGTGTGTGTGTGTGTGTGTCTATCATAAATAAATAAATAAATCTTTTTTTTTTTATAAAAGAACTATTCATTTATAACTTTGAAGATCACACTCAATGTTTCTCAACTGAGGATGATTATAACCCCCATGAGACATTTGGCAATGCCTGGATACATTTTTGGTGGTCACAAATCAGAGGGTGCTACTGGCATCTTGTGGGGTGCAACTAAGGATATTTCTAAACATCCTATAATACACAGGGCAGCCCCACACAGAAAGGCTTATCAGGTCCAAAGTGCCAGCAGCGCTCAGATTGAGAAACCCATTCAGAGGGAGGCCATTGGAGGTTCCTGAGTCAGGAAAAGAAATGACCAAGGTGAAATTTAGGAGGTCTTATTTCTACCACTTCATCAATACACCTCCAAATCCAGTCCAGCCACAGCCAAAGAGCTTGTCAATTCTACCATACTCATTCATGTATTTTGTCATTCAGCAAATATTTGCTGAATGTCCCACCTGTCTTCTAGGCACAGAGCCAGGGATGCCAAGTAGAAAGTGCCCCTGACTTTCAGGAGACATGTGTCAGTGCCTGCTGGTATATTATCTACTAAAGTACGGTTGGTGCAGTCAACAGGGGTAAGCTTAGGGGAGTTATTTCTGTGTCTTCCTGACATTCTCTTTTGACTGTCTCTTAACAAATCTTTTTTCCCTCTTTAAATACCAATTCAAATGACTATGTCACATTGTCAGGTAAAAAGCTACCTCTCTCAACTTTTCCCAGCCTTTTTCCTGGATTCCCAGTACATTCTGTCTGACGCCCTGTCAGTGAGCCCTGTTCCCACACTGCAGTCCCATCAAGTCTGCTACTGCCATCCTGTCTGCTTCTGTGTCCTTTCTGCTACCTGGCTGCTCCTCTAGGTAAGGCACCTAAAGATTAAGTCATTTGTATGCTGAGCACTTCGTACAGTACCTGTAACAACTCAGTAACAGTGTTTGATTGATTCAACAAATTAATGCAGAATGAATTCGTGAGGGGGAGAAAATAGAGGAATGTAGTCCAGATAGGGAGCTGATGTCTAAATTCCAGGTGTCTAAATTAAACTGAGAGCATGGAAAGACGATGGAAGAGACATTACAAGGGCAGAACCCAAAGGACTTGGTGATGTGCAGGAAACGAAGGACGCTGGTAGTAAGAAAGTCACTGGGAGGTTTTGGGAAGATCAAAATTAGATTGCAAGGGTTTAAGGGGAAAAAATGGTTAACAAAAATCCAATGAAAAAAATGAGTATAATATTTAGGCAATTTAATATATTTTTTTAAAAGACAGATGGGGGGGATCCCTGGGTGGCGCAGCGGTTTAGCGCCTACCTTTGGCCCAGGGCGCGATCCTGGAGACCCGGGATCGAGTCCCACGTCGGGCTCCTGGTGCATGGGGCCTGCTTCTCCCTCTGCCTGTGTCTCTGCCTTTCTCTCTCTCTCTCTCTCTCTGTGTATGACTATCATAAATTTAAAAAAAAATTAAAAGACAGATGGGGGCACCTGGGTGGCACAGTCAGTTAAGTGTCTGACTCTTGATTTTGGCTCAGGTTGTGATCTCAAGGTTGTGAGACTGAACCCCAAATCGGGCTTCACACTTAGCATAGAGTCTGCCTGTGACTCTCTCTCCCTCTCCCTTTGCCCCTCCCCACCCTCAGCTCTCTCTCTCTGTAAAAAATCATCTCTTTTTAAAAAATTAAAAAATTAAAAGATAAAATGGAAGTGTCTAGAAAACAGGAGAATAAAATTGTTTTTCATGATAGTGAGTGGATGCAGAAACCCACAACCCCAAAAAGACCCAGGAAAGGAACTGTAGGGAAAGGAAGCCAGGGGAAATTGAGGGCATATCAATAGTACAAGATCCCACAGGTGGTATAGAAAAGGCTCGTCTCTCCCAAATTCTCTTGGATTTGGATGATACAGAGATTTCTTTAGAGAAGGTTCTGCAAAGTATTTTTTATGTTCTGTACATCTAAATACACTTTTCATTCCTTTGTAATATCTATTTTTTAAATATCTTTTATATAGTATTTACTTTCAGCCAGTTCCACTCCACTCTAAGTACTTATGCATACGTAATCTAATGGAACTCATCTAATTCTTACAGTAATTCTGAAATAGACACTAATAGCATTCCAGTTTTACTGAAGCACAGAGAGACGAAATCTTATAGCTGCAGCACTCGTAAGTGATATTGTTGAGAGGTGGACCCAGGCTGACTAATTTTAGAAGCAGTATTCTCAACCACTTGCTTTACAAATTCTCAAATACAACTTACAAATGAAATAGTGAAGAGTGGATTAAATTTGGTGGGAAATTTCTTAATTTTGGTTTCTTAAAACTAAATATTGCTGAGCTAAATTACAAACTTAGCCTTTAATTTCATATAGAAAAGCTATAAATGAGAACTTCCTATTTTATTACTAAGCCCTGTCATTTTGCTGCTTTTTATTTTGCCATTATGTAATTAAAATTTCTTTCAAAGGCAGAAATAAAAGGGCACTTATAAAGCCAAGTATATATTTAATTCTTTCTAACATCTACAAGTCTATTTTTAACTTGGAAAATGGCAAACTCAAAATGCCATCTTGAATTTTAATTCTAAATTGAGTCATGACCTTAACATAATTTAGTTGTTTCTTATCATAAATTACTATTTGTTACCTGATATGCATAACCATATCCAATTTTGCTATTACCCATAATTTGAACAATAAAGCAAAAAATAAAGCTCTTCTTGCTCCCTTTCCCTACCAATATTCTCGGTGTAGCTATATTACTTTTGATCCTTTTATTTCTTGTTTGTTAATACATATGATTAAGCACAAATTAAAGGTCATAAACTGTTTCAATTGTAAAATGTCAGACATATAAAAGGTCGTATTAATCATCACTCATTCTATAATAATTCTCTTTGATCCAATCATTACTAACAATCCTGCTCCATGGGAACCACTGCCAAGACTGTAAGATATGAAAGAGTTTGCTGGCTGCTTTCAACCATGTTCTTTGGCAACCCCAAATAAAGCAGTTCATTTACATTTTTTGCATTCATTAATTTATTTAGCTAAGCTCTAAGTCAGAGGTTTCTAAATGACTTTTGACAATGCTTTTTTCAAGCAAAATCTTACATGAGAATCTAACTGTGAAAAACAACTAAAGTATTTCATTAGTATACATTCTATAAACTCAAATTACTTTTCCTTATTGTAAATTAATCCGTGAAAACAACACACTGGTGTTCAACCCAGTGTTAAAATTTGGCAAATACATACTTGGCTGTTCATATTTCTTTATTAGAGCTTTCAAATTTTGATCAAATAGTTGTGAACCTTCTGAATCATCCTCTTTTACATAGTTTTAAAAAATCTCTGTTCTAAATTAAAATTATCATACACAGAAGACATCATACCTGTGACCTGTGCTTGCAATTACAATCTTATCTCCTGGTTTCCAAGTTACTGCTTCTTGTAAAATCAAGGTTCTTTCCCCTGCCTTTGCAGTATGAGCCAGATGAGTCCAGATCACAGAAACAGGCAGACCTGAAGCCAACATATAAGCTAAGTATTTCTAAAGATTCATTTTCTTGCATAGTGAGAGTTTTATGCATTTAAAATATTTGCCTGAATTGAATAAATTTGGGGAAGGTTCATTAGATGTTAGATTTTATACCTTTCTCAAAAAAGAAAAAGAAATATTTAGAATACTTGCTTTATAAAACTAACAGTTAGGTTTATGATAACATGTGTAGGTCTAGAAAACTAAAAAACATCTGCCTGCAATGATACACTCTACTTAAAACAATCTTCTTTATAGGAACACAATATAAACATGGTATGATACTATTGTTAAAACGGGCAGAAGCCTATGATCTTTGCCATTGTTGATAGAAATCACTTAAATTGATAATCTAGAGACAAATGAAATGTGTAAATTTCTGAAAATTACATTAGGATATTTATTTAGCACAATGCAGGATGACAGTTATCATAATAGGGATGTTTATACGTTCTAAATTTATAAAAGAAACAGATTATTGCAATATAGAAGGCTTTAATATAAAAAGGACTCACACCATGCTTCCTTTAAATAAGTAACACTGATACTTCAAACATGACCATAATCATTTTTATATGCTGATAAATTTCCAGAATATAGTTATGTAAAACTATAACTATAAACGTATATTTTAGAAAGAGCCTATTTTAAAATACAAATATAAAAAGTTATAGTCCTCTGCTTCCAGACTTAATGCCTTTTTATACAGATAAATGAATGCAGTAAACAATCACTATGTACAGCGGTAAGCGCAAAAATACGCAAAAGGTGTTATGGGAACAAATGGAAAGGAATAAGCAGAAGAGTGTAGAGAAGACCCAGAAGGTTTTTTGCTAGAAGTAGCCTTGGTTGCGAGTCTTGGTAGTATGAGGGGCTGACAGGCTTTGGATAAAGGGGGATACATAAAGACAGGAGGAATCTGGCAAGTTTTCATTTAGAGAGAATTATCAGGAGAATTATCTCTGGTTTTCTGGCTAGTATCTCCTAGGCCAATTCCCTGAGCCCTTTTGGCTGCCCTACCATGCAGATCCAGGATTCCCTCTCGGACAGCCAGAGTTTTGGCGCCATATACTGGGAGCTCAGGAGATCGCAGGTGTCCATGCAAAGTAATGACTGCCCTGTGTTGAAAGGGGGATGCTTCTGTCCCAATCTGCAAGTGATTTCACAAGCATCATTCAAAAAGTTAAAACTCAATATCCACAATTCTAACCCCACAGAAGTCATCCTTTCCTTTGAGAAACCAATTGTTCATTCCTCAGTTCCTTTCTTATGAAAGATAAACCTTTAATTTTCTAGTCAGCCAAGTATACTATGTCAGATCTTTGGAAAGAATACTGAATGACTTTAGCCATCTCTCCGAATTATTTTTTTTCTGTTCTATTTAAAATTCTGCTCTATTATAATACACTATTATCTTTCCATTAAAAGCACAGAATACTCTGGAAAACGTTTCCCCAGAAAAAGGATTTTAGACCAATAATAGAGACCTGTGTAAAGATAAACCTATGAGAGATTGTTATAATTAACTATCCATTTTACACATAATATTTTATAAAGAAATAGAGTTTAGCGATGATTATATATTAGGTTCTCTTATATACCTGAAGAATGCCTCCGTCTGTAATTAGAATATTTTCTGCCTGCAGTTCAATATCAGCTTCATCAAATATTAGAGTTCCACCTATGAACCACACAATTTTGAAATACAACACAAGGAAAATTATTATTCAATGCTATTTATTTAATTAGACTTAAAAATTTATTAAAATTAATTAAATTAGAAATTAATTAAAATTAAATCTGCTATCATTATGCATTTCACTTAACTTCAGCTATTAGGCAACATAAAATATAAAAACTTCAGAGAAGTCCCAGGAGTTGATAGAAAATGAAATCCCTAGGCAGATTGTTTTGATCATTGTTAGTTTCAGTGCGTTTAAAGAGTGCCCCTAAAATGAATTAAACTTCCATAAACACAAGGCCTCAAAATATAAATTAAGAACCAAAACAATTAAAATTAAAGAAAAGTATTTTTTTTTATAGAAATCATTATAATGCTGACATTACCAACAAACCATGAGAAACTCCTAACTCTGTGAAACAAAGGATTGCAGAATGGGAGGAGAGTGGGGAGATGGGGTAACTGGGCACAAGGAAGGCACTAAGGAGGGCACTTGATAGAATGAGCACCAGGTGTTATACTATATGTTGGCAAACTGAATTTAAATAAAATATTAAAAAAATACTGCTGACATTACCTCTGAACTTTTATCCCCTAATTTGCACTAGTAACACCTATGGCCTGATTGGCATTATTAAAGAATGTGCTAAGATATATTTTTATGAGACTGATGTAAATGTGTGAACAGTAAAATTCTACTTATCCAAAGGTCCAATAGTTAATAACTTCAAATAAATGAAACACTGCTATTATCACAGAAGTTAAAACCAAAACAAAATATAAAGGTCTTTGAGCAGCTAAAACCATTATGGCAAGGTTTATACATGAAAGCCCAAAGCATTTTACTCTTGCCAATCTATCTCTTTAACATGCAATTGTAACAGTTCTACTTAGTTAGTCTTCTATAGTAATAACAGAACATCAAGAAGCAGAGAGAACCCCAACTACAATGAAAGCAGGCTCAAAGGCAAAGGTGAGAATCACAACTGGCATCCAATGGGAGCTGGGAAGTCATTTAGTATAGAATTTAGCAAATCTCTATAATTTTATAACCCCTGGTACCCACTATGCCAGTTTTTTTCTAAATGTGATATTCCTTTCACTGTTGTGATCCACCACAAGTGCATAAGCATATGTGCATACTCATACATAATTAAAACAAAAGTTTCCTAAAACAACATATAACTTTAAATGATGCTTACCCATAAGAATGCAAGACATTCTGATATGTTCTATCCTATTTCATTAAAAGATTCTGGTTATGATACACTAAATATCTGCAAACCACATCAGATTCTAATGCTCCATTTAAAGAACACAGTACTCCACCTTGCATTAAAAACATCATACCACTATGGATGTTCATAATCATGAGTTTTAGTTAAATTTACTTCACAAAAATATACCATAGATAGAATCTAATAAGACTTTCAGAAATTTACCCTGAATAAGCAACATTTTCAGAATAGGTGTATTTTGATCCAGCAAAACTGTCTGTCCTTTTGTAATAACAACTAAAGACCCTTCCTCTGGGGGAGATTTTCCTCCCCATGAGAAGTTGGAGGACCAAGCATCAACATACAGGAAGTCAGGATCATCCTGTAATAAAACAGGAAAGACTTTTAAATTGAGAGTTATCAGAATTCTTCATTCAATTTCTCAAAAAAGAAATCTAAACCAGTAAACATTTCCATTAATAGTAAAGTATAATCTACTCTATGTTATAGCTGCCTATTGGTTTATTTCACAATAATAATAAAGTAAAAAATTAATTACCAATTATCTTGGAATCCAGATTAAATAAAAACTTGAAATCATAAAATGTTAGTAATAAGCAACAAAAATATGTTAACTTTAAATTTAGTATGGTTACATCTCAGTTATTTTTTGGAGACATTAACAAAGTAAAAAGTCCATTACCAATTACTTCATATCCCATAATGCCTTTCTATTTTTTATTTTTTTCCCTATTTTTTGTTGCTATGATTACCACATTCAACAGCACTTTTACCAGTTTGGCCATGCCAAGGCTTCTGATGTTGACATGCACTGGAGCCCACCCTGAAGGGCTATGGGCACTTGTCATACAGATGATATACGTCTTGTTGGAATATTCAACATTACATTTGGCTTCAGCTATGGTGATGAGAACATCTTGCACATTTTCACTGTAAAGAAAAAAGGGAGGAAACACCGTTGTTTTTTCTCAAATTTTTAGTTCCCACTGTCAAACCCTATAACTGATATGCATTATTGCAAAAATAATGATCTTACTCTCTGATCCACCAAAGTGCAGATTGACACTTTGTTCAGTAGTAAAACTTCAAAATATTTGTTGAGAAAAAAGTAAACAAAGGGATTAAGCAGCCAGGAAATAAAACTGTACAAATTAGCAGGCCTTCCAGTGTTGGAAGAAAACTGTCTGGGTTCAATTTATTGAGAGATTCTTTGTTAGTCACTAAACAGCTAATTTTTTAAGAGACTTTCAGGGATCCCTTTGTTTGTGTGATATTTTCACCACATTCAAAGACTTTAGAATTTAATATCCACGTTAAAATGCAAGTCCAAGGTCTTGAGAAATTATGTACTTGAGGAATTAAAATGGTCTTTTATGATTTAGATGAACTGAGGTTTTGAAGTCAGCCTTATCCACTTGAAGAATGATGACAGTGCAGTACATAAATTTGAGCCAAATAATGAATATGTTTAGGAAGAAGGAATCTGGCCAGCTACAATGAATGGATATGATGTATGAAGACATGTTTCATTGACCCAATGAAGCAGATCATGGTTGGTGATGAGATGGTGAGGGAAGCATAACAAGATGTGATTTATTCTTAGGATCTGACTAGGATTTGGGGCAAATTATTTAACCTCTCTAATTTCGGTTTCCTAACCATAAAATGGGATAAAAATATCTAAGAGGGTAAGGCAGGAAGTTTCCATGGGGTAAGAAGTGCCTGACATGAAGTACTGGATAAATGTTAGCTATTAGTACTATGATGTGCCTCACGCATGACTTCTGAGCAGATGGGTACACATTACATGACTATATTTAAGCACTGATCTTGCATATGAGAAAGCAGGAGTAATGGTGTGAGCTTGCATCTATGTGCTGATGTATGTGTATGTGAAGACAGTACCTGAAGCCTGATCCCGTGATTGTAAGTCTGGTGCCCCCTGCTGTACTGCCTCTCTTCGGATATATGTCGGAGATGAGTGGTGTCAGTGACATAGTATATGTAAAAGGAGTTGTGGAATGTGACAAATCCTTCCCATTGACCACACTCACTTCACACGTTTGCTCAGGTCCTCTGCCTAGGAGAAAAGGACTGAATTGAGAATAGTTGGGCCATCAGGCCTTTATTCATTTCCAAAACCCCCAAATACTTTCAATAACATCTTCCTTTTCCCGAAATCACTTCCAATATACACAGGCTATATGTCAAGTAATAAGGATCTCTAGCAATAGCCAAAAACATCACAAAGTTCATGCACATTATCAAAGGGAAAAAAACCCCTTAGATCCTTCCTTGGAGCCTCATACTGTAGACAATTTTGCAAACCTCCCTGTGTAGGGTTCCAGCCTATAGGATACAACATTGCGAATCAGAGCAGGAAAGGAGGAACTGCTAAGGCATGCATGCTGGTGACAGCTGGAAGCAAGGTAAGAGACAGAAATATCACAGACACCCAGCACAATAGTACAAAGAAGAAGCAGAGCTGGCATTAAGACAACCCCAAAGCCTTGACAAATCTTGACAGCACTGTTGCATTTTTTAAAAAAAATCAGCATATAAACTGATGTTGAAAGTATAAATAAGCTGATTCATAAAAATATTATATTTTCTTTAATATTCTTTTAGAAGCCAGAAAAGAGGGGCACCTGGGTGGCTCAGTTGGTTAAGCATCTTCCTTCGGCTCAAGTCATGATCCCAGGGTCCTGGGATCGAGCCCCACCCCAAGTCCCACATCCGGCTCCCTGTTCAGCAGCAAATCTGCTTCTCTCTCTGCCCCTCCCCACTCATGCCAGATATTTAAACTTCACAATAACTAAAGAATTAGGATTAATAATATCTCCATTTAATAAATGGACAAACTGAAACAGAGTTTAGTTACTTAGCTGATGTTGCATAGTAAGTGGTAAAATGAGATTTGGGGGCTCCTGAGAGCCCGGGATTTTAACCACTAAATGAAAATAAGTAAGAGTAATAATAACAGCAGCAAATCACATATCATGTCTCAGATATCATTCCATCTTCTCTACATACATTAAGTTATTAAACATTACAAAATCCTATAAAGTAAGTGAAGATGATTATTCTCACTGTACAGGGGAGGAAACACTGAGGCTTGGAGAAGTTAAAAAACCCATCCAAAGGCACAGCTTGGGTCTGAATTTTGGCAATGCATTACCAGGGTCTGCACTCATAACCGTTAGCTATCCTATCTTTAATGGAAACTAAGAGTTCAGTAGAAATTAAAAATATGTTCTCCATTTGGCATGCTCCATTTATGAGATAAATTAAAAAACCACAATTTATTATAAATAATTCAACCTAACCCAAATGTTATGAATCTTGAAAGACATACAAACCTAGAAACAAAGTTCTAAAGAAATTGTTTAAAATCAAGATGGTCATCAAGGTGATTCAATTGCTCCCCAAAACAAACACTTGGAAGAAGAAATTTAGACTCTGATTGCTTTAACATTAATTTCTCAAAAACTGCGATTCTTTTTTTCTGACTACTCACCATCATTGTGTGGAATTTTACATAATAGTGTTGTACAATCAGATTTCAGCCTGTCAATTGCGCATTCTGAGCCACACACTAATATAATTGAGGTTTCTGGATTAAACCCAGTGCCTGTCACAGTCATGGTCTGACCACCACCGAAACTTCCTAGTGAAGACATACAAAAGGGAAAAACAGCTAATGAAAAGAAAAAACTCCTCTCTGTATATATTTTAAAACCTGAATTGGAAGTAAGTTACACTAAATGAAACAATTCTTAAAATTGAAGTTACATATTGCATTATACTTTACTATATTATATTATACTATGTTATATTATGCTATATTAATGCAACAGAATCTCTTTTGATTATAGGATTCTAAAACTTTTACTGAATAAATGTTCCATCCAATCATTTATTTAAACTACTTCTAGGCGGGCACCTGGATGGCTAGTTGATTAAGCAGCTGCCTATGGCCCAGGTCATGATCCTGGGGTCCTGGGATCGAGGCCCACATCAGGCTGCCTGCTCAGTGGGGAGTTTGTTTCTATCTGTGTCCCTCCCCTCACTCATTCTCTCCCTCTCTTGCTTTGTCTCTCTTTCTCTCTTTCAAATAAATAAATAAAATCTTTAAAAAATAAACTACTTCTAGAAACTAAAATTTAAGAGAGATGTCAAAAAGAATTTCAGATTAGTCAAAACATGAATATAAAATTACTATTTAATTAGGACCACATCGGTTATACTTTCTTAAGGTGTTTAACCATTAAAATAATTTTCAAATTAAAAAATACTTAAGTATTCATAATTAGAGACTGTGATGTCTAAACATGATTTTATAAAAAAAATTCACATATAATCTGGACATTTTAAGTAGGATTAAATTTGAAGTTAATTATATAACAAAGAGAAATATAGGCAGTAAGTGAATATTTAGAGATGCTTAACTGATAGATATGCATGCTTATGTGATACATAAAAATATTTTTAATGTGTTATAGGAACTACAAGTTTTAGCAGTGTTTAAAGAATTTTTTTTTCTAAATAAGTGTTTACTGAAACAATAAAAATATTTGTAGGTTTCCGCAAATTCATGACTACCTTGGCTCGGATGAATATTCTGAATAGTAAGTGCGTACTCAAATACAACCGTGGACACAGCAAAGCCTTTTGTCTTACGATGCATCATAACAGGAAAAGTGCCACCAGCATGATCTCCAATGATACACTGCAATACACTATCATTGACCATGGTTACATTACATGGAGTGTTGTCTATCTTCACTGAAATTTCCAAGATATCAATTCCAAAGTTAGATCCAATGATTTGAATTTTGGTTCCTGGTGGACCTTAAAAAAAAAAAAAAAAAAGCAAACAATATATCTAAATTCTAGTAATTTTACATGCATTTAAAGATAAACCTGGGGATCCCTGGGTGGCTCAGCAGTTTAGCTCCTGCCTTCAGCCCAGGGCGTAATACTGGGGACCTGGGTTAGAATCCCACATCAGGATCCCTGCATGTGTCTCTGCCTCTCTCTCTCTCTTTCTCTCTGTGTTTCTCATAAATAAATAAATAAAATATTAAAAAAAGAAAAACCTAATTACTTCCATAAACAAGATGATATCTGGTATTTTAAAGCTAATATAAATATTAACAAAACACAAACTTTGGCTATACCATATGTTACGATCTATAGTCTACTTACTATAAGTTATCTCAGCATTCATTATTTTCCAGCCCTTTGGTCTGTTCCCCTGCATTGTTATTCTATTGCTATTGTTAATGATAATTCAGGTCAGTGGAGATGAGGGAAAAAGAGAAGAGAGATTTAGAATCAGGAAGTATGAATGTTTGAGCAGGGGTGGTGGGTTGGAGTATATTTTAGGGAAGGGGCTTACTATTTTTTTTTATTTTTAGTCCTTCCCGATATTGACAACTCTTTTGAGGATGATTTTTCTTAATTTAAATATTTTTGATATATATTGATAAATAGATTATGATAGGTAAATAATTAGATGTAAGATAGTAGAGCATTTTCTCATGTGCGTGTTGGCCATGTCTATGTCTTGCTCTGTGAGATTTCTGTTCATGTATTTTTCCCATTTCATGATTGGATTGTTTGTTTCTTTGGTGTTGAGTTAAATAAGTTCTTTATAGATCTTATTGGAAACTATAGATCTTATAGATCTTATTGGATATAGATCTTTATAGATCTCTTGGAAACTAGCCCTTTATCTGATATGTCATTTGCAAATATCTTCTAAATGAGAAAACTTGATGTATCAAAGGAAATTTCAATAGCAAATTTCCTAAAGAGAGAGAATACACCTTACCCAAACCTGACCACATTTTCTGGTAATGTAAGTTAAAAAAGACTTTAAAAGGCTAACATTAGTTCTTTATTAAAGTTGCCATTCTAAGTTACATTATACAAATGAACTTCTTTAATCTTCATGCATGAAGAATCTTTAATTCTACATGCATGTACCATGAGGTAGGTATGATACCAACCTCATGGTACATGCATGTATAAGGAAACTAATATTTAAAAATCTTGGTCCAACGTTGCATCACTGTAGAGTAGAAAAACTGAGATTTGAACCTAGGCATCAAGGCCATGTTCTCATCAAGACACTATAGCTAGCTCTCCAGAATTCATCATGTAGATGATAAGCATTCCAGCAGCTTAAATATGATCAGAAACACTATGGAATAATGACATAAAATTAGGAAGACATCTCAATCTATTCTTAGCTTAGAAAAATGAGTTATGCTAAATCACCAAGTAAATCTTATTTATAATATTTTTTTCCATCTGAATGAGCCAATTATCTCCTCAAAAAAACCCTTTTGAGTCAATAAGTTAGTATTAACTGTAGTTTCATGGAAATAAGAGATACAGAAAAACTCTCAATGTTTAGTAACCTACTTCTGAATTTAAACAGCTGTTTCCCATGCCGTATCAACATTAATGACATTAATTATTAATTTTAATTCATAGATATCCATCTATTTCTTCCTCATCTTGAAATATAGGTCAAATTAATGGATTTTGTTTCAAAATAGAAGTTGGAATTTGACTAAAAATTTTATCCCAAGAATGTGTAAAAAATAATCACAAAATTGAAACTACACTGAACTCAAATCCCATTTATTTATTGTGTTTAGTGGATTGTCTAAGAACACATTATTATTCCAATTAGACACTAATAAATATTGCTGGCAATACTGTATCGAGACAAACAAGAAAAGGAGGGTAGTGGAATACCTGTATTTGGGACAAGTTCTCTGAGAAGTGGAGTATCTTCCAAGGCATACGTAAATGACAGAGGTGGGTAAGCAACTTCATTAACAAAGATCTTCACACTGACCCTTCCAGCTGTTCCTGCTGGGGTACAGCAGTAGACTTCACTAGAGTTGACAGAAATAATTTCACAAGGTTCATACCCAACAGTGACTGTGGTGTTGCCTGGGTCGAAGCCATTTCCTGTGATCAGCAAAGTAGTTCCCCCAGCAATGCTGCCAGAAGTTGGTGTGACAGATGCTATGGCAGGGCTGCTAACAGTAAGGTTTCCCAGAGCCAAGCCTTTACTTCCTACCACAACACCAAGAGAATGGAGTCCAGCTGGGAGAGGACCCACAAGAACAGTGACATTATTTTCATTAACGTCCATAGCTCTGAACTGTTGGTTTCCAATGAACACAGCAATGTCCTCCAAGATAGTGCCAAAACCTTCTCCTTCAATAAGAACTTCTACAGGTCCTTTGATAAAGTTTGGAAAGACTCTTGTTACAAAAGCAGTAATGCTTTCTAAGTATGAAAAGGTGCAATTTCCCTGACACTGGGCAGGCACACCATGGATTAGAAGATCCACTTTCACAAGCTGTTGGGGAGCAGGAGATGTTTCACATTCAATGGCTGTATAATTTACTGATAGAACTTTACAGGGAAAATGACCCATGAAGACTTCTACACCTGCAGGAGAAGCTGCAAATCCAGAGCCTCTTACAGTCACTCTTGTCATTCCTGTAGTTGATCCTGCATTTGGCAACACCATGTTGATGTTTGGCAAAAGCACAAATCGCCTATCAAATTCACTAGACAGTGTATTGAGAGCAGTGCCCAGGTTGTAGACAGTTACTGTGACAATTTCCCTGATGCCAACATTCATTGAGTTTTGAGGGTCAATATGACATCTAATGGAATTGTCACTACTTTCTTCTACAATACAGGGGTAGTTACCAATTGTAACCTAAAAGTAAGATGAACATGGAAACAAGTCAATATATTACTTAGTGGGAACTTAAATTTTCTATTAACAAATAAATTTTAAAAATTTAATCTCATGCAAACTTATTTATTCATAAAATTAATTTGGGGGGCTGACTAAGGCATCTCTCAGATTAATCTTAAAACTAAATTATAACCATACATGAATTTTCATAGCTATATTATTCATAACAGTCAAAACATTGAAAACAATCTAAATGCCCATGATTGGTAAATGGATGAATACAATGTATATACTATATAATGGAATATTATTTAGCCATAAAAAGAAGTGAAGTACTGATAAACATGGAATAACGTGGATGAACCTTGAAAATACTATGTTTGGTGACTAAAACTGGTCACAAATGACCATATGTATTATTCTATTTATGAGAAAGATCCAGAATAGGCAAATCCATAAAGATGGAGGTAAATTAGGGCTGGGAGGATTGAGAAAATTGGGTGTAATGTCTAAGGGTTAGGAATTCCTTTCTGAGGTAATAAAAATGTTCTAAAATTGAGTGTGGTGGTGGGACACCTGGGTGGCTCAGTGGTTTAGCATCAGCCTTCCGCTCAGGGCATGATCCCAAGTCCCAGGGATTGAATCCCACATTGGGTTCCCTGTGGAGAGCCTGTTTCTCCCTCTCGCTGTAGCTCTGCCTCTCTCTGTGTGTCTGTCATGACTAAATAAATAAAATCTTTAAAAAAAATTGAGTGTGGTGAGTGTGGTGATTGAATATCATAAAATTCAACTCTGTGAATATACTAAAAGCTATTGAATTATGTGCCTTAAATGCATGAATCTTACAGTATATGAATTATATTATAATAAAGCTGTTAGAAATTAAATTATGAGGTTATGGATAAAACATTTTCCTTTTATTGAGTATATGGTAGTAAGAAGGAGATCTTTACATTCTTACCTTATTAGCACATGTGAGATTACTGAAGCCACGTCCGGTAATTGTTATCAATTCATTTTGTGTTCCAGCAGATGGACTAATGTTGTTTATAAATGGTGAAAAACAACTTGAAAGCTCAAAGACCAATCTGTCTGAATTTTTAACCCTGGTATTGTTTGGGCCACACAAGGGTTCTGTTGCTAGGCATCCTGCCACAGAGCTCCCCAAGTGCAAATCCACAGGTCCTTTAGGCAAAAGAACTGCCTGTAAGTCATGGATAATATTCTAAAACAAGAACTGTTTTCAGACTGCATTACTCTTTATTTTAATGGTGGTGGTTTATATGCCATTAAAATTTTTTTTGTTTTATTTTAATTACAAGAGGTACTCAGGCAGTACAAAGTTAAATTAAAGACCTAGACAAAGGTGGCATAGTGAAGAATGAAGAGTGAATATAAAATTATTTTTCAATTTGTCTAAGGCCAAGTCCTATGGGGACAACAAAACAATAACATCATCTCACATTTTGATATATCTTGGGGCACACTTCTTCACGCTACATCTCATTTGAGGCACAGAAGAATTCTGGGAGAATGGCAGGGCAATATTAACATGGGCCTCATTTTACAGAATAAATTCCAGCCTCAGAACTGTCCAGATCTACGCAAGGTCATGCGGCTGGTCAGAGACAGAAAGAGGGTAATCTGCTTCCTACTCCAAAAAGGTCACATATACCCTATGTCACTGGAGTAACTGGGTTTCCATCTTTAACCCTCTTACCCTGAGCATATGTGGCTTCAGTGCTACCTACAAACAGGTGCAGAGGAATGTGCCTGGTTTCAGCTGGTAAAACATTAATGACTCCTTGAAGAAAAATGGAGCGAGCCTCATCAACATATCCACTGCTATAATAATGGATTCCAGGTGAAGTAAATTGGTAAGAAAATGAACCTGCCATAAAATAAGATTGTACATAATAAATACAAGCAATTAATGCACCCTCCAAAAGAAATTTCAAGTGATCATTCACACATGCAGATGACAGGATTCTTATTTTTCATGCACGTGATGTTTCAACAGTAAGTAGTAAAGAAATGACTCACTACTTATAAAAGAACTATCTTCTATAATGAAATACATTCCAGAAGACAAGATCCAGCATTAATTTTTCTAGACAACCAGGTCAAGTCTAGCATAACTTACCACATTTTAAAGAAAAATTCAACATGCAGTGAAAAATGAACAATACTTTGCATTCATGAGAAGTTGAAACTGCTACATATGTATAGAACAAGACATACAGTCTAAAAGGCACGCTTTACACTGAATTGTCCTAGGAGAAATAATGATTTGCTGATTCCAATCAACAGAAGTTCATTTACTTGCAACCTGGTCAGTATGATTAAAACGCTCCAATTTTCTTTATATTTTGCTTATTTAAGATTTTTTAAATCAGCTGATTATTCCAGAATGAATAAAGATGTTTCTGAATCAGAACTCATCTCTGACATATAAAATACCTTGCTTACATTCATTTATAATATTTTTATAAATTTGTAATATTTTTACTACAGCAATAAATGTCAACTAAATTATTTGTGTATTCACATATATTTATGCAAAGGTATTTTAAATCTAAACAATATATTTTTATTATATCTAGGAAAAAGCAGCGTGACACAAAAATGCAACAAAGTTGAAACATACCTGATGCAGATTTTTCTCTGCCATTTGTAAATCCTTTGCCATCATAAATTACACTTCCAGGACTGGATACAGAGAAAACCTTATATCCTATTCCCCTAAGAAATGGATGTGCTTGCCAATGCCATATCACTGTGTCTCCCACAGATACATTTAAGACTGATGGTGACCAGCCATAACCTAATCCATGTACTGGAAGCAAGAATGGAGGCATATTTAAGGAAAAAAAAGTAAAAATTCTTAATTATCTTTGAAAGTATTGTATTTTAAAATTTTTATGTGCATAATTTAAACATGTAACAAAAATAAACAGAAATAATGGAAAGAAAGAAAATAGAAGCTAAGGGAAAAAATAAACCACATGGGACACCTAGATAGCTCAGTCAGTTAAGTGTCTGCCTTCAGCTCAGGTCATAATCCTGGGGTCCTGGGATCCAGCCCCACATCAGGCTCCCTGCTCAGCAGGGAGTCTTTCTCTCCCTCTCTCTCTGTGTGCACGCGCACTTGCTCGCTTTCTCTCTCTCTCTCTCTCTCTCAATAAATAAATAAATAGGTGAATATTTTTTTAAAAGTTAAAAAAAATATTTTCTCTCTCCTTCTACCCCCTGCTCATGTTCTCTTTATAATAAATAAAACCTTAAAAAAAACTACACACCTCCAAAACTGATGATATCAAGAGATAATTTGAAAAAAAAATCAGAAAGTCAATAAACAAGATGTTCAGAAATATCACATGGAATATTTTTTAAAGTTATGATCAGGGATGCCTGGATGGCTCAATGGTTGAGCAACTGCCTTTGGCTCAGGGAGTGATCCTGGTGTCCCAGGATCGAGCCTACAACAGACTTTCTGCATAGAGCCTGCTTCTCCTTCTGCCTATGTCTCTGCCTCTTTCTCTCTGTGTCTTTCATGAATAAATAAATAATATATTTTTAAAAAATTTTTTTTATTTATTCATTCATGAGAGACACAGAGAGAGAGAGAGAGAGAGAGGCAGAAACACAGGCAGAGAGAGAAGCAAGCTCCATGCAGGGAGCCTGATGTGGGACTCGATCCTGGGTCTCCAGGACCATGCCCTGGGCCGAAGGCAGGACCAAACTGCCGGGCCACCTGGGCTGCCCAAATAAATAAAATATTTAAAAAAATAAAGTTATGATCAATTCTTTAAACATAAGAATTTTCTCAGGCATTGAGACATGCAAAAATCTATATAATTTCAACTTGAATATTTATTTAGAAACCCCATGGCCAATAACAAATCATCATAACTCATGAGGTTCTGTACTGCAGTAAAACTTAATAGCAATTCCTCAACTTGCCAATTGCAAGTCTATCCTTATAGACTCAAGACTCAAGTCCACCACTGATTCATTCTATATTTTGCTCCCTATGTCAAGGTGGTAAATTAGAGACAAACTATTGACAAATTATGGAGAGAAATAGCAATACTTTTTTGTCTGAATACTTTGAAGTATTAAATAAATAAAAATCAAATCAATTTCAGGATGAAGTGCTCCCATTATTTACAATTTGTAAACGTTGGCTAATACCTGAATCTTCTCCAGTGTTGGTAATCCTGAATGTACTCCCTGTTGAATGAAGAATACATTTTATGACATTTTCTGATGATGAAGTCACATCACAATGGAAGGACCCTAGAAAGAAAAAAGATGGGGGAAAACATTTTCTCAAATACTTTTTGTAAAATAGAGAGATTTAGTATAATTAGTGAATAGTTAAGGCCCTCGAAAAGCTCCACACTATTTTGCAGAATCTTTGATACTTTTCTGATAGTTATATTGAGTACTGATTATTTTTAGAACAGAGACCTTCACTTTTTAGTCTTTTATACACATTAAACATAAAATATTTACTTATTGAAATCAAAATCAGTTATTCAATTTCTCTTTACTACCTTAACCAATCATCTTTTATATGCTAATAGCAAATTAAAGTTTCCACGATTGAGAGTATTTGTGTAATAACTCACCTCTAAGCACATCTTTTCAAGTGAAAAAGATGATAACACCCTCTGTGAGGGTATTCTTACCCTAAAAGCACAGTGTTTTCAGTTGGTATCGTGCTAAATCCCAAACCTATTATAGTGATTTCAGTTCCACCATATAAAGAGCCTCTCTGTGGAAACATGGCAGTCACTTCCAAAATATACTGTATAGAAGCACTCAACTTGTCTCTGAAAAAGAAAAATTGATAGATGCTTCAACAAGCTTTCCATGAGGTTCTATTGCTAAACCTTTTTTTAAATTTTTTATTTATTTATTTATTTTTTTGCTAAACTCTTAAGAATATGATTCATTTAGGAAGTGGAAGTAGTTGAATATTTAATTAGACAATACTTGTTTAAACTAGATAATCTGACAATTATCATGACCTTAATTTGGTTGGATGGTCTGTGTGTGTGTATAATAACATATGTAGTATATGTAATAATGTGCTAAATAATAATAATAATAATAATAATAATATATAATAATAGTTTTCCCTAACACAGAAAATTAAGTTTCTGAGAATCCCATGGCAAGAATAATTTGAGATGGAGGATCTTAAAATATTATGAGAAAGATATGGTTATGAGAACTGAGGTCACAAGAAATATATGATGTCCTTTAAAATATTTTATATATTCATTAGAGTAAAACATAAAGGCAGCATTATCTATAAGAGAATAGAAATGAAATTCCATACATTTTATATAAGAAATAAAAGTTTTATGCAACTAATTTGAACTTATTATTCTATGTATGTTGGAAACTTGTCATGATCTTCCTTCCCACTATTTCAATGAGAGAGTTTTAAACTTCTTTTGCTTTATTATAGACAATGTGTCTGCTGAGAGGTCATCAGAATGTGCAGTGCTTTTCTGGTTTGTTATAGAGTAGACTCCTACAGCCCAGCTCTCACCATGAATAAAATGAGCCTTTGTGTTAACTTTTATTTCACTTCCTCAGCATAACTGGATTTATATTTTTTGAACTGTCACTGAAATATCCAGTTTTGTATGCTGTCAATTCTGCTCATTAACTCCATCATGCCAAAGCACAAACCAGCAGCTCTTCTAGAACTCCTATGAACTCTGCCCTGTGAATCAATGAGGGGATGTAGTTCTGGAGTTCATATTTACTGTTGCTCATCTTCCTTCACCTCAAGATTCTGCTGCAATAATCTCTCTTCCTATCCTGACATCAAGATTTTTTTTAATCCCTAAATTTCAGTTTCCTTTTTTTTCTAAGTATTCTGAACCAGTACTTCCCTTATGCTAGACCTAAAATTTTACAAAAATTTTAACAAACAGCTTCTGGGAAGAAAACACTGAATAGTTACATAAAGGAAACAGCTAGAGAAGGATTCTCTCCATCCTCTCCTTTATGGTCAGCTCCTACACATTTCTTGGTTTAATTGTCACCTTTTAGAGAACAGTTTCCTGTACCTCAGGAAAAGTTACATGTATGTATCAATTTAAGGGTCACTTGTATCTAGTGACTAGCATACTAGTATATGCTCCTAAGACCTGCTATCTCTTACTCATAGCCCTTTTCACACTTATAATTAAGTTATTGATGTAATCTTCTGTTTGGAATCTGCCTCCCCAACAAAACTGTGGGCATTACTAACAGTGGAGGAAGGTCCCTCTTATTCTCCCTGGCAAACCCAGCACTGAGCAAGTATCTGCCCCTTACTAATGGGTCGATAAGTATTTCCAGAATGAATGAAAATTATGTGATATGTACATAAATGTAGTTCCACAAAGAATCTTACAACCTAATCTGAATGGAATTGGTCTCAAAACTGAACACGTATTTGTTCTGTAGGAGATAGTCTCAGAACATCTTGTAAAAGGAGGTATACAGATAGGTGAAAAAAGCAGCTGAAATTTTATAAAGATAATGACTATTTCTTTTCTCATCCCCAAACCATTAGCCCCCTGTGTTCCACGGTCATTATTATACCTTGTTGATGCAAAGCCCCAGTTTCTGACTTCTACATAGATATCATGTTTTCCAGGAGACAACTTGGGCAAAAGACATCTAATATCTGTGAAGTTCCATTGAAAAATCCGGCAGGGTTTTCCTCCAACATATACCTCCACATTTTGTGCAGTTTCACTTCCAAAGTTATAACCCTTAATTGTTAAATTAACGTCTCCTATTATTTTAAAAGAGAACAAAAGTTTTACAAGAAGATTCAACTTATTATGTGGCATCAAATTCACATATTAAGTAAACCAACTTGCTTCTTATCTTTTATTGGATTTAGGAAATACTAATGTTTGCAGAGACAAAAGAAAAGTCAGTGAAAGAATTGATAGAATTCAATAGAATTGAATTGATTCTTGATAGAATTCAAGAATTGATAGAATTGATTGCCATGTAGAGATAAAATTCATATTCAATTGTTTCACAGGGAAAAAAGATGGCAAAGTGCTTTCTAAAAAATGTATTTTTTTCTCTTTACACATGTTCAAAGTGAAATAATAAATAGACTAATCTATGCTTAAAAAAATAAAACTTGTGGCTGGTTTTACTTTAAGAAACAACTGCAGAAGAAACCATGCTTCAAAAACCTTTCTAGAAATAGTTTACATTTGGGGCGCCTGGGAGGCTCAGTGGTTAAGCATCTGCCTTTTGCTCAGGTCATGGTCCCAGGGTCCTGGGATTCGAGTCCCACATTGGGCTCCCTGCAGGGAGCCTGCTTCTCCCTCTGCCTATGATTCTGCCTCTCTCTGTGTCTCTCATGAATCAATAAACAAAATCTTGAAAAAAATAGTTTACATTTATCTATGTGATTTATATATATCTTACATTTATATATACACACATATACATGTATCTTTTGTATATATACCTTATATATATCAAATGATCTTACTGAAATTTTTCTTACCTTGTATTGTTCGAACTTTTGGACTAAAATCAGTTATAACTGGAGTCTGTAAACAATTATAACTATAAGCATCCTTTGCTGTGGCTCGAAATCCATTGGTAATAACTGAAATATCAACTGTACCCTCAATTCTCTGAAATAAGAAGAAAAAAATGAAACAATTAAAAAAATTGAATCATTGAAATGAAGAAATTTGATAGCTAAAAACAAATAGAATTATTCAAAATAAACTGCTGAAGATGTTTAGTTTCAAAGTCATGAATCAATAATCAGTTTTCAGATATTCAGAAAGCTATAGTGTCCAATGTAAGCTACATGCTTTAATTTTTTAGATAAAGGCATATGCTATAGCAGTTTTGAGGATGTTTATGACCAATTTAAATGCATCCATATTATTGGGTTCGTAAGGGCTCTGCAATATAGTAAAGATTCTCTGGACAAGTGACTCAAATTGATAAAGCATTAAGATGCTAAAAGTTTTGACATTTTACTCTTAAAATACACTCAAATGTAATTTTTTATTCCTCTTTACTGACAAATCACATTATTATATCCTTTTGGCGACCTAGTTTCAGAATCCAAGACTAACATTTGGACTCCTAAGAAAAATGTTTAGTGCTTTTACTGATAGAGTATCTACACACTTCCCAATTAGGAAAAATGTTATTCCAACATGTATTATTTGCTCAATATGTACTCAGCATTTAAACGAATAATTTAAACAAAGTTTTCATTGACCATATCCTCCAGATTCTCATCATCATTCGGTCCAACACATGCTCAAATTTACTTTTCCTACAGATTTTAACTACATTATACCCACACTGAATCTGCTCAATTTTTTTTTTAATGTTACTTACTGGATTCAGCATCCTTTGCACATAATAAGCAAACAAGTACCTTGGTTTAAATTAGGAGACTATTTTTTAAGATAAAGAACAAAGATCATGCTAAGATGCAGTATTCCAAGAGGAATTTCATTTTTTTGTATCTGCTTTACTTATTTACTTGTTTATTCATCGTCAACAAACTGAAACTATAACACACTCAAAACATATATTCTTTTTTAAAAACAAAAAATGCCTAGATTTGCTTCTTTGAATTTTTTTTAGACTGTCTGTTAGTACTGAATTTTTTTCATCCTTGGATTTACCTGGTCAACTCTCATTCATCCCTCAAGTTCTGATAGCCCATCAATTTTTCTGTGAAACTCTTTTTGACAGCCTCTCCTCACTATATTTTATTTTGCCTTTGTATCACGTTGTTTAACATGGGTTCATGTGTCTGTCTTTCTAATTGGTATGTGTATATAAGTATGTGTATATAATGCTTCATATTAGGGTCTTAGCAGAAAGATGTAGAAGAAATAATCGTTAGGGAACAACACTGTAATGCTGCAGTTCCTACGTAAAAATGTCACTTGTTTAACCTACAGAGATGTTCATAAGTTTTCAGAAAAAAAACAAAACAAAACAAAACAAAAAAACAAAAAACAAAAAACTAAAATCAGATGCCTTACCTTTGGTGTCCTGCAGGTTATCTTACTCAAATCCCTTTTAATCACATTGCAGGTTTCATTTCCAACTAATGCCTTTGAATTTTCATTAAAGCCAAATCCAGATAGAGTCAAAAGAGTACCACCTTCATGAAGAAACAACAATAATAGACCAACAATAACAAAAGGAAACTTCAGCAACTAACTCATCATTCAATAATGTTCTAGTCATCCAAGAGACAGGTTGGCAAATAGACCAAGGACCAGACTTGAGATGTATATAATCACCACCACATAACAGAGCCTGAGTTCTGAAGTCTGGAACCATCAAGGAACTGGGCTAAGTGATTTAATGAAATAAGCAGATTTGTAACCGCCATTTGCTTTGGGGTATCACTAGCAGCAACTGCTATCTATTTTCTACAGTGTCTTCATCCTCAAGAGAAACTATGCTTTTTCTATATGCTCAACCATTCTGTGGGTGTGAAAGTGAATTAAGACTCTTCCCAAATTACACATTTTAATATTTCTAAGTAAAAGGAACTAAGAAAAATCCCAACAAAACAAAAATAAAATAAAGTAAGATGAAAACACACTGAAGAGATTAAGACCAAAACAAAAATCCAAAACTAAGCATGGTCAAACAAAGGCAAAGGAAATGAAGCAGGACAGGAAAAATGTGTTATTTTCTTTCCATCTTCTGCGTCAGCTTTCCTTTCCCCGATTTGTTCCTAGAACTTTTTCTGGGTCAAGTAGCTCCATTGAGACTGTGGTTACAAATGGAGCAGCTGGTAAGCAGAATAATAACTAATAAATCTTATCTTGACATAATTGATGAGCTTGTTATAGAAACATGTAATAATTGATGATATTAATTCAATAACCTAAGATGTAAGTATAAGCAGTCACCCTGACTTGTGCTTCACAAGAAACAAAAGAATTAGTTAGCCATTTAATCACCCTGCCTTCCAAAAGGGGAGTCTCCTTTGTTCTATATGAGGGAGGTTTGGGTTCCTCTCCCTCCATTCTGTTCTAGAAACAGTACAATGAAATGATGGAGATGTATGCAATTTTCTTTGTTTAGAACAATTAACTATTACCTGCCAGGCTTCCAGAAGCAGGCCAGATGTGTGAGATCCGATTCTGATAAATGAAGTAGAATACTTCACCCTCTACATTCCGTGCTAGTCCAACATCAGCTACAGACACAGCAACTGGGAAACGTCCAGCACTTCCATTCAGAATCTGGCACTTGATCTCACTTTCTTGTAATAAAAAAAAAAAATACAATAAATCAAATATTTTTATAAGATAAAATTACTGAAATTTTATGTTTGCAAATATAAACACTGGTCTTCATTTTTGTATGCCAGGAAATGTATCTAAGGAAAACTACTCATATATTAATGGGGCAGAAATCTTTACAAGCTATTTGATGTTATGAATCAGAAACTGTTAGAAAAAAGCTAGATGAAAAAAAAAAGCAAAGTGAAAAATTTGCTCCTTATTTCTACTGTGGTCGAGAGAGAAAGAGAGAGAGAGAGAGAGAGAGAAAGAAAGAGAGAAAGGTTATTGTAATAATAATTTAAAAGTCCTAATCTGTCAAATCAGTTTTATCAGTAATTCTAAAACTGTTGATTCAATATATGATTCATGTCCAAAGCTAAATAAAATATCAAGTTTCATCAAGAAAGGTGATCAAAACCTAAATTAAAGCCTATCCTTCATACTACATTTAGAACAGTCTATGTGCATTTATAATACAGGTGCATTATTGACTTAGATCTCAAGAATGCATAGAGTATGTGAACTAAAAACAAATTATATGGAAGGTGAATTTGCTTATGTAATTCCAACCTATTAAAATTAAGGAAAACACCTAGGATCATGAAAGATAATTTCTAGGGAAAGAAATAAATATGGCTTTCACTTTTCAAGAATAGAAATTGTGAATAATCTTGAAATTCTGTGTTAAGGGATACAGATAATAGGAGTCAGGGAAGATGGCCATATCCTTTTGCTGCATTACTAATGTGATACTGTCAAAGCATAAGGAGAAGGATGCCAGAGTGGCAGCTTATATTTTTCTGTCCCAGAGACATACCAAAGAAAGATAGTAGCTTCTATATAACACTTTATGAGGGTAAAAGAACAAAAGTCAACTGCTATGAGATAGACACTGTGCAACAGTGAAAGAATTAGTTTGTGGTCATAACCAAAGATCTACAAGATAATGCACTTACCCAGAGAAGTCTGCCTATTTCATGCCCCCATAGGGTATTCTATAGGAGGATTACTGTAATACTGCTCTTTGATTCTACTTTCTCTTAGAGAAAAACAATTAGATGTAATAATAATAATTTTACAAAGGACTTACCATCCACAGAAAGAAGAGAGCAACCCATTGGTCCAACTGAAACTGATACAGCGGAATTGGGAGAAAATCCAGAGCCTAATATGGTTAGAATTGTGGTTTCTTCATAGGACCCTGAAAATGACCAATTTAAAAAAAACAGTATTAAAATGAAAAAAAAATACAGAATCTGTTCTTATGAAATCAAATGTTTTGCAGAGAAAAATAAGCCTATCTTCCAAAGGCTACAAACAATAAGCCTATAAGCAACCAGGGAAAAGATAGACACGTATTTACCAGTGGTAAACTTTTTCCACTGAATTGTTCTGCATTGTTTCATATTTTAACTCTATGTTGAGAGAGATTAGCAGAATTACCTGACTGAAGTATGGAATGACATAAGGAGAATTATTGTCATGACAAATTAAACAGGCATCTCTATATGATAATTTATACTATGACAGAACTGCCATCACAAATTCATGAGAAAAGGAATAACTGCACAAAATGTGTTGTGGGCACTTCCCACTTGTGATAAAATAAGATTCCTCTATCTAGGGTGACACACATCCTAAAGTGCCTGAAATATTACCAGGGTACACCGACTGTCTCAATACCTTATACAGAAAGTTTTTACACTCACTCTAGTGTCCAGATTTGATCCATAAATGATATAGTCACCCTGGTTATATAGCATCACATACAACATGGATTCTACATGGGCTTAAATGGCTAAGAATGAAAAATGTGGAACTCTAGAATTTTAGTAGAAAACATAATCAAACAACTTTAATGTATAGGTGGGTTTCTTAAATAAGATTAAAAAGCCATGGTTAACCATAGAGGAAAAGATAAATAAATTGGAATATATCAACGATTTAAATGTTTCCATGAGCACGATACTAAAACAAAGTGCAGGTGACATAGTGGGGGTAGACATGTGCAAAGATTGGTAAACATATTATGTAATACGCAGCTATAAGTCAATAGAAAAGAGACAATCTGATAAATGGATACAGGATGTCAATAACAATTTGCAGAAGAAATCATGCAAATGTCCAGGAAGCAGATGAGAGGATCACATGCATTACTCATAAGGGAATAGACAAAATAAGACGAGGATGAGATAACCCCTTTTACCCATCAGATTGACCAAAATTAGGAAACTGATGATACCAAATATTGACAAGGATGTGGAGAATATGGCACTCTCATACCTACTGCAAGTACAGGCACTCTGGGGAGCAATTTGGTCATCTAATAAACTGAATACACGTTCACTCGTTTCTTATTCAGCAATTCTCTCTGGGCATATACCCTAAAGAAGCTCTAGTATGTATACAATAGATTTGTGCAACAAAGCTCAATATGGTTATGTGTAAAAACAAAAAAATACAAACAATCTAAATGTCAATCAATAGAGATGAAAATAGATATATTCATGAAATATTTTTAAATGATGAATTAGACATGCATAAAACCATATAAATATTTCTCAAAATGAATGTTGAATGACAAAAGTCAGATACAAATGATATTTACAATGTAACATCTCTGATACTTACATTTCAACATCTCTTCCATAAGCTTAAAAAAACTGGCAAAATTACCATATGTGCATGTTATATACAAAAGGTATTAAAAATGGCATGAAAGAATACACACAAAATTAATTATTGTGACTGCCTCTGGGGAGATTTTAGACACTAGAAGAAGAAATTGTGCCTCGAGAGGACCTGAGCTATTCCTATAATATTTCCTTTCTTATATTGATGATAGGAAGTAAACATGACAAAATGTTAACAGTGCTAATTTTCAATGAAAGAATATAGGTGTTTTTATAGCATTATTAATCTTTTAATTATTTTTAAATTTATCAAAATATGGCAAAAGGCAATTTGGATTAATTATTTTGAGTAAGAAACAATTTTTTCAGGAAGTACATAAAAAATTGAAATTCATTACAAAATACAAGGATAGAAAATGTAAAAATGTAAATACTGAAGGACCACAACCAAATGAAAGTTAATCAAATTCTTATTTTTGATAGCTCTGACCCCATGTGACATGAATTGTCCCAAAGTAATATCATTAATGTAAAAAAGTCTGAAGAATCTATTCTTCAGACACAGAGATGTGCGGTTTTTAAAATTTCCCGGTTTTCCCTGATATATAATTAGCAGATGAATTTTCCTACTAGCCAAGATCAGATCTGTGATTATAGTAGCTGAGCTCATCTTTCTGACTGAAACCACAAGCCACTCCCAGCAATCCTTAGACCTGCTATGCTATTTACTTCAGCACCTGGGAGCTCAGACACAAATCGTAACCATGCTTTTTAAAGTAACAACATATTATGAAGATATGGTACAATGTGTTACCCAAGACTGAGTTCTTGGCAATAATTTTTCTCTCCAGTTCTCAAGTCTAGGACCTAATTATTTTCTTTTACTAAACAGCAGCTGTCTCATTACCAACCTTCTAGTACTAAATCTCCTAGAAGTGGTCTCATATGATGAAAGATTCCCATTAATACCCCAGCAAGCGGCCTTTCACAAAAATGCCTTATCAGAGTGAAATTTTAGATACTGATTCCAATGTGGTGAAACTAAAGAAGTAGAAGGCTGAGGAGTCCATCTTCAAATGTGATTTTTTTATTCAAAAATAAGTAATGAATGCTCTGTCCACAGCTTTCTGATCTGATAGATTTTTTTTTAACTCTGTAGAAATAACTGCTTGCCTGAGTCGGTGAAACTAGTATATTAAAAAATCATTATGAGTTTACATTTTTGCTAGTTGTCTTCCATCTTCTACTCCAAGCTAAAAAGCAGGAGATTACCTTGAGATGGGCTGATGGCCCGGACTAATGGAGTGGCCACGGCATCCCATGTAAACCCACAGTCACCTGAACATTTAGCTGGAATTCCATTGACATAGACTTCAACCTTCAAATAAAGAAACACACACACACAGAGAGAGAACAAAGGTAGCATGGCTAAGGAGAATATGCATAGGATTTAAACAAATGATGGAATTTTGTTTGTTTGCTTGTTTGCTTATAAAAATTATTCTATTCTATTTAAACTTTTTCTGCTTTGACCATTCATTCATTCATTCAGCAAATGTGCCTTCTATGCAAAGACACAGTTGTAAAATACAGTAAAATATCATTAAACACAACCAATGACATCCCTGCTGTCACTTGATTTATGTCCTAGTGGGAAAGAGACAGTTTCACAACACTATACATTTTTTAAAAAGATTTTATTTACTTATTTGAGAGAGAGCACTGTGAGACAGCACGAATGGGGCACATGGAGTGGAAGAGGGACAAGCCCACTCCCACTGAGCAGGGAGCCCCCAGTTCGGGGCTATCCTAGGACTCCAAGATCATGACCTGAGTCAAAGGTAGATGCTCAACTCATACTGAGCCACCCAGGTGCCCCAAGACTACAATTTTTTTTTTTTAAAGTAAATACATACAATTCACCTAGTGGTGAATAGTGCTATGAAGGAAAATAAAGGCTGCTCTTGAGAAAGTCCTCTGACCTCTTACATATTAATTTCCTCATCATTAAAGTAGTAATATTAATAATTACTTCACAGAATGACGTAAAAATTAAATGAAAGAATACATTTTCAAATTCTAACAGGCAATAGCAAAGTTTATAGATCTATGCTTTTATCATAAGGAAGATAATTTTCCCAAAAGTCACAAAATAATATTGAGTTAATCAACTATTGACACAAATATTCACAGGAAAATAAAGACACCATCTCTGCTGTTTAACTGGTCTTTAATGTATTAGAAAGTAGTTACACACTTAAAATTATGTTAAATGTCATGAGGAAAGTTTCAAGAATACCTGTGGCTGTTGGCTGGGTGTACGAAGTAGGTCTCCAAGTATACGTTGTCTGAATAAGCCACCTTCCTTTATCTTCATAACTGTCATATTAGCCTTTTCTCCAATAACATGGGAATCATTAATCTATTGTTACACAAAATTATTTTACTAGAAAGGCCATGATAAATATGACCACATTAGTTTTTTTTTTAATTAAGCAAGGTTGAAAGTGAATAAAAGCTAAGGATAAAAAAAAAAACATTCTATAACATTTTAGTCATATTTTTGGAAGGAGCCTCTTACAAGTAAGCATAATATACCCCCAATAAAATAACACTAATATTATTGCCTTATCATATATTGCACCGATTACAAGTTAAATTGAATGACTGAAATTAACCTGAAATTTTAAAATAAAATATGTCTCAGGAAAATGATTTTACTAAATTTTATTTTCTCAGAAAGTTCTTTGCTTTTTCTGAATATCACCACTTTGACAAATGACTGTTGAATAGTTGAATTTATTTATTCCTTTTTCTAGAGAGTTAACTTTTCTCTTTTAGCATGTTTTACCCCTGCCCATCCTGGTTTTTCATCCACTTGTGGAATTATGTTTTTTGCCAATAATAAAAATGAATCAAATAAAATCAATATGTACAATTTGGTCAATCCAAAATCCCTCTGCCAATATGGTAGGCTTCTGATACATACGGCACCTAGCAAAGAGATAGGAGTCTCCATGTTGGGCCTCATGGGTTGCGAAGTGGTGATGAGAAGCAGAAATGATGAGCAAGCAGAGGAGACTGGTCAGGAAAGAGACAAGGAGATAAATGCACAGATACCAGCAGAGATAACAAGAGGAAGACCAGTCATTAGAGCTGCTCAGCTACAGAATCTTCTAATTCTAGTTTTAAATGATACATTTTCTTAAAGAACTTCCATATCTTTATGATTGTTACTATTTTGCACATCCATAGTCTATGTGTGGACATTATACACTACATTTATATACTTTTTTTCCTTTCTCTTTCCCTCTTTTTTTTTCCCATAGTGGCTTCATAAGTAAACCATTGCATTTTTTCTACCTTATGTTATGGACATCTTTCCAGGTGAATATCCATGGGTCTACCTATGGCTGCATGACAGTCATGCTAAAGTTGTGGCATTTTAACAACCATTCTTCTATTGATGGGGATAGGTTCCTAGGTTTTTACTATTATAAATACTGTTGCAGTGACTACTTTTGTGCCTATATCACTTCATATTTGTGTTATTATTTTAGTAGTATAGAGTTTAATAGCTGAAATTGCTAAATCAGAAGGTATCTATATTCGGACTCTACTATATAATCCCCCAAGTCATATGAATTGACTTTCTCACTAAAACAGTGCATGAGAGAGACTCTTTCCTCACACTCTGTCACTTGAAAGCATCTTCTTAATATTTGACAATCTGAGCCCCTAGACTCCTCTAGACTCCTGTCTTTCACATACTTTGGGCCCAACCTCCCCACCTCCTCCACACTCTAAGCAAAGGTAGTTAGATGACAACTTAACATGTGACTCCCTTGTGAACTTTAAAAGATCACCTTTAGAACCAGAATAGTATCCAAGGCCCCAGAATACAGCTCTAATGGATGGTGGTAGAATTATAGACAGCAACAGTGATTATACTTGGTCCCCCCATAAAGTATACCCAGATTTAGTCCCGAGACAGGCCCTGCCTGGACTCCTCCTGCTCCTGTCAAGAGTCTTCTTTTTTTTTTTAATTTTTATTTATTTATGATAGTCACAGAGAGAGAGAGAGAGAGAGAGAGAGAGAGAGGCAGAGACACAGGCAGAGGGAGAAGCAGGCTCCATGCACCGAGAGCCCGATGTGGGATTCGATCCCAGGTCTCCAGGATCGCGCCCTGGGCCAAAGGCAGGCGCTAACCCGCTGCGCCACCCAGGGATCCCTGTCAAGAGTCTTCTAACACATATTCCTGGACTCTTTCCAGAGGGGACAGCAAATAAAGTACCAGTAGCAATTCTCCATGAAAGAGAACATCTCATCAACTTAATTTAGAACAATCTTCATCTCAATTTCCTTTTTTTATGTTTAATCTACAGTTTCCATTTTTTAAAATACAGAGAGTCTCAAATTCTTTTAAAAATGAGGCCAGGTGCATCAGAAAAGATGAATACCCACCATTTGCTTTGACATGGATGGAACTGGAGGGTATTATGCTGAGTGAAATAAATCAATTGGAGAAGGACAATCATCATATGGTTTCACTCATCCGAGGAATATCAGAAATAGTGAAAGGGATTTTATGGGAAAGGAGGGGAACTGAGTGGGAAAAATTAGAGACCATGAGAGACTCCTAACTCTGGGAAACAAAGGATCGTGGAAGGAGAGGTGGGTGGGGGGATAGGGTAACTGGGTGACAGGCACTAAGGAGGGCACTTGATGGGATGAGCACTGGGTATTATACTATACGTTGGCAAATTGAATTTAAATAAAAAAAATAAAAAATAAGTAAGTAAAATAAATAAATAAAAATAAATTTAAAAAATAAAGTAGGTAAAAAAATAAGCAAAAATTAAAAGAGAATAAAAATGAGGCTGGGTGAAAAATAAAATGAGGCATGGTGCAAATAAGCAAGCAACACACAGAAAAAAAAACAAAACTCGAGCCAATTGAAGGAACCTGTAGAAGATCTTGCTTTCCACATGAGCTTCTCCACTTGATGTTCCATGAATATCCAGCACAGGTTCCCTCACGTGTCACTGAGACTCGTCCAACTTTTTCTACACTCTGGAGAGCAAACTGTAATTCTGTAGCGGACACGGTGGCAGGAAGGCCTGCACACACAGAAAGACAGGAAATAGTATGAGTCAAAAATTCACAATTAAATTTCACCTTTAAAATATAGGAAATGTGTACTGTGGATTATCACTTGTAAGCCAACTGTCCTCCTCCAATACAGTAAAAATGAAATTTATATCTTTTTTATGCCAAGAATTTATGTATCTCTTAGAAGCAAAAATTACATGGGTAATATAAGTCAGATTATATGGCTCAAATATTTTTATTTTTAATATTGATTAACTTTATAGACAACCTACAAGCCAAGGGTTATAAAAGAAAAACAAACTTTGGAAATATAACCTGTTATATCTGGAGAGGCGATGAAGAAAAAGTGAAAATGTAATTTGTTCTGAACAATTTAGCTTTACATTACTGACATAACCTCAACTATATAAATTATGTAGAGAAATCATATTAGAAAAAAATACACCAAAATGTTTATTATGTTTATTTAGATTGGCACCATCTAACTGATTTATATATATATCACATTCTGAACTTTTGCCATATACCTTTGAGGATGTGTCCATAAGCTTGAATGTCAAAGCTGCCACTAAGAGGTGGGGATGCAGCTTGAATTCTCTGAATACGAATCTTTGACTTCCCTGGCCAATTATTTCCTCTGTAAACAGACTCATTCTCTGTCTCGTTTGTGATGATCTAATTTCCAAAATAAATATTGATAAAATGATTAAACATAACAACAGCTAACATGATTTCTATTTCACCATCATACAATTCTGTGACATGACATAAATGAGCCTCAGGTATTTAAGATTCTTCAGAACATGAAGGAGTGTCACATAAATTAACACAGGCCATACCTACACAGCTGTGATAATGAGGCCAAAATCAACTCAGTCATCTGTGCAGCAATCAGCTGGAATCCCAGTAATACCTCATTAATTCAGAGCATACCCTTCATCACTCAACGAACAAATATTTATTGAACAGGCATTCCATTCAAGGTACAGTGCTAATCACCATAGGGCAGCAAAGAAACATTAAGTCTTAGCTATCAAAAAACAAAATCTTTTTTGGAGAAATAATACAACTATAAAACTAACAATATACGATAGTATAAAATCGGCATAGAGACTGATCCAGACTCAGGAGAAAAGCTTAATGTTGATTGGCAAATCAATTGCCAAAAGCAACACATGCTATGAAAATTCATAGATTGTGACTCTACTAGTCAAGTGATAGTCTCCTGCTTCTGATCCCTCACAGTTGTCTGTGAATTTTGTGGAATTGAAAACTATAAGCCTCATTGTCCACTGAAATGAATAAACATAATTGCCGAAAGACATATGCCAAGAATGTTCATAGCAGTTTTATTCATAATGTGCCAAATTGGAAATAAGGCAAAAGCTAATCAATAGGATGGTTAAATTGTGGTATATTCACATCATGGAATATGGTAAAGCAATGACAAAGAATGAACTATGGCTACATGCAAAAGAGAAATGTCATAATACCGAATAAAAGGAGCTAGATGCAAAGAGTACATACTAGTATTTATTGATACGAAGATTAAAAACAAGCAAAAGCAAAACTATTTATTGGTGGTATATGTCAAAAACAGTGGTTATCCAGGGGTGAAGAGTGAATAATATAGTGACAAGGGGAAGGCACAAGAAAGGCTCTTGGGGAGCTAATGATTTTCTTTGTCTTGATCTGAGTAGTGGTTACATGAGGGTATTTACTTTGTAAAAATTCATGGAATTCAGTGAGGTTGCAGGATGTAAGATGAACACAGAAACCAGTCACATTCCTACATACAAAAGCAAGCATATAGAAACAAAAATTAACAACACAGACCATTTACAATTCAAAGAAAATGAAATGCAGGGGGTCCTGGGTGGCTCAGTCGGTTAAGCTCAGGTCATGATCCCAGGGTCTTGGCTCCAAACCGCCAACCCCCCAGCCCCGCCCCACACCACATGGGGCTCCTTGCTCCACAGTTGAGTCTGCTTCTCCCTCTGCCCCTCTCCTCAGCTTGTGTTCTCTTTCTCCCCTCTGTGCTCAGGGCAGAGTTTGCTTGTCCCTCCCCCTCTGCTCCTTCCTCTGCTTGCACATACTCTCTCTGTATCTCTAAAATAAATAAAGTCTTTTAAAAAATTTAAATAAATAATTTAAAAAATAAAAAAAACCTTACAGTATTTAATACTGATCTTATTATAAATAACTCAAGCAGTACAAAAAATTGTTCAGATCCTTTTGAAATTGTGGAAAACTATCTTTTCCCTCACTGTACCAATTTTGATACAAGCAAAAAATGGTGTTTAGAACAGAAATTGATTATTTATTATTTTACTTTTTTTTTTTTTTTTTTTTGAGAGAGAGAGAACATGCATGTGCATGAGAACAGGTTGGGCTTAGGGACAGAGGAAGAGGGAGAAAGAAAAAGGCCCAGCACGGAGCCCACCATGGGGCACAATTTCACAACTCTGAGATCATGACCTGAGCTGAAATCAAGAGTTGGATGCCTAACTGACTGAGCCACCTAGGCACCCCTATAACAGAAACATTTTAAAACATATTGCAGAATCTCAAATTTGCTTTCAACAATCTCTGTTCAGAACATATATTGAAAGGGCCCACAATTTTTCCTTTTAAGTCAAGAGAGGAACTTTACTTAAATCTGACTATTTAAGAATATTTCCCCTTGTCTTTTCCCACAGATACATTTCTTCAAGATTTTTTTAATGCTTAAAGTGAATTTTCATACTCAAGTTCTACAAGCCTCAATGTCTTCATTTATCCTTAGAAAAATTATCTTGTCCTATTAGCCCATCTCTATGTCAGCCATATGTAAAAATTAAAAAGAAAATTTACTAGATCAAAAAAAAAAAAAGAAAATTTACTAGATCAAAGCTATTTTCCCATAAATTGGAAAGAGTAACTTGTAAAATTCTAGGCTTACCTGCCCAAAGCTCACAGCCATCATGGGTATATTGTAACTGCAATTGTATGAAGTCATGGTGATAGAATATTGGTTGGTCACACTTGATCCATTAATTTTGGTGTGATTCACCTGAAAGTGCTTTAAAAATATCCCTTTATTTGCTAGTGCTGGCAGTCTTCTCTTTGGCATTTCTAAAGAACAAAGAATAAATGGGAAATAAAATTGTGCAGCTTTTGTTACTAAAAAGAAAATTATCAAATTATATCCATGTCATGGAATAAGCTGTTTAGAATCAAATTTTAGAAAGAGATTCATCAGGTAAGCAGTTTTTGAAGCTTGGTAAACTTTTACTTCTAGAGTATAAAGCTTTAAAGTTTGTCGATGTATAAGCCTCATCAGATAAAAGAAAATAGTTAAAAGCCACCAAATGGGCAGCCCGGGTGGCTCAGCGGTTTAGCACCACCTTCATCCAGGGTGTGATCCCGGAGACCCGGGTTTGAGTCCCACGTTGGGCTCCCTGCATGGAGCCTGCTTCTCCCTCTGCCTGTGTCTCTGCCTCTCTCTCTCTCTCTCTCTCTCTGTCTCTCATGAATAAATAAATAAAATCTTAAAAAAAAAAAAATAAAAGCCACCAAACCCTGGGCTCCACGTAGCCTTCTGTGGCCCTGTTCTGCTCTGTTCTAGGTTCCCGGAATGCAGTGCTTACTAGGATACACTAGGACAAGACCAAGACTGTCTTGTTCACAGCAATTGCTTTAGTACCCAGCATAGTGCCTGCCACATGGTAGGTGCTAAATGCATGGTATTTAATGAGTTACAAAATTTATCTGAACACAAGTGAGCTGTCTTATATATGTGCTCCACTAATCATAATGTAGGTCTGGTAAGACTGGATTCAAAAGAAGTGACTCTAAAATAGTTACATTTAATTTTTTTACCAGTTGACTCATGACCTTGTACTTGAAAACAATTCCAAAGGAAAGGATCCCAAAATTCCTCTGAAAAATGGTAGTAGTCACTTTTCACAGTGACTGAAATTAGGTTGATTTTTTTAAAAGATCACAATTTAATTTTATTATCACAGCTCATATATGTGCATCTACTGACATGACTAAAATAAAAAACAATGCTAAGGCTACCAGAAATAAAGTTTTCATTTAAGTATCATTAATTATCACAATTAAATCCTTGGAAATAGTCAGCTGAATCTTACCAAACAGATTTCAATGTTAATGGTGGCCTTTTAGGAACAGATATTTTCATAGTTAGTTTCTTAAAAATCAAAGCAAAATGAAAATGTTTGCTATAGTTTATATATCTGTAAACAGAATCCAGGACTACAAAGTTTAATTCTTACAATAATGACAAAGCTTACATTAAGGGTACATTTATCCTTAGAATAAAAAATATGATTTAAATTATAATATCAAGATAAAAGAATGAGTCATAAATATTTATAGATTAATGTTTCTATCTAAATTAAAGAATATAAGTAATTTCCATGGTAAGATTTTACTACATAAGATTCAGAAGGTTTCAATAGGTATGGAAAGATACAACATACCATCCCACGCTGAAAGTGTAGATGCCTGTCCAATGTATACTGTATCAACATAGAAGGACTGTGATTCTGATGCTTTCTGTAAACCAATCCTCCGAAGAGAAAAATTTGACCCAGTGTATTTGGTTTGTATGAGGTCCAGAAGGTCTATGCAAGTATAGGTCCAGCTAAAATTATGGTTGATTAATTAGATGCATAGGTCAGTTGTAATGTCTAATGTAAAGCCATCCACTATAAAAAGCCTTAAAATCTTAAGGAGTAGAAGTGGTTTTTCCCACAAGAAGACCATCAAGCATACTTCATTAGCACAGAAAAGCAGCCATAACAACAAACAACAGACAGAAACTTGAATTGGTAGTAAAGGAATTAACGTTGAATACAAATACGGGTTTTCTTCTATTTGCAGCCTTGGCAGTAGCCATAGGGACGTGAAATATTCTGCAGCAATACATAAGGAAACTAAGGAGTATGCACCTTGGTGTAGAGCATGTAAATAAAAATAAGACACTACAACAAAGTCAACTATGTCAGCAAAAAATGTCAGAGATAGAACAGTTAAATTCAGTTCAGGACTAAGAAGCAAAACTGGAATTTGTTATTACTCCCAAAAGAGCTCGCTGGAGTTGCACTTTCTACTTCTAAGTGCTACGTGATTTGTAGTACAATGCCTCTTAAATGTGTAAGTTAGATTCAGATTTCTCACTACATATGAACTGCACTGGAATTCCATAAATTACCATGAAGCAATTTGGCTACGAGAGTTTGCAACAAAGAGATAAATATTGCCATGGAAATAACTAAGTACAATTTAACAATCATCTTTACATCAGCTACTACCTTAGTTATTAACTGACTAGTTTGTTTGGGCACCTTCTATTCGAATTTTCTTCGTGGTTTATAAATTCATCATGGGATCTACCCAAGTGCATCAAAGCGTGGCTTAAACTGATGTATCATTTTTAGAAAATTATATCCAAAACTATACTAAGTTAATGTGCTCTTCAAGTAAATCCGAAAAAAAGTACTTAGGGTCTCCGTAGAATTCTACTCTCATTATATAATTCTGAAGTTTAAAAAAATACACTTTGAAAATTTGGTATACAGGACAGGACCCTTTATCAGACAAAAGGAGATAACAAACAGTATCAAGCTTAAGTGAACAGCACACTGCCTTTGTGGCTAGATAACAGTGGTTTCTAAAGGAAAATGAGATTTAACTTTTCAAATTTTGAAACTTGATTTATAGTTATGAACATCACTGTTTTTGGAAGGTTATAGAATGATTCTTGAGAGGAAAATGGCTCTTTTTTTTTTTTTTTTAGATTTTTATTTATTTATGATAGTCACAGAGAGAGAAAGAGAGAGGCAGAGACACAGGCAGAGGGAGAAGCAGGCTCCATGCACCGGGAGCCCAATGTGGGACTCGATCCCGGGTCCCCAGGATCGCGCCCTGGGCCAAAGGCAGGCGCCAAACCGCTGCGCCACCCAGGGATCCCGAAAATGGCTCTTCTAACACTAACAATGTCCTGAAAATAATCTAATGCTAACACATCCGTTTGATCTAGGTGGCCTATCTAGCCTAAATAAAAGCAGATCTAGAAATACCCAATAGGAGCAGGACAGTTTACTTTGCCTTAATTGGCAATAGTTTTAACAGCGAACTCTAGTCCTTTAAAATCATGATACTCTTGTTTAAAGATCTCGTGGTGTTTAGAGTAAAGGAAGCCCATCATTTCTATCAAATGTAGTACATCTTCAAATGACCTCACAGCAGATAAACTACAGGTTAGAAGGAAACAGAATCTATTTAACAATAATGGTAAGTGATGCTTTTGAGTAACAAGGAAGAACCAAGATTTGTAAAACATCCCAAAATCCTGTTACACTGGAAGAGTAAAATGTATGCAGGTGGTGCTCATCAAAGCTAAAATTGTGATTCTATTGTTCAATTCAGATATGCAGGCAATGATCACAGCAAAATGTACTTGGGGAATACTTTTTAAAATAAAAAAAGTATATATGTGTATGCACGTGTCTTCATTTTTACTTCTATTGTATGTGAAATGTGTGTATGTTGTATGTGGAAATGCAAGAGTGGGTTGACATAAATTTCAGAAGATTAAATAATTAATAAAAATCAGAACATAACTGCAGAACTGAGTGCCTGGGTGGCTCGGTTGGTCAAGCATCTCCCTTCGGCTCAGGTCATGATCCTGGAGTCCAAGGGTAGGGCCCCATATCAGGCTGCCTGTTCAGAGGAGAGCCTGCTTCTCCCTCTGCCCCTCACCACACTCATGCTCTCCCTCTCCATCTCTTTCTCTCTCTCTCATGTAAATAAATAAAATATTTTTAAAAATTATGCAGAACTAAATAGTGCTTGAGGGTATAGCAATTATAATGTCATTAAATAGCTTTCTCTGGGCCCTATATTTTCTATTTGCATTTCTATGTGTCTAACTTTTGGCAAATCAACCATTAAAGAGTCTTCTCTCCCCTAATTTTGGAATATTCATTGAAACATTTTATTTTCTCCACTTACACTCAGAAATGACCTTTTCTTCAGTGATCAAAATCTAATGACAATATTGTGATGAGGCAGTCTCTTTCTACCCTCCTTCAATAAGTAGGAACATTATTAGATTTAATAATACATGGTTTAAATGATAAAGCTTACCATTGCTTTGTCTTTTAAATGGTCATAGGTGATGATAACACTAGACCAATTTTTATTTTCATAGCCTATAGATTGATTTTTGGCACAACTATTTGTTAGGATGCTTATGTACAGGACAGGAAAACTGCAGTCAGATCTATGGTGCACATGATTTGTCAAAAACCAACAAAAAGTGAGAAAAAAAAAAAGCCCAAACAAAACATGAGTTTATTTTCAGCTTATATATTATAGTCTAACTTAAATTTTAAATTCATAGCATAACTTACGTGTTTCCATTAGTAAAGTCATATGTAAATTGTATATCATTGCTTCTAGTAATCTTGCTCCTGTCTTGATATTGGAATTTTAGAGCAATATAATTTGCCAGGAATCCTTTGTATGCTAAACATAACTACACAGAAAGTTTTAAAAAGAAATCAGTAACAATATCTTACTTTTAAGTTTTTTTTAGCAATTCAAATTAATTCAATCTATTCCAATAAATAAATATTGAGAATTTTCTGTATAAAATGTTTCAGAACACAGAGAAAGAACAATTAATTTCAGCTAATTAGGTACAGAAGAATTGGGGAAGATTTCCTAGAAGAAGAAGTGGAGTTGAAGTGACCTTACAATTAATGATTAATTCTTTAATGTTTTCTTAGATATGGTTTCCTTGAAAAATTAAAACAATTCACTCCTCATAGTCACGGAGCAATGTAACACTTAAATCCAGCTCTAGCTGAACTCCACAGTGAATTTAAAAGCCCATCACCGACAGAGAGAAGATAAACATTCAAGTAGATTAATTGGGATGTTAACGTAGCTGAGCATTTAGAGAGGGAGATGAATGTCACTGTAAAATAGTAATTAAATACCAATTAAAAAATAGCAATTTTAGTGGTCTACAACATCTTAAGCATACCAAATATATTTAGAACTTAAGAATATGCATCACAAATTTGAGAATTTTAAAACAAGAAAAAGGATAAACAAAACTATGATTGCTAGTCTTAAATATATACCCTAAAACTACCATCTCTGCTCATGCTTTTCCTTCACTTTTCCTTGACTGGATACCCAAGATCACTCTATGATGCCTATCCATTTTTGTTTCTTCTTAATAAATGAAGGAAGATTGAAGAGATAATACATTTTAATGACTTTAGTACTTAAATTTGCATGCAAATAATTTTCTCTGAAATTATAAGACAAAGCAGAATACATGTGATACTGCATATTTTTTAAAATACCTTTTTTTGAGAACCAACTGAAATGGAAATCATAAGCACCCAGAATACGAACCACAGTACCTGTCCAATGTGACATAATTTCACATGACAAGTACTTTTCCCTGTCTTAAAATTTCATGACATTTTATTACCTAGATATTTTACAGATTAAATTAGCATATCATTTTGTTGAGTTTACCTGATTATAAGGAAATAATAAAATGTCTCCATATGGTAGTCTATTTGGTTTAACATCTGCTGAGTCAAAAAGAACAGCTGGGTTTTTCAGGGAATAACGACCACAGTAAGCATCGGTTTCAGCTGTCTTCTGCCCTCTGTTATTATGTTCCTATAGACACAATAATACTTCAAGTGAAAAAAATGATTTATTGTCCTGCTTTCTTCCCCCACATCTCCACCTGAGTCGCTCAAGTTCCAACTTGATTCCATTTCTTCCCACGCTACTTTAACTTGAAATATTCTCTCTTCTCTGAAACTCTAAAGCTCTCATCCTATGTCACTCCATAATCATATAATCCCTTGTACCTTTACCTTTGATGATTTCCTAAATCTTATCTTTTTCCTTATATCATGAACTCTCAAGGATATTTATTCATTCCTTCCACAAATATTTATTCACTGTTCACTGTGTACACGTTGCTGTTTTTTTTTTGTTTAATCTTCAAGGTATAAGGGAAGTAATTAATGTATATAATGTCCTACTACAAATTGTATTCTCTGAAGTCAGTGAGGAAACAGGATCTACTCTGCATCCAAGTAAAGAAAACAAATAAAATATGCTATAGATCTTTCATTTGTTTATCTTCCCTACTTTCTCTTGAACAAGAAAATTCATATGTGGTGGAAATGCTGCTTTCACAAATGAATCACATTATAATGTCAAGAAATGCTAAAACAGACCTTATCAATAAATGTGTAACAAAATTATTTTTGCAATTTGACAACAGGAATCACAACTAATACAAAGAAAATCACAAAATTCCAAGCATTTTCTTATTTGGTCAGTTTCACAGTTCATTTTAATGTTCCATACCAGGTTAAAATCAGTCTCATAATCTCGAAAGTATTTCACAACAAATCCTTCTTCAAAATTTGCAATTTGTAGTGGACACTTGGTGGTAACCATTTCTTCCACGGCTGCCTGAAACTAAATTAACAGTATGAGCTTTAGTAACTTCTTTTTCATGAAGAGTTAGAACATTCATAATTCTACCACTAATTCCACTAATTAGTTATAATAGAACATTTGCATAATACAATTCCTATACTTTAGCCATCATTATGAGATCATTTCCCAAATATTTTTTAATTTCTGTGTAATAATTTCAGTGTCCAGTGACTTTTTCGAGAGTTTTACTTTAGAATGACAATAGTTACATCCCATTGGGTAATATCAGCTTACACAGTTGTTACATAAGGTAGACATATTTGTTTAGCAGTTTTTTTTAAAGAGGGCAATGAGGCGAGCCTAAATGAATTAGCACCTAATTAAACAGGTTCCAAGTCAGTAGTTTTCTCAATTAACTCAAAATTAACTGGAAAAAAATATACATCCTAACACATTCAGTTTTTCAAAAGAAGAAATTCAGATACTATAAGACTGCATTTATGATTATTTAAAAGTAATAAGTCATTTTGGATTACTCAGGAATTAGTACACTTTTACAAGTTCTCCTGTAATTCCCATACCTACTTCTCTGGCAAGACACAGATAGAATTCATGTTTAGAATTAAGGAGATAATATAAGATCTTTAATCATGCAACAAATGTTAACAAACTCATGGTGTAGGTAGTTGTCAAAATTCAGTAACTCCCAAGCAAACATTTTTTTTTTCTATGGGAACAGCTGGGCTCTGGGAGGATACACTGGATCCTGTTAACACATATCTAAGAACTCCCTCCCATCCCCTCTGTCTCTGTGTGACGTCTCCTTCCTTCTCTGCTCAATGTGGGTTGGCTCCAACCCATCATGCCAAGTAAGAGTATATTACCATTCCTTAAAGTGTGGGAAGTTTTTTTAATATAAAGGTGACGTTTAAACAGATTTCTGTTTAAGAAATTAACAAACAGCCTACTTCAGCTTCTGATGACCATGGGGTCAGAGGCTTAGAAGTGACTCCATCCCAGTGCAATGTGAATGTCTCCAAACTGGGCTTTCCTTTGATTTGTTCTGTAATATCCAGTGTGACATTGTTCCCTTCAAACACTTCATAACCAAGCAGATCAAAGTCTCCTGCAATGAAATACCAAACAGAATTTGATGTTAATTAATAAAATACCAATATAGCCATAATAGACATTCAAAATAAATAAAATTGGGTTTATTTAGTTGTATTATCACCAAAGAAAAGGATGAACGGAGAAGTCAAGGAATGGATCCTTGACTTTGAGCAGATTTAACTGCAGCAGAAATAGCAAAGCAGCAAATAAAGTGCTATTCATTTAAGGTTCAGTTTCCATGGTTTGAAAGAAAGTATTATGAGATAAACAGAAGGAGGTTTTGGAACCAGAGGGTAAACATCAATTGGAAGTGGGATATTCCAAAAATTCTTTTAGTTTTGTCCAGTACTGTTATCATAATATAAAGGGCGAAGCTGAGATAGTTCTATTTTCTTTAAACAGAAATATGGCATGAAGCTGAATCCCAGGAAATAGCCCCAGGCTTGTGAAGCCTGTTTATACAATCTCACTTTGAGGAAAATAAGAGTTTGTCCTCAGATGTATCTCTACTTTGGGAAGATGCTTCGCCAGTGGAATCCCATTGACCTTCTCTGTTGGACAATGTCCTAGAATTTGCCCAGTTATGATTTTACCTGACATATTTCTTAACGTATGCTGCTGAAGCCTTAAAATTTCTCTCTGAGCTGTAGATAAGTTTCTGGGAGAACAAGGATAACCATATCTTCACTTATACGGCATTTTGACAATCTAACCTTTGGGAAATTTTTAGAACTTCAATTCATATTAAATAAAATTCTTTGCCCTCCACTCACCAATCAAATGGACAGCTTTATCAAATGAGACATAAACAATGAAGTAACATCTTCCTAAATGAATTATGAGTGCCCAAACAAAATTTTTTTACAATACATATTCAGGAACCTATTTTTGAGCTAGATCGCCCAAATACCAAGCTTGGTTGCTAAATGTGGCTGTAAGACTTGAAAATGTAGAGACACCTGGGTGGCTCAGCGGTTGAGCACATCTGCCTTTGGCTCTGGGCATGATCCCAGAGTCCTGGGATAGAATCCCACATCAGGCTCCCGGCATGGAGCCTGCTTCTCCCTCTGCCTGTCTCTGACTCTCTGTGTTTCTCATGAATAAATAAAAAAGATCTTTAAAAAAAAAAAAAAAGATTTGAAAATGTAAAACATTAACAGGAAATTAATAGCTATTACTTGAAAAGAAGAGAGGTCAAATAATTTGGGAAAATGCTGTATTAAACACAGGTAAAGTGGTTTTTTTCCAGTTTGTGTGTTTGTATGTTTGTTTCTTCACTGTAGGAATCCTCAAGGATTTTAATATTCGAATGAGCTCTGTCAATCTTCAACAAGAAGTTGGTGTATGCAGTTTCCTATGTGGCTTTGACCATAGAATCCTTTCATCGGGCACGATCTGGCCAGACTAGTGTCTCTTGACAAATATTGAGTACTTAAACTTTTATTTCCAGAATTTACATCTTCATTAATTTTTGCTAACTTAGTATGCTATTAAATAGATAGTGCATTTTTAGTATACATAGTATATTTCTCATGCATTGGAATTGTACAATACTTAAAATACAACTAAAGTTTTGATTATAATAGAAAAAATTAACTGTTTAGTTTTTATTTTATGAATTCACTTCTTTTCTTCTGTCATTTTATGGAGTTTTTACCATTTTCAGTGAAATTGTACAGGATACAAATTTGTCTCTTAGAAAAAACCTAACAGAAATACAAAATGAAATATATGCTTACCTCTAGTTGATATAAAAGTTACCAGGTAAACATAGCTTTGGGGGTTTTGTGTTCTTATTACTTGAACTGTATCTGGTTTTATAGACCAGAGATCATTTAAAGCTGATTCCAATATGAAGTCAGAAGCATCGCCAGGTAGCAAGACTTGGATAAAAAAAAAAAAAAGTCAAATGATTAGGGGTTTTAATTTAAAAAAGAAGAGTTAAAATCTTTTGTACTACCATAGCCAGTACTAATGTTTTATATTTGATTTTTTCAAGTGCCCATCATCTGTATCATGTTATCACTTAATAAAATTGTGTTTTGAAACTGATGCAAGTTCAACAATTGTGACTACTTATTTGGATTGTGATCTCTTGAAGAGTAGGATCATATTTTATTGTTTTAATAGTCCCCTAGTACTAAGCATTGTGTTTAGAAAATAGTAAGCGCCTGTCAATATTTACTTAATGAAACAATTAATGGAAATAGTAAAAATTATATTTTAAGGTTAAATATAAAATAGAGATACGATGTTTTTGTTAACGAATAAATTAGTGTCTCATATCTTTGTCACTTAATTTGAGGAACTGGAAGAAATGTTTAGTTCTCTGTAATGATAAATTGGATTCTTATTATCTTAACATACCTATGAATCACAGATATATAAATCCCTTGTGTGCACATAGGTGTACATTTATCATGATCCTTATAAACAAAAATGATATTATATACCTGGAAGTTGTTTTTACTGATGCCATTTTTATCCTAGTCTAAAGGTTTTTCTTCACAACGTATTTTTAGCTTGTCTAGCATACTATTAAAACAATATTTTCCAGAAAGAATTTGACTAAAGCAAATCTTTATAATTTGACTACAGCAAATTTTTATAATTCCATCTATAAATGAAGAGAAATAAAATTTCTTTTATAATTTACAACTTACCAGTTTTTTCCATGTTATAGGTTAATCTATATTGGTAGCGTGAACATGAATTAGCTTCTACACACGGGCTGGTTACCGTGATCTTCTGAACTTCATTAGTTGCACTAGATGTTTCCCAGTTTTCCAATGTTATAAGCTATTTTCCAATTAAAAAAAAATCTTTACTGTATAGAAAAATACACTTTAAAAGCATGATAGTCAACTATTCAATGCCTCTTGATTTTACTGCAAATGACAAAACATTTTGAAGTTTCTCTCTTATCAAATAACAGACTACTGAGTTTTTTGGCGATTTTTTTAAAAGATTTTATTTATTTATTCATGAGAAACGCAGAAAGAGGGGCAGAGACATAGGCAGAGGGAGACGCAGGACTTGACCCCAGGACCCCAGGATCATAACCTGAGCCAAAGGCAGACATTCAACCACTGAGCCACCCAGTTATCCCACCTTTTGAGTTTTAATACAGATAGATACTCCAAGCCACAAGTCAATAATCTCCCCTCCCCCAAAACACCATCTTCCCTAGTAAAATTAATAATCAAATAGAGCTCCTATCTTTGAACATTTACTTTCTACGAAGTGGATCTATAATCATAGCAAACCTGTACTTCCTGGACAATTGTCGACTGGGATCTGATAACTTGTTCTTCATTTACTGCATCTTCTGTCTGTTGTTCTGTATAAACGTTTCTATACTGGTACAGGCCAACATCAACAAAGGCACTCAGTCTATACTCCTGCAGCAAGATTTCAATGTAATATCTGGAAACATATGAAATTTTTTCCAATGAAAATAAAATTGCAACACTATATAAAACACCAGCCTATTAAATTATTTATATTGTAGTATCCCTGATTTTGTTTTGTTTTATTTATTTTTTACAGTATCTTTGATTTTAAATATAAAATTTCATAGTGGTTTATTAAAATAAAATAAATTATGTAAGATATCCACACAAGAGATACAGAGTTGTCCCCATTCATGACTAACTCATTCAGTTTTGTCAGTAAATATTTACTGAAAAAGATACCATCGCTTATCCTCAAGGAGCTTAAAACAAAAGTACATTATAATGCAAACTCCCTGGCCTAAAACACAGAGGGCATGTGGAGTTTAAATACTTTAATATGTGTAAGAAAATGACAGGCAGACTTAGGTGTATCACATATTTTGTATCTGAGTGGTTAAATATGTCAGGGATGAAAGTTCTTCTCTAGTTCCTTAAATAATGGCTCCACTTATAACTTGGGAAATAAAACATGGCTTTAGGAAGCTGTTACCGATTAGATTGATTATGGTCCTCCAAGAAGCTGGGTCATCCAACTGCCTATAGAGAATAAGGCATTCTCTGGCCAGCTGTTACAGGTGATGAAAAGCTATTGGTTACCTACCTAAATCTCTATTAATGTCACCACTGCTCCCATCTTTGGAGAAGCCAGCTGGGAGTTCCTCTAAATTGCCTCACATGATTCAACAGATACCCTCTTGTATGTGAAGAGTGAGTATTCACAGTTCATGAAAGACTCTGAATAGGGGACATGTATCACCTGTCATCTTTCTAGGATGATGGGGCTATGGATCATCCCCCTCCTGGTACTGGTATTGGAGGACTACATCAGGCTCTCGGCTGCCCTGAGAACCTGTTTGCCAGCTCTGCAATGTAGGCCACAGTAAGAAGAATCATTAAATTCTGTATCCTTATTAGCAGTTTAAAAATCTTCATTAGGGACCTGCTATGTACAAGACACTAAACTGAGCACTTTGCAAACATTATTAATCTTCACAAAATCCTATAAAATATATATTATTATTATTGTCTTTGTTCATATGAATAACAGACACTAAGAGAGCTTTAAAGATCAAAAGGTTACTTAAAAATCAGTAACAGAGGTATGACTCGAAGTAGAGCAGGGTGACCAAAAAGATACACACTTAGAGATGAGGCTTTATTATGTGACTAGGATGAACCTGGAAAATGAGCTACCTTTGGAAAGGTGCCAGGGACCACTGTGAAAGGAGCCAGCTAGAATGGCCTCGATTTCAGAATTCACAGCCATCATTATAAAGGTCAGTGTATAAATTCCATACTAACTTGCAGGAGCACAGATATCACACAGCAGATGTATTATGAGTCCCTTCCATGTAAGCTCTGTGCTCCCGCCAAGCAGGGAAACTGAACGCATTTTCCAAGGCCAATGCAGAGTCTGAAATATGTATGAATGCTTAATAGCAGTAAGGATTAACTAGGTACTCTACTTACCATGAATTGGCAGTGACTCTGGTTAAAAAAGTAAATGTTTAAGTACATAAAGAAGTGACAGTCAGAGGAGGAGAAAAAGAATGGAATGCTTTCCCCATGTCGTTATTACCAAGATGTCAGTGAGAACACTGAGTATGATTGCTCTCAAGTACCTTTGATCCCAACCCTCCCTGTCTAGCTCCATCTGGTCTTCATGGTGCTGTTTGTAGGCACAATCTCATCAATGTCTGGAAGGGTGGTGTTGTAGAATGAAAAACAAAACAAAACAAAACAAAACACCTCCTACAATCTAGAAGTGAAGTGCATTTCTTCACCCCTTGATTCTAGATTTGGCCATTTACTTTGGCCAATAGGATATTAGCAAATGTGACAAAAGCAGAGTCTTAAAAAGTATATGTGCAATAACAATTTCTCTCTTTACCACTAGAAACCCACCCACCAATGTGACAAACCTAGGCTCCCCACTGAGAGGTGAGACCATGTGGAGTGGGATATCCCAAATATCTAAATTCCAACCATGCAAATGGTGGTTCTCAACATATGAGCAAGGCCGTTCTAGGCTATCAATCACCAACTAAAGTAACCAGGACCAAAAGAATTGCCCAGCCATCGCAAAAGTGGGTTGCTTTAAGTTACTAAATTTTGGGGAGTAGTTTCTTATGCAGCAAAATCTAACAGATACAAATGATAAACGGGAGATGATCCCACTGAATCTACTGATCTTCATGAAACTTAGCTACTTTGAATACACCATGTCTTTTACCTCCCTGCTTTCTAAGAATCCTTAATGGCTTTTTGAATGGGATTATCTGCTATTTGAATGACACTCTCATCTCCCTGGAACTGACCTTGTAGCACTAAGTGATGTACTCCTTAAGGGCAGGGAGTATATTTCAATATTTTTTGTATTAAATTTCCTGGCCCAGGGTCTAAAGTAAATCAATGAATATCAAACATACATTAGCTGTGGTACCAAAGCATATGGTTTTGTGTTTTTTCTCTAGAAATATTCAAGAGCACAGGTGCTTGAGCAGGGAAATTAGATGGCTGGATTGATGCAAAGGTTAGTAAGAAACTAAGAACAGGATTAGGTAAATTTCACAAAATTATCATTTCTGCAACAGGGATAATTTAGATATCAAATTCCCCAGGTTGGCTGAATGCCAGTATTCCTGAAACTATAGAAACCATATTTAACAAAAATATTAAAAAATGACAAATTATAAATTAAGCCAAAAACTAATATCACTTCCACCCATAAAACAAACTAAAAATATTTTTAGATATAAACTTACAGGGTTTTTTTGTTTTTGCTTTAAGATTTTATTTATTTATTCATGAGAGACACAGAGAGAGAGGCAGAAACACAGACAGAGGGAGAAGCAGGCTCCATGAAGGAAATCTGATGTGGGACTCGATCCAGGAACTCCAAGATCATGCCCTGAGCTGAAGGCAGATGCTCAACCACTGAGCTGCCCAGGTGTCCCTAAACTTACAATTTTTAAATACCACACAACAGTTTAATGAAAAATTTAAAAGCTTACTCTTTTCCTTTCTGAAGATGAATGTCATCTGATCTCTGTGTTGGACTGGAAAAATAATTGTTGGCATTGGAAGAATGATATGCAATCCTCACCTTATCCCAAAAAGAAAAAGAGTAAGAGAGGGAGAGGAGAACTTATTAATAGATCTTTTTTATTTATAATTTATCATTTATTATTTCTGTCAATCCTAGAACTTTTATGAATAGAAAAACAGGAAACTACCATATTTTTCTTCTAAGATCAGTTTTACACAGTGAAATAAAGTTTTTAAAAATTATCAAAGCTCACTTCATACTTTACACCCTCAACTAACATCAGCACCACTATACCACAAACATACACAAACTGTAGCTTTTCCACAATTAGAACTGCAATGGAAAATAGAAAGATACATACCAGGAGCAAGGTTGTTATTGCTAAATAAAATATCCTTTTCCTCTGTGGAGAGCTTTTAGAGATTTAATCCAAATGAGATTACTAAAAGTAGGTGTGAAAAATGCTAAATATCACTAAATGGGTTTGTGTTCTAGAATGAGAAAACTTGGTACTTCCTGTCGGGAATGACTATCCCATCTTGGAGGAAACATGCTGAAAAGCTAGTAAAATTAGAATCCATATACTACAGGCAGCAATTTAAACTTGTTCCTCCAGTTTGGGGGACAATCTTGCCATATACACTGGGTCATAGAATATTCTTTTTATTTGATTTATTATTTTCACATTTGTGAAAATCTTCTAAAGAAATAATTAAAATGCAGAATAACTTAATGAACACATAATTTAATGAATACCCAATAATGTTTATTTTATTTGTGGTCATAAAAAGTCAGGTAAGCTAAAAATGTATCTGTAGGCACAACGTGATGCAGGTTTAGTAAACCCAGACAATAGAACACTATTCAGTCATAAAAAAATTGTATTGTGAAAATTATTTAATAAAATGTGGAAATTCTAATGTGACAAAAATGACTATGAAATTGAATGTATAATCTTATTTATATAATAAACAGACACAAAAAGAAATGACAGACTTCAATCTCATAACCACATAATAGTGAAATAGATCTAGTAGAATAGTGAGTTATTTTTACTCTTTCCCAAGTTTCCTATGTATAGTTATAACTCTTCCATAATTAAAATAATATTTGTTTTTTTAAGATTTTATTTATTTATTCATGAGAGACACAGAGAGAGAGGCAGAGACATAAGCAGAGGGAGAGGCTGGCTCCCCTGCGAGGAGCCTGATGTGAGACTTGATCCCAGGACCCTGGGATCACAACCTGAGCCAAAGGCAGATGCTCAACCACTGAACCACTCAGGTGTCCCTAAAATAATCTGTAAAGGAAATACATATTTTTCCCTCCTAGAGAAAATTTAAGTATAGGAAAGCATTTTTTTTTAAGCCATGAGTTTTCTATGGTGATTTTATAGTTCACATTAGATGTGTTAAAATAGCCAAAAACCCAACCATGTGAAAATATACCTCATATTTTTTTTAGTATATGCATCAGCTTGGGTTTAGAATAAATGAGATACATATAAAAGTTGTCATATTGTTTTTATAATATTAAATAGTATTCTGTGGTTTCCTTACCTTATCTTTTGGATGTCCAGTTTGGCTGAAATAAATAGCATATCGGTCATCGCCTTTGATGTAGAATCTATAGACATCAGAGTCTGGAGCCACCAAAAATCCACTAAAGCGTGCAGTAAATGTGTCTTGCTCCATGGGCCAAATATAGGAAGCTGAATCTACCCAAATGGCACCCATGTACCCTGGTGTTTTTTCATTGTATTCAAGTATCTCTTCAAGGTGCACTGGCCGACTATTATTCCATATCTCAAGCTTTAGGCCTCTCCCACCTGAATATAACAAAATAGAAGAATACTCTCATCAGAATTTTCTTGTGGTGTCTCAATGGCCCTCTACTTGGGTGGTGGTTATAGATATTCTATTGCTATTCACATTTTTAGAGTATGCATGTAAACAAAACAATTACACATACCCATACACGTACCTGTACCCACAGGATAGAGTACTTTTAAGATAGTCTACAATTTATTTATTATTATTTCATATATTTGCACCTCAGATTCTACATATGTAAAATGGGAGTAATATCACTATTTGCCTGGTTGCTATGGGGATTAGAGGTTACTAAGTACATTATTTAAGATAATAATAATATGATAACTATTACCTGTGACATGATTGATGTTACTTTACATAGTTAAATCTCAAAACTTCATGATTCAGACCATTTTATTTCAAAGACTTTGCCTGATTACTCTCTCTAACAAAAGTTACTCTATTAGTGGTTTGCAACTAATCAAAGAATGGACAGTGTTGACTCTAAGATTTTTGTATTTGTTCTTCATCTTTCTAACATCACTTCTGTCCTATGATTTCATCTCCTTCTTGGACAGAATCAGAGGGAATATTCTCATTAAAGTGAACCTACACTTGCCAGTGTAAAATCTGAATTGTTTTTTCTTAATCATAAGGGAGCCATCTCACTTTTTTTTTTTCTTCCTTAAAACACATCAATCAGACAGACTCGTGCCTTCTTCCAGCAGCCTTAATCTGGTCTGGAGTGGCTGGATCTAGAAAAAGATGGCTCCTCCTCTTCAGTTGAGTTTGCTTGGAGAAAAACGTGAATACCCCTGGCAGCAACAGTGTTCTTTGATAAATACAACTTTCTTTAAAGTTATCAACTATGATGATCAAAACACTCTCTTAAACTGGGCATCTTTTTCTAATGTCATTCAAAACCAGGAATTTTAAGAGGTTAATAAACATAATTTACTTGGCTTCAAATACCAACCAGTGATATAAATAAACCAATTTCACTATGTGCACAGGATAGGAGATATATGCCCTCAAAGCCATTCAGCCTCTCAGTAGTATCACTGGAGGTGTCAAAGCACCTACAGTGAGTCACAGGCCAAGGTCTGGAAAGAATTTTGAGTTCCATTTCTCTCATCCTCTATTATCACTCTTAAAACATTCTAGACAAGTAAGGATTTAACCTCTGCCATTTATTTTTTAACCACAAAAAGGCCATGCAGCCTGCACCAACATTCAGTACTCTCATTTAATCTGAAATAAAGTCATCCTCAAACTCATTCAATAGGGTGTCTCAGGAATTCAGGCTGAGTTTATTTTCATGGTACAGTTTTGAGGCAGCTATTTTAATACAAATATTTCCTGATCCAGAAAGTGTAAGGAGAAAAAGTGGAAAAAATTATTATAATTCTCACTAAAAATTCTAAAAAGTTCAAATATTTTTTGTTACTAATTGTTCTGGGTTGAATATTTGCTTCTCCTCCAAAACTCAGATGTTGAAACCTAATGTCTAATGTCACGTTATTAGCAGGTGGTGCCTTTGGGAGGTGTTTAGGTCATGAGAGTGGAGCCCTCATAATGAGGGCTTATAAAGGAGGCCCCACAGAATTCTCTAGCCCCAAGAAGGTGCTGATCTATGAGGAAGCAGGTCCTCACTAAACATCCAGTCTGCTGGCATCATCATCTGGGACTTCCCAGGCTCCAGCATTGTAAAACATAAGTGTTTGTTGTTTATAAGCTGCCTAGTCTGTGGTATTCTGTTTCAGGAGCCCAAATGGACTAAAAGACTAATGGCATATGTCTTCTTATGTAAATGTAGAATGGCCATTCTCTCTTCTGGTAACTTACCCGGATATACAGTTCTGAGAACTTCAGGTTTAGGGGGTGTCTTGCAGAATATGCTATTCTCTGTGACATTCAAAATATCACAGGTTTGACCTAGAGAGAAATAAGGTGCAGACTTATTACTACAGAGCTCCAGAATGCAAATCACAATCAGCTTATCTTGAAGTGCTTTTCTGATGAAAACCAAGTTGCATAAGCAAGAAGCAAAGTCGGGGTTTCTTCATTTCCTTTATATGTTCTGCATTAAAACTTATCACTCTGGAGCACCTGGGTAGCTCAGTTGGCTAAATGTCTGTCTGCGTTTGGTTCAGGTCATGATCTCAGGGTCCTGGGATTGAGCCCCGTGCCTTGGGCTCCCTTCTCAGCGGGAGTCTGCTTCTCCCTCTGACTTGTACTCACTCTCTCCCAAATAATTTTTTTAAAAATCTAATAAAAAATAATAAAGCTTATCACTCATTGTCATACTTTCACACAGCAACATTTTCCTGCCAAAACATCACAAGTCTGAGTTATACTCTAACTATAATCACTCAAAAATCTGAGTGATTTCTGAGAAATAAAATTTAAAAATTGATAAAACTATGTCACTGTAAAAGATTTAACTTTTGAGTCCAAAGTGAAGCCTTATATCTTGTTCCCTACAGAAAAAATGCTGAATAAGTCCATAATGTTCAGAATTTGCAAATCCAGCCATCTTAGGAAATAAATAAATCAAACAAACAAACAGTAGTGTAGTCCAAGTTCTTCAAATGAAAACAACAGAGATAATAATGCATAAATGGTATTTCCAGAGGCAGACCAAAACCAAAAGGAGTCTAAACGAGAACAATTATACAAAAGCACAATTAAAACTGAGTGAAGAGTCTATATTCCAGACTTCCACATGCCCCTCCTAGTCAGTGCCTTAAGTATTTACTGAAATGGGAATCACAGCCCATGAAAAACGAGGTAGAGGTTAGCAAATAGAGGAAAGTATCTTTGCCAAGTTTTGTTTGGTGGCCTGGAAAACTTACTTCAACACTACCTTTCACAATTTTGTATGCTTTGTGAAAGTAAGATAATTGAGATAGAAAACAATGCATTTGAACAGTATATTAAACCAACTTAGCCTATTTTGTGTGGAGCAAAGGAAAGATACATAGACAAATCATTGTTTTCAAGAAATTAACTGAGGATTCCTCAACACCCCCAATATAAATAATCCAATTAACAAATGCACAAATGAATAGACATTTTTTTTCCAAAGACGACGTACAGATGGCCAACAGACACATGGTAAGATGTTCAACATCGCTGATCATCAAGGAAATACAAATCAAAACTACAATGAGATATCACCTAACACCAGTCAGAATAGCTAAAATCGAGAACACAAGAAACGAATAGGTGTTGGCAGGAATATACAGAAAAGGGAATACTCTTGCACTTTTGTTAGGAATGCAAACAGGTACAGCCACTGTGGAAAACAGTATGGACGTTCCTCAAAAAGTTGAAAATAGAATTACCCTATGATCCAGCAATTACACTATTAGGTATTTAACCAAACAATACAAAAATACTATTTCAAAGGGATATATGCACCCCAGTGTTTATAGCAGCATTATCAACGATAGCCAAATTATGGAAAGAGCCCATTCATTAACTGATGAGTGGATAAAGAAGAGATAGTATATATAAAAGCCACAAAAAAGAATGAAATCTTGCCATTTGTGATGACATGGATGGAGCTAGAGAGTATAATGCTGAGCGAAGTAAGTCAGAGAAAGACCGATACCACGTGATTCCGTTTATATGTGGAATTTAAGAAAAAAATAAATAAGCAAAGGGAAAAAAGAGAGAGAGAGACAAACCAAGAAACAGACTCTTAATTACAGAGAACAAGCTGATGGTTACCAGAAGAGAGGTGGGGGTGGGTAGGTTAAATAGGTAATGGGGATTAAGGAGTACACACTTCCATAGACACATGGAATGTGTCTATGGAAGTGCTGAATCTCTATATTGTATACCTGCAGCTAATATTACACTGTACATTAACTAACTGGAGTTTAAATATAAACTTGGAAGAAGGGCAGCCCTGGTGGCTCAACGGTTTAGCACCGCCTTCAGCCTAGGGCATGATCCTGGAGACCCAAGATCGAGTATCGCATCAGGCTCCCTGCATGGAGCCTGCTTCTCCCTCTGCCTTGTGTCTCTGTCTCTCTGCCTCTCTCTCTCTCTCTGTGTCTCTCATGAATAAATAAATAAAATCTTTAAAAAAAACTTGGAAGAAAAAAATAAAATACATGCAGTTTACTATATGCAATTATACTCCAATAAATTAGTTGGAATTTAAAATTTTTAAAAATCTTAACGAAAGTAATGAAATTTCAATAAAGAAATTACTGAGGATTGAAAATCTCAAAACTTGTCACATTGATGGCAATGAAATATCATAAAAACTTAACATATTTGCATATCAACTGTATCATAATATCATAAAACAGTATCTAAATTAAAAATATTTTATGTCCCTGGTTTTGATATTTGAAATATTTATAGGGCAGCCCGGGTGGCTCAACGGTTTAGCACCGCCTTCAGCCCAGGGCCTGATCCCGGAGACCCGGGATGAAGTCCCACATTGGGCTCCCTGCATGGAGCCTGCTTTTCCTTCTGCCTATGCCTGTGTCTCTGCCTCTCTGTGTCTTTCATGAATAAATAAGTAAAATCTTAAAAAAAATAAATGAAATACTTATATTTAAAACTTCAGAAAACATATATGATATTTAAAAATCTTATTGCAAAGGCTTTAATATTTTATACAGGTGACCAGCAAGGATTCACAGGGATAGGAAGATATTACATAAATGTTAGATGAGGTTACTTTATACTAATTACATCTCTTGAAGTCACATTTTGGCAGGCTCATAGGCAGATTCCTTAAAAGTAGAAAGTACCTAAGGAGGGCTATATCAGAAAAAGTATGTGCCCAGTTACATGGCCAGACATGCAGTCCTTTGCTCAGGGTGGGTAAGGTCATTATAACTGAGTAGGGAGATCCCCACACTTGTATTCATCCTCCATCTCCCTTTTGAATTGCACAGCTCCCTACCCTGAATAAACCTATGTTATACATAAAAATGATGTATAATCAGAGAACCAAGCCCTATCACATTTGTAAAAATATAACACATTAACCAATGCTCTTTCTAAAGCCAATATCATCAGTAATTCCTGATGACCAGGTAAGTCACAATACATGAAAAGGGGATGAGAAGAGTATCCCTATACTTTAAATTTTCCCATAACTAATCCATTAAGAATTAACAACAGTTCAAGAAGAACATTTAAAAGCTTGTTAAACAAAGAGTAGATGTGTCTCCAAGTGTGGTGAGGAATTTGCGGAAGGCAGCCATGTTGCTACCATACAATGCCCTTTGGTGATGACCTCAAAGCCCAAGTCCTGGTCATGTAAAGTTGCAAGGAATAGCCCTCATGGAAAAGTCACAGCAGGAAAAGTATCAAGCCCCAGAACCAAATGTCCTGTGAAAATATTCAGCTTTAAATTTAAGACATTAATCGAAGAAAAGAAAAGACTATTATTCTTCCTACAAATTATTAAATAAAAGCCAGGAATTGTTCTTACAATGTAATATATTAAAAGCCATAAAAAATACCTCCAATGAGAACTCTGACAGGGAAATCTGTCTGGTCAAAGAACCGTCCACTTATTGTTAGCAAGGTGCCACCTTGAGTGCTTCCTCTTGAAGGGGAAATCATAGTAACCTCTGGAGGGAGGAGAAGCACATTAAATAAAATGTCATGAATATTACACATGATCCCAAATGCTTGATGTTTATAAATTTTCCAAATTACCTAGCTTTAACACATAACACAGAATAGGTAGTGGATTACCAAATTCATAAATTGAGTGTTTCTATTTTTGTCTCTGATGCAATCCTGCAGAGGACAATTAACATGGCTTTCACAGTGCCCTACATCTCATGGGGACCAGGCTTTTAAGTGGTGACTGGCACTAAAGAGATATCAGTAATGGAAGATGCAGGAATTAAGGAAAAGCAGGGCTGAGTATAGATGTTTGATTCCAAAAGAAAATATAGGAAGGGATGAGCACAGCCTCTTTCCCCCGTACTCTTAAAGAATAAATCTGTCTTCTATTTATAGGCCAGCATCTTATATTTTTCTCATATAGTAATACATTAACTATGGTTGGAAGTCTTCTGGTTTCATATATATAAGTTTTAGATATATTAGTAAAATAGCCCAGTGCATGATATATGGTAGATTCTTATTAAAATTTATTATTGAGATGCCTAGGTGGCTCAGCGGTTGAGCACCTGTCTTTGGCTTAGGGTGTGATCCCGGGATCCAGGGATCGAGTCCCATATCAGGCTCCCTGCATGGAGCCTGCTTCTCCCTCTGCCTGTGTCTCTGCCTCTCTCTCTGTGTGTCTTTCATAAATAAATAAAAATATAATAAAAAATTGTTCTTATTAGTTCTATCAAAGTTCTACGTATTTTTACACACAAGTTTCACATTAAATAGAAAAAGCCAGAATATATATTTGATTGACTTTAGGACACTTTTTTTCACCTCTGAACGTCTTTGAAATCTGAATGTGCCTCTCCATCACTCCTGACCCAGAATGAAGTATAATTCTTACAGTAGGATTTGTGTTTGTTTCTGACACTCTTTGAGGAGTTTACCAACCTTAGACCTCTATAAATTAAAGTAAATAATAATCTGGTTGAGTATTCTTTTGGACCACATTGAGACCATAAATCTGAGAGATTTATGGCTTGTAGTTTAAATTGACAGTGGAGATTTTTTCTTCTCCCTGGACCAACAGCCCAAGTGGATACATGCAAGTTTCCTTTCTGTCTCTTTCAGAGTGATGTGCTGGTTTCTCAATCAACCTTATATGAAAAATGTAGTTTTCTGGGTCCTAATTTAATGTCAGAGCTTCCTATTAGACTCCCCATCTTGGGTGTTCTTCCTTTCTTAGCAGTACCTAAAATAATATAGTATGCCTTAAGTCATTATCGTCATTGATTTGATAAAATGAAGTACACAAGTCTCTCTGTCTTTTTCATTATCTCTCTCTGTCATACACACACACACACACACACACACACAGAGCTCACATACCTGCATATGTTTGAAACATTGAAATTTTATTTAGAGAAGAAACAAAATACGCCATTTTTTGTGGGAAGCTCCTGCGTAAAAAAAGAAAAAAATTCTTACTTTAAAAATGAACTTTATTTTAGGAAAATGTTATTTCTTTAGTGATATAAATGTCATAATTTGCAAAGGAGCTCAACAGAACATTTTAGAAAGACAAAAATGTTCTAAATCTTGATATAGTTACCGGTTACACAAATATAAAAGAATACAAATACTCAAACATTCATTGGCCAGAACTTACTGCACACTTAAATTATGCACCTTTTATTATATGCAAATCATACCTCAATAAACAATTCTTATTAAGATAAAAATAGAGGATCATCTTTCATGAAGGCTTTTGTGTTGACCTCCCTCCTCTCTCCTCTCTTATAATCCATTCAGCATCAGAATAACTAACATTACTGAACACTTATCAGATACCATGCTAAGGTTTTTAAGCTTTTAACTTAAGATTTTTTTAAGTTTTTAAATTATTATGCCATTTTATCCTTATATCAACCCCATGAGGTAGGTACAACGCGGAGGATCTATTTATCTTACTCAAGATCATAAAGGGAGTAGGTAGCAGAAACAGATTTTGAAGCCAGGCAATTTGAGTCCTGAGTCCGGACTCCTAGCCTGTGTCCTACACAGTTCTCTTCTGCCACTAATCTGTGTGAGAGCCCAGTGAATAAAGCAGGTTAACAATAATCCACTAGAGTTAAATCACCCTTAATAAACACAGAACCTATTCATATTTTTTTGATACAGACTTACACTTCCATAGCTTAGAAAGCGAGGAAGGGAAATTAAATACTGTTTCCCTAATTACCTCAATGAAATTCATAATTAGAGATGTTAAGAAATTCAAATGTTAAGTCTCAAAACCCATCTATTATATTTATAACACACTGAACTAGAATCTAAAAGGATAATACAAATCTTATGGTTAAGGGCAGCCCCAGTGGCACAGCGGTTTAGCGCCGCCTGCAGCCCAGGATGTGATCCTAGACATGGATGAGATCGAGTCCCACGTCAGGCTGCCTGCATGGAGCCTGCTTCTCCCTCTGCCTGTGTCTCTGCCTCTCTCTCTCTCTTTCTCTCTCTCTGAATAAATAAATAAATAGTTAAAAAAAAATCTTCTGGTTGAGACCACAATAAACTCCTATAACTCTAACCCAAGCATTACAATGTGCATTTGTAAGACCACAGAGTCTCTGGAAATATCGGATGCTAAATTAATTACTTAAAAAGTTCATACTGGATTTATATTCGTATGTTATAAGCTTTCAGTCATTTCTCAAAGACCTGAAATGATGCCAGCTCCAACAACATTGTCTATGGTCAGATTCTACATCTGAAAAAAGAACCCTGCTTCTTAAGTTGGTGGGAAAATTGCCTCCTGAAATAAAATTTGAATGTAATTTATTTGATATGACACTGAGGTGATTTTCACTAATTCATTGATAATGACTAGGCATTTCTCAATTAAAGCAGCCTCATCTGAACCTTATCAGTTTGGAACAGCTGTTGTTTGAACTTGGGGTAATAGAGGGAGAGAAGGTTAGTTATTAAAAGACATACAGAATGGGAGCCACAATGGTCTTAATTGGTTCATCTGACATTCAAGAATGCTCCCAAAATTTGTAAAATATGGTTTTTTTACTTTATAAAATGATTTAACATTTTTTTAAATGCCATAAAATCATGAAACTAGGCTTTTAAGTAGTAAATGCTGTATTTTTTTTAAGTTTTCTTAAATTCCTAAGATTGTTTTATATAGAAACACAGTTTTCTCAGTTTTGAGACATAATACAAAAGAACAGCTACTGGCTTTAAAAAAAGGAATTATAACTCAAGATCACAGAATCAACTATTGTAAGCTGTATTTTTGCCTATATTATGTGCAAATTTTCTGGCTTTTAAAAATGGAAAGTTTCAAGGCATGTTAATGCAACACAATGATTTATATATGCTTATCAATCACATTCAAGCTTGATCACTCAAACCTATTTTTGGATAATTCCTTCTTTGAGAGATATATGATGGATTTGGTAATTAATACCTCTGATAGAGACTCAGAACTAAGAATTCATCTTTTTCACCTGAAGAAGAATGACAGTGAGAGCATTAAAAAAAAAAAAAAGCATACATAGTTCAGGAAATCATTTAAGACTCAATAATAACTGCTTCTAACATGACTTTCTAATATTTTCAATAAAATCCTACTGCCCTATTTGTATCAAGTTATGTGTATGTAGGTTGTGTCCTTGCAGAAAATAACTGGTAAATCATGGGACTCTAAGTCATTTGCTCCATGTAAATCACAAAGGTGAATCTTAGTACCATTTATGTACCAAATACAATGGTTTGCCATTTAATTATAATATTCTTCGTGGTTTGGGTCCAGTCTATATTGGTCTATAATAAAGTGGGCAACACAGTCATCACTTTGTTATAAACCCATTGCCTCTAGCTGTCTGGAACCAGAAGATTTTTAAATACAATGATAATAGATTTGGTCTCACTACCTCAATTGGCAGCTGCATGCATGCAAGGACCAAATATCATCTTTCTCTTGCAGTCTGTGAGCATTAACCAGGAATAATCTACTTTGATTGTAATATTGCCATTCTTCTCAATCTTTTTAATCTTTTTCAATATTTTCTAATCATTCATCTCCCTTCAGAAACAAAAATAAAATGAACAGACATATCTTATTACTGATCTACTATAGCTATATTAGTACTAGATGACTAAATAATGTGATTTATTTGGATTTCTATTAACCAGCTAATTTTTTCATGGGGAGACACTACGACATTTTGGGCAGAATAATTCATTTAAGTTTGGAGTTATCTTGGTCCTGACCACAAAAAGCCATTAGCATGCCCTAGTCACTGTGACAGCCAACAAATGCTCCACACACATTTGCAAATGCATAGAGAAATGGGGTAATTCTGCCAGGATTAAAGAATCCTGTGTCAGGATGTCAAGTAGTGAGGAGATGTGGCTCTATGGCTGAAATCCTCCACCACTCTTAGCAGAGCACTAGAATAAAATGCTCAGGGCATGGAGTAGGGCTGTGTGGGTTCACACACTGGTGCTGCTTCCAACTGGCTGAATAACCATGGGCAAATTATTCAACTTTCCTGAGTCTCATTTTTCCAGTGTGCAACACAGAGGGGATGATAACACTCAACGTTATGGGTTCTTTGGGAGTATACAACCAGAAAACATATGTAAAATGCTTAGCACCCTGCCTGCCACTACATGTTCTTTATTATGATTATCTATAATACGAGGTTTGCATCATGTGTTGAGATTTGCATATTCTGATATTTCTATAAACACATGGTACTCTTTCTTAGTGAAATTAGGGTGTAGGATATCTGGAAGTGATTTCTAGATTTATTAAAGGTCATGAATAAATGTTATTAACTTTGGTACTAAGATGGACAATTGTGAGCTGTAATGACTATCTTTCATCACCCCGTATGTATTGATACTTTAAATGAACACCTTTATCAAGTAATATTAACCATGGGATTTTATTTATCCTCACGTTAGTTCAAACGAAAACTGAACTATTTAGTTATCAAAAGAATTACAATTAAGTCAGAGAGCTATAAGACAAAAAAACCCTTTTAAATATCACAATAAAAAATTTATTTATTGTTTTAGGTAATGCACTATTTCCCAACAGTTGAAAGGCTGTGTCTGAGGCACAAAGTAGAGAAAGGGAGTGATAGACCCCTTAAATATTAATTTGGGGGAAGAAATTAATTAGTTTTTTAATCTCTGGGTCCACAGCACAAAGTAAATATATACTTTTATTTACCCAGTTGAATCAATTATGAAAATTATTATTTACAAAGTGACCTACCTTCCATAATCACTATCCAAGATGAAGCTGACATTGTGATGACCTGGGATTAATTAAAATACACAATTAATTAAATTCCCAATCACAGGAGAACAATAACTATATATTATAAAGCTGATTTAAAAGCAAAGCAAAGAAATTTAAAATTAAAACTATAATTATATGTCCATTTATTAATCCTCAAAGACATGACAATGAACTATCTGAAAGAAGCACCTAGTATTCTAAAATACACATACTAAGATGTCTTAAGATTATAACTAGAAAAACTTGACAAAATATAATGAATGAAGAATGATAAAAGAACAAATACATAACCAACTGCCCTCAAATTTCTTTCATTCATTCCACAGCTATTTAATTAGATGAGATATTCTGCTGGGGGTTGAGCAACGCAGGGTGAGCAGTTTATTCTTCTCTTAACTGAGCATATTGTACAGTGGGGGATACAGTCAGTCAAGAGCAATGACACAGAGAACTAATAACTGTGAAGAAGTAACCAAAAAAAAAAAAAAAAAAAAAAAAAAACAGACTGAACTTTGAGAGTGGAAGGCTGGGCATCAGGGAAGGCTTTTTTGATGATATTTAATCTGAAATTCTAAGGATGGGAGGCTTGCAAAAGCTCTGAGACAGAATGAAGTGAAGCCTATTGTAGAATTAAAAGATTAGGATGGATGCTAGCTGAATCTATTGCAGTAATCATTTCACAGTATATATAAATCAAGCCATCATGTTATAAGCCTTAAATGCATACAGTGATGTACATCAATATAAAACTAGAAAAAAAGAATTAAAAGATTGATGTCCCTGGAGTATATAGAGAAATAGGGAAGAAAACAACATAAAAATTAAGGCTACAGCAAAAACAGCTAAATTAGTAATGGAATTTTCTGGATGACAGAAGAATTAACAAAAAAAAAAAAAAAAGAAATTTGAAGAAGCTTACCTTAAATATAAACCTTAAGAAAAAGGTAATTCATACATGCTTACATGAAACCGAAAAGAAGCCAAGGTAAAGAAGAAATGTTAATTTTAAAGAGAGTGATGAGGGTGAAGGAGAGTTCTAAGAGAATATAAAACAAGGAAATAGAGTCAGGATCTCTAAGAATTATAAAAAATGGTGATGAACATTTACCAATGTAAGTTCCAGTCGTCTTACAAATCATAGAACCCATGTCTCCATTTGGATGATCTAACTTTAGACCGTACCTAATAAAATATATATATTAATTCAAAGTTTATATTGACATTGTTTTAAAATACTGTTTCCCTTATGTATCTGTATAGTAAAGATGCATTTATTGTCAAATAGATTAAAAAACAAGTAAAATTAAATAAAATACTGTGTTTCCCTTAAAAACACCTTATGGATTTCAGAATATGTATCAGGATAGGAACTGTTGCTACAACAAAAATTTCTGTGAAATGAAAATATATCCCAGCCTTGGTTGCTTGGGATATATAAAGCTTGCATCAAGCTTTCTTTTACAATTAAATATTCTGTAGTTAATTTGGCTATCCCCATTGATACTCCTTTTAAATATTTTTAAATTCTTCAAGGGAAACAATTATTTGATAAAGATATTTCTCAAAATACCTCAAAACATAATAATCTAAATAATAGTTCATATCGTATTCTACTGGAGACAATAAGGGATATCAGATTACACTTAACTATATAAATGATTGCTAATTTACTGTATAAAAGGTTATAATTTACACTGTATTTTAAAGGATTCAGCTGTACAGTACCGCTAGACATTGCTACTTAAACTGGTAAGTTTATATCTACTGTTTGTTTTCTAAAAAAAATTATTTGAATGACTTACAAATTATCAGATTGTGGTATGAGAAGCTCACAGGGCATTCCTCCAATATAAACTCTGTATAAATAGTTTATTGGAAAAGATCAAGTTATGTTTAGTAAATCATTTCAAAATGCTCCCTCCCACCAAGCTCACTAACACCTTATATTTTTCTCTCAATCACTTGTTATCCAACATACATTTGTTCAACAAACACAGAGGGTATACCTATATCGTTGCAGTCTCTACTAGAGATATTGGCACATATCAAGGAACAAAACAAAAATCCTGCCCATGTGGGACGGACATTCTAACTGAGAGAGACCTGATCATAAACATGATAATCATAAGATATTTGGTGTGTTAGGAAGTGATAATACTACAAAAATAGAAAATGTGGAAACAGATAATGGGGACCCTTCCATCTGGAGTTCAATTAATTCAAATACAAAACAGAATTTTATGTTTTGTTACACAGATTAAGTTTCAAACTATAAGTAGGAATTAAAGGAGGGTCACAGCCAAAGCCCCACAGAGTAACTACAATGAAGAGAACAACTAACATCCTCAGTGCCATTGAGGTGGAAATCCTAAACTGAGAAGAGGCATCGTTGGGCTGCAGGGAAACATCTGCCTTGCATTTATTTCCCTAGCTGACCAGGTCATCTACTGCTTTAAGGATGATAGGACCTGATGTTATTGGAAGATTGCAGGAGGGACTGACAAGTACTATATTCTCTCCCATACTCAGAACAAACCACCCAGTTTCTGTGCCAACAAATCCCAGATACAAAGTAACTGCAGATATAAACCTGAAGTCTTATAAAGTAAGGACTTCCATTTGCAGAGAACTTTAAACTTTTTACTATCCTTTTACACACAAATCCTTTATCATTACATTAGGTTTGTAGTGTAAGCACACTGAATTATTGTACCCACTGTAGAGATTTATGAATTCGTATTCTTCTAACCTCCCTCTTTACTGCACCTAAATAATAAATTTAGCAACTAACACTTAAAGGCACTTACTATGTGTAACCCTCATAACCATCTTATGGGTTAGTAACTATTACTCTTCCATTTTATAGGTGAAAAGACTGAAGCAGAAGGTTAAATAGCATGCTCAAACCCACAGCCAGTAAGGAATAGAGCAGGAACTCAAACCTAGATAACTGGGCTCCAGCAGTTGCTCTTACCCACACCCAGGAATTCCTATATTGGTCTGGGTTTGCCTATCAACAGCAAAACTACCCTATGTGGCCTTAAATATATATATATTTTTAGTTTTTCTCATCTTATCTTTTAGACCAAAATCTCCTTAGTGGGCACCACACCACACCCTTTGGTTATTTGCATGTCCACTATAATTTGTACTTGATCTGAGTTTGGAGATTAGGCTGACTGGACAAGACGTGAAAAGCAGAAGCAGCTTAGATATTCTGGCGTCCTGACTTCCTACCCATACATGGCCCATTGCCCCCTGCTAAGGGGATTCAAGCACAGTGAAATGCTTTGGGGACCCCAGAGTCACTATTAAGATAGTAGAAATGGGATAAACACAGATCTAAGGCATTCACCTCTCGCATTAATAGGTATATGAAAGTTTCTGTGCATTTATATATAGTATCTCAGGGTTTTGGAGTACATGGGCTGAGTAGTCTGATCTCTGAGGTCTCTTCTGATTGCAATTCTGTGACTACATGAAATAATTTCTATCCATTCCTTTGTATTGAACACAAGTAAATTTCAGTTACGATGGGGACAGGAAGAGGAATCTTCTGAAAGATTAAGCTTTCTATTTTCTGGCATTATTATAGCAAAGGATGACTTATAAAACCCCATCTAAGAATTGGAATATAAACCATTCATAACATTCAACTATATGGAAGCAAACAAAATATTTATGCTAAACTATCTAAAATGTCAAACATTTGCTTCTCTATTTAGTATTATTTATAAGGAATCAATATGAACATTGCCAGAATATTATAGATGCATACAAATGTGATTTAATTGAGTTCTATCTCATAGAATGCCACCTAAATTACCTTTATTTTATTTAGTGAAATCTTTCAAATTACTTGTTTTACCAAATTACATACACACATGTATATATACATATATATTACCTTTTTAGTATTAAAAATTATCTGCTGTATGAATTGTTATCTAATTTATCTATTGATCCATTTTATACCTGTATTTAATAAGCATGAACAGGGCTTTAAGTCTTTCAAGGCAGGACTAACTAAGATAACTACACCTGTGCTACAGAAAGATTAGTGACAAAGCTAGTCCAAAATGTGGACAATTATTTTTTGATATTAGGTAACTAGCCAGTGTTACCATCAGGTCCGTAGCTGGTAAATGGAGGAATCAGTATTCAACCCCTAGGCTGTTAATAAGTTATTGACCAGGGGGATCCCTGGATGGCTCAGCGGTTTGGCGCCTGCCTTTGGCCCAGGGCAAGATCCTGGAGTCCCAGGATCAAGTGCTGCATCAGGCTCCAGGCATGGAGCCTGCTTCTCCCTCTGCCTGAGTCTCTGCCTCTCTCTCTCTCTCTCTCTCTCATACATAAATAAATAAATCTTTAAAAAAATATAAGTTATTGACCATTTTTAGCTTTAGCACTCTCCCATACACCACTGTGTAGAAGAAAAAAGGCCAAATTGTATGTCCAGAGACTCCAGTTTTCGGATCTTGACTAAGCAATGAACCTCCGAGGCTCCACACTTACATATATACGCAAAATGAGGCAGTTAGATTAGATAACAATGTTATCCAATAATAAAGTTCTATAACTAACTCAATTACTATTGGACTTACCTCCATGTGCTTTCTATTAATTAAAACCCATCACAGAAAATGAATTATGTCAGACCAAAAATGAAAGGCATATTCGCCACTGCTTCTATGTCAATGATCATCCAACAGTCTACTTTTCTTCCTGTAATACGGCTGAAAACACACTGATTAATCCCATCATATTGTAGTGATTTTTGAATACCATTAAATCCACTATTTTTGGAATACCATATCCTACCTATGAATGAGAACAATATATTTCGACATCAGAAATTTACCTCAAAATCCTAACATTTTTCCCATTTGAGCTTAACGCAGTATTACTTCCATAGACATCAGTGAAGATTCTCCCTTGGATAGTTATTAGTGTGCCTAAAACAAACAAACAAAAAGTTCTGTGAAAGATTACTTACCCATAAACCCATACACTTAATACCAAAACATTAAAGGTATTCCCAATAAAATCAGAATCCAGACACTTAAATTCCAAGTTCATCACTATTTGTTTAACATTGTTCTGAAAGGTCTAGCAAATACAATAAAACATGAATGAATATGTATAGTAATTAAGCAATATCTGTACGTACTTAGAGATAAAAGAAATATTTCAGGGAAAACAATGAATTAGTCAATAACTATTGCTTGGGTCATGAATGATATATTTCAAAAATTAACTAAGATCCCTACTCTACTTCATACCAAAAATAAATAAATAAATAAATAATAAATAAATAATAAATAAATAAATCTTAGGAGAAATAAAAATTAAATATAAAAATAAAACCATAAAAACTCTTGAAAAATAAGTATATATTTATATAATACTCATATAATTGGAGTGGCATGGCCTTCTACAGCATAAAAATGAAGAAAGAAACAATAGTTAAAATCTACAGATTTAATTTTAAAAATTAAAAAATGTCTGAATGACAGGAAAAACTGTTAAAATTTAAATCATTAACATCCTTAAAATATAAAAGATTCTTTTAATATGGAAAAAATTGACTAGCATTAAATTAAACCAAGGAAATAAACAAGTAATTCACAAAAGAAGAAATACAAAGGGTCAATAAATATATATTAAATAAATAAATTTGCATAAATCAAGAATTAGAAAAATTAGAAATGTGATACTTGAAAAAAATTAGTTCCTAAAATTGTCAAGGTTATAGAAAAAGGTATTCTCACATTCCTCTTGGGATTACAAGCTAGTATAATTATAACTATAATGAAGTGGAAGCTAGCTAAATGTCAAATGGGGAGATAGTAAAATACGTTATAGCAGATTTAGATGTAACCACTGAAAATCATTTTTGAAATAATAATGGGAGTTACTGAATAATCAGAAATATGTTATTTATAAATTATCAGATAAAACAATTTTATATACTAAAAATAAAATTAATGACCACAAATCAAAAAAGATATTCAGCTGTCATATAACAGACCTGGAGTTCCAGATAAAGGTGTGATGCTCTTTATCATTGGGGTTCTGAAACTTTTTGCCTGTAAAATAATACCACCAATAAGCTAATATCTCTGTTTCTTACATTATTTACATTTAAATAATATCCATAATATGACTGTAAAAATATCTCTTTTTACATATAAAAAATAAGGTTTAGAATATTATTCTGCTTATTCAAGATCTTTTCCTTAACCACTAAAAACTCTCTTTCATTTCAATATTTTTAGGTTGGAATTTTAACATTCAATCTTCCTTTGTTCACAGTGTAAGTCAAATCCTAGTAATAAGGCTTTCTGGTAACAACTTTTAGGAATTTGGGGGAAATAAAATTACAGAAAGCCTTCTTTTATTTAAACCTATGAAGAAAAAAATAACAAAGCATATTTCAAAAACAGAAGCAAAATCTGGATAAAATCCATCAAAGTAAGCTTTAAGCTTTAGTAATGAACCTAATAATAATAATACTCTAGAGCAATGCAGGTATAATTCTTAAGAATTGTAACACCAAAAGGGAATGGGAGAAAGAATTCCAAGGAGCCCACATGAGGGATGGAAACTCATACTTTTGATAGACAGACATAGTTTTAAAAAATATATGGGATGGTCCTTAGAAGAAATGTATTATTGTAAATATCTATGTATAGGGTAACTAAATTTTGAATGATTCCTCTGGTATGTGCAGTCATATTTTATCTCAATGCACTAGAAATTATAAAGAAAGGATAAATAGTTATGACTCTATTTAAAATGAAGGTGAGTGCAATGAAGATAAGGAAAAGAAAATTAAACTAAGAGTAGAAATGGAGACAGAAAAAATAGTGTGAGCAAGAAAACAAAGTTTAATTCATTAATAAAATTAAAGAGAGTAACAAATAAATGATAAAAGACATTCCTCTACCACAGAAGATCATTAAAACTGAGTGAAGTTATTCTTCACTACATGACAGTATTTTTCAATGTGGAAATAGATAACAATCTGTAAAATTACAAAATATAAGCCCATTTCAGCAAGAAAGCAAGCACAAGGGATCCCTGGGTGGCGCAGCGGTTTGGCGCCTGCCTTTGGCCCTGGGCACGATCCTGGAGACCCGGGATCGAGTCCCACGTCGGGCTCCCGGTGCGTGGAGCCTGCTTCTCCCTCTGCCTGTGTCTCTGCCTCTCTCTCTCTCTCTGTGACTATCATAAATAAATAAAAGTTAAAAAAAAAAATTTAAAAAAAAAAAAAGAAAGCAAGCACAAGATCGATCATCTATAAGTTAAAGAGGAGATCCTTTCAATATACATTGAAAGTGCATTCCCAGCTGTTGATGCGACCTCTGCAGGTATTACTTTCTGTAATAGGAACCCCATCCACACTGACTCTCACAGTATAGGAATCTTCTGGCATTGCTCTGCAAAGCAAATAAAGAACGTATAAAGAATGAATGCAATGACCCTTTTATTTACTGTATACCAGTAATGAAAAATACTGCCCTAGAGACTACAAGTCATTTTTTAAAATAAATGCCTAAAATTCTAATTGATGTACAGCTAAATTCCATTCTCTATTATTTGAATTCTAAATTGTTAGAATTCTGTTCTGTATCATGAAGGATCTCCATCCCGAACTCTGTACTACAAATTCTAACATCATAGACCTCAGGCAAAGCCTTATTCTAAGTACACTGATGCTTACTGAAAAGGAAAAAAAAATGTAATAACAAATGTAGGAATAATCACTTAAAACAGTAATATATCACCTTCATACAGTTATGTTACGTTTTGTTTTTAAGTTCTGATCAAATTTCTAAAGCTTTTGCTACTAAAGAAGAGCCGACAAGCTTAATGTAAATGAAATCCTCTGAAATATGTGTACCTGCTTTATTATTAAAATTTGCTATATAATAAAATAAAATAAAATTTGCTATGTAAAATGATTAATTTTTATGATAAGTTGCTAATAACAAACATCATTTTGGCTGATGGTAAAGAACTTGAAATGTCACTATACAAAATGATTGTCTTTAATCTTAATCACTGTGTCAAGATTTTGAACAAAATTAATCAAACTATACAAGAAAGCATAATTTTGATATTTTGAGGAGCATCATTATAATTTAATAGTAGTCATTTATCCTCTAAAAAAGATCAATAATGATAAGATAATAGCTCTAATAACAGAGGAGAGGATATAGAGTTTATTTTTTTGTGCCAATATGTGGAAAGAGCATTACACTGAATAAAACAAAGTTATAAAATGGTCTAAACATTATGAAATAAAAAATAGCTGATCGGAAAATATTATTTTAATAGAGTATATAAAAAAGTATCTAATACTAATACATACATGATAAAATGCTCTTATTAAGCATACTACAAAACATACCTGGTATAGCATGTAATTTGAGTTGAATGACTTGAATCTTTTTCTACATCACAAGAAATTGATCGGAAAGAAGAAACTAATTGCACACTATTTCCCAACTCAGCATTATCAACTCCATAGTTAAACTGGTTTGCTTGAGCAAAACCTGGAAAAGTAAAAACACTAAATTATTATTAATGGAACTCTGTTTTCAAAGCTCTAACAATTGTTACTCAGTATTGAATCATAAATAAATAATAAGGAATAGTCCTGAAGTAAGCAGTTAACCTATTTTATATTTATCCCTATGATTGTAATCCTCTTTGGAAGACTAAAAAATTGCCTTCAATTCATTTATTCACAAAAAGTAATGCTTGAGAACCTATTATTTGCCAGGCGCAGAATAATAGCTTATATTCCAGTGGCAGGGTGTGGAGGGCTGGAGAAAATAGACTCTTCCCCTGCCCCTATCATACACTCTATCTGCTGAGGATAACTATTATGAAAAAAAGCAGGCCAGATGAGACAGAAGATTTAATACAAGAGGGTTAGCAGGACAAGATACAGGCCAAATTAATACAACTGGTCCTGAAGCTATAACGGATATTCCCCATACCCCCTCTTTACCACCCATTGTAGATTTCCTTACCCTTAACCAGCCCTTCAGCTAATGGAGTGACACGAGCCTTCCTCCTGAGGGTCTGAGCCCTTACTTGCTTTACCTTTGTTAGGTTGTAGTTGCCACAATTGCTTGTTCACAGTTCTCATGTGACACGGAAGCCAAGACATACCCTCATGAGTACCCTGAATTCCACACATATCCTTCCCTACCTCTTCAGGATCCTCAGAACTGATTATCTCTAGTAGTCTACTAATTATGTTTGATGAATTCAAACTGATCAAGTAGTAGTGGTTTCAGTTCAGTGGAAGCCATATAGGGATCCCTGGCAAAAGTATTCTCTAACTGGAAACTCAGACCCCAAATCCAGCAGAAGCTAAAGCTGCAAGGACAGAAAGCACAGCTCAGTTTCCAGATCACTGGGAGTGATAATGACAGAGAGTAACCATTCCTTTCCGGCTCCACGCGTTCTATCAGGAAACAGTAGCATGTATCCGCCATTGGATCAATGCATACAGCATATGATGGAGGCCAGCGTCCTACCCCACTGGAGGTTGTTCCCAAGCTGGGATCTTAGGCTTGCCTTTTATAAACCATTCCATTATTCTACTGGGCCACAGGTTTCAGAGTGACATAGGTTTTGTGGCAATATGCCCACAGTCACAATTTTTTTCATTGTAAATGTGTTCCTGTTCTGAGGCACTATTTTATGGAATTTTGTGGAAGCAACTCAGACCCTGGAAGTACTCAGAAGATGGGGCTGGCAGAGGCACTGTGGATAGGGAAGGCAAAATCTGTACCTGGAGCAAGTGTCTGTTCCAGCAATAACGTACCTCTGTTCTTTACATGAGAGAAGGGGAGTAATGTAGTCAATTTGTCCCTTAGTAGCTGGTGGACTTCCTGAGGGATGGCCCCTATTGACATCTCAGTGTGGGTCTCTGCTACTGGCAGGTCAGGTATTCAGCAACTGCAGTGGATAGCTTAGCCTTGGTGAAAGGGGAGTCCATGGTGTTAGCTCAGGCACCATCTTCCTCCCATGGCCCCTCTGTTCATGGGTCCATTGCACAAGCATTGAGGTAGCCAAAGAGAGAAGCTCCTAAATGAGTCATTCAATCAATATGGTTTTTCTGTTTCCTCTATGAGGTATCCTTTCTTGTAGGAATTAACTTGAGACATAGATCTGCATGCTTTGTGCTCATACCATGAGCACCTTCACATGCCTCTTTATGAGACCTTCTTGTTTATGATTTCCCAGCCCTGTTCCTGGGAAATAGGCAGCATGTGATGTGACATAAATGGTCAAGGAAGCTTTCTGGAAGGAGTAAGCCAGAAGAAATCCAGGGCAAGTACATTTTAGATAGAGGGATTATGTTGTTCAGGGCCCTGTGGTGGGAGCATGTCTCTGGATTCAAGAATTAGCAAGCACGGTTGGAGAAGTATGTGTGAGGAGAGTGGTAGGATATGAGACCAGAAATTGAGGCATTTAGATTATTTTTATGAGTGAAGAAGTATGGGAGGCTTCACAACAGAGGGATGGCATGATGTGACTTACACTTTCCAACATTCACTAGCTGCTGTTCTGAGAATAAATACTAGGGACAGCAGCGAAGATGCTGTTTCAGTGAGTGATGGATAAATGAGTGGCATGGGGTCAAGAGAAGATTAGAGGATAATCAGTGAAGAGAATAAATACTAATACCTTTTGGGGATTTTTACCATAAAGGGAAACAGACATGGATGGTAGTTGGAAGGGGGTGTGGAGCAAGAGGTAGCTTGCTGATTTTGCTCTTGTTTTTTTCAGGATGGTGAAATAACAGTATGTTTGCATGCTAATGGGTGTGATTCAACAGAACCAGAGAAATGGATGATGTGAAACAGAGCAGAAAATTATTTTTTTAATTGATGAAAGTTATTTTAATCTTATAGTAAATACATGAAAATTCAAAACTAGATTTAGAAGTAGTTAAATATCCATTAAGTAATTTTATGCCACATAAAAGTATATTATATTGCTGGAACAACATTCAATTTTGAAATAAACCCCAAAAATAAAACCTATGGTTAAGATTAATTGGATACTGGGATGCTTGACTAGTTCAGTGGTTGAGTATCTAACTTTAGCTCAGGTCATAATCCTGGGGTCCTGGGATCGAAGTCCCGCATCAAGTTCCCCCAGGGAGCCTGCTTCTCTCTCTGCCCATGTCTCTGCCACTCTCTCTGTGTCTCTCATGAATAAATAAATAAATAAAATCTTTTTTAAAAAAAGATTAATTGGATACTGTTCTATTGATTAAATCCTATAATTAAATATTCTCCTAATAAAAATGTTTAAAATATACTTAATAATATTCTAATATGCAGAGTAAACCTGTAAGTTTGTCAATGTTATAATATTTTCTGGAATAAAGTTAAATTAGTAAATAAATAATTTTTGCCTCGATCACTTCAAAATCTAAAACTTCTGAATTCTGAGTTCTGAAAGTATGTGCGTTTTCAAATGTTACTTTTCTCTAAGTATTGCAAGGTACTAAACATTAAAACACTACTATTGCCAAATTGATAACTAATATTTTTGAAATTATGAAGATTTTTCCTTTGCCTCCATGTCCTTAAAGTAAATTTATAAGCTATTTGCATTTCAGAATTTAATCACCTGCAGAGCATAAGCACAGTACAATAATAAACTTAAAATCAGTAAACCAGGAAAAAAGTTAAACCCAAAGATTTGGATTTAACTCCAAATCCTATGTGTATATATACTGCTTTTGTTAGAAGAAATAAATAAATTTTAGGTATTTACTTTAAATTATCATGTAGTTTTGCAGTATGCTTCAGAAAACACCACTACCACACATGCTCACATTAAATAACCCTTAACAGCTGATGTGGCTGAACTGAGGTTGCTAAATATCTCTGATGTTATTGCTTTTTAAATTATTAAACATTTTCAGTGTTTCTAAAAAGGCCCATTAAAACATGAATTGCCTAGTTTAAGGACTTCACTGGGCCAGATGTTCACCAAATGCCAAAGCCCCTAAACTCCAGCTCTGGGAAAGTTGCTTGTTTGAGATAGTGCTATTTAAAGGAACCCTAACATCCTGGATTGGAATCCTAGCTCCAACATATCCTTGCTGTGAACCTTCAGGTGTTCAAATTCTAGATATAAACTCTCTCATTCTTAATCTTCTTATCAGAAAAATGACCATAGGGGCACCTGGGTGGCTCAGTGGTTGTGGACCCACTTTTGGCTCAGATTGTGATCCCTGGGGTCCAGGGATCGAGTCCTGTATCAGGCTCCTCAAAGGGAACTTGCTTCTCCCTCTGTCTATGTCTCTGCCTCTCTCTGTCTCTCATGAATGAAAGAAAGAAAGAAAGAAAGAAAGAAAGAAAGAAAGAAAGAAAGAAAGAAAGAAAGAAAGAAAGATAGATGACCATAATTGCCTATTTATTGGAGTATTAGGAAGATGAAATGAGGATTGGATCTTATTATTGGATCTTATTATTGGTCACAAAAATCCTGAAATTTAAGTTCAATGTTAACGTAATCCCTTTTAAATAACAGAAAACTAATAAATGGGTGGCTAGGATCCAAATCCAGGTTGTAGATGTCAACCTGGCACCTGTGATATTCGGAGTAAAACAATATTTAAAAACATACACTCTAAAGCTATTACCCATTACCATATGTAACTTCCTTCAGACCCTATGTCCTTAGCTCTTTTCCTATCTTTTATATGCAGAAAAAATAAGCAGACACTCAACAAAGGGTAGGGATTTGAGTACACAACACTTTCTTCCTCTAAGCTTAAATTGTAACCAACAGAACTCATCCAATTATAAGCTAAAGTACAAAGATAAGTATCAATTTGACATGTGAAAGATATTTGCATTGAATCTGAAGTTTTGATTCTATGACTGCAATTACTGCTAAAATGAAATTTTGAAAAGATACAGGAAAGCACAGAAAAGCAAGTTTCTTGTAAACCTGCTCTTTTCTTTTGCCAACTTCTGCTTATCTTTGGAGTTCACGTTGAGCTTGAAATACACAGAAGGGCTGCTGGCAACTAACTAAAGTATGGAAAGTTTTACTTGTAGCGTGGCTCAGGATGTGATACATGTATTTATTTTCCTATTAGGCACATGTCACAAAATTGGTATGGTAACACAGATTTTTTTCTTCAGCATTCCTGAGACAAATACAATCGTAAAAAATAAAATCAACAAAAGATGTTATGTTTTTTGCTGAGTTGTTTTAATGTCATATATATATTTAATGTCACATGTGTATTTATTGTCGTATATATTTTTATATCATATTTATGTCGTCATAATTTATGTCATACACACACACACACACACACACACACACATATATATATACACACACACATACACCTCATAGGAGTAAAATCCATGGGAAAACATGAGCCAAGTAACATTTTTCCTCATTACAAATATTGCTTAAAAAACACAACTATAGAAATATTTCTGATTTTTTAGCTAATTCCAAAGAGTTAAAAAGCAGTACAAAGGAATCACCTCTAAAAAAGAATTTCAATATACAAGTATAATTCTGAATTTAAAAATTGGGTATAAAGAGGATACCACTGGAAGTACTCCAAAGCACAAAGATTACAGGAAGGGTTGAGTGTACCCTGGAAACAGAAAAGGTTGAGGCTTCAGATGGAAATTCCTGGCACGTTGGTGTGTTTTTTTCTTTTGCAGAAAAACTGGAGACAAGACTTGCCAGGCACGCAAACCTGGTTCTCCTGATATCAGCCTGTGCTGCTATCATGGAAAATGTCAGTGTCGTTAAAGCCAGCAGTTACCATGTACAATGTAGGCTGTTTGGATTTCTCCAGTTAAAAAAACACAGGGTTGAGAGAGTATAAACCTACTCAAAAGTTGTAACATGCAAAACAATCAGAAGGAAAGGTACAGTGTGATGAAGGATAATTTCTCAAGAATGAAAACAAACCTGTGACATAAATGCAAAAAAATATACAAAAATAAAACAAAATAACAGAAATAAAATAGCTCTAATTTGTGGAACAAATAGTATCATTGGGACCTTAGATACATCATCCTTTTCAATATTTACAACAGCCCCACCAGGTATGAAGCAATATCCTACTTTACAGATGAGAAAGCTGAGGCTTAGGGGGGTTACCTGCCCCAGTCACATTGTGGGAAGGGGCAAAGATGGACTGAAAACCAGACAGGACCAAAGTCCCCGTGTTTTCCATAATATTACAAAAACTATATAATTCAACACTTCAGTTAGATAAAAATATATGGAATAGAGAATTATCTAGGGGAAAAAGGTAAAAAGTAAAATACTATTCCTTCCATTTTACTTTTTTTTTTTTTTAAGTAAAGAGACCGATTAAGAAAGATAACTGAGAAATACAGGTATAAAGTTAGAAACACTCCAGAACTAATCATCAAAATGCTAACACCCCTCATTAAATCAGTCCTCTTAGAGACACAATTATTTCCATGATCATGCCATTGCTCAGAACACTTTTACTTGGGCATCATAATGGTAAAATGATCTCTCTTTGGCTCCTGAAGGACAGCCTTTAGAACAAAGTAATATAGTCGCAAATTTTTGCTTAGGCAAATATGATGTGTGGAAATGGCCAAAAGTCAATTGGCCATTTATTACCAAAATACCAAAATATTAATAGTAGATCTTTCTAGAAGGTAGAATTTCAGAGAACTCACTTTCGAAGTCAAACATTTCTATAACATTTAATTTTTTCATCGTGACTTTACAAAAATAAAACATTTTTATAGTTACATGGGACCAACATTTAAGTAATCATCTAGCAGTTACAATTCCATTTAGAAAATGTTCTTCTGTGATTAATAAATTAGCTGTGCATGCAAATCTAAACATAAAGATGGGTCAGAGGCAACACTGATGGATTATGTGAATGTAGTTCTCCAAATAAATTTTGTTCAAGTACTACATTCCTGTAGTTTTGGAGGTCTGGTGTGTTGCATAAATTTACATTCTATGCATATCATGGGCCCTGAAAACCTATGTAAAACAGTACATAGACTCAGCCTCTGAGAAAGACACATGCTAACCCATTTTTAGTTGACTACAGTATGTGGCTAAGGCAGGAAGAGGGAAAATAAATCAGGGTGGAGATGCAGGTATCTGCAATTCCAATAGGATTTAACTATTCTATGATTCTCTGTCAAGAGCATTCAGAAATTGAGACGGAGGGGAAAACTAGAAATTCACCATGACACTAGTGACACACAATATACTGTGACTCAGAAAGTCCATGAAAGAAGCAAAGGTTATATAGCTAAATTCATAAAGACGTTCTTCCAAAATGCGTTAAGAATAGAATATTTTGTTTTGTTCTGTATTTATAACTAAGGGCCATCTGGGTCTATGTACTAAAACTCAAGCCATGGCTCCTGGATCAGAAAAAGTTCAGGTCTCCATGAAGAAAGAAATAGCTGAGTAGTTATTTTGTTTTGTTTTGTTTTAATCTAAGCATTTCTCTCCTGGCTTTTAAATCTCTGTTAAAAACCTAATAGCTTCGGTCCAAGTCCCTGCTCCACTGTGTTGGGTATACTTGGACCCAAGCTTGAGCTTGCAAATAAACCCTCCTGTGCTTGCAAAAAAAAAAAAAAAAAAAAAAAAAAAAAAAACCTAATAGCTTCCAAGAACACAGTATCTTAACAGCAATTTAAGGGAACGATGGATAAAGACACTTTTAAAATGGTCTTTAACAAATGCATTGCCTTTGGGTATTTAACTCTAAGCAACAAAAACCGATCAAACTTTAATCCAAAATATATTCTTCACAATTTACATGCATAAGCCATTTTAAATATATCACTGAGAGACTGAATTCTGTAGAAATGTTACTTAGAAGTATTGAAAGACATTTCAATATATCTGACAGAATAATTAAATATCTTGCTCTGTCAATTCTAACTGAAAAACTTCTCATTTCTCGTTTTATTTTCAAGACCAGATAATAGTTTTTGGTATTTTTAAAAAATGTTTTCTTTCTCAACCTTCAAAAATTTGTAAGCTGAATAGTATTATAATTTAGATGGTAGAGACCATAGGACTAAAAGAACCACATATTTTTATTTAATCTTAGGCAGAGTTACTCATTAAATAAATTCACTGCTTGCCTACGATGTTTCCTTTCAAGATTGGCAAGGAGATAGAGTCATACATAACCCATGCTTTGATGAAGCATTTGATAAGGACTGGGTGGCAGGAGAATGGATCCAAAGTTTTGCTTTCAATTGCCTTTCTGTCTTCATTAACATTCTATATCTCTAGCATTCCCTCTTATTAAACATTCTACCTCCCAAGCCCCCCCCCATGTTATATTTGATATAAAGATAAATGTTATTAGACCCATGAAGAGCAAAGCAAATAATTGCAAAACTGAGTTAAAGATGTTTCTTTCAGTTCAGTCATTATAATCCAGATTTTGGGAATTAAATTAAGCAAGTAATTGTAGTATCAATTCAGATGATCAAGTTGGTAGAGACTCTTAAGGATTTTGTTAGCTGTCAAAGGGGTAGAGTTTTACTACCCTGGCCAAATGCAGAAACATAGAAACATTTTTTGTGGATTTTTTTTAAGACCAGAAAGGTCTAAAAGTGAAATGGTCTTTAAAATACCTCAACTTTGGCCAAAAGAAAAAAGAGCGGGCCATCATACCTTCTCCTTTGATAGTCAGCCTTGTCGCTCCATTTATGCTGCCATATTTAGGTATTATTTCTGTGACTTTGGGAATTATTTTAGAGCCATCTGAAAGATATTAAAACACAGTAATGGTAAAAGTGTCAAGTATTTCAATTCAAGCATCAAATTTGATACCACATATTATAATGTTGTAAGAAAAACATCATGAAAATTATAGGCCTGAAAGTAAATACACCTATATTTTATCTGCGGCTCTACTAGTAACCAATGACTTGACAGGGAAATAAGTCATTAACTTAATTAATACTCATTGGTTTTATGCAAAGCACTCCCTTTTGTGCCACAAAGAGCAGGAATAATACATGATGATTTTCATCACTCTTACCTATTTATAAAACATTTATTAAACCCTTAATTTCATGTAGTGCTCAACTAAACTGTAGTTCCACTGCAGTTAGCAGCCTACACAGTAGCAGACAATGCTGGAAAAACAACATTGGGGAGAAATAGGCCATTCGTTATAAAAGCAATTAAGAAAAGCAAAGAATAAATGAAGATGCAGAGAATAGTCCAGGTACACAACCTAACGGTGTATTTAAAGAAGAAATTGTTTTCTGTGACTAAGTAAGACTTCAGAAAAGATCATTTCTGGGATCTTTTTAGCCTCCTGATGATAGTAAGTTCTTACTCTACTGGTCACTAATTCATTCAATGAATGGTATAAAGGTCCTGAGGATATAAAAATGTGTTAACTGTCTTGACTTTTGTACAGAGTGACAAGAGAGTAGATGGGCCATGGGTAGCTAAGAAGGGGCAGTTCACTCCCTTTTTCGTTATTCAGTAGGGTCACACTGGCTTCTTAAAAGAAGGGCTGTCCCTGCTGCATCTCAACAGGAAATACTAATAGCTAGACAGGACCACCTATTGGAGAGATAAAGAGTTCCAGAAAGAGGGAGGTGCCTATGCAAACACAGGGGTGAGTGAGCTGCTTCTCAAGAGAACTATCAGTATGCTTTAAAACAACTCAAAGATACACGGTGGCTAAAATGGTTTGTTTTCTGCTTACACTGCACAAATCTGGTAATTATTAGATCCAGTTACAATTCTCAAAGGAGGTGGAAAAACTAAAGTGGACACAAAAAGAAAAGCTATAGAAATTACTGTTTGAAATAGATGTATGAGAAAAGGTTAAAGACATTATAATCCTATAGTTCATCCGGGCCTGCAAGAAGCTTAGCATGGACTTCAAATGTCTTCTGTACTACGGGTCTGACTTTGCCAAGAGCTCCAAGGCTGCTGCTGCTGCTGCTGCTGCTGCTGCTGCTGCTGCTGCTGCTGCTGCTGCTTCAGCACATTTATAACTTCGAGCAGCCCCCAGCCAAGAGCAGGAAACTCCAGCGAGGGCTCTGGATCCTATCTCCAAGACCGTGCTGCTCCTCACCTATCTCAGGTTCATCCTCCCTTATCTCCACGGGACAACTCCAATTTCTTATCTTATCAGTCTCTTCCAACCCTCTCCTGGGTATTACTTTGAAGGCAGAGGGCCGCTGCCCCTGGACGTGACTGACAAGCAGCCACAGAGACCCATTCCTGTCCTACTGGGGGACACTGCCCTCCCTTCGGTGGGGGAAAGGGACCCAAGAAAAGTGGGAGAGGACTCAGATTGTATCCCCGCCTCCACCCCCAGTTAAGTGTGTCTTTTTCAATCGAGTCCCCTGCGAGTGGGGGCGGTGAGGTTCTAGAATTCAAGCAGTAACTCTTCCGACTTAAGAGCAATCCCTCTACTCTTCCTTCTGTGTGCGCGTGTCTGTCTGTCCGTCTGCGAGGCCCCCCTTCCAGGTCCCAGGTGCCCAGGATCGCAGCCCCGCCCCTCCCGCGGCCCGGGAGCGGGGTCGCGCCTGCACGGACGTGTGCTCGCCGCCCGGGCGCCCCGGAGCAATTACCTGCGCGGGGGTCGGCGGCGCACAGGAGCAGCCCCCACAGGCCCCAGGTGCCCAGGAGCCACAGGTGTCCCATCGCCGCGTCAGCCCCGCAGTCCGCGCGCGCCGCTGCCTCGCAGGCGCCGCGGGGGCCGGGCTGGGCTCGCGGACCAGGACCCGCGGCGCGCACGGCCCTTCCCACGCGCGCAGGCGAGCTCGCCCCGCCCCGCCCCGCCCCGCGCCCCGCCCCGCCGCGCCCTGGGTCTGCCCGCGGACCCGCTCCCCGCGCCCGCCAACCGGCCCGCCCGGCCCGCGGTGGTCGTCGGCGTGGGTGCTGACGTCCAAGGCCGCCCCCACGAGGGCAATGACTCCACTCCTTTTGGCAAGAGGGACCAATGGGCAAGTTTTCCATGATTCCCGCCCCCTCCCTTTCATTACATTCTAGGCCTGTGCCTTCCTTAGCCCGTATGCTTTGGCTATTAACTATCCCCGGTGGACCTAAACGTCCATCCAATACACAAACCCCACACGTTTTCCCCCTTCACATTCGTATAAATTAGTGTTGTTCCTTTCATCGACAGTCGTACGTGTTGATTCCTCTGCCTGTCCCAAACGCCATGCCCAGTGCTTTAGGGACTTCGACTCACAATAATCCCCAAAGGACTATTACTATTACTGTTAATTATGATTACTCTTCTTATCCACCCCCCACCCCGGGTGTTCCAAGCTGTGGCCTGAGGCACGGGAGGTTGACCAACTTGCCCATGGACACGTAACTAAGTGCCGAGTGAGGATTCAAGCAGTGACTCCGGACCCAGTGCTCTTACCCCCTCCACTGCTCCCAATGTAGCACACTTCTGGTGAGGTTTTGCGATGCTTAGGACATCTTTATACTAAAAATTATTCATTGTCTTTGAAATTCATATTTAACTCAGCATCCTGTATTTGCCAAATTGGACTACTCTAGTTGGGAGGGAAGACAGAAGAAATGGAAGAGAGGGGGCACCTGGGTGTCTCCGTGGTTGAGCGTCTGCCTTTGGCTCAGGTCATGATCCCGGGGGCCTGGGATCCAGTCCCACATCAGGCTCCCCGCAGAGAGATGCTTCTCCCTCTGCCTGTGTCTCTGCCTCTCTCTGTGTGTCTCTTATGAATAAATAAAAATCTTAAAAAAAAAAAAAAGAAATAGAATCCTAAAATAAGTAAAATAATAAAATTAGATCCTTGTGCTTTAAGAGTTTATGTTTAGCTCATTGAGGATTAATTTTGTTGTTATTGTTGGCTTTGGTTAATTACATTCATCTCATAATTTTCTACAAATTGACTGCCCATGTCACCGTCCTACTGAAAATAGTGCCTGCAAGGTACCACTGACCTTCTTACTCTTGGAACTCTTTGTAGCATATGACACTGTTAACATCTTTCTTGAAATTCCATTCCTCTGAAGAGTCTTGGGTTTCCTCCTACTTCTCCAATCACTTGTATCTCATATTTTTCTCTTACATCTTCTTCCTGAAAATTGATGTTCCTGCAGCTTCTACTCATCCTCCCATTCGCTATCTAGAAGTAGGTCAATTAGCAGAAAGCTTGTTGAATGCCAATTTGCTGGTTAATTATTTGCCAAATTTACTTAATTTAAAGACTGTAATGTTGTATAGCTATAATTAGCAACTTTACCAAGAATTTCTTAGCAGCATTAACAAAAATATTCACTTCAAGTTATTAACTGTGACGTGTAGAAGTATGTATTTCAGTATCAAAAACCAAAATAAAATGTAATAGGGGAATAAAATTTGTATTTGCTTGGTTAATTTTTATTTCTTTCTGATGCTTTTCAAATTAAATTGACCTAAGTTAAGTTTTGGATGATTTCATTAAAAAGTAATTTAAGTGCAATTTAATTCAAAATTCTGATTTTTCAGATGCTTTTGAATTTATGATTAAAACAGTATGAAAAATAAGTGAGATTTATTTATTCTGCATTTTGGATATATTAATAAGTGATTAGGAACCTCTTTATGTTGATTTCTGTTTTGCCAAACCTTTAATATTTTTAAGATTCTTTTACCAAATCCTCAGAGTATGTTAACCAGAAGATGGCATACAATATTTAGCATATAATGTAGTTACTCCCACTGTGTCCTATTTCATCTTTTTACTTATTTCATACTAACCATATGGTCCCTTCCAGATTATAGTAGTCCCTTTCAGATATCTTTACTTTCTTTATAGCTAATCTTCTTATAGCTTTCTTTATAGCTAAAAATCTTATAACCAGTTAACCATATAGGGAACCTATATATGTTACTTATAATATGCATATGTAACAAGTTAACTCTATATGCAAGTATGAATAAGTATATATATAAGTATGAAACAAGTATATATATAAAATATACAAATATCCATATATAATTCACAACTTAATTGTGATAGTCAATATTAAAAATGTATGTATAATTGTTCTATATACTTCACCAACTTGTTCAAACTGTTAATACTGTTAAATTGCATTCATTAATTCATTTAATCCAAAGTTGGCTAATTGGTCTTTCAGCAAATTGATCATTTGGCTAATTGACTTTAGGAAAGTTGATATTTTAGCAAAAAGCCTATTTTCTTGTTAAATAATGCCTAAACTTTTTTAAAAAACCAAGCATTGTAATTTGCATATATAGATTTTTACTCAACTCTCGAATGAATGAGCATCTTTAACATTTCTCCCTTTAAGAGCACTTATTTATGTGATAAATCCATGTCTAGCAAAAGATACACCAGTGGTATTTTTTATCTTAAATTATTAACGTAAGTGGATAGGATAATGTGACAATAAATAATTATAACTAGATAGAAATTTGTATAACCAAAAGTCAACTTGGAACCAGAAAAAGTGATTTTGTGGTTTACATAACTAATGATTTAAATTGTATTCCTCTTTAGAATATTTAAGCCTTTATAATACAAATTCATCATAGACTATAGGAATGGAATGGCAACTCCTGATCACTAAATTCTATGTTTTTGTAAATTAAAAAAAAAAATCCAGTTATAACAAAATCCTGCTATTAGGGCCAACATCATGGGCATATGATATGTGTGGTCTCATAGATGCCTGCTTTGTTTAATGCTCTGCTGGCACCATTGCGAACTCCTTAATAATTTTTGAATGAGGTAATCACCCACTTACTCCACCTCCCCACCATCCTCCCCTCCAGCAACCCTCAGTTTATTTCCTGAGATTTCATCTTATTTTTTCCACTCTTTCCCTATGATCTCTGTTTTGTTTCTTAAATTCCACATATGAGTGATCCTTCAATTTAAAAGCAATTAGAAAAAAAATAAAATAAAATAAAAGCAATTAGAAGGGCACCTGGGTGTCTCAGTCCGTTAAGTATCTGCCTTTGGCTTAGATTGTGATCCCAGCTTTCCTGGGATCAAGTCCTATATCAGGCTCCCTGCTCAGTGGGGAGTCTGCCTCTGCCCAGCCCCTGGCTCCCCAACCCCCAATTCTCTCTCTCAAATAAAAAAAATAAAATCTTGGGCAACCCGGGTGGCCCAGTGGTTTAGCACTGCCTCCGGCCCAGGGCATGATCCTAGAGATCCAGGATCAGAGACCCAGGATCAAGTCCCATGTCAGGCTCCCTGCATGGAGCCTGCTTCTCCCTCTGCCTGTGTCTCTGCCTCTCTCTCTCTCTCTCTCTCTCTCATAAATAAATAAAATCTTTTAAAAAAATAAAATAAAATCTTAAAAAAAAGAATCAATTTATTTAAAAATAAATAAAAGCAATTAGAAAGTGATAAAGAGTAAGAACACTTGCAGAGCTAGAAGGCAAAAAGGGTTCACTTGCAAATTCACTTAACTTGGAACATGAGCTGTGAGAGCCTGATTTTGAATCTAAACCTAATTGTGAGAGACGATGAACAAAATGAGGTACAAGAATAGATTTATTCTCTTGTTAAGCCTCCAACAAGTATTCAATATGGTAAGCAGTAGGAATAGAACAGTAATTTTTTTTCATCTTTGTCTTCACAGAACTTACATTCTTAGTGGAGACAGTCTAAAAACAAGATAAGTGAGTGAAATATATAGATGTTAGAAAGTGATACATGCTGAAGAAAGACAAATAAGCAAGGAGGAATGTCACATATGTGGGGAGTGGGGTGGGGTTGAGTGTGATGCAGTTTTAAATAGGAGGACCAGGAAGTTGTCATAGAGAAGGTGAATTTTGAGTAAAGATCTAAATGTCTAAAGGGAATTACTTAGTCACGTGGATATCTGGGAGAAGAGCATTCCAAGCATTTTAGAACAAATGCCAATGCCACAAGGAGGGAGTGTGCTTTATATATAAGGAGCAGGGAGGCCAAAGCAGTATAAGATATGAAGTCAGAGAAGTAAAGAGGGGAGGCGCAGATCATGCAGGATCATGTATTTGAGTGATATGTGAATCCACTGTAGAATATTGAGCTGAAATACATCATCTAATTTATGTTTTCAAAGAAACACCCAGATGCTATTTTGTTGTACTAGGGCAAGAGCAGATGCAGGGAGATCAATTTAGAGATAAATGCAAATCATCCAGACAAGAATAATGGTATCTTGGACTAGGATGTGTTGGCAATAGTGTTTGTAGTGCAAAGAGGTCAGGTTGTGGATATATTTGAGAACTGAGCTGATAGGATTCGCCGACCAGGAGTATGGAGGGTAAGAGAAAAGAGGAGGGGTAAACATAACTGCAAGAGTTTGGTCCTCAACATCTAGAAATATGGAGGCCATTAACTGCTGGTGAAAAATGTAGAAAGAGCAGATTTGAAAGAGTGTATCAAGAGCTCACTTTCATACATATCAAGTTTAAGATCTATGAGATTTCCAAGTGAGATGTAAAATAGACAGTTTGGTTTTTGCATTTGAAGTTCAGGAAAAAATCCAGGTTGGAGATATCAATCTGATAAACACAAGCATGTATTTTAGAAATAATGAAGCCAAATGTTATCATCTAGAGAATAGAATATAGATGAAAAAATGAACATATCTAAAGACAGTCTTGGAAAACTCCAATATTTAGTAATAGAAACATGAGGAAAAACAAGCAAAACCACTGAGAAAGAGTGGTCAAAAAAGTGGCAGAGAAGTTAGATGATAGTGTTGCCTGGAAGCCACATAGAGAAGTATTCAAGGAGGAAGAAGTAATAGCTATCAATTACCCTTGGATTTAACAATGTGGAGCTTATGGAAACTAAGAATAATTTACCAAAGTGGTGGAGTGAAATTCTAATTGGAGCAGATTCCTTAAGAAATAGGCAGGGATAACTGGGGACCATTTTAGAATGGTCCACAATAAGAAGAGTTGGAAAGTCAATGGGCCAGGGGAAAAGAGTCACTGCAGGAAGCCAATAAAACTAGCAGTCCTAGCAGTCTTGGATTAAAGTGAAATCAATGAGAATGGTATTATCTTTTTTCTAGCTACTTTGAGGTGCCCAGGTGCAGGGATAAGAATAGGCAATTTTGGGAAAGCTAGTGGTTTTATTCACTTATCTTTAAGGTACTTGCCTACACTAGATGACACTGTGAGCAGCATTCTCTAATAAAAAGTCAGGAAACAAAGTATAAGAGGGTAAAGAGACTAAAACCTACTGATAGAACAAACCTTTGTTCTCAAGCATGCATGTGGGTTTTATTTTGTTTTTTAATGCCTTGAGAATTTTTGTTTCTGTTGTTTGTAGAAGACAGTTATCTGGGGGGAACATTTTCATTTCTCCTTTTTAAACATCATCCCAATTTCTTTTGTGGAATAATCTCTTAAATATAGTCTGGTGGTCCAGGTGTGTATGTGTATGGTGGGGGAACACAGAGTATCAGATTTTCCCTGGAACCTGAACCTTGAACAGAGGAACAAAGCAAGAGTGTGAATGCTGGGGTTCATTCACTGCACTAGAGGTGCCCTGACTGGACTATTCACACAGAATTGTCCTGTTCTTCCACATCTTAGAAAGTAGTTTGGTTCCTTCCTGTTTTCACATTTTGATTTGCCAGGTTTCCTGTGATAACAGGAGCTTCAGATAGTCTTTCTATAAATTTCCTTTTGCTTAAGTTTGCCAGTTAGTTACTGTTGCCTGCAACCCCCAAACAATTCTCATTAAGAAAACATTTTTATTAGGAAATCATACTTTTGGGACAAGAGACAGAGCCCTGGAAAATGAGATAGGCCATTTTAAAAAAATGAAGCATTGGGTAAAATACTTTAATAATGTGAAGGATCACTGGGGTAATGTTCTTAGAGGACTGAATCATTTGGCAATTCTGATTTTTCCAAAATCCTACATAAGAAATTTAAATATGGAAACTATATTGACCCCAATTTTTCTTAGACACAAAGTTATTGATCTTCCCTTCCCCAAACAGGTATCTATGTACTAGGATAATCATAGTTGAGAAGATGTTTCCTAGACAGAACAAATCAACATCTTATAAGTCTTTGGCAAATGGTTATAAACAATTGTTTTGAAGCAAATGGAAAGCTTATAATCTTGGCTTTATATTTTGAAACACTCCACAATATTTCCTAGCCAAGTGTGTGCTGATAATTAGCAGTTTATATTGCTTTGAAAGTAGGTAGAACAACATAATGGTCATAGTCAGTTTATCAATAAAGTATTTATTGTGCACTTACTATCTGCCCAGCATTCTGTTAGGGGTATTAATCTCCAATAAACTCAAATAATATAACACTTCTAATTTATACCTTCACTAAGAAGTATTTATATAATACTCATACAATTATTCAACAAATATTTATTAAGGATTCTTGATCATCAAAAATAGCTCTAGATAATAGAAATATCTCAATGAACAAGACATACAAAGTCCTTCCCTCATGGACCTTACAGTCAAGTGAGAATGTTTCAACTGAGGTAACAGCTAGAGCAGTTAGTTGTCTTAAGTAAAGGATGAACATGGAATGATCAAGAACTGGAAAGGTGAAAGAGGTCCAATTTCATTCTTTTACACATGGTTACCCGATTTTCCCAACACCATTTCTTTTTTTTTTAGAAAGAGTGTGTGTGCACACAAGTGGGTGTGGGGCAGGAGGAGAAACAGAGACAGAGAGAAAATCTTAAGCAGATTTCATTTCCAGGATGGAGCCCAATGAAGGGCTCCATCTCAGAACCCTGAGATCACGACTGGAGCTGAAATCAAGAGTTGGATGCTTAACAACTGAGCCACCCAGCGCCCTTCCAGCACCATTTATTGAAGAAATCATTCTTTCCCCATTGAATATTCTTGGTTCCCTCATCCCATATTAGTTGACTGTATATTCATGGGTTTATTTCGGGGCTCTCTTCTCTGTTCCATTGATCTATGTGTCTGTTTTTGTACCATAACTATACTGTTTGATTACTATAGCTTTGTAGTATAGTTTGAAATCAGGAAGTGTTATGTTTCCAACTTTGTTCTTTCTCAAGATTGCTTTGCCTATTCGGGATTTTAGGAATTTTAGGATTGCTTTTTCTATTTCTGTGAAAAATGCCTTTGGAATTTTGATAGAGATTGCATTGAATCTGTAGATGACTTTGGGCAATACATACATTTTAATAATATTAATTCTTCCAATCTATGCAAAAAGGATAAAATTCCATTTATTTGTGTGTTCTTCAATTTCTTTAATCATTGTCTTGTAATGTTCAGTGTACAGATCTTTCATCTCCTTGGCTAAGTTTCCTAGGTATTATTGTCTTTGAAGCAATTGTAAATGTGATTGTTTATTACTCTTTCAGATATTTCATTATTTGTTTACAGAAATGCCACTGTGTTTTGTATTTTGATTTTATATCCTGCAACTTTACTGAATTTATTAGCTAATAGTTTATTTGTTTGTTTGTTTTGGTGGAACCTTTAGGGTTTTCTATCTATAACATCATGTCATCTGCAAATAGTGACAACTTTATTTCTTCGTTTCTGATTTGGATGCCTTTTTTTTTTTCTTTTTTTCTCTTGCCTGATTGCTCTGGCTAGGACTTCTAGTACTATGCTGAATCGGAGTGGTGGGAGTGGGCATCCTTGTCTTGTTCCTGATTTTAATTGAAAATTGTAATTATATGATGTGTTGACTAATCTTATTGTGCTAATTAATTCATGATATGTACATATATTAAATTATCAGGCTATACACTTTAAACTTACATAATGTTATATGTTCATCATATTTCAATAAAGCTAGAAAAATATTTTCGTCCAGTGGTATGATGCAGGGGTGCCTAGGTGGCTCAGTCAGGTAAGCATCTGCCTTTGGTTCAGGTCATGATCCCAGAATCCTGGGCTAGAGCTTCAATTATGGGCACCCTGCTTCTCCCTCTCGTCCTCGCTCCTGATCTCTCTCTCACTATCTCTGTTGCTATATCTGTCTCTCTCTCTATCTCAAATAAATAAAATATTTTTTAAAAATGGCATGATGCAATGATACATCAATACCAAGTGTCTGTGGGCACATTTTTAAGTGATGGCTTGGATTTTGTTTCCATTGCCTTCTTCCCTTTCAAAATAAATGGCAAATAAGGATAAGCTGAAAAACAACAAAACCCCCAAAACTGGGTTTGGTGGGCTTTTATTTACTTATTTTAAGAGTTAAGAGATTTATTTATTTATTTATTCATAGAGACAGAGAGAGAGGCACAGACACAGGCAGAGGGAGAAGTAGGCTCCATGAAGGGAGCCTGACGTGGGACTCAATCCAGGGTCTCCAGGATCACGCCCCGGGCTGCAAGCGGCGCTAACCGCTGCGCCACTGGGGCTGCCCTTTGGTGGGCTTTTAAAACCCAAGAAAGCAGTTGTCAAATTTTAAGTGGAGAATGGAGTGACTTGATCCATGTTTCAGAAAATGCACTGTAGATGCTTTGTGGTAAAGGATTAAATTAGGGATAGGAATGGACACAAGACTGGTTATGATGCTATTGTAGTGGTCTAGACTACAGATGATGAGGATGGAATTAGAAAGCATTAGAATTGTTAAGAAATGGGTAGACGCTTGGATATAGGTTAGAGATAGCACTGCTATTTACTTCTGTAATTATATTTTGGAATGGATTGGTGGGGCAAGGGAAAGCAGAATGTCTTAGGTTTGGGGCATTAATGCCTGAGTGGGTGCTGAGTCATTTACTATGATATGCAAAAGCTAGAGAAGATGCAGTTTGAGGTAGGTGATTCCGGACACCTGATTTGTCTAACTTGAGTTTGAGGTGCTGGTTAGGAGAAGGGTTACTTACAGGCAAAGAGCACAAGCTTTGGAGGCAAATGTCAGGGTTGCATGCTTCACTCACCATTTAGTAGCTGGGACACTTTGGACTAACTACTTATGTCTCAGGTGGTTTTTTGTTGTTCTTTGTCTTTCTTTTTTTTTATGTAAAATGACAATAGAACTTACCTGATGGTGTTGTGTTGGGAAGTAAATGACTTAGTAAACATAAAATGCTTATAATTGTGCCTAGCATACAGTAAGCCCTCAACAAATGCTAAGTATTCTTTTTTTTTTAAGATTTTGTTTATTTATTCATGAGAGACAGAGAGAGAGAGAGAGAGAGAGAGAGAGGCAGAGACACAGATAGAGAGAGAAGGAGGCTCCATGCAGGGAGCCCGATGAGGGACTAGATCCTGGGACTCCAGGACCACGCCCAGGGCTGAAGGCAGGCGCTAAACCGCTGAGCCATCAAGGGATCCCCAAAATGCTAATATTCTTACAGACCAAGAATGAAGGTCAAGATAAGTAAACAAGTAAAATGTGGAATTATACAGTGGCACAGAGATGGACTTTGAAGCCACAAGAGGAGCTAAGATCTCAGAGGGCAGATGTTTATGAATTTGTATGGGGAAAAATTTTTAGCTTTATTTTTTCCCTTTAATAACTAACATAGACAATAAACCACAGTAGTATTGTTGGTATCTGTGATATCAATAGAAATAATAGATATTTTCATATAATATTATAATTGGTGGAAATATGTTGAAACATCATTTATGCTCATCACTACTTAAAGGAATCTTTAGACCTATAACAACATAACCATGCTCTTCCTGCCTCAGATGCTAGGGTATTATTTGTGTACTGCTCAATGTGATAAGACACAAAGGCTATAGTGTAGTTATTTTTTACAGACTATTTTTTAGAGCTTAAGTTCACGAAAGTAGAGCAGAAGGTACAAAGACTTCCCATATGCCCCTACCATCACATACGCAAAGATCCCCCCATCATCAACATCCCTGACCAGAATGGTACATTTATTACAATTGATGTAACTGCATTGACACATTATCACCCAAAGTCCATAATTTTAGAGTTCACACTTGGCATTGTACATTACATTCTGTGGGTTTGGACAGATTTATACTGACACATGTACACCATCAAAGTTCCATAAGACTAGTTTTGTTGTTGTGGGGTGCCTGGGTGGCTCAGTCAGTTAAATGTCTGACTTTGGCTCAAGTCATGACCTTGGAGTCCTGAGATTGAGTCCCATGTTGGGCTCCCAGTTCAGTGGGGAGTCTGCTTGTCTCTCTCCTCCCCCTCTGCCCCTTCTCCTGCTCATACTTTCTCTGTACCTCTCTCAAATAAACAAATTTTTAAAATACACATTCGTATACACAAACACACACACACACACACACACACACTGGAACATTAGTCAGCTATCAAAAAGAATGAATTCATGGGGTAATTGGGTGATGGGCATTAAGGACGGCACTTGAGATAATGCGTGCTGGGTGTTATATGCAACTGACGAATCACTAAATTCTACCCCTGAAATTAATAATACAGTATATGTTAACTAAATTGAATTTAAATAAACTTTAAGAAAAAAAGACTAGTTTTGCTGTTGTAAAAATCCTCTGTGCTCCTCCTATTCATCTCTCCTTCCCCGCAATCCCTGGAAACCGCTGATCTTTTTACTGTCTCCCTAGTTTTGCTTTTTCAAGAATATCATATATTTGGAATCTTATAGTATGTAGCTTTCTCAGATTGATCTCTTTCACTTAGTAATATGCATATAAGTTTCACTTAGTAGTTTGCCTTAAAGTTTAATGAGCTAAATAGTTCATTTCTTTCTAGTGCTGAATAATATTCCATTGTCTGGAGACACCACAGGTTATTTATCCATCCACTTACTGAAGGACATCTTGGTTGCTTCCAGATTTTGGCAGTTGTGAATAAAGTTGCTATAAATATCCATGTGCATTTTTTTATGTGGATATATACTTTTAAGCTCATTTTAAATATTAAGGAGTGTGATTGCTGGATTGCATGGTTTAGAGTGTGTTTAGTTTTGTAAGGAATCACCAAATTGTCTTCCAAGTAGCTATTCCACTTTACATTCCTACCAGGAATCAATGAGGAAGGTTCTTGTTGCTCCACATCTTCCCCAGCATTAGTTGTGTTCTGTATTTTGGCCATTCTAATAGGTGTAGAATGGCATCTCATTGTTTTAATTTGCATATCCCTGATGATATATGATATGGAACAACTTTTCATATGCTTTTTGCCATCTGTATGTCTTCTTTGGTGGGATCTTTGGCCCATGTTTTAATTGGGTTGCTTTCTTACCATTGAGTTTAAGAAATTCTTTGCATATTTTGGATAATGGTCCTTAATCAGATATGCCTTTTTCAAATATTTTTTTCCCAATATGTAGTTTGTCTTTTCAATCTCTTGACAGTGTCTTTTGCAAAGCAGAAATTTTAAATTGGAATGAAGTCATTTATCAATTCATTCTTTTATGGATCATGCCACCACAGTGTTCTTATTTGTAAAAATTCTTACAAATAGCACTTTCCTCATGCAAGAAAATCTAAAGATGAAAAGCTAGGATATTTCCAAAATGGAATTTCCATTTAACAAAATTATTTTTTCTAACTTCCTATAAAATGGAAGCGCCTCTAGTTCAGCCATATTCACTGAAAATGTACACATTGGTTTCTGGACTGGAATAGAGGAAATTGTTGGAGCAGATGATGGAGAGGATGTAACTACCAGTTGACCCATGAGCTAGATAGACCCAGGCAATCAGGCTCCTCATCCCCTCCCCTGACCTCAGAATGCACACTCTACCCACCATTTCTGCATCCTTGAAAACAGTTCCCACTGTTTGGCAACAAAATAGTGGGAACTGTTTTCAAGGACTCAGCCTTGAGAGAGTGAGGTGTTGTTGAGACTATCTGGACTATATACATGACAGAGCCTAGTTAAGATCTCTATAGAAACTTTTAAAATTATGGCAGGTAGTACAGAAATCTACTTGTTCTGCTGCTGCCCAAGTTAAGCCTCATATTTAAGTCCCCTTGCTTATTAAGACTTCTATCTACTAATCTAGAATGGCCGAACTGTCTTCCATCTCTCCTTGTCTTCCATGTACAGGGGCTGGTTTCAGATTTTATCTGGAAGCTCCCAAGGTTGCAAACCAACAGGAATCTAGGAGGGGTTCTCATGTCAAATGTTTTCATTCAGGGTAGAATTAGAAAAATATCTTAAAATTTTTAAACAAGCAATGGAGGAATTGACAGCTTCACTGTTCTCCTGGAGTATTTGGCTGGAAGAATTCTTTTTCTGTGAGTCTCTTTTGGAAATGACTAAGACTGTTGACAGGTTCAAAGTTGTGAAAAGTTGTTTTATTGTTCTGGGGTTTTGTAAAGATTATTTCTCCAAACAAAACTTCAATTGGAAAAAAAGCACTATATGCCTCCCATGATTGCAGTAATACTTGGTAATATATCCAATATTTCTTACCTTAATGGAAAAGGAAGCACCTCATGATATCATCACTTTGTTTTTTAACACAGACATGCACTGGAAACTAAGACTGATTTTACAATCCTGAGAAGAGATTTGCCAACAACTATAAAAATTATTAGCATTATCCTCTGATAATTACTTTGAATAATTGAATTTAAAAATTTGTGAAGAAAAAGGATCAGAATATGAAGTAAATCTTTACCAAATAGTTCACTGACTTTCTTATAGAACAAGAGTTAAATACTTATCTAAATTAAGGACAGTCCATTTTAATTTCTCTAAAAGAAATGAAACTGCACATTTCAAACACTGAAAAAAATGATTTATCTATGAGTTGGCTCACCTGGCAGTTATTTCTAATGATATGAATGAGGTGAAACTTTCATTTCAAGTCCATTGTGGTTTCTACTTAAAAAAAAATTTATAAGATTTCTAGGATTAGCAACTAGTAGGAAAGCCAAACTTTGAAATGCTGGAGAAGGTGCTTCATCCTCAGATAACTGTCAATTTCTTCAAAAAGAGAAATCTATGGACAATTGTAAACTATTGAGGATTCTTTCAGAAGTTACTTGTATCTTGATAGTATTAAAGTTGAACCACACACAGATCCACAATCCTTTTCTTTCTGATATAAACTCTATTGAAGATACTGTTATATACTCTATTGAAGATACTGTCCTAGACCATGATCTTTGATGTTAGAACCAAATATTATTATAGTTGAAATTTAACTCAAAAAGCCTTTGAGAATCCTGGTGTTCTTTGAGACAAGTTTTCCTGGCCTTGCAAAGTGAGCTAAAGAAGCTGTAATTCCATTTGCAAAAATATATATATCTTAACTAATCAATATTTTCAGTGCTCATAACCATTAAAATAAAAATTTGAAATTGATGGAATGTCCAACATATCATGTATGTATTATGTAAAAACAATATATGTATGTTGTCTGATTGAACACCATCTCACATTTAATGTTTTTATACTAGTTAAGAAGTAACTTAAATAGCCTTTAAAGTGATATTTTAAAAATAATATATTTTTTAAGATTACCTATTTTGAAATGCATTGCCTTATTATGTGTTAATAAAGATGAATATCATGCATTTATTTTGGAATATATTTGTATTTTAATATAATTTCCTGTGTAACTCTAAGAATTTTATTTTGTGCACTTAAATATATTATTATTAGAAAGAATAGATAGGCTTCACTTGAGTGCCAAAATAACACAAAAAAGTCAAGAACCCCTGAGACAGAGAAGAACATGATGAGGGTTTGAGAAGTCCAAGGTTTAGAAGAAGAGATATTAGCAAGGATGGAGAGACAGCAGCCACGAGTTAAGAGGAGAGTAGGATGGTTTCACAACATGGGAAGCAAGAGAAGAATGCGTCTAAGGAAGAAGAGTGGTCATCTGCTATCAGTGCTGCCAAGAGGTTATTAAGTAGTGGTTTCTCTTGACCTTGACTTGAATAGCTTCAGTGGAATAGCAATCGCCATAACCCCAAATTGAGTAAGTGAGTGGGAGGGAAGAGGTGGAGACAGTACTTGTAGACAACTTAATTAGGAAGCTTTCCTTGCTTTGAATGAGAGCAAAGAAATAGGGCTGTATCTTGAAAGAGATCTGTGACCAAGACGTGGTTTTTTATAAAAGATGCAAGATACAGGGCCACATTACTGCTGTTAGAGCTGATGCAATACAGGGAGAAACTTCTGGTGGAAAAGTCTAGAGACGAATAACCTCAGGAGAGAAATTATTGAGAAAGAAAGAGTGCTGGGATTCAGAGCACAAGTGGAGGAAAGGTTGGAAGTCTGAAGGCAGATTCAGGAAGGCTGGCAGATTTGGTGATGGGATGATGCTAGGTTCTTGTTTGTTGATGTTCCTTGGTAAAGCATGAAGCAGTGTGGTTAGCATAGGAAAGGAGTATGAAACAGGCAATTTGGGAGTGGAAAGTGTATACCAGGGCAGTATATAGAGTTCTGGGGCAGTGAAAAGTTCATTTGAGATTTGTGACCATTATTTCCCTTACAATTTTTATTTTGAAAATTTTTAAGCCTGTTTGTGATAACAGGCTTTCCCTTAGAATCGTATTTTCTATCATTCTTTCTTTCCATATTAAGTATATATACTTTTGTTGTTTGTTGTTGTTGTTGTTTTTGAACCATTTGAAAGTTACCATGTAACACTTCATCCCTAAACACTTCAATATAAACAAAGTCATTTGTAAATACAAATGTAACATTCAGCAAATTTAAAACACTGATATTATAACCCATATTAAAAATTTCTGTGTCCTAGTAATATTCTTTATAATTTTATTTATCAAGCCTGACACATTCCTTTAAATATGCATTTCTCCTTGTTCTCTTTTTAACATAAAATACTTCTTGACCTTCATTCCTTCCCTTTTTACCCTTTTCAATTCTTTTAGTTTTTCATTCTTTCATGTAAAGTCTCTATAGAAAGAATTGGGTCAGGAGCATTGGAAAGGCAGCTGATCAGTGGGTACATCTGTGCTTTTTCACTGTATAGGTCTGCTCAAAGTCCAGTGTTTATGCTTCAGATAAAATGCAGGAGATAGATGCAATACACAAAATATTTCATGAGCACCATTGCTAGAAGTTATATGTTATACCTAGAACTTGTAGAGTCCTTTACCATAACTTTGACTTTATGTTACACCTCCTAAGGGGAGCACTCAGGATTCTCCTACATTGTTATCTTCTCAGCATCCCTAACAGAAAGGAATCATGTTGATAGGCAACTGTCAGGTAGAACTTTAAGTGACTAATGAAATCATTAAGTACATCAATGATAGATCCGAGAAGAGAACCAGAGTGTGCGCTCAACATGTCATACTAGTTGAACTGAATGCTACTCAGATTACACAATGTGTATCATTACCCAAATCACCTGCACACCTGACAGACTGGGGCTTAATGGACGTCTCTATTTCGACTACTCTACATTATGCCTCTCATTTTGTCAAAGGGCAATTTTAATGTAAGTAGTTACCTAGAAAGGATAAATTCTCAAAGATGTGCCCTCAACAAATAATTTTAGATTAAGGAGATATACAATAACTAAAAGCCATTGATTAGTACTCAATTCTGGTGATGCCAGGCACAAAGCCAAAGCATTTATGAATGTGGTAAGTACTGGCACCAGTTCCTATACTTGAAGTTATTTTATTAACAACAGTACATCCTGAGTGCAGAATCTGCCTTCATTAACTGACTTTTTTTTTTTCTTTTTACCATTGTCATCATAAGCCAATCTTTATTGAGTGTCTACAGGATTTTGGAACTATTTATTTATTTTATTCTATTTATACTTTTTTTAAAAAAAAACATTGACTAGTATGAAAAAGGAAAATATGAGTATTATTCCCTTCTAAAAGCACTCTATAATGGAAGAGCATGAGGACAGGGAAATAAGACACTTTCACTTTTCTTTCACTTTTTATTTTTTTCTTTCGCTTTTTATTAAAAATTTACTGTGCTTCTTTTATTTATTTTTTAAAAAGATTTTGTTTATTTATTTGAGAGAGAGAGCACAACAGGCAGAGTGACAGGCAGAGGCAGAGGGAGAAGCAGACTCCCCACAGAGCAGGGAGCCGGACATGGGGCTCAATCCCCGGACCCTGGGATCATGATCTGAGCCGGAGGTAGACGCTTAACCATCTGAGCCACTTAGGCACCCCTCTTCTTTTTTTTGATAAAATAAATGGAATAGAATTATTTCAGTCATGGGATTTGCTATTTAAATCCAATTGCTGCCTGAAATACTGAATTGGCTTCAGAAAATGATACCAGTAAAATAACATATCTTAGTGTAGCTTCATCTTAATTTATAACAGAAGCACATTCTGAAGTCCTCACATTTTTTAGTTCAATAACACTTCCATCTTGAAAAATCTGACTCGCTTGAATTGGAATTAAGCCTGTGGAAATTAACACCTCAGTTACAGCCCCAGGTAGAACCAAAGTACGGGCTTCAGGTGACCTCTGGTGGCTAATAGAACAACCAAATACAATTTAAGTCTGGAATAAACAGGCACATGTCAAATTTCATTCTCTGTTGCATTTATTTATTCATTTCTTTAAAAGAACTTATCAAGAATTTATCCTGTTAGGCACTTAGGATTAAAAGATAAATGGTATACAGTCTATGTCAATACAGTAGTTAATAGTGGAATGAGGGTAAAACTGACTACAGATAATTTCAACTCTCCCTGTTAAGTGCTACTACAGAGAGATTTATTCTATTCCAACCAAGATACGTTGGTTATCTCCATTCTTGTAGGTATTATGTTAATTAATATCATATAGGAATTCCTGAAAAATAAAAGCAGCTGTTTTCGACACAGGGTGTAATTCATATATTTATATAAATGTATTAAACACATAGTAAATAATTACATATTTCTAGAGTTTTTCCTAGGAGTAACTCGAATCCATATTGCTTTTATGATGATCTTATTAATAATATTAACAGTTTTGTCATCATTTTAATTCTTGCCAGATAATATTATCAGACCTATTATGCAGCAGAGTCAGTCTTACCTGGTAATTCAGTGTCATAGATGAAACTAGAACTCAAATTGCTTGACTGTACCTGTTCGTTTTCTTGGTGGATTCATCCAATGACTTTTGTGTGGTTTCTAATGGTAATATGAAGGATTTTATGAAGTCATTGAGTAATAGGAGATAGCCATTTAAAAGAAGGGTTAAAACACACGCACATACACATGCACGCACACACTGGATCATTTCCAACATCAGCTACTGAGCAGCTGTTACAGTTCTCTTAAGTTAGATGGGGCCTTTTATCAAGTTATGAAGTCACATATCCAATTACCAATTCCCAGCATCACCCAGGCCCTGGCTTGGCACTGCTCAACCAAATGATACACTCATAATGCCAAAGCAAAGTGATTACATACATAATTTAGTGGAGTCTTCTTTAATCCTATACAAGAGAAGCTTATAGTAATCTTAATTAGCATTTTACTCCCCCAGTGTAGTTGTGTAATAGTAATCTATTGAATTCCTGATGTTAAGCATGGAAGGGTGCTAGAATTTTAAAGAATGTATTCCTAGTTTACATAAATCAATGATGGGAGTCAAGAAGTTGGTTTCTTTGAAAGAGAACAATGGTTCTAGATGCAAACAAGACAGTCCTAAGAAGTCAAAGAAACATAGAGGTGGTGGTAGAGGTGGGCATTTTTTGGCATGATCATTTAAAACTATACTCTTTAGTACTTTCAATTGCTATACTTTCTATTCAACTTTCTTTTGTTCCATTTCAAAATATTTTGTTTTCATTTTCTCATTTTCGTTTTGAGCTTCTAAAATATCTTCATGAGCAGTTTTTGGCTTGTTTTCATATACAGTACTGTAAAATAAGAACTATTGTTACTAATATTTCTGCTGTATCATTTAAGACTGTTTCCTTTTTGATGATGGGCAACAGAACAATGAATATAACTACCATTGCTTTAAGATCATTGCTTTATAAGACATGAAACAAAAACTCTTGTGTAGGTTTTGTGATTTTGTGTGTGAGAGATCACTTTACATAATCAAGTCCAGTTGGTTCAAAGACTACACTTTAAAGATAAATTCATCAGAAAGATAAAATTGTATCTCTGGAACAGTAAACCAAAAATTAACACGAAGTCTTCTCAATGATACCCAATTGTATTGTTATCTTATTTTGTGCTCCCCTAATGTTCATTCCCTTGTCCATCCATCTCCAAAAACAGATCATGCGAAGTAAAAAAAAAAAAAAAAAAAAAAGTCCTCTTTCCTCCCCTCCAGATGTATGCAAAGTTCAAGAACCACTGTGGTGAAGAGAAATTACACACAGTAATTTCTTACAGAAAAAAAGTGGTTGGGAATCCAAACCAAAGGAATGTTAAAATGCTTTTACCAAAACTCGAGCTGAATTTTGAAGTTAAAGTAGGAGTGAGAGAAGTAAAAGGGCTTTCTAGGTTGGTGGAGTTTTGTTAAGCATTTAGGGATGAAGTTACTAGATACTTCGGGGGACTCTTTGGAGTGACTAGTAAATGTCAGACCTAGTGGCTATGGTCAAGCCTGAATTCTACACTGTGAACTAAGAGCCAATGGGAAATCTCAGGTAGAATAAAATGACGAGGCTTGACTTTTAGTAAGGTCACTTAGGTAATAGTGTGGAAGAGTCACTGGAGGAAGCATGAAATAACTACAGCAGGAAATATTAGGAGCCCACTGCAATAATGTCTGAACTAAGGCAGTTAAGAGGGCAAAAGTGGGCCACTGACAGCCTTGATACAAAGTGGTCCTCTCCATCAGCTGCACAAGCATTGACTGAGAGCTTGTCAGAAACAGAGAATGTTGTGCCATATCTCTTACCTTCTGAATCAGTATTTTAACATGGTAATCTGTACATCTGGAAGGTACCACTCAGAGATAGGGAACGCAGTAGGGGCAGTTACTGGAGGAAGGTAAGTCACTATCCTGGGTGTGGTCAGTTTAAGGTATTTATGGTACATCCAAGAAAGCTGATCCACAGCAGTTGGGTATAAGGGTCTGGAGGCTGGGTTGAAGTCTGGTCTGGAGAAACGATTTACCATTTATCAACAAGTTTGTATTTGAAGCCATGGTCCAACCCAAGTTCCCTGGGATCTGCCCAGGAAAAGTATATCATTAGTCAAGCAGAGGGCCCAGGAGGGAGCACTAAGAAACACCATTATTTGAAGTCCCATACAGCAAAAGGTATCCACAAGACACAGAAGGAACCTCCAGTGGTAGGAATACACAATGTGAGTAGTGGGAAGAAAGTTCCAAGTGGCAGGATGGTCAACATTCTCATTCCAGCAGAGGTCACATAAGAACACACAAGAGTCCATTGGATTTGGCAATCTTGATGTCAGAGTAAAGCTACAGGTGGAGATTATTTCCCATTAAGTTCTTTCTTGACCTTAGTATGTGGGGATGCAATTTAGAGTTTTCTGCTCTCAAAGTTCAGATGAGTAGAATATGTGAGAGGAGCTTGGTATGGAGCCAGTTTGCAAATGTTCTCTCTTCCAATAAGATGATAAATTCTTTGAGGAATAAGGAAGGCACATAAAGATGAGTAAGACCCAGTCCCAACCCTCAGCATTTATAACAAAGCAGAAATAAGACATCTGTAGTACAAGATGGGACATGTATTATAAAATATCATAGAGATTCAAAAGAGGAATACACCACATCCAGACAGTAAGAAGAGCCTGCTTACTTCTCCTCAGTTGTTAGCACAGATATATGTACATACTTAACACTTAAACTGCATTAATTGCTGAATTTTCCTCTCAACAAATCTGGTATATTATTAATAAAGTCCCTTTTATTCCAAAATCCAAGGAAACTTCAAGCTCATTCATGAGATATTTATTAAAATAACACATTTAGGGAAAAAAATCAATACAATGTATACATCATTACTGAAAACTGTATACCATCATACAAAAAAGGATTTTATTTGGGAAATTGATTCCTAATTTATGGCAAGTTTTACTTTCAGAAATAAAACCACAAAACAACACAATCTAATTCAATCTTAAAGGCTGGCATGCTGAGCAAGGAATGTTCTTATTCTTTGTAGGAGCTCCTTCTTTACACTGTCAGGTACCAGGGCTGAAATATAAAAATAAAGATATAAGAGTAAGAAGATTCTAATTAATATATGTCAAATTGGTATTTGATATTTCATTCAGAATTAACAATAAAATAATTTCATGAATAACCCATATGCTTCAAAAAAGAAAGAGAGGTAAAGACATCTGAAAAAATAAAGTATATCTGCAATTCATTATTTGAGTAAATTATCCATCCAATACCTAAATATACTGCACATTGATGAGAAAAAAACATGGGAAAATTCTTTAAACCAGGAGTGGAAAAGGCCTTTTTGAAATACAGAGAGTTATAACAGATGAATAAATCTGATATAAAAGCAACAATGACAATTTAATAAGTTGGTCAAAATCACAATAAACAAAGGCAAAAGACAGAAAGTGGGAAAACACTCTTACAGAAATGTGCTGATCTCTTACTACACAATTTCTCCAAATTGATAAGAAAAACATCAGACTAATAATGACCAAAAAAAGATGAAGAAAAGGTAAAACACAGTTCTTGAACATAAAAGGGGTTTAACTTCATAGCTGAAATGTGAATCAAAACCACATTCAGACAGCATGTTTTACCAATCATGTTGACCAAAATAGCAAAGGTCAGTAATATCCCTTGTTGGCAAGACTGAGGGAAAACTGGCTCTCTTATATTAGCTGGTAGAAAACATAAAATCGGTACCACATTTTGAGGAAGGTAATTTGGCAATACATATTGAAATACGTGCACATACTCTCTGACTCAGCAAAAATGCAAAAATTGCAACAGGAGTTACATTTGTGGTATTTTTACTTTTTCAATTTTGAACCATTTGACTATTAAATATTCAGAGTATCACTAAAAAATTAAAAAATTGTAAAAAGCCCTGCTCTTTGGAATTTTAATTAGAGCCTTGCTGTTAGTAATTTTATATTACAATTCAATATCAATAAACAAACTACACTATTGTTTTTCCTTTCCTGGCTACTAATAAATAAGGACAATAGGAAATTCACTAAAACTTCTAATGCTACTTGTTTGTATCCAAAGGAAATGAAAACTTCAGATACAGTTCAGTAATTGTACACTGAATTCCACAAATAAGTACACAAATTAAGTAAGACACATACTTCTATTTACAGATTGCTTAGTTTAAGCTTGCTAGAAATAAAAGCTACATATTTAATTCAAGACCACTGGAAATGTGATCAGTATGTATATTAAACACACTTAATAAAAATTACGGTGATGGAGTATAGATCAGTTGCCTTGGAGTTAGGGATAAGGTGTGACTATAAAAGGATAGCTTGAGGGAGTTTTTTGGAGGGGAAGAGGGCAATTACATGAATCTGTACATGTGTATAAAATTCATAGAAGTGCACACTAAAAAAAGATCAATTCTACTATATTTTAGTTAAAAAAAATAAAAAATAAAAAAAATAAATACTTCTCCTGGCTATAAAAGGAGACTAAGAACATAAAACATTTATTTTTATTTCTCTGTTCTCTATTTGCCCATTTTCTAGCAGTGACACTATAAGGGATCGAAATGTCCAAGATATGAGTGTTAAAGGAGAAGCAAAGGAAATTTCTACCCTGTATAACCAGCTCCAAAATGTTAATAGTTGAAGCGTAAATTACAGAAGGAAAGAAAAAGAAATCAAATAAAATTATTTTAAAATGTAAATTCAGGGACGCCTGGGAGGTTCAGTGGTTTGAGCATCTGCCTTTGGCTCAGGGTGTGATCCCGGGGTCCTGAGATTGAGTCCCATATTGGGTTCCTTGCAGGGAACCTGCTTTTCCCTCTGCCTATATCTATGCCTCTACCCCTCTCTCTGTATCTCTCATGAATAAATAAAATCTTAAAAAAAAAATGTAAATTCATGCAGGGAGCTATAAATACTGTGTTTTATTTTTCTATCCCTGAGACATGCTTGATGAAAAAGTCATGTTTTTTTAGGTGTAAGCAGGCCTACAGATGGCTGGAAAGGACCACGGGATTCTATAGCTCTTTCTTAGCAAGTAGTTCAGAGAATTAGTATTTTCTTGTAATAATTTTCAAACTTTTTTACACTTGGATTCTTTTTACTACTTCTACGTGAAAAAGAAGCAATGGATCATCTAATTTATCTGCTTCCACTTAAAATTACCAAAAGAAACCCTTCAAAAAATAAATGAAAATAATGTAGCCACAACTAGCTAACAATGTAATGTAATTCCTAACTTAATATTTATTACATATAATCAATGTTAATATAGTATTTCCTCTTTTTCTTTTGTCTTCTGTAAGGAAATAAAGATGATGGTAGTGTGAATTTTAAATATAGGTTACCCTGAATATGAAGTTTTAGAACTACCAAATTCTTAATTTAGACACTTAAGAAGACAGGGCTTTCCTTATTTTCAAAAAGAAAAGCAACAGCAGAGCATTGATTCTGGGGCTGGAGTAAAACTTTGAATTATTAAATATTTAAGTGAAATCAGGCCATACTTAATAAAATTTATAAATTCTAGCTTCAGGTAATACTTGCCTCTACAAAATCCCAAAGTTTAAAAATTATCTATCTTAACAACCATTATCAACTTACTTTTGTATACTGTTTTAGAGTGCAAAAACATTTTATACCTCTCATCTCATTTATTACTCAAGACTATGCTAGAGAGGCAGGTAGGCAATTATAATCTTTCCCAATGAGTACCCAATAATTTTGGAAAGGTTGTTTTTCCCTGTAAAAAAAAAGAAAAGTTGAACCAGCAAGAGAGAGAAAAAAAATGTCTTCAGCACACATTTCATTCCATATAATTTATATTCCTTACCTCTGCCTTTTGGTGTGATTTCAGCCACCAAGTCATCAACAGTAACGTGTTCTAGTCCTTTTTCTTTAATTACCTCTTATGCAAAAGCAAAAAACAAATCATATCATTTAAAATCATTATCTGTAAGAAAGATTTTCATAGAGGAAGGGTTAAGATCATGTTTTTAGAGTGCAGACTGGTCTTAAAAAAAAAAAAGAGGATACTTCTTTTTTTCTTTTCTAATGAAGATTTAGTTCAACCTTAAACACATTAAGTATTCACCAGATCAAAATCTTAAAAGCCTGTTCATTTCTCAGCTAAATAACCTATAACTTAACAATTTTAACAATTAGAATGAATGTGACTATAAGGTCAAATCTAACATGTGTAATAAGCTGGAAATCTTTAACTATACATATCTTATTTCACCATAACCATACCACCTGTTGAATAAGTATGGAAAGAGGAAAAAGCTATTATTTGAGTCTAACTTGTAATTTCATAGCCCAGAATTAAAGTACAGAATAACTCCTTTGTTCCTTTCTCTTCTCTAGGCTGGGCCAAAGGAAAGAGAAGAGGGTAAGGAGTTAACATTTACTGAAACCTTATTATGTGCTGGGTGATTAACAGCACATTTAAAATATCCAGAATTCCATTATACCAAAGCCAAGCCAGAAAAGGAGGCTCATCTTCGTGACATGTATGATCTATCTAGCAGCAGCATCAATACCTAGCAATTTAACAAGCTTCCATTCTACATTTAAAAAAAATAAGTAGAATTACCTAAGAGCTTTTCTAAGTAATTTTTTTTAACACTGTAAAGCCAGGAGATATAATTCCTATAGAATCTGCCAATCATAAAGTATTCAATTTGTTATAAAGTTAAAACAGAGGAATAACTAATGTTTACTTTGAATAGGCACACTGAAAAAGGTTGGAACACATACTTTGATGCCAGAAAAAAATCTTACCTCACTTGTTTTAAGAAAAATACAATGAAAATTTCTACAGATCTGGGAATTATGTCTTATCAAAAGGAGATGGGGCAATCACTACCAGGAGATTATATTTTGTATTTGTTTAAAATTAGTTAGGCAGTCAATAGATCTTAAAATACTGCCTATTATTTTTCTAATGAACCCCAAGCCAACAAGAACAATAGAATTAGCTAATCTTGTAAATGAAACGGATTACCTTTACAGTGTGCCTTCAACTGGTCCTTCCAGCCACATTCAATTAATTTAGCTCTCAGCAACTCTTTGAGGCTGTTGAAAAAGAAATGTTTTCATATTAAACTACAACAAGGTACAGTATTTTAGACAGGAATGTTTGAAGCAAAAGTTCAAATGTTCAATTAAAAGTTGGCTGCCTTCTAATCACAAAAATTTTAACTGTGATCTAATCTTAGTTCTATTACTAAATAATTCTTTGGTCTTATGCAAGTCATTTGAACTCTGGACTTCATCTTCATCATCAGTAAAATTAAGTAAGTAGATAATGTACAATAATTCTCAAGAAACTCTCCACTCTCTGGCCTTCTCATACACTTTCTACTTCCACCAACAGTAATATTATGGGTCTTGTGACAACTTCTAAATAGTATTAGTTGAGCTTGAATTGAAGCAGCACACCTCGAAGGTTTCAAACTCCAAAATCTATTCTTTGACTACAGATTCTTATCCTTTCATTCTCTTACTTCCCCATCATATCCCTTTCTAACCTCAAAAACTTCCCCCTTTTCCCAATAACCTTCTAAATTATATACTAAATATGGTATTTAATTGACTCTCAGACTGGTTTTTCCCCACATTTCAAAAATTCAGTAATTGGTATGCCTATCACAATTTAATTGGCGGTATCTTTTTTCCTCCAGCTGGTAAAAATAAATAAATTAATTAATTAATTAAATGGTGTGTATCGCAACTTATGGCAGAAAAAGGGTGTAACAAAGTATTTTCTTATCCTTTTTCCATACTCAACTCTTAGAAATCCTTAATCTTCAACCTAAATCACTTCTCAGCATGAACCTGTCATGTCCCAAACTAAACCACTTCTCTTTCAATAATATTCCCCCCAAATTCATTATGTGACACTTCTATCTGGATATTTAATTAGGTCTTTCCATCTTAATAGGGCCAACCCAAATCCTGCCTCTCTCCACCTCAACCTATTCTTCCTTTCAGAATGCCATTGTCCATCCTGGTTCCTCAAGCTAGAAAATTTAGCATCCTTCACTCAGCAACTCTGTTAACACTATACATATAATCCATAGAAGCAATTCCTATTGGTTCTAGTTCTAAGTATACACTACAATCCAAATGTTTTTCATCATCTTTGTTATTGCTCCCTTAGTCCAAGCCATCTTCTTCTCTTGACTGGACTGTTACCAAAGCCTCTAACTTGTCCCCCTGCTCCCTTCTTTATATACTTTGCTCTCTTTCCTCCTCCCAAAACGGTTTGGTGGCTTCCCAACTTACTTAAAAATTCCAACTCTATGCTACAGCCTAAATGACCCTCCATGATATTCCTCCTCCTCAGCTATGCTTCTGACTTTATCTCTTCTTCCCCTTACCTAATTTATAGAGGGCTCATGAGCCTGCTTGTGGTCCTCAAAATGCCAGGCAAGCTCCTATCTTGGGTTCTTGGCTCTTGGGAGACCCCTCATTCCTTCATATCTTTGACCTCTTATCAGTGAAAACTTCTTTTTCTCTGCCTCAGATACACATCTCATTATTCTCAGTTTTATTTTTCCTCTAGAACTTATCACTGCCTACATAATACAGACTTACTGTCCATCTTCTCCCATTAGAATGTAAGCTCCATGAAAGAACAGACTTTATTTTGTTCACTACTCCATCTCTAGCACTTTAACAGGACATAGCATATGGCAGAAACTCAGTAATTTTAAATTGTATGAATGAAGAAACAACCAATAATAAATAATCCCCTTTATTCATTACTGCCAATACTATATTCTCTCAGTTCCCCAAGGCATTGTTCTGGATGTCTTCTTCCTCATTTCTCACATGGAGGGCTGCTTTTACTTTAACAAATTATAAGTTCTCCCTTCCATTTTTGCTGTTTTACATTTTTAATCTGATACAATCTAACACATTCTTCTGTAATCGACCTCTAGCCCTTCAAGTCTATCTTCCACATTGCCAGCCTAATATTCCTAAAGAGCAAATGTGATGTAGTCATCCCCTTTTCAGAATCTTTTAATGACTCCCACCACCCAAGGATAAAGTCAACAACGGATGTTTTTGCAAATCCATCACCCACTTTCCTGACCTTTCTTTGACACCACTTGTAGTGTAAGAAATCTGCATAGGGTTCCAACAATTGAAATGAGACCTAGGCCAGGTTGACCATAACTGGCCAATGTACCTAAGTAAGATGGTAATCACGCCAGGTACTTTGCTGGAACTACTAGGAGAAAGGTAGTCTGAGCCAGAGGGATATGAATTCTGAACTGCTAATCTTTGCCACCTGGTGGGTAGAGTCTGCTTGAGAATAAAGCCAACACAGAGGAAAACAGAGCTGAGAAAGAAAAAGAAAGACATATACTTGGTAACAATTTTGAGTGCCTGGACCCAGTGGAGACAGATGCAACTTTAAGCCCTAAACTTTGTAGTTAGATGAGCTTATATATTTCCATTGGTTAAGCCAGTTTCTGAGTTCTATCATTTAAAATGAAAGAATTTGGGCTTCTACAAAATCCATTCCTCCTGTCCACTGTTCCAGCAACATCACTCTCACACTTTACCTGCTAGCTTTAATTCTGTAGTTCCTCAGAACAGTATGATGTTGTAACACACCTCTGTACCTGCACATTCTGTTCCATCTGCCTAGAATGTCTTCTGTCCTTTTTTTTTTTTTAATTTTTATTTATTTATGATAGTCACAGAGAGAGAGAGAGAGGCAGACACAGGCAGAGGGAGAAGCAGGCTCCATGTCCTTTATTGGCTGAAAGAACTGCTAATCTTTCTCCCTGAGCTGAAGTACCTCTTTTACTATTTTGTAATTGATTACTTTAACCCCACCCACCATAGAATTCAAAAATCCCTCCAGTTCCTTCTTCATATTTTTCTTATGCAATTCTTCATCCTGTTTCTGGAAGCCTTTCTTGATTCCTGACTCTCTGTTTAATACTTCCAAACCTGTTCATTCTTCAAATATTTACTTGGCTAATTATGTGCTAGGGATGATGCTTAGGGATACACTGGTATTTCTACTGTCAAGGACTTAGATTATATTGAAGGACACAAACAAGCAAAGCAAGTGGATATAATACAATGTGATTAAATGCTTAGATAGAACAAGGTATCTGGGACTAAATAGATTCCTAGAAGAGGTGATGTTTAAACTAAAACCTGAAAAATGAAGTAGACGAAAAGATCAGGGAAGACGAATGTTTCAGGGAGTAGGAACACCACACGCTGCTCTGAGGTTAAGAGTGTAGTAACTGAACTGGTTCTACCATATTTTCTCCCTGTTAAAACTGGGTACCTTTATGTTTTTAATTGCAGTTATTTGGGTATTTTTTCTTTTCTATTAGATTATACATTCTTTGAGAAAGAGTCATTTCTTGTTCACCTTTCTAGATGACTCACTTTCCTTTAAGTAACGAAATACTGAGCAGACCGGTTTTTTTAGAAGTTAGGAATTGAAACTTCTGATAATCTCTATTTGCTGTAATTCCTTCCACTGACATCAGTTTTGTTCCTTGATATTTAGACTCTTATTACATATAACATAACTATAATTTAAAGATGTTAAATGTCATTTATTAACACAATCTCTTGCTTACCGTTCTCTTTCTCCAGTTTCTATCAACTTTTGGTTAATCGCTGCTCTCATCTGCGCATCTTTGTTCATCTTGCTAACCTGAACATCAACATGTATTTTCAGATACAGAACACATAAAAAGCATTTTCTTCTAAACCCTCTAGGTAAGCATCCTAATATACTTAACATCCTATCAACTGAGGGGGTGATAAATTTCAACAGTGTGTTAACAATGTCATTACTCTTAATATTGGTCACTGCATCCCAAGAAGTCATACTGATTAATTCACTTTACAATTTTCCTCCGCCATATACCCTTTATTAATGAGTCTTTGGATAATGATATTTATCGTATCATTTATGCAATACTTATGTGCCCGGTATTGGGCTAACACAGGGGTTGGGTTTTTTTCCCCCATTTAATTCCCAAAACTTATTCTTTCATGTAAGAGTTATTAACACAATTCGTATTTTACAATTGAGAAAACTGAGGCACCAAGATAGCAAGTGGTGAGGACAGGATTTGAACTCATGTACTTTGAGCCCAGCAGTCTCAACACACTTTTAACAGCACATCATAACTGCTTATCATTTCTGCACCGTAACTGCATTCAAAATTTCGGGGAAGCCATATAACCTAGAGAGTAATACAAGATTAAGCACTGTTGGTGAAAAATGAAATTTCCAGATTAGGTTCAAAGTGCTTTACTTTTTTTTTTTTTTTTTTTTTTTTTCCTGTAGGGTGTGCCCAGAATTCTACAACTGCCAAACTAACTCTGAGTATGTGCTTGTGTATGCTCTTCATCGAAGCTTGCTGGTGGAATAAAGGAAAAAAACAAATCTCAAACTAACTCCTAATTTAGAAAACTCTCAATTTTCAGTGAAAAAAGACAACCAAAATCAGAGTGACGTAGAAAGGAGAGGAAGGTTATTAGAATGTAACAGCTGCAATAAGCTCACATTACTGCAGATAATTTGTCACTAACTTGGGACCACTTTTGCTGTGTCCCGTCTCGCCTATATGAAAACTCAAGACTGGCAACTGAGTTTTGAGTTGGGAAAAAAAATTTTTTTGAGTGCAACAGGAAAAAGGAAGGGCTGAGAAATGTTCGCTTGTAGCTGGAGGCTAACATTTTCAAAACAATTCTAAGGTCTAATCGGTACCATTCCTGGAATATTGAACCTGATCTCGCCTTGGCCCCTAAAATACGGATAGTGACCTTGGGCAAGTCAATTCTTAAAGGCCTCAGTTTTCTCACTGGTAAAACGAGGGCGCTAGGGGATCCCTCCCAGTTCAGACATTCTTTGGGAAAATAGAATAGGGCGGAGACAGCGGGAGAGGCGGGAGGGGAGGAGCCAGAAAACAAAGCGTGGACTGGCTTCAGGCCAACTCCGGTTGCACGCCCTGTCGGAGAGCCCTACAGGCCCGCGAGCGCGGGTCGGGGAAGCTAACGAAAGACAGCACATCGAAAGGAGCCTGGGCTGGGCCCGGGTCCCGGCCCTGAGGACCACGGGCATAGCTCACCACCATCACCGCGGGCGAGGGCCGTCCCTTCCCAGCGACGAAATGACCCTTGCGCTGACGACCGTTACCTACCACACTCTTCGGCTGCCCGGACCTAGACCCTCAGTAGCTCGGGCACCTAAGCACACAGAAAGCTAAAACACGCATTTCCGGGGCGGGGTCTCGCTCCCCTGCCTATAAATGTGAGAATTTAACCAGCGCGGGCCGCCTCCTGGTAGCTCAGCCCTCTGGGTAAGAGAGTCCGGCCCATGCTGTCGCTGGGGCGTTAGGTCTCCAAAAAACTACATAGCCCGACATGCAACAGAGTCCACTTTCCCTTGGACACTACATTTCCCAGAAGGCATCCCGCACCGCGCAGTGCTTTCTGGGATGGGAACCACGCCGCCTGCGAGCCTCGGCGCTACGAGCGAAGCGCGGACCTTTCAACAAGAGCTTTATTAATTCTCTCGCTGCGACCCAGGAGGTGGCTATGGAGGTGGCTGCTAATTGCTCTCTGCGCGTGAAGAGACCTCTGCTGGATCCCCGTTTCGAGGGTTACAAGCTCTCCCTCGAGCCTTTGCCCTGTTACCAGCTGGAGCTTGACGCAGGTGGGAAGCGGCGGCGCCCCCTGGCACTCTACTTCTTCCCCTGTCGGCTGCCAGCGGCCGGACCCTTCCCTCATTTTCTTCCTTCCCGAGTTGGGCGAGCAAGGCGTCCGGGGCCTTCCGTCCGGCCGGTCGGGCTGGGGTGGACCCGGATGGGCCGCTTCTGGAGACCGACGCCCATCCCGGCACCCAGTGGGAGTCTCTGGCGCGGCTCTTAGGTAGCTAGACCCTGGGCGGGCCCGGGCTCCAAGGTCCGTCCTGCGGCTCGCGGCGCTGCCTGGGCTCCGGCCGCCTGTCGGTCCCCGGCCCGGGCTGCTGCGGAGAAAGCTCAGGCAGGACTTGCTTTCGCTCTCGAGCATCCTCTGTAACCGTGTGCGTTAAGAGGCCACGCCTCCTCGGAGGGCCCCCAGCTCCGGTTTCCTCTAGCGGAGCCCCACGTCACAGAAGAGAAACTCCCGATGCAGTTCAGAGCATTTTCGGTCACACCGGTGCTGTCAGACTAAAGGCATTATCGTAGACAACATCTCTAGAAGATTTTGAGGACAAGTTGATTTAGTACCTACACTTCTGCTATTTTGTGTATCCGAGGCTAGCCGAAACAAATGCACCCTTGTGAATTGTTTTACGAGGTATAATAAGCATTTTAGTTGAGGAGCCCACAGATTTGCGTTTTTAATACACACCTCTACTGGTGTTGACGCATGTTGTGAGTGGATCACACATTGAGAGATGCTGATCTAAAGAATTTTATCAAATAAGTGTTTATAAAGTTTGTAAACATCTATTGAGAGCCTGTTTCATGTTTACAAGCTGATATCAAGATGAATAAGATACAGTCTGTAGGGATCCCCGGGTGGCTCAGCGGTTTAGCACCTGCTGCCTTCGGCTCAGGGCGTGATGCTGGAGACCCGGGATCGAGTCCCACATCCGGGCTCCCTGCATGGAGCCTGCTTCTCCCTCTGCCTGTGTCTCAGCCTCTCTCTCTTTCTCTCTCTCTCTCTCTCTCTCTGACTCTCATGAATAATTAAATAAAATCTTTAAAAAAAATAAAAGGTACAGTCTGTAACATAAAAGTGCAGCTGGCTACTTGGAAAGAAAAATATAAACATAATTACAAAACTGTGATAAAGCAGTGATTGGGTTATGTACAGACGGTAATGGTAGTGGTAATGGTAGTGCTTACGTATCTTTGCAGACCTGCCTGGGGATCTGGGAAAGCTTCCTGGAGCTGATATCTTAAGTTGGGTTCTGAAGGATAGGTAGGAGTTGACCGGACTAAGCTAAAAGGAGCTTGGTTTTTCATCCCTTCCTTTCTTTCTTCCACCTCATGTCAGTAAATGGTACCACTGTGTTTCGTTTATGCATTAAAAAAAGCAACCCAAAACTCAGTGGCTCAAAACGGTAAGCAATTACTGTTGCTCACAAGTCTGCAGGTCGGGTAGGTGTTTCTTCTAGTGTTGGCTTGGACTCATTCTTGTGTCTTTGTTCAGTTATGCATCTGCTTGATGGCTCTCCTCATCTTGGCTATACTTCCTCACAAATTTGGAGGTTCTCTGGCTACAGACTAGTATAAAATTATTTCAGATGCTTTTGCTTAGCTCTACTCCGTGTGATCTCTCATTAGCCCAGGCTTAATCCAAGAGAAAAGGAGCAGCACACAGGCATTTTTTCAAGCTACTGCCTGGAATAAGTTTGCTGTTGTCCCATTTTTCCAAACAAGTCATATAAGCAAGCTTTAAGGTCAGTATATAGCAAGCTCATAGCAAAGGGCATAGATTCAGGGAGGCATAAAAATTGGGACTATTAGAGCAGGTCTATATATATAGTTGCTTATGTTGGAGTCATGAAGTATTTCTTCTTTTAGTCCCTCTGTTCAGTCTGTCAGCAATATAGTCAGCTCAAGGTTTGACTTCTTGCCTCTACCCTTCTCCAAATCAGTTATATCTTACCTGAACTATAGTTTATTGACTAGCTTTCCCACCATTCCATTCTCCTTCCTTCCATTCCCTGTAAAGCAGTATCATCATAGTTTTTAATTTTCTATTTATTTGATATCCTGTTTCCTCCACTAGACTGTGAGCTCCCTAATATCAGTAATATTTTCTTTTGTTCACTACTCTATTCCTAGTGCTTAGCATTGTAGGTGCTCAATAAATTGAGTGAATGAAGAAGAGAAGGAGTTGTTATTGAGGTCATTCCATTCCTTAGAAAGCAAGAGCAATGGAAAAGAGTAAGTTGTGTGTAGGACACTGATGCAGCCCTGTGTAACTGGAGCAAAAAAATCTGGAGAAGTAGAGACCACTTAGAAAAATAGGTGAGGGCACTGTTTGTCTTGTGGACTTTATCCACACATCTGGGGAGTAAGTCACTGTTTCCCAGACATTTTCTTGGGCCCTAATGATTAAAAAATAAAGCTCAGCTGTCAAAGATTTGCCAACTTTTTAATTTGCCAAGGGGAGATGTTTCTTTTTTTTGTTTGTTTCAAGTTTATACTGAAATTCTATTTAGTTAACATATATAGCGTAATACTGGTTTCAGGAATAGAATTTAGTGATTCATTACTTATTATAATGCCCAGGTCACATCACAGGTGCCATCAGTGCCCATCACCCATATAACCCATCCTCTGAACACCTCTCTTCCAGCAACCCTCAATTTGTTCTTTATAGTTAAGATTCTCTTATGGTTTGCCTCCCTCTTTTTCCCCCTTCTCCTATGTTCATGTTTTGTTTTTTAAATTCCCCATATGAGTGAAATCATGTGGTATTTGTCTTGCTATGACTGACTTGTTTCACTTTGCATGATACACTCTAGTTCCTAAGTGGAGATGTTTCTTAAAAACTGATGTCCTCACCCATTCTTTCATAAACAAAAGGATATTTTAACATCAAAAAAGCAGAGAGCAAATTCTCACAATAGTCCTCTAAAATGCATTAGCTTTATTAACTACTCACTAAATGGTCCTTGGTCTCTCCTCTTTTCATCATTGTTGGTTTTGGAGTCTGTGTTTGCGATGTACAGTTGGAGGTGATGAGGTCCCATTTAGGGTTTTAAGTATAGAAAAGAAAGAGATTTAGAGATTGAATGGTTTAATTTTAGATTCTGTGAAGATTGAATTTGGAAGATTGGAGGAATAGGACCAGGGAGACCAGTTTGGAGGCTTTTGCAATCCTTCGTGTGAGGGGCTTGCATTAAGAATTACTACTTGAGGAGGAGGATGGAGAGCTTAATTCTTTTAAAAACTCTTTTCTAGAAATAATGAAGTATGATTGAAGAGCTCCTCTTGGCAACTTGGTTTCTTTTATGCTCCCTAAGGAGTTTACATTAATTCAGCAAGATGTTAGTGACTGGTGTGTGAAGCTGTGCATTTAGGATGTGAGGATGAAGATGTGCTCTGGTTTCAAAAAGCTTGGAGTACTGGTCTATTTTTATTCTCTTGTTTTAAATAATGTTAGTAAATTGTTCTAAAGTTCCCTTTGCTACATAAACTATAGCTGTCAGTCTGTGTATTCCAAAAAATTAAGCAAACAACTCTCTTTTTTTATAAAATTGTGATTGTTCTTTGACCCAGCAATTCTAGTTCTGGGCATTTACCTTATACAGATCTTCCTTGACTTAACAATGGAGTAATGTACAGACAAACACACATCTTAAATTGAAAAATGCATTTAATACATCTAATCTACATAACATCATAGCTTAGCCTAGCCTACCTTAAATGTGCTCAGAACACTTGTACTAACCTACAGTTGGGCAAAATCATCTAACACAAAGCCTAATTTATAATAGAATGTTGAATGTCATGTAACTTATTGAATACAAAGTGAAAACCAGAATGGTTGTATGGGTACGGAATGGTTGTATGGGTACGGAAAGTGGATGAGCTGTTTACCTTCATGATCAGTCACGTGCCTGACTGGGAGTTGTACCTTGCTGCCATGGCCCAGCATCACCAGAATATCCTACTGTAATATCGCTAGCTTGGGGAAAAATTCAGAGTGCAGTTTCCACTTTTACATCCTTGCAAAGTTGAAAAATCCTAAATTGAACCATTTTAAGTTGGGGACTGTCTGTACATATTTTTTTCCTAGAGTCTTCATTCTGTAAATGTCTTTGTATATGTTTTCCCCTTACATTTCACCTAGCTAACTCATACTCCATTCATTCATCTTGGTTTACATGCTACTTATTCAGAGATTCCTTTCTGGACTATCTAGTTAGAATCTATACTACAGAATCTGTATAAATTAGAATCTGTAGTCTGTTTTCCTATTATACCTGATCATAGACTTTATCATACATTGTAGCATTCAATGTCTATTTTCTCTTTTAAGATTATTGGTTTTGTTAGCGATGGTTCTAATGTCCATATTTAAGTGCTTTACTTTGAAAGGGCTGGAGCATGCCTGGTGATTAATAAGTGATTTTATATCACACATATTAAATAGGCTTATTAGGATAATTGATAATAAACTGCATGTATTTAAGTGTACACGTTGGCAAGTTTTAAAATATATACACACTACTCCTGAAGTCCTCACCATAATCAAGATATTAAACTTTGTTTTCTTCCTCAAAACTTCCAGTGCCCTTTGTAACTAGCCCGCTGTTCCTCCACTTTAATCCCAAGCAACTGTTGCTGTGCTCTCCGTCATTATAAATTAGTTTGCATTTTCTAGAGTTTTATATACATGGAATTATACAGTATGTACTCTTTTTTGTCTCACTTTTACTCAGCATAATTACTTTTAGTTCATGCTTGTGTGAGAGAGGGATATTGAAACCTCTGGCTATCATTGTGGATTTTTTTTCTTTTCAGTATTGTCAGTTTTTACTTCATATATTTTATTTTATTTTATCTTATTTTATTTATTTATATTTTTTAAAGATTTATTTATTCATGAGAAACACAGAGAGGAGAGAGAGAGAGGCAGAGACACAGGCACAGGCAGAGGGAGAAGCAGGCTCCATGCAGGGAGCCTGACGCGGGACCTGACCCCGGGTCTCCGGGATCACCATCTAGCACCAAACCGCTGAGCCACCCGGGCTGCCCATGCTTCATATGTTTTAAAGCTCTGTTATGTTGCATAAACACTTTATCATGTCCTTTTAATAAATTGACACCCGTATTATTAAGGAATAACCTTCTTTATCCTTGTTGATATTCTTTACTCTGAAACCTTATCTGATATTAAAATAGTCACTCAAGCTTTCTTTTGCTAAATCTTACGTATTTATTTCCATCTTTTAACTTTTAACCTGTTTGTGTTTTAGTATTTAACATGTATATACTATTGGCAGAAATAGTTGAGTCTTTTTTTATTCAACTTGACAATCTCTACCTTTTAATTAGACTATTTACATTTGATGTGATTATTGATTTTGTTAGTTTAGGTCTTTCATCTTGCTATGGATATTCTGTTTGTCCTATCTAGTCTTTGGGAAGATGAAATTTTCCCCTTTTTTTCCTAATTTTTCATTCCATTTTTTATACCTTCTTTTGGATTATTTTCTTATGAAATCATTTTTTAAGATTTTATTTATTTATGAGAGAGAGGGAGAGAGAAATTGAGGCAGAGGAGAAGCAGGCTCCATGCTGGAAGCCCGTCTTATGAAATCATTTTTATCACTCTTTGTTATTTTACTGGTTGCTTTAGGGTTAAGGTTATATACATCTTTAACTTATTACGTAATACATTCAAATAATTTTACACCACTTGTAATATAACACCCTAAAATAGAATACTTGTTTCTTTCTTCTGGCCTTTATGTTGTATTTGTGTTTTCAAAAGATACTTTTGGGACTCCTGGGTGGCTCAGTGGTTAAGTGTCTGTCTTTGTCTCAGGTCATGATCCCCGGGTCCTGGGATCGAGTCCTGCATCAGGCTTCCCACAGGGAGTCCGCTTCTCCCTCTGCCTACGTCTCTGCCTCTCTCTGTGTCTCTTGTTAGTAAATAAATAAAATCTTTAAAAAAGAGAGACATTTTTAAATGCCCTGTGTAGGATTCTATATTGATATGTTTTCTTTTTTCAATACATTTGACCCTTAAATAATGTGGAATTGAAATATTCAGGTCCACTTATATGTGGAATTTTTTTCAATAAATAGTACATTACTGTAAAAGTATTTTCCTTATGATTATCTTAATAGCATGTTCTTTTTTCTAGCTTTATTGTAAAAACACAGTATATAATATACAGAAATATATGTTAACTGTGTTATTGGTGAAATTTCTGATCAATAGTAGGTTGTTAATAATAGTTTAGTTTATAGACAGTCAAAAGATATATGTGGATTTTTGAATGTGCCACAGGTCAGTGCTCCTAACCTTTGTGTGATTCTAAGGTCAACTGGTCTTTAAAGATGTTGCCTGTTACTTTTCTTGTTATTGTTTCTGATGAGAAATCTGGTGTTTTCCAATCTTTATTATTTTTACATGATGTGTTTTTTCTCTTTTATATTGGTTTTAAGCAGTTCGATTATGTTGTGCCTTGCTGTGGTTTTCTTCATGAGTCTTAATAGTTTTAAAGTTTGGAAAGTATTCAGACATTATTTAAAAAAAATTTTTTTTTAATAATCCGGTTGCCCATTTTTAGGTTGCCGGAAATTGATCCCAGTTCATCAGCGCTCTTGATTTGTATGTTTTTTCAAACATTCTTTTTTTCCTGTGTCTTATTTTGGGTAATTTCTATTTTCATGGTTTTACTTTCATTAATCTTTTCTTTTGCAATATCTAATCTGTTGTTAATCCCATTATGTGTATTTTTTATCTTGGATATTATTTTCATCTTTTTTGTATTTTCATGTCTATTGTTTTGAATGTATGGAATATACTTTAATAACTTTAAATGTTCTGTTCTGCTTATTATAACTTCTTTGTCAGTTATGTTGAGCTTCTATTGATTGATTGGTCTCTTCATCATCAGTTTTGTGTTTTTTTCCTTTTTGCCTGCCCAGTAATATTTGACTGGATGCTAGAAACTGAATTTTACGTTGGCTGGAAGATAGATTTGTGTTCTTATAAATATTCAACTTTATTCTGGGATGCAATTGAGTTACTGGAAACAGATTATTCATTTAGTGTTTTATGATTCGGTAGGCTGGTCTGGAGCAGTGCTCAGTCTAGGGCTAATATTCCCCACTAATGCAACAAAAGTTTTCTGTGTACTCTACCCATTATCTCATGAATTTAGGTATTTTCTTCATTCTATCTGTTGGAACAGTCATGGTTTCCAGCCTTGTGTGAATGCCCAACACTTTCCTCTTATTCTAGAAGAGGTAGAAGAGAATGGAATAGTAAACAACTGTGTGAGAATTAACCTTGGACAGGAGAAGAGAAACAAGAAAATCAACAGTTGATTTTCTTCTGTGTGTTATATAGCAAGTACTTTACATGTTTTAAGATTAAGCTTGTCAATAATTTTTTAGGACAAGTATTACTAATTTTCATTGAAGATGAGGAGATGGGATAGAAAGGCTAGTAACTTAATAAAACTACTTGACAGTGACCAAGCTGACTCTAGAGCTCATCCTTTTTCTAATCTGTGTGGTCTCTACCAAGCTGACTCTAGAGCTCATCCTTTTTCTAATCTGTGTGGTCTCTTTGGGCTATTTTCTTCAGAGGAAGGAGATTAAAAGCTGGTGAAGAGTTGGGCTATAGTCAGGGTAAAGGGTGAAAAGAGCTATGTAATTATTGGATTTGTGTAGAGTTAACTGTAAAATTTCTATCTGCACTTAGGGTAGAAAATATGGGGTAGAGAGGTAGATGACCATGTTAATTTGTGCAGAAACATTATATAAAATAGGTTAGTGGGAGTAGTGCTCCAAATTCAGTTCTTTTGTTCTGTAAATCTTGTTACAAAACTCGTAACACAGACTTGTACAGTAGTTATACCCTATCCACAGTTTTAGTTTTGCTATCTGCAGTTTGAGTTACCCATGTCAGCTGTGGTGCAGAAGCAGATGATCCTCCTCCTGATGTATTGTCAAAAGATAAGTAGTAGCCTAACACTACATCACAATACCTATGTCATTCCCCTCACTTCTTGTCATCACGTAGGCATTTTATCATCTCCCATCACCAGAAGAAAGGTGAGTCAATAAAATATTTGAGAGAGACCACCTTCATGTAACTTTTATGACAGTATATTGCTATAATTGTTCTATTTTATTATTAGTTATTGTTAATTTCTAAGTAGGCCTAATTTATAAATTAGACTTTATTATTGGTAGGTATGTATAGGTAAAAACAGTATATATAGGACTTAGTACTATCTGGTTGCAGATAAGGGGGTTGGCGGGCTACTGAACTCTTATTTTATGTCTTCATATGCAAATAGCAAGCTCAGGAACTAGGCGAAAAGAAATGGTCTAAGAAGTGGCCTTTGTAAGTTAACATTTTAATGTTCTTTACCTCTACCTCCACTTTTTTAAAACTATTGTACTTTGCTATAGGTATTAGAATGAATCATATTTAATTGGTGTCAAAAGTGTTGAATATTGGCAATTTCATATTGTTCTACATAACAATATATTTTGAAGGGACAAGAAGCAGTAATTGTAACCATTGTTAATACCATTACAAGGATCATCTCTGTTTTGTATTTACTATATATTTATATGTATGCTCAATGCCAAGCACGGTACATGTAGTAGACCTTCAATAAATAATTTGCACATGAGAAACTATAAGTTTTTGAGGTTTCATATATGTTTTATAAGAAATTTAGGTAAACATTAAGGAAGACCTTCTTCTTGTTGTTGGACCCTAAGTTCTTTTTAAAAGACTAAAAGAAAAAGATTTTCCAGCAAAGCTCTTTTATTTCCATTGCAAGATAATATTAAATAGTAAAATATTTAGTACTATGGCCTTGTTGCCTTTTTTTTTTTTATTAAAAGATTTTATTTATTTATTCATGAGAGACACACAGAGAGAGGCAGAGACATAGGCAGAGGGAGAAGCAGCCTCCATGCAGGGAGCCTGATGTGGGACTTGGTCCTGGGACCCCAGGATCATGCCCTGAGCCAAAGGCAGGTGCTCAATTGCTGAGCCACCCAGGTGTCCCTTAGTCTTCTGTTAAAGAGATTTCTCTTCTTCCACCATCTCCAAGATCCCAGCAGAGATTTGAGACTCCCTGCGCTCTGCCTCCTTTCTTAGGAGGCTCTACAACAGAGCTCCGCCAGTGGTTAAGTTCATTACATTATGGACACTGCTTTTTCCTTTCAGTTCTGCCTCTCCTTTTATAAACTGAAGATGGTTGACATGAAAAATCCAATGAAAACTTTAACTTTCTCATTTGAGGCCAGAGATGCAGCTTTTTCTATGCACTAACAAGCTTTTACAAAATATTAAGTGTGTAATATGCCCTATGTTCATTTCTGTGTCCTAATAATTTAGTAGATTATCTTGTTGGAACGCAACAACAAAAGACTTAGACTATATCACAGTCACCTAACAATGGTTTTCCAGAACCATAGGTTCACAGATGAGAATTTGTAATAAGGCAGAGGGATAAGACGCCTCTGGCTTGTTTGTGATTGCCCAGGGTCTTTGGCACAAATATGAAGAAAATGTATTTGTTGAATCATTCTCTACTATTAGTACTTTGGGCTATTATGTTACCATGCACATTTCTTGCAGTATTGAATTTCATCCACACCGTGGTGCTAGAAAACCAAGAATTGATGTTGCTTCTCTCCTAATCAGTGGAATATGTATTTCTAAGTGTTCCTTATAAAATAAATACTTCCTTGAATTATAAGTAGCAGTTTCTTCAGCCTTCATCAGATCCATAATAAAATTACGATTTTACCCCTGAGATGCCTCCAAACTTCAGTCAGGCATCCTTTACCAAGATGACTGCAATAACCTCCTAATGGATCTTCCTGGTATTAACCTTAAAAATAAAATTGGCCAAGTTATTTTATCAACAAAATGGATTTGTTTGGAATATTAGAGAATTGGAATTCGGGACCTGCAAGCTGCAGTAAAACCATCAGCAAGCCCAGCAAAGAAAGGAGAGGGATGTTATTTTATGGTGAAGATGGAAGAAGTTGGGAGGGGTTGTTTAGAATGAAAGTTCACTGGAGAAAAGCAAGAGTACAGGGTAATGTTGAATTCTCCCTAGCTAAATTGCAGTGTAGTCCGATTTCTTGTAGGAAATGCAATGTACATCTTTTCCCTGTGGCAGCCTGTAATTGATGATTCTTTCCTATTGAATATTCTTCTGTTGGGGTCTGTAATTAACAGTTCTTCCTATAATTGATGTTGAGTGCTAGGGTTCAGCCTCCTAGCCTCTCCACTGTATTTTTAGTGAATTTCCTTTTATTAATATTTACACTGGATTTTACCTTGCTTTGCTTCAGTCTGTTTTACGTGTTGTAGTTACAAGTAATCTTTTATAAATTCAAATCTGAACTTTACTCTCCTGCTTAAAAAACTTAAATGAATTACATTGTTTATTGATAAAGATGAGGCCTTTCAGGATCCAACTCCTGCCCAGTTTTCTAGCTTTGTTTATCTGTAGCCTTTTCTTGTACAGATCTTCATGGTGCTTTGTATTTCAGACAGTTTGGCCTTCTTTTGGTTCTTCAAACACCAGTTTTTCCTCCTACTTTGCCTGCTTTTCGTTCTGTGTGTGTGTGTGTGTGTGTGTGTGTAGGTATATTTCTTCATAAGGTAACTCTGTTTTATGCTTTCTAGCTGGGCTCATATTTCTGAAACTTTTATCAATTCCCCCACTCCATAGATGAGTACCCAGTGCTGTTTCATTACATGGTACCCAGTAATTTTTCTTTCCAACCTTTATTACAGTTTCATTATATATTATGTGATTATATTTGACTAATGTCCATTTTCTCACTGCATCATGAGTACCAAGAGGGTAGAGTCTGTGCTCTTTGCTCAGTATATCATTGGTGCCTATTGAAATATTGCTGAATAAATCACTGAATGAATATAAAACAGGTAATAGAAGTTGGAACAGAGGAACATTATGGAAAAAAATACTTGAAATTAGAATATAGTAGGTTGAGGGTTTTTAAAATTTCTTTTATTTACAGTAAATTGAGTTTTATATTAAGGTAAGGTGTTAGCCCAGCATAATTTACTTATGCTTTTCCTGTCAGAGAGGAAATAAATTCTAAGCTATGGACAACCCTGAACTATAAGGTTCCTATCTGGATGTGTGGGGAAGAAAGAATGGGAAGCAGAGATCATTTAATAGATTAAATAGATCATTTAATAGACATTTAATAGGTTAAATTTATGAAAGTAGCTAAGAGAGTAGATCTTTTTTTTTTATTTTATTTTTTTAAGATTTTATTTCTTTATTCTGAGGAACACAGGTAGAGACAGAGGCAGAGGGACCCTGGGATCACACCCTTAGCTAAAGGCAGATGCTCAACCACTGAGCCACCTAGGCGTCTCGACAGTAGCTCTTAAAAGTTCTTATCATAAGAAAAAAATAACTATGAGGTGATGTGTTCATTAACTTACTATGGTAATCATTTCACAGTATGTTCATATATCAAGTCATTATCTTGTACACCTTAAACTTGTACAATGTTATATGCCAATTATATCACAATAAAGGCGGATAAAAGTAAAATAAAATTATGGAAATTGCTAATATCCTAGTGGAAAACACTGTTCTTTAACTAGGAAACCTTGTTTCTATTCCAGGTAGAATATTTTGTTCTGTACCCTTGGGAAAGATGTGATAAGACATTGGAGAAATCACCATTTGTGCTTACAGTTATTTCCATAATTGTGTAATGAAATAATAAAAACATTCTCTTTATTTCTTAATGTGTTGTAAAAAAAATGAATGAGCTATAATAGAGGTAAAAGCATCTTAAAAACTATAAAAATTCTCTATAAAATACTTAATATTTACCCAAAAGACAGGATATCTTCAATTTTAGAGTTTCCCTGTTCTTTTTATTCGTAATTACAAGGAAGAAGTACCTAAAAGAAAAGAAGATAATGGCATGAAAATCCCTGTCTTTAATGGCCATTGTCAGGGATCATTCAGTTTTATTCATCGTTTATCCTCTATACACAGTGCCTAGAAATTGTTTTAGAATGAATAATATGGTGACTATGTCTGGAAGGGCTTTGTGATTAGCATTATGTGATTTCTTCACCTTGTAAGCATTCTGTGGAAAGAAGTAATCTGAGACGAACTCTGTGATGTTTATTTTTATTTTTCTTATATTTCAGCTGTGGCAGAAGTAAAACTTCGAGATGATCAATATACACTGGAACACATGCATGCTTTTGGAATGTATAATTACCTACACTGTGATTCATGGTATCAAGACAGTGTCTACTACATTGATAACCTTGGAAGAGTTATGAATTTAACAGTGATGCTGGTAAGAAAAATATCTGTAATATTAGGATTTTCCAAAAGTTTGATTCTTAATTTTCATTCTTAATCTGATATCCAGAGAATTGAGGTACACAAATCTTTAATATATGGAATCCTTCCTATTATTAATCTATGTAAGGGTACATTCTGTTTAATTCAGTTTTAATTTTTCCCTTTGTTCCTGTTACATTTAAGTATTTCCCTCAACTCCCACCAATGAACAACTACCCAGTAATTTTTCTTTCCAACATTTATTACAGTTTCATTATATATTATGTGATTATTTGATTAATGTCCATTTCCTCACTGAATCATGAGTACCAAGAGGGTAGATTCTGTGCTCTTTGCCCATCATTATATCATCATTATATATATGGGTTTTATAGATCAATATTGATGTTAACTGTTCATGTCTGTTTTTTTCTAATGTGAAATATTACCCCTCACTATGACAGTGGATTTTTTCCTTTTAATTCTTTATATATATATATATATGTGTGTGTATATATATATATATATATATATATATATATATATATATGTGTGTGTGTTTTTAAGATTTTTTTTTTGGTTTATTCATGAGAGACACACAGAAAGGCAGAGACATAGGCAGAGGGAGAGACATACTCCCCACAGGGAGCCCAACGTGGGACTCAGGAGCCCAGGATCATGCCCTAAGCTGAAGGCAAATGCTCAACCACTGAGCCACAAAGGCGTCCCTCTTTTTATATTTTTAATTGTGTTATTTGTGGCACAAACATTTTGTCTGCTATGGATTTGTCCTTTTAGCATTATGAAATGCCCCTCTTTATCTCTGGGAATGATTTTCGTCTTGAAATCTTACATAAATATAGTTGTACTGGCTTTTTTTTTTATTAGTGATATTCATTTTTTTCTATCCTTTTTCTTTCAGTTTATCAGTGTTGTTTTTAATCTAACGTCTTAGACCACTCAGCTATCCTGACATGACAGTGTCGTTATTTTTAAAGTGTGTCTCTTGTAAACAGCATATAGTTGGGTCTTGTATGACAATCTGTCCTTTAATTGAAGGGTTTAGTACATTTATGTTTAATGTAATTACTGATATGGTTGGGTTTATGTTACCATTTTGCTTTCTTTTCAGTTTGTCCCATGTTCTTTGTGTCTTTCTCTGTTCCTACCTATTTTTGTATTAAGCAAATTTTCTTAAAGTTCCATTTAATTTTCTCTTTTGGCTTTTATCTAAACCTGTTTGTATTGTTATTTTTTAATGATTAATGTACAGTTTATAGTATTTATTCTTAACTTATAGTTTGCCTCTAATTAATATTATTTTACTATAAAAACTTTATAATAACATATATTCTTTTACTTCTCTTATACTCTTCAAGCTATTTTTGTCCTATATTTTACTTCATATGTTGTAAACTCCACAACAGATTGCTAGTGTATTTGCTTTAAACGGTCAGTAGTATAATAATAGCTTCCTAACTATTCCCTGCTCCTTCTAGTATGGTTCTGGATTGCATCTACAGAATCATCTGATTTTTTTTTTTTTTTTTAAGATTCCACATACTAAGTGAGATCATACCATATTTTTCTTTCTCTGACTCATTTCATGTTAGCACAGTGCCCTCAAGGTGTATCCATGTTGTTGCAAATGGCAGGATTTGGCAGCCTGGGTGGCTCAGCGGTTTAGCACCGCCTTCAGTCCAGGGCGTGATCCTGGAAACCCTGGATCGAGTCCCATGTCAGGCTCCCTGCATGGAGCCTGCTTCTCCCTCTGCCTGTGTCTCTGCATCTCTCTCTCTCTCTCTCTCTCTCATGAATAAATAAAACCTGTAAAAAACAAAACAAAAAAAATTGCAGGATTTCATTCCTTTTTATGGCTAAATGAAATACTGCATTGTGTATATAACACGTTTTCTTTATCCCTTCATCTATTGATGGAGACTTAGGTGTTTTTTTGTTTGTTTTTTTGTAAATATTTTGGCTATTGTAAATAATGCTGCAGTTAACATAGGGGTACATATATCTTTTCAAGTTAGTGTTTTTATTTTCTTCAGATAAATAGCCAGAAGAGGAATCACTGGGTCATATAGTAATTGTATTTTAAATTTCTTGAGGAACCTCTATACTGTTTTCCACAGTGGCTTCACCAGTTTATGTTCCTACCTACAGTGCACGAGGATTTCCTTTTCTCTACATCCTCTCCAACACTTCTTACTTCTTGTCTTTTTGATAATAGACGTTCTGTCAGGTGTGAGGTGATAATCTCATTGTGATTTTGATTTGCATTTTCCTGGAGTAGTGATATTGAGCATCTTTTCATGTACCTGTCGGCCATCTATGTTATCCTCTTTGAAAAAAATGTCTGTTCAGTTCCTCTGCCCATTTTTTAATCAGGTAATTTGTGGGGGTCTTTGGTGCAGTTGCTAATTGTATAAGTTCTTTTTATATTTTGGATGTCTTATTAGGTATATGATTTGCAAATATTTTCTCTCATTTCCTAGGTTGACTTTTCATTTTGTTGATCATTTCTTCTGCTCTGCAGAAGCTTTTTTAGTTTGATGTAGTTCTATTTGTTTATTTTTGTTTTTATTGCCTTTTCTTTTGTATCAGATTCAAAAAATTATCGTTAAGACCAACGTCAAGGAGTTTACCACCTATATTTTCTTTTGGGAGTTTTATGGCTTCAGGTCTTACATTTAAGTCTGTAACCTATTTTGAGTTTATTTTTGTGTATGGTATAAGATAGTGGTCCAGTTTCATTCTTTTGCATGTGGCTGTCTGGTTTTCCCAGCACTAGTTTGTTTTGTTTTGTTTTATTGAAGTTTGATTTGCCAATATATTCCCAGCACCATTTATTGAAGAGACTGTCCTTTCCCTATTGTATATTCTTGGCTCCTTTGTTGTACATTAATTGATCATATATGTGTGATTTTATTTCTGGATTCTATTCTGTTCCATTGGTATTGAATTCCATACTGTTTTGATAAACATAGTTTGGTAAAGTAGTTTGAAATCAGGGAACATGATGCCTCCAGCTTTCTTCTTCTTTCTCAAGATTGCTTTAGCTTTTTGGTTTTGTTTGACTTTTGTTTTTAAAGCAAAAATAAATAAACTTTATATATTTATTTATGAGACATGCTGAGACATAGGCAGAAGGAGAAGCAGGCTCCCTGTAGGGAGCCTGATGCGGAACTTGATCTCGGGGCCTGGAGATCACAACCTGAGCCAAAGGCAGACGCCCAACCACTGAGCCACCCAGGTGTCCTTGCTTTAGCTTTTTGGAGTCTTTTGTGGTTCTGTGCAAATTCAAGGATTGTTGTATTTTTCTGAAAAATGCCATTGGAATTTTGATAGGGATTGCATTGAATCTGAGGATTGCTTTGGGTAATATGAACATTTTAATAATATTGGTCCTTCCAATCCATGAGAATGAAATATCTTCCCATTTATTTGTGTTTTCTTGTAATTTTTTTAAGATTATTTAATTATCTATTCATGAGAGACACAGAGAGGTAGAGACCTAGGCAGAGGGAAAAGCAGGCTCTCCCCATGGGCATCCTGATGTGAGACTCCATCCCAGAATGCCAGGATCATACCCTGAGCCACCGCAGGCATCCCTTGTAATTCTTTTTATTAGTTTCCTATATGTCCTTCCAGAGGTGGTTTGTTTTTTCTGTGTGTCTGGTTTTTTTTTTTTTTTTTTTTTTTTGGAAGTGTAAGCCCAAAGTGTGTGTGTATATACATATATTTTAAAGATTTTATTTATTTATTTGAAGGAGAGCATGCACATGTGAGCACAAGCAGGGGAGGAGCAGAGAGAGAGAGAATCTCAAGCAGATTCAACACTGAGTGCAGAGGCAGACATGGGGCTCAATCTCACGACCCTGAGACCATGACCTGAGCTGTAACCAAGAGTTGGATGCCTACACACTGAGCCACCCAGGCACCCTGTGATGTATATTTTAAAAATACAAACTCTTCATCTTGGTATATGCAGTTTATGGTGCCCTTATCTCCAATCTTTGTTTTACCATTTTGTACCCCATACCCCAGCAATACCAAAGTCTTACAGTTCCCAAGAGATGCCCTGTATCCTGTTACCCTCAGCCAGTTTCCCATGTGATTAACTCTACTTGGTACGTTCTTTCTTAGTTCTGTGTCAGGTTGCCTCCCAATGTTTACTTAAGTCTCAGCAAAGCATCTCATCTAGTAAGCTTTCCTTGACATCCTCCCTTTGTTCCTCCTGGAATATTCAAACCATTGGCTCTCAGATCTGTGTGGACTTTGAATTCCTTCTAGGCCAGGGGCTGGTAGACCTTTTCTGCATAGGGCCAGATAATTAATATTTTAGTGTTTGTAGGCTAGACAGTCTTATGTCACAACTGCTCAGTTTTACTTTAGTAGTGTGAAAACAGCATTAGACAATATGTAAATGAATGAGTGTGACGGCATTCCAGTAAAACTTTATAAAAATAACATTACTTGGATTTAGCTTATTGACTGTAGTTTGCCAACCCTTGATCTAGGCCCTGGGTTTTTCTTATATTTCTATAATCCTGCTGCCCAGCAGGAGGCTCGGTCAGCATAATTGTTGAAATAATAACACCTGTTTGAAGTTTGTTCTTATCCTTTGGAATTGACTTTGCATTCATTCACTGATTCATTTATTTGAGAAAGAGTGAGCAGGATGCCTGGGTGGCTCAGTGGTTGAGCGTCTGCCTTCAGCTCAGGTCGTGATCCTGAGGTCCCGGGATCGAGTCCCACATCGGGCTCCCTGCATGGAGCCTGCTTCTCCCTCTGCCTGTGTCTCTGCCTCTCTCTCTGTGTCTCTCATAATAAATAAAATATTAAAAAAAAAAGAGAGAGAGAGAGAAAGAGTGAGCGTGCATGCGCATGGGAGGGGGGCAGAGGAAGAGTGAGACTCTTCAAGCCAACTTCCTGCTGAGCACAGAGCCCTACCTAGAGCTTGATCCCAGAACCCTGAGATCATGCTCTGAGCAGAAATTAAGAGCTAGCCGCTTAACCAACTGAGCTACCCAGGTGCCCTGGCTTTGCATTCTTTGTAGGATCTTCCTTGTATTTCTTGTTCAGGTTCAGGCATGAGTCTTTGGTTTGTTGAGATTATTTACTGAATGATAAATATTTATTTTTCTTCCACAAACATTTATTGAATGCCATTATGTGCTTAGTAGCCACATAAACAAATAAACACATGATAACATGTAACAGTGGAAGTAGGGATAAGATTCAGACATAGTGTGGAGGAGGAAATGATAAATGTTGAAAGATGAAGTGTTCAGAGAACTTTCAGAGAACATGTTACCGGAGTAGAATTTTGAAGGATCAACTAGTTGCTATGCAGATTGATGCAGTTGTGCTGCACATCACTTAGGAGGTGTATTCAGCAAACTTCCACAGGCATGTGTGTGCATTACAGGTACTCTAGATTGATTTGCTGAAACACAGAGTATGTATGGAAAGACCAGTAGTATGTAGTCTATGGTTGGTGAGGATGATGGCAAGGTGGGCAGAGGCCAGGTTTTGAAGGGCAGAGGAACAGTAATATTATTCTGTGTAAAGCAAAGAGAGATGTTTTTTTTTTTTTTTAAGATTTATTTATTTATTTATGATAGACAGAGAGAGAGAGAGAGAGAGAGAGAGGGACAGGCAGAGACACAGGAGGAGGGAGAAGCAGGCTCCATGCCGGGAGCCCAACGCGGGACTCGATCCCGGGACTCCAGGATCGCACCCTGGGCCAAAGGCAGGCGCTAAACAGCTGAGCCACCCAGGGATCCCCGCAAAGAGAAATGTTAAAAAGAAAGATTGATTCTTTTATTTTAGTGCAGTGCTTGGCTTGGGAGAGGGGTGTGGATAGGGTCACAGTTTTGGGCCAGAAGGTTGGTTTTATCAGTTCACTTGTTGGTAATCATGATTTGGTATATTAATACCAATTTAAATCACAAGATTGATTGGAAATGTGGAATGAAAGTGTAATGATAGCATTTGAAATACTATAATCAGTATGGACTGAATATAGTTTTCTTCTCCCATTGGAAAGTTTTCACAGGAAATCAAATACTGTAATTTTATTAAGATAGCTTATTTGAATGGAATCAGGGTAAAGATTAATGTTTTTGATCCCTATTTCTGACCTATACTCAGGCTTTTATGGACATCTTAGAATAACTAGTTATAGTTCCTTATTTAGTTTAGTCTTTCTTTACCTTTGGGCTCATTAAGGATGCAGTATACACGTACACTCCTATCTACTTGGATAGTGTGTACCTATGAGTCAAATGACCTTTATGCATACATGTGCAGTGTATTCTCTATACATGATTATACATGTCCATATGCTATATATGCATAATTTGCATTTTATTGTGTCTTTTAAATTTAAGGGCTTATGTTTTTTAGATTCTGTTATGTTTTGCTTGTTAGGAAGACAAATCTAAAATCTGGAAATTCTCTAAGAATATTGACTTAGAGAGCCTAACTTAGTCACATAGTCTAATTCATACTATTCATTCAACCTTCAAAATATGTACTGAATACCTAACTATATGTTACACATTGTCATAGGCACTGGGAATACTGCAGCATACAAAATAAAGTCTCTTCTAGCTTATTAATTCACAACAGAATATGAATGACAATTGACCCTTGAACAATACTGGGAATCTGAGTGCTAAGCCCCTCCCCCCATGGCACAGTAGAAAATTTGCAGTAGAAAAGTACAACTTAATAGCTTACTGTTGACCAGAGCCTTACTGATAGCATAAAGTTGATTAACACATATTTTATATGTTATGTGTATCGTATATTTGTATTTATTTTCACAAATTAATATTGTTTTTTAATTTTGTTTTTGGTGATATCTGTCAGATTTTCATTAAAGTTTTGCATGCTTTAAGGAAAGGAATTAGCTTTCTGGAACTGGAACAGTTTAAGACTGGGATGATTTGTTTCTTGTATGTTAAATAAAGATGCTCTTTGGACCTATTTTATATCCTTTTGTTCTTTTCAGTTGCAGTCTTCTAGTTACCTGTCCAATTTATTTTATTTGTAATTGTTTTAGTCAAACTCTGTTTTTTTGGTAATTTTATAATTATTTTTTTGCTAAGAAAAATTGTTAATTTCTTAGGCTTTTACATTTATTCCTGTAAATTTGCCTGAGATTATCTTCTCTCTCTTTTTCCTCAATATTTTTTCCTTAATCAAACTTTAGAAGGGTATTTTTATTATTTTATTTTTAAAGAACCACATCTGAGGTATTTTAGTTTGTTTTCTGCTTAATTTAGCTTTTGTTGGGGATCCCTGGGTGGCTCAGCAGTTTAGCACCTGCCTTTGGCCCAGGGCCCAATCCTGGAGTCCCGGGATCAAGTCCCACGTCGGGCTCCCGGCATGGAGCCTGCTTCTCCTTCCTCCTGTGTCTCTGCCTTTGTGTGTGTGTGTGTGTGTGTGTGTGTGTGTGTGTGTGTGTGTGTCTATCATAAATAAATAAATAAATAAATAAATAAATAAATAAATAAATAAATAAATTTAGCTTTTGTCTTTGTTTTTCAAACTGTATTAGTCATCAAAATCACTTGAAGTAAATGATAAAAACAAAAGCTAATTTCAGGCTATAGTTCTTAAAGATTCAGATTCAGTATGTCAGGTTGGTCATGGTCAGGGAATCTGTATTTTTATTAAGGACCTCAGATGATTTTGCTTGTGGTCTAATGACCAAGTTTTGAGAAACTCTGTATTTGTGGTGTAGAAAAATACCACACTTATTTCTTAATATTTTTCTAATTAGCAAAAAGGAAACTGGCTTGTATTTTGAACTTCTGTGTTGGGGGCAGGTGGAGAGAGTTGGCCATTGGTTACACATTGGCTTTTTTCTTAAGCACAGAAGTTGTTCTAATACCCATTTTATTGTCTTATTTTTTTCTTTCTTTCTCTTTCTTTCTTTCTTTCTTTCTTTCTTTCTTTCTTTCTTTCTTTCTTTCTTTCTTTCTTTCTTTCTTTCTTTCTTTCTTTCTTTCTCTTTTCTTCGTTGAGTCAAAGGCACACATGCACAAGTCTCAGGTTCTTTTGCTGTGGCTGGTTTACAGATACCTCACCTTGTTAAATCTGTGCTAACCACTATTATGGTCAGAGAGAAAGTTATTTGGGACCAAGGAAGGAAATCACATTGTCTGACCTTGAGATTTTGTCAGAAGCCAGCAGATGGCAGCAGTTCAACACACAAGGTTTATAGAGAGGCCTTACAAGTTAGTTTATAATCCTCAATTTAAAAAAAAAAAAAAAAAAAAATTAATCCTCAATTTTAGAGAAATGTCAGTTGGGTCCAGGAAGTGCTTTTAGGAACTAGAAAAAGCCTTAGGAAAGCAAAAGAAAAACGTTATATTTTTAAAATATAATTATTATGTTGTCATTTTATTAGAGTATTATGGTTTCTTTTAAAGTAATGTTTCTTAATATTTAGGGAATTAACTCTGTTATAACTTATGTTTCCATTTACCCTGAAAAACTGGTTTCTCCTAAAGTAGTATGTTGTCTCATAGTGCCTCTTTAAATTGCACTTAAAGATCAGGAGAGAGTTACTGGATTCCATTTTAAGCCCTTTGTGAAGCTGTGTCTTGAAGTGAGTGACACACTATAACTGTTAGTCGACCTCAGTTGCAGGCCAGTATCTCCATACTAGCATTTCTAGACCTGAATCTCACCTTATTTTCTTTTTTTTTTTTTAATTTTTATTTATTTATGATAGTCACAGAGAGGGAGAGAGAGAGAGAGAGAGAGAGAGAGAGCGAGGCAGACACACAGGCAGAGGGAGAAGCAGGCTCCATGCACCAGGAGCCCGATGTGAGATTCGATCCCGGGTCTCCAGGATCGCGCCCTGGGCCAAAGGCAGGCGCCAAACCGCTGCGCCACCCAGGGATCCCAAAAGGACAAAATTTTAAATGTCAACATGTAATAATACTAGTAAATGGCATCCTTACCTATTTTTTCTTGACTATTTTCTTTAAACTTGAGTAGTGAGTAGTGCTTTTTATAAACATATGTAGTAGAAAAATGCCTTGTCAGTTCAAACCTTGTCTTATAACTGTGATAAGAGGTCTTCAAACTCTGGTTTAGAGATATTTTTCATAAATACAGTTCATATATTATTTACTGTGTCGTTTGATATATTGACATTTTAATTTTTTATTACATTTTGTTGACCCAGGAATTTAATTAAAAAATTCTAGGGATCCCTGGGTGGCGCAGCGGTTTGGCGCCTGCCTTTGGCCCAGGGCGCAATCCTGGAGACCCGGGATCGAGTCCCACATCAGGCTTCCAGTGCATGGAGCCTGCTTCTCCCTCTGCCTATGTCTCTGCCTCTCTCTCTTTCTCTCTCTGTGACTATCATAAATAAATAAAAATTAAAAAAAAAATTCTAGATAAGGTGTTAGTCTGAAGAAAAACTGAATATTCAGGTAGTTGCATTCAGAGTATTGTTGTTGTGGGGGTGTTTTTGCAGGCAGAGGGGAGTATTCTAGAAATTGCAATGAGATCTGGGGTATCATTTGTTTAGAAAAACTTGGGTAGTGTTTTCTTCTCAAGAAAATGTGGAGTATAGGAGAGACCATCAACTTTTGGAGTGGGGTCAGTCAGGATTTGAATCTTAGCCCTCCCATTTTCTTAGCAGTGGAGTTCTGGGCAAATGATTTAATCTTTTTGACAGAGTTCTTTATCCCTCAAAGTGTACATAATGATTTCAACTTCATAGGAGTTTGTAATAGTTAAGTGAGATGGGAAAAAAGTCAAAGCACTTATTTAATAGGATACTTGTACATTGTAGTTATTCAGTAAATGTACCATTCATCATTGAAATTTTAATTGTTCTGTAATTCAGCCCTGAAATGTTACTCCAGAATTATTTTCAACAGCTTTGAACATAGCTACATTCACCTTTTTTTTTTTTTTTTTTTGGTCTGGAAGAAAATGATTAGGTGGGACAAAGACACAGATCCAGTATCATAAAGCATTATTATGAGGACACTTTGTAAAACTTTCAGTGGAGGTTATTCAGAAATAATCTAATACTCTTAATTTAAAATTTACAGAAGAAAATATTTTACTGCATACAGTCCATTTAAAATTAAATGTACCCTCTGAGAATTCGATTTCAAAAATTAGGAACATCCAGATTGCTTTCACTTAAAACTATCATTTAACTTACGTAAGAGACACTGGTGTGTTTTGTGTTTTAATTTAATTTTTAGCTTTACATTTATATACATGAATATCTTAATCATCCTATTGATCCTATTGATATCGAAATCCTTCCAGCAATCTCAGTTATGTGTAACCTTGTATTTAAAAGAAAATAGCTTAAAACACCTTAGTAATTGTATATGAAATGAAGAATAGTGATTCAACAAATTAAGCCCTGCATTTGTCCTAGCAGTGTTCACTAGATTAGTTGTAGTAAAGGGCATATAGTGGTAGAGACCACTAGAATTCTTTACTTTAAAATAGTTGTTTTGAGGAAGAAGTCTCATTTTATTTTATCCTATTAATATTTTTTAAATTATGTATATTACACCTAAGTTGCTCAGTTAAAAAAAAAAGTCAAACAATGTATTTGAAGCAAAAATGGAAAGTTTCCTCTTAACCTTCAGTCTCCCCTACTGCCCATTTGAATATTTTGGATAGTCATGTATTTCTTGTTGAGTTGCTAAGACTCCTTATATGCTGTAGATGCTAGTCTTGTGTTATTTTTGTGGCAAATATTTTTCTCCCTGTGTCCTACATGTTTTTTATTTTTTACAGGAAGACTTTCTTCACCCTGAGTTAAATGTGATTAATCTTCTAACAAAGTTATCTTACTTTTTCTTTAAAACATTTAGATTATTAATCTGTCTGGAATGTGGAATACTTTTGTGTATGCTGTAAGGGAAAGAACAATTTTTTTCCAGATCTCTGGTATCCCAATAGCATTTTTTGACTGCTTCATTTATTTCTCAGTAATTGGAAACGCCACATTATGTTCTAAATGCCTACATAGGCATCAGCCTTCAATAGAATATCTCTTAATTGATCTCCATTTAACTGAACACTGAAGTAACTGATAATCTCTATTCCCTTTATATAATATACTGACAGGATACCACAGTAAACTTAATGTTTACTGCTTGTAGGTTACTTGGTACTGTGTTGATAACAATTCTATTTCTGCTAGTTGAGTTTTACATTACTAATACTCATATTTGGTCATTCTAAAAACTTTATTTTAGCTGTGCTTGTCATTGTATTTTCATTATTTAATCAGTATTAAGTAAATCAGTAAAAAAATGAATACAAAAAGAAGGAAAGGTGCCATTTCAAAGAAAACTAAACTGAATGCTTTAGAAAGAGACAGTGAATCACTAAAAAATGTGTGTAAGGACATTTTGTATAGTTTACTTAAATTTTGTTAATATATGCATTTATCTAAGTAATTCTAGGAACAGGGAATGATATACATGAATCAAGATTTATTTTTGGCCTGTAGGAAAATCTGTTAACTGAAAACTAAAGCTGTAAGAACAACAACAAATTATTCAATTGAGTACATTTTGATACATGTTTATTTCCTGAAATGTCAACCTTTTTATATATATATTTTTTTTTTTTGTAAAATATTTTAATGATGCAGTCCATCTTACAGCTTTAAAATGTAAGGATATAGATAAAATAAAAATGTGCTAACAGAAACATAAGTTGCTAAGAGTCTAAGTGTGGTGTTCTCATACTGCCAGGCTGGTGTCCATGGAGGCAGGCATTTAGAACATGATGTAATATTTCCAATTAGTTGAAAATTCTGATCATTAACTCTAAACTTAAGAATGGAGAACAGATTATTCTAGTGTATTAGTTATCTATGGTGTGTAATATATTACTTCAACACCTAGTGACTTCAAACAATAAATATTTGTCATCTCACAGTTTCTGAGGGTCAGAAATCAGAGTGGCTTAATGGGGTGGTTTCTGTGTCAAGGTTTCTCATGAGGTTGTAGCCAAAATGTCAGCCCAGAGAGCAATGATCTGAGGGGTCCACTAGGGCCTTCAAATAGCTCACAGGGTGCTGGTTGTTGTCAGGAGCCCTTATGTCCTTCCCATGTGGGTCTACCATGTGCAGTACGAGAGAGAGCAAGATAGAAGATGTAATGAAAACTATGACCAAATTTCCGAAGTCACATACTGTCATATGTGACATACATGTATGTGTGTCACACACGCATGGTATCTGTCATATTTTATTAGTTAGAAGTGGGTAGTACAACTCATACTCGGAGGGGAATTAGGCACCTTCTCTTGAATAAGATAGTAACCACTACACTGCAGATATATATTCTGTGTGCATATGGATCAAGAAGAGGAAAGGATTCATTTATAATATCTGGCTTCTTTTTAGGACACTGCTTTAGGAAAGCCACGAGAGGTGTTTCGACTTCCCACAGATTTGACAGCATGCGACAATCGCCTTTGTGCATCAATCCATTTTACGTCTTCAACCTGGGTTACCTTGTCGGATGGAACTGGACGACTGTATCTCATTGGTACAGGTGAACGTGGAAATAGTGCTTCTGAAAAATGGGAGGTGCGGTTTTGTTTTCTGTTTTTTAGACTTAAGCAAATTCTAGAAAGTATATATAAGGTAGACCTTAGTGATTTTGAAGTAACACTTTTTGGGCATGGTTTATGTTTGACATCTTTGTTTTTATAACATATAATGTTTTAGGAGTTTTTAATTAAATTATAAAATGTATACCTTTTACAAAACTGATACATTAACCATTTCTGGTTTGACCTGAGGTCATTGCAATTATCAAGAATTGCATTCATTTGTTCAGTAAATGTTTATTGAGTAAAGCAGTACACTAAATACTGACATTGCCTCCTTCTTGATGAAGAGTTAGCCAAGAATTACATTGGGATATCTTCTCTACTCATGTTATATCTGCTAGTATCTTTATGGGCCTAGCATGCTTCTGAGGTACAACTCTTCTGGCTGTCTGGTAAGTTGCCATTGGTCAAATAATGAGTTTATCAAAGTATTTCTTACTTAGAGGAATACACTATAACATAAATATAGTAATATACCAATCTCTAAGATGCTGTTTTTATTTCAGCTTTCTTAAAACAATGTAACATTTGTAAATCTGAGGGGCAGACTAGGATTTTAATAATAATAAATAAGGAATTAATTTCTTGAGAGCCATAGTTTCTGAAGGTCAGAATGACACTGAGTTACACTAGTAAGTATATTGTGATACTGCTAATAGCTGAATCTCAGCACGTGGCCTATTAGTTCTGGGAAAAGAAATATGAACTTAATATATTTACATCTTACAAAATGGCTTTATCAGACCAACAAATGCCTACAAAGATCAGGCTTTAATTATTTGAGAAGAACCAAGAAGGCCTTAGAACCAAATGGTTTATCTTTTTATTAAGTTATATTAAGTGGTATACTACAAATTGTAGTAATTTAAAAAAACTAAACAAAAACCACAATAAATAACCAGAACAACAATAGCGTGTTTGAAGGGAGCCTTTGCAGGCCTTTGTGGTCACAGATTCTAATATTCATTGGACTTTGTGACATTTTTCTGCTATGGTCTTCGGTAATAACTTTTTTTTTTCCCTTTTCTTTTCCTTTTTTTTTTTTTTTTAACTGAGGCAATGTGATATATAGCATGAATACCTGAAACAGTTGGAATGAGTTCGGAGGGTGATGGGCAGGAAATATATGAATGAGAATTTATGTATGATCAAGCTATGGAATCTGTTGGTTATGAGCAAGAAGAGACACACTGACCCAGCTCACCTTCAGCTTAAAAATAACACCACATACTCTGCATCAAAGAAATTCATATGGATCTATAATTCATTTGGTTTCTGCTATGTATATCACCTTGGTACATATTAGGCCTTTAGTATATTTTTTAAATCAAAAATTTTAAATCTGCTTCGTGTCCTTTTCAGTATACACTGCTGTAATGAAATAAGCACCCTCTGAGATGTTTACAGTTAATAATAATTTTGACTGGGGATTGGGGAGAGGGGGAGTGGGACAGGGATGGGACTTGGGCATTAACTGAAGTGAGAGGGATACTGTGGAATACTGGTCACTTTAAGAGAAACACCTTAGGAGAGTTTTAGGACTTCGGGGAAGTTGGTGAAACAGAGAGGAAGCTAATGGTGGGAGCAGTTGGGGGTGCAGTAGGGCATAAGGGGGCCTCATAAGGGCCATGATGACTGCAGTGTAGAAAAAGAAAGGAAGGGAGACAGCAAGACTACCTGCTTTTTGCCGGTGTGTTGCCTCTAAAATGATGGGGGTGCTCTTACCAGCAATATCATATTTGAGTTGCTGGGCTTGTTCAGGAGACTGGAAACTTCAGTCTAACAATATATAAGAGTTTATACATCTACTCCCTGGTGTCATTCCAGTCCCTTTCACTCACATGAGAGAAAAAAGGGGAGGAAGCAATGAACTAGCTACTTGTACCTGACAAAACTTACCATCCATCCTTCTTCCCTTTTAGTCTCCTGTTGTCCCCCAAACAAAAGCAAAAACTGAGTCAACCAACTAAAACCTGTCATCTCAGTTTTGAGTGTTTGAGATATTTTTTGCTGTTCTTGCTATTTTCTGTTTGTGGAAGACTAGAATGGATTTGAAAGGTCTACTGTTTGAATAATTCTGGTGCTCAAACACGTAGGGAAATTGACATTAAGGCACATGTTTGTAAGGCTTTCAAGTAGGAGCAGATAAGATGGGATTTCCAGATAAAGGATATTTTGTTTTTTTAAGCTAACTTTTATCATTTGGATATTTTCTTCAACCACTTGTTTTTTCATTTATTCAAAAATCTTACTTAGCAAACAGTCTTAAATGTGTCTTTATTATTTACTCTTAAATAAGTATAATGGTCTTTTAGCTTATGTATTTGTATATAAAAAAGAATGTAAGATTTTGGGTCTCTCTATGGTGCTTATTAGATTTACTTTGTAAAAAGACATTTCAGTATTATATTTAAATAGAATTTGTTGAATTAAAACTTTTAAATGTAAAGGGACCCTTTATTTTTTAGAAATAAGGAAGTTTTAATGATTAGTTCTCCAGTTCCTTTGACTCTCACCTTTGCAGACTTCCAGGAAACAAACAAGAACCAAACAAAACAATAGTAAAAACCCATACATACACACATGCATATACGTGTACAAACATGAACAATATTAAGAAACTAAGAGGAACTAAGCAGAAATAAATCATATATAAGATAGGAGAAAAGCTAAAGGAGTCAACATTGACCTGTTCATGTCCTCTTTTAGAGCACTGTTTTACTTGATAATTCTTTTCTAGGTTGTTGCTTCTAGTTCTCTTTCTCCTTTTGATGCTGCTTGGATGCCCTTGTTTTCCTTGTTTTAAAGCCAAGAGTACTGATCATTTTTCTCTATTAAACAAATAGGCGTTTTTAAAAAGCTCTTTCTTCACAGAATGTTATTTGAACTTGCAAATTTATTTAAAGGCTTTTTTTCATTTTTCCATACCTTGTAGTAAATAGTATCCAAATTAGTTGTTGTATTGTCAGAATTCCATGCATTTCCTCTGTGCTACCTGCTTTTGTGTAATATATTTGTGTGTATAATCTTTTTTTAGATTATGTTTAATGAAGAGCTTGGGAATCCTTTTATCATAATTCACAGTATCTCACTGCTGAACACTGAAGAACATTCAGTAACTATCTTACTTCTTCGAATAGAGAAAGAGGAATTGGATATGAAAGGGAGTGGATTCTATGTTTCTTTGGAGTGGGTCACCATCAGTAAAAAAAATAAAGGTAAAATATAGCAACATTGTGAATCCACAGTGGTTGGCACCATTTAGTAGATTTTGAAATACAAAGCTGTTCCTGTATATAATGTTGGCTTTTTCTTGGGTGGTGTTGCTGTGATTCTAATACCTGACACCTAATAGAATGAATTCCTATAGATAATTTCTCCGCAGGTATGGGTTATAGAAAAAATAGTAATGTGCTTCCACAGTCACTTACGCCTTTCTGTATAAAAGGAGATATTCTCACATAATTCTAGAAAAGTTTTAAGGATATATTAAGGATATATATATATATATATATATATATTCTTAAATGTGTGTGTATATTACACAAGGATTTACATATATCGTTGAGTGTAAATTATAAATTACAGTGTAATATTGAAATATAAATTAAATATAAATACCTAGAGTGAAACAAATACCTTTACTTCCTTAAATCACAATTGTGCTTTCTTTCAAATCTAATTGAATCTTGCTGTTTGTTTCTACCTTCAGGAAAACTGCTAGTTTTTCTTAGAGTACTTCACTATGGAGAAAGTTTCAATCATCTATTCAGAACTGTCTGTCAGACTTCTAACTTGGACATTTGAAGTTATTTTTTTCTTTATTAATTAGGATTTCTTTCATGGTGTGACCTTACTCTTCACTATTGCTTATTAGTTCTTACTTCAGAACTAAGTGGATTTTTCCATAGAAGACTCTGCCCTTTTTCTCAGTTTTTATTAACTTACTCATTTAACTTATGAGTATTAAATTAGAGTTGACCCTTGAACAACATAGATTTGAGCTGTGCAGGTCCTCATATATGTATTTTGATAAATACAGGATAGTACTATAAATGTATCTTATGATTTCCTGAATAACACTTTTCTTTAGCTTATTTTAAGAGTACAGTATATAATACATGTATAAAATATGTGTTAATCAACTGTTTTTTGTTACTGTTTTTTGTTAGTAAAGCGTCCAATCACCAGTAGGCTAAAGTTAAGTTTTGGAGGGAGTCAAACACAGATTTTTGACTGCACAGGGGATTGATGCCCCTAACCTTTATGTTGTTCAAGAGTTAACTGTTAATTTATAATCTGATAAAGGCTATTAGTATTTGTGTTCTAAGAGGGTTTTTTTATTTTAAAATGAGCATGTGTATAGGTGTACAAATACTGTGTACTGTTGTTTTTTTTTAAGATTTTATTTATTTATTCATGAGAGACAGAGAGAGAGCGAGAGAGAGGCAAAGACACAGGCAGAGGGAGAAGTTGGCCCCATGCAAGAAGCCCGACATAGGACTCGATCTCGGGTCCCCAGGATCAGGCCCTGTGCTGAAGGTGGTGCTAAATCGCTGAGCCACCCGGGCTGCCCCTGTGTACTGTTTAATATAATTTGTTTTTTGTTTTTCCCAATGTTGTAGTTTCATATCTGGAGGAACACAGTAACTTAAAACTTTAAGTTTTAGAAAACATTTTTTGTATAGGGCTAGGTGGTAACCATACAATTTATTACCACAACTACTCAGTTATGCCATTGTGGTACAAAAGCAGCCATAAGTAATACATAAATAAATGAGTATAGCTATATTCCAATAATATTTTTTATGGATGTTTTTTATATAACTCTTACGTGTATTTAAACATTATTATTGATTATTTTTAAAAAATAAATTAAAAAATTTAAAATACAAAATTCATTCTTAGCCCAGAAATCATATAAAATAATGCATAAATGAAACTTTGCCTCCACTGGCCTTACTTCACCAATTCTCTGCTTTAGATAGTAGAAAGTTTAATTTTTTTTAATTAAGGTACCTAACTCAAAAACTTACAGAGAAGTCATCATGCATGTTTTTCTTCCTGTTCCCAGTTCTGTGACAGCTTTAGATCAGTTCACAGTAACTTATCAGAACATGGTGACATTTCTGCTCAAGCTCTACCACCTGCATTCCCTTTGCTTTGTGTCCTTGCCTCAACTGGACAGATATAATTAGACTCACTTTTCTTTTTTCTCCGAAGGTTGTAATTAGAAGAATATTAATTCTCCTTGTAGTTCACTTTTTCTCTCATTAATCTTCGTAGTGTCTCATTCCTTTCACCTCCTTAAGTATTATTAATGTAATTGTTACTCTTTTTCTTCTTTTTTAATAAACATAATGTTTTTCTAAATGTGTTGAGTGGAATATCTGATAAGTAACGTTTTGTAGTCAAATAAATTTGAAAGTGATGTATAATATCCCTATTACATTAAACATGTTAAAGGCTCTAAAAATTTTGAGTTAAAAAGACAATTTAAATTTTTTTTAAAGATTTTATTTATTTATTCATGACAGACACAAAGAGAGAGAGAGAGAGGCAGAAACACAGGCAGAGGGAGAAGCAGGCTCCACGCAGGAAGCCCGACATGGGACTCAATCCTGGGTCTCCAGGATCAGGCCCTGGGCTGAAGGAGGCACTAAACCGCTGAGCTACCTGGGCTGCCCAACAATTTAATTTTAATCAAGTATTTCCCAACTTAGTAATCGTGGTGTTCACTTGAAATTCACCTGTTATTTTCTCTTGCATGCATGTTGGGCAAAGCCACCCTATAAAAGTATGGAAGTCTGAGTCTTTGGCCTACTCTTTGCCTTGCATGTACAGTGCACAAACAAGTTTACTCTTAAATATGTATGAAATGAATGTGAATGTAGGTGAAGATTTAGAGGAAAAAATGACATATTTTAGAACATATTGTATCGTTTTGTATAACGTGACACTGAGTTACGATTTTTGACTACTTATTATGAAGTTTATAAAGTACAATCCACTTTAATTGAGTAACAGTGTAAGTAAAGGTATGGACTCAACTATACTGTTTTAGTACTTTTTAAAGCAAAAAAAAACCGCACCTGTTTTCAAGAATAAATTCAGTTATTTTACCAGAAACTTTCATGATACAGTTAATTTTGTATCTTTTTTTATATTTCATATCTTAAATTTTAATTTTTAAATTAAGTATCATTATTTATGCTTGATTACAGTTACCCTGTAGATCTGTCTCTGAGTGTGTATAAAAATCATTTCTAGGGATCCCTGGGTGGCGCAGTGGTTTGGCTCCTGCCTTTGGCGCAGGGCGCGATCCTGGAGATCCGGGATCGAATCCCACGTCGGGCTCCCAGTGCATGGACCCTGCTTCTCCCTCTGCCTATGTCTCTGCCTCTCTCTCTCTCTCTCTGTGACTATCATAAATAAATAAAAATTAAAAAAAAATTTTTTTAAATCATTTCTATCATAAACATTTCACTTAAGGAAACCGTCTTATCAATAGCTAGAATAAGCAGAAAAATAGTCCACACCATACCTTCCCTTTATCCTTAATGTGTGGCTCTTTTCAGAAGATGTCTATCATGTACCTTTTGGGAAAGTAGATAGGCTATAAGAAAAGAAAAGGTAGATCCATCAGAAGCTGATATTTCAGGTAAGTTAGTCACTTTCAATGTCTAGAGCACTGCTGTTCAGTGAAAATTTCTGTCGAGTAGACATGTTTTATATGTGTGCAAAGACTAGCCATGTGTGGCTGTTGAACATTGGAAATGTGGCTAATGTGACTGAGGAATTGAATTGTAAATGTTACTTAATTTTGATTAAATAGCTACGATGGTCCATAGCTACACATTGGAAAGCACAATCTAGAGCAAATTTCATGAGACCTTACTAGTATTTTTATTTATTTATTTATTTATTTATTTATTTATTTATTTATTTATTTCCTTACTAGTATTTTAAAGTGGAGGTATATTGGGGCATCTGGGTGGTTCAGTTGGTTAAGCATCTGCCTTTGGCTCAGGTCATGATCCCAGGGTCCTGAAATTGAGTGCTTCATCGGGCTCCTTGCTCAGTGAAGAGCCTGCTTCTCCCCATGCTTATTCTCTCTCTCTCTCTCTCTCTCTCAAATTTTAAAAATTAAAAAAAAGTAGGGACATATTTACAGAAAATGAGTTTATAACTTTTTATTCCTATGAAAAGACTCTTAATAGCATGCCTTTTAACAGTACACTTAAAATACTTAATTTTAATTAAAACTAATACACATATTTTCAGGATATTTTTATAATACAGTATTTTATTTATAACTTTTTGTTTTAAAATTGTTTTTGGGATACCTGGGTGGCTCAGTCAGTTAAGTGTCTGCCTTTGGCACAGGTCATGATCCCAGGGTCCTGGGATCAAGCCCCTCATTGGGCTCCTTGCTCAGTGGGGAGCCTGCTTCTCCCTATCCCTCTGCTTCTTGTTCCTCTGCAAGTGTGCTCTCTCTCTCTCTCTCTCTCTCTCTGTCAAATAAAATCTTTAAAAAAATACTTTGTTTTTTTACAGATAATAAAAAATACGAAATTATTAAGCGTGATATTCTCCGTGGGAAGTCAGTGCCACATTATGCTGCTATAGAGCCTGATGGGAAAGGTCTGATGATTGTCTCTTACAAGTCTTTCACGTTTGTTCATGGTGGTCAAAATCTTGAAGAAAATAAGAATGAGAACATGTCAGAGAAAATCAAAGGTAATTTTACTATTTACCTTTACGGAGTTCATGTGTTTATGTACACATACATTTATATCTGTTTTGTCTTCCTCGTTAGGTTGTGTGTTCTATGAGGACAAGACAGTTTAATTTTTCTTTATTTTCCTTTATATTTCTCAGAATTGTCTTTTGCAAAATGTGCTACCTAAATAGTATGAACTGTTTTAATTAATAATTTTGTAATTACCAAAAATGTTTTTTAAAAATCTGTACTTTAGCTTCCTGATTAGATGTTTAACAAATTCCTATTAAATGAATAAATGAATAAATGATGTCTCTTTATCGGTGTTCAAGAAGCTAGCATATTAGTATTAAATTAGTATTAAAGATATTATATACATCTTCTTAACTTTTAGTACTAAGCTGAAAAAAAGTTCTTGAGGGCAAAATCACTAAGTTTTCCCAATGTTAAATGAATAAATGGATGGAGGTAATGTTTTAGAAGGAAGACAATAATAAGATCTTTCAGGGATCCCTGGGTGGCGCAGCGGTTTGGCGCCTGCCTTTGGCCCAGGGCGCGATCCTGGAGACCCGGGATCAAATCCCATGTCGGGCTCCCGGTGCATGGAGCCTGCTTCTCCCTCTGCCTGTGTCTCTGCCTCTCTCTTTCTCTCTCTGTGTGTGTGACTATCATAAATAAAAATTTAAAAATAAATAAATAAATAAATATTTTAAAAATACTTTTCCCAGGTTTATAAATATATGCACCTTTGAATATCAGAGTTGTGCTTGATGGCTTTTTATTTAGGCTCTTAACAAATTGGTTTCCTTATGTGTAATATGTTTTTTGTTAGATTATCTCCAAGATCCTTTTCCAAATAAATTTGTCTTAATTTTAACATTAAACTCTTCTAGAACTTAGTCAAAATAGCTATTATATCTCTAGAACACATGCCCTTCAGAACTCTTGGTGAGCAATTGCAAAGGAATGAAAGAATGCCCTAATCTTAGGAACCATTCTGCCTAATGACCCAAACCATGTGGTTCCAAGACGGATCATAGGGTGGTAGGGACACATCTTTTTAAGTCACTACCTACTAGTGCAGGTGTGGTTTTTCTTGTTGACATCTCACATTATGTTTTGAATTCCTTCTGAATGCATCATTGTGTCATTTCTTCCTTTTTAGTATGAGTCTCAAATCCTCTGTATTTTTCTGTTTTTTTTTTTTTTTCTCCTAATAAACAGCCTTTACTTATAAAGGAAAATATTTTTTTAAAAAATTATGGATAGGGATCCCTGGGTGCTGCAGCAGTTTAGCGCCTGCCTTTGGCCCAGGGCGCGATCCTGGAGGCCCGGGATCGAATCCCACGTCGGGCTCCCGGTGCATGGAGCCTGCTTCTCCCTCTGCCTGTGTCTCTGCCTCTCTCTCGCTCTCTCTCTGTGACTATCATAAATAAATTTAAAAATTAAAAAAAAATTATGGATAAGTTGTTAATTATAGTATGCTTTCTTTTGAATAATCTGCCTTATTAACTTTTGTGGTAGACAGAAAATTGAGTAAAACACATTATTTGTCCTAAAGAGCTTATAGTTATCAGTCTTTTAAGCAATAGTTGAAACTTTTTCAGTGAGTTTATATTAAAAGAACTTTTTCTAAAGAATGAGAGAGGTGCTCCGAGAGCTTGCTTAGAGAATGTGGTGCAAGTTAGAAATTAATCCAAAGTAACAATTTTATAGTAAGAACTTTGCATTTTTATATTTTCTTCTATAATACCATGCTTCTTAAATTTTATCTAACATCAAATAGAAGTGACCCTTTAAGAAGATACATGATAGTTAATGCTAATCTTCATATCTAGTACTTAAAGTCTTTACATAAAAGTGCACAAAAATAATAACCCATAAAAAGAATAATCACATTTAGTGAGAGTTTATGATATATTTAATAACAGGATTGATATTAAATTTTATTTGCATTAACTCATTTAAACTTTAGTAGTTCTGTAAGGTATATAATATTTTGTTACCTTGTTTTACTGATAAGGAAAAAGAGGATCAGAGATAAAAGTTGCATGCCAAAATTAACAAATGGTTGAGCTGGGAGCATGGCTATCCGTGGAAGGCACAGGTTGTTGGCGTGTGATCCCATCCTTCTTACTGCCCCTGAACCTGAGCTCTTGTCGGGCAGACAGTGACCATCCAGGCCAGCCCCCCGCTGCTGGACCCCACACCTGCTGAGCTGGGCCTAGGGGTCTCGGGGCAGGGCTGTGGGGTCTGGGGACCATGCTGCGTGAGATGGCGGCGGTCCCAGCCCTCCCCCCAGCACCCTTTGTTCCCCGGGGCCTCACAGTGGGGGATGGGTCCACGACCTGCACTTCCTCTGCTTTCTCCCCACTTGTCCACCTAACCTGGCTTTGGACTGAGCATTTATTTAAGAATAAAATTGTGGTGGTGGTCCCCCCCCCAAAAAAAAAAAAAAAAAAGGGACCCTGAGTCAGACCTGTGACTAAATCAGCTCTGGAGTACTAATTCCTAACCACTATATTATATTTCTTTCTAATGAGGGGGTAGACAGAGTAATGTTTATGGATATCATTAAGCAAATGTTTAATTCTTTTTGTATTTAAGCCGTATTTTCTTATTTCATGGTTATGGTATGATGGGTTTAAAGGTGTTTCTTTAGTAGCCGGCTTTTTAGAAGACAAGCCAAGGAGATAGAGAAGGAGGTAAAGGGAGGATTCTTTTGTTGGAAACTTAGACAAAGTACATGGACAGCCCTTGAATTTCCTGTGAAATTGTTTTCATGCAACAAAGTTGTGGGTTAGAAGAGTCAATTCCTTTATAAATAAATATATCTTTCATTTTTGTATAGAGGTGTATTTCACCAAATAATAGTGGTCTTTTGTATCACAGAATTCCATCATTAGGGCATATCAAGGCAATGGGAAAGTTCATGACAGTGGTTTATGACATATTTGTCATTCTTTTGAACTAGGAATCTGCTGTGTGTGGTGTGTGTGTGTGTGTGTGTGTGTGTGGTGTGTAAAGACGAGCAAGAAATAGGAAAAGAAAGGGGAACTGGAAGGCAGGGGGAGAATGAATGGGGATAAAGGTTTATTATCATTAGTATTACTATGAATGTTTATGTTCTGGAGCATTTGGTAAGCCTGCAAGAGGAAATGTTAAGTGCAACTGTTAATACTCTTTGAAAGTTCCCCAAAGAGATATATGTGTGTTTATTTATTTATAATTACTATTTTTGTAAGATCACTAGAAATTATGCTAGGTTCTTTTAGATAGGTGTTCTTTTGTATGCTCTAGTCTCTAGTTTTGTGCATTCTCTTCTCCACTTTTTATTAATAATGTATTTTTCTTTTCCCAACAGAACCTCTGTATTACTGGCAACAGACTGAAGATGATTTGACAGTAACAATACGGCTTCCAGAAGGCAGTTCTAAGGAGGACATTCAAGTACAGTTTTTGCCTGATCACATTGACATTGTGCTGAAGGGTCAAAGGTTTCTGGAAGGAAATCTCTATTCATCTGTTGATCAAGAAAGCAGTACATGGATAATTAAAGAGAATAATAGGTATATACAGACAGTTGTATTTATATGTAAAATTTTGTTTTTTATTACTTTTTCTTCTTTTTTGTTTTAATCCTTTCCACAGTGGTTATACCAAAGCTAACTACTACAATAGGTCAGTCTGTATTGGTGATTCTTTTTCATGAGATAGATTAAAAATGGAATTAAAGTATCAAAAAGGATAATTAAGATTAAAGATGCTAGTGCAGTCATTGTATTCTGTGGCAGCTTTTCATTACCAGCTCTGAATAAAATAATAACAATAGTAACAGTAATAAATAGATAAAAATGTGGGGGTTTTTTTGTTTTTTTATGAGAGAGAGAGCATGTGCATGCAGGTGAGCGCAGAGGGAGAGCGTGAGGAAGGAACAGACTCCCCACTGAGCAGGGATCCTGACACCTGAAGCAGGCTGGATCCCAGGGTCCTGGGATCGTGACCTGAACCAAAGGCAGATGCATTACAGACTGAGCCACCCAGGTGCCCTAAAAATAGTTAAAAAAATTTTAAAGTATAATTAAAATAAATAACCAACTTTTTTATTAATTTCAATTTTCCAACTAGATAATAATTCCCGTTCTTTAAATTTTAAGATATATAAAAGGGTACACAGTGCAAAGCCTCCCTCCATCCTAGGCCTTCCAGTCACCCCTCCACTCACCATAACCACTATTATCAGTTTCCTTCTACAGGTATTTTATTCATGTTCAAGCAGATACATATATTTTTTTGACCAAAAAAGATTTCAAAACATAACTATACATAATTTTTACAGCTTACTTTTGTTAACTTTCAGCAACAAATCTTGGAGAACTTTCCATAATGTATATATAATGATTTATTTTATTCTCCTTTATGGCTATTTATGTTATTTTACTCTATCAACTGCACGATCATTTTTTATAAAACGGTCCTTTATTGTTGGATATTTTGACTGTTTGTAGTCTCTTGCTACAGTGAATGATTTATGTGTATATGTGTATATATGCATATATATGGAAAGAATTTCATGTGCAGGAATATATATGAAGGATAAATACCCACAAGTGTAATAGTTAATATTTCTTTGAAAATTATGGAGAATAAATATTTTTCTTATGTAAGTTAGCCATGTACATTTTTTTGTGAATTGTGTGTCCAGGACACAACAATAAAAGGAATACAAGACATATTCAACTTTATCAAAACAAAACTTTTCTGGGGGCACCTGGTGACTCGGTTGAGCGTTTTTGCCTTTGGCTCAGGTCATGATCTCAGGGTCCTAGGATCAAGCCCTGCGTTGGGTTCTCTGCTTGGCAGAGAGCCTCCTTCTCCCTCTGTCTATGTTTCTGCCTCTCTCTGTGTCTCATGAAAAAACAAATAAAATCTTTTTTAAAAAATCTGAATTAAAAAAAAATAATAAAAATCTGAATTTTATCTATAAAAATCTCAGTAAAACGAATATGTAAAACAAATGGTAAAGGTTAAGTATCTTTTAGAACTATAATCCCTTTCTCCTACTTTTATGCCCCTTTGCAAATCTGTTGTCACAGATACTTTACTTACTCCCCAGTTATTTGGATTAATAAAATTACTTTTCATTATAGATTGTTAGTAATTACTGCATTCTGTGGTAGATTAATGGATCATATTAGGCATTTAATTTTAAAAAGAGTCAGGTTTTGTCAGGAATAGTTAAAATTAGATATTTTTACTTTAAATACAATTTTGAATTCGTAATATAGGACCCATATGAGTCTTTGATATGAATCCAAATCCTGAGAGTCTAAGAAATAGACACCTACTTCAAAAAAATTTTAAGCTTTATGATTTTTTTTAAAAGATTTTGTTTATTCATGAGAGACAGAGAGAGAGAGAGAGGCAGAGGGAGAAGCAGGCTCCATGCAGGGGACCCGATGTGGGATTCGATCCTGGGTCTCCAGGATCACGCCCTGGGCTGAAGGCACTAAACCGCGGAGCCACATGGGCTGCCCAGCTTTATGCTTTTAGATCCTGAATTCATTTTGTTAATTGGGAAATTTGGTGACTTGGTAACATTCTTTTTTAATGCAGTAAGAAACATAGATTGATAGATTGATAAGTAATGATGTCATTTATAATTTAGTATTACTGAACTAAGAACTCATTATTCAGTGAATTCAACAAAAAAATAATGATTTCCATGAATCTGATCCCTTGTCTTTCTGTTTAGGCACATGCTTTTTTTTAAACCGTTCTAGTAATTCTTGCTAGCCAATTTTGACATGGTATGTTTAATCACTATAGTTCTTCCAACATTTTTCATAATCACTCCTACAAATATTTATGGAAGTATGTTTATTGTAATTCTCAGAAAAGTATTGCTCTTTTAGAGGGAGAGTAAAAAGTTGACTTGAGCTAGATTAAAATCAATCACTTGGACATGATAGTTTTAAAAAATTCCACCTTCAAGGTGATAAAATGGTTTATAAAGTCCTAACCAACAATCTTACTCCTTCCTTTCTTAATGAATGTCACATTCAGTTATACCAATTGAATAAATACCTAATTTTGTTACCAGTTTGTCCATTTACCTGGATAATAAAGATACGAAAAAGGATACTAAGATGAACCTGGAATCTAATGTGTCTGGTAATCACCTATCTGACTATGGTTTGATCCCCACAGTCAAGCACATTAGCTTTTTGCCTCATTCTTTGTGAACCTTGGCATACTAACGCACTGAATTCGTAACAGAATCTCATAAAATTACTCCTCACTAATTTTTCATTGAAGTATAATTAACATATACATATTAGTTCCAGATGTACAATATAATAATTCAACAATTCTGTACTTAGTGCTCATCATGATAAGTATATTTACACTTTTAAAAAAAAATATGTATTTATTCATGAGATACACAGAGAGAGAGGGAAAGAGACAAAGACAGGCAGAGGGAGAAGCAAGTTCCATGCAGGGACCCTAACATGGGACTCAATTCCAGGTCTTCAGGATCACGCCCTCGGCTGAAGGTGGCACTAAACCACTGAGCCACCCAGGCTGCCTGCCCCCGCTTTACACTTTTTAACATATTTTTAAAACTTAATTATCTGAAACGTTCTTCAAAAAATATTTTATATCTCCACATTCTATTTAAACATGTTTTTATGTTTATGAGAGAGATTTGAGGGTAGCATCTATAAGTTGGCAAACAAATTATCACGTATTAATAGAAGTCACCAGGCAGTAACCCAGTGACAGTCTAGAATAGCTAGACCTCACACGAATAGTTTCAGCATTTAATATACGAGCATAAACCAGTATTGTTTTCCAATTAAATTTGAGGTACTTGATTACAGTTTTACATTACAAAGGATGATTATGATGATGTGTTGGTGGTGTCATTGGTTTATAAACATGATTTTCTGTACTTGATTAAATTATTTATATCTCTCAGTTTTGAATAATGTTCCCTCTCACTTTAGAAGAATTTGTTCACTAGTCTGTAGGTTATTATGTATGGGGTTATATGTTGTTTTTTGCTTGGATAGTAGGATATGATACTAGTTTTAAAATGTAGAAATGCAGTTGTGCTAAAAAGGGTTGCATTGACGAGGTATGCAAATTTAATGATGGTTCAGAAATTCTTTAGAAAGGAGATTGTATGAATTCTAGCTTCTTTAAGTAGCAACTGACTAAAAGCAGTATTTATTACATTCTGGTCACAGTAAAATTTCTTTAGTAGTTTTTTATATATATTTTTTCAGAGAGGCAGAGTAGTACAATAGTGAGGAACATAGACTTAGAACCAGACTGCTTTACTAGCTTGTGATTTTGGCAAGGTTACTTAACTTTCCAGTGCTTTTTTCTTTTTATCTTACTTGTCAATTGAAGATGAAAATAGTACTTAACTTTATTTGGTTGTCGTGAGCAATCAATGAGTTAAAATATGTAAAGACTGCATCTGGCATATGGGGAAGATTATGTAGGATTTGCTGTGATGATTCTTCATCATCATCATCATCTTCAAGATAACCTTCCTCTTAGAGAATATATTATAGTAATAATTTTTAATGCTAATGATAGGAACTCATTACACTGAAAAGATATTTTGTATAGTCTCTTAAAATAAGTAGTTTCAGAAAAATTTAAAGTGCTGTAATTAATTCATGAGGTGGTGATAATAACAGCCTTGAAAAAGAATAACTGATAGGCTTGCATGTTCTATTTGATAATTATGGTAATTGTTATTATTGTGTCCTTGCAATATTTTTCATTGCAGTTGTGTTCCAGGGCATGGGTTAGTATGGCACACGTGTACCAGAGATGACACATGGAAAAGGTTGCTTTCCTATGGAAGAGCTACCACCACCCCACTTTTCTTTGTGTTCTAGCAACAGCTACTCCTATAGTAGCTTACATGAATTTCCCTTCCTATTCAAGAAGCACATGGACAACTCCTGTGCCCTGACTTAGCTCTCTCTCCCCTTCCTGCTACATCACACCTTTAATCTCAGGATTCCTTGATGGGCTCTTTTTGGTGTATTTGGAATTTGTGTTGAATGGTTTAAATATACAGAATTAGATTTTCAGTTGATACAGACCACATTAACAACTGTTTTCCCTAAGGAGTTACCAGAGTTAATTTCTAATTTCTACTTTCTTTTCAGTTCTTTAAAATCTGTATTTTAATAATTGATCTAACTTGTCTGATGTTTACATTAATAATTATATATTATGGCTACAGTTTAGGAAAGTGAAGCTAATTGTTGGCTCCATGCGCCAAGAGGCACCTTTAGTTTTAGTCTCTTTCCAGTTAACTCTGTGTGCCCACCCAGTCACTACCCTCACCACCACCACTACTCCCCAATAAAATATCTCCTAGATCCACACTGCTTGCACTTCTGTCACTTAAGTTCAGTAATAGCCTGCATACCTGGACTACAACAGTATTTTCTCAGTGGTCTTAACTCTTGCCAGTCACTCTTCTCATCAAGTCATTTGACATACTATTTCCAGTGGTACTGTCTTGTTTATTTAGTATAAATTATTATTATTTTTTTAGTATAAATTATTTACCCTTGGATTACAGATTTTCCATCATATGTAATATTAAAATTAACACAAGTTTTGGTAAAGCATCTCTGGACACCAACAGGAATAAATTCAGTGGAAGAGTTTGGTGTTGGTTATATAATTTGTATAGCTGCTTAATGTAACATACTTTCTCTTTTAACTTCTAGCTTGGAGATTTTTTTGATTAAAAAGAATGAAGGACTAACATGGCCAGAGCTCGTGGTCGGTGATAAACAAGGAGAGTTTATAAGAGACTCAGCCCAATGTGCTGCAATAGCTGAACGTTTGATGCATTTGACCTCTGAAGAACTGGTAAGCAGTTACAGTAGTAGTGTCACTTTCCAAAGGCCCAGAAGTATGTTATAGGAGGATTATGCCATGTTTTTCACACATTATTTTACATTTGTTAATGTTAGAGACATAGATTAAGCACTCCAGACTGGTGTTTGAATATAGTTTAAATTCTAATATTCATTCCTTACACTACATGAATACATATATATGTGTGTGTGTGTGTGTGTGATTGTTATATATAAGGTGGGCGTACACATGTATCTCTGTGTGTTCATATATATGTATACATATGCATATATACATATATATTCACACATATACACAAGTATATATGTTCTTTTCTAGAAAAATCAGTAGAGTGTTACAGGGACAAAAATTATGATTTTCCTGTCTACCTATGCAAATAATCTACTTGTCATCATTGAAATTTTCTAGGTTATTTTAGACACAAGGGGTTAAAATATTTACTATGATTTTGATTGATAGGGTAACTCATTGTAATGATTACAATAATGTACTACTCATTCAACTATGAGATTTTGTTGAAATGTTCCAATCTGATAACTTTTAAAATAATATTAAAAATTTGAATAAAGCGTACCAGAATTTCAGTTAGTTATAGGTTTATTCACCAAAAATTATATCAGCACATGTAAAATGTCTGACTTATTGCCATCTGTGGAGTTAGAGCAATGAGGAAAAATATATGAAGACATAGTCATACTGTAGGGTTACTTGTATCCTAAAGTAGAAAGGAAATTAGAATATTGAAGTAAATGTTTCTGTCAAAAGAAAGCACGGCCAAAATGGAGAAACCGAGTTTCATGTCTGCCGCAATAATTAAAAATCTCAGGAATCACTAGAATTCATATATAAGACTATGAAACTGTGATTTCATAGTCCTGGTGTTCTAATAAGTCGTGCAGGCTGCATTGCCCTACTGTATTCCTTCTTTCAGCAAGTATTTATGTATTGCCCTCTGGAACGTAATAGTAGTTATAGTAGTAGAGGTTTGTTTTGATATTGTAGATTATTGCTATTAACTCCCTTTTAAACTTGATTTTTTTCAAATGAATATCGGTCTGTATGAGTAAATTATTTATGGCTGACACCAATGTGTTTGTTATAATTTGAAAAGAAAAACATGGAATCTTATTATCTGCAACTGGAGACTATCTTATGTTTCAAATCATTATAATTTTTCTTGCCTTTCTGCATTGATTAGAACCTTTAATCCACTATAAGATAGAAATGATGAATAGTGAAAGCAGACATTCTTGCCTTATTTGAAATCTTGGAAAAAATTTTTAAAAAATGAAATCTTGGAAAAATAATTGAATATTTCACTGTTAAGTATTATGGATTATTTTTGACATGTTGAGAAAGTTTTTTTCTGTTTCTGTCATACTGAACATTTTGTATCATGAAAGGCTATAGAATTTTGTCAAATACATTTTCTTCATTTGTAGGATAAGCCCCAGTTGGTCATGATATATTAACATCCTATTTACATATTACTGGTTTAACCGGGTTTGTTAAATGTTGTTGAGGAGTTTTTGCATCTGTATTTGTGAGGAATATTGGTCTGTAGTTTTTGTTTTTTTATTTTTATTGTCATCCAGTTTTGATATCTGGGTAATGCTGATGTCATAAAACAAGTAGGGGAATGTTTCCTGCTTGTTCTTTTTCTGGAAGAGATCGTATAGAATTGGCATTATTTTTTTAAAATATAGAATCTGCAAGTGAAACCATCTAGAATGGAGGAGGGGTTTTTTGGAAATTCTTAACCATAAATTTAATTTCACATAGATATGGGATTATTTTGGGGGATCCCTGGGTGGCGCAGCGGTTTAGAGCCTGCCTTTGGCCCAGGGCGCGATCCTGGAGACCCGGAATCGAATCCCACATCGGGCTCCTGGTGCATGGAGCCTGCTTCTCCCTCTGCCTATGTCTCTGCCTCTCTCTCTCTCTCTCTGTGTGACTATCATAAATAAATAAAATTTTAAAAAAATAATCTAAAAAATTAATAAAAAAAAGATATGGGATTATTTTGGGCATCTATTTCCATTTTTATTGTCTTTTTTCAGTTCCCAGTTTCATTTCTGTTATTAGATTATTTTCTCCTTTTTGCTTACTTTGGATTTATTTTGCTCTATTTTTAAAAGTGAAAGTTTAAATGATTGATTTTTTAACCTGCTTTTCTATTTAATGCTATACACTTCATTCTAAACAATACTTGTCCTGCATCCTCCAAAATTTCAGACAATCTTCTTAATCTCATTAAAGATTGATTTGATTTGGTGCTGTATTTCCATTTTTTTTTTACGTGGCTGATTTTTTTTTTTTTAAGATTTATTTATTTATTCATGAGAGACACACAGAGAGAGAGGCAGAGACATAGGCAGAGGGAGAAGCAGGCCCCCTGCAGGGAACCCCATGTGGGACTCCACTCTGGATCCAGTGAGCTCCAGTGAGTGGAAGGCAGAGAGAGAGGCTCAATGGCTGAGCCACCCAGGCTATTTATTCCCTGTTTGTTCTTACTCCTGGGGCAGAACTTTCCATGAATGTCAGCTAAAAGTCTAGGATGTTTTCCAGGGCTTCTCCTGTGTGAGCCCTAATCTTTAATTTTTGTCTTCTGAGCACTTGAATAATATCAACAGTCAACTTTTGAACCCCTTGCCTGCTGCTGCTTTCCACTTGTCTTTTTCAGCTCAGCTTGAAAATCAGTAAATGGCTACAGAGAAGCCGCAGAGTCTAGGGTTCTCTGTAACTCCCCTTTCTCTGTAATCTTGTCCTTTTAGAATGTGGCTGCCTTGATAGTCCTGAACTTTTAATTTTTGCCCTCTTCAACAGGTAATGGAAAGGGGAAAGGAGGGAGGAGTACAGAAGGTGCTTTTTGTATGCTGCTGGACAAATAAATATATATGTTCTTGAACTGTTGAAAAAATGCCCCCAGCTAATTGCTGGTAATTGCATTCCCAGCCAACCATAACAACAGAATGGTTTCCACTGATACGTAGGCTGGAACAGACAACCACAACTAGTGGGTGAGACATGGACAGGTTTGATAATACAGATCTGTAACTCCCTGCCATTTCGTTTCAGAGGCTTTCTCAGGTCATTTCATTAAGTTCTCAATAACATGACAGCATTTTTGGCAAACTGGGTATGTGGATATTTGGTCAGTCAGTTGTAGAATTACATTTCTGTTGTTTATATATGCAATTTATCACTTGAGCATTGGGATTCTTTTACTCTAGAGGTTTATAATACCAGACAGTGATTCTTGCATTAAGCAATGGAACATATTAAAATTAATGATTGCATGTATCTCCTCTTTTGGCTTATTAGCTATACCTCTGTGTTTTTGTTTGGGGATATTTGTATGTGTGTTTAGCAATTTTGGAGTTAACACTCTACATCTTTAATTCATCACCTCTATTGTTGAAAGGTAACACTTTGCTCATAACTTAAGAACTTCACAATGTATTTCCATTTCTTCATCTTTTGTATTATTCTTATTGTACATACAAATTATCCTTATTGTACATTTTATTTCTTAATGTTATAAACTCAATAAGTGTTATTTTAACTTTAATCAGTCAATTCTCTTTTAAAGATATCAGAAATATGGGGGGGGGAGGAATGTCTTACATTGACCCACATCCTTGTCATTTCCTCTGTTCTATACTTCTTTGTGTCAATTCACATTTCCATCTGTTGTCATTTTTCTCCTGGCTGAAGAACTTCCTTTAGCATTCCTTATAATGTAGGTTTGCTGGGTAAATTCTCTCAGCTTTTATTTGCTGCAAAAATACTTGTTGTCATCCTTTTAAAATATCTTTTTTAGGTATGTAAGTCAATGTTGATGGTTTTTTATTTTCTCCCTTTTATTACTTCAATTATACTACATTGTTTCCTGGCTTGCACAATTTCTGATGGGAAGTTGGCTATCATTTGTATCTTTGTTTCTCTGTTCATGTGTTTTTTTCCTCCTCTACTTTTAAGATATTCTCTTTATTATGACTTTTCAACAATTTCATTATATTGTGATTTGCAGTGAGTTTTTTCATGTTTCTTTGACCTCTCTGAATCTGTACGCTGATAGTTTTCATCATTTATTGAACATTTCTTCAAAATTTTTTCCATTCTTCCTGTCTTCTTCCAGTTACTTGTTAGACCATTTGATACTGTTCCACAGGTCACTGCAGTTGTTTTTTGTTTGTTTGTTTTTTGTTTTGTTTTGTTTGTGTTTCATTTTAGATAGACTGTTGTTTCATTTCAATCTCACAGGTCTTCTGTCCTGTCTCATTAGTTGTCAGTCCCATCTTTTTTGCTTTCCATTTCAGGTATTTTCATATTTAGAAATTCAACTGGTTTCTTTTTTTTATATCTTCCATACCTCTATCAATATACACATGTTTTTCTTTACATCTTTAAGTATATAAAACATGTTTATATTACCTACTTTAATATATTTTTCCGGTGACTTCATCATTCTGCCATTTCTGTTTTTGCTGATTAGGATTTATTGGTCTTAGGTCTGAAATTTAGGTTGTTTTTAAAGATTTTATTTATTTATTCATGAGAGAGAGAGAGAGAAGCAGAGACACAGGCAGAGGGAGAAGCAGGCTCCATGCAGGGAGCCCGATGTGGGACTTAATCCTGGGACTCCAGGATCATGCCCTGAGCCGAAGGCAGACACTGAACCGCTGAACCACCCAGATGTCCCTGAAATTTAGTTTTTAATTACTGCTATAATCTTGATATTTATAAGAATGAGGAAATCCATTCTCTTATTGATGGTTTATTTTATTTTCTGATCTAAGAATCCAAATCCAGATAAAGAAAAACCTCCTTGTAATGCTCAAGAGTTAGAAGAATGTGACATTTTCTTTGAAGAGAGCTCCAGTTTATGCAGATTTGATGTCAGTACATTAAAAACTACTCATGTGGTAAGTACTTGATTATTATATTTCTAAAAATTTATGAATAAATATAAGTTACATGAGATGGTAATTGATTGACCTAATGTATAATTTGTAAAGCTGGCTTGATTGGCACTACTGGCTATGATCTAAAACTCCTCACTCCATGAAATGGCAGTTTTATACCAACATCCCCAATAAAACAGTGTTATGTTGTTTTGGTAGTATTGTGTATTTGATATCTTATGTTTTTTTTTTGTTTTTTGCTATTTTTTTTTTTTTTGCTATTCAGATTTTTATATATAGTTACAACTAATTTATAATCTCATATCTTTTTTCATTTGAAATTATGACATAAGTACTTTATGTTGTCATTTCAATTTAATTTAATGGCTGGGTGACACTATATAATGTTATTGTTGGTGTTCATATTTGTATGTAGTGGTTGTCTTACAGAGTATAGTATATACATCTTTAGTAAATTATTTTCGAATTGCATTATTCATGATGATGCTTTTTTTTTTTTTTTAAAGATTTTATTTATTTATTTCATGAGAGACAGAGAGAGAGAGGCAGAGACACAGGCAGAGGGAGAAGCAGGCTCCATGCCGGAAGTCCGATGTGGGACTCGATCCCAGGACTCCAGGATCATGCCCTGGGCTGAAGGCAGGCGCTAAACCGCTGAGCCACCTAGGGATCCCCCTTCTGTGACCATCTTTATAAAATGTGTTCCTAAAGAGCATGCATTGATAGACTTTCGTTGTAAGTAGGTTCTGTCTTCAGAAGGTTAAGAAGTGTCCATATGATCCCTCATTGTACCACATTTTTAGGGATGATATTTGGTAAACATTTGCAGCAGTTTGCACATACTCTAGAACTGTTTAATCACAGTTCAGTGTTAATTGCTGATTTAACTCCAATGATTTGGTATTTGTATAAATTGCAAAATGATCACCACGATCAGTCTAGTTAACATTTGTCACCATACATAGACATTTTTCTCTTATGTTGGGAACTTATAAGGTCTGTGCTGTTAGCAGTTTCAAATATGAAGTATAATACTATTAACTATAATCATCATGCTATGCATTACAATCCCCAATACTTACTTAAAACTGGAACTTTACTAAATTTATTAGTTTTAGCATTTTTTTGCTAGAATCTTAAGGGTTTTCTATGTTATATGTCATCTGCAAATACTGACAGTTTTACTTTTTCCTTTCTGATTTGAATGCCTTTTATTTCTTCTTCCTGCCTTAATTGCCCTGCCAAGAACTTTCAAAACACTGTTGAATAAAGGTGATAAGAGTGAGCATCCTTTTCTTGTTTCTGATCTTTGAAGAAAAGCTTTTAGTTTTTTAATGTTGAGTTTGACATTAGCTGTGGGCTTGTCATATGTGGCCTTTATTATGTTGAGATATGTTCTCTCTGTACCCATTTTTTGAGAGTGTTTTATAAATGCTGAATTTTGTCAGATGTTTTTTCTGCATGTATTGAAATGATCATATGATTTTTATTTTTCATTTTATTGATGTGGAATATCCTAATGATTAACTTACAGATACCAAACCTTCCTTGCATTCCTGGAATAAAACTCCCTTGGTTATATTTTATGACCCTTTTTATGTATTGTTTAATTCAATTTGCTAATATTTGGTTTAGAATTTTAGCATCTGTGTTTATCATCAATATTGGCCTACAATTTTCTTTTCTTGTGGCATTTTTGTTTGGTTTTGGTATCAGGGTAATGCTGGCCTTGAAAAATGAGTTTGGAAGTGTTCTCTCCTATGCTATTTTGGAAGACTTTCAAAAAGATTGGTATTAATTTTTATTTAAATGTTTGGTAGAATTCAATGAAGCTCTCATCTTGGACTTTGTAGGGAGGCTTTTGATTACCAATTCACTTTATCCATTTCTTTAAGTTGTCCTATTTGTTAATGTATAATTGCTCATGGTAGTCTCATTCTGATCCTTTGTATTTCTATGGTATCAGTTGTAACTTTTTCATTTCTGATTTTGAGTTCATTCTTTTTTCCTTGGCAAGTCTAAGTCTAGCTAAGGTTTGTCAATTCTGTTTATCTTTTCCAAAGAACCAGCTCTTAGAGACTAAAAAGACAATAGAAAAGATCAGTGAAACTATTTCATTTATTTCCACTCCCATCTTTGTTATTTCCTTCTTTTTAGTAACTTTGGGCTCTCTTCTTTTTCTAGCTCCTTGAGGTATGACATTAGGTTATTTGTGATTTATCTTGTTTCTTGTGGAGGTCATTTATTGCTATTCAGTCTTAGGAACATTTTTACATCATTCCAAATGTTTTGGTATATTGTTTTTCCATTTTCTTTTGTCTCAAGGTATTTTTTGATTTCTCTTTTGGTTTCTTCTATGACCCATTAGTTGTTTTATAGCATGTTGTTTAATCGCCACATATTTGTGAATTTTCCAGTTTTATTTTTGTAAATGATTGTAGTTTCATACCATTGTGGTCAGAAAAATGCTTGCTATGATTTCATTCTTCTTAAATTTATTAATATTTGCTCTGTGACTTAATATATGATCTATTCTGGAGAGTGTTCCACATTCACTTAGAAGAGTGTATATTCTGTTGCTTTTGGATGGAATGTTATATATAGAAGTCTGTTAAACCCATCTTAATGATCTTCTGAGTGAATGATCAAACTGTTGGTGAAAGTGGGATATTCTATTCCTTCAGGTCTGTTAGTATTGCTTTATATATTTAGGTGTTGCTGTGTTGGCTTCATAAATATTTACAAACATTATATTCTCTTGTTAGAGTGACCTTTTATCACAATATAATGTCTTATGTCTCCTATTAGTCTTTGTCTTAAAGTCTGTTTTGTCTGATATAAGTATAGCTATCCAAGCTTTCTTATAATTGCCACTGAATGGAGTATCTTTTTCTATCCTTTCACTTCCAATCTATGTGTTCTTATATCTGAGGTGAGTCTCTTCTAGGCAGCATATACATGGGTCTTAGTTTTTTCCTTCTTTTCAGCCACTCTGTATTTTTACTGGAGAATTTAATCTATTCATATTTAAATTAGTATTGGTAGGTATGTACTAATTGCCTTTTGCTACCTTTTTTCTAGCTATTTTATAGTTTCTCTGTTCTTTTCTTCTTTGTCTTCCTTTGTGATTTGATGATTGCTCATAGTAGTAGGCTTAGATTCCTTTATCTTTTGTGTATCTACTACAGGTTTTTGCTTAATGATTGCCATGAGGTTTACATTTAACAGCTTATGTTTATAATAGTTTGTTTTATGTTGATAAATTCAGTCTGAATGCATTTGAAAGCTCTCCATTTTTACTCCAATTTTATGTTTTTGATGCCACAATTAACATTTTTAAATATTGTTTATCTCTTAACATCACTGTATTTACTACTCTTGTTTTTTAACGTTCATATTACCTCTTTAAGTGATTAACCCACCATATTTACAACATTAGAATATTTTGAAAGTTAGTATTATTTACCTTTACCAGTGAGATTTGTATTTCCACATGCTTTCCTGCTTCTTTTGGCATCCTTTTTGTTCAGCCTAAAGAAGTTTCTTTAACATTTCTTACAAGGTCAGTCTAGTGGTGATGAACTTCTTCAGCTTTTGCTTCTCTGGAAAACTGTCTTCTGCAATGATGAATAATATCCTTGCCAGGTAGAGTATTCTTGGTTGGAAGATTTTTTTCTTTCAGCACTCTGAGTGTATCATACTACAATCTTCTGGCCTGAAAAATTTCTGCTGTAAAAAACTGCTGCTAGTCTTGGAGGGATAGTGGGGGTTCTTTCCCCTACCCCTCTGCCCCACCTTTCAAGCATGTGCTGTCTCTCACCCTCTCGAAAAAAAAGTTCTGTCCTTTTTTTTAACTTTTAACACTTTCAATATGATACGTCTTGGGGTGGGTCTCTTTGAATTTGTCTTACTTGAAACTTTTGGGCTTTCTGAATCTCAGTGTCTTTCCTTCCCTAGATTAGGGAAATTTTCTGCCCCTTTTTCTTCATTCTAGGATACTTATAATGCATATGTTCTGCTTGATGTTGTTCCATAAGGCCCATAAGCTATCTTCACTGTTACTTCCTTTTTATCTTTTTGCTGCTTTGGTTTGATAAGTTTTATTGCCTTGTATTTGAGTTTACTGATCTTTTTTTCCTGTTTCATCTAGTCTGCTGTTGAAGCCTTCTAGTATATTTTTCAGTGATGTTATTCTTCAATTCTCTGACTTCTGTTTGATACTTTCTTACATTTTTTGTCTCTTTGTTGAAGTTTTCACTTTATCCATTCTTCTGTGCTTAGTATCTTTATGACTTATTTCAAACTCTTCATTGGGTAAACAGACCACTTATCTCCATTTCATTAGGTTGTCTTTCTGAGGTCTTATTGTTTTCTTTCCTTTGGAACATATTTCTGTTTCTTCATTTTCTGACTCTGTGTTGGTTTCTATGCATTACATAAAACAGCCACCTCTCCCAGTCTTGCAGGCATGGTCTCTTGTAGGAGATGAAACTTAATGTTGAGCTCTGCTCTAGCTCTTGTCTCTCAAACCTTTTTGATTGTACAAGCAGCTTATTTTACTTTTTTGTAGCTGTTTTTTGTAGTATATGAGAGTGTACCAAAACCTGTCAGTGTCCCTAAGTGGAGGATCTCAGTCAGCTACTTTAGGCTGACTGGAAGCCTATCCCCCAGGCAACAGCTTTTAAAGTATGCAAAATAACATAGTCATGTTGGACCATAAACAGAAGTCCCACTGTCCACCAGAACCAGGTAAACTAGAGGTGTCTCCAGGTGGCAGCTACAAAAATCAGAGTGCCAGAGAAGTGTACAAGCTCCTTTCTAGGAGATACTGGCACTCTGGAAGAAGGCAAGGGATTAGCACAGCAATAGTACCTGATGGTCTCCATCCCCGGAAAGTATCTCAGAAGTCCTTGTATGTGTGTCAAACCAGAAGGCCATCCCTTGGACTAAAGTTCCAGGCCAGTAGGCCTTTTTCACAGAAAGACTGGGATATATTTCATTCTGCTAGTGCTGTGTCCTGGTGGTAGTAACTGACCAGTAATGACATCTCCAGGTGTAACTGTCCCATGCGACCCAGGAATAAAAGCTCCACTACTAGAGACAGGCATTTTAGGGGGCATCTGCTAGGTAGCATCCATAAAAACTGAGACCACCAGATTAAAAACTGGGGTTCCTGGTGTGTGTACAACAAGCTTCCCTCTGGAGATGATGTGCCCTGGAATACAGCAGAGGGAGAGTACAAAGATAGTCCTAGCCTTCTGAGATTTCTGGAGAGGGTTATAGCTAGCTCTCAGTTGTATATTTAATTAGAAACCTGCCCCTCAGGCTGCAGCTATGAAGATAAACTAATCGGCCACTTTTACGAAAAGAAAGACTGGGTATTTGAGGTTTTTGCCTCCATGCTTTTCCCCTAGGGGTAGTAGTTGGTTAAGAATTCATTCTCTGTCCTGTACAGGCTTGTGGAACCTGCAAGTATAAACTCCACTGACTACCAGAGCCAGGTGGTCTAGAGGCCCCTCATGGATGGCAGCCACAAAAATTGGGGCACCATTTAAGGGTACAGACTCCCTTCTGACAGATTCCAGTACTCTGGAGGGAGGCAGAAAGAGAATGCGAAGTTGACACCTGCCAGTCTCTCTCTCTTAAGAGCATTCCAGTATGCCTCTAGCTGTGTATTAAATTAGATGCTTTAATAAGATAAGCAGATGAACATCTTTCACAGAAAGTCTGGGTACTTTACAGTCATCTGCCTCTATGACTGGTGAGTGTGTGCCCCATGTCTCTTTAATAATAAGTTTCTCAGTTCAGGCTGCCTTGGCTTTCAAACATAAATGTTTTGGAGGTTCATCTCTCAAGTGCAGGTCATAAAAGTTCAGGTGCTTGATATTGGGTTAAACCTATCAATCCTCAGGGAGTAGCTCGGTGTTTGAAGTTCCCTCTTGATTGTAGATGACTGTGCCAGGTTTATATATATGGTTTATGGTAAGATTATGTCTCAGCCGCTCTACCTGCTTGGGGGTGTGGGGGTTTTTTTCCCAGCGGGGATTGTTTCATATGTAGCTATAGGCTCAATGTGTCCATGTGAGATGAGTTCAGGATCTTTCTATACTGCCATCTTGAACTGAATCTCCAAAATATCTCATCTTTGTTTCAGTTGGGTTAAATTTGAGACCAAAGTTTCTTTTTTTAGAAGTATAAGAACTTTGATATTTCTCTTATTAGATATTTTAAATAAATAAGCAAAGATTTTGTGAAGTAAAAAATGCATAAACATTGCTGTTTGAGTATAAATGTTCCGTTTATAAATGGAACAGCTCCAACAACTAAGTAGTAAGTACATCTTTCTAAAGGCAGAATTGGCTTGTCAGTGTATTATATGAAAGTCAAGTTCTACCTGGCCAAATGTGTAGTTTCTTGGTATACACAAGAAGGTACCAGTTTGCTTGTCATTGGAGGAGGGGGAACAAAGTAGGCTGTAGTGTTTCAGATGTTCACTGCTACATCCACTTTAGGAATCAAACAGTACTTTATTGACAATGTTTACTTCTTTTTGCAATGTTTACTTCAAATTCTCTCTTCTTAATTTCATTTGTCATGACTTTGGACAGTTTGAAATTACCTGTACATGGAAAGGTCAGTATATGTCCTTATAGTTTTAGGAAACGATATTGTAACAAAAAGGTCAGAACTCTATATTATAAATGATAGATTTTTCAAAATATAAAATTTCCTGAGAAATGGAAATCAGGGTTAAGAATTTGGCATTTGGAAAATAAAATGTTAAATGAACATATGCAGCAGCACAATAAAAGAGAAATATTAAATAGTAGATGTGAGAAAAGTGAAAGATGTGGTGGTCACTGGGATATAAAGCTCAAATCAGAATTCAAATACAAATGAAGAATTATTTTTGCTTCCATCTTGAGCTATGCTATACAAAATAGTAGTCACTAGCCGCATAGTAGTTAATAAGCATTTGAAATACAGCTTTTCTGAATTGAGATGTACTGTAAAGGTGAAATACACAACCAGATTTTGAAGTCTTAGAATAAAAAAGAATATAAAATATATTAATAACTTCTTTATGAATTTAGTTTAGATATGCTTGGTTAAATATATTACTAAGACTTTTTTCCTGTTTTTATTACCTTTTAATGTGATTACTAGAAAATTCAAAATTATATATGTAGCTGATTACTGTTATTCAAAAGAAATAAACTAACTACATATATAATATAGTGACCAAATTAAATACAGACTTGAGCAATCAAAATGAGGATATTTTTGTGTGATAGGATATTTTTAAAAATTAAATTACAGTGAGTTTCTGAATCAGATCAGATGGCATTCATCATACACTACTTAAAACAAGACTGAAATAGCTGAAAAAAATACTTACAAGTTACAAATAAATAAAGCCATCAAGACAGGAAGCAGAGGAGTTACAAAGAGGAAATAATTCTTTTAGGTTAGTGTCGTTATGAAAGCTAGTAGAAAAGGCATGTATCCAATATACTAAGTCTTTTAAGAAGGTATTAAGGATAAGATCAGAAGTTAGAAAGTACCTAACCCAGTGGTGCTCAAATTTTTTGCTCTTTGAACCTCTTTACTTTTGTACATTGCTTGGATGGAGTATCAATTTTTTTTATTTGCATTGTATCAAATTTGACCAAGTATCAGAAATTAAGCTATATTGGAGTGCTGGATGGCTCAAGTCTGACTCTTGATTTTGGAACAGGTCATGGGATCAAGCTGTGGGGCTCTGCACTTAGCAGGGAGTCTGCTTGAGAGTCTCCCTCTTCCTCTCCTCTCCCCCACTTGGATGCACACGCATTCTAAGATAAATAAATCTTTTTTTCAAAAAAGAAATTAAGGTATTTAATAATTTTCCTAATATGGCCTCCATAACAAAGTACCACAGACTAGGTGATTTAAACAAAGGAAATTTGTTTTTTACAGTTCTAGAGGCTGCAAGTCAGAGATCCAGGTGTTAGTTTGGTTAAATTCTTCTGAAGGCTCTCTCCTTGGTTTATAGATAGATGGCTATCTTCTCCTTTTAGTAATCGCGTGGTCCTTGTACTTGTGTTTGTTTCCTAATCTCTTCCAAGAATACCAGTCATATATTGGATTAGGACCCACCCTAATGACCTCAGTTTAATTTAACCACACTTTTAAACGTTCTGTCTCCAAATAAGGTCACATTCCTGAGGTACTGTGTGGAGTTAGGACTTAAACATACGACTTTGGGAGGATTACAGTTTAGCTTATAACAATATCCTTCACTTAGATTTTAGCAGTTATTAACATTTGCCACATTTATTTTTTCTTTTTCCTCTTCTATTTATTAAAACATTTAGGAATGAGTTGCACATACCATATCCTTTTACCCCCAGTACCTCACCTGTATACTAAAAATGAAGGCATTTCCTTACATAACCACAATATAAGTCAGGAAGTTTAACATCAATACATAACTGTTACCTAATACAGTTCATATCAGATTTTACAATTGCTCAAATAATGTACTAAATGGCAATTTTTTTCCTGATTCAGAAACATTGCAATTAGTTGTGATGTCTCTTTAGTCTCCTTTAATTTAGAATACCCAGTTACCCAGCTTTTATAACATTGACTTTATTTTGTACTTTTTATGAATTGTATCCAATATTTCCTAAAGAGCAGATTGAATTGTTGGATTTTGCCAGGAATACCACATAAATGATATTTCCTTTTTAGTCTATCATATGAAGAAGACCTTCATGGCTGTGTTGTGGTGTGAAATTTAATTGGGTGGTACTCACCATGTTCCTCGGCTCCTAAGTTATCATCTTCCCCTTTGAATTAATAAGTACTTTGTGTGAAGGTCAAAGTAATCTTTACAAAGGGATTAGTAGATTTTATCATTTCTCTCTGCCTTTCCTCCTTATACTGGCTACCTATCTGTCACATTTAGAATAATTAGGATTTTTACCATGATCTATAAGCCCACTTCAAATTTTCTGTGACCCACTGTACGTGTTTTGAGATTCAGTCACACACGCACACTGTAAAACAAAAATTTCACACAACAGTACTATCCTTATTGCATAAGACATACTTCATTCCATACTATTTTCAGTGAGATAAAAACAGTAAGTTCTCTTTTTAATCTACTTAGTTAATTTTTCCAAAAATGTTGAGACCCATAGTTTAAAAGACACTGCCCTCCGGTGATGATTGTCTCAGACTTGACCATTTTTTTCCTGACTACTTTCCTTTGGCCATGATGGCCTTCCTGCTGTTCCTTGTATTAAAAACCTGCTTGTGTTAAAACCCTTATACCTGAAGGGTTCTGCCTTGTCTCATTTGTCCCTTATTCAGTCCTCTCTTCACGTTTTACCTTCCATCTCTTCATAACCTGTACCAAACACAATTGCATTTCTATCCACCTGCTTTTTTTTTTTTGTTCTCATGGTACTTTGTATTTCTTGATATATTTACATTGTCTTATACATTATGATACCACTAAAGATCCAATCTCATAATTTTCAAACATGAAAAAAATTTTTTTCTTATATTTCTTATAAAATGGCCATTGTCCATAGGTTTTAGTAAAGTAAAAACGTAAGTACATTTCCCCCAATTGTATTTTATGCCACTTAGCTAAGATCTGGTATCTTCCCATGTTCCAGTATCTAGTCAGTGTTAAAACATCATTACATAATTAACTTTACAAATGGATGTTCAAACAAAAATACAACTCAGGATTTTGTAGGACTTCTGTTTTCAAACATCAGTTTTGGACATGCCACATATGTACAACTTATTAGTGAAATTTAACTGTCTAAGCACAATATACACATTTTACAGTATATGGGTTCCCATATCTGAAATAGTGCTCAGCCAGGGATATCCTCAATTGTTGCTTAATAATTACTATAAAGAAAGGAGAGTGGGGGAAGATAGTAGAGTGAGAAGACACTGAGCATGCCTTTTCCCATGGGCACACTGAGCCAATAAATTGTCAGTAAGGCAACTCACTCTGAAAAAACCTAAAAACTAGCACAACAAATCTTCCACAGCTAAAAGCGTAAAGAAAGGCCACATTGAGAGGGGCAGAGATACTTGGTCATGAACCAAACTCCCAGCGTGGGACCCACAAGCAAGAGGAATATCATAGGCTCAAAAGAGTTAGGGAATCAGTCCTCACACTCTGTATTCCTGGCCCTGGGGAACTGCACAGGGAAGGTCAGTCCCCATAATATCTGGCTTTGAAAATCAGCAGGGTTCATTGCTTAACTCTGGAAGCTTTGAAAATTATGGGGCTTAATTGAGAGGGCCAAGAGATAAGAAACCAAGTATCCGCACTTAAAGGGCTCTTGTGCTGTATTACTTGGTCTGAGACCCAGCACAGAAGCATCAATTTGAAAAGTACTTAGGGTTAAACATAGAAATATATTGCCTAATTTCAGGACATGTGCCAGAGGGGCAGGAATCTGTAGGAACTTTCACTGGGAACAGAGGTGCTGGAAAATACCATTTTTTGTGCCCTTCTTCACCCTAGCTGGCTGGAAGCATGTGGGAGCCAATTTTGATATTCTCCCAACTACTCTGCAATGTTCCTTTCCCCACTCCATCATTCCTTGTAGACTTAACCACTCCCAGTCTGTCCCCCCCAGCACATGCTCCTCCGAAGTGGCTTCAGCCTGGACCATCTGGTTGGCAACCCTGACCAGAACCACTGTCCCTCTAAAGCAATTCCTGCCCCAGGAAGGGGAACCTAGGCACCCCCTTCCACCACCACCAGCATGCCCACAGTAGCTATAGCCAGGCCTCTCAGCCAATTGCCAGGGGCAAGCCAGTGTACCTGCAGTCATTACAGACAGCTAGCATAAAGGCTGATCATGCTGGTGCAAGCTCTGCCCACCAGTTTGCCCACAGTAATCATGGCAATTCATTATTGACCACTTGGTAGAGGGCCGGCCCTGCCTACAAGCAACCCCAGGCCCAGCAGGAGGGTGCATGCAGCCCACAGAAAGGACATCCTTGGAGCACCTGGTTCTAGTGACCTGGGGAATTGCACTTCCAGGCACCACAGGACACCTTCTACATTAGGCCACTATTTATTCAATACCAGAAGACACAGCTCACCTACCTAATACATAGAAACAAACACAGAGCCAGACAAAATGAGGAGACAGGATTATGTTCCAGACAAAAGAACAAGACAAAACTTTTCATAAGAGCTAAAAAAAATGGAGATGAACAGTCTACCTAATGGAGTTTGGAGTAATGTTTGGGCTTGAGACAAGAGTGCATAAACAGTGAGAACTTCAGCAAAGGGAAAGAAAATATAAAAAGAACCAATCAGTGCTGAAGAATACAATAATTGAAAAATACAGTACAGGGAATCGACAGGTTAGAGAATGTAGAAGAATGGATTGGGAATCTGGAAGACAGGATAGTGGAAAGCAACCAAGCTAAACAGGAAAAAAATAATTCTTTAAATGAGGAGGTTAAGGGACCTCTCTGAAATATCAAGTGTAATAACATTTGCGCAAATAACATTTGCGTTATTGTTTTTAGGAGAAGAAAGAAAGCAAGAGAAAACCTGTTTGAAGCTATAACAGCTGAAAATTTTCCTAACCTGGGAAGGAAACACACATGCATATTTAAGAGCCCCAAACCAGATGAACTCAAAGAGGTCCACACTAAGACACAATAATTAAATTGGCAAAAACTAGAGATAAAGAGGGACTCTTAAAAGCAATGAGGAAAACAAATAGTTACATACAAGGGAGAGACGTTTCAGCAGAAACTTTTCAGGCCAGAGGGGTGTGGCCTATGTTCAAAATGCTGAAAGAAGAAACGTATAACCAAGAATATTGTACCTTCACAATCTAAGGAGAGATTAAAAAGTTTACCAGACAAAAGTTAAGGGAGTTCATCACCACTAAAGTAGCCTTACGTAACAAATGTTAAAGGGACTTTCTTAAGTGGAAAAGAAAAGGCCATAACTAAAATTGAGAAAATTTTGAAGGAAAAACTATCACTAGTAAAAACAAATATACAGGTAAAGGTAGAAAGAAGATCAGTCACTTATAAAACTAGCATGTACATTGAAAGATAAAAGCAGTAAAATCAAATATATCTTTAAAAATTAGGAGATACACAAAATAAAAGATATAAAGTAAGACATATACATAAAACATAGAAAAGGAAGTATATATGTTCTAACTTAATATAGACTGTTGTACACATGGGAAGTTATATATGAACCTCATGGTAACCCCAAACTAAGAACCTATAATAGATACACAAAATCATAAAGAGAAAGGAATGTAAGCATAACACTGAAGAAAGTAAGTCACAAAGGAAAAGAGCAAGACAAGAACAGAACTACAGTAGTAACCAGAAAACAGCAAATGACAATAAGTACATAGTTATTGATTACTTCAAATGTAAATGTACTAAATGCTCCAGTCAAAGATATAGGGTGATTGAATGGATTAAAAAAAATCCATGCATATTCAGCCTATGTAAGACTTTCAGATTTGAAGACACATAGAGACTGAAAGTGCAGAGATGGAAAATAATCCCATGCAGATGGAAGTGGGAGGAAAAAAGCAGGGGTAGCAATACTTATATCAGATAAAATAGACTTTGAAACAAAAACTGGAAAAATTTTTTTAAATAAATAAAACGACTGTAACTAGAGACAAAGAATGGGTAATTGCACACTGTTACATAATGATAAAGAGATCAACCCATTAAGAATATATACCAATTGTAACACTACATAATGATAAAGGGATCAATCCAACAAGAGTATGTACCAATTGTAAATATCTATGCAACCTACATAGGATCACCTGCAAATATTAAAAGACATAATGGGAGAAATTGACAGTAATACAATAATAGACTTTAGCACTCCACTTAAATCAATGGATACACCATCAAGACAGAAAATCAGATTAGTAAGGAAACCATAGTTTTGAATAACACAGCAGACTAGATGAACTTAATTAACACACACACACACACACACACACACACACACACACACAGAACATCCCATCCCAAAATGAAATACACTTTCAAGTGCACATGGAACATTCTCCAGGATAGATCTCATGTTAGGCCACAAGACAAGTCTCAACAAATTCAAAGAGATTGAAACCATATCAAACATCTTTTACAGTCATGGTGTATGAAACTAGAAATCAATTACAAGAACAAAACTGAATAAAACACAGACACATAGAATATAAACAGTATGATGCTAAACAACCAGTGGGTCAATGAAGAAATCAAAGAGGAAATCAGAAATTACGTGGAGATAAATGGAAATAGAAACACAATGACTCAAAATCTTTGGAATGCAGCAAAAGCAGTTCTAAGAAGGACATATATAGCCATGCAGGCCTATCTCAGGAAACAAGAAAAATATCAAATAATCTTACCTTACAGCTAAAGGAATGAAAAAAAAAGAACAAAGGTCAAAGTTAATAGAAGGAAGATAATAAAGAATAGAACAGTAGTAAATGAAATACAGACTAAACAAACAATAGAAAAGACTAATGAAACTGAAAGCTGGTCCTTTGCAAAGTTAAACAAAATTGATAAACTTTTAGCCAAAGTCATCAATTTAAAAAGACTCAAATTGAAGCAGAAATGAAAGAAGTTAAAACCGATACCACAGAAATACAAAGGATTATGAGACTATGGCAAAAAATTATCAAGTTATTCAACCCAGCTTGAGCTCTCCTGCCTTCTGCAGCCACCTTCCAGGGGCCCACCCAGTCAGCTTGCCCGTGGTCACGGTTCAGCCTGTGGTTTTCTGTGTTCCTTGCCCACTGGGGGCGTGGGACACGCCCAGACCTGCAGGAGGGCAATTACCGTACACCTTATATACCTCTGCTTTTGTTGTTTTCAAATGCTAGATGAATGTTTCTGTGCTAGGTTCTTTTAAATAAAAAGGGGTTAAAACTCAGATGCTGTATATTAATTTGTAATTATGTATAAAGTAAAGCAGTTTTACAGTAAAACTGCAAAAAATTTTTTCAGTGTGTTTTCTGGGATTTTGCCACAACATACTGGCTTTGTATTTTATTTATCTTCCTCTCTAGTTATTGGCTTCAGACTCTACTTGTAAAGTCCCCTCCACCCTTTCAAAAAATAAATGTCCTTTAAGTCTTAAAAAAAAAAATTAGTTCCTAGAAATCTATAATCTTTCAAGATTGAGTTAGAAAGAAAGAAAAAAATCTGAACAGACTGATAACTAGTGAAATTGAATCGTTAATCCAAAATCTCCTAAAAGCCAATGTCCAGGAAAAGATAGCTTTGAAGGTGAATTCACTAGAAATTTAAAGAAAAGATAATAATACCATTCTTCTCAAACTGTTTCAAATAATAAAAGAGGAAGGAATGCTTACAAATTTATTCTACAAGGCATTACCCTGATACTAAAGCCAGGCAAAGACACTAAAAAAAATTACAGACCAATATTTCTGATGAATATAGATATAAAAATACTCAACAAAATATTAGCAAACCAAATTCAAAAATACATTAAAAGGATCATGCACCATGATCAAGTGGGATTTATTCCAGAAACGCAAGAATGGTTCATTCTCCACAGATCTGTCAACATGATAAACCACATCAACAAAATGAAGAATAAAAAACCCATAAGATCATCATAACAGTTGCAGAAAAAGCATTTGACAAAATTTAACAAAAAGCATTTGACAAAATTTAACATTGATTTGTGATAAAAACTTTCAATAAAGTCAGGTATAGAGGGAGCATACCTCAACCCAGTAAATGCCACATATCAAAAGACCACAGTTAATACTTTACTCAAACTGAAAATTTTCCTCTTACAATTAGGAACAAGACAAGGAACAAGACAAGGATGTCTACACTTGCCATTTTTATTCAACATAGTATTGAGAGTCCTAGCTGCAACATCAGACAACAAAAAGAAAAAGGCATCCAACTGGTAAAGAAGTAAAACTGAGAAGTCCCACTACTGGGTATTTACCCAAAGAAAACAAAAACAATTCATAAAAATAATATGCACAAGCGCCTGGGTGGCTTAGTTGATTAAGTGTCCCACTCTTGATTTAGGCTCAGGTCATGATCTCAAAGTTGTGAGATGGGAGCCCCTTGTCAGGCTCTGGCTGGGTGTGGAGCCTGTTCAACATTCTCTCTCTCCCTCTGCTCCTCCCCTATCTTCTCTCTTCCTCTCTAAAAGCAAAAACAAAAAACCCTAAAAGGTTTTGCACCCATGTGTTCATTTCTGTATTATTCACAATAGCCAAAATATGGAAGCAACCCATGTGTCCATCAGTAGAAGAATGGATAAAGAAGATGTAGATGTTTACACACATGCCGGCACATGCACACACACACGCACACACACACGAATGTTACTCAGCTACAAAAATGGATGAGATCTTGGCCATTTGTGACAATATGGGTAGACATAGAGAGAGAATATTATGCTAAGTGAAATAAGTCAGAAAAAGACAAATAAATGTGATTTCACTTATATGTAGAATCCAATAACCAAAACAGACAAAAAGCAGAAACAGACCCATAAATACAGAGAACAAACTTGCCAAAGGGAAAGGAATGACCTAAACAGGTGAGTGGGAGTGGAAGAAACAGGCCTGCAGTGATGGAAAGAATAAGTCATGGGAATGGAGGACACAGGTATAAGGAATATAGTCAGGTGATGTTGTAGTAACACTATATAGTGACAGATGGTAGCCATACTTGTGGTTAGCATAGTATGAAATAGATACTTATCAAATCATTATGTTGTTCATCTGAAACTAATAGAACATTAGATGTTAAACTACAATTAAAACTATCGCTGCAGATGACATAATATATATAGAAAACCCTAAAGACTCCATCAAAAGTTTGTTGGAACTAATAAGTGAATTTACTAATGTTGCAGGATACAAAATTATGAAAATCTGTTGTTTCTGTATGCTAATTACCATCATAAAGAGGAATTAAAAACATCTCATTTACAGTTGCATCAAAAGCAATTAAAATACCTAGGAATAAATTTAACCAAGGAGGTGAAGGACCTTGTACTCTGAAAACTAAAACATTGATGAAAGAAATCAAACAACACACAAGGAAATGGAAATATATACCGTGCATATGGATTGGAAGAATTTATATTGTTAAAATCTCCATATTGGCGCCTGCCTTTGGCCCAGGGCACGATCCTGGAGTCCCGGGATCAAGTCCCACGTCAGGCTCCCGGTAAATAAATAAATAAATAAACAAATAAATAAATAAATAAATAAGAATCAATAAATAAATCTATCTTAAAAAAAAAAAAGTCCATAACAATCAAAGCAATCTAGATATTCAGGAAAATGCCTATCAAAATACCAATAGCATTTTTCACAGAACTAGAACAAAACATCCTGAAATTTTTATGAACCACAAAAAATTCACTAATAGCCAAGGTATTGAGAATGAACAAAGCTAGAGGTGTCACAATCCCAGATTTGAAACCATACCACAAATCACAGTAATCAAAACAGTATAATACTGGCACAAAAACAGACACATAAATTAGTGAAACAGAATAGAGAGCCTAGAAATAAACCCATGCTGATATGGTCAATTAATACATGACAAAGGAGGCAAGACTATACAATGGGGATGGGGCACTTGGGTAGCTCAGTTCGTTAAGGGTCCAACTCTTGTTTTGACTCAGATCATGATAAGGTCATAGGACTGAGCCCCGTGTAGGGCTCTGTACTCAGCAGGGAGTCTCCTTGGGAATCTCTCCCTCTCCTTCCTCCTCTCTTTCTGCCCTTCCCCCCCCCCCACTCTAATAATAAATCTTTTTTTTTTTTTTAATGTACAATAGGGAAAAGATAGCTTATTCAATAAATCATCCTAGGAAAAAAGAACATCTACATGTAAAAGAGTGAAACCAGACCACTTCTTTATACCATATACAAAAAAAACCCTCAAAATGGATTAAAAAACCTAAATATAAGACCTGAAGCCATGTAACTCCCAAAAGAACACATAGGCATTACAGTTTATGCCTCAGCCTTAGCAATATTTTTCTCATTGTCTTTCCTCAGGCAAGGGAAACAATAGCAAAAATAAATAATTGGAACTACAACAAACTAATAATCTTTTTGCATGGCAAAAGATTTCATCAATAAAATGAAAATTCACTTACTGAGTTGGAGAAGAGAATTACGAATGATATATCCGATAAGGGATTAATATCCAAAATACATAAAGAACTCCTATAACTAAAAAAAAAAAAAAATCTGTTTTAAAAATGGGCAGAAGGGGGATCCCTGGGTGGCTCTGCGGTTTAGCGCCTGCCTTTGGCCCAGGGCGTGATCCTGGAGTCCTGGGATCGAGTCCCGCATCGGGCTCCCGGCATGGAACCTGCTTCTCCCTCTGCTTGTGTCTCTGCCTCTCTCTCTCTCTCTCTCTCTCTCTCTCTCTGTCTATGAATAAATAATAAATAAAATCTTTAAAAAAAATGGGCAGAAGATCTGAATAGAATTTTTCCAAAGAAGACACACAGGTGACCAAGATACCTGTGAAAATATATTCAACATTACTAATCTTCAGGGAAATACAAACCAAAACCACAGTGAATCATCATCTCACACTGGAAGAATGGCTAGTATCAAAAAAGACAAGAAGTAACAAATGTTGGTGAAGACACAGATTAAAAGGAACCCTCATGCGCTTTTGATGGAAATGTACTTTGGTGCAACTGTTATGAAAAACATGGAGTTGCCTCAAAAAGTTAGAAATAGAAATAACCACATGATCCAGTAATTCCACTTCTTGGTATTTATTCAAAGGAAATAAAAAACACTAACAATAAAAGCACTAACTTCCATTGTTCATGTTAGCATTATTGATGATAGCCAAAAACCAACATTGGGAAATATTATGTGTCCATTGGTGCATTAATGGGTAAAGAAAAAGTGTATATACATAAAATATATTTTTTAGCCATAAAAGAGAATTTTGCCATTTGTGACAACATGGAACAGTTTGATGGCATTATGGTAAATGAAATAAGTCAGAGAAAAATATATGATCTCACTTATATGTAGAATCTCTGAAACAAAACAAATGAACAATGACAAAAACAGACCCGTAAATACAGAGAACTGGTGGTTGCCAGAGGGGAGGAGAGTAAGAAGATAGACAAAATAGGTTAAGGGGATTAAAAAGTACATACTTGGAGTTATAAAAAAAATCACAGGGATCAAAGTATAGCATAGGGAATATAGTCAGTGATATTATAACAACTGTTGATTTATGATAACTATACTTACCGTGGTGAGCATTTTGTAATGTATATGATTGTTGGATCACTATGTCATACACCTAAAACTAATGCTGCATTACATGTCAACTAGGCTTCTATTAACATTAACAAAGAATAGTTACTATAAAATGGGCTTTGGAGAGCATCCAGTGATGGTAATTAAGAATATGGATTTGGAAGCCTACCCAAACTAAAATCCCACTTGCTGTTTATTAGCTTCTTAACTTAAATGTCTTAATGTCTTAGGTTTGAGTTCCTTCTATAAAATGGCATCATATTCCTAATTCTCAAGTAGTGAAGTTTAAATAATGTACTTGTAAAATAGTTGTAAAATAGAAATAAGTATATATTGTTCTCTGCCTCTAGTTCCTAGCACAGAGTTCCTGAAACCCTTGTAATTTCCTAAATGATAAGAGCAAGAGGAGCATCTTTTTTTTGTAATATCTGATCTTTTGATATAGGTTCCTGACAGAGCCACTAATCCCTTGGTATTTGACCCTAGGTCAAATAACTCCTAGTAGGTTATAGGAATGTCCTTTGTTCTAAGGAGATAACTCTTGGTGGGCTTTTCACCAGAAAGACCACACCATGATTAGAAGCTTGGAACTTTTCAGCCCCACCTCCTATCCTTTAAGAAAAAGAGAGATACTAGAGACGGAGTTAATGATTGATCATGCCTATGTGATGAAACTTTCATAAAAATCCCAAAATGCAGTGTTCATTGAGCTTCTGGGTTGCTGAACACCTTACCATGTGTTCAGAAAGATGGCATGTCTGATGAGGGAATGAAAGTTTTGTGCACCTTCATATAGATTGCACTGTGCATCTCTTTTATCTGGATGTTCATTTTTATCTGTTATCATATTTTTTTATAATAAATATGAGTTTTGTTAACTCTCTTAGTAAATTATGGAACTCAATGAGAGGGTTTTTAGAACCCTGATTTGTGGCCAATCAGAAGTACAAATGACAACTTGGGTCTTGAGATTGGCATCTGAAGTGAAGATTTGGGAGAGAGTCTTGTGGAACTGAGGCTTTAGCCTGTGGGATCTGATGCTCCCTCCAAGGAAATTGTGTCAAAGCAGAATTGAATTGTAGGACATCTTGCTGGTAAAACCCACACATCTGGTGTCAGAAATGTTCTGACTCTGATAGTATTGTGAGAGTAAAGGAGAAACACAAGAATATCTTTCCCTTATACAATTGTAGGTACAGATCAACGCAATACTTAACGCATAGTGAGAAATGGGTAAATTTTAGCAATTTGTTCTCTGTATAGAATGTTTGGATTTGGAATTAAATAATAGAATTTGGAATTAAAGTTCCATATCGTTAACTTTTCAGTCTGGCCTCAAAAATACATTTTGTTTCTGAACAGATAAAACCTTTTTCTTAATACTCATTTTCAATTTAATTTGGTAATAGCAGTGATTAGAGGTTATTTAAATGTCTTTACTTGGACATTAATCTTCAAAAGTCTTTATTTGCTAAGTGTTCTACAAAGAGAAGAAAAAGTCTATCAACTAACTACTTGAAATACATTTCAAAGTTTTCTCCAAAGAATATTTTACTCTAATTGTATTGTAGTCTTACTAGTACTTCAAAGATAAATACAATCTTTTCTTTAATAAATATGAAAATAGAAGAAATGTGGAATTATATTTGCCAAAGGGTTTATGGATTTAGGAATTTTTTCCTAAATTTGGCAGTAGCAAAGAATAAGTTTGTCAAATACGTAAATTGTCTAGTATAAATTAATTCTTCTAATTTAAGTGTTAAAACTTTAAAGTTCTTTTTTAATGGAATCCTACTAAAACTTATTTGCCCAGCATCTTCTATAGAATATTTTGAAGAGAAAGTAACATTTTATTGATAGTTGAATGTCATCAGGGTAAACATAAATTACCATGCTGTATATGTATATAGTAATACTCAGAGATATTTGAAGTAAGTAAGGCTCTTTAACCCTATGGCTAATAAGTACCTTTAGCCTTCTCCATTTAAAAATTTTATTTTCTGGCTATTCATGGTTTGTTTCAGTTCTTTCCACTGCTAATAAACTACTGGGTATTACTTCCTTTGTCAGTGTTGGCCCAAAACAGTTGTTCTTATCCTTCTTTCTTATTTGCTGTCCCATTTTGCTCTTGAACACCAACCTGTCACTTTGAGATTGTGGCATATGTTCTTACTACTCAGGGAACTTTGAACATCTTATTATTGATTCTTACAGGTAATTGCCCATGCCAGATAATAGATAATGTCTCACTTCCCTTGTTTTGTCTGCTTCAAAGTATGATAATGTTTTTGTTGTTCTGCAGACATTTTCTTTCTTATGTTGATATTTTTTGTTTTTATAAGATCATACAAAAGTGCCCTTAATTTTAATTGTAATTTTTAATTATCACATTTCATTGTAATCTTAATTCTGATTTGTTTTTCTTTTGGACAAAATTATGTTGTGTGGATTTTTAGAGTTTGCAGGAAACAGAAAACCTCCGGAATTATCTTGAGATGGATATTTAGTTGCAAACATAAGTGGAGATTATAGGGAGCCGTAGAAACAGTCTCTTTCAGATCTCATGAAGAACTAGAAGGTCATTCTATAAACAAATACATTGGCAAGTCAGGTCTAAAGGAGAAGTAGAAAATTGTTTAGAAAATAGCATGTAGTTTTGATGAACAGGTAATCTGCTTAGCTCTTGAGAACCGGATGTCCCTTGCTCTGTACTTCAGTGCAGTGCATGACATCTTTCCTGGATTATTTTAAGTAACAGTAGTCTTAAGTTGCTGGAAGAAGAGCATCAAATCTTAGCATCTCAAGGCTCAGAAGAAGACCTGTTGCTGCTGAGGGGGGAAAAAATAACTTTTGAAAACACCTCTCTAGGCCTAGGGGAGAAATCAGATCATCTGAGGCCTATTAGAAGTTTCCTACCACTGGAGGAAGGAGAATATCACTGAAAAGGTCCAAACCCTGAAACTCAGGGATATAAGGCCCAGGACTAAGGCTGAACCAAGAGTATGAAGCCCCTCAACTCCCTGCCATGAGGCTAGGAAGCAGCGAGTAACTGACAACAGCAGTCTACCACTAAAGAAGGTAAAGCATAGAGAGACTCTGACAGGCAGATAGATATATAGTGAAAGCCTAAAGCTGGAGGTAAAATAGAGCTGAGGAAAATCCTCCATCAACTCAGCCCCCACCAGCCCCTACCAGTTAACACGAGGGGAACTTGAAGCCAGGGTTGCACTGAGAGTAACTATAACAACAACAGAACTCAAGTTTAGACTAGCCTTTTCACACCCTACTCTGTCATAACTACCCACACTAATGACCTAGCAGAAGTGTGTCCTTCCTAGGCATAAATACTACTTACCTCAGTCTCTACTGCCTTTCACATCCAGTATTCGATCAAAAATTACAAAGCTTGGGGATCCCTGGGTGGCGCAGCGGTTTGGCGCCTGCCTTTGGCCCAGGGTGCAATCCTGGAGACCCGGGATCGAATCCCACATCGGGCTCCCGGTGCATGGAGCCTGCTTCTCCCTCTGCCTGTGTCTCTGCCTCTCTCTCTCTCTCTCTCTCTCTCTCTCTCTGTGACTATCATAAATAAAAAAATAAAAATTAAAAAAAAAATTACAAAGCTTAAAAGGGGGGGGTGGGGGGCACACCAGAAAGAAACATCCCACTGACAAGAGATAAGGCAGACTACGTCACAAGACTCAAATCTCAAATGATCTGTATTTTGGAACTACCAAACAAGGAACTTAATGTAACTGTGTGACATTAAAGAGTTTTGTGGGGAAAATGGGTTACATGGATATATAAATAAATACAGAATAATAGCAGAAAGAAACTAAGCAAAATGAAAATTCTAGGAAAAAAAACACAGCAAAAAGAATGCCTTCAACATATTTATCAGTATATTCAATATATCTGGAAAAAGAATTAGTGACCTTGAAAATAGGTTATTAAAAATTAGTAGAACCTAAGCCAAAGTGGGGTATGGGATGGGAATTAAAAAGAAAAAAACTGAGCAGTTAGGATATATGGGGAAATATTAAATAGTCTAACATACATCTGATTGGGATCCCAGAAGAGACATGAAACATTCACCAAAATAGACCAAAATAATCAACAAATTTTGTTGATTGTTTTAAAAGTAATTTAAAAAATTTTAAAAATAATCATAAACTGATTGTTCTCTGACCGTAACAACTAAAGTAGATATTAGTAAAACAGAAAAATCTGGAAAACCCATCCAAATAATTTGGAAATTAACACATTTCTTAAATAACCCATCAGTCATACTGAACCTCACAAAGGAAATTAGGAAATTTTGTATTTAATGAAAATGAAGCACAATCCATGTGGGATGCAGCTAAAGCAATGCTTAGAGGGAATTTTTATAGCATTATAGGTTATATTAGAAAAGAAAAAATATACTAATAGTTTAATCTTGCACCTTAAACTAGGGAAAGAAGAACAAACCAAATCTAAAGCAAAGATTCTGCTCTTAAAGGTAAGAGCAGAAATCAGTGGAACTGAAAATAATAAAGAAAAGCAATGAAACCAAAAGCTGATCCTTTGAAAAGACTAATCTTGGTAAATCTCTAGCAGGATAACCAAGGAAAAAGAAAACACAAATTATCAAACCAGGAATAAAAATGTGCAGAAAGGTCCAAAGACACTAAGGTGTAATAATGGAATATTATGAGTTCTATTTATTTTCATATCTTTGACAATTCAAGTGAAACAAATTCCTTGAAAGATAAGCATTACCACAGTTCACTCAAGAAGAAATAGATAACTGCAGTAGTCCTATATCTGTTAATAGGATTGAATTTATTGTTAAAAACCTAACAAAACTCCAAACCTAGATAGCTTCACCATTGTTCTACCAAACAAAGAAATAGTATCATTATTCTACAGACTGTCCCAGGAAATAAAAAAAAAAAAAAAAAAAAGGAACATCTCAACTTATTTTATGAGGTTGCAGTACTCAGCCAAAGATAGGACAAAATAAAAAAGGAAAGAGGAAGGGAGGGAGGGAGGAAAACCAGTATTGTCCATGAATATAAATGCAGAAATTCTCAGTAAACTATCAATGAAATCCAGTAGTAAGTAAAAGGATAATACATCATGACCAAGTAAAGTTTATCTTGAGAACTCAATACTGATTCAGCATTCAAATTGACATTCAGTATTATCAACAAATGAAAGAAAAATATTTTAGTCCCATTTATGCCATTTATGATAAAAATGCTTGCCAAACTAGGAATTGAAGGTAACTACCTCCCTGAGAAACCTAGAGTTAACATTATACTTTATGGTAGAAGATCAAATGCTTCCCCCCCTAAGATTGGTAACAGGCAAGGGTGTTTGCCCTCATTACTCCTAGTCAGCATCATGCTAGAAATCCATCCTAATGAAGTGAGGCAAGAAAAAGTAGTAAAAAGCATAAATAATTATCACAAAATTCCAGTACTATTATAAGAAGAACGAAACCATACATTGTTTAGGTTTTATCTTAAAATCAGTGTTTATATGCAGTTCCTTTATCCACTTAGTTTGCAACCTTTGAATAGAATTATAAGCCTGTTTTCCTTTTTTTTTTTTTTTTTTAAAGATTTTATTTATTTATTCATGAGAGACAGAGGCGGGGGTGCACAAACACAGGCAGAGGGAGAAGCAGGTTCCATGCAGGGAGCCCGACATGGGACTCGATCCCGGGTTCCAGGATCACACCTCGGGCTGAAGGCAGCGCTAAACTGTTAAGCCACCAGGGCTGCCCAAAGCCTATTTTCCTATCATGGCCAGTAACCAGCAACCCAAGAAGGATCAAACATCTTTCGGTGGCGTGTGTTTGTGTGTGTGTGTGTCATAATCTTGTTTATTTAGCTATGTGGAATACTTGATTTAAAATGAAGACAAGGAAGGCTGGACTTTACTAAATAAAATGAATATTACACAATCTCTTACTATACATAGAAAAATTCTAAAATGTTTATCTCATTAAAGCATGTTTTGTCTCACAGTGTATTACTATTTGCAGTTACTATCATCAGACGAATTTTAATTTGTTTTTAAAACTTACAGAAACTTGGTTTTGAGTATATTTAAAACACCCAATCTTATTTCAAGAATAACTTGTTCAGGGGCACCTGGGTGGCTCAGGTTGTGATCCTGGGGTCCTTGGATCGAGTCCCACATCAAGTTCCTCTCAGGGAGCCTGCCTATGTCTCTGCTCTCTCTGTCTCTCATGAATAAATAAATAAAATCTTTAAAACAAACAAACAAACAAACAAAAAAAGGAATACCTTGTTCACTTTTTCCTGGGCAGATCTGCAAACTACTGAAACATGCAGTATAGTAAAGTATAAAATTGAAAGTGATGGGCATACAGGTAGAACTATATATAAAATAGAATTTGACAATAAAATGACAAGCAGATAATGAATTTTTCTTATTTTTGAAATGGTGCCAGAATCTAGAAACTTGTCTAAATTGAACAACATAATTAACATAAAGGTTTTCTTTGTAATAACTATTCACACATTCTTCGGCATAAAATTATTTAAGTGCTACACAATTCTATGAAGATCACTGCTGAGTTGCTGTGCTTTCCTAATTAATGTTGCTCATCTCATTTGTTTAATTTGCAATGCCAATAATATTTAAGGAAGAATCTATAGAAGATGCCTAGAATGGTAATAAAGAATATTTGCATTTACTAAGGTCTTTCTAAATGCCAACACTCTGCAGGTGCTTGAAATATATTTTACTCATTATAACAATTACAAAATAAGTACTATTATTATCATCATATTTACAGGAGAATAAAATAGGGGCTAAGTATCCTACCTAGAGTCACAGTTCTCACACTCAAAGACCATATAAAGGAAATGAGATAAGTTCTGTAGGAGAGGTATAAATTATTATTGCCATATTTCTTTTTATTAATATTGGAGAAAACTGCTCAGAAGAGAAGGTGCTATTTAAGTATGGCATAAAGTACAGGCATACTTCATTTTACTGTGCTTTGTAGATGCAGTGTTTTTGTTATTTGGCCATCTTTTTTTACAATTGAAAGTTTGTGGCAACTCTGCTGAGCAACTCTGTGGGTGCCATTTTTCCAACAGCGTTTGTTCACTGTGTCTCCTTGTCACATTTTGGTAATTCTCAATAATAAAAAAGTTTGAAATATTATATTTGTTATGGTCATCTGTGATCAGTGATCTTTGATGTTAACTATTGTTTTTTGGGGGTGCCACAAACTTTGCTCATATGAGATGACAAACTTAATCTATAAATGTTGTATACATTCTAACTGCTTTGCCAACCTGGCCATTCCCCTCTCTTCCTCTCCAACCCTCCCTATTTCCTAAGACAATAATAATGAAGTTAGTTACCAATTAATAACCCTACAGTAGCTCCTAAGCATTAAAGTGAAAGGAAAGATCACATGTCTCTCACTTTAAAATCAAAAACTAGGCCTCTTGCTCCAAATGGTTAGCTAAGTTGTGAATGTGAAGGAAAAGTTATTGAAGGAAATTAAAAGTGCTACTTTGTGAACACACCAGTGATAAAGCAAAACAGCCTTAGCTGGTACAGATTGAGTTTTAGTGGTCTAAATAGAAAATGAAACCAGCCACAACATTCTCTGAAGCCAAAGACAAACCCAGATCAAGACCCCAACTCTCTTCAATTCTGTGAAGGCTAAGAGAGGTACAGAGCTATAGAAGAAAAGTTTGAAGGTAGCCAACCTTGATTCATGAGGTTTGAGGAGAGAAGCCATCTCCATAACATGAAAATGCAAGGTGAAGCAGCAGCAAGTTATCCAGAAGATCTGGCTAAGATAAATAATAATGGTGGCTACAGTAAACACAGATTTTTTTTTTTTAAACACAGATTTTTTTTAAAAAATATTTTATATATTTATTCATGAGACACACAGAGAGAGAGAGAGAGAGAGGCAGAGACACAGGCAGAGGGAGAAGCAGGCTCTATGCACGGAGCCGGACATGGGACTTGATCCTGGGTCTCCAGGATCAGCCCTGGGCTGAAGGCAGCACTAAACCGCTGAGCCACCCGGGCTGCCCCAACAACAGATTTTCAATAGACAAAACAGCTTTCTATTTGAAGAAGATGCCATCTAGGACTTTGATAGCTAGAAATAGGTCAGTGCCTGGCATCAAAGCTACAAAGGATAGGCTTGTTGCTCTTGGAGGTGAATTTAGCTGGTGTTTTTAAGTTGAAGCCAGTCCTCATTTATCATTCTGTAAATTCTAGAGCCCTTAAAAATTGTGCTTAATCTACCTTCCTTTGCTATATAAATGGAACAACAGAGCTGGATGACAGCATTTTTTCTAACAACATGGTTTACTAAATATTTTAAGCCCACTGTTAAGACCTGCTGCTTAGAAAATAAAAAGATTCGTTTCAAAATACTACTGTTTGATAATGCATCTGGTCATCCAAGAGCTCTGATGGAGATGTACAATGAGGTTAATGTTTTCATGCTTTCCAACACAACATCCATTCTGCAGTCCAGGGATCAAGGAGTAATTTTGACTTTCAAGTCTTATTTAAGAAACACATTTTATAAGGCTGTGGCTTCCATAGACAGTGATTCTTCTGATGGATCTGAACAAAATCAGTTAAAGACCTGAACAAATTCACCATTTAAGGTGTCAGTGAGAGCATTCATGATTTTTGAGAAGAGGTCAAAATACCAATATCAATAGGAGTTTGGAAATTGTTGATGATTTTGAGGGGCTCAAGAGTTCAGTAGAGGGAGTAACTGCAGATATGGAAATACCAAGAGAACTAGAATTAGAAGGGGAGTCTGAAGATGTGACTGAATTGCTGCAATCTCATGATAAAACTTGAACTGATGAACAGTTGCTTCTTTGACATAAGCAAAGAAAGTGGTTTCTTGAGATGGAATCTAATTCTGGTTCAGATGCTATGAAGATTATTGAAATTGACAACAAAGGAGTTGTTGAGTCCACTGTAATGGAGCTGTGTATAAAGTACGTGGGTGTGGAAGAAAAGGAGCATCTAAGTCGGAATAAGGGGTACATCGCAGGATCTCCATCCCCATCTTCTTATTCATGGTTGATCTCCCTCAGTGGTTAGCCTTTTACTTGGTGGTTTAGGGCCCTCTATTCTCTCCCTGTTGTCCATTCATATATGCGAGGATCGGTGGTACATCATTTTCACTGTTAATACCCCGTACATTCTTAAGGCACTTGTCTCATAAAAGTAAACACATTGTTACGAAAATATGTTTTCAATCTGTATTTCAGTAGTTTTTTTTCTTCTGTGAAAGCCCTTGGTAAGTAAATAAATGAGCATATTAGAAGGACATGCAGGGAAGAGAGCTGAAACAGTGTTGGGTCTATCTTAGTATAAAAGGCCAGGCAGTTGGTGGTTTTGAAAACAAACCTCATTTAGCCGATGATTAGCAGGAGCAAAGCAAACCATGTGAAATTGCTGCTTTTGTAATTAATAGTATTTTGATTCTACTGTAATAGAGAGATGTATAAAGTGAGAGTGGAAGAGAAGGAACATCTAAGTCAGAATAAGGGGCCCATTTTTTTTCCCAAGAATAAATGTACCAGTTTTATTTTATTTTAAACGTTTCACTGTTATATAAACAAAGCTGCAGTAAACATCCTTGTAAGTATATATACACAGGTATAATCTGTGAACAATGTCTGCCAGCCTCTCTCCTTTCTGTGAAGAACAAACAAGAGCCCTATCCTCAGGCATTGCTGGAGCAACAGAAGTTGGGTTGCTCTGTCACAGGATTCTCCTGTGACCAGGAGCCTATGCTGGTACGGTTATACCAACAAATCCTCTTGCTGGAGAGTCACTTCAGTTTTTCCTATTGAATACAGGTCAGGTCTCTACCTCTCACTTTAACCCAACACTTTTATTCTCCAGGCTGCTTTGAAACTCATGAGAACAATTCAGTATTTATCAAGTACTATGCATATTTTATATTTTCTACATTTGTTATGATTTTGTTCATATGGTATTTAGACATTTTTAACTCTGATAACATTAAAGAATCATTTCAACCTATTTTATTAAAAGAAGTATTCTTGTAGGTAGAATCCAAATATGAGTCTCGACTTGATGTTTTTGTATTAAAATGAATTCCTCTGGTCATCAATATTGCAAAAAAATTAACATAATAAACATTCTTGACATGGGTACTATAAATTGTACATCAAAGTAAATAATTTATAAACAAACAGATTTGAGCTTTAATCCCAGCATTGTGGTTGTTCTTTGTAGCCTAAAACAAGTTCTCAAACTTTCCAACTATGTTCTTTTATCTATTAAATGAAGATAATAATAGCCTTGTAGGGAAATGGTAGGTTGTTGAGATTATTTATTACATGCCTGGCATTTAAGCACATGCTTATAAAGCCTAGGAGCTATCTTTGTTCTTGGTAGTTATTATTACAAGTTACATTTGTAAACATCATATTTGTATTCTGTGGTTTAAAAATACTTTCCCTGTTTAAAAATATTCTGCCTATAAATTAGTGCTTTAATATCATGTTTAATCCAGGTTATTAGTATAGTGTAGTGGTTAAGAACATAGATTCTGGGTTTCAAATCTCAGCTCCATGACTTATTATTACCAGGCTGACCTTCAGTAAGTAACTTGGAATTCCTCAACTTTGAAATGGACATCACGCTAGCACATTTCTCCCAGGCACATTTCTGAAGAAGTAATCAGATTATGCATATAGAAAGTTTAGAAGAGCTGCTGACATAGCACTGTGTGTCAGTTATTGGCATCATCATTATTAATTTGCTGTCTCTTTTTATTTTAGGTGAATCTTGGAAGCAACCAGTACCTTTTCTCTGTCATAGTGGACCCTAAAGAAATGCCCTGTTTCTGTTTGCGTCATGATGTTGATGCCCTACTCTGGCAACCACACTCCAGCAAACAAGATGATATGTGGGAACACATTGCAACTTTCAATGCTTTAGGTATAAAGCAAGCTCTTTGCAGGCGCGTTTTCTATTATGTCAAAAATCATGGTCATTTATTTTAAATTCATTTCTTTTTTTCTTTTTCTTTTTAATTTGAGCTGTCCTAATTATATTTGAATTGATTTGTGCTATAATTTCGTTGCTTTTACTATGGCTGGTGAATGTTAGTACTTTTGGAACAGTAGGATTAATCTGTTTTTATGCTTGTACACAAGATCAACACAATAGAAATCAAAGTGGTTATCTAACCACTGGAGTCATTCTAATCAGTCATTTGTTTATTCCAAGTAAGCTATACTGTATTAGAACATGAACAGTGGGTTTGATAGTACCCTACATGGAACTTGTATTCAGGTTTCTTCAGAGTAATCTTCAAAAACATAATAGAATTGCTCTAAGATAATGCTCATGAGGAGACATCTTTCATGGAACTGTCATGTCAAAGAGAGCCATTGTAATGAAAACACTTAGGGAAATGGTGGTAAGCAGAAATCAAATTTATTCTGTAGGATAAAAGGGAAATGGTTTTAAAACTAGGTCTTGAAAATTTTTAAGATACATAATTATAGACTCATGCAATAATTGGTTTTATGTCTAGATATATTAGTATTGTGTGGGAAAAGTTTTTTATATAAATTAGGCACAGTTATTGCTTTATTGAGTAATTATTTTAAACTGGCAACAGGAAGTAAAATTCTACATTCGGAATACAACCCTAATTATAGAGGAGATTTGTCAATTATCCTTTATAGTTAATAATATAGGCCGCTTAAACTGGTTAATTTAGACTCCAAGTGGATTTTTATGATGTGAAATACAAAGTTTTGTTGAAAAATTTAAACACATAATTTCTAGCCTCTGTACTATAATTTGCATTTAATTCTGAATCTTTTTTCAGTAAAGAAAGTACTATCACATAATTTTCATATGCTCAGATTATTCATTTGTATCCCTAAATCTGTTACAGAATTCTGTGCTTGAGTCTAAGTTAAATTAACGTTACATTAGATGTAGTCTTGAGATACTATATACATTATTAATTTTCTCGAGGTTAGTTTAGAATTAGAGCTGATTCTAAAATACTCAAATAGGTATCTATATCCTCTTCACTTTTCCTCCTCAGATCCTGCTGAATATTAAAAACCATCATTGAAGAATGCCTGGGTGGTTCAGTTGGTTAAGCATCTAACTCTTGATTTTGGCTTAGGTCATGGTCTAAAGGTCATGGGATTGAGTCCCATGTGGGACTCAGTGCAATGTCTGCTTGAGATTCTCTCCCTCTGCCCTTCCCCCTACCTGTACACACAAACTCTCTCTCAAATAAATAAAATCTTAAAAAATAGTATTCCTCCTTCTGTGCTCAGTTGTTCCTTTGCTCATTACTTGGTGAATCTCAATTTACATTAGTGTTCTATTTTTTACCTTACGTGTTAGGACATTCAGTAACCATGTCCCAATCTGAAAGTCCTAATTTGTATTTCAGAACACAAACACCCTTTTAACCTGTAAAGATTTTTTAAAAGACAAGTTTTTTTCAGAGCCTAATTAGTTTTCAAGGGATGTCCTAATTGAGTTTTTAAAATCAGATACTTGAATTTTCATTCCATCTTATAATCTCAAGGTCCTACTTCTGGAAGCTGAAGTACAACAAAATCCTGTTACATTGTTGGCGTATAAAAATACCACTAACATTATAAATAATAAGAGCATCCATTGTCATACTAGCATTTTCAGGTTCAAGGCCTATATTATGGACACACTCCTGAAATAACTTTACAGCAGTATTCTATAAATATTTTTCCACTTATTTGATAAAAAAAGATTCTCTGATGCTACATCTCTGATTAATGAGCTTAATTATTTTTTTTAAAGATTTGTTTATGGGACACCTGAGTCGCTCAGTGGTTGAGCATCTGCCTTTGGCTCAGGGCATGATCCCAGAGTTCTGGGATCAAGTCCCATATTGGGCTCCCGATAGGGAGCCTGCTTCTCCCTCTGCCTGTGTCTCTGCCTCTCTTTCTGTCCCTCTCATGAATAAATAAAACCTTAAAAAATATATTTATTTATTTGAGAGAGAGAGAGTCTCAAGCAGGCTCCATACCCAGCAGGAGATAGTCACTCAGCCCATTTCACAACCCTGAAATCATGACCTGAGCTGAAATCAAGACTCTGATGCTTAACTGATTATTAAATTGGCATTTAAGGATAGTTTGACATGTTTTCAGGTCTTTTGATTTTAGATTTTTAGTGTTTTGTTCATAGAAATAATAAGGAACTATGTTGTGTTTTTCTTAAAGAGATAAAAATCCCTATCTATTTTGTTCCTTAGAAATTAAAGCTATATTTGCACCAGTTGGAGAAATTGATTGTGGTTAATCATTAATGGTTCAGAATTCAACCACTGTTGAATATTTATGGTGTATATTTTATTGAGGCATTTTAATCTGTAGTATAGATTATTAAATACTAAATGTTTAAGCACATTTTTCTTCTTTTTAATATATGAGTTTTATTTGTTCATTTCTTGGCAGGCTACGTCCAAGCATCAAAGAGAGACAAAAAGTTTTTTGCCTGTGCTCCCAATTACTCCTATGCAGCCTTGTGTGAGTGCCTTCGTCGAGTATTCATCTACCGTCAGCCTACTCCCATGTCCACTGTACTTTACAACAGAAAGGAAGGCAGGCAAGTAGGGCAGGTTGCTAAGCAGCAAGTAGCAAGCCTAGAAACCAATGATCCTATTTTAGGCTTTCAAGCAACAAATGAGAGATTATTTGTTCTCACTACCAAAAACCTCTTTTTAATAAAAGTAAACACAGAGAATTGATTACTCCAATATATTGGCTTCTCTATACTGAAAAAGTATTCAGTGGTAGCCAGAAGGCTGGTAGTCATACTATAGCCTGTTAAGTTTTACTATGTTAAATAAAATTATCTTGTATGAATTTTTTATTTTTTAAAGGATATTGGAAGTATATTCAAGAGATTATGATTCTGTAAAAGCTATGGAACAAAGCTGCAAATTTAGAGAAAACTGGCTTCTGTAAAAAATGTAAAGAAAGTCTTAGTAAGTATAATTTTTTTAAAAAAACAGGCTGTGGAATTTCATCTTTTATATGAAAGGTGTACAATTCAGTGTTTAAAAATAAAAATATTTATCATGTATGCCTTGTTCATTAATAGTTTTCCCTCATTCTGTACCTATAGAATTTTTAGATAACAATTAAAATGTTGATTCTTGTAAATACTACATTGCTGAGGAAAAGGGGGAATCCAAGAGAAGTACAGCAGGTCCAGTATTGTTAAAGGTTGCTGAAAGACTAAGATTTTTTTGAAATTAATTTTTTCCAATTTTTAAATTTTTGTCCATTTGTTCTTCTTCAGACATAGACAAAGAGAAATGATAAGATTCCACAAAGTGTAGCTCATATTCATTGCTAAACAACAAACCACCTCAGAACTCAGTGATTTAAAACAAAGATATTTGAAATTCACTGATTTGGCCATCTCTGTTCTTTCTTTGTGGCATCTCATTCTCCAGCAAGCTAGATTTGTCTTATTCCTGTGATAGAAAAAACACTGCAGGAAAGCAAGCCTTAGTATATAAGAACTTATCGAGCCTGTGTTTCCATCATTTTGCTCTTCTTCATGGAAAAAAAGCAAATTATATGGCCAAGTATAGAGTCAGTGTGAAAGAGAACTGCACAGGAACACAGATAACAGAAGCTATAATTCTTTGGAGCCATTAATGTAACAGTCTGTCACACACAAATTATGATTTATCCTTGTAGTTCTCCTTAACCTTCTACAGTTAAAAAAGAAAATCCTGTTTATACATTAAATATTTTGTGTCATGAATTTTAGTTTCTCATTATTTCCTTGGATTTTTTTGGTTTGCATTTACCTGGAAAATCGTTCACTTTATATACCAGTTTAATGAGCAAAAACAGCTAAGATAATAGGTAACCAATCAGATATTAAGATATTTATGAAGTAGTAATTAGTGAGATGGTAACATTGGATCAGTAAATAGATATACATTTTTTATTTACTTACTAGAAGAAAATGTGTATAATCTCAAGATTGAGAAGACTTCTGAAGAAGCAGAAATAAAAAATGTAAAAGATTAGTAAATTACAAAATGTAAAATATCTTTATGGCCTGATTCTGTTAACAGTGGTAAAAGAAAAACAGCAGACTCAGGGGGGATATTTGTCAATGCATGATAGATGAGAGTTAAAATCTAGAATCTCAAAACATAATAAACAAAATAAAAAAACAAAGAAAGTATACAGTATAGAAGCAGACAAAGAATATTAACAGCCAAGTCATAGAAAAATAAGGATGGCCAATACTTCTAAGAAGATGCTTAGTCTCCCAGGTAATGAAGGAAATTGGTAAAAAAAATGTAAAGTTTTGTAACATTGCATATCAAGGTAGGGGAAAATGGGAACTCTCCTACACTGTTGGTAGGAGTGTCAGTAGGTACCAAAGGATACTTGGCAGGATGTATTCAAATAAAGTTCATTTTCTAGAATTCCAGAAATACTAGAAAACACTCAACATATGCACAGTGCAATAAATATAAGATTATACATTGTAGCAATGTTTATAATAAAAATTTGGAGGAATCTGTCCTTCATTAGGGGAATAACTAAATTGCAGTATTTTTATATTAGAATAGTATATATATTAGTATTTATAAAAAGCTTTAATTTAAATCCCTCTTTATGGGCCTGAAAACTCCCTGACACTTATATATATTTTCCACCTTTCTCATAGAAGAAAGATGCAGTTAAATTGTAACATATGGGCAATTTACAACAGGATTTGTATATACAATTTTTTAAAGATTTTATTTATTTATCCACAGAGAGAGAGGCAGAGACACAGGCAGAGGCAGAGGGAGCCCGATGCAGGACTCAGTCCTGGGTCTCCAGGATCCCACCCTGGCCTGAAAGCAGACGCTTAACCGCTAAGCCACCCAGGCATCCCAGGAGTTGTATGTTTTCCTAAAGAATAGATACACCTGTGAGAACTCTTTGTTCATAAAAATGTTAAGGGAAATATCCCTTAGTACCTCAAAGGAAATACAAAAATTAAGATTATGTGTTGCCCTGGTTCCTAAATTTCTTCCATGGGAAGGAAATAAAAAGAGCCAACCCCATATCTTTGCTTTGAACAAATATTTTGGGTTTAAAAACAGGCAGGCCATGTTGCAAGACAAGTAACTTGTGTTGGATTTATTGCCAGCCACATCCATCTTGAGATTCTGTTCCACCTGTCTTTTCCTGCAGCACATTAACCCAGGCATGTATTATGGCCGTGTGTCTGAATGTGACAAGATCAATTACACAAGCATTTTTCAAGCCTCCATTTATGTCATTTTCTCATATCATAATGGCCAAAGCAAATGACGTAGCTTATTCCACAGAGTGAAGTACCTTGCAGAGTTACATGGCAAAAGACATGGGTATGGGGAGAGTAAAGAATTGGAACCATTTTTGAAATCTTTCACATGTACCCATACTATGTCCAAGCAATATAGATTTCTAACCCCTTTTCCCCCTAGTTCGTGACACACACAAAATTCTATTTACGGCACACCAGGGCTGCTCTTGGCCAGAAGTGACCTCGGCTATCCAAGGACCAAGGGATTAAATATCTAGGTAATCTTTAAATATTTGCAACACACTGATGTAAAGTCCAAGAAGTAGTGTATACACTGGAAGACTGTCATAGTTAAGTGCTATACTCAATTTTCTTTAAAAAACTAGTGAAGATTTTTATTTTTGAAAATATACTGTGCCATTTAGATCCAAAATGTACAGTTTTTACCATTTCAAATGTACATACGTGTCATTGTACCAACTTTTAAAGTGAACTTTATTATTCCCAGGGAAGATGGTGGAGTAGGATTGTAGGCTTAATTTGTCCATGGATACACCTAGATGAAACCCTCATCACTATAAATAATCCAGAAAATGGCCCAACAGACTCCACAGCTAAAAGTAAGGAAGAGGCCACATTGAAGGGGGTAGGAAAGGTGGAGACATGATCCAGAGCCAAAGTGACCCACAGAACTGACCACGGGAGGGACGCATACTGCAGGCACAAAAGGAGAAAGGAGCAGGCCCTACACCAGGCATATCAGGCATGGGGGACCCATCCAGGGAAGATGAATACTCCTAACATTTGACCTTAAAAACCAGAGGGTCTTACCTTCTCAGTTCTTACAATCAGTGGGGCTTAACATCAGTGGGGCTTAGCCCAGCCAAAATCATGGGCTCAGCTCTGGGTGGGCCAGAAGGTGATAGAAAGCAGTCCCCATCATTGAAGAGACAGCATCACAAACAGCCCCTCTGAGATACAGCACAGAAACAGCAGGTCGAAATACACCCCAGGTATACAAGGGGGATTTGTTTGTTAATCTTGGGGCTTGTGCTGGAGACTTCTCCAAGGACAAAGGAGCTGGCAGGTACTATTTCTCTTACCTGCCCCCAGCCTAGATACATAGACACCTGTAGGAACCAGCACAGCCTGAACACTCTCCACCTAGCTTGCTAACAGTGTGCCCAAGCCCCAAGTACTTGTGCAGATCTGGCCTCATCTCAAATTCCTCTCACAGCAACCAGCACCAACCTTGCTAACACTGCATGCCCCATTCCCTGTATTCTGCAGACTTGCCTCCAACACACCCTCAACTGGAGTCCATCCAAAGCGGTGCCACAAGCATGGCAGTGTGCAAACAGCCCTGATGGGTCAACACTACCATAAAGTGACTCCTGCCCAGGGAAAGAGGAGATAACCACCACACAAACCACTCCTGACTACAGTCCCAGCAGTGGGCTGGGGGCAGACATCTAGTCTGACTGCAGGCCTTGCCCAACAATGAAAGCTCTGGGACAACACAGGGGAAGTGCCTTACAGGTCTGTCCTACCGCAGCTCTAGCAAACACTTGGTCTGATCCAATTCAAGCCCAAGGCAGTCCCAGACTGGACCATTAACAGAGAGCCAAACCCTGCCATAAAAGGCAAAGAGAACCATTGCAGATGACTGGACTGAAGGCAAATGCAGTTCAGCCATAATAGTAGGGTGCATGCAACACACAGGAGACAACCCTAAGCTGCCAGGTCCTGGTGAACAGGAGCCATTGCACTGCAGGGCACTCCACTACCTCTTATAAGGCCATTATTTCAAGAGCAAAAGATGTAGATGACTTTTCTAACACATAGAAACAGACACAGAAAGACTAAATGAGACAGAGGAATATAAACCAAATGAAGGAACAGGACAAAAATCACAGCAGAAGAGTTAAATGAAAGGGATAGAAGTAATATACCTGATAGAGAATGTAAAGTAATGGTCACAAAGATACTCACTGGACTGGAGGAAAGAGTGAAGGACCTCAATGAGACCCTCAACAAAAAGAAAATAAGAAAGAACCAGATAGAGATGAAGAACTCAATAAATAGTATACTAGAGGAAGCAGAAGAATGGATCAGCAACCTGGAAGACAGTAATAGAAAGCTATCAAACTGAACGAGGAAGAGAAAATAAAGAATAAAAAATGAAAATAGATTAAGGGAACTCAGTAACCATCAAGTGTAATACCTTCCGCTTACAGGGGATTCCAGAAGCAGAAAAAAGAGAAAAGAGGGGCAGGAAATTTATTTGTAGAAATAATTAATGAAAATTTTCCAAATCAGGGGAAGGGAACAGAAATCTAGATCCTGGAGGCACAAAAAGCCCCCAACAAAATCAACTGAAGGAAGTCCATGCCAAGACACTAATAATTAAAAATGGCAAAAAGTAGTGATAAAGAATTTTAAAGGCAGCAAGAGAAAACCGATACATATAAAGTAAACCTCATGAGGCTATCAGCTGATTTTTCAGGAAAAACTTCACAGGCCAGAAGGGAGTGACTTGATGTATTCCAAATGCTGAAAGAAAAAAACACCTGCAACCAAGAAAACTCTACCCAGCAAGGCTATCATTCAAAATAGAAGGAAAGGTTAATTATATCTATAAAAGTCTGTCAAAGAATTCACAAAATGGTGTATAGTGTGACACCATATACTGGGGGGAAGAGGGGTAAAAATTTTGTGCTTTTAGAATGGTTCAAACTTCAGTCACCATCAACTTAATATAGACTATTATATGCATAACTATTATATATAAACATAATGGTAACCACAAGTCAGAAACCAGTAATACGTATACAAAAAATAAAGAGAAAGGAATCCAAGAGTATGACTAAGGAAAGCCAGAAAACTGTGAGGGAGAGGAGCAAGAGATGGAACAGAGAAGAACTACAAAAACAATGGTAAAACAACAAAATGGCAGTAAGTATATACCTATTAATAATCTGTATGTAAATAGACTAAATGCTCCAATCAAAAAACATAGGGTGATGGAATGGATAAAAAAGCAAGACCCATCTATATGTTGCCTATAAGAGACAGGCTTAAAGACACATGCAGATTGAAAGTGAAAGAATGGAAAAGCACTTGTGATACAAATGGAAATGAAAACTGGGGTAGCAATACTTATTTTGGACAAAATAGATTTTTAAACAAAGCCTAACAAGAGACAAAGACACTACATAATCATAAAGGGAACAATCCAACAAGAAGATATAACAAGTATAAATATGTATGTCCCCCAACATGGGTGCACTCAAATACATAAAGTAGCTAATAAAAAAAAATAAAAGATATAATCAATGGTAATACAATAATAGTTGGGGAACTTAACACAACACTTACTTCAATAGATAGCTTCCAAATTCATTCTGTGAGGCCAGCATTACCCTGATATCCGAACCAGATAAAAATATTACCCAAAAAAAGAGAACTACAGGCCAATATCTCTGATGAACATAGATGCAAAAATCCTCAATAAAATTAGCAAATCAAATCAAACAAACATTAAAAAAATAATAATAATTCACAGTGCTCAAGTGGGATGCATCCTAGAATGCAAGGGTGGCTCAGTATACCCAAATCAATCAATGTGAAACATCACATCAAAAGAGAAAGGATAAAAACCATAATCATTTCAATGATAAAGAAAAAGCATTTGACAAAAATACATCTATTCAAAAAAACCCACAACAAACTAGGTTTAAAAGGAACACACTCCAACATAATAAAGGCCATTAAAAAAAAAAAAAAAAAGCATTATGCTTGGTGAAAAACTGAGTTTTCCGCCAAAGATCAGGAACAAGACAAGGATGTCCACTCTCACCACTTCTATTCAACACAGTACAGGAAGTCCTAGCCACAGCAATCAGACAAGAAATAAAAGGCATCCAAATTGGTAAGGAAGAATAAAAATAACTATTTTCAGATGACATGATACTGTCATGTTACATATAACCTTAAAGATTCCACCCAAAAACTACTAGAACTGAGAAATGAATTTAGTAAGGTCACAAGATACAAAATCAATCTATAGAAGTCATTGCATTTATATACACTAATAATGAAATAGCAGAAAGAGAAATTAAGAAAAGAATCTCATTTACGATTGCACCCAAAATAATAAAATAAATACCTAGGAATAACTTAACCTAAGAGGTGAAAGATCTGTACTCTGAAAACTATAAAGCACAGACAAAAGAAATTGAAAGGCAAACTAATGGAAAGATATTTCTTGCTCATGGATTGGAAGAAAAAATATTGTTAAAATGTCCCTACCCAAAGCAATCTAGAGATTTAAAGTTTAATGCCAACAGCATTCTTCACAGCACAAATAACACTAAAACCTGTATGGAACCACAAAAGACCATAAATAGCCAAAACAATCTTGAAAAGGGGAACAAAACAAGGTATCACAATCCCAGATTTCAAGATAAACTACCAAACTGCAGTACTTGGTATAGTACTGGCATGAAAGTAAACACATAGATAAATAGAACAGAGACCCCAGAACTAAACTCACAATCATATGGTCAATTAATCTTTGACAAAAGAGGCAAGAATATGCAATGGGAAAAAGTCTCTTCAACAAATGGTTTTGGGAAAACTGGACAGCTATATGCATAAGAATGAAACTGGACCACTATCTTACACTTTACACAAAAATAAACTCAAAAATGGATTAAAGACCTAAATGTGATATCTGAAACCATAAAAATCCTAGAAGAGAGCATAGGGAATAATTTCCTGACATCAACTGTAGCAGCATTTTTCTAGATATATCTCCTGAGGCAGGGGAAACAAAGCCAAAAATAAATTGTTTGGACCACATCAAAATAAAAAGTTTGTACACATCAAAAGAAACAATGAACAAAACAAAAAGACAACCCCTGAATTGTAGAAGGTATTTGCAAATGATATGAAGAGTTAGTATTCAAAATGTATAAAGAACCTATTCAACTCAACACACACACACAAAATAATCCAATTTAAAAAATGGAAAAAAGACATGAACATACATTTCTTCAAAGACGATGCAGATGGCCAGAATGAAATGATGTTCAACATCACTAATCATCAGGGAAATGCAAATCAAAACCACAATGAAATATCACCTCACATCTGCAAAAACACAAGAAACAAGTGTTTCCCAGGATGTAGAATAAAACAAACCTTCATGCACTGTTGGTGAGAATATAAACTGGTATAGCCACTGTGGAAAATAGTATGGAGATTTCCTCAAAAATGTAAAAGTAGAATTACCACATGATCCAATACTCCCATTACTGAATATTTACCCAAAGATTACCAAAACACTAATTCAAAGATATATACACCACTGTGTTTACGGCAGCATTATTTACAATGGCCAAATTATAGAAGCAACCCAAGGGTCCCTCAGGAGATACATGAAGCAAGAAGTAGCATATATATACACAATAGAATATTTCTTAGCCATAAAAAGAATGAAATCTTGCCATTTGCAACAACATGAGTAGATCTATGGAGTATAATGCTAAGCAAAATAAGGCAGAGAAAGACAAATACCTTACAATTTCACTCATGTGGAATTTAAGAAACAAAGTAAATGAACAAAGGAAAAAATAAACAAAAAAAAGACTCTTAAATATAGAAACAAACCAATGGTTACCAGAGAGGGGGCAGTGTGAGGGGATGGGTAAAATAGGTGAAGGGGATTAACAGTACACTTACCATGTTGAGTACTGAGAAATGTATAGAATTGTTGAATCACCATATTGTACATGTGAAACTACAACACTGTTTGTTAATAGTGGAAATTTTTAAAAGTAAACTTTATTTAAGTATGATTTGCAGGGATGCCTGGGTGGCTCAGTTAAGCATCTTCCTTCAGCTGAGGGCCTGATCCTGGAGTCCCAGGATGGAGTCCCACATCTGGTTCCCTGCATGGAGCCTGCTTCTCCCTCTGCCTGTGTATTTGCCTATCTCTCTGTGTCTCTCATGAATAAATAAAATCTTATTTTAAAAAGTATGATTTGCACACAATAAACTATGCCCATTTAACATGTACAATTGGATGTTTTAATATATTTTTGTATAAATTATTCATATGTAACAATATATAATGAAATTACATGTATATTCATATATAACTAGTGAAATCACTACTATAAAGTAAAGATGGAGTGGCTTTATTAATAATACACAAAATCAATTTCAGATCAATTATACCAAAAATAAAGAAAGTCATTTCATGACAAAGGTCAGCTATGCAAGAGGACATAACAAATGTTTATGCTCCTAATAACAAAGCTTCAAGATACACAAAGCAAAGACTGATAAACTACAAGAGCAAATAGAAAAATCAACAATTATAGTTGGAGATTTTAATATTCTTCTTTTAATCATAGATAAAACAAGCCAGAAAAATCAATAAATATTTAAGAAATTCAACTAGCACTATCAACCAACTTGACATTTATATGAATATACTAGCTAACTACAGAATAATGTTCTTAATATTCTTAATATTAATAAACATTCTTAAGGAGAAACATCATATATATCAAAATAGAGTATATTCTGGGCCATAAAGCAAATCTCAATAAATCAAAAAGTATGAAGTCATAGGTTGTATGTCCTTTAGAGCAAAATAGAATTAAAAATCAGTAACAGAAAGGCTTTTTATTTTTATTTTTTTTTATTTATTTATGATAGTCACACAGAGAGAGAGAGAGGCAGAGACATAGGCAGAGGGAGAAGCAGGCTCCATGCAGGGAGCCTGATGTGGGACTCAATCCCGTCTCCAGGATCATGCCCTGGACTGAAGGCTGCACTAAACCACTGAGCCACTGGGGCTGCCCCAGAAACCCTTTTTAAAAAATTCCTCAATACTATAAAATCATATACACACTTCTAAATAAATCAAAAAAGAATCAAGCAGTAATTAGAAAGTATTCAAAATGAATGGAAATGAGACCTATCAAAATGAGTGATGCTGCTACAGCAGTATTTAAAGGAAAACTTATAGCACTGAATACTTTTATTAGAAAAGAAGAAAGATCTCAAGTCAATGACCTTAGCTACCACTTTTGAAAACTAGAAAAAGAGCACCTCAACCCAAAGTAAGTGGCAAAAAGCAAATAGTAAGTATTAGGTTAGAAATCAATGAAATAGTAATTAAAAAAAATCAATGAAACCAAAATCCGGTTTTTGTAAGAACTGATAAAATTAACCTTCAGTCAAACTGATCAGGAAAAAAAGAAGAAAGAAGAAAGATAAAAATTACCAACATCAAGCAATGATAGAGATGAAATCACTACAAATTCTACAGATATTAAAAAATAATATGGGAATACTATTAACTTTATTCTAATAATTGGAACAGTTTAGAAAATATGAACAAATTCTTAAAGAACAAGTGACCAAAGCTCAGTCAAGAAGAAATAGATAACTTGAAAAGCTTTATATTTATTTCTGAAATGGAATTTATAGTTAAGAACCTTCCCACAAAGCCTCACAGACCAGATGGCATAACAGGCAAATTCTACCAAACATTTGAAGAAATAGTGTCAATACTAACTTTCAGAACATTGAAAAAGAGGGAGCATAACCCTGATATGAAAACCCTGCAGAGACAATACAATAAAGGAAAATTATAGACTAATATCCTTCGTGAACATGAATGCAATAATTCTTACCACAATTTAGCAAATTAAAGGGTAATATAAAGGATATGAAAAGGGCAGTACATCATGACCAAGTGGAGATTATCTGAGCAATGCAAGTTTGGTTTTAGATTTTAAATACACCTCAATGAAATTTACCATATCAACAGATTAAAAAACTAATAAACATAAAATCTTACCAGTAGGTATTTTTAAAGTTTTGGATAAAGTCTAATATCCTTGTGAGAAATTTTAGCAAACTAGAAATGAAAGGAAACATCTTCAATCTGATAAAGGGCATCTGCAGAAAACCATAGGTAACATCATACTTAATACTGAAAGACTTAGTGTTTTCCCCACTCTCCCACCCTTCCCCCTAAGATTAGAAATAGAGTAAGGATGTCTTCTTTCGCCACTTCTACTTAATATTGTACTACCAGGTTCTAATCAGTATAATAAGGCAAGAAAAATAAAAGCCATCCAGATTCTAAAAGAAAAAATAAAACTGTCTTTATCCACAGGTAACACAATCATTTGTGTTGAACATCCTTTGAAATTTATTTAAAATAAAAACAAAGTACTAAAACTTTTAGTTATCAGTTTCAGGAAACAATATCAATATACAAAATTCAACTATTTCTATATACTATCAACTAACAATCAGAAAGTGATGAAAAACAATGGCATTTACAATAGCACTATGTTCATGAATCAGAACAGTTGTGGTAAGATGTTTCCCTAGGTTTATCTATAGATTTAATGCAATCAAGTAATCCTAACATGCTTTCTTCTTTTTCAGTAAAGTATGGTATTACAAAGGACCTAGAATACCAAAAAAGAATAAAAATGTCTAATATCACCAGATTTTAAGGCTTATTATAAAGCTATAGTAGTCAAGACAATGGACATGTGGTATTGGCATCAAGGCAAAGTGATTGGTAGACATATGGACATATATGGCAATTGAATTTAGACAAAAACATGAATGCAATTCAGTGGAGAAAGAATAACTTCTTCCCCCAAAAATGGTGTTAGTACAATTAGATACCCATTTTCACCTTTTTATTAGACCAAATTGTGGTCTTACCAAAGACATAAGGTACTAATCCCTGAAACCTATAAATGTTACCATATTAAAAAAAGTGATTATATTAAAGATTTTACATGGAGATTTTATCCTGGATTATCTAGGTGGACCCTAAATTCAGTTACAGTGTCTTTATAAGAGGCAGAAGTAGATTATAAATACAGAGAAGGGGTAATGTGAAGATGGACACAGAAATCAGAATGATGTCCACAAATTAAGCATTCGGGCAGCCACCAGAAGCTAGATGAAGCAAATAACAGATTTTCCTCCAGGACATGCAGAGAAAGTACAGTCTTCCTGGTGTGTTGATTTTTAATTTCTGACCTCAAAACCATGAGAGAATATGTTTCTGTCATTTTAAGTCACCAATTTTGTGATAATTATAGTAGCCATAAGAAAATGCCTTATACCAAAATTAAAATGGATCATAGATCTAAAATGTAAAACTTTGAAACTTCTTGAAGATAACATAAAAGAAAAATCTATAACCTGGGGCTAGGCAAAGATTTCTTGTTTATGACACCAAAAAGCAAGATCCATTGAAGAGAATATCAATAAATTGAACTTTAAGAAATTATGTTCTTGGTATGACAGTCTTAGAATAAAAGACAAGCCACAAACTGAAGAAACTTTAGCAAATCACTTATCTGATAAAGGGTTAACATCCAGAATATATATAAAGAATTCAACCAAACTCCTCAAAGCTCAGCAATAAAATAATCAAATGAATAAATGTCTTTAAATGGGCCAAAGTAATAAACAGACATCACCTCAAAGGAGATATATGAATGGTAAGTAAGCACATGAAACGGTGCTCAACATTATCAGTCATTCGGAAATCAAAAAAATGAAAGCATAATGAGATATGATTATATAGCTACTGAAATACTTCTAACTTAAGACTGATCATACCTAGTGCTGGCAAGGATGTGAAGCATTTTGCTGATTAAAATGGTGAAATAGTAGAATCACTCTGGAAAATAGGCAATTTTATAGAATGTTAAACCTTATGACCAAAACATTTCACTTAACCATTCTATTCTCTGCAAAGATTTGTACGTAGCCACATTATCTGCAATAGTTAAACCTGAGAAAAAAACAGTTCATCACAGATGATAAATCCACTGGGAAATATCTATGCAATGGACTATTACATGACAATAAAAAAATAAACTATTGATATAATCAACATGGATGAATCACAAAATAATTATACCATGTGAAACAAGCCAAGAATGTACTGAATTATTTAATTCAGATAAAATTCTAGAAAGTGTCAACAAATTTATTTTGATAGGAAACAGATCAATGGTTGCTTAGTGAGAGGGGTTGAAGAAAGATTATAAAATATCATAAGGAAACATTTTGAGGTAATGGTTGTGTTCATTGTCTTAATTGTGATAGTTTTATGAGTCCATAACAAACTTTATTCAACAGTATTTTAAATGTGCCATTTATGTCAATGATTACTCCATAATGCTATTAAAATTTTTATCCAGGGAATAGGTATTGAATTTTATAAAATTTTTCTCCTATTGTGCAATAATTTTTTAGTATATTTCTGCTTTTATTAATAACTTGTATGCAATAGCATTTTGGTACACATTTTCTATATATTTTGCGCATCAGCATCCATTCCCCTTCATTTTGGTAGTTATACCATAAATTCTTTCTGAAACCATATATTTGTGTCTTACTGACTCCATTCTTGACACCATCACTTAAAGCTAGGCCAGTCAGTATTTTGCACTGCTCTGGTTATGCTGATTGGTTCATAAATGGGAACCTAACCCACTTAGAATCCATGATTCACAATGAGCATTGGCTGTGATATCTGGGACAAAGAGAGGTCCCAGAGAATGAAAGGATATAAACAAAACTGAATTTGTCACTCTAGTAAGGTGAGAACCTCTCAAAATGTGGACCCAAAAGAGGGATAGAGCTAAGAGGCTGTAAAACAAAAAACAGACCTTGATTGTATTATCTAGTCTACCTAGCAGTACTTAAAGCTAGTCCTATTCTTGGATGTTTGGGTAATGTGAGTCATTAAGTTATTTTTTTGCTTAAGCCTTTTAGTCAAAAGAAGCCTGATTCCATGATGAAAAATTCTCTAACTATGCTCTTAACATTGAGACTTTATGCTAGACATTTATATCTGAGTTAATGGATGATAGTTAAATTATGTTTTTACCAAGAGCAGCAGTAAATAGGGGTTTATATATAAATTACAAGTGCTTTTTAGAAGGGGAAATTTTTTCCATTTCAAAATGGTTTTGCTACTCTCCTTGAAAATGTATATTTATGAAAATAAATATAGAAAAAAACTTCTTTGGTGCCAGGGAGGGAAGATAAAAGATTTAGGAGATGTTTCAATTCTGAAACTGTATTTTCTGATTTTGCCATTTTTCCTTGTGACCATGCTACAAATACTCTACTATAAATGTGGGGGGAAGCTGTAGCATATTGTATTTTTAAGTCATTTATATTTTTTCTATTCTAAACTTAATGTTTTTAAGGCTTGAGATTCATTTTAATGTTTGCTAAAATATTCAACACAGATATTTACTTATTTCTGGAAAAATGGTACCAGGGAAATGTTGACGAAGATTGAGTATATTCTTGACATTAAAATAAATATTGTTCCATTGTCTGCCATGTGTGCTTACACCATGAAAAATATGGTTTGGCATAAAATGTTAATTCAGTCACTGAAACTATAAAATGAAGAACACTCAAAGAAATACTGTTCTTCTCTGGTTCTTTGCTCAATAGCACATGTGCATTCACTGTTATTCTTTGTCTACAAATACATACCTCACTAGAGGAAAAAGGAGAAGGATGAGGATATCTTAATGGAAGTACAGGGTAATAAAAGTATGAAGTGTATTTTCTAATGTTGGTATAATCGATTCTGCTGGAGCTTTGTTACTGTTGCTTCAGGAACCCAGCTGTAATTAGATAGGAGGAAAAGCAACCAAGAAATCAATAACCCAAAACAAAATGGAAAGCTGCTTTGGAAAATAGCCTGGCAATTCCTCAAAATGTTAAGCATAGAATTACCATAGGACCCACTAATCCCAAGCGTGGGTATATATCAAGAAAAATAAACACTAGTACACGAATTTTCATAGTAGCATTACTCATAATAGCCAAAAGTATAAAGAAATGGATGGGTAGATAAATACATGCTATATCCATATAATGGGATATTATTCGGCAATAAAAAGGAATGAGGTACTAGTATATACTACAACATGTATGAACTTCGAAAATATGCTAGGTTTCTGTGTAACTTTGCTAAATGCCAAGATTAATCAAAATGTAAACACAGATCTTCAAGTTTTATTTAGTAAAATGAACATGATTTAGGGAGTCAGATTTTTCTCAACACCTACTCTGTAAAATGGAGACAATACATTCCCCACAGAATTGTGAGGGTTATAGTTTATAGAGTGCCTAATTTTTTCCATACATGCTAGTTTCCTTAAAAGGCTTTATAGTATCTTAAAGAATATACAACTGATAAACACAAAATTATTGTAATAACATGATCTTGGGTGTTATAGGAGCCCTCCACCACCCCCACCACCCTCATAATTGGCTTCTAAAGCTCACAGAAAGAGAACAAAGTTTGCTAAGCATGCTACTTCTAGGCTTGGAGAACCGTTGTTGAGGGCACCAGGGCTTACTAAGAGGCCAGTGTTCACAGAACCTGTACTGCCAGCATTCATACTCTTACTACCTTCAGGTTGTTTTAGTGGGCTGAGGTGAAAAGAGAAATTTCTCATTTGGAAAAGGGAGAGAGAGGGAGTGCCTAATTATCTTCCCCAAAGAGATGCTGAGAATTTCTTGTAAAGCATGTAGGTGTCAAAGAAGAACTGCATTTGTTTCTGCTTAGCTATCATAGGCTTTTCTACCTGCCCTTTGCTCCTGAAGTAGGGTAAAGAACAGTGTGGACAGATGGTTTGGTAGTGGGATACTAGTGAGGAAAGGGGACACTGAACTGGGTTCCAGAGATGGGTCCTCTTCATAGCTGCGGGTACCAGTGTTAGGAGTAAAGAGAATCAACAAGATTCGAAGCCAGGGATTCTCCAAGGACAGACACAGTATGTGACAATGAAGCACCATATCTGAGGGCAGCTACAAAGTAGGTGCAGCTATATGGGAGTAAGGTAGACTATGTAGCTGGGTCTCATAGGGGTAACTGTTAAAACCAGAAAGCTTAATTCTGAAAGTCTCAGGGATGAGAATGAAGTCGGATAGACATTTGCAGGTCATTAATAGCAGTAGACTATTACTGATATAATGGTTCAGGTCCTGGCTACTGCAACCTGACTGCTTAGATTCATAGACTCAGGATCAGGGGCAAGGTGTAGAAGGAATACACAGTCTTTATTTTGCGATTGTGTTAAAGGTCCAAACTTTTACATTTCTTTGAAAACTTTCAGCAAGTTAAGGACAGGAAATTCTTTCAAAAATAACAAAAAACAAAACCCCTTGGGTCTTGAAATAGAAGATAGACTAAAAACTCTATCTTAAGTTTATCTAAATAAAGGGTTGGAATCTTTGCCTTAGAATACATAGGAGCCATAGGCATTTCAAAATTCCATTTCTTAAAGGTAAGAATAATATTACAGCTAATGTATAAATAGCACCTACTATGTACCAGCCACTGTTCTAGTACTTTACATATTAAACTCTTTTCTCATAACAATTCTTTATTATTCTACTAAAGAGGAAACTAGGATACAGAATTTAAGTAATCTGCCTTAGTTATAAGCAGTAAGTGGCAGAGCTTGGGTTTAAACCAAGGCAGTATGGACCCTGGGAAATTCTTTTTTTTTTTTTTTTTTTTTTTTTTTATTTATGATAGTCACACACACAGAGAGAGAGAGGCAGAGACACAGGCAGAGGGAGAAGCAGGCTCCGTGCACCGGGAGCCTGACGTGGGATTCGATCCCGGGTCTCCAGGATCGCGCCCTGGGCCAAAGGCAGGCGCCAAACCGCTGCGCCACCCAGGGATCCCACCCTGGGAAATTCTTAACCACTTTTTAAATCTGCTTTACATGTGCAGGTAGTGACTTGTCCACATACTTTTTGATGATTGTGGTGGCGATTTCTTGTTATTTTTGTTCCAAGTCTCTAAGATTTTAAGCAGATGGAGTTTTGAACACAGTTATATTTCTCAGTCATTGCTTTTCTTTTACTGCTTGGCTAACTTTTCCTGTGGCTGTCAGTATTTTATATCTTCAGAGACAGAGGCTTTGGGAAAGTAAGTAATTAAAAATATTTAAATCATGGAAAAATTTGGTCTATGATTCTAGTAACTCATGACTTTGCCCCATGCTTGTTTAGGTGGGTCTAGATAATTTCAGTTGTGGTTTCCATAGCACTGCTTTTGAATTTCTTCCAAAGTGCATGCTTTTAATGGTTTCCCTGGTGATCTAGCAAATGGTTAACCCCAGCTGTATGATAATTCCTAATTAGGCCTAAAGGGTTTTTTTTTTTTGTATTTATTTATTTATTTATTTATTTATTTATTTATTTATTTATTTATTTTTGCCTAAAGGGTTTATTACAGTTTGGTATGATGAGAAGAAAAACTGCCATTCAACTGTTTCTGAACAACCCAACTTAAGCAATACTTCTTGCATAGTCGGGTTTTTTTTGTTTGTTTGTTTTTTGACTCTCTTTTTTTCCCCAAGTTTTGGCTCTCCCCCTCCCCCTTTTTAAAACCTTCCTTGAGTGTTTTAGTTCTCAAGGGATCACTTCAACCTGTGCTGAATCTTGAGCTAAATGTACTTGTTTACTTATCCAAGGACCATGTTTTACAAAGATAGCCAGTAGCTAAAGCTCCCTGATTTACTCAGGGTCCATGGATTATTATAACAAAGCAGGAAAGCCTGTTGACCTACTTGCCACGTCCGCCCACTATAGAGTCAGATGCAGTGACAGATTTTTGAAAGGAGTGAACTTCTTTGTAGGGAATTAACTAGTGGTTTCTACTGCATTCCTGGCAGGACTCTGGAATGATGACTCATAAGATTAGGCTCATTGTAGAGAGTTAAAGAAAGAAGTGGTACAAACCATCTCTCCCTTAGCAAATGTTCTCACTTTGGTGTTAACCAGTATTGATTCTAGGTCTGAAAGCAAGTAGTACCAACTTTTCAAACTGATGTGAAATTAGAAATTGCAGTCAGTTCATGGTCATCAAAAACTAAATATGATGGGGTGAGTTGGAAATGTTGCTTTTAATAAATAAGGAAATTCAATATTGCCATAAGCATTTAAGTGGTTTACGGAGAAGCTTTTTGGCAATTATACTCCTTAATTTTCTCCAAGAATTATATTTAAAACCACATTAAAAAACTATTATATATTAATATCATATTCTACTTTTATAGCCACCCAGATGAAAATAATGTGCTAAATGATAGCATTTTCTAGATAGTGCTGCCAAGCTAGTTTTGCCCATTCTGGAGTCCAGAATCTTAATTGCAATTGGAATCCTAGAGAGATTAACTTGGTAGATTTATTGTTTTATTGTATTTTGTTAGTATTCTAATACAACAAATTACTAAACTATCTTAGTAGTTCTGGAAGTCACAAGTCCCAAATTGGTTCTACTGGGCTAAAACCAAGGTATACAGAAGATTTGTTTCCTTGACTTCCAGCTTTTAGAGGCTGCCTGATTCCCTTGGCATATGGTTCTTTTCCATCTTCAAAGCCAGCAATAACGGTTCAATTTTTCATGCTTCATTACTCTGACACTACTATCCTTGTGCCTTCTTCTAGTTTTTGGGACCCTTTTGATTGCCTTGGGTCGACCCAAATAATACAGGATAGTCTCTCTATCTTAAAGTCAGGTTATTAATAACCTCATTTCTATCTGCAGCCATAGCATTTATTTGCCTTGTAACATATTCAGATTCTGGAGATTAGGAAGTAGGACATTTGGGTAAGGGGGTGCATTTTTCTACCTACTACAGCTAGTAGCCTATTATCTAGAACATATGGATTTTTATATCAGTATTGTAGGTTGAAGTCTTAAAATTTTTTATTTTATTATTTACTGTTGTTATCGATACACATGTATATAAAAAAATATATATCCTGAAAGCAATCTCTATCTTAAGCCCTATTTGAAATAAGAAAATGTACAAAAAAATAAGCAAATAAAATATAATACTGGTTAAAATATTTGCTACAATTATGATAAAAATTCATATATGAAATGTTCATACAAATGAGTAATAAAAACCTAAAGCTCACTCTAAACTAGGAAGATAGATTAAGCACATTTCAAAACAATTTCTGGAAGAAAGAAATTAGTGGGTGATGAAGCAGGTAGAGAAAATGATACCTATAACATTATGAGGCAGGACAGTGAGGATATAGGCGCCGGTTTACCAAAATAGAACCCCATGGAAGTCTGGACTCAGATTTGATTAGGTGGGAAAGTGATGAATAAGGCTGAAATCAGAGAGAAAACAAAACATAGCTCTGATTATTTGGAAGTAACTAAGACTTCTGGTGAAGATTCTGGAGCTTCCAAGAAAAGTATTCCTCATTTTAGAATTTGGGCAGATCTGTAGCCTCACAAATGGTTCTGTACAGGACCACCATGAAGTGGATTATATTTATTGACACACCCTGAATTTCCTCACTAGAGTCCTCAATTTTTTTATGCTGGAGAGGGACCTAGTCAGAAAAAAGACCAAGATACCTAATATCACAGAATATCCATAGTGGCAATCTGCCCATTTGTTTACAACAACAATGAAGGGCAGCTCTGGTGGCTCAGCGGTTTAGCACTGCCTTCAGCCCAGGGCCTGATCCTGGAGACCCAGGATCTAGTCCCATGTTGGGCTCCCTGCATGGAGCCTGCTTCTCCCTCTGCCTGTGTCTCTGCCTCTCTCTCTCCTCTCTCTGTGTCTCTCATGAATAAATAAAAAAATTTTAAAAAAAATAAAAAATAAAACAACAATGGATAGCTGATGGTGGGGATTCAACATTTATAGGATTTCCCAGAACTGAAGAAAAAAAAGAATTTTCAGGCTAAAAGGACCCACCTAGTGTCCAAAAAAGTATAGAAAGACACACTTAGACAGTATCATGAATTTTTACAATTCCAAGATTAAATGATGATCCTAAAATCTTCAAAGACAAAAAACAAATCACTTACAAGGAATTAAGAGTCATGCTGACACCAATTTTTTTTCCAGCTGTCCTAGAGAGTAGAAAATAATGGCACAGTAAATTGAAAATTCTGTCAAAGTTATTTTCAATCCAGAAATTTTCCTGCATGTAAATTCTAGGAAAGTTGAATATGTTCTTATTAAGGATATGAAATCCTAAAAACAGTGTGATCAAAGTAATAAGAAGGAACTTATGAGGACTTTAAAAACAGTTAACCCTTGAGTAGATAGTATCCAGTCTCGTTAGGAAGAAAAGGACAGAGGGCTTTGAGAGGGAGAGCTCTATAAAATAAAATCAATGTTAGAGCTTAAAAACAAACAAACAAACAAACAAAAACCTCAGAGTATGCTAAATACAAATAAAGCAAGAGAAAAAATTGCATAGAATTCCTGAGCAAAATAGAAAGATGGAGAAGTCATGGTTTGCAGATGATGCTAAGTGATTCATGGCATGAAGTTAAGTGTGTTAACCTTAATTTTCTCTTCCAGCGGCATTGGGTTAAGCTATTGTACACACAGAAGAAGAAATGCAATACAAACAGATTACTTGGGGTTTTAATGAACATTGCTTATATAATCATAAATACAGAAATGTTTTGTATCTGGTCTCAATTTTTAAAGTCAACCTAAAGACACAACAAAGAATCCTTGCAATGATTGCCCGAAATAATATAAATATTAACCTTGTAGCTGCAGAGGGTGACATATAGAAGGGAAGAGGAAGAGCCAAGAAAAAGCATGAGTGCCAATCTCTTTATCTCACAAAGTGGGATTTGATAAGTAGAATGTGCAATTTAAATTATCAAGGCCACCAACAGAATTATTTTAAAAATAATAAAACCACGAATATCACACTTAGGAAGAGTATAACAGAGGCTGTTAATGCATTACCCCTATCCCTACAGCCTACCCTAGAGGCTACCCCAGCCAATTCTTGCACAGATTGCTCTGATAGCCTCCTGTGTCTCTCTCTCTGCTAGAATGGGCTTGGTCTATAAGATGGACAAGCCCAAAGTGCTACTAATATGGCCCAGAAATAACCCTCAAACAATGAGAATGAAAGTTTGTCATCAGGAAGACAACTTTGAGTTGTGTCTTTTTACAGGGTCCCCAGAAACATTTAACCCAGTTACCCACAGAGACAACTCACTCATTAATCTGCCATTCATTAGCTTTTCTTTCGTCTGTGTTAGGTTTCCTCACTCCCTCACTGTGCTTCCCAGAATTGCCTTCCCAAATAAACTACTTGTACATAAACCCCTGTCTCAGGGTTTGTTTTGCTTGGAACCAAACTAAGCTATAAATGTGAGTCAAATCTTTTTTTTTTTTTTTCTACATCCAGGAGCTAATACATATTATCTAAATTTGATAAAATAAGAAATTTGAACATATTATCAAATGAATTATGGTGAAAACCACCAAAACAAATTTAAAGAGAAATATTAAGAGTTTGTTTCTGATGGAGGGTTAGGTGGGATGGCAGACTTTGCTTTTACTATATAAGTGAGAAAGGACATGAACTATTTATAAAAGAAGAAAAGGCTAAAATTGTATAAAACTTTCTCAGCCTCTCTAGTTACTAAAGAGATACAATGATGAATCATTTTTCTTTTCTTTTTTAAAAACTAATATATGTATAGTTTATTATATAATTATATATATAATTTATTAATATATATATTAATTTATTAATGAGAGATACGGGGGGGGGGGGCAGAGACACAGGCAGAGGGAGAAGCAGGCTCTATGCAGGGAGCCTGACATGGGACTTGATCCTGGGACTCCAGGATCAGGCCCTAGGCTGAAGGTGGTGCTAAACCACTGAGCCACCAGGGCTGCCCGATGAATCATTTTTCACTTAACAATTAGGAAATCTAAAAACTTGGGATCCCTGGGTGGCGCAGCGGTTTGGCGCCTGCCTTTGGCCCAGGGCGCGATCCTGGAGACCCGGGATCGAATCCCACGTCGGGCTCCCGGTGCATGGAGCCTGCTTCTCCCTCTGCCTGTGTCTCTGCCTCTCTCTCTCTGTGACTATCATAAATAAATAAAAATTAAAAAAAAAAAAAAAAGGAAATCTAAAAACTTGATAACCAGCTTTACATAGGTAACAAGAGTGAAGTGAGAAGCATTTTTTCATACACTGTCAAAGAAATTCTAAACATACACAGTCTTCCTGAAAAGCCAATTTAGATATTTGGCTAGAAGTCAATATTTCTCATATCTGCTATAATTTCATTTTTTTGGATGCAATTCCAGAAGAGGAATAAAAAAATGCAAACATTTATCCATAAAGATGTTCGTTGAATCGTTATTTGTAATAGTGAAAACTGAAAACAAATACTTAAGATTAGGGGAATTATAAGTATATTAGCATACATTTATATAATAAAATACTACAGACATTAAATATCATGATTTTGAAGGGCTCTTATTCACATGGGAAAATGCTTATGGTCTCAAGTGAGATGAAGGCAGAATACAAAATTAGATATGATTTACTACTTCAAATATCTAAAACTTTATTAGCAAAAATTAGCAAAAAATGTTTTGTAATATGGTAAAGTTCTAACTGGCATCAGGCTGTGAAAGAATTTTGTTAGGAAATTATTATATAAGACATTTGGAGTGAAGTTGAATAATTGAGATCTAAAGGCAATAGATTATGATGAATAAATCTACATGTATGGGGAAAATGCATTTATTTATTATTATTATTAGTAGTAGTAGTGGTAGTAGTAGTATTGCTACTGGTAAGAGGAAAAGAGAGAATAAAAGGTGTAGAAGATGGGAGAGAATGAAATGATGGTAAAAGGCCATGAGGTATGCAATATGGCTGTGCCTCCAGACATAGCCTCCATGAAACTTTTAGTGCAGTTCTCTAAACTCACAAATGTGATTTTTATGGCGGCTGATCAGAGAAGAGGCTACCACGTTGTGTGCTTTGTTCATGGTGTGGTACAGGTAATATGCAGGGATGCTGGATCACCTTCACAGGAGTGATGGGGATGATATAAACTTCCTAGGAATTAGCTCATGTCTTTGGAGGTATTTGATTTCCACAAATAATGGGTTTAGAAATGGGGGTTCAGGAAGTTTCACTTATATCTGAATCACCAGCATTATACCTACATTAAAAACTATTTTAGCAAGGACTTTGATTGTAAGTGACAGAAGCACTTGGAAGGGTTTGAGCTGCATGAACCAGAGGCCATCTGGGACCTAGGGGTTGGAACTAGAACTTTAATGCCGGTGACACATATCCTCTTGGTTCTCTCTCCTTTACCAAATTTATTCCCTCCTGATCTCACTGGATTTCTCCATCTGCTATAATGAGACTGGCAACACGTTACAGTATTATAGCCTAACAGCTTTACTGATATGGGAAACAAAGGCAGAAGAGAAATTATTAAATTTCTTTACTACCTACATTGACAAGTTCTTGAAACGGGCAGAGTGACATTCTTCTAGGGACTCAACTGCCTCAATGTTAATACTTTGCTAAGGGCAAAAGGCAATCTTAGCCTTACCCCCAGAATCCTGTAAGTCTACTTTAACATATAAAAATTCCTTTATAAGTTTCCTTTATCTTTAACCACCCCAAGGTCCATGTTGGCAATCATTCCCCAAGCATATGGCCCACCGATATACATCTGAAATGTCCCATGACTAACGTTTAATTAGATGGTAATAAATGGCCCTTTCCCCAACAATAGCTAGCTCCCTTAAGGTCCTGGAAACTTGCTTCCAAAATTCCATAGAGACTTATGCTATCCCTAACCCCTCCCTAACTTGAAAGTATATAATGGGCCACTCCTCATGATACAGCTCTTCTTGCCCACAGGTCCTATTCCAGTGCTTTAATAAAACCACCTTTTTTGCACCAAAGACATCACAAGAATTCTTTCTTGGCCATTGGCTTCAAACCCTAATGTCTTTCCCACATCATTTATGATTAGTTTAAGTTGGAAAAAAAATCAGCAATGGCCTCAAATGGGTTTGACTTGGTTTGTGTGTTCGTTTCGTTTTCATCACTGGGGACAAGTGAGCAAGTTTCTCCAATGGAGCAATTGCAGAGTGGGGATTAGGCCTGATACTGATATGGGAGAGCTTGGTCCTTGTCTCACAGAGTCAAAGAATGAATCTCATGGACACAGGAGAGTGATTAAAGTGGTAGAAATTTATTAAGCAAGGATACAGAGAAAGCTCTCAGAAGTGAGAGGGGTCCTAACAGGGTTGCCACTAAGGACTTCGGCCTTTTCCTGGGAACCTAACCATGGAACCCAAGGCCTTGATATTTCTTTGTGCTGTCTCAAGTGATTGACATAGGACTGTTTTGGGGTCTGATGAATGAATCTCTGGGATTGTTTGGTAACTGTCAAAGGGAGATACTCCCTAACACTTTGGAGCTAGGGAGCCTAATTTATTTTCTTCTCTGTTTTTATTGTCTTATCTGTTTTCTTGGTATGGGTAGGAGCCTGACTCTGGACCATTTGGTGTCCTTGGGACTTATGGGAGCCTGACTCTGGGCCTTTCCCTTATCTTTCCCTGCCTAGACCCATCTGCCCCTAGATCATTCCTATATCAATACTAGATTACAGGAGGACAAACAGAGCTCATGGAAGGATTCTGAGCCTAGCTTGTCTCCACAACACAGATAAGCAAGCAATAATACACCCAAGTACAGAATACAAAAAATTGTAAATCAAGAATTCTAAACACTGCCACGTGGCTCTGAGTAAGGGATGGACAGGAGTAAGTAGAGGGAGATATGTAGGGGGCCATGGGATCAGGATCACAAAATTCAAAATATATGGAAGTATAAGGAAACCAGAGATAAAGAAATCCTGTCCTAGGTGTCAGAGGTAGGATATTGTTACAACAGTTACTTGTGACCAACAAAGAATTACCAGACCCTAAAAAGGAAGTATTATCACTAGCCCTTAATCAATGGTGATATCAGGGTCAGGTTTGATCCAGTTGGTAGTGAAATGGAGAGGACAGGCAAAGGTGGGTTGAAGCAAGCCTTTAATGGACATGCTCTCTGGTGAGGTTCCGCGGCCCCACAAGGGAGTGAAGCCAGAGAAGTCATGGGCTGGGAAAGTTGCACCCAAAGGGAGTATATGTGAGGTTTTTAAGGGGAGGGGTAAGAGGTTGTGTCTGTATGGGGTGATAGGTATTAGGGCATGGCATATTACTGGTGGAATCAATATGGGGCGATAACTGCTTATGCCCTTATATGGGGGTTGGGTAAGGTGCCATTCAGGTTTCCTATGCAGGCCCTGTTTTTCCCATGATGGCATGTCCTTGGGTGGTCTGCTAGTGGCGGGAAAGTCCCGAGGCAAGGGTAAAAAGATGGAGGGTCTGCCGCAATTTTGTTGGTGCCTCCCACCCCCCTTGATCCCACCAGCCCAACATTCCATTCCTCTTGTTGTTATAGGGTGTCAGTTCAGATCTGGCTACTTCCTGATGAGTAGGGGGCATCATGGGGTCCCTCGGAAGTGGACAAGTGGGAGTAGGGGTGAAGGAGGAGTTGGTTGACAGATACTCAAGACATTTCACGAATTTGTTCTTGGATGAATCGGAGAATGCAAGGGGCCACCATTAATAATATGCTGATGATTAGGAGTGGACTTAGAAGGGGAGGAGCCATGTAGTTAGTGGGGTCTGCCACCATTGGGGTGTAGTTGGGCCGCCAGGAAGGTATCGGGTTTCACGAACTTCGGCGAGGGTGTGGAGATTGGTCTCAACTACACCTGTTTTGTTGATGTAGTAACACCATTCCTTGTTGAGAAATATGCAGGTTCCACCTTTGTCCACAGTGAGAAGGTCTAAGGCACGTTGGTTTTGGAGCACAACTTGAGCCACTGATGTTATTTGGCCTTGTAGAGAAGCCAGAGACTCTGCTGAGGCTGTGATGGCCCCTTGAAGCCTTTCAGATAAGTCTCTGGTACAATCTACAGAATGAATTAGAGCCCCTGTACCCAGTCCTGTAGCCACCAGGGTGGAGGCCAGGGAGATCCCGATAAGGAATGAGACTGGATAAGGAGAAAGACTGCCCATTTTTGTTTTTGTGGAAGGTTAGCCAGGAAGGAAACTTTAGCTTGGTTGTAGATGGTCTTGGAACTAAAGAGACGAGTAGGGAAAGAAGAGAGGGGGAGGTGTTAAGGGATTTAGAAAGGGTGCCATTGCACCAGAAGCAGCCTCTGATTGATGGGGGGCATGATGAGATGATGAGAGATAACATTTGATAGGGTGACATTGCAGAGGGAAGAGTTAGGAGTGGAATAACAGAAGGGAGTTGGTGGTTAAGGGGGTCAGTGAATAAGGGAATGTTATGGAGGGAGGGAGAAGGTCCTGGAGGTGTGGGTGTGGAGTTGGTGCAGTTAAATGGATTAGGGAGGGGAACCGCCACTAGGGGGGCTTTGCCCAAGGCAGCACAGATAAAGCAGTGGGACAAATTGCCCATGATGGGAAGGTTGGTAAGGGTAGCACCTTGTTGTATAAGTTTTACCCAGGAGAAGGGACCTTGCTTCTGAGTTGGATTAGCTTGTAGGTGGGTCTGGAGATGTTATTCCTATGCATATATGGTGTGAGTGTGGTTACTTAGGGCAGATAGGATTTGTGGAAGTGAGACCCACACATATGCTCTATAGATTCAGAGAGAGGCAGCAGGGTAGGAATCAAAAGGCCAGCGGTATAATTTTGCAGTCACCCCGGTTGCCCAGCGGGAATCCCAAGGATCTGGAATAGTTAGGAAGTATGACTTTCTGTCGGTAGTTAAGATGGTGTTGGCCACGTATGGTAACAAGTTGGGTAGTATGCACGTTACAATAAAGGTAAGGACAACCGCCATTGGTTTCAACCCAGTAGGTACAGCAGTTGTAGTGGACTTGGTCATAGACAAAGCAGATTGAGGGGTCAGAGGATCTTTGCGGGGCAGAGTTGAATGCAGGAAAGGAGAAGTTAATAGAAGCCTGACATCCCAGTGGTTGACAATCAGTAGTAGAGAGAAGGTAGGCCCAGGATCCCTGGTCCCAGGCTTCTGTCATGTAAAACCACCACCTAAACCCAGGGTCAGTGTGGAGTGACTGAGAGGATTAGGAGGATGATGGCATGATGGCCATACCCGAGTAGGTCCCAAAGGCTGTGCTGTCCACACATCTTGTGAAGGAGCTCACTTTAATTTAGAGATGTATACCTATGGGTGGTGTCCTAGGAGTTTAGCGGCCATGGGGGTCATAAGGACCACTGTGTAGGGGCCAGTCCATTTAGGCTGTAAAGTTTTCAGTTGTAGTTCTTTTAGCAAGACACTATCCCCTGGGGCCAGGGCTTGGGGAGTATCTCTGGAAGCAGGGATGACTGAATCCACATGGGCCCACAGGAGGGCTCATAGAAGAGTTAGGTAAGGTAGGTGAGACAGGAGAAGCAGAGGCAATGATGGAAGATTTTGAGTGAGTAGGAAGGGCTGCCCATAGAGAAGCTCAAAGGGACTTAGACCTGACAGCCCCCTAGGGGTAGCTCTGAGCCTCGTTAAAGCCAGCGGGGAAAAGGGTTGGCCACGACAAGCAGGTTCCAAGGTAAGTTTGGTGAGGTGTTCCTGGATAAGGCTGTTGGCTCACTCTACCTTACCCGAAGACTGGGGGATGATATGGGATATGGAGTTTCCAGGTAATGTTTAGGCTCTCAGAGACTTGCTGGGTGATGTTGGAGATGAAAGCTGGGCTGTTTTAAGATTGTAGAGTCTGTGGGAGGCCAAATCTTGGAATGATGTGTTCAATGAGTATGGTGGCCACCACATCCACCATCTCCCAAGCTGTGGGGAAAACCTCTATCCACCCTGCAAAGGTATCTACCAAGGACAGTAGGTAGCAAAAGGATTTGTGGCGTGGCCTGTGGGTGAAATCAAGCTGCCAATCCTCACCAGATTGGTGGCCATGGAACTGATGATTGGGTCCCGGCCTGCGAATTCCACCTTGAGCATTTACAGGAGTAGGTCTTGCAAGATTGATGCACCCCTCTGATAATCTTTCAGAGATGTGGATAGTGGAAAAAGGGTTCTAGGAACTGGTGTAAGGCCTTGGGACCAATGTGTAGGGATTGATGTATGTCTGAAATGATCATGGGAGCTAAATGGTTTGGAAGAGCGAGTTTCTTTTGAATGAAGATCCAGCCCTTATCCTTGGTTATTCCTCCCATTTTTTTAACGTCTGAATCTCCTTGGCAGTGTACGAGGGGAAATGTGGCATGTTAAGGAAGAGGAGGGGGACTGGGGAGGAGCCTAAGGCTGTGGCTCAGAGAGTGGAGTCAGCTTTATTGTTGCCTTGGGACACCGGGTCCTTGGAGGATTAGTGTCCACGACAGTGAACAATGGCTACTTCAGTGGGAAGGCTGAGGGCCTTGAGTAGTTTTGAAATGAGGGGCCCATTGATTATGGGGGTTCCCTTGGTGGTAAGAAACCCTCACTCTTGCCAGAGGGCAGAATGTGCATGTGTGATGAGGAAGGCATATTTGGAGTCAGTGTATATGGTAACTCATTGCCCTTTGGACACATGAAGAGCCCTGTGAAAGATAGAAGTTCTGCCTTCTGAGAGGTTTTCCCGAGGGGGGCGGGGGACTGCCTCTAGGATTGCATCTAGGGTAATGACAGCATATGCCACATGTTTCTGGCAATCTGGGGTGATGAGAGAACTACCATCCACAAAGAGTATTTGGTCAGGGTTAGGGAGGGGTTGCTCAGAAAGTCCCGGATGTGGAGGAGTCAGCTCTTCCAGGAGTTGAGGGCAGGAATGGGAGGGTTCTGGGTTAGTAGACGGGGTAGGTAGGAGGGTAGCAGGATTTAGACAAGGAGAAGTTGACAGATGTCAGGATTTTTGATGAAGAGGAGGTGATTAAGTTGGATTCCAGAAGGGGCCAGATGAGAAATAGATTTGTGGCTCAGTAGATCTCCCAGGAAGTGAGAGGAGAAAATGGTGAGGGGCCATCCCAGAGTGAGTTTAAGGGCCTCCCTTGTAAGGGAGGCGGCAGCAGCCAGGGCTCTGAGACATGGTTGCCAACCCTGAGCAATGACATCTAGCTGTTTTGAGAGGTATGCCAATGTGTGTTACATTGGTCCCATTGGCTGTACCAGGATGCCAGTGGCCAAGCCGGAACGCTCATCAGTAAATAAGTAGAAAGGTATTGAGAGGTCTGGAAGAGCTAAAATGGGTCCTGAAGTAAGGCAGTCTCGTAGTTTGGAAAAAAGATGTTTTACAGTGGAGGGATCTGTCAATGGTCCCTGTGGGGTTTGTTTGGCTGCCCTATAGAGGGGTCATGCCAGGAGAGTGAAGTTAGGACTCCAGTGTTGGAAGAAACGCACAAGACCCAAGAAAGAGAGAATGCTGTCGGTGTTCTGGGGGGGCTGGAGATCCTGGAGTAGATGGATGCAGTCTCCAGTGAGTGTTTTAGAGATAGGGGTTAAGGATATACCCAGATAGGTAACCATGGGGGTACAAAGTTGCGCTTTGGAGGGAGTAACCCAGTACCCTTTAGAGCCAAGGAAATTAAGGAAGAGAGCAGTATCTTCCTATGAGGAAGGGAGGGAGGGGCTATAAAGGAGGAGGTCATTGACATATTGGAGGTGTGTGCTATGTTCAAAAGAGCATTGTTGGAGATCTCTAGAAAGGGCCTGGCCAAAGAGATGGGGGCTATCCCTGTATCCCTGAGGCAGTACCGTCCAGGCCGGTTGTCCTGAGGTATGTGTGTTGGAGTCTTTCCATGTGAAGGCAAAGAGAAAGTATGAATCTGAGTGTAGAGGAACAGTAAAGAAGGCATCTTTGAGGTCTAAGACTGAGAAGTGAGTAGTGGTGGAGGGAATATTAGAAAGTAGGGTGTATGGGTTGGGCACCACTGGGTGGATAGGGATAGCAGTCTTGTTAATGAGTCTTAAATCTTGTACTAGGCAATAGGCTCCAGAGGGTTTCCTGACAGGGAGAATGGGGTTGTTGCACGGGAACCTGATGGGGATAAGAAGGCCCTGCTGGCAAAGTCAGTCTATAATAGGTTTAAGTCCCCGTCAGTGAGTTTCTGAAATTGGAAATTGGGGACGAGAAGGAAAGGAGGTTTGATCTTTTAAGTGGATTTTTACTTGGTGGGGTGAGGTGCCACCATTGGTTTAGAGGTGTCTCAGACTTGGGGCTTAATGGGTAAAGGGAGATGGGGTGGTGAGGAGGGATCAGGAGAAATTAAGGGTAAGATGAGGTGAGCTGAGACAGTGGGTGAGGGAGAGAGACGAATGGTGGCTTTGAGTTTGTGTAGGATATCCTGGTGGAGGAGAGAAGCTGGCCAGGAAGGAATTATAAGGAAGGAATGTGAGAAGGGGAACCCATCCAGGCTGCAAGAGAGGAATGGGGTAGTTCGTGGAATAGAGGAGGTGCCATCAATTCCCACCACTGTTACTGGAGAGGGGAAGCTGGCCCCCGAGTAGGAAGGCAGAACAGAGTAGGTCACCCCCGTGTCCAACGAGAAAGAGATGGACTTACCCGATACCTGGAGCAGGACCCTGGGATCCGTGTGGGTGAGGGGGGTGTCTGAGTCTGGGCCCCATCAGCCATCATCCAAGCCCATGGACCGGAAGGCAGGACTTACCGGATCAGGGTTTCCCCCATATGGAGGCGCCGAGGATCCTCCCAGACCGGGGCAGTTGGATTTCCAGGGGCCCATCATTCGATATTGAAGGCTTGGCCGAGTTTGCTCCTTGGGATTGGGACACTGATGGGCCCAGTGTCCCTCGGTTCCGCATTTGAAGCAAGCCCCCGGTGGGGGACAGTTAATTCCCAGGTGAGGACAGGTGGGATGGCCTTAATATTCTTGGCCTCCACAATTGGAATTCCTTGATATAGTTTCCCGGGTTAGCAGAGTAAGACCCCAGCCGTTTTTCAATTTGGGAACGATCTTGGAGTGAAAATGGGACATGAACACATAACGCCCTCTGCACCCACCACCTCTGGTAAGGGACAGAGCAGGTCAGGGGAGGAAGAGACCCTGTGGGATCTTGTGCGGGTAGAGATCGGAGGGGAGGCAAGAGGTGAAGGTTGAGGGTCGGGGATAGGTAAGGGTGTTTGGGACACAGAGGGAGAGGGAGGCGGCAGGAGGTTTCGAGTAGGGAGGAGGAGGGGTAGGGGTTCCCCTGACTGGGGGACAAGTGAGACCCTCAGGAGATTCCGAGGGGGGAAAGAGGATGGGAATCAGGGGCTTTTGTTTTTGGGGCAGAAGGAGGTGGCACCGATGCCAGAAGGCCTTGAGCAGCGGAACACTGGGAACAGAGGGGGGGCGAGAACAGAGGCTCCAAAAAGTCTGAATGTGAAAGGGGGCTCAGACCATCCGCCCTGGCCTTGACAGACGCTGTTCAGGTCCGCAGGGGGCCACTGGGCCTGGCTGTCTGGGGTCCTGAGGCCAGGCCACTGTACAATAACGGAGAAGAGGCATTTTCTGAGATCCTGTGAGAACCCCAGAGTTTCAAAATTGGCCAGTAGACAGCCCAAGGGAATTCTGGGGTCAAATGTGGATCGGGCAGTTCCCATGATTCCCGCCGGGTAACCCAGAGACTGAAAACAGGCATCCCCGTTTGCAGCTCAGGGTCACGGACAGAAACAGAGGTCACGGTGAGGCTGAGGACGCCTCCTGATCCGCAGGCACGGGCGGGCGGAGAGCCACCCGGAGGCCTGCTCGGAGGAGGTGCCCGCGCGGCCGGGCCTCGGGCAGGACCGCCCCGACCGAGGCAGGGAGTCGGGGGACTTACCCGCGTTTCCAGGCGCTGGGTTCAGTCGGGGTCCCGGTGGTGACAGGAGAGGCTTCCCACAGAGTGGGGCCTCGATCTCCTCCCGGGTGTCGGTGCCAACTGCCAGGTTTGACCTGGTTGGCAGTGAAACGAGAGAGCGAGGCCAGGCAGGGGTGGGTCAGGCAGGCTTTCAGGGCGCGCGCCCCGGGGGTGGGCCCGGGCAAGTCGCGCCCAAAGGGAGCGCATGTGGGGCGGGGCGGGGCGGGGCGGGGCGGGGGGTTGTGTCTGTGGGGGTGATAGGTGTTAGGGCATATTACTGGTGGAATCGGCATGGGGCGATAACTGCTTATGCCCTTATATGGGGGTTGGGTAAGGTGCGGTTCAGGTTTCCTGCGTAGGTCCTGCCTCCCCATGAGGAGGCGTCCTGGGGTGGTCGGCTGGTGGCGGGAAAGTCCCGAGGTGAGGGTCGCAAGGTGGAGGGCTCGTCCCCATTTCGTTGGTGCCTCCCGATCCCCTCGATCCCGCCCGCCCAACAATCAGCAGAGATGTTCAAAGGATTTAGGCTCTCTGGTTCACTTTTAATAAAAGACCAACCCTCCAAGGCTGCAGTGGCGACCCTGTCAGGACCTCTTTCGCTCCGAGAGCTTCTTCGGAATCCTCACTTAATGAAACTCTATCACTTTATTCAGCCTCCCCTGACTGAGAGATTCATCCCGAGATGAACCTCCGTGAGACCAGAACCTTGCTCTCCCACTTCAGCTCCAGGGGAAAGAGCTATACTGTGGATTAGCTGAGACCTATGAACCCATCAGGCTGTAGAGCTCCGAATGCGTGGACACTTGTACAAGCATCCAAGAAGAGGAGTTTTCCCCATTACTTAACCTTTAAATCCACACAATATCACTTTCTAATATGGACTGACAACCCGAGGATCATGTAACACGCATTTAGTAAGTACATAGGAAATCCACTAAATAAAAACCAAGTAACAAACCCAATAAACTTCCCTAGCAATTCTATTATTCTTGAAGGAGCCTTTATCTCTCTAAGATGGCTCATCTTCCTTCCTCTCCCCTTACCTCTTGTCAGACTCCATAAAAACCACTTCATTGCCCTTCTACTTGTCTTCAGGTTTGGCTCTTTGCGGGCAGTAGCTTATCAGATAAACTCATCTGTGCTAATGTGTTACATTGCCCAGGTAACGGAGCTTATTGTTGACTACAAAGGATAAATCTCCCTCGTATCTAAACTGTCCCCCTGGGCCAAATTACTTTCCTCTAAAATGCCAGTGTATTTTTCATTAAAATGCTTCCAAATCCTTCAGGTTATTAGGTTTATGGCAGCCCCATTAAGCAGAACAATAATGATTTATGTAAGCAGTTAAGCCAGGATCTTTGTTTTGTTCAATAAAAAGGTTCAAGTTCTGCAGCTGGGTTTTTAGGTCCTATAGTCTTGCATTACCAGAGTGTCTCTCTATAATTTAGAAGATTCCCCCTATTTTGTTTCCCAGAAGCCTATCAGTCCTCCTTGGGACTGTTCTTCAGGATTTGCAGCATGGAGAGCCCAGCTGTGATGTTCAAGCCTTTGCTGAGGAAGGGGCAGGTGCTTTGGATCAGAAGAGACCTTGTAAAACTTCTAGATCTACCCCATATGGCCATTGTGATTGGGTCACTTAATGAACCAAAGTTTTCCCAGCCATAAGTGGCTAACAGTACCTTACTGAGTGTTGCACAGATTAAATACTAAATGAACCACTCTGCCAGGCTGTAGTGTCTCCAGCCTCAGATCCATTTCTTGCCTTTCCCTTGCTTTGATCTGCATTGCAAGTGAGCGGCCCTCTGCAGACTGCATTTCTCAGGTTCCCAGCACCCCGTGGGCCAATGGGGAACACCGTGGATTAGAAGTGTAGAAGCCAAGGTATTTCCCCCCTAGGTCTCCTCTGCCTTGGGTGATGTATCTGGCACAATCTGTCTTCTTCATGACCCCAGTTCCTGCTGATCAGGTACACCCTGACTCTAGCCCCTAGGGTGGGGGTAATCCCACCTCCTCTCTCTCCCCCTGGCCTAGGAGGATTCATCTTAGGTTCCTGCGATAGGAATCTCTGCCTTGCCTTAGTGCGCCCTGTTTCTCAGCTCTTCCGTCACTCATGTAACCAATTCTCTGCATTAAATTACGTGTTTTACAAGTTCAAGTGGTTGTTTCCTGCTTAGTCCTGAACTGATATGTCACCCTAGCATAGTAACGGTACATAGTAGGTATTTGTTGGGTTTTGCTGAGGTTGCTTAAACTCCTACTGTAGGATGAGATTGTTAAAGAAACCCAGAGCTGGACAGTAAAAACAGGTTCCATTCAGGGACTACTGCAGGAGGGAAAAGAGAGTTTAGCATAAAAGTGGGGTTAATTCCAAATACAGCCTGGACAAATGAGGATTTGGAGCCAAGGAAAAGGGTGCGGATCAGTGGATGGAAAGTTGGGGGGGGGGGCGGGGAGGAAGCCCTAATAGGATTTTTGCTGAAGGCAGGCCAGGGTAATCAGACATCAAGGGTCTCTCTAAATTGCCTTAAGATTCTTGCTACCACTGGGTGATGCAGGTCTGGCAAGGATAGACATCAAGGTCAAGAGGCTTACAGGAGCCTAAAGTTAGTCAAAAAGAGTCTTGATCAAATCTAAGTATTTTTTGCTAATCAATAAAAAGAAGTAATACGTATGATATTATAAAGGATATGGTAGTAGGTTAGTAAAACAAATTCAAATTTCTGCTTGTTATACATTTATTCAAAATGTCTGGAAATCAAGGAGTAATAACCAGATGAGCAAAAATAGCATAGACACTATTTCTTTTAATACATATTACTGGCATTAAATATCATCTCCCTGAATGCAACATTAAGTGTATTTTATACAGCCATAAAATGACCAATATTCTGTGGGTTTCATTCACTACTAGTACACAGATGTAGAGGCTAAAGAACTATTTCCATATTACTGTAGCAGAGATGATATATAATCAAATAACACCCAATTTCCCCTTCAGCTAACTTTGTCTCCACCTTTCTGGGAGCAGCATCATAGCAGTGGAACAGAAACCTGTCAGAATGCTTCATTATCATCCCCATAAACCCACTTCACTTGTTCTCAATTAATGGGATCAATGACCACCCAAGCTCCTCAGACCTCTACCTCAGAGTCACTGTGGACCTTTCTCATTATCTTACTCACCTATTCAAGCCATTTTTGAAGCATCTCTACAAAAGCCATTTAATCTCCAGTCATAATCTCAGACCAGCCATGATTGTAACCTCAACCGACTCACACCTGTACAGATGGACCATAGAGTTCCCAACAGTTACCTCTACCTCATTATGATGTTAAAATCTCCACCCAAGGAGAAGCACAAACCTCATTAATGTAACATACGTATAGGCATATTTCTTAAGTACACATGTATGATCCTATCCTACCTCCCTTTCAAAAGACCATTTGTTACTCGTCTCAAAATAATCATCAAGATAAAAATTTAAGACAGTGACTAAATAATGTCCTTTTTCTTGTCTCACTGGGCACATTCAGGGAAAGGATAGAATTTGAACTTTTCCTTCAGGTACTCAGCCTTATAAAATTAGGAGTCTTAAAAAATTTTGTTTTTTTTTTTCAAATTCTTCACTACTCAACATATGAAATCTCAAATCACTCTTGAAACATTTTATAGAATTTTAAACATTTAACATTACTGTTTCTTGTAAGAAACATTACTGAACTTGTAAGAAACATTACTGAAACTTGTAACATTACAGGTTTCTATCTTGTATCTTTTAGTCTTCATCCATTTTTCTAAATAAATCTGACCTATTTCACCAAGTGGCAACAAAAATGTTTGAATAAAGACTACATATTTTTTTAACCTCCTTCCACTTTTGTGGATGATTTGGCAACTATAAAATATTCGGATTACTTTCATCTTTAGTGAATATAAACATGCATATTTCAGGAGGAAATTTCAATTTGAAATTGAAAAACCATACTAAAATAGGACATGTACTCAAAATAATTAAAACTAGTAAAGAAAAAGCATACAGTGCACCTTTTGACATTGATCTGTGGGTTGCCAAATGAGGTACTGAATTAAAAAACAATTTTGCGAGTGCTTAGTTCATCTATAGTTGGCTTTTTCCCCCCTAAGATTCTGTTTATTTGAGGGAGAGAGAGTGCACACATATGAACAGAAGGAGGGGCAGAGGGCGAAGCCGACTTCCCGCTGAGCAAGGAGCCTGAACATGGGCCTCAATCCTAGGACCCTGGAATCATGTCCTGAGTTGAAGGCAGAGGCTTAAATGACTGACCCATCCAGGTGTCCCTATAGTTGGCTCTTGATAGGCCTTTTTATTTCTCAGATAGCAGAGACTCCATATTGCTTATCTTTTATACTCAAAGCCTAGTACAGTGCCTGTCTATTCATAGATGTTTAATAAATGTCTGTTGAATGAAGAAAAACATCCTAGGCTCCTGCCACCTATATTGTTTGTCTGTGTCAAAGTTAGCCATTATCACTCTATTAGTCGTAGGTCAGTTCAGAAAATAGAAACTATATTAAGCATCTCAAACAGAAGAGATTTAATATAGAGAAATAGTTACATGAGTGATGGAAGGTGAAAGCACAGCAAGGGGTTGCTGAGGTAAGCTGGAGGTGATAGCTCCAGGAAGAAACCACTCCAACATTGCCCCTAGAGCTAAGGAAATAGTGGGCACAATTAGGCTTACCTTGTAGCTCAGAGCAGAGTCCCTGAGGAGTTGATGACCAGAAAAGGGGTTGAAGAGAGAAACTGCCCCATGTGGCAGCCACTAATGTCTCTGACTCAGGTAGTGCTAAAGGAAGCTGGAAATGAGAACAACTGTTACCACTAGAGCAATGCTAACAGGCATTCCCCATTTGCTCTCCTTTCAGTCTCTGTAGAACACAATGTTTCTCAACTAGGGGTGATTTTGTTTCCTAGGAGATATTTGCAACATCTGGAGACATTTTTTGTTTGTCACACTGGAGTAGAAAATGTTACTGGCATCTAGTGGTAGAGGCCAGGGATCCTGCTAAGTAAGCATTCTACAATTCCCCTGTTCTGGCCAGACTGTAGAAATCCCCGACAAAAAAAAAAAAAAAAAAAAAAATTACAAATCCCAGGAGAGTAACATCACCAAGATAGTGACATAGATCATTCCTGACTTTGCTCTATCTCATTTTAAAAAAATGGACAAGACACTACAGAAAATCCTAGAGCACAGGTGAGGCTGAAGCACCTTCCCCAGTCTCCCAGTACCACAGAGGCAAGGATAAACTAAATTATAAAGATAAGAGCCTGTGTTCCTCCAGGAGGAAAAGAGAGTCCAGTGTGGACATCTAGCTTCCCCAGAATTGTGGTTCACTTCTTGGGACCCCCAACTTTGGTCTCATCAGACAGAGGTTGTGGGGGAATCTGTAGCGCTTGACCACTGGGAATCTCATTGTGATAGAGACAGGGAGAGGGATTTGCAATAATCAGAAAATGGATCATGGCAGACTGAGTTCCTACCTGCAGTGTTCAAGTAGTTGTCTCAATCAGCAGTTTTGTTTACTTGCAGAAACAAGATGTCAGTGTACAGTGTAGTCCAACCAGGGAATTTGGTGGTGCAGGTCTGCCTGGGTTGGGTCCTCAGATGAAGAGTCTTGATAGCCCTGGAGCCTGTTCTGTTGCTGTCCAGGCAGGGATGCTGAGTCATAGTCCTAGGACCACAGGGGAGGGTAGCTGCATAGCCAACTGTATCATCTTAGTCTGACTCACTGCTGAATATATCTCTGGGGCCTATCTGACCAGAAGACATGGTAGGAACACCTAGAAGCTGCATGGCCCAACAACACTTGGGTAGAGAGTTTGACAAATAGAGCTGATGGTCCACAGAGCAGAGTCCGTCACGCTTAAGGAAGTTAAGGAGCAGGTTGGTTTGCGTTAAGACCACAAACAACCTTTTGGAACTTTGAATTAGCATCCCTGCTCTGCCCAGGCAGAAAGGCTAATTTATAGCCCTACCCACTATTGAGTGCAGCTGCTGGCCCCTCCAAACCAGAAACCTGATTGAGAGCACCTGGGAGCCAGTTTGAAGGAGACCCTCATGTTTCACTCAGGCAGGAGAGCTAACTCATAGTCCCATCCACTGCAGAATGCAGCTTCTGGGCCCCTTTGACCAGAAAACCTGATTGAGAACCCCTGAGAAGCTGCTGGGGCTGACCCTACCATTCTGTTCCTGCAGGAGAGCTCATTAATAGCCATGCCCACTTCCCCACCCCCCATATAGCTCCTGACCAGAAGGTCTGGCCTGGACACCTGGAAGGGGAAATAAAAAAAAAAATATTTTGAACCAACCAAAAACAAAAACACAGCATACCAAAACTTATGGAATGCAGCAAAAGTAGTTCTAAGAGGGAAGTTCATAGTCTTAGGTGACATTAAGAATCAAAAAGGTCTTGAATAAGTGACCTAATACTATGACTAAAGGAACTAACAAAAGAATAAACTGAGGTCAAAATTAGCAGAAGGAAGGAAGTGATAAAGATGAGAGCAGAAATAAGTGAAAGAATAGGAAAATAATAGAAAATATTAACAAAGAATTGGTTCTTTGAAAAGATTTTTAAAATTTGACAAGCTTTCAGCTATACTAACCAAGGAAAAAAGAGAGGACCCAAATCAACAAAATTATAAATAATAACAAATAAAATAAAAGTATAAATATAAATAAAAAAGAAGACATTACGACTGATACCACATAAAAGCAAAGAATCATAAGAGGCTACTATGAACCACTATATGCCATCAAATTGGATAAGCTAGAAGACATGGAAAAATTCTTAGGAACATACAACCTACCAAGATTGAATTGGGAAGAAATAGAAAATATAACCAGACAAATTACTGATTGAATCAGTAATCAAAAATTTCTCAAAGAAGAAAAACTCAGGACGAGATGATTCTATTGGTAAATTTTACCACACGTTTAAAGAAGAATTAATACCAATTCTCCAAAAAATCAAAAAGGAAAGACCACTCCCAAGCTCACATTACCAGGCCAGCATTACTATGATACCAAAGTCAGAAAAGGATACCACAAGAAAAGAAAACTACCTGATAAATATAAATGCAAAAACTCTCAAAAAAATTCTAACAAATTCAGCAGTGCATTAAAACAATCATTCACTATAATCAAGTGAATTCATCCCTGGGATACAAGGATGGTTTAACATACATAAATCAATAAAGATGATATATTATATTAACAGAATGAAATTAAAAATCATATGACCAACTCATTAAACATAGAAAAAGCATTTGACAAAATTCAATATCTGTTCATGGTACAAATTCTTAACAAATTAAGTATAGAAGGAATGTACATCAATATAATAAAAGCAATATATGACAAGCCCACAGCTAACACTACACTCAGTAGTGAAAAGTTGAAAGCTTTTCCTCTAAGATCAGGAACAAGACAAGTATGTCTTGTTCAAATAGACAAGTATGTCTACTCTTACCACTCCTGTTTAATATACTACCTAAAGTCCTAGCTAGAGCAATCAGGCAAGAGAAAGAAATAAAAGGCATCAGAATTGGAAAGGAAGAAGTAAAACTGACACTATTTGCAGATGACATGATACTGTATATAGGAAATCCTGGACTTGACCAAAAACCTGTTAGATCTAATCAACAAATTCAGTTAAGTTGCAGGATACAAAATTAGCATACAAAAATCAGTAGTGTTCTATACACTAACAATGAATCATCTGAAAAAGAAATAAAGAAAATGATCTCATTTACAATAACATCAAAAATAATAAAAGCCTTGGGACACCTGGGTGGCTCAGCGGTTGAGCATCTGCCTTCAGCCCAGGGTGTGATCCTGGAGTCCTGGGATCGAGTCCCACATTGGGCTCCCTGCATGGAGCCTGCTTCTCTCTCTGCCTCTCTCTATGTGTGTCTCTCATGAATAAATAAATAAAATCTTTGAAAAAAATAGCAAAACCCTTAGGAATAAACTTAACCAAAGAAGTGAAAGATCTCTACATTGAAAACTATAAGACATTGATAAAAGAAATCAAAGAAGACACAAATAAATGGAAAGGCATCCTGTTTTCATGGATTGGAAGAATTAACATTGTTCAAATATTTATACTGCCAAAAGCAATGTATAGATTCAATGCAGTTCCTATCAAGAGTCCAATTTTTTTTTTATAGAAGAAGAAACAAAAACCCTAAAATTTACATGGAACCACAAAAGACACAGATAGCCAAAGCAATCCTGAGAAAAAAGAACAAAGTGCGAGGCAACACTTCCTGATTTCAAGAGATATTATAAAGCTATGGTAATCTAATACTGTGGTATTGACATGAAAATTGACACGAAGACAATGGAACAGAAACTAGAGTCCAGAAATAAGCCCATGCAGATATAGTCAGCTAATATGTGACAAGGGAGACAAGAATGGTAGATGGAGAAAGGCAGTTTCTTCAATAAATGGTACTAGGAAAATTGAATGTTGACATACAAAATAATGAAACTAAACCTCTATAACACTTACAAAAATGAACTCAAAATGGATTAAGATCTCAGTGTAAGACTAGGAATCATAAAACATAGGAAAAAGCTCCTTGACATGGATGATGGCAATGATTTTTGTTTGTTTGTTTTAAATATTTTATTCATTTATTCATTAGAGACACACACACACACAGAGGCAGAGACACAAGCAGAGGGAGAAGCAGGCTCCATGCAGGGAGCCCGATGTGGGACTCGACCCTGGGACTCCAGGATTATGCCCTGGGCTGAAGGCAGGCTCCAAACCACTGAGCCACACAGGGATTCCTGGCAATGATTTTTTGGGTGTGACACCTAAAGCAAAAGCAAGAAAATTGAAAATAAGTGAGACTACATAAAACTAAAAAGCTTCTACACAGCAAAACAATCAACAAAATGAAATGACAGTTATTAGAATGGGAAAAATATTTACAAATCATATATCTGATAAGGGCCTAATATCCAAAATATGTAAAGAGTTTATACTACTCAATAGCAAATAATAATAATCCAATTAAAATTGGCTAATGACCTGAATAGACATTTGTCAAAAGATTTATAAGTTACCAACTGGTACATGAAAAGGTGCTCACATCATTAATTTCCAGAGAAATGCAAATTAAACCACAATGAGATATCACCTCACACCTCTTAAAATGGCCATCATCAAAAGGATAAAAGATAACAAATGCTGATGAGGATGTGGAGAAAAGGGAAGACTTGTGCACTGTTGGAGGAAATGTAAATTGTTATAGTCACTATGGAAAATAGTGTGAACATTCCTCAAAAATATTAAAAATAGAAATACCATACGGTCTAGGAATTCTACTTCTAGGAATATATCTGAAGGAAATGAAACAGTGTGGAAGAGATATCTGCATCCCCATGTTTATAGCAGCATTATTTTTAATATTCAAGAAATGAAAACAACCTAAATGTCCACTGAGGGATCAATGGATAAAGAAGGTGTGGTATAGGGGATCCCTGGGTGGCTCAGCAGTTTGGCACCTGTCTTTGGGCCAGGGTGTTGTCCTGGAGTCCCGGGATTGAGTCCCATGTCGGGCTCCTGGAATGGAGCCTGCTTCTCCCTCTGCCTGTGTCTCTGCTCCCCACCCTCATGTGTCTATCATGAATATATAAATAAAAAAATCTTAAAAAAATAAGAAGGTGTGGTATATATATATATATGAATACAATGGGACATTATTCAGCATAAAAAAAGAAGGAAATCCTATCTTTTGTGATAACATAGATGGACTTCAAGGGCATTATGCTAAATAGCCAAAGACAAATACTGTACTATTTCACTTATGTGTGGAATCTAAACAAACAAATGATCAAGCAAAACCAAAAAAACCCAAGCCCATAGAAAAAGAGACCAGGAATGATACAAACTTCCAAGTAAGATAAATAAGAACTAGGGATGTAAATAAGATAAATAAGTACTAGGGATGTAATTCACAACATGATGACTACAGTTAACACCATTGTATGGTATATTTAAAAATCATTAACATAGTAGTTCCTAAGAGCTCTCATGACAGGAGAAAAACATTTTTTTCTTTTTTGGTTCTATATGAGATGATTGATATTAACTAAATTCAATTGTGATAATCATTTCAAAATATATGTAAGTCAACTCATTGTGCTGTACACCTTAAACTTATACAGGGCTGTATATCAATTACATCTCAATAAAACTGGGGGAAAAAAAGAATCATTCATCCTAAAATGTCAGTAGTGCTGAGGCTGAGAAAACTTGCTTTAGCATAACCCAAATGAAGGCAGATGAGAAGGTAGTTTGAAAGTGAAGTTTGCAGAGTCCCAGCCCCACAATATCAGAGTGGAGCATAAAAGAGTAGATTTGGATCGCAGAGACAATAAATAAATGATTGGCATAATCCTCTGCCTGGAAAATCTTATTCTTGAATACAGAGAGGGTGTGAATGTCCATGGATCAAATGAAATGTGTGAAAAAAGAGAAGAAATGTAAGTAATTTTCAAAAGCAAATATAAAAGGTTTGAGATTTTTCCAGTGTTTGGTTATGTGGCATAGTGGTTAAAATATGAAGGATATATATGTTTGATATGATCTGACTTGAAATATAGCTTAAATGGCGTGCATGCAATACATTTTGAAATCTTGTGGAGGCTTCTCAAAGTGAAAAGCAGACATACTCTGTAAAGCTACAACTGAGGTACGAGGAGAAGTCATTGTTATTGCTGATCTGGAGAAATGATCAGGTTAACATCTGGGTTAGCACTCTAACGATATTAGATCCCATAGCCAAAGAGTTCTGTGAATCTATTATTTCCAGTTTTTCTTGTTCCTATAGCTGTGTAATAAATTTCTCCCAAACTTAGTGGTTTAAGACAATGACATTTTAAAATTCTTATATTTTCTGAGGGTCAGAAGTTTAGTTCCGACACAGTGGGATGACATGGTGCCTGTCCATAATGTCTGGAACCTCAGCTGGGAAGACTTGATGTCTGGAGGCTGGTATCATGAGGCTCCCTTATTCACATCTATGGCCTGGGTTGATGGAAGACTAGGGCAGCTGACCAGACCACCACTTACGGCCTCACCATGTATCCTGGATTCCTCCGAATATGGTATTCTCAGGGTGGCCAACTTTTTTAATTGCTGGTATAAGGCTTGAAGCTCAAGTGTTCCTCTGAGCCCAGAAGACTGAGCCTTGTAGCCACACAGCATCACTTCTCTGCATTCTGTTGATTGAAGTAGTCACAAGCTTGCCCTGTCTCAAGCAGAGAGTGACTCCACCTCAAGATGGGTTGGGAGGGGTCAAGATCACATTGAAGAATGATATGCAGTGGTGGATATTGTTTACCATCCTAGGAGAAAAGCCTACTCAAAATAAGTATTTTGAGAGAGAAGGAATGGGATTTTCTTCACAGAAAGAGAGAAAATCTGGTATAAGTGGAGTGTCCTGAATCCCAAGAGTTATGTTCAAATTCTAGATCTATCCCTTCAATTCTAGTTATACAATCTTGGAAATATTACTTCATTGTTTGGTTAGTTTTTTTTTTTTTTAATCTGGCAAAAGGATGATGCCTAAGAACTTTTTAAAAATATGAGATTCTTTGATCTTACTTAACTGGGGAAAAGATCACATGATAAATGAGTATCTATTGTGCATGAGATTTAAATAAGAAAAAAACAGAGGTTTCTAAGGAAGCCAAAATAGAAAATGTACAAAAACCAAAAACAATGGGGATCAAGCAGAATGAAGAAATATTTCAGTTTATAATCATTAAATTTTTATTAATCTAACCTCTACTATTTTATAATAAGAAAATTGAGGTCCAGAGAAAAAAATTGAATGAGGGAAGAAAAGTTATTTTTCAAAAAAATATTTTATTTATTTATTCATGAGACACACACACACACACACACACACAGAGGCAGAGACACAGGCAGAAGGAGAAGCAGGCTTCACTCAGGGAGCCCGACATGGGACTCAATCCCGGGTCTTCAGGATCACGTACTGGGCTGAAGGCGGCGCTAAACCGCTGAGCCACCGGGGCTTCCCAGAAAAATTCTTTATTAGAGAATTTATAGAAAAACGATTTGAAGAATTTTTTATATTCATTTCAGATGCTAATTTTCCCTCATGGTAATATCAGGAAAACAAATGGATATCTGAAGAGATTTAACATAATCCCTTTGAATGATTTAAATTTATAGAAATATGTATCAATTTTTTTTTGTCTTGGTCTTTTTAGGACTACTTGAGGTATATGCATGGGATCTGTTAATGTGGAGTCCTGACGTCATCTCTAGCAGATCATCAGCAGACATGAAAAGGACCTGGACTGAAGCGCAGGTTGTAGGACTTCAGTCCTGGTCCTTTGACACTTTGGGTAAATCATAGAATTCCTCTTCCTAGCCTTTCATTTCCTCCATTTGCAACTGAACCACATGCCATCTTTTTTTATAATCTCTCAGGGAATCTAGCCCATCGCTTGGTGTTCATTAAATGCAGGTTAATCAATTAAAGCTTTCACTTGAGAGGGACATGTGGAGAAGCATCTTTCAGTTGGAATGGCAGGACTGATATCTAATCATCAAGTTTTGCAGTAACAGTAAATATGTGTTCCCTCAGACCAGAAAAACAGAATAACATCTCCCTGTCTTTGTCTCATTGTTCTGCTAGTTCGGGAAGTCCGCTGTGCAGGCTCATATGATCTCTTCAGTGAGGTTCTCTGGATCACTACTGACATCTTTCTCCTCTTGGACTCCAGGCAATAGATAGGCTTCCCAGGATAGCAGTTGGTAACACCTCTATGATTGGAGATCAATACTCTTCTGTTCTTTATTCCTGGAAGTGATTTTATGAGACTGGCTCATAGGCTGCCATCCTGAGGTGGCTGGTTTCATTCTGATCCTCTTTCACTATAATTTCTATTCAGTATAATTTTTCTGTTCCAACTTTCACCTTGATAAAGTGAAAAAAGCAATTTCTCTTCCCTAACCTCCAGATAAAATTCCCAGAGGGAAAAAGCTAGGACAAAGGGTAACTGGATATGTGTGTGCCTGTTGACACTAAAAACTAACTTCTCACTAGGCATAAGGTGAGCCAGTGATACTTCTGTAATACCAATCCCCTTTCCCACCCTGCAACTCATCTACCCCTCAGGGGTAGAGATGGGACTCACAGCATTAAAACAGACCTTTCAGAGATACACTCATAAATCCTGCTTTTCTTCACTCTGACAATTGATCTGACAATTGACAATTGTGTAATTGATCTATGTCACTGGAGGAATATATATTCATATATGATCTGGCTTTGGAAATTATCTTTATTTCTGTGTCTTGGTTATAACTAAAAAAATTATTTGGTTAGAGTTGCCTTTCCTAAGAGTTTCTAAAAATTTTCATTAAAAATGTAAATATACGAAAAAATTAAAACACAGAACAAATTTAATAAAATTTTCTTACTGAGAATGTATTATTAGAGAATTTAAAAGGCAGTGACTTATTTCACATTGTCTATTTCTTTTGCAATTACTTGTTTACTTTTTGTTGTAAACCAATAGCAATGTATAGACATTTTATAAGGACAGAAAAAGGGAAAGAAAAAATGTATTTTTTGATGTATTACTTAATTTTTTATATTTGAGAAAGGATTTTCACAGCCTTGTTCCTTGCTGGTTGTTGCCCAGGGATCATCTTCAGTTCCTATAGGACATTTGTGCTCCTGGGCTGTAGCTCCTTCCTCCATCTTTAAAACCAGCCATGTCTGATTGAATTCTTCCCACACCTCAGATCGCTTTGCTCTCCCTGTCTGCCTCATCTCTTCTGCCTGTTCCTTATAGAATTTTATACCTTAAATAGGTGCAGTTCCAAAAAGAATAAGATACCTAGGAATAAACTTAATCAAAGAGGTGAAAGACTTGTACTCTGAAAATTATAAAACACTAATGAAAGAAATTGAAGGTAACACAAACAAATGGAAAGATATCCCATACTTATGGATTGGAAGAATAAATATTGGCAACACGTCCATACTACCCAAAGCAATCTACAGATTCAGTGCATTCCCTATCAAAATATCAACAGCATTTTTCACAAAACTAGAATAGGTAATACTAAAATTTATATGGAGCCACGAGAGACCATGAATAGCTAAAGCCATTTTCAGAAAGAAAAACAAAGCTGGAAGTATCACAATTCCGGATCTCAAGATTTACTACAAAGTTATAGGAATCAAAGTAGGATGGTACTGGCACAAAAATAGAAACATAGAACACTGGAACAGAATAGAGACTCCAGAAATAAACCCACAATTATATGGCTAATTAATCTATAAGAAAGGAGGCAGGAATATACAATGAGGAAAAGATAGTTTCTTCAATAAATGATTCTGAGAAAGCTAGATGACAGCTACATGCAAGAGACTATAACTGGACCACTTTCTTATACCATATTTAAAAATAAACTCAAAATGGAATAAAGACCTAAATGTGAGAGTTGAAACCATAAAAATTTTAGAAGAGAAGATTGGCAGTAATTTCTTTGACAGTGACTCTAGAAACATTTTTCTAGGTATGTCTCCTGAAGTGAGGGAAACAAAAGCAAATATAAACTATTGGGACCACATCAAACTAAAAACCTTTTGCATAGTGAAGTGCATTGACAGAATCAAAAGGCATCCTACTGAGTTGGAGAAGATATATGTGAATGATATATGATATATCTGATAACGTTAATATCCAAAATATATAAAGAACATATAACTCAACACCATAAAAACCAATCTGATTAAAATATGGGCAGAGGACTTGAATAGATATTTTTCCAAAGAAGATGTACAGATGGCCAATAAACACAGGTAAAGATGCTCACCATCACTAATCATCAGGAAATGTAAATTAAAACCATAATGAGATGTCACCTTACACCTGTCAGAATGGCTAAAACCAGAAACATAATGACTAACAAGTGTTGGTGAGGCTGTGAAAAGAAAGGAACTCTTGTACACTGTTGGTGGGAATTAAAATTGGTACAGTCACTATGGAAAGCAGTATGGAGGTTCCTCAAAAAATTAAAAATAGAAACATCATATGATCCAATAATTCCACTACTGAGCATTTACCACCCAAAAATGGAAACACTAATTCAAAAGATATATGTACCCTTATATTTACTGCAGCATTGTTTACAATAGCCAAGATATGGAAGCAACTAAGAGTCTATCAATAGATTAAGAAGATGTGATAAGGAGGATACACACATGCACATTTATGTGTGTGTGTGTGTGTGTGTGTGTGTGTCTGTATGTGAAAGAGGGGGGAGAGAGAATATTACACAGTCATAAAAAAGATAAGATTGTGCCATTTGTGACAGCATGGATGGACTTAAAGGGTATTATCTAAGTGAAATAAGTCAGAGAGAAAAAGATGAATACTTTATGATATCACTTATATGTGGAATCTAAAAAACTCGAATGAGTAAACAAATAAGAAACTGAATCAGGGCAGCCCCAGTGGCACAGCGGTTTATCACTGCTTACAGCCCGGGGTGTGATCCTGGAGACCCGGGATCAAGTCCCGCATCGGGCTCCCTACGTGGAGCCTGCTTCTCCCTCTGCCTGTGTCTCTGCCTCTCTCTCTCTCTCTGTGTCTCTATGAATGAATAAATAAATTTTTAAAATCTTAAAAAAAAAAAAAGAAACTGAATCAGACATACAGAGAACAAACTGATGGTTGCCAGAGGAGAGGGGGATGAGGACATGGGCAAAATGAGTGAAGAGGTGTGGGATATACAGGCTTCCAGTTATGGGAATAAGTAAGCCATGGGAATAAAAGGCATAGTATAAAGAAGATAGCCAATGATATTATAATAGTTTTGTATGGTGACAGGTGGTAGCTATACCTATGATGAGCATGTATAGACTTGGTGAATCACTATATTGTACACCTAAAACTAAGGTAACATTGTGTGTCAACTATACTCAATAAAATATTAAAAAGTAAATAAATAGGTACAGCTTATTTTTTTATAAATGATATCTCAAAAAAGGCTAATTTAAAACTCATCTCAGTAAAACCTTATGAAACTATAAGACAAAATATGATATTTGAGGAACACAGTATGAATAAAAAATTAACCAAAAAAATTCAAGTAGTATTTATGAAGCCACATTTTCAATTGTTTCATTTATGGTTAGTCTTTTTACTTTTTAAAATTCGCTGTTTTTAAAAATGCTTTCTTGTGAGGGAATTTTGGGGATGATAAACTGTTTTGTATCAGGCCATAGTGCTGAACTCAAAAGTCTGTGTATTGTCAAAACCCAGAAATTGGGGCTCCTGGGTGGTTCAGTGCGTTAAGTGTCCAACTCTTGATTTCTGCTCAGGTCATGATCTCAGAGTTGTGAGATTGAGCCCCACATGGGGAGCCTGCTTAAGATTCTCTCTCTTTCCTTCTCTCTTTATCTTCTAGCCCCAGCTCACATGGTGCTCTTTCTCTCTTTAAGACAAACAAACAAACAAACCCAGAAACTGTATAAAAAGTAAATTTTATTGTATATAAGCCAAAACAAAACAAACCCTCCTAAAACAAATGCAAATGCAAAAAACCCCACCAGAATGTGAAAAAGAACTCAAAAGGAAATATAAACTGTAACAAATAAACCTAATCGAATTGCAAATGAACAGTCATACTGAGAGAAGTGAAAGAGTGAAGAATTAATCTAATGTTATTTTGCAAGATGGTATTTTGACTGGGTAAAGACAAGAAGTATTGAACAAAGGTCCAATATTTTAGTTAGTAACTGTTTCTCAGAGAATGGAATAGCAATTCTACTTTATATAGTGAGGTTCATTAAATAAGTAAATAAATATATTTTAACAAATGCAAACCAGATTCTCACTGCTGTAGAATAAATTTACAAATAAAGAAAGGAGGCAGGCTGGAATAAATACTTTGAAATCTGAGGCATTGGTATGAACTCATTGTTTTTTAATATATGTATGCAGATAACACAATAATAAATTTGCTTTGTGTATATCCATAGGTTAGTGTGTTTGTGTGTGTGTGTGTGTGTGTGTATGCATAACTAAGCCCTGTCTGCTGAGAGGGTCTGTGACCAATGACACCCCAGGAATAATTTCACCTAGCACCCAGATCTTGGTTTCTATATGTCATTCTCCAATAGAAGGAAGCAGGGCTCCTGGAAGAAGTGCTTGATTCCAGGACTAAGACTTGGAAAATACAAGATGATCCTGTAGTATCTTATGGTGTCAGACGCTAAAGAAATATTCAACAAAGGATGGAGGGGAAAGTCATGCTGAAAAACAATGGAGCCAGTGTGAAAGAGTTCTCATTGGGCAATGCTGGAATACTTTGAACAACAGAATAATAATAGTCTTAGGTTATAACTCTAGAATAAAATTAAAATGCATGAGTTCATACTGTTTATAAATACATTATGAAAGAAAGAAAGAAAGAAAGAAAGAAAGAAAGAAAGAAAGAAAGAAAGAAAGAAAGAGAGAAGGGACAGCTCTTCCTAACAGAAGAACTCCAATGAATAAATGCTGAAGACATGGGAAGAATAAAAAAAAAAATCATGAGAACATGACATCAATGTTAATAATTATTGCAGCCAAGAACCATCAATAAATGCTAAAATTTATGGTCTAATGTTTGAGGAGAAACAGGGTATTTGCACGATCTTTACTGTCCCCCCCCATATTAATTACAAAGTGAAAAATAAAATTACACCATTTTGATGATAGTCTTGCCAAAAACGTATAAACTAATCATGAGAAAACATCAGAAAAATTTAAGGAATAAAGTATAGAATAACTGACCAGTGTTCATCAGAAGTGTCAAGGTCATAATAAACAAGAAAAGACTGACAGTCTGTCATAGATTTTACAGGTTTACAGTTCTTTATATTGGCATTTATTCAAAGTGTTGACAAATCTCCATTCATAGCAGATTTTGACATATCTTTCAGTAATTGATAGATCACGAAAAAAGTTTAGTAAAGATTGCTCGTTAAAGTATTGTTATGACAGTTGCTTTGAAATCTTTTTCAATTAATTCCAACATCTGTGTTATGTGGCATTGGCATCTATTGATTGTCTTTTACTCATGGGAGGTAGTAGAGAGTAGAACTATCTTGCAGTTAAAATCAGCAAGTCTTGATGGTTTTGTTTGTACTTGATTAGAGGTATGTATGAAGCAAGGATGCAGAGGGTGAGGAAACAGGTAACATGTAGCCTCAACAAATTTCCAAGACCTCTGGCTTGGATAACTGGGTCGATTTTGGTATCATTTATTGAAATTGGTTGTAAAACAGGACAGAAAGTGATGAACTTGTTTTTTTCCTATGCAAGGACAAGATGCCTATGGGACAACCACAACCTTGTAGGAGTATCCTCAAACCATAAAGCAACTGGGTATTCAGGCCTTAGCTTAGAGAAAGGGTCAGATGTTAAAATGCAAACTGTGAATTGTTTTTGCAGAAGTGGTGTGTGAAGCAATAAAAATGGTTTAGAATGATTGACTAAAGAAGTTAGGAAGAACAGAAATATTTCAGAGGGTAGACAGAAATGGGAAACTAATAAAGATTAGGGAGGAATAGTTAAAAAGGGAAGAGGAAATCCGAAATGGGTGACAAAAGTCTAAGGAGTAGAGAGTTTCAAGAAAGGGAGCAAAATAGCGGCCTCGCAAGATAATGACCACACTGGGTATTAATCACTGGTGACATTTGCCAGTTGCAGTGTCTTGGTGAAAGCAGAAAAAAAAAAAATCAATGGATTATGGAATGAAGAAGCTAAAAAGCAAGGCAGTGAAGTTAATAAACGCGGTCCACAGTTTCTGGAATCTTGGATTGGGAGGGAAGAAATGAATGAAGCATATGGTGAAGAAGTATATGATAGAAAAGCATGTGATTTCTAGACTTTGTCAAAAATACATTTCTGAGTAACCACTTGTATTTGTTTCCTCTTATATGACTAGAGTGTGATCTTGGAAAATGAGAATAGACTGCAAATATTTAGGCAACTAATGTCCTAGTAATATAAAGCCACAAATAGATGTCTGAGAAGCCCAAATCCCCAGAGCTGCTGCTTGAAAAATAAAATTCTCCATTAATTCTGATCTGCTGTTGCCATTCAAATAGAGCCAGAGGTAGCTGAAGCTTTGAAAATTAAAGGTAACCCCTTCAATCTCCTCCCATACACACTGTAGGACATGGGTACAGATTGTTTACCTGTCTGAGCTTATTAATCAAAAGTGGGCGGCTGCTCTCACCACCTGCCATGTCCCTGGTGGTCAGTGTGCTCTTTAGAACACTAAACAGACCTACTACCAAGCAGAGACTTCCTTTCTCCTATCACCTGTTAATAAAAGCAACCGCACATTATGCATGCTCTCCTTGTTTCTTTCTTCTGCTGTTCTCAGTGTTGTTTATAGTGTGGGTTCACTTAGTGTCCTCGACCCTTCTAGAAGGAAGCTGATTTGCTAAGGACACTCTGACTATGAAAAATAGAAATGCAGCAACACAACTCCAGATCTGCAAGAAACTGTTTTCCAATGCAGAGAATTCTTTCATGCCATACTTTTTCTGGTTTTAGACAAGCTACAGCATCATTGGACATTTATATATATATTTTTTTCAAAGCAATACATCCAACCTATGAAAGCCAAAAATAATTTTTTTCTATTTTCTCTGTCTTGTTCTTTTGTTTTAACATAAAAATTTATTAACTTCTTGACTTAACATGGTAGGTGATAGAGTATTTCCAATACTGATTATTGCCCAAGTCAACAAGCATCTATTAAGAAACCAAGAAGGGAAAGAGCTGAATCTGGATTCTCAGTTTTACCTGCTAACACCATCAGAGGCATTATCCTTGAATAGAAAAGGGCAGGGTAATTCTGATATTGTGTAGCTCTGCATCACTCAACAACCTAAAAGGGAGCCAGGGTAATAATTCAATAATGAAAAAACTTAAGTGATTGAGAAAAAGTTTTAGGCTATTTAATCTGTATAAGAGAAATATTAAAAAGTGACTTTGTGGGAGATGATGAACTCTTTCCAAAGTTCCTATTAGCTACAAGCTGAATGGTGATGACCCCAAAGAAAGTCTGTGTAATCACTTAACTTTCATGAATTTAACATTGGGACAAATTCCTACAAACTTAATTATCCTGCACAGAAAAACAAATATACTGGATGAACTAGACCACTAAAGCATCCTATTTACTTCATAATGTAGATTTTATGTAAATTTTGAGTTCATAGATAAAGCACTTGAAAAACTGATGGTATTTCCCTCAAACCACAAAACATTTCCATAAATAAGAATTGGGGTAAGGGTATACAATCTTGGACAATTTAGAAGAGCTCTACCATTTACTTTCACCCTAAACTGAAGGAGCTTATCATTTGATTTTTAAAAATGTACTAATTAACAAAAGGACTTCAAGTAAAACATTACTCATTCTCTACAGATATTCTCTTAGTGCCCAAGTAACCATTTATAGATACCCAAAATTATTCAGAATGGAAATTATTATATCTGGTCTTATTTCTTAAAAATAAAAGCAGTTTGAAAGAAAAGGTATTGCCATGTGAACTGCTCCTGAATTGAAGCAAATGTTTTGGAAATGACCATTTAAGAGATCCTTACCATCATTTATAGATATTTGCAGAGATGGTAATAGGAAAACTTCCTCTCCTGAGAGTAGATTTCAGTAAATTATAAACAGCAAGAACAATAATAAAAGCAATGTGTAGCTGGAGAAAACAAGGCTCACGATTAAGGGAACTGGGTAACTTCCTTTCATAAACCACCAAAAAATTAAGAGCAATAAGAGAGCTATTTATAGATAAAAGATATACTGAGAAATTAGTTTGGCTTATTTTAGAACATCAATAATCAGGCAATCGCTGGCCAGTGTCATACATGTAAGAGCCTTGGAATTGTGCTAAGAGTCATACCTATAATACCTCATTTCATTTATTATTCAATATATATTTACTGAGTACCAATCACACTCTAGAAACCGTTCTGGATACCTAGGATACAGAGACAGAAGAACAGGTAACACTAAATATTATGGAGGCAATAAAGAGTCACATGATAAGCAGGGAGGGAGGAGGTTACTCTGTATAGAATGCTTGGGGAATATCTCTTGGTGTAGGTGACATATTGGGCTGAGAACCAAAAGGGGCAGGCAAGAAGAAAAACATTCCAGGCCAAGTCCCTGACTCAGGAAAGAATGTGATGTGTTCCAGGAACTGAAAGCAGACTCTTCTTCCTCGTTGTGGCAGTTGGGATGTTTAGGTAAGATGTAGTTGGAGAGTTGGGCAGGTGCTGGTAAATGCAGCTTTTGATGAAACACGGCGATAAGTCTGGGTTTTATGCTAAATGCAATGGAAGTCCTTTGATAATCTGGTTCATGTTTTAAGCAGGTAATTGTGGCAGCTCTGAGGAGAGGAAAGCATCTTGGAAAACAGTTGAGTGGCTACTGCCAGGTGAAAAATAGTGGTGGTTTGGGGTAGGGTAGTGGCTATGGAGAGGAAAAGAAGAGGATAGATTTGGGATGACTGGGACACCTGGGTGGCTCAGGAGGTTGAGCGTCTGCCTTTGGCTCAGGGTGTGATCCCGGGGTCCTGGGATTGAGGCCCGCATCTCTCTCTGCCTGTGTCTCTGCCTCTCTCTTTGTCTCTGATGAATAAATAAGTAAAATCTTAAAAAAAAAGATTTGGGATAACTTTAGAGGTAGAAGCATCAACGTCCCCCTCCTTCCTTCTCCCTCTTTTCCATTCTCTTTCTCAGCAATTTTCTTTACATCACTGTGGAAGTTTGTACTATTTTTTTTACCTTTTTAATTTTGTTTTTTAAGAGGGGGAAGTAGAGCATGGTGGATTAGAGTGAGATTCAGTTGTTTTTAGACAGTGAGAATGTGGGCAGGTTAGTTGGCCTCTCTGTACTTCAGTTAAATGAGGATGAAAAAAATAGTGCCTATCTTATGTTATTGTGAAGGTTAAATGAGTTGGTATATAAAGAGTTGTTGGAACAGTACTTAATAAATTTGGATGCTCCAAAATTGTTAATGATGATTATAATTAGCATAGCAAAATGTTCTATATAAGGCTTGTCCATAAGCACTCTTCAACAAATGTAATGTTGAAATATCTAGTGATAACATGGATGAATTTTTAAATTAAATTAAACTTATTAAGCATTTCAAAATAATGAGGAAGGACTAAATTGCAGAACACACAAATGTGGGGTAGTTCTTCCAGTGAACAGTAGGGAATGCAGAGAAGAATGGGGACATATACAGATAGGTAGGTAGATTTGATGGCGGGAAAATATTCACCTTGAAATAACCTTTCAGCAAATATTTATTAAGTTCTTACTATGTGCCAGGCATTAAATTACCACTCTTGGCCTAAATAACAGCACTGAACCATACAAAATCTCTACTCTCATGGAGTATCTGCTAGGGAATTTGAAATGAAGTTATTAAAGAGGTAAATGAGTGAGGGAGGAGATGGGAAAGGCTTGATGAGATAGTAAAAAATGAAAAAAAAATCCAGAATAGTCTAGGGAAATATACTAAATTTCTGACATTATGTTGAGTCATATTATATGAGTGCTAAATGATTTTAAAGTGTAATGAATTTAGTACTATTAGTTGTATGATTTCCCTAGTAGTATTCAGCTGCCTGGTGCAGGTGCAGAGATGGTGATGGCTGAATTCAAACAGCGTTTGGTTGGATTCTGAGCAGAAATGGGCAAATGAGTGATATGATGAGTCATGGAATCCAGGCTCAGTAGGCAGCTGTGAAAATAGAGGGGCTGTTGGACAGAGAAATATGAGGAGATTTAAAAGTTCACAGTCTCTAGATGAGGTAAGTGAAGAGTTTCAGTAGGAGTTACAGTGTGAGTCAGTTGGAAGAATGGATATCTTAGTCACAAAGCGCTACTTGAAGATTTAGAAGGTGGTGCATCTACCAGTGATAAGGTGCTAGGGGGCAATATAGAATGGGAGGCTAAGATTAAGGGGAGCAGAGATCATTTTGTTGAGAAAGTCAGGAAACTTGGGCCCCAGGTGTTAGGTGGTCATGCAGAGGCTACTGAACCACTGGCAAAGATGATAGGGGCAGAAGTAGAAGAGCAAGAAGGGAATCAGAACCTCAGACTTAAGTATCTAGCATGCCCACATAACCGAGGCAGTAGGCCATGTGAAAGTCTGTTCCTCAGCTCCAGCTGAATGTTTGTTGCCAGGCAGAATATAGACTCAATAATGCTGGAATTTATGATTTTTTTTCCAGACAAGCCAGACATTTAGATCTAATTCATGTAAAATTTCCCAATTTTAAATGTTAGCAATTCATTTAATTAAAAATTCTAGGCAACCCAGGGGCACCTGGGTGACTCAGTCAGTTAAGCATCCAACTCTTAGTTTCAGTTCAGGTTGGAATCTCCGGGTCTTGAGATCAAGCCATGGGTGGTGGTGGTGGTGGTGGGTGCATACCACGCTGGGTGTGGATCCTGCTTGGGATTCTCTCTCTCACCTTTCCCTTTGCCCCTCCTTGCCATCTCCATACAGGTACACACACTTTCTTTATCAAATAAATAAATAAAATAAAATAAAATAAAATAAAATAAAATAAAATAAAATAAAATATATAAATTCTGGGAAGCCCAGACAAAACATATTTTCAGACCTGATTTAGCTCACAGACTTCCAGTTGGCCACTAGTGAGCTGAAGCCTTCACTGGATGAGGTGAATAACCAGGACTCTGGTATTTGAATCACTGAGAAGGAGTAGCAGATGTCACAAGACCATGAAAAAAAACACAACCCCTCTGTAAACACATCTGAAAATAGATAAATCATGAACGTTATCTAAGCTAAATGACCAAACATTCCCCTAGCCTAATAGTTTATTAATACATATGTAGCCTTGCTTCATTCCTTCCAACTTACAGATAAGATTTATTAAGATACCAGTCATAGAATTATTTTTTGCAATCAAACAACATTCAATCCAGAACAAAACCCTAATTGGTTGGACATTCTCGACACATGCTCTCACTACTTGCTTCAACAAACTTAATAAAAGATCAAATTCTATAGGACCTTTGTACTACTGAGATGTCCCACACTACCCTATGGTATGAAATCTCTCTTGGAACAAATCAATGAACTCAACTTTGTTCAACTGCAGGTGTGTTCCTGGTGGTCTTTGGCCAGAAAGCATTGACATGACCAAGGCTCTCATCTTATAGAACCTTTCCTCCCATTATAATATTCAACTCTCGACTACTTCAATTACCATAACAGCTATATACAAAAATGGATTCACTGTCCAAAGAGATAGGAAGAATAAATTTCATCTTAAATATTACTTCAGAGGTATCACCATATTATCACCATAATTATCACCATATTATCGCAATAATTATCACCATAATTTCCATGTTTATGGATGTGATGTTCGACACATTATAGAACCAGTCCATGAAAAAATGAAGTTTTCAGATAGAATCTTGTTTTACTAGATTTTTGGGCCAATCTCATTGGAACTTTCCTATATTCACCATTAATAATTCGAAGAATTTTTTAACAATAAAAACATTCCATTTGTCAGTTAGGATACAAGTAAAAGCAGAAAATTCTAAGATAAAATCAGCTATAATTTTCATCAATTGGCTCTATTGGATGAGGAAACTCATTCCTTCCCTCATTCAATGGTATTTATTGTCACTTTATTTAAAAAAAATTTTTTTTAAGATTATATTTATTCATGATAGAGAGAGAGAGGCAGAGACACAGGCAGAGGGAGAAGCAGGCTCCATGCAGGGAGCCTAACGCAGGACTTGATCTTGGGTTTAGCGCCACAGGCAGGTGCTAAACCTCTGAGCCACCCAGGGATCTCCTATTGTTACTTTATTATGTGCAAGGTATTTTATAGTTACTAGAAATATAATGATGAACAAGTTTATAGTCTCCCAAGGATGGGCTTGGGGAATGAGAAGACAGTTAAACATGTTGATATAATGGTAGGTATTCATCTTTTCTGATGGCTGAGTACTATTCCATTGTGTATACATACCACACATTATTTATACATTCATCTGTGGAAGGACATTTGGCTCCTTTCAGTTTGGCTATTGTCGATACTGCTGCTATGAACATTGGGATGCAGGTGCCCCTTCATTTCACCACATCTGGATCTTTGGGATAATTACACCTTCTTATAAGTTTTCTCTATTTTCAAGCCCAAATTAAAGTCTCAGTAACTCTTTCAGGAAGTAGGGCTCTACCTTTTCTGAGCTTCAGATCTAGTTACTTTAATTTAGATCAACTGTTCCCTCCTGGTCAATTGACCCACTACTTCGCTCTCTTTCCTGAACTCCAGAGCCTGAAATTCCATGACTAGCCTTTCCTCAGGTCTACAGTCACTGTGCCTTACTAATGACCCGAGGAGTGGGGCCCAAAGGTAGGGCCTTCTGAATGAAAGGGAGTGAAACAGAAACTCTATGAATGAGTTTGTGTTCAAGCTAATTAAGTTATGGAAGACCTATAGCAAACCTAACCTCTATGTCATCCGTATTTCAGAGAATACTGTTCTTCCCATTAAGGTCTAGGAAGATTAGCTTAAATGCACATCCAGGGACATGTGGAAAGTTTCACCACTTGCTATACATTTCTGCAGTTTCTCAGGATACTTACATTCTCATAAGCCTCTGACTTAAGTTCCTGCTGCTGCTAAAAGAGTAAATCAATGAAGTAGTCAGAAAAGAGCATGCACTCTGGAGTCAGAATACTTTGGTTCAAATCTTCCTTTACCTCTAATTGGCTGCATATCCTTGAGCAAATTAGTTAACCTCTCTGTGCCTTCATTTGCTTTCGAAAAATGGAGTTCTTCATCTTACATACAGTATTATTATTCTGATTAAAAAATCAATATATGTAGAGCTCTTGAAGCTGTGCCTTATGTGTGTTATTACTCGGATTGTGATGCCATCTTGCTTGTGCTGTCCTTGGTTTAATGCCTTTTTCTTGTTTCTCACCAAAATCCACTCACATAAAATTTTTGAGTATGTAGCAAAATTTACTGGAGCACTACTATTCAATAGAAATATAATGTGAACCAATTACATAATTAAACATTCCATAGTAGCCACATTAAAAAAAATAACTTTAATAGTATATTTTACTTAATTCAACATGTCTAAAATACCAATATAATCACTTGTGATTATAATTATTCATGAGATTTTAAAACTTTCTTCTTATTTATGTAGACTTAAAAATCTAGTGTATATTTCATACTTGGAGCACAACTCAATTCTTTCCAGTCACATTTTAAGTACTGAACTGCCATAATATTGGACAATGAAAGTCTAGAGAGCCAGACAACTCAAACATAATTATTAGATATCTTTGTTTCCAAACTGTTTTACCTGAGGAATTTTTATTTATTATTATTATTTTAATTTTCATTTATTTATGATAGTCATAGAGAGAGAGAGAGAGAGGCAGAGACACAGGCAGAGGGAGAAGCAGGACTCCATGCACCAGGAGCCCGACGTGGGATTCGATTCCGGGTCTCCAGGATCGCGCCCTGGGCCAAAGGCAGGCGCTAAACCGCTGCGCCACCCAGGGATCCCCCCTGAGGAATTTTTAAAGGTCCTGGCATTCTGTGGGACATTCTGGCTCTTGATATCTGGCTGGTTTCTCTTCTTATCTTTTCTTGTATTCTTAGGAGCAAAAGAGAAATAAATCAGAAGGAAACAAATTTACCCAAATTGATTATGTAGAGCAAGTCAGCTTTCTGTAGCCAGGAGCTCAAATCCTGGCCTCTTCTTGAAATATAGGCAGTTCTTGATTTGTGCAACACTGTATTAACTCAAATTTGCACATATCAAAATTGCATATTCTTTTTTGTACATTGTTTTGGTAGCCAAGCTAGAACTGCTTGTAGTACTTTTAAGGTTTTGATTTCTTAGGCAAAGACCAATCTTCTAGTCTCTATGTGGTGAGTTGGTGGGGACAATGATTTGGGTTATAATCTATTATTTATAATCTGATATTTTTGTGCACAGATTTAAAATTTCTTGTTCCCGTATATTGATTTAGTGTGCTTTATACTGCTTGGGGAAGCACTAGAAAAAGGGTTCCAATGTAAGCGAAAAGCAGTGCCATTTCCCAGTTTCAAAGAAATGCCATTTTTTTTCTCCTAGGGAAGAATGGCAGAAAGTTGCCCAAATAGTAGGAGAAAGTTCCATTTGGGCTTCCTTAGGCTTGTCCACTTTATCATGTCTTTTCTTTTCTTATTTTTTAAAAAATATTTTATACATTTAGTCATGAGAGACAGAAGGAGAGGCAGAGACATAGGCAGAGGGAGAAGCACATTCTTTGCAAGGAGCCCGATGCAGGACTTGATCCTAGGACCCTGGGATCGCCACCTGAGCCAAAGGTAGATGCTCAACCACTGAGCCATCCAGGTTCCCCCATTTTTCATTTCTCATCAAAGGAAATTTAAGATGGTAGAACTAATTGAAAAATCTCTGTTTTTATACCTGAGATAAATTTTTAAATGTCATAGATTGTAAGCAATCAAACTTAAGACATGCTTTAAAGGATAATGCATGATCAGTGAGTCAATCAATCAATCAAATAAAAAAAAATCAATCAAATCAACAATAGACTTTGACTGAGAGTTTTATGCTTAATGGGATGCCAGAAGATGAAATCTTAAAGTGATAGCATTCTAATGATCATATTGAAAAGATCTTTGATATAGCAAAAGCTAACTTCATTATAAATGTAATTTCATTTCTAATGGATTTATTATTATGCCTACTCAGGAAATTCTTGTGGCTGGACTCATTTGTCTTTGCTCAGGTAGAGAACAAATGATAGCCTATAATTTTTATCAGAAAATCCAATGAATCCCATGCTTTGACACATTCCCAGTCCAATGAAAATTTATGACCTCATTGATAACCTTGAGGAATACAAAATCACAATGTGCCTTTTGAATATAAAAGGAAAACTAGGTAGTATCTCTTAAGAATATGAGATCTTTAAAAATTATTAACCCATGTGTATACAATCCATATTATATCTTTCTGGAGAAAATGAGCAACTAGATCACTCTATTCTGTTACCATAGTATAGAATAGAATTTATTGAAAAAATAAGAGAGATTTTTAAGTACTATCATTATTATTATAACAGGATATGGAAATATGCTTTGATAAAATTTGTAACAGATTTTTTTGAAGAAAATCTTTTGGGGGAAGCATTATTGTATTTGCGATACCCATTATCTCTATGAACTTAGTCTTTTTTTCCCTCACACATTCATCTGAGCCTCAAAAGTGAAAGCAAAGAATTGAGATAAAGAAGAAAATGAGGCTTATAGTGCTCTGATATTTTATCTACTGGATATACAGAAGGGATCTACTCTATAGGATGTTCTTTACATTTTTCCCCTTGAAAAGCTCTTTCATTTCTCTTGTTTCTCTGACCTGTACTATGTAAACAATTCCTGGTCAATAGCTAGCTCTGCTCTTGGGTCCTTCATTCCCTGCTGCCCCATGGACACTAGCACTTGGACCACGTTAAAGCTCAGCATGTCTACAGTTCAATTCCGTTCTTCCAACCTAGCATTTCAATGGTACCATTCTCCGGCTTACCTTGAGTTGAAACTGAAAATTTACTTCTGAATTCCTTTGTCCTTTAACCTCCATCAGTCAGTCAATTGATACCAACATCTCTTTGAAAAGTCTTCAGCAGCTTCCTGCTCATGCTGCCTTCATTCTGTTGCAGCCCTTACCTCATAGGTATGAACAATTACTTTCCCATCTGGTCTCTTTGTGGCATGTGTTTTCCTCTTCTACCCTCTTCTATTACTTCCACCATAATTAAAATTTTATTTAAAATTAAAAAAAAGATTTTTATTTATTTAAGAGAGAGAGAGGGAGAGCAAGAGCAGGGGCAGATGGTGAGGGAGAAGCAGATGCAGGGCTTGATCTTGGGACCCTGGGATCATGACCTGAGCTGAAGGCAGACACTTAACTAACTGAGCCACCCAGGTGCTCCCATAATTAGTATTTTAAAATACTTACAACGAATACAGACAGTTTGAGACCTGCCACGAGAAAACAAGACCAGAAAGGGTCTAGCTGGCCAAAGCTATGGGACAGCCAGAAGAGAAGTCAAAATCAAAGAGGCACAGATCACGTGGACAGATCAATGGTTTTCTTGGGAAGAAGTGGAAGCTCAAAAGATTCTGCTGAGTCAGAAAGGATCAGGTGGTCAGGCATTGTTAAAGTTCTAGAAAAAGAGGATCTGGAGTCTCAATGTCAGAGATAATATAAATGACCAGGAAGAATAGTGATTGCATCCCCCAAAGGTGGTTAGTTCCCTCCAGGCTGGAAGTATTTGCTAAAGATGTTGGCACTGTCATCCTTTACCTAGAGCATGTGGCACCCCCCGCCTCCTGCCCCCTATGGAACTGTCATCCCGGAGGAAAAGTTTAGGTCTCATCTCTGCCTACCTCTCCCCGCTACTGCTGGATTACCCCGGACCTGTTGTTGATGACCATAACCAGAAGCAATGATAGGATTACACATGAACTTTGCTTAAACAGATTAACTCTCCTACTTTACTTAGAGGTTCCCTCCCCACAGTAGGTGGTAATTCCAAATTAACACCTTTCAGTAGCTCCCTGTTGTCAACCAGATGAAGTTCTCTATTCTGCTATCATCTACTATTTCATTTTTTTAAAAATTTATTTATTTATTTATTCATGAGAGACACAGAGAGAGAGCAAGAGAGAGGCAGAGACACAGACAGAGGGAGAAGCAGGCTCCATGAAGGTAGCCTGATGTGGGACTCGATCCGGGGTCTCCAGGATCACACCTTGGGCTGAAGGCAATGCTAAACCGCTGAGCCACCCGGGCTTCACTACTATTTCTGTCTAAATGCTCTTCTACTCTACTTGGTCTGTCAATCTTTACCATGTTGATCTGGAGTCAGACTGCATGGAATGAAATCTTCCCTTTACCATTAACTAGCTTCATGATGTGAGAAAATAACCTAAGTCATAATTTTCTCCTGTGTAAGAAAGTCATGATAATGGTAGCTACTTCATAGGGTTTTTGTATGGATTAAATGAGATAATAAATGAAAAGCATTTAGTACATTTCCTGGGACTTAGTGATAATGTAAACAATAAAATGTTAAGTTGATGGTATTGCTCCAAATTCATTCACCTTTCAAAGTCCAAATCAAATACGATGAGATAATATAATGTGCTGATTAAGGGCGTAGGTTCTAGATATGGATCCTAGCTCTGCTACTTAAACTAGCAATGTAATTTTGTGCAAATTTCTTCATGTCTGCAAATGATAATAACATTCCTTCATGATTCATGAGCTTGTTACTGGGCTGTCATAGAGGCTAGTGCCTAACCATGGAACATGATGTGACTGTGTTGTTCAAACTGCATGTTATTGATGAGTATTATTTGAGCTCCTGAATCATAAATTGGACAAGATCAGCAACAGTATTACAAAATGGGAATACCTAGGGGCTCATTGGTGGCACAGTTGGTTGAGCATCTGACTCTTGGTTTCGGCTCAGGTCACGATCTCCTGGGTCCTGGGATCAAGCCCTGGTCTGGTTCCACACTCAGCAAGAAGTCTGCTTGGGGGTTCTCTCCCTCTCTCCTCCCCTAACTCATGTGCATGCTCTCTTTCTCTCTCTTTCTCTCTCAAATAAATCTTTAAAATGGGAATGGCTAATAGATATTGAGTCTGAGGAGATCCAGAGGCATAAGGAAACTTTATAAGCAGGTGGTTCATATTCATGTTATCAGTTTCTTTTTTTTTTTTTTCAAGATTTTATTTATTTATTCGAGGGGGGTGCACAGACACAGGCAGAGGGAGAAGCAGGCTCCATGCAGGGAGCCCAACGTGAGACTTGATCCTGGGTCCCCAGGATTAGGCCCTGGGCTGAAGGCGGTGATAAACTGTTGAGCCACCCCGGCTGCCCATGTTATCAGTTTCTATTGCTTTGTTGCCTCGCTCTCAACTCAAACTTGTAGCCTCACAGAGAATTCCTATGACTAATTCCTGGAGGATGGAAAAAAAAATATGGATCGGGCTTACCAGTGTATCTATGTGGTATCCTGGCACCAGCTAGGAGTAGATGCTCTTACACTAAGAAGAGACAGCGGTGAAAGTGGATACATAGAATTTCAGTAGGCACAACTTTAGGTAATACATGTATGGAAAGACAGAACCTTAGTTATAGATTAAAACTGATTAATGGGGGATCCCTGGGTGGCGCAGCGGTTTGGCGCCTGCCTTTGGCCCAGGGCGCGATCCTGGAGACCCGGGATCGAATCCCACGTTGGGCTCCCGGTGCATGGAGCCTGCTTCTCTCTCTGCCTGTGTCTCTGCCTCTCTCTCTCATTCTCTGTGTGACTATCATAAATAAATAAAAATTTAAAAAAAGAAAATTAAAAAAAAACTGATTAATGGCTGTGCATAAGGGTGTTGGGCTGGCCAGGGAATCAGGCACTTGGAGACATAACTGGAAAATTGAGGGTGAGAAAAGATATATATATGGACCTCTTAGAAGGGCTTCTTCTTCTTTCAGGAATATTCTTCCTCATAATCTTTACATGACTTCCCATCTTTCATAAGGACTGTGTTTAAGACTCAGGGGGTTCTCTTGGGTGCCTGTTTACACTTCCTTATCTAATAGTTCTGTTCAATGGAAAATAGCAACAACCCCAAAATGATAAGAACACCAAATGCTTAGATCCTACAGGTCATCCATCCACAAAAAAATCCCTCTGCAGCCAAGGTGCTTGCAGAAGGTAAAAGAAACATGAGCTGTGTAGTGGAGTAAGCCAATTTTGGTCTCTTGACCAGCTATAGGAGTAGGGACTGAAGCAGCTATGATTTACATTAATTGATAACTTTGTGATCCCTCTTTTTTTGCTTACTTCCTGGTATGAAATGTGGTAGCCAAATTATTAGCTTAGTCCTTCAGGTTGAAGGTATGAACTTTTCAACTAGATGAAAGACAAGAGCAGATACTGAAGAGCAAAAGCAGTAGACTTTGATGGGCAGCATCTATTTGTTCTTCTGAATCCACACTGCCTGCCCCCTGTTCTCCATCTTAAGAAGCTGACCTGTCTAGATTATATCCTCAGCCATGGTGATAACAAAGTTCACTATATCATACATAGTTGCTGCCCACTCCTGCTGAACTCTGCCTCAGCTACTCCATCACAGCTAACTTGGATCTCCTACCCTTGAGCTGAGAGAACAAAGGCATCTTTAGGGGAAGGCAACTATGTTCAATTAACACTGTTTTACTATGAAACATGAATAAGGGCAGGTAGGGAAGATTCTGTGAGCAAGCTAAGACCTGAATGATGTTCCCTGGATATCCCATAGCAAATGGGCTCCCAGGGGATTTTTAGATTGGGCATGCTAGGGATGGAGGCACTAAACAATCAATAACAATGTATGAGGAAATGTGCTAGCCCATGTGGTGAAGCAGAGTGGTCCAGCTCCTTCCAGAGAAGTATTAAAGGTGACACTGAGATTCTGGCCTAAACTGGAGTATTAATTTATCATATTTTTTCATAATTGCATGAATATGTTTTTCCTACTAGCTGATTGGGGGTGGGAACTGAGCCTTATTTATCATGTTTTATCCAGTTCTTAAGCCATTGTGAGGGTGAACATAGAGTAGGAATGGAATAAATGTTTGCTAAATAGTTTGAGTTGGCTTTGAATAATAATCACAATACAAATATTCTTGTTTAGCTATTATGGAAAGTAGTAGATACTATTTAAAAACTACTTTCTCTTTTAAAATTTACTTTCATTTGGGTCATTTTTCAGATGTAAAAATGATTGAATGAAGCAGAAGAGAAGAGAAGAGAGCCAGGCATTAGATGTTGAAGTAGGAGCTCGCTTTACCTTTTGTAGGACATTTTTGTTCTGCAATTTTGCTTTCTTCTTTTGATTAAGAAGAAGATAAAAGGATAAAGATGGGAGGAAAGAGAAACAAAGCAGTGGGGTTGAGGTACAACCTGAAGTGAAGGGAATATAGAACAGAAGTTGAAAAAGGGAAATAGGAGAGTGGGGACCAATAGATGAGGATGAGAGTGAAAGCAATCCAAGAGAAGCTGAGAGGGCACAGCAAAGCCAGGTACTGTGGCCCTTCTCCTTTCCTATCTTTCATTCTTCCTGTGACTCCATTCCCACTGCTGTTGGTTTACATTTAAACCCACCCCACAAACACAATTTAAACATGAAATCCTTAATGGAACAAGAAACTCTTGGGTGCACACAGGTGGTATATCTAGATGAAATGACTAAGTTAGAACTAATAGTCTTTCAATTTTGGTTTCATAGCTTCAATTTAAATGTTCCTGCTGTGCTATGTGAGGTCTAAATATAGTCAGTATATCTGTTCCATAGCTTTCAAGTTATTAAGTGTAGATTTGTCTCCATGAGACCATGCTACCAGCTGTCTCCCCTGGGCACCCTGTGGAGAAGTATATTCAGTAAATGTGGGAGTAGAGAGTGATGCAGGTGTGAAGGTCATATACAGCTTGAACTCCTATGGACCAGACAAGGATATTTTTTTCTTTTTCCCCTCTTTTTTTCCACTGTAGAAAATTAAACTAAAAAGATATTTATAATCCAGATAATAATGTTAATGGCTGCACTGCTCAGCATTCAGCTGAAAAAAAAAAAAAAAAGAAATGAAAAAGAAAAGACTTTAGCTGTATAGTTGGAATCCACTCTAGTGAATTTATATAGAAAAGAGTTTATTCTAGTGTATCAAATGGTTCACAGAATTGTTGGGTTGGATGTAGCAACAAATTCTATGTTATAGTTTCAGGGATGAATCCCAAAACCATGTGCAAAAGTGGACCTTTAAAGATGTTGTTGCCTTTACTGTGATGGGGAAGGTTTTGGGTTTCAGCTCCAACCACCATTGCCACAGTCAGGATAGTCTACATTTATCTCTTGCTATTGCTGCCAGAGCTATAACCATACCACCTCTTACAATCTGTACCTGTACCTATAAAGTGGATGTTCAGAATGCATCACTCATGAGGTTGATGACTGGAAATTAGGACCTTTTCTAATATAGCCAATGGAAAAACCAATGTCTTCGCCATCTTGATTGATAGCAAAAACAAAAGTAACAGTGAAAAGAAAGAAGAGTGACATATTCCTCACTTTTGGTTCTCAATTTTAGGCTAGTTAATCTTATTTCCAGAACTCAATCACTTTTAGGTCTTGATAGTAATTTATCTGATATGACAACAAAAGCACAGATAACAAAAGCAAAAATAGACAAGCAGAATTACATTAAATCAGAAAGCTGCTGCATGACAAAGAAAACAATCAACAGAATAAAAAGGCAATCTACAGAATGGGAGAAAATATCTCCCATTTTGTATATGGGAATGTATATAAGATATATATATATATGATATTCAAATATATCAATTAATATTGAAAATATATAAGAAACTCATACACCTCAATAGTAAAAAGCAAAAAACAAAAAACCCCCACAAAAAAACAAACAAAATTCTTCAAATAATTCAATTAAAAAATGGACAAAAGACTTGAATAGATATTTCTCCAATAAAAGACATGCAAATGGTCAACAAGTATGTCAATAGATAGTCAACATCATGAATCCTCAGGGAAATGCAAATTAAAATGAGTCAGATATCATCTCCCACATATGTTAAGATGGCCATTATAAAAAACAAAGCAAAAACAAAAACAGAAAATAGTAAGGGTTGCCAAGGATGTGGAGAAATTGACACCCTTGTAACGTGCTTGGTGAGAATGTAAAACAATGCAGCTGCTATTGAAAATAGCATAGAGATTCCTCAAAAATTAAAAAAAATATATGACCTCACAATCCCACTTCTGGTTATTTATCTAAGATAATTGAAATCAGGTGCTCAAAGAGATATTTGCATTCCTGTGTTCATTGCAACATTATTCACAATAGTCATGAAGTGGAAACCACCTTAATGTCCTTTAAGGCTGAGTGGATAAAGAAAATGTAATTCTATACACAATGGAATATTATTCAGCCATAAAAGAAAGAAATCTTATTATCTGCTACAACACTGATGAACCTGGAGGACGTAATGCTAAGTGAAAGAAGCCTGTCACACAAGGACAAATACTCCATGATCCCACTTGCATGAGGGATCTAAAGTAATTGAACTAATTCAAACAGAAAGTAGATTGGTGGTTACCAGCGATTAGAGGGAGAGGGAAATGAGGAGTTGCTGTTCAGTGGCTATAAAGTTTCAGTCATGCAGGGTAAAAAAGTTATGTACAACATTGTTCTTACACTGCACTTATACTATCTTAACAATACTTTATTGTACACTTAAAAATTTATCAAGAGAATTGATCAGATCTTATAAATTTTTTACCACAATAAAAAATGCATGTTTTAACATATTCTATGTGCTAGGTACAGTGTGCTAGGTGATAGATAACCAAAGGGAAAACAAAAGCAACAATAAAAATATGCTACCAGCCCTTGCAGGACTCTTAGTGTCTAGTAGTAAAAAAAATTTAAAAAAGAACAGTTACGGGATCCCTGGGTGGCGCAGCAGTTTAGCGCCTGCCTTTGGCCCAGGGCGCGATCCTGGAGACCCGGGATCGAATCCCACGTCGGGCTCCCGGTGCATGGAGCCTGCTTCTCCCTCTGCCTATGTCTCTGCCTCTCTCTCTCTCTCTCTCTGACTATCATAAATAAATAAAAATTAAAAAAAAAAAAAAAAAAAAGAACAGTTACACGGGATGAAAATTCTAGAGATCTCTTGTATAGTATGAGGACTATAATTAATAACATTGTATCAAATACTGGAAATTTGCTAAGACAGTACATTTCAGGTCCTCTCACTACACACAGACACACACACACACACACACACACACAAATGGTAAGTATGTGAGGAGATGATATTCTACTTAGCTTGATGGTAGAAATAATTTCACTCTATGTATCTCAAATCATGTTGTACACCTTTAATATATACAATTTTTATTTAAAAATAAAAATTTAAAAGTGAACCAAATAAAATCTTACAGTTGCTATAAAATAAACTAAGCCACCTAAACAAATAACTAAATCACCTTCAGAACCCTACACTTAAGGGATTGTGGGAAATGCAGACTTTAGTTTTCCAGTCTCTGTAGCAAATAAAGGAATGTATGCTAGCAGGAGAATGAAATGATAGGTAAAACCAATTCATTATATCCACTACAGTATTTCAATTTCTGGTGTTCCCATTTGGTGCAGATGTTATTACACCCAGGATGCAAAATAAATTTCCAAAGGGGTTTTCAGGTGGCAATTTTACTTATCTATCTATCTATCTATCTATCTATCTATCTATCTATCTATCCATCTATCATCTACCTAGATTTTATGTATTTATTCATAAGAAATACACACAGAAAGGCAGAGACATAGGCAGAGGGAGAAGCAGGCTCCCCATGGGGAGCCTGATGAGGGACTCAATCCCAGGACCCCAGGATCACGACCTGAGTCCAAGGCAGACACTCAACCACTGAGCCACACAGGCGTCCCTCAGATGCCAATTTAGAGTGTAATAGAGAGGGAAAAGCATGAGCTTTGAAATAAGACAGGCCTGACACTGTCTTTGTGACCCAGGGCAAGCCATTGAACCTCTCTGACTTTTCCCATGTGTAAAACACAGATCATATATCTTATCTTGCAGTATTACACAGAGGATTAAATGCAAAGCTTCCAACATATTATGAGTGTTCAATAAACAATTACTGCTGTTGCTGTTTTAATGGGTGGAGAGGAATGTTTAAAGTTAAAATTAAGTTTAAAGCCCTGTTATTATTTCTAAATTCTAATAGAGTCCCTGGAAATTGGAAGTTCTTTATATAAGACACACTTTCTTTGGAATCGGCTACTCTGCTTGGTGTAACAATGAAAACTTGAAAGTTGATGTGGATGAAAACTTGATCCACATCATAGTCACACTCTTCTGCAATGTGATTTTGCAGCTCCTTGCATCAAGAAGCAGACTTTATTTGCTCCTATCTTAAATCTGGGCTGGTTTCATGCCTTGTGTATATTACTAGGATGTGGCTGAGATGATGTCGTGCCCATTCTCCAGAGGCCTTGAGTACTTCCACTGTTCCCTTGGAAGCCTGCCTGAGGATGGGAAGCTACCTAGAGCAGAGAGCAGTATACACAGCTGAAACTCCTCACACTGGTCCCTGGTCGACGCTGCAGCTGACACAGGAACTATCCCCTCTGTGACCAGAAGAGGCACTCAGCTGAATCTCACCTAAACACTAAATTTTTGTGTGGTTATACAGCAAACACTAATTCAATGGATTACTATTATTGTTATTTTGGAGGATGATTGTCAAGGGAAGTTGCTCAATATTTTACATTAAATTTTATAAAAAATACAAGTTTGTATATTTGTATAGTCTCCCACTCCTACCAAAACCAAATTGTGCACTGCTGTGCTCTGAGAGCTTAGCCATTGACACTGTTTCTCCTTCCCTCTGGTCTCCTTGCTATAACTGCCCTCCAAGACCTCCATTACCATTCCTCTCTTTGTTGGTATACACTTACTGTCTATTTCCCCAGTATTTTGGCTCGTATATCCTCTGGTCTTTTTAAAAGCACCATTTGGGCCCAGCGAGAGTATAGAAGGGAAGACAGTAGTGAAGTCAGTCTGGGATTCAAGGCAAGTGTCCTACCATGAAAGAAAAGAATTGGCCCAAGGACCTCAACAAATGAGGAATGGTAAACTGTTGCAGAGAGGCAGCATGGTTGTTAAGCTAACAAGAAACTTTTATGCTCTCTTGGGCACAACAGGCAAAGCATGAAATATACATTTGAAGCTCTTTTATTCGGAATTTTTAAAGTGTCATTGTATTAGAAATCACAGATAAGCTGGGAAGAAGAAAGTGGGCTTGAGTATTTAGCAGACATGTTTTTAAATTGAGCTCCTTCACTTAATGGGACCTGACATAACTTTATCTCTCTTAGATCAATTTCCTTTTCTATAAAATGGGTACACTGTCACCTGAAAGCAGCCTAAGGATAACATCTACCTTGTATACTTATAGCAGTCAATGTCATGGCGTATGTAAAGGGCCTAGAACACTTACTGGGCCACGCATGTAATAAAGTAGTAGGGGCCCGTTTCCAAAGCACATCATTTTTATTCCTTAGAAACTCAAAGCTTTTTGCACATATCATTTCCCCTATTTGCACAAATTCTTTTGGTGTTTACCAATGGACAGAACTCTATACCTTGTTTACTGATGAAGTCTAGTTCAAACTAGATGTCTGATAACATTTATTGAATTGATGAATGAATTAAGGATCAAATAAACCAATGGTTCTAAGTTACTGTCCAAAGTACTGAAAAGATGGTGAAATGAAAACAGGATGGGATTTCAATTACTTTTTTTACATGGAAAACATTTATTTGATATCTTGCAAACAGGCAGACATTTGAAAGTTTGCATTCTTCTGCATAAAATGGTAAAAATGATTTAAACAAATGAAAATAAATGATACATTCTCTACAGAGGATTTGCAAAGATAAACATGAGATATCATATGCAAATGTGAATTGAAAGCTTTTGTGTCCAATGTAAGAGCTATCAGTTATTACCATCAGTTCATATCATAAAGAATATAAATATTATTTCATTATCTTCATGAACTATTGGGATAAATATTATTTTGGGGAAAAGTTGTTCACTAAACAAATATTTACTAAGTGCCAACCAGACATTGTGTTTGTTGCAAAGAAAGAGCTTAAAAAGCCAAATTTTCTACCCTTGAAGAATTTACATTTTGGAAAGGGAGGCAGACATGGAGACTTGCAGATGAAATTTCTGAGTTTCAAATGTCTCTGCAAGGATCTTTCAGCACTGAGAATGTTTTTGCAAACTTGTCTTGCCCTTGCTATGCATTTTTCGCAATATTTTGATTATCAGTTTCTTTGGTGTTATCAATTTAATTTTCAGTTCTTGGTGGATGGTATTAAGAAGGAAAGGTTGTCAGAGGTTCACATCGCAGCCCTCAGTTTCTGTGAGGCTGGGCTTCTAGCTGTCATGTTGGTGCCTCCAAGGCTTTTGGCCCAGAGGACACCCAAGTTTCCCCCGGCTGCATGCAGCGGCAGTGCTGGATGTCAGGGGCTGGGTACAAAGAACCCAGCACTGCTGAATAGCAGGAGAGTACTGTGAAGGTGGTACTCAGAATTTTTTTTTTTTTGATAATTGGTTTCTTTTTTTTTTAATAAGTTAATTTTATATTGGTGTTCAATTTACCAACATACAGAATAACACCCAGTGCTCATCCCGTCAAGTGCCCCCCTCAGTGCCCGTCACCCAGTCACCCCCATCCCCCGCCCTCCTCCCCTTCCATCCCCCCTAGTTCGTTTCCCAGAGTTAGGAGTCTTTATGTTCTGTCTCCCTTTCTGATATTTCCCACACATTTCTACTCCCTTCCCTTATATTCCCTTTCACTATTATTTATATTCCCCAAATGAATGAGAACATACACTGTTTGTCCTTCTCCGACTGACTTACTTCACTCAGCATAATACCCTCCAGTTCCACCCACGTTGAAGCAAAGGGTGGGTATTTGTCATTTCTAATAGCTGAGTAATATTCCATTGTATACATAGACCACATCTTCTTGATCCATTCATCTTTCGATGGACACCGAGGCTCCTTCCACAGTTTGGCTATTGTGGACATTGCTGCTAGAAACATCGGGGTGCAAGTGTCCCTGCGTTTCATTGCATCTGAATCTTTGGGGTAAATCCCCAGCAGTGCAATTGCTGGGTCATAGGGCAGGTCTATTTTTAACTCTTTGAGGAACCTCCACACAGTTTTCCAGAGTGGCTGTACCAGTTCACATTCCCACCAACAGTGTAAGAGGGTTCCCTTTTCTCCGCATCCTCTCCAACATTTGTGGTTTCCTGCTTTGTTAATTTTCCCCATTCTCACTGGTGTGAGGTGGGATCTCATGGTGGTTTTGATTTGTATTTCCCTGATGGCAAGTGATGCAGAGCATTTTCTCATGTGTATGTTGGCCATGTCTATGTCTTCCTCTGTGAGATTTCTGTTCATGTCTTTTGCCCATTTCATGATTGGATTGTTTGTTTCTTTGGTGTTGAGTTTAATAAGTTCTTTATAGATCTTGGAAAGAAACTAGCCCTTTATCTGACACGTCATTTGCAAATATCTTCTCCCATTCTGTAGGTTGTCTTTTAATTTTGTTGACTGTATCCTTTGCTGTGCAAAAGCTTCTTATCTTGATGAAGTCCAAATAGTTCATTTTTGCTTTTGTTTCTTTTGCCTTCGTGGATGTATCTTTCCAGAAGTTACTGTGGCTGAGTTCAAAAGGGTGTTGCCTGTGTTCTCCTCTAGGATTTTGATGGAATCTTGTCTCACATTTAGATCTTTCATCCATTTTGAGTTTATCTTTGTGTATGGTGAAAGGGAGTGGTCTAGTTTCATTCTTCTGCATGTGGATGTCCAAGTTTCCCAGCACCATTTATTGAAGAGACTGTCTTTCTTCCAGTGGATAGTCTTTCCTCCTTTATCGAATAATAGTTGACCATAAAGTTCAGGGTCTACTTTTGGGTTCTCTATTCTGTTCCATTGATCTATGTGTCTGTTTTTGTGCCAGTACCACACTGTCTTAATGACCACACCTGAAATCTGGCATTGTGATGCCCCCAGATATGGTTTTCTTTTTCAAAATTCCCCTGGCTATTCGGGGTCTTTTCTGATTCCACACAAATCTTAAAATAATTTGTTCTAACTCTCTGAAGAAAGTCCATGGTATTTTGATAGGGATTGCATTAAACATGTAAATTGCCCTGGGTAACATTGACATTGTCACAATATTAATTCTGCCAATCCATGAGCATGGAATATTTTTCCATCTCTTTGTGTCTTCCTCAATTTCTTTCAGAAGTGTTCTATAGTTTTTAGGGCATAGATCCTTTACCTCTTTGGTTAGGTTTATTCCTAGGTATCTTATGCTTTTGGGTGCAATTGTAAATGGGATTGACTCCTTAATTTCTCTTTCTTCAGTCTCATTGTTAGTGTATAGAAATGCCACTGATTTCTGGGCATTGATTTTGTATCCTGCCACGCTACCAAATTGCTGTATGAGTTCTAGCAATCTTGGGGTGGAGACTTTTGAGTTTTCTATGTAGAGTATCATGTCATCAGTGAAGAGGGAGAGTTTGACTCCTTCTTTGCCAATTTTAATGCCTTTAATGTCTTTTTGTTGTCTGATTGCTGAGGCTAGGACTTCCAGTACTATGTTGAATAGCAGTGGTGAGAGTGGACATCCTTGTCTTGTTCCTGATCTTAGGGGAAAGGCTCCCAGTGCTTCCCCATTGAGAATGATATTTGCTGTGGGCTTTTCGTAGATGGCTTTTAAGATGTTGAGGAATGTTCCCTCTATCCCTACACTCTGAAGAGTTTTGATCAGAAATGGATGCTGTATTTTGTCAAATGCTTTCTCTGCATCTAATGAGAGGATCATATGGTTCTTGGTTTTTCTCTTGCTGATATGATGAATCACACTGATTGTTTTACAGGTGTTGAACCAGCCTTGTGTCCCGGGGATAAATCCCACTTGGTCATAGTGAATAATTTTCTTAATGTACTGTTGGATCCTATTGGCTAGTATCTTGTTGAGAATTTTTGCATCCATGTTCATCAGGGATATTGGTCTGTAATTCTCCTTTTTGGTGGGGTCTTTGTCTGGTTTTGGAATTAAGGTGATGCTGGCCTCATGGAACGAATTTGGAAGTACTCCATCTCTTTCTATCTTTCCAAACAGCTTTAGGAGAATAGGTATGGTTTCTTCTTTAAACGTTTGATAGAATTCCCCTGGGAAGCCATCTGGCCCTGGACTTTTCTGTCTTGGGAGCTTTTTGATGACTGCTTCAATTTCCTCCCTGGTTATTGGCCTGTTCAGGTTTTCTATTTCTTCCTGTTCCAGTTTTGGTAGTTTGTGGCTTTCCAGGAATGCGTCCATTTCTTCTAGATTGCCTAATTTATTGGCGTATAGCTGTTCATAATATGTTTTTAAAATCGTTTGTATTTCCTTGGTGTTGGTAGTGATCTCTCCTTTCTCATTCATGATTTTATTAATTTGAGTCTTCTCTCTTCTTTTTAATAAGGCTGGCTAATGGTTTATCTATCTTATTAATTCTTTCAAAGAACCAACTCCTGGTTCTGTTGATCTGTTCCACAGTTCTTCTGGTCTCGATTTTGTTGAGTTCTGCTCGAATTTTAATTAACTCTTTTCTTCTGCTGGGTGTAGGATCTATCTGCTGTTTTTTCTCTAGCTCTTTTATGTGTAAGGTTAGCTTTTGTATTTGAGTTCTTTCCAGTTTTTGAATGGATGCTTGTTTTGTGATGTATTTCCCCCCCAGGACTGCTTTTGCTGCATCCCAAAGATTTTGAATGGTTGTATCTTCATTCTCATTAGTTTCCATGAATCTTTTTAATTCTTCCTTAATTTCCTGGTTGACCCTTTCATCTTTTAGCAGGATGGTCCTTAACCTCCACGTGTTTGAGGTCCTTCCAAACTTCTTGTTGTGATTTAGTTCTAATTTCAAGGCATTATGGTCTGAGAATATGCAGGGGACGATCCCAATCTTTTGGTATCGGTTCAGACCCGATTTGTGACCCAGTATGTGGTCTATTCTGGAGAAAGTTCCATGTGCACTTGAGAAGAATGTGTATTCAGTTGAGTTTGGATGTAAAGTTCTGTAGATATCTGTGAAATCCATCTGGTCCAGTGTATCATTTAAAGCTCTCGTTTCTTTGGATATGTGCTTAGAAGACCTATCGAGGGTAGAAAGAGCTAGATTGAAGTCACCAAGTATAAGTGTATTATTATCTAAGTATTTCTTCACTTTGGTTATTAATTGGTTTAAATATTTGGCAGCTCCCACATTCGGGGCATATATATTGAGGATTGTTAAGTCCTCTTGTTGGATAGATCCTTTAAGTATGATATAGTGTCCCTTTTCATCTCTCACTACAGTCTTCGGGGTAAATTTTAGTTTGTCTGATATAAGGATGGCTACCCCTGCTTTCTTTTGAGGACCATTTGAATGGTAAATGGTTCTCCAACCTTTTATTTTCAGGCTGTAGGTGTCCTTCTTTCTAAAATGAGTCTCTTGTAGACAGCAAATACATAGGTCCTGCTTTTTTATCCAGTCTGAAACCCTGCGCCTTTTGATGGGGTCATTAAGCCCGTTCACGTTCAGAGTTACTATTGACAGATATGAGTTTAGTGTCACCATGATATCTATTCAGTCCTTGTTTTTGTGGATTGTTCCATTGAAATTCTTCTTAAAGGGGAATTTTAAGAGTCCCCCTTAAAATTTCTTGCAGAGCTGGTTTGGAGGTCACATATTCTTTCAGTTCCTGCCTGTCTTGGAAGCTCTTTATCTCTCCTTCCATTTTGAATGAGAGCCTTGGTGGATAAAGTATTCTTGGTTGCATGTTCTTGTCATTTAGGACCTTGAATATATCCTGCCAGCCCTTTCTGGCCTGCCAGGTCTCTGTGGGTCTCTGTGTTAACCTAATACTCCTCCCCATAAAAGCCAGGGATTTCTTGTCTCTTGCTGCTTTAAGGATCTTCTCTTTATCTTTGGAATTTGCAAGCTTCACTATTAAATGTCCAGGTGTTGAACGGTTTTTATTGATTTTAGGGGGGGATCTCTCTATTTCTTGGATCTGAATGCCTGTTTCCCTTCCCAGATTAGGAAAGTTTTCAGCTATGATTTGTTCAAATACATATTCTGGCCCTCTGGCCGTTTCGGCGCCCTTGGGAACCCCAATTAAACGTAGGTTTTTCTTCCTCAGGCTGTCGTTTATTTCCCTTAATCTGTCTTCATGGTCTTTTAATTGTCTCTCTTTTTTCCTCAGTTTCCCTCTTTGCCATCAACTTGTCTTCTATGTCACTCACTCGTTCTTCCACCTCGTTAACCCTCGTCATTAGGACTTCTAGTTTGGATTGCATCTCATTCAATTGATTTTTAATGTCTGCCTGATTAGCTCTAAATTCTGCAGTCATGAAGTCTCTTGAGTCCTTTATGCTTTTTTCTAGAGCCACCAGTAGCTGTATAATAGTGCTTCTGAATTGGCTTTCTGACATTGAATTGTAATCCAGATTTTGTAACTCTGTGGGAGAGAGGACTGTTTCTGATTCTTTCTTTTGAGGTGAGGTTTTCCTTCTAGTCATTTTGCTCAGTGCAGAGTGGCCAAAAACAAGTTGTATTGGGAAAAGAAAAAAGGAAGAAAAAAAGGAAAAAAAGAGAAGAAAAAGAAAGAAAAAGAAAGAAAGGGAAAAAAGGGGTGGGGGAAGCAATCAGAGCTAAAAAAAAAAAAAACAGAAAACAGAAAACAAAAAACAAAAAACACGGGGGAGTATCTTCTGATTCTGTATACTTTAAGTCCCTTGACTTCCCCTGGACCTTGTCCGTCTTGCTGGTCTTCTGGGGGAGGGGCCTGTTGTGCTGATTTTCAGGTGTTAGCACTTGGGGGAGCTGCTCTGCCCCTCGCCTGGTGCAGGGCTCAGTGGGGGTTGTTCACCCCGTGAGGCCCCCGGAGCAACAGCCCTAGTGGCGGGGCCAGCTCTGGAGCCCTGGATCAGCCCCCGCAGGAACTCCGGAGCTCTCCGTCTGCAGGGCCTGGAGGCTCCGGGCGGGGCCGCTGATCTGCTCAGCTGGGGCAGGAGCTTCCTCGCTGTCCTGGGCCCTCCCGGCCTCTGCCTGTCCCGGGGGAGGCCGGATCCTGGGCTGTGTCCCGGCGCCCTGTGCTCCGGAGCCTGCGCTGTTGGATTTGCGGTCCCGGCCGTGCAGCCCCCTCCGCTGAGCCGCTGCCTGTGCCCCCCCACCCGAGCTGCTCCCGCCCCGCAGCCCCCTCCGCGGAGCCGCCCCCGAGCCCCCCGAGCTGCTCCCGCCCCGCAGCCCCCTCCGCGGAGCCGCCCCCGAGCCCCCCCCCAGCTGCTCCGGGTCCCGCCGTGCGCGCTGCAGCCCTTAGGGAGCTCGGCGCACTCTCCCGGGGCGCAGTTGCTGTTAGTGTCCCCGGGAGCCCGAGGGCATCCCCGCCCTCCTGGGTCCTGCTCCAACTCCCCGCGAGCCCCTTTCCACCCGGGAAGGTCGGTGCAGCTCCTGCTCCTCCGGGACGGGGCTCTCCTGTCCTGGGGACACTCGCCCCGGCCTCAGCCCGGCTCCTCGCGGGGCCCCTCCCACTTGGAGGCCTTTGTTTCTTTATTTCTCTTTTTTTTTTTTTTGGTTTCTTTATTTCTTTTTCCCCGTCTTCCTACCTTGATAGAAGCGCGAACTCTTCTCACTGTAGCTTTCCAGCTGGTCTCTCTTTAAATCTCAGGCCGAATTCGTAGATGTTCAGGAAGATTTGAAGGTTATCTAGGTAATTTGGTGGGGACGGGTGACTTGGGGACCCTACTCCTCTGCCACCTGCCCCTCCTCGGTACTCAGAATTTGAGAACGTTTGGATGCATGATGTTTCTGGAGTATTAACATTTTGCTTTGGTTTGTTGGTCTTACCAACTTGGAGCTTTCTCTCAGTTACGATTGCAAATTTACTCATAAATTTTTGCTTGTGATTCCTGGATTTGACAAGTCTGTTTATGACAGAAATAATAGCAATAATAACCAGTTTTATGAGCTTACTACATGCCAGATATTTTACGTACATTATTTTAATCCTCTCAAAAATCATAGTAAGAAGTAATTTCTTAGATGGGAAAACTGAGGCAGAAAGACGTTAGGTCATTTGTCTCAGGTAATAGAAAGCAGAAACAAAAACTTGTATGCTTAAAATATTTTCTCATGGATACTTGCTAAATAGTTTTTGAAGAACTATGTCGCTTCCTGTATGTTGTTAGGTTTTTAATTTACAAATCAATTTTTAAACAAAGATTATTTAAGATTTTATCTATTTATTAGAGAAAGAGAGAGAAAATGGATTGGGAGGAGGGGACAGAGAAAGAGGGAGAAGCAGATTCCCTAGCTGAGCAGGGAACCGATCATGGGGCTCCATCCCAGGACCCCATCACCACCGGAGCCAAAGGCAGATGCTTAACAGACTGAGCCACCCAGGCACTGCAATAAAGACTTTTTAAAGAACAAGTTTTATATATACAGAAAATTTATAAGGGTAAAACAGAGTTCCCCTACTCCTATAGGTAGTATCCCTTATCATTAAAAGTTTACCATTTTTATGATACATTTTTACAATTAATGAACCAATCTTATTGCATTATTTTAAGCTAAAGTCCACGGTTTATTCAGAGTTTCTTAATTTTTACCTAATGTCCTTTTTCTGTTTTGGAGAACCCATTCTGGATACATCACATTTAGTCATCAAATCTCCCCTCGGCTGTGACAGTTTCTTAGACTTTTTTTGTTTTTAATGACCTTGAGAGTTTTGAGTAGACTGGCCAGGTATATTGCAGGATGGTCCTCTATTGAGATATGTCTGTTGTCAGGATTAGACTGGGAGTAATGAATCTTTAATCATTATTTTAGAAATTAAAGTAATTTCTAAAATGTTTATTTATTTGCTTATATTTATTATTATTAAATTGTTTCTAAAATATTTATTATTTTAATCATTAAAGAAATGAAAAGGATGTAATTTCTGAAATATTTCAATCTTTATATTTTAAACAAAACTGAAAATGCTTTTAAATGTATTCGATATAATCTAAATACCCTGGCAATTTCATAGCCACCACCATTCAGTTTAAAAATACAAGAAACCTTTTTTTAATGGTAGGAAATTATCACTTTCTCCCTTAGCTCTTAAGTTTATTCCATTTCCACCACAGAGTTTTATGTTTTTATATATAAAAAACATATTTTTATGCTTAAAATTTTTTATTGACCCATTATCATACTTATTTTTAACAAAACTATGTATATACAGTTAAGTTTAAATGCCTTATTATATTAAAACATATGATCTGGATCATGTAATCTCTGAATTATGAGTATGCAATTTTACCTAAATATATGCATATTATAATTTTGATAATTTAACAGATAACTTAATTAAGCACTTATATGATACATTGTATTTTTTCTCACCAATTAATGTACCCCTAGATGAATATTTATTATTTGAGTGGCAAAGAGAGAGTTCAGCATCAATTCACATAGATAGGTAGATGAGAAGGCAAAGGCTTTTGTTATAGTGATGTCCTTTAATTTTTGAATACTTTCTGAGTAACATGCCAAACATCTTGAAGTGGTCTAGCATCAAAAATCACTTTTAATCATCTATTAGTTGAATATTCTATTGGGTTTGCCTTCAATTCTGTTGAGAGCAAATAATTGAAAATCAACTCACTTGTAAAGATTTGTTACCCAATTGTTGGGGTCATTCATTTTCTCAGTTTCTGGGAACTGAACCAAAAATGCTTTACCAATTCTTTTCAAATGGCTATTTATTATACCTTTTACTTTTGCCCACAGAGACATATAGTTTAACCCAATATACTCAGAAAGAATTGAACCACGAAGCAATAATAATTTCAATATATGTTGCCAATATAATAGTTTTATAAAATGCTTATATCTTTCATATTCCATGTGCTTTAAATATGTTTTTTGTCAAAACCTTGAGGCTTCACACTTAGTTCATTCAATTAATTGAAAATTTCTACTCTGTAAACTAATTAGCAAATCCTGTCTTCATTGACAAACCAATCAATCAAATTAAGCTCACTCATTGTTAGAAAAAGTCTGGCTTTATTTTTTAATTCAACTAATTGGGTTAAAATATGTGCTTCAACAACTATTATAAAAGGCACTGAAAAACAAATTATGGAATGCATAAGATTACCAAAAGCAGTAAAGCCTTATTTAAAATTGTGCAGGATCTAATATAATCAGGGCTCAATCTTTATAAATCATAAAATACATTCATATTATTGTTTTTATTTATTTATTTATTTATTTTTAAAGATTTTATCTATTCATGAGAGACACAGAGAGAAAGAGAGGCAGAGACACAGGCAGAGGGAGGAGCAGGCTCCACGCAGGGAGCCTGATGCGGGACTCAATCCCGGGACTCCAGGATCATGCCCAGGGCCAAAGGCAGCTGCTAAACCACTAAGCCACCCAGGGATCCCCCATATTATTGTTTTAAATAGGTTTTATTCTTAGAGCAATTTTGGGCTCACAGCAAAATTGAGAAGAAGGTGCAGAGGTTTCCCATATAATCCCTGCCCCCATATATGCATAGCTTCCCCCATGACCAATATTCCTCACCAGAGCAGTACATTAGTAACAATTGATAAGTCTACATTAACATAGCATCACCCAAAGTCCATAGTTGACATTTGGGTTCATTCACGGTGTATACATTGTACAAATGTATAATAACATGCATCCATTATTGTAGTATCATACATTATTGCCCTAAAAAAATCCTCTGTGCGTATTTATCCCTCTCTGCCTATTAGCCTCTGTCAACCGCTGATCTATTTACTGTCTCCATAGTTTTGCCTTTTCAAAATGTTGTATAGTTGGACTCATACATTATCTAGCCTTTTCATATTGGCTTCTTTCACTAAATAATAGACATTTCAGTTTCCTCCATGTCTTTTCATGGCTTGATAGCTCTTTTCTTTTCAGTGCTGAAAAATATTCCATTACCTTGACGTACCGCGGTTATCTATCTATTGAAGGACATTTTGCTTGCTTCCAAGTTTTGGCAATTATGAATAAAGCTGCTAGAAACATACATATGCAGGTTTTTGTGTGGAAATATTTTCAACCCCTTAGGATAAATAGAAAGAATTACAATAGCTGGATGGTACAGTAAGAATATGTTTGCCACTGTCTTCCTAAATAGCTGTACCATTTTGCATTCCCACTAACGATGAATGAGAGTTCCTATTAGTCTACAACCTTACCAACATATGTGTTGTCAATGTTCTGGATTTTGGTTGTTCTAATAGGTATGTAGTGAAAAATCTCATTGTTCTTTCAATTTGCATTTCTCTGATGATACATGATGTGGAACATCTTTTTTCTTTTTAAAAAAAAATTAAAAAGATTTTATTTATTTATTTGAGAGAGAAAGAGAGAGAGAGTGAGCATGAAGGATGGGGAGGGGCAGAGGGAGAGGGAGAAGCAGACTCCCCGCTGAGTGAGAAGGACAATGTGGGGCTTGATCCCAGGACCCTGAGATCATGACCTGAGCTAAAGGCAGATGCTTAATCGACAAAGCCACCGAGGTGTCCCTGGAACATTTTTCCATATGCTTATTAGACAACTACATATCCTTTTTTTTGGTGTGATGTTTGTTAAGGTCTTTGGCTTACATTTTCCATATGCTTATTAGACAACTATATATCCTTTTTTTTGGTGTGATGTTTGTTAAGGTCTTTGGCACTTTTTTTTTTTTTTTAAATAGAGTTGTATGTTTTCTTAGTGTTGAGTTTGTATACTTTGGATAACAGTTCTATATCAGATATTTGTTTTGAAAATATTTTCTCCTAATTTGTGGTTAGTCCTCTTATTCTCTTGGACTGTCTTTTTTTTTAAAAGGATTTTATTTATTTTTTCATGAGAAACACAGAGAGAGAGAGAGAGGCAGAGACACAGGCAGAGCAGGCTCCATGCAGGGAGCCTGACATGGGATTCGATTCCTGGGCCTCCAGGATGCCCTGGGCTGAAGGCGGCGCTAAACCGCAGAGCCACCCGGGCTGCCCTTAGCACGGTCATGTGAAAAAATAAAATTAGTGAAGTCCAGTCTTTCTTTCATGGATCATTTTTGGTGTTATATTTAAAAATTTAGGGGGATCCCTGGTGGCTCAGTGGTTTAGCGCCGCCTTCAGCCCCAGGGCATCCTGGAGGCCCAGGAATCCGAATCCCATGTCAGGCTCCCTGCATGGAGCCTGCTTTTCCCTCTGCCTGTGTCTCTGCTCTCTCTCTCTCTCTCTCTCTCTCTCTCTGTGTGTCTCATGAATAAATAAATAAAATCTTTAAAAAGATAAAAATAAAAATTTATTGCCACACACAGGGTCATCTGGATTTTCTCCTGTGTTATCTTCTAGGAGTTTTATAGTTTTGCACTTTACATTTAGGCCTTTGATACACTTTAAATTAATTTTTGCGAAGGGTGTAAGGTCTATGTCTTGATTCATTTCATTGCACATGGGCATCCAACTGTTCCAGCACCATTTATTAGAAGACTATCTTTTAATCATTGTCTTTGCTCCTTTGTAGAGGATCAGGCGACTATGTTATGTGGATATTTTCCTGGGCTCTGTTCTATTCCAGTGATGTATTTGTCTATTCTCTCTTTTTTAAGATTTTTAAAATTTATTCATGAGATACACAAAGAGAGAGGCAGAGACACAGGCAGAGGGAAAAGTAGGATCCCTCTGGGGAGCCCAATGTGGGACTTGATCTCAGGATCCCAGGATCATGAGCTGAGCTGAAGGCAGACACTCACCCACCTGGGTAGGTGCCCCATATATTTGTCTATTCTTTCACTAGTATCACACTTTCTGTTCATGGTAGATTTATAGTAAGTTTTGAAGTCAGATAGTTTCAGTCTTCCAATTTTGTGTCTTCTTCAAGGTTGTGTTGACTATTCTGAATCTTTTGCTTCTTTATATGAACTTTAGAATCAGTTTGTCAATATCCACAAAACAACTTGCTGGGATTTTGATTGGGATTGCATCGAATCTATAGATCATTTTGGAAAGAACTAACACCTTGACAATACTGTGTCTTCCTATGCATGAGCATGGAATATCTTTCCTTGTATTTAGTTCCTCTTTGAATTATTTGATCAGTTTTATAGTTTTCCTCATATATATCTTGTACATATTTTGTTAGATTTATACCCAAATATTTAATATTTTTAGGGTGAAAATGTAAGTAGTATTGTGTTTATAATTTCAAATTCCACTTGTTCATTACTAGTATATAGGAAAGTGATTGATTTTTTATTGTATATTAACCTTGTATCCTGAAGACTTGCTTTACTGCCTATTAATTCTAAGATTTTTTCAGTCAGTTCTTTTGGGTCTTCTACATAATCAGGTCATTGTGAATGAAGACAGTTTCATTTCTTCCCTTCCTTTTCTTGTCTTATTATTACATTAGGTAGAACTTGTAGTGTGAATTTGGAAAGGAGTGGTGAGAAGAAACATCCTTGCTTTTTTTCTGATCTTAGTGGGAAAGCTAGTTTTCTTTTCTTTTAAGATTATATTTATTCGAGGGAGAGTGTGAGCAAGCATGAGTGGTGGGGTGGGAGGCAAGCAGTGGGAGAGGGAGAAGCAAGCTCTCCACTGAGCAGAGAGCCTGAGACAAGGCTTGATCCCAGGACCCTTAGATCATGACCTGAGCTGAAGACAGATGCTGACTTAACTGATTGACCTATCCAGGCACCTAAAAGCTCCCAGTTTTCACCATTAAGTATGATAGTAACTGGGGTTTTTTTGTAGATATCAACTATTTTGCTGATATTTAACTTTATAATACCAGTTATTAATAATGATAATTAAAATTGTGTAAATCACCCAAATCCACCAATTCATCTTTGCCTCAGGAATGTTGGGTAGTCAGGCTTTGTGTCTGCCCTGATGTGCTGTAGTATGAAACACACATGAAGTACCACTCATTGAGGAAATAGCCTTCTATTCTTAGTTAACCGAGAGTTTTTATCATGAGTGGGTGCTGGATTTTGTCAAATGGATTTTCTACACCTATTAATGCAATCATGTGATTTTTTCTTCTTCAGCTTGTTGATATGATATATTATACTAATTGATTTTTGAGTATTGAACTAGCTTGTATACCTGGAATAAATTCCACTTGGTCATGGTATTTAATTCTTTTTATACGTTTTTGGATTTTATTTAGTAATATTTTATTGAGCATTTTTGCATTTATTTTCATGAGAGCTATTGGTATGTAGTGCTTTTTTTTGTGGTGTCTATCTGGTTTTGGTATTAGGGTAATACTGGCCTCATAGAATACATTAATAATTATTCTCTATGTTTTTATTTTCTGAAAGGCATTATAGAGAATTGGTATGATTTCTTCCTTAAATATATTTTTTAAAGATTTTATTTATTTATTTCACAGGGAGAGAGAGACAGAAGGAGAGAGAGAGACAGAGACAGAGAGAGAGCACACAAGCAGGAGGAGTGGCAGGCAGAGGAAGAGGGAGAAACAGGCTCCCCACTGAGCAGAGAGCCTGATGCAGGGCTCCATCCCAGGACCCTAGGACCATGACCTGAGCCAAAGGCAGATAGATGCCCAACCAACTGAGCCACCCTTCCTTAAATATTTGATAGAATTCACCAGTGAGGCCATCTGGGTTTGGTGTTTTCTGTTTTGGTAGTTTATTAATTGTTGATTCAAATTCCTTAATAATTATAGTCATACTCAAATGGTCAACTTCATTTTGTGTGAGTGTTAGCAGATTTTGTCTTTCAGGGAGTTGGTCCATTTCATTAAAGTTTCCAAACTTGTGGGCATAGAATTATTCACAGTATTCCTTTATTATCCTTTTAACATTCATGGGATCTGCAGTGATGTCCTTTCTGTCATTTCTCATATTAGTAATTACTGTTTTTTTCTCTCTCTTTTGCTAAGTTAGTCTGGCTAGAGGCTGATCAATTTTGTTGATCTTTTCAATGGTCCAACTTTTGGTTGTGTTGATTCTCTTTATTGATTTACTGTTTTCAAATGCATTAATTCCTTTTCATTTTTTCTTTTTTTTTAGAGAGACAGTGAGCATGAGCAGGGGGCTGGGAGGGAAGGGGAGAGGGAGAGAGAATCCTGAGCAGGCTCCATGCTCAGGGCAGAGCCTAACATAGGGCTTACTCTCACAAACCTGAGATCATGACCTGAGCTGAAATCAGGAATCCAACCTTAACTGGCTGAACTACCCAGACACCCTCAATTGCATTAATTTCTGCTTTAATATTTATTATTTCTTTTCTGCTTACCTTTGATTTAATTTGCTCTTCTTTTTCTAGTTTCCTACAGTGGAAGTTTTGATGATTCATTTTAGATCTTTGTTCTGTTTTAATATATGCAATCACTGCTATAAATTTCCTCTAAGCACTGCTTTTTACCATATTTCACAAATTTTACTAAACCATATTTTCATTTTAATCTAGTTCAAAATATTTTCAATTTGTCTCGAGATTTCTTCTGTGAGATGTGAGTTATTTAAAGGTGTGTTATTTACTCTCCATGTATGTTAGGATTTTCCAGTTGCTTTTCTATTATGGGTTTGTACTTTAATTCCATTGTGGTTGAAAAGCAAGCATCCTGTGATTCCTATTCTTTTAAATTTGTTAAGATGTGCTTTATGGCCCAGAATGCGTTCTATTTTGGTGCATGTTCCACGTGAGCTTGAGAAGACTGTGGATGTAGGATGAAGTAGTCTGTATATGTCCTTTATTTCCAGTTAATTAATATTGTGGAGTTCAACTATATTCTTAATGATTTTCTGCCTACTGGATCTATTTCTGGTAGAGGGGTGTTGAAGCCTCCAAATATAATAGTGGAAGTCTTTCATTTCTCTTGGCAAATCTATCAGTTTTTGCCTCATATATTTTGACACCATTGTTAGGAACATACATGGTAAGGATTGTTAGGTCTTTTTGGGGAAATCACTCCTCTATTATTATGTAATGCCCCTCTTTGTCCTTGATGACCTTCCTTGCTTTGAAGTTTGCTGTGTTGGAAATTAATATTTCTACCTCTGCTTTCTTTTGGTTAGTCTTAGTGTGGTATATATTTCTCCACTCACTTACCTTTAATCTATATGGTCTTTATATTTAAAGTGAGTTTCTTGGAGACAACATATAAGGTTTTTGTTTTGTTTTGTTTTGATCTACTCTAACAACCTGTGTCTTTTGATTGGTACATTTAGACCAGTGATGTCCAAATTTATTGTTGATATGGTTGGATTAATATCTATCATTTTTGTTACTGTTTTCTATTTGTAGTTCTTGTTATTTTCCTACTTTTGCCTTCCACTCTTTCTACCTTTTTTTTTTTTTTTAGTTTTAATTGAACACTTTACATGATTCCCTTTTCTTTCCTTTCTTAGTTACATTATTATTATTTAGTGGTTGCCCTATGGTCTGTAATATACACTTAGAACTAATCTAAGTCTGTTTCAAATAACACTATATTACTTTAGAGATTGTGTGAGTACCTTATAATAATATAGTCCTAGTTCTTCCCTTCCATCGCTTGTATCATTGCTGTCATTCAATTCACTTATATATAAGCAAACACACACACACACATACACACACACACATAGTATATAGATCTGAGTTTCTGACCTATATTATTTTCCTTCTCCCTAAAGAACTTCTTTTAATAGTTCTTGTAAGTCATGTCTACTGGCAATAAATTCTCTCAATTTTTTAAAAAAGATTTTATTTATTTATTCATGAGAGACACAAATAGAGAGGTAGAGACATAGGCAGAGGGAGAAGCAGGCTCCCCACAGGGAGCCTGGTGTGGACTCAATCATCCCTGGACCTCAAGATCATGACTTGAGCCAAAGGCAGATGCTTAACCACTGAGCCACCCAGATGTCCCAAATTCCTTCAATTATGTTTGAGAAAGTCTTTCTTTCTTCTTCCTTTTGGAAGGATACTTTCACAGGGCACAGAATTCTAGGCTGGTAGTTTTCTTTTCTCAACACCATATTTCATTCTATTCTCTTTTTCCTTGGTTTCTGAAGAGAGGTTGGATGTAATTTTTTTCTCATATATAGATGAGGTGTTTATTTCTCTGGCTTCTCTCAGAACTGTTTTCTTTATCTTGGATGTTCTATAGTTTCACTAAGATGTGCCTGGGTGTATTTTTTTTTCCCTTGGCATTTTCCTGGTTCCTAAGTTTCCTAAATCTGTGGTTTGGTGTCTGATATTAATTTGGAGGAAATTCTCAGTCATTATTCTTTCAAATACTTCTTTTTTTTTTCCTATTTCTTCTCCTTCTGTTATTCTTATCATGTGTTTGTCACACTTTTTGTAGCTGTCCCACAGTTCTTGGATATATTCTGTTTTTTTTTTCCTTTTTTCTTTTATCAGGTTTTGTTCTCATTGTTTTTTAATTTTGGAGACTTCTATTATGATATTTTCAAGCTCAGACACTCTTTCTTCAGTTATGTCCTAATAAGTCCATAAAAGGCATTCTTCATTTCTGTTAGTTTTTTACTTCCAGCATTTCTTCTTGGGATCTCCCTCTCTCTTTTCACATTGGTCATCTGTTCTTGCATGCTACTACTTCATCCATTAGAGGCCTTAGCATATTAATCATAGTTATTTGAAATTCCCAGTCTGATAAGTCCAACACCCCTGCCATGTCTGGTTCTGATGCTTGCTCTGTGTTTTCAAATTGTTTTTTGCCTTTTAATATGTCTTGTCAATTTCTCATGCTAGCTGTACATGGATGAACTGGGGAAAATAGGTCTTTAGTCATGTGGTGGTGGAGGGAGTAAATATTCTATTGTCCTATGATTAGGCCTTTTAGTGAGCTTATGCCTCTGGACTGTGAACTTCACAACTGCTTCTTTTGCCTTCACCCCTAAGGTGGAACAGACAGGAGGATGGCTGGAGCCAGCTGGCTTGGATATTTCCCTTACCCCAGTCAATTAGCTCTGATGCAACCCTTGCAGATAAGGATAGCTTGTCCTAAGGGCAGACCTTGTTCTGAAGGCATATTTCAAAAATAGTTCATTTTCTTCTCATCATGCCAGCATGAGGAAATTTGTCTCCAATATTTACTCTTAGAACCTGGTCAGGCTTTTTCAGGTAAAAGTTTGGGAGATTCCTCTATGACTTGGTTCCCCTGGAGACATTAACTCTCAGATATGTCTATCAGTTTGTTAATTACAGTTCAGGTTTTCCTACTCTGGCACTGATTCCATGGATGTTTTAGCTCATGTGTTTCTGATCTGGTAAGTTGTGATTCTCTGTGTTCTTTTGTCATTCTCTCTGGTTTTGCAGGCAGCAGTTTGCCCTATGATTTTTACTTGGTAGAAAGGAGTGGTGACCTGCAAGCTCCTCACATGTAGAACTAGAAACAGAAAGCAATGTATTATGTTTTATTATTTAATTTGTGTTAATGCAATGTGATGGATAGGTAAAACAAGTAGTTGTGAAAAGCATAATAAATCAGTGTGCCTTTCTTAATGGGTTTTTAAGCATATATTGATCTCTAATATCAGCTTCTTGGAAGTGTTAAATAATCACATATAAATATTCAGAACTCTGTTTTTTTATAATGATAACATTTCCTATGTACTTTCCTTTTTTTGTATATTCTTTTTATTAGAGTTCAAATTGCCAACATATAGTATAACACCCAGTGTTCATCCCATCAAATGCCCCCCTCAATCCCCATCACCCAGTCACCCCATCCCCCCTGCCCACCTCCCTTTCCACTACCCCTTCTTCATTTCCCAGAGTTAGGAGTCTCTCATGTTCTGTCACCCTCACTGATATTTCCCACTCATTTTCTCTCCTTTCCCCTTTATTCCCTTTCACTATTTTTAATATTCCCCAAATGAATGAGACCATATAATGTTTGTCCTTCTCCGATTGACTTACTTACTCAGCATAATACCCTCCAGTTCCATCCATGTTGAAGGAAATGGTGGGTATTTGTCATTTCTAATGGCTGAGTAATATTCCACTGTATACATAGACCACATCTTCTTTATCCATTCATCTTTCGATGGACACCAAGGCTCCTTCCACAGTTTGCTATTGTGGACATTGCTGCTATAAATATTGGGGTGCAGGTTGTCCTGCCGTTTCACTGCATCTGTATCTTTGGGGCAAATCTCCAGTAGTGCAATTGCTGGGTCGTAGGGTAGTTCTATTTTTAACTCTTTGAGGAACCTCCACACAGTTTTCCAGAGTGGCTGCACCAGTTCACATTCCCACCAACAGTGTAAGAGGGTTCCCTTTTCTCCACATCCTCTCTAACATTTGTTGTTTCAAGAGGGTTTCCCTTTCTCCACATCCTCTCTAACATTTGTTGTTTCCTGTCTTGTTAATTTTCACCCTTCTCACTGGTGTGAAGTGGTATCTCATTGTGGTTTTGATTTGTATTTCCCTGATGGCCAGTGATGCGGAGCATTTTCTCATGTGCTTGTTGGTCATGTGTATGTCTTCTTTGGTGAAATTTCTGTTCTTGTCTTTTGCCTATTTCATGATTGGATTGTTTGTTTCTTTGCTGTTGAGTTTATTAAGTTCTTTATAGATCTTGGGTACCAGCCCTTTACCTGTCATTTGCAAATATCTTCTCTCATTCTGTAGGTTGTCTTTTAGTTATGTTGACTATTTCTTTAGCTGTGCAGAAGCTTTTTGTCTTGATGATGTCCCAATGGTTCATTTTTGCTTTTGTTTCCCTTGCCTTCATAGATGTATCTTGCAAGAAGTTTCTGTGGCCAAGTTCAAAAAGGGTGTTGCCTGTGTTCTCCTCTAGAATTTTGAATTTTGATGGATTCTTGTCTCACATTTAGATCTTGCATCCATTTTGAGTTTATCTTTATGTATGGTATAAGAGAATGGTCTAGTTTCATTCTTCTGAACATGGCTGTCCAATATTCCCAGCGCCATTTATTGAAGAGACTGTCCATTTTCCAGTGGATAGTCTTTCCTGCTTTGTCGAATATTAGTTGACCATAATGTTGAGGGCCCATTTCTGGGTTCTCTATTCTGTTCCATTGATCTATGTGTCTGTTTTTGTGCCAGTACCACACTGTCTTGATGATCACAGCTTTGTAGTACAACTTGAAATCTGGTATTGTGATGTACCCGGCCTCTAGTTTTCTTTTTCAATATTCCCCTGGCTATTCGGGGTCTTTTCTGATTCCACACAAATCTTAAGATGATTTGTTCCAACTCTCTGAAGAAAGTCCATGGTATTTTGATAGGGATTGCATTGAATGTGTAAATTGCCCTGGGTAGCATTGACATTTTCACAATATTAATTCTTCTAATCCATGAGCATAAAATATTTTTCTATCTCTTTGTGTCTTCCTCAATGTCTTTCAGAAGTGTTCTGTAGTTTTTAGGGTATAGATCCTTTACCTCTTTGGTTAGGTTTATTTCTAGGTATCTTATGCTTTTGGGTGCAATTGTAAATGGGATTGATTCCTTAATTTCTCTTTCTTCAGTCTCATTGTTAGTGTATACAAATGCCACTGATTTTTGGGCATTGATTTTGTATCCTGCCACACTGCTGAATTGCTGTATGAGTTCTAACAATCTTGGCGTGGAGTCTTTTGGGTTTTCTATGTATAGTATCATGTCATCTGCAAGAGGGAGAGTTTGACTTCTTTGCCAATTTGAATATATTTTATTTCTTTTTGTTGTCTGATTGCTGAGGCCAGGACTTCTAGTACTATGTTGAATAGCAGTGGTGAGAGTGGCCACCCCTGTCATGTTCCTGATCTTAGGAGAAAGGTTCCCAGTTTTTCCCCATTGAGATTGATATTTGCTGTGGGCTATTTGTAGATGGCTTTTAAGATGATGAGGAATGTTCCCTCTACCTCTACACTCTGAAGAGTTTTGATCAGGAATGGATGCTGTATTTTGTCAAATGCTTTCTCTGCATCTATTGAGAGGATCATATGGTTCTTGTTTTTTCTCTTGTTGATGTGATCTATCATGTTGATTGTTTTTACACGTGTTGAACCAGCCTTGTATCCCGGGGATAAATCCCACTTGGTCATAGTGAATAATCTTCTTAATGTACTGTTGGGTCCTATTGGCTAGTATCTTGTTGAGAATTTTTGCATCATGTTCATCAGGGATATTGGTCTATAATTCTCCTTTTTGGTGGGGTCTTTGTCTGGTTTTGGAATTAAGGTGATGCTGCCCTCATAAAACGAGTTTGGAAGTATTCCATCCCTTTCTATCTTTCGGAACAGCTTAGTAGACTAGGTATTGTTTCTTTAAACATTTGATAGAATTCCCCTGGGAAGCCATCTGGCCCTGGACTTTTCTGTCTTGGGAGCTTTTTGATGACTGCTTCAATTTCCTCCCTGATTATTGGCCTGTTCAGGTTTTCTGTTTCTTTCCGGTTCCAGTTTTGGTAGTTTGTGGTTTTCCAGAAATGCATCCATTTCTTCTAGATTGCCTAATTTATTGGTGTATAGCTGCTCATAATATGTTTTTAAAATTGTTTGTATTTTATTGGTATTGGTGGTGATCTCTCCTTTTTCATTCATGATTTTATTAATTTGAGTCTTTTCTATTTTGTTTTTAATAAGGCTGGCTAATGGTTTATCTATCTTATGAATTCTTTCAAAGAACCAACTCCAGCTTTTGTTGATCTGTTCCACAGTTCTTCTGGTCTCTATTTCATTAAGTTCTGCTTGAATCTTTATTAACTCTCTTCTTCTGCTGGGTGTAGGTTTTATTTGCTGTTCTTTCTCCAGCTTCTTTAGGTGTGAGGTTAGCTTGTGTATTTGAGTTTTTCCCAATTTTTTGAGGGATGCGCTTGTATTGCGATGTAGTTCCCTCTTAGAACTGCTTTTGCTGTATCCCAAAGATTTTGAATAGTTGTATCTTCATTTTAATCAGTTTCCATGGGCAGCCCGGGTGGCTCAGTGGTTTAGCGTCACCTTCAGCCCAGGGTGTGATCCTGGAGACCCGGGATCGAGTCCCATGTTAGGCTCCCTACATGGAGCCTGCTTCTCTCTCTGCCTTGTGTCTCTGCCTCTCTTTCTCTCTCTCTGTGTGTGTGTCTCATGAATAAACAAATAAAATCTTTAAAAAAAATCAGTTTCCATGAATCTTTTTAATTCTCCAATTTCCTGGTTGACCCTTTCTTCTTTTAGCAGGATGCTCTTTAACCTCCACATGTTTGAATCTCTTCCAAATTTCTTCTTGTGATTGAGTTCTAGTTTCAAAGCATTATGGTCTGAAAATATGCAGGGGCCAATCCCAATCTTTTGGTATCAGTTAATACCTGATTTGTGACCCAGTATGTGGTCTATTCTGGAGAAAGTTCCATGTGCACTTGAGAAGAATGTGTATTCAGTCGCATTTGGATGTAAAGTTCTGTAAATATCTGTGAAATCCATCTGGTCCAGTGTATCATTTAAAGCCCTTGTTTCTTTGGAGACGTTGTGCTTAGAAGATGTGTCATTTGCAGAAAGTGTCGTGTTGAAGTCTCCCAGTATTAGTGTATTATTATCTAAGTATGTCTTTACTTTGGTTATTAATTGATATACTTGCTGCCAAGTATATCACTTGCTGCCACATTTAGGGCATAAATATTCATGATTGTTAGGTCCTCTTGTTGGATAGATCCTTAAGTATGATATAGTGTCCCTCTTCATCTCTTACTACAGCCTTTGGGATAAACTTTAATTTATCTGATATGAAGATGGCTACCCCTGCTTTCTTTTGAGGATCATTTGAATGGTAAATGGTTCTCCAACCTCTTATTTTTAGGCTGTAATTGTCCTTAGGTCTAAAACAGTCTCTTGTAGACAGCCAATAGATGGGTTTTGCTTTATCCAGTGTCTTTTGATGGGATCATTAAGCCCATTCACATTCAGAGTTACTAATGAATGATATGAATTTAGTGTGTTGTGATACCTAGTCTTCCCTGTTTTTGTGGATTATTTCTTTGGGCTTCCCCTTTCTTTCTTTCTTTCTTTCTTTCTTTCTTTCTTTCTTTCTTTCTTTCTTTCTTTCTTTCTTCTTCTTTCTTATTTTTATTTTATTTATTCATTCAGAGAGAGAGAGAGAGAGAGAGAGGCAACCTCTGGTTTTATATACTGTTAATCCCTCGACTTCCCCTGGAGCTTTCCAGCGCTGCTCTGCCAAGAACTTGCTCTTTCTGGTCCTTCTAGCTGGTCTTCTGGGGGAGGGGCCTGCTGTGCTGACTCTCAGGTGTGTGCACCTGGGGAAATGTCCCCCCACCCTGCCAGGCACCAGCTCAGTGGGAGCTGTGTACCCCGTGAGGCCCATGTTCCCTGGCGGCCCGCCCCTCCCAGGCACAGGGTGACACCAGGAGGGACACCACCACTGGCTGCGGCCGCCCCCCAGCCCTGGAGTCAGCTCCCCAGTAACCACCACAGCTCCCAGTCTGCAGGGGCCTGGATGCTCCGGCGCGGGGGGGGGGCGGGGGAGGGGGGCGCTGACCTGCACAGCTCGGGGGCGCCGGCAGGAGCGTCCCCACTGTCCTGGGCCCTCCCCGCCCCCACTGGATGCTTCTTTCTTTATTTTTTTTTCCGTCTTCCTACCTTGTTAGCAGCAAAAACCCTTCTCTCTGTAGCGTTCCAGCTGTTCTCTCTTTAAATCTCAGGTTGAATTCATAGGTTTTCAGGATGGTTTGAAAGTTATCTAGGTAAGTTGGTGGGGCCAAGTGACTTGGGGACCCTACTCCTCCACCGTCTTGCCCTGCCCCCCTCCTCCTATGTACTTTCCAAAAGAAAAATATTCTTATTGCTATGCTTACCTGGCAAATAGCAGATAATTGCATATTATTTAATAGGGGCTAGAAAATATTAACCACTTTATAAGATGAACTAATATATCATTAGAATAAGTATTTTACAGGGACGCCTGGAGTGGCTCAGTAGTCGAGCGTCTGCCTTTGGCTCAGGGCATGGTCCTGGGATCCTAGGATAGAGTCCTGCATCCGGCTCCCTGCAGGGAGCCTGCTTCTTCCTCCGTGTCTCTGCCTCTCTCTGTGTGTCTCTCATGAATAAATAAATAAAATCTTAAAAAAAATACGTTTTTTACAGTTTAATTTGATAAGTTATACTTTAAGGATCTCATTGAATAATGCACATAGATCTAGAAGAAATCATAAAATTTTTATTTGTGAATGTACCTTCCATTATAACTAAAAAATTGAATAGTCTTAGAAAATATTCTTTAAAGGCTCAGCATCACCAAGCTTTTCTACTTGGCAAAATGGTGCTTTTCTTTTATTAATATTACAGATATCTAAAAAAAGTTTGCTCATATTATAAGAGCAATTTTTAGCTTTTAGAGTTTTTTAAAAATGCTTCCTTCATTTTGTTCTCCTTAGTTTCTCTCATAGGGAGCAATTTAATTTCTGAAAAGAGTCTGGGAAAGGCAAGAGGTGGTGATTGCCCACTCTAATATATGTAATTTTGTAACATTCTTTTTTTTTTTTTTTTTATTTGACAGAGAGAGATAGAGAGATCAGCAGGCCAAGGGAGAAGGAGAAGCAGGCTTCCTGCTGAGGCGCAAACCTGACCATCCCAGGACCCTGGGATCATGCCCTGAGCTTAAGGCAGATGCTTAACCAACTGAGCCACCCAAGCACCCCAGAACATTCTTACAAGGGCCAACATACCACTATATTTCTAAGGTGATATATTTCATTATTATCAGAAATCTGTCAGACATAGGAAGATAGGAAGAAAAAATCTTGATTAATCAACCAAAGAGACTCTCCTGCATACACACTCTAGTCTTTTGCTGGTGTCCTCGATGTTTTTACACCCTACAACAATGATGCAATTAGATTTAGAATGAGTCATGAAGATATCTTTCTTATATAAAATGAGAGAAGACCAATTTTAAAGGGGATGTGGCGGAGGGAATCTCTCTGATGATATGAAAGAATGCCCATGAAAATTGAGGATATGAAAATGGATTCCCTTAAAATTATGCCCCAGTATGAAGACCACATCTTATATCTATCCTATTCTAGTCCCAGCTTTGTTTCTGCCACAGAAATTTTGTCATCTTGACATTGCTAAGTATAATATTCTAATCCTATTCTTTTTCCTGCTTTATATATTTTAGCTCCACTTTTGAAAAACAGGGAACAACAAAGGAGTCATTTCTGGTCATATCTTTCCTCAGCAGGTAACACCCATGATCTCATATCCAAGGTCTCTAGCAACATGGCTATTCTTTCTAGTTGTATCAACCCTGGCTCTTCAGGAGCACTCTAGTTGCAACTGGAAATTGCAATATGACCAGATCAGAGTGCTGAGATAATAACTATGGACTGAGTACATCTTTTTTAAAAAGTCCCCAAATGCATGTATTAGAAAAATTAGAAAATGCAATAAGAAAGAAGAGAAATATTGCCACTCAGAAACAATTGCTGTGAATATTTTGAAGCATATCTTTAGTTCTATCCAGGTTTACCTATCTATCCATCTATCATCTATCAACATCAAGAAATCTATTTCTGAAATTATATGATGCAAACTGTTTTGAAGTTAAAATTTTAACTCTCCAGCTCAATATTTACTTTTTAATAAATACACCTTTGCAATATAATATTTAATGGGTGCAGAATGTTCCATTGTATGATTGCATCACTATTTAATCAATCAATCCAGTATAGTTGGATGTTTAGGGTGTTTTTAATTTTTTTTACAACTCCAGATGCTATGTGATTAACATCTTTGTTACTAAATCTTCTCACACTCCCTTAGTTATTTCCTTGGAAATTATTCCTAGAAGAGGGAATTCTGTGTGAATACTTAAGTTTTTGATACATAAAGATCATATCAATGTACACTCCCACAAGCAACATATGAGAATCTCTTTAGGAGATTATGCACTTCACTTGAGGAAAGTTAACAAATGTAGTTTTGGTAAGGAGTGTGTGTTAGAGGTAAGAGTGTATAAATCACATACTGATTCATGCAAATAATCTTTTTGTAGATGAAAAATTATAGAAACCATTGGATTTCCTGCCTTGCTTAGTAATCTCCTCATGGTGCCTGTATTTATAGGCTTTTTAAAGAGATCTTTAAACATCTACAGATTTGTGGCAAAGCAGTCAAGGTATTTATTCTGCCACAGAGAAAAACATGTCTTGCTCTCAGCATCTAAATAGTGTGAAGCTTTGGTTAGTTACCTAACCTGCAGAGCCCTGAAGTTTGGCTTACTTTCTTGGTTGAAGAAAGTTTGTCAACTTGAATTTCAGGAAGAGCAGAGTCGGATTTAGAGGGGCCAACTATTTATACAATGTGGAGGAAAACCAGTTTTCTATTCTTTATTTAAAATCATTATGGCATCAAAGCACCAGTGTCTGAGTTCAATAAATAGTAATTGCTTTAAAAAATGTCTAGCAGTGATGGTAATAGGAATGGGATATTGAGAGAGGTTATGACATTTCTTTCTGCTAAAACATTGAATGAATAATTGTCATTAATGCAGAGTTATTTTCTTCCTCAGCTATAAGTATGACCTAAAGGAAGATTATGAAACACAAAATATGGATTGGTAAAAAGACTGTCTAAAGATAAAATAATGCCAGGGAAACATGTGTCATAGGAAAAAAATCACTGGATTTGCATTTGGACTTGAGTTATTCATTTTTTCACCCATTTAACAAATATTTATTCAGGATTTATTATGTGCTAGAACTTGAAGTAGGTGCTTGAATATAGCAGTGAGCAAAACTGACATGATCTTGTCTTCACAGGGCTTAGAATTAGGGAGAAAATGGACATTAAAAAGTAAATATGTTTTTAGCTCCAACATGTAATGAGCTTACAACAAGAAAAAGTGAAATAGCCTGAACATAAGTGACTTTTCTTGGACTCATCAGAGAGTGGAGGTCATAGGGCTAGGTGTCATGCTGAAACCTGGAGAGATGGGTGAATCTGGAGAGTCGCTGCTGAAACCTGCTTGCCAGAACCAGAAGTTAAACTGGCAGCAACACTGAAATGGTGATTTTGATAACCTTAATAATAAATCTTCAAGAAATCATTTAGGCGGCCAGTGGATCATAGAATAAATACAAATTGCAACTGTATCACAAATGTACAAAACAACCTTACTGAAGGGATTGGGGGGAAAATGCTGACCTAAGTAGCACTGGAAATGAATCTGCAAGAGTAAAGGCAGAAAGAGCTTTACAAGAGAACTGTAGTTGATAAACTTTTATCTCACTGGGGGATGAATTAATAATTCTTATACCACTATATGTATATACTGGAATTAAATGATTAAATAAATGGATGGCAGATGGTGGGGTCAAGTTTTCTTACTGTTGGAATGGAGGCTATAGACAAGTAAGAGAAGGAAGTTAGAGATATCCACGTGGTAATGGATTAGAGCTAGAGACCTCAGTATGATCTCATGTTTAGTTGCATATAGATACAGATGGCTATGCATGTGTATCTGTACATGTGTGTATGTACATGGGCTAGTATATGTGCTAGTAATATACATATATTTTCTTATCCTGTGAGTTAAGAAGGCCTAAAAGTGATGATACCCAAATGGCAATAAGCACACCTAGCATCCAGATCTTGTTTTTTAATACCATTCTCCAATAAAAGGACGTAGGGCTCCTTGGAGAACAGCTGATTCTAGGACTGGGCAGGAATATACATGATAAGTGTCAAGCCCCTCTAGTGCATGAAATAAGAAAGTGCCAAAAATAGATAAAAATGAAAATAGCCCCCCCTCCACAAACATACATGGGAAAATCATTGAAGTATTTTATTTTATTTTATTTTTAAAAATATTTAATTTATTTATTCATGATAGACACACACAGAGAGAGAGAGAGAGTGAGAGAGGCAGAGACACAGACAGAGGGAGAAGCAGGCTCCCAGCAAGGAGCCTGATGTGGGACTCGATCCTGGACCCCAGGATCATGCCCTGAGCCAAAGGCAGATGCTCAACCACTGAGCCACCCAGGCGTCCCTCACTGAAGTATTTTAATCAAGACATTGACATTATGTTTTTGAAGAGATCTCTAGCTAAAGTATACAGTGTAGATGAAAGGTGGGAGACAAGAATGCATGTGAAGGAGTTAGAATTCCAGTTCTAATGCTAACTAGCCCTGACTAGCAATTTGAACATGAGTAAAGTCACTGACCTTCCTGTCTCTTAATTTTCCTCTGTTGTTAAAGATGTGATAAACAGGGCAAAATCCAATGTGTAGTTACCTCTTTAAAAGAATTTTTCTACAAATGAATTTTGTGGATTTTCTACATTTGTAGAAAATTCTACAATTTCCTACAAATTCTAAAAAATAAGTTTCTACAAAGTTGCAATATTTGACTATTGTTTCAAAGAAATAGCATTATTTACGTCATAAAAATTGAGAAGTAATTTGCCTGCTTACCAAAGCATCATGTTCCATTTTGTTCTCCACATCTTTTAAAAACATTTTTAGTGCTGAGAATTAAAAACAACATAATCTCACACAGGACTAGTGAAGAAAGGTTAAATGAGTTGAAATTATTTAGCTTACATAAAAAGAAGAGGAAGAGATGCTTTGATGACTATTTTCCAGTGAAAGAAAAGTCACAGAAAAGGACATAGTTAATTATTGTCTCTTTCACAAGGGCTATAATGAGAAGAAATGGCATTAATGCTAGGAAGGAGTTGGGAAGTATTGTTGACTGTGTCTGAGAGGAACACCAGCATGGACTGTAAAATTTCCAGGCCTGAAATCTACAAAACGAGATCAAACAATGATTTGCCTTCAGTGTTTCATGTTTTCCCTCATAAAGACTGGTGGTTGGACCAGTCTTTCAACCTTCCCATTCCTGGACAGAGGGATGGATATCTCCTGATTCTTACTTGGTGGCAGCAGCTGATTTTGTGAGGCAGGGAGCTAGGCACAAGGGACAGGGGGATGGACCTTAGATGTCCTGATGGAGAGCCCCAAACCAGGGCCTCCCCATTCCACCCATCTAGCCATTGGTCTGTGGTCACAGCATCCCGGCAGCCTTTAAAAACACTTAAAAATATTTTTAAAGACAAAGCAGCCTCTTGTTCTTATGTGCCCTCTGTCTCCAGGATAGAGAGAATGTTGCAGTTTCCTACCCCGGCAGGTATTTTGAATACATCATGGGAAAGGACAGGTGTAGTTGGCTACTTATATAATCCAGGACTGTTACTCAAACGTTGGGAGGGGTTCCAGAAGCCTCTGTCTTTCTTGACCAGCTGCTTCTCTCTTGGAATGTACTTTAGTAAAACTTTGGTCTGCTTTACTTTTGTTTCTCTGTCCTGTATTTCTTTATTGGGGCAGCAAAAAGAACAGAGGCTTCTTTCCCATCTCTCTCTCAGTAACAATTTCATCATGTTCCAGAATCCTTATAGTAACCCTAGGAGTTTGGATAATTATTCCTGCTTTATCCATAAAAGACACATACTTTCCTTCGTTTCTTTCCCCAAACCTTGCAAGAAGCATCTTTTTGGATGTGAAGGACATACCAACTGGGGCCTCAGAACTGCATGTAAATCTTTTTCTGTGCAGCAGTTAAATGGTTTATAGTCACAGACTGAGGGTTTGCAAAAATAAAACTTTATTCTTCATTTCTGCTTGGTGGTGAAAAGCATGCTTTGGCCAAGCTAAGGAAATTCAGTCATTTCCACTCAGAGCGGAGTCTCTGTGCCCGTCCTCCCCTACCTTCCCCTTATCTCCTTGGGTGTCTAGGGTCAGGGCCCGGCTACCACCACGGGGCGGGTGATGTGCAGATTCCATGGTCATCGCTGACCTTGCTCGCGTATCCTGATGGGTGCCTGGCCCTCGTAGGTCCCATGGGTCAGTGTCTGCTGCTGCTGCATCTGCACACTGACATCTCCATCATAAGCTCCAGTTATCTGGGCACCAGGGTCTGCATCTGCCTTAAGCTATCGGCTTTCTTTTGGTCTACTGTTAATTTCTATGCCTCTCTTGCGACCTAAGAACCGTTAGATCTTCTGCCAACTGGCTTTCGATCTGGAGAAGACCTGGAGGGGTGTATTAGATCCACTTTTCCTCCCTGACTGTTCCATACCCATTGCTTCTCCACTCTCTGGTGTTTGGATGCAGAGCTTCCCCCAGAGGTTTGCTATTTCCTTGGGCTAATGCCTGGGAAGAAAGGCCCTCGCCTCCATGCCCCGGGGTTCCTCACGCTGACCTGCTGCCTGGGATTATAACGGGAGGGAGGACAAGACAGAGGCTCAGGCGCTCCACACGTATGTCTAACTCTTGCTTCTTCTTCTTCTTCTTCTTCTTCTTCTTCTTCTTCTTCTTCTTCTTCTTCTTCTTCTTTCTTCTTCTTCTTCTTCTTTCTTCTTCTTCTTCTTCTTCTTCTTCTTCTTCTTCTTCTTCTTCTTCTTCTTCTTGCTGCTTCTTCTTCTTCTTCTTCTTCTTCTTCTTCTTCTTCTTCAGATTTTATTTATTTACTTATGAGAGACACATAGAGAGGCAGAGACATAGGTAGGGGGAGAAGCAGACTCCCCGCGGGGAACTGATGCAGGATTCGATCCCAGGACCCTGGGATCACGACCTAAACCACCCAGGCGTCCCACTTTTCTTTTTGAGTTGTCAAATTCCCCTCTTCCCCCACAGCCCCATAAGATGTTTTGATCACCTGCCTGGTGTTAACAAAGTTACTCTTGTGCTATCACATGCTTTTCCCTGTTCTATGTTTTGGGTCTTCTAGGCTTTGCTTTTAATCAATAAAACCACATTTTTAGAAATCCCCGAAGTCCATCAGAAACTTCCCACAGAAAAAGCAAGCCACATACAGATTGTTTTCTCTTTCAAATTCCTGCTTCTTATAATGGAAAACCACTGCTTTCAAGACTATTTTGGAACAAAAATCACAAAATTTGACAATTTTTTTTTCCTTAGTGGATTGCTTTATATTCTCTCTTCTAGGGCTATAAACCTCAGCTTTATGGTGTAAGTAATTTTGACATTGAAACGTAACAAGCATACAGAAGAAAAAGCATAAACTAATCTGTTTACTGCAAAGTGAACACCAGTGATGCCACCACCCAGAAAGAGAATATTGCCAGCATCCCAGGAGTTCCTTAGCGCCTTCCCAGGTACTGTTCTACTTCAAAAGTAATCACGGATCTAACTTCTAATACTATGGATTAATTTTGCCTGATTCTGATATTTTATATAAAGGAAATCATGGAAGATGCATTATCTGTGTCTGACTTGTTTAGCTCAATGTTACATTTGTGAGATTCATTCTTGTTGTTGTGAATAGCAGAAGTTTGTTCATTTCCATTGCTGTATCTTGCATTTCATGAATATTCCATAATATATTTACCCATTTCATTGTTGATCAACATTTAGGTTGTTTCCAGTTTGGGGCTATTTGTACACAATACTTCCAAAATTATACTTGTAAGTCTTGTTTGGCACATCCAGTATGCATTTCCATCAGGGAAATTCTTTCAAGTGACAATCTCCAACTTTTAATTGGAGTGTTTAGTGTAGATGCACTCTTAGTATTTTAATAGCTTCCTATCTTGTCTTCTTGCCTTTATCTAATGCTTTTTCTGCACTATAGAACACTCTTTCTAAAATTCAAGCCAGGCCATTTCTATTCTTCAACCATCATCATTGTATTCTTTTCCTCTGGGAGTGATTTGCAAGCTTTTTACATGGGCCCCAGAGCCTTCTAGGATTTGGCTTCTGCTTGCTGTGTCTTTCACTCTTTGCTCTCGATAAAAGCTTGTTCACCTCTCCAAACTGTTTCTTTCACAAACTGTTTCTTCTGCTCTTAACCCAGTTTTCTGTCATTCCCGGTGCCTCTCCTTTTCCGCCCCTCATGATGATTTTATCTGGCCAACTCCTGCTTACTCCTTAAGTCACAGTTTGTCATTTCTGAGATGACACTGAAGGTTGAATTGTCAAATTCAGAACATGTGGGCAATTGCAACCCTCAAGTGAAACATGAAAATGCTCAACCTATAGACAAAGTTCCCAAAAGTCTGTTTTTCCCATATTAGGATGTACATTAGAAAATGTGAGGTTGTAAATGATGCTTGAGTGATGTATGCAAAGGAGCTATTTCAGTTATAGAATATCTCCTTTATATACCCCATTCATCACATAGTTTCCATGATGTTCTCTAGTGAGGTGTAAATTCCAAGTTTAGTTATCATAAGCAAAGTAGGTAGACCACAGTTAGACAATTTCATAAAGAGGACTTTCCTTCTGCCCCCTGAAAACATACCATCAGGTCTCATGTTCATGAAGGGATTTAACTGCGGCATCTCTTTCTAGGCATCCCCCAGAGGAAGAAAATAGAGTTCAGGCCTGTTGTGCATCCCCCCATTTCCAACTTCCATAGCATTTCTGACCCTCTAAACCTGGTTGGATGTCTCTGTTAATTTTCATAGGTTCATGTTTCTCCCCTGTGAGTGATTTCTGATGTTCTGGAAGTTCTTGGTTGTTTCCCGTAGTCCCTTCAATCCTATAAACTCCATTAAGATGGAGATTATATATATTTTATTTACCATTGTATGTCTGATGCCCAGCACAATTCCTGGGGCAGAGTAAGGACTCAACAACATTTGTGAATTGTTGAATTGTTCAAATATATCTACTTGTTGAAAATAAGATCGTTTGTTTACTCGGTATGACATTGCTGGTTTTTCAGCTTGTTTGATTAAAGTTTATATATAGTTGATGAATGATTCTAGCACAGCAGGAAGAAAAAGATTCATGGGCTTCTTGTATAAACCTTGTCATAATAATTAGATTTCATATTCTTATCGAATATAAGGCATAATATGTCTTTGACCTTTCCAGAAATCTTTTATTCTCAGACATATTTCCATTGACTTTATTTCATTGTCTTCTTTCTTTGGGGTCATTTTCTCAGTCTTCTCCATTTCTGTCCTATTTTCTATCCACATCTATTTGCAATTTAGATTTCCTTTATGCCTTTCTAAAAAATCCATTCCTTTCCTTTATTTTTTGTTACTTCACAGGGAGGATTTAAGGAATTAGATTTCCCTGGCATTTTTTATTTTAATTTTAGGTAATCAACATACAGTACAATATTGGTTTCAAGAGTAGAATTCAGGATTCATCACTTACATACAACACTCTGAGCTCATCACAAGTGCCCTCCTTAATACCCATCCTCCATTTATCCCATTCCCCTCACCCCACCCCCTGCCCCAGCATTTGATTTTCAGATTGAAATAGCCAGGTTCTTGTTTCTGTAATTGGCAATTTAGATCTACCTTTGTTCCACATGGCTGACCTCCAGTTTATCCATGAAGTTGACAGATTAGATTCTGATAAGACTGATAAGACTGAAAAGATTACGGGCTCTGCTCTTTCTAAATTATGCCAAAACATCTCAATGAAAAGAGATCTATTCACTTATTTATCTGGATTCAAACCATACCTCACTCAAACATAATTCATAATAATAATATTGAGTTTATATGACAGATGATATTTTTCTGAAACTAAAGCACCATTCACAAAGAGAATATGGTTCTGATTGCTATTTCATGAGTTCTTTTGAATTTGACATGCTTATGTTTTCCTGTGCCATGGGATTGTCCATTTGTGCCAGTCCTTTTTCTCTGGCATGTTTCTCTATTCAAATTACTGCTAAGTCTACTCAAATAGCATTTATAATCTCATTTGATATTCAACAAGGACACATCATTTATGTATTTAGTCCACCTCTGTTCTCATCCCATTGGCCAGTCTTATTAATGGCAACTAAACTACTACTCTTGGTGTTGGTATAATTATAATCCTAAATGCAAATATGAAATTATATAGCAGTAGTCAACAATGAGGCAGAAATCCAGATGTTTAATTTTCTTCAGATACTTATTGAGTAGATACACAAGATTTAAAAATTTTATGGAGGGCTCCTGGACCCTTGAGATTGTTTTTTGATCCCCAGAGGTTGCATATAATGGTTTGAGAAATCCTAGGCTCCCCCTTGAATTCTTAGGCTTGTGATTCTCAAAGCTTGTCCACAGAACAACAGCTTCTGCATCACCTGAGAACTTGTCAGAAATGCAATTCATTGGCCTATCCTGAACCTACTGAATCAGCAGTTTTGGAAGTGGGGCCTTGAAATATGTGTTTTAGCCCCCAGGTGATTCTCATATACATGAAAGTTTGAGAAGCACTGTCTTAGACTCTGAAGAGATGCCATTTGCCCAGGATATAAAATAAAAGTAGGGTAATATTGCTGGATATGTTCTAAATTATGCATATGACTTGATGTATATGGCATGAATCATTTAAACAATAATATACAATCTCAATTACATAGTAGGTAAGGTTCTTATAAGTTTTAAGCACCATGAAGGCAGTAGTAAAACTAAAATAAGGCTATTCTAAGACTTGAAGATGGGAAACTTGAAGTAGGAAGATCAAACTGTTCCAGAAAAGAGTGGTGGGTCGGAGAGCCAAATACCACCAGGAACACACCTGCAGTTCATCAAGGTGGATTTATGACTTATGACATGATGGAGAACACACTCCATGTGATGCCTTTGTAAAAGGGTGTTAGGAAAACTATAGGATTTGGGCTTGTGTTAAGTGATTTGGGGAGGGTTTAAAGAAGTAGGATTTTGCTTTTAATGGGATGATGTCAGCAATCAGGGGTAATTCTGTGATTTTGTATCTTAATAAATCTTTAAAAAAATTTTTTTTAAAGATTTTATTTATTCATGATAGATACAGAGTGAGAGAGAGGCAGAGACACAGGCAGAGGGAGAAGCAGGCTCCATGCAGGGAGCCCAATGTGGGACTCGATCCCGGGTCTCCAGGATCACAACCTGGGCCGAAGGTGGCGTTAAACCAGTGAGCCACCCAGGCTGCCCGGTATCTTAATAAATCTTATTTAGGAGAAGGAGTTTATTTCTCAAAGAAAAGAAGTGTTGCCTTTGAGTCGAGAACAGATAGTTTTCCTACAGCCACTTGGAAATGCAGCTTCATAGATGTTATGTTGTGTGTGTGTGTGTGTGTGTGTGTGTGTATGAAAATAGAGAACTAATCATTATTCTTGAACCCAGTAGTTGTTCTTGTTCCATCTTTGACATTTCAGTCACTGGAATGGAGTTGATCAAGTACAAACAACAGTCACAGTGAAGACCTTTCGGCTGTCTTCCCAGTGTAAATTTATCAGTCAGCAGTGGAAGGACCAGTTGAGTCACAATGTACATTAAGAAAGCAACAGGATTGGGACGCCTGGGTGGCTCAGCGGTTGAGCATCTGCCTTTGGCTCAGGACGTGATCCCAGAGTTCCGGGATTGCGTCCCACATTGGGCTCCCTGCATGGAGGCTGCTATTCCCTCTGCTTGTGTCTCTAACTCTCTCTCTCTCTCTCTGTATCTCATGAATAATAAATAAAATCTTAAAAAAAATAAAGAAAGCAACAGGACTTAAATCCTTTCTGTAATTTTTTTTTAATTGTCTGCTAGATACTGTACTAGGAACCTGGTTGGGAAAAGACAGGTATTATTTGGCCTCTGCCCTCAAGAAACTTATGCTTTAGTGAGAAAAAGAGTCTTATTAACAAAATACAATATGATAGGTACAAAGAGGGAATGTTGTATAATTATAGAAACAGCAGACAGGAAGAAGTTATTCATTCTCTAGATAGAAAGGCTTCAGATAAAATTCTCTCCAAACTGGTTTTTAAAGAATGAAGAAGAATTGTCGAAACAAAGGGAAGATGTGGGGCAGGAGGAAGGTGTTAAAACCAGGATCTTGTTCATAATTAAAACCACAGAATCCTACTTCCAACAGTATTGTGGTCTTAGGGACTGTTAGCTCTCTGCCACAGCAAAACACCTTCAAAATGATGTATTTCGCTCACAAGAAGGTATGGGAATCGTTGAAGAGCCAGAAAATAAGAGAATGCTGAGATCACAGAAAAAGATGAACAGAGACGTGGGGGCTGATGCTAGTCTGGGGCTAAAAGTCTTATTATTGACCTAGAATTGCAGGTATCCATGACCACTGGGCAGAAAGATTAAGTTTGGGACATGTGACTCTATGTTAGACGACACTCACAAACTGAAAAATGCTGTTAAAAGCACAGGCTTATACTAGAGATTATCCTTATGTACAAATCTCTGTGGGAAAAGTAGGACTGCCTAAGTATGCAGACAATCCATATAAAATAAAAATGCAAGGGGTTGATTATGAGTATATATTGAAACTTCTATCTTACAGTCAGTGCTTTTGAAATGATCTTGGCAAGTATAGGAACTAGAAGATATGAGAGAATATAAATAGGAGGAAATGAAAATTGGAAAGGTGAGCTAAAACCAACCTAATAATTTTAGTCCCCAGTCACTGTCAAGAGCTTGGATAATAATGAGTTTGTACTTTCCATGTTGCAGCCTTTTGCTGGGAATCAAAATCTCTCCAAAAGCTAAGATAAATAGTAGCTCCCAAGACAACTCTCTGAAGCTGTAGAAGCAAACCCTTTGAAGAATTTCTGTAAAATACAAATGATAACTGGAAAAGTAAGGAGTTATTTAGAACCCACAGAGGAACATAAATGAAAATAAGTGAAATGCTGTCAAAAAGTATAGCAAGTCTCTGCAGAACTAAGTCACAAAAAGGGTGGGGAGAAGAATAAAGTCTTTGAAGGACTTTCATATTGCAGGTGAATGTGTGCATTTCACAATTCACTCTTTTTGAAAGCTGTTCATTTATTCACACTTGCGTCCATTCACTTAATAAACATTGAAGGCCAAGTGTGTGCCTGTGTCAAAAGCTGAAGGTATAAAACTGAATAGAACTCATTCCCTGGGGATCCCTGGGTGGCGCAGCGGTTTGGCGCCTGCCTTTGGCCCAGGGTGTGATCCTGGAGACCCGGGATCGAATCCCATGTCGGGCTCCCGGCATGGAGCCTGCTTCTCCCTCTGCCTGTGTCTCTGCCCCTCTCTCTCTCTTTCTGTGTGACTATCATAAATAAATAAAAATTTATTAAAAAAAAAAAAAGAACTCATTCCCTGTGCTTCCATTGTTTATGGTCTAAGGTATGGCTTTCATGGTACACATGACTGTAAGACTGTGAGTTAAAGGCTAGGATGAGAAATAGCCATGACATATGCAGCCTGGGAAGGAGAGTGGGGAGGAAAGTATATTATCTTTTTATTTGAGAGAGCTGCATGAACTGAACTTCCCCTCAACAAATGTGTTTAAGTGTGCACTAAGAAGTGATGACACAGAGCCACTCTCCAGAGTGTCCCTGAGGACCGAATGAAACGATCCCTGGGATAGATGTCTGCTTATTTCCACCATCTTCATCTTTAGTGTAGGGTGCATGGGGAAACTACCTAGTCAGTGAACAAAGCTATTGCACATTCCTGAGTGCAAGTTAAGAAGCCATCCTCCTCCTCAGAGTGTGTGCTCTGTTGGTAATATCCTCCCCAAAGACACTGTGAAGGAGAGTAGCTGCAGAAGACATAGGTTTGGGAGCTTCCGAATCCCTTTCTGAGCTTTATAAGTGAAATTTTATACAAATCATATTCCTATCTAGGTATATTCATGTCTATGTATATTCCAGCTAGTGTATATGCAATATATCAGCAAAATAAAAAGAGAAGCAAAGCAAAAATAATAAATGAAGGTACAATAAGATGTATCAAAAGAATAAATTAAGTCATATGAATTTTTAGACATGAATCTGTTTCCATGCATAGTATCTTGCTTTTTCTTTAGTGCTGGAGTTACACAGAGAATTCCTTAAAAAAAAAGAAAAGAAAAAGAAAAAGAAAAAGAAAAAGAAAAAGAAAAAGCTACTCATGGAGCTATAGTTAGGGCAATGATTAAGAGTGTAGGATTCAGAATCTGGGTGGCCAGGTCTCAATCTAGGCAAAGCCACTGCCTATTCCTCAAAGACACCAGGAACAATACTTAATTTAGCAAAGCCTTAGTTTGCTTATCTGAAAAACGGGGATATAATTGCAGTTTTCCCCTTTATAATGTTATTTATTGCAGGGATTAAGTGATGCTCACAAACAGCTTAATATGTGTGAAGACAGTGATGATGATGATGAAAAGCCACCCTAGCTACAGGAGTGAGGCTTAGCTGGGGAACCCCTTGGTCTAATGGCTTTCAAAGTTTTAACATATTGACATCATGTGGTGCAGGGCCATTTTCAGGGATGTGTTACCCTTGTAGTCAAACGACGCCTTATTCAAAGAAGGGCTCCGCACTTGGTTTCTGTTGTGCTCTTGCCATCTTAACCTTCTTCATTTTTAAACAGTCCTGTACTTTTATTTTGAAATGAGCTCTGCAAATTATGTAGCTGATCTGCCTGGGGAATATTTAAAAATCCCAAAGCCTAAGTTCCAACCTATATCAACTACATCAGAATCTCTAAGACTGGGACCAGAGATTCTTTTTTTTTTTTTTTCTATCAGTTCCATAGATGAATCTTATATGTAACAAAGAACAAGGGCCTTGGTTTTCTGGTTGATTGCTAACAGTCCAGGGATTTTTTGCATCAGTAATCTATACGACCTTGGTGAGGAAACCTTGTTTTTAGGTATGGATTTTTACTGCAGGATAATTCACATAGATTCTCCAACTTTGAATCATGTCTAGAACTAGGCTGCACACACTGGGATATCTGCCAATACGACTGCAAGATGACTGGCTCTGCAGTCAGATCATAGGAACTTCTCTCTTTAATCTATAAAATGGAGCTTAAAATAACACCTCCATCATATGGTTGTTGTTAGACTTAAATGAGATAATTTATATTACTTAACAGAAAACCTGACATAACAAGTGTTCAGTAAATGTGAGCTGTTATTAATATTATACTTTCTACAGGTTGTTTTGGTTTGATTAGTGGTGGGATCCTCTGATGGCCTAAGCAATTCCTATCACAGGAAGAGCAGGGTACTTGTTTCCAAGTGCATATTTAGCTATTCTTTAGAGATAGAAGTATAGAAGGCATTTAGTCAAAGGAGGAAGGACAGTGGCTTGAGGCAAGCCACATCACAGCAAAGGGATAAGTTGTAGATAATTTACTCATACTGCCCAGCCTTCAAATTATTAGAATTTTCCAAAGCAGCATCTGACTGGGTTTTTCAGACCCTCCTCTTTTAAGGAAGACATAGCTAATTAGAAGAGAAGTCTGTCCTCAGTCCTTATGCTCTACAAACATCAAAATGTGCCATCTGTCATTCCTCTCCTCTTAGTTACTACACCAACCAACAAAATCTCTCCATTGGCAGTTGATGTACTTAGATTTTTTCCTTGATCATTATTTGTTTACTCTGATGTCCTTCATTTTTAATAGTAAGTGACAGAATGGAAACCACAATTCACTTTATTTAGAGCCTCAAATACTGCTACATCGCAGAAAGACAGGTTTTAAGCCTTAGAGATTAGGACAAAGAGAACCATAGATGTTGTTTAAAGGCATAAACAAACCATAAAGTTACAGCCTTTATTTAAAATTTTTAATTTCCTATTTTCCTTTATTAAAGAGATCATTTGGCATTTTTCTAGTATCACAGTGGGAAAAAGTTATGAATGCCTTTTGGTAGAGAATTACAAACAACTGTGTAAATACTAATTTAATTAGAATTCAGCAAGAAAGCCAAAAGCCAGAAATCATTTATCTGCCTGACACCTGGTTGTCATGTTTACTTGGAATGATGGTTCTTAACCTGGAAGCACTTCAAGATCACTCAGTGAGCTTAAATAAAATCGCACCAAAGTTTTGGCCCTACTATTGGCCAGTTGAATTTGAATCTTTGTGGATGGAGACTGGAACATCATTTTTTCTCTTTTATTTATTTATTTTTCATTTTTTCTCTTTTAAATAGACACTTTTCTTTCTTTTTTTAAAGATTTTATTTATTTATTCATAAGAGACAGAGAGAGAGAGAGGCAGAGACAAAGGCAGAGGGAGAAGCAGGCTCCATGCACCGGGAGCCCGATGTGGGACTCGATCCTGGGTCTCCAGGATCGCGCCCTGGGCCAAAGGCAGGGGCTAAACCACTGCGCCACCCAGGGATCCCAAATAGATACTTTTTTAGAGCAGTTTCAGGTTCACAGAAAAGTTGAATAGAAAGTACAGTCAACTCTTGAATAACCATAGACTGAACTACACAAGTCCACTTACACATGGATTTTTAAAAAAATAAGTACAGCACAGTTCTATAAATGTATTTTATTTCCTTTATGATTTTTAATAACATTTTCTTTTCTCTAGCTTACTTTATTGCAAAAATATAGTATATAATACATATAACACACAAAATATGTGTTAATCAACTGTTTATGTTATCATTAAGGCTTCCAGTCAACAGTAGGCTATTAGTAGTTAAGTTTTGAGGGACTTAAAAGTTATATGCAGATTTTTGACTACACAGTGCCTTGGTTCCCTTAACTCAGGAATTATTTAAGGGTCAACTGTAAAGAGAGTTCCCATACACCCTGCCTCTACTGCCAACATCCTATAGGAGAGTAGTATATTTGTTATAGTTGATGAATCTGTATCAATGTATAATTATCACTAAAAGTCCACAGTGTACATTACAGTTCATGGTTAGTATGCATTCTATGACTTGGACAGATGTACAATGGTGCATCTCCAACAATGTAGGATCATACATTTTCACTACCCTAAAGGTCCTCTGGGCCTTCACTGCCTATTCATACCTCTCTCCCTATTAATCCTTTGCAATTACTGATCTTTTTACTATCTTCATAGATATGTCTTTTCCAAATGTCATATCGTTAAGACTCATACTGTGTGTGGTCTTCTCAGATTGGCTTCTCTCATTTAGTAATTTATATTTAAGATCACTTCATATCTTTTCATGGCTTGATCTTTTTCCTTTTAGCACTAAATAATATGCCATTGTCTGGAAGAACCACAGTTTATCCATTCACGTATTGAAAGGCATCCAAGTTTTGGCAATTATAAATAAAAGTGCTATAAATATCCATGTGCAGGTTTTTGTGTGGATGTAAGTTTTCACCTCATTTGAGTAAATACCGAGGAGTGCAATGGCTAGATCATACAGCAAGAGTATGTTTAGTTTTGAAAGAACCTGCCAGACTGTCTTCCAAAATAGCTGTACCATTTTGCATTCCTACCAGCAATGAATGAGAGCTCTTATTACTCCTGGTTCTCCATACCGACATTTGGTGTTGTCACTGTTCTAGATTTTGGCCATCTGATAGGTGTGTAACAGTATCTCATTATTGTTTTCATTTGCATTTTCCTGGTGACATATGACAGTGGGGTATCTTTTCATATGCTTATTTTCTATTTACATATCATTTTTTTGATGAGATGTCCATTCATGTCTTCTACCTATTTTTTTAACAAGGTTGTTCATTTTTTTTTTAAGTTGTTGAGCTGTAAGAGTTCTTTGTGTATTTTAGGTAACAATCTTTTATCGGTTGTGTCTTTGGCAAATATGTTCTCCCAGTCTGTGGATTATCATCTCTTTTCTGTGATGGGGCATCAAATAATAATAATAAAATTTTCCCCAGTTGATTCTAACATGTAGCAGAGTTGAGAACACAGAGCCCATGCTAGAAATGAGAAGGATTCTTGCAAAAATCTCAAGGGCTACCTGCTTTAAAGGGTTTGAGAAAATGCAAAGGCAATTTAAAAAAAAAAAAAAGCCCTATTTGATTCTGATTGAACTGTATAAGCAAACAATAATGCTGATGCTTGGTTTAAAAAGTACATACCAAAATACCTTCAGGCATGTAGGCACAAGTAAACCATTTGTTAGAACTTCCTCATGCTAAAAACAACTTCAAGGCTCTTAGCTCCCTGAGCATGAGCAAATTCAGTGCAAAACAGAGTGTGGCTTCTTTTCCTCAGTTGTGTCTCACTTTTGGGCTTTCCCCACTCAGCTTGGCTGTATGGAGTTCTCCTTGTGCACCTACGTCAGACCCAAGTTCCCCTGAAAGGCAGCCACATCAACCTTCCTTTGTTCCCAGCTGAACATGGGGAGTTTTTCTTCATTATTGTCTTTGCAATGCCACCCACCTTCTACTCACTGCTGCCTTCAGGTTCCTGAGGGACCCAGTATTGCCCCCCACAGAAATGAATGTCTGTTTCTGGAAAAGACTTCTGCCTTGAATCTCTACAGAACTGCCTGCATCATGTAGAAGAATTGCAAATGTCTCCTTTACTCTAATTCATAAAAGCCTACACCCATCTACAACTTGCTTGCTTCCTCTAGGTTTGCCTTCCTGGCCCTTGTTAGATTCTGAAACAGAATAACCTTCTAAACTACACAGCCAGCTCTCCTAGGCCAACTGTATGCAAGAAGCAACTCTATAAAGGGAAAGCTGGAAGAAAGACAGAAGTGGAAAGCATTTAATTATTTAAGAACCATTTAGACTGAGGTACAATGTAAATTATCTGGGTTAACCCTGTGTGAAGTCTCTTCTTCACCTAATAGCCAGTGATCCTTACTTATATAAGTCAGATCACATCACCCTTCTTCTTAAAAATCTCCAGTGGTCTTTTAATTCACTAAAGAGAAAGTCTAAAGTCCTTCTGGCCCACAAAGCTCTATAGGATCTTACTCCACTGGTACTGCATCTCTGTCTTCTGCTGCTCACTGAACTTCACATGCTTTGGCCTCCTGGCGGTTTCTGGGACACACCACACACTCCAGTTTTAATTGCCATTTCCTGGGTCTGCAACGCTCTTCCCCCAGAGGTTAGCATGCCCTGTCCCCTCATTATGGAGAGACAGGGTGGCCCTGCCTATTTATAACACCATTTCTACTTACCTGTCCTATTCTCTTCCCTTGCCCTGCTTTCTATTTTTTCATAGTATTTATGTCCTCCTGGTACATCATAAAGTCCTTGGTTTATCGTCTGTTTTCTCCCACTAGAATGCAAGCTTTATTACAGCAGAGGCTTTGTGTTATCTGTGGCAGCTTTTCCAGTGCCTAGATTAGTGATTATTAAATCTATATTGGTCTCAAGTAAAGTTCCAGAACAAATGTGGAGGGATCTTTCAAATGGCACCTCTTGGCAGAGACTTCTCTCTGGAACACTACAGACAGCTGTCTGACATTTCCATTTGAATGTCTTAGCATGTTAATACATTATAAGTCACAACAGGGCAGGGTCTCTATTGTTTTGTTCACCAATTTCTTTTCAGACCCAAGTTAATGAGGGTGTATGGTCTGCATTCAATATATATTTGTTGGATCGAATGTTCAAAATTGAACCCTCCCTCACCCTCCAAGCCAACTATAAACCTGGGAGTCAATCTAGCCTTCTCCCTATTCTTCATCTTGTACAGCAAGTCACTTATCAGTCCTTGTAGACTATATCCTATTTGAATCTATGAAATATATATGCTTCTCTCTAATGCTACAGCTTTATTCTGGTGTAGGCTTTGCATATCTACAATATTCCTAACCAACAAAATACAAAGATAATAAAATATATAAAAGATTATTCATTCTGGAAAGAGAACTAGAGAACCTCTACGGAGATGTTTTTAATGGAGGTAGTCTTTAAATTTTCAATATTGGGTACTTTATGGTGTGGGTTTTAGCTATTTTAATGTAAATCATAGATTAAAACTTGTTTTGGGGGGAGGAGATTAGGTGGATATTTTTGGACACAGCTATTAAAGATGAGTACTAAAAAAAAAAAAAAAAGAAAAGAAAAAAAGAAGATGAGTATTAGGAACAACCAATGAATGGACTGTGTGTGAATGATGGCAGAATGCAACACACCATCCTGACCTTTCGGCCTATTGAGAAAACTGGAAAAAAAATCTCACAACTCTCCACAAAAAATGTGTATTGAGTTTTCTGAAGCTCAGCAAGAGAGAGCAAAGAAGCTTTCTTCTTTTGACTTCCCAAAAGGTTTTCTCTAAGTTTCAAGTAATGAGTCATTTAGAAGGAACATCTGTTGCATCTAGAAATGGACTATTGGGAGCAAAAACATTCACTGGAAAACAGAGAATTTGAACCTATGTCACAGGCAGTTTCACAAATAGCTTCTGAGGCTAAAATAAAGAGAATTAGATTCAGCTCTCACAGTTACCAATGTTCTGTTGCATCATGCCAATTTTACTGTTTTTGTTCTATTATGAGTTCTGATCTTTAAAATTCCTAAGACAAACAATCAGAATGAATTCTGAATGTCATCATCACCCAAAACCATTCTCTCAACTCTGCATGCATGTGTATTTGTTTTTCTGAACAGTGGTTACATTAAATATAGAAGACCACCTGTCCAAAATAGACTCTCAGTGGCATTAAAAGGTGATGAAAAGAGAGTAGGTTTTGTAGCCAGGTCTAATGTGAATTTTGTCTCCACCACTGATGAGCTGTGGGAATATGGATTTACTTCCCTTTAATCGAATGGAGTTGCCTCATATGTAATGTGGGGACCAAAGTATCTACTGCCTAGATTTGTTGTTAAGAATATATATTTGATGTGCTTTTTGCTGAGTAATTCTAAATGTTTTCTCTTCTGGCTTCACAAACTCCAGGCCAACTCTAACACCATCTCCTAGGATAGTGGGACAGGGACAAGAAATGTTATTGATGGAAATACATCTTGCAGTGGTCCTTGGATCCTGTGGGTAGCCGTTGTTAAATTTGATTTTCTGATGAATGGTGTTCAGAAGGGATCTAGTGTACTTGATGATCAGCTTAGAAGAAAAACCTTTTGTTTGAGATTTGATTTTGCATACAAATAATTAAGCACTAATATGCCAGTTATTTATTGACTGACTTTTATGATTCAGGTACTTTTTTTTTTTTTTTTTTTTTTTTTTTATGATAGTCACAGAGAGAGAGAGAGAGGCAGAGACATAGGCAGAGGGAGAAGCAGGCTCCATGCACCGGGAGCCCGATGTGGGATTCGATCCCGGGTCTCCAGGATCGCGCCCCGGGCCAAAGGCAGGCGCCAAACCGCTGCGCCACCCAGGGATCCCTGATTCAGGTACTTTTTATACAATATTTCATTTAAACCTCAAAGCAACCAGACTTAGTTTGCATTTTTATCACTGCCAGCATACAGAGGGAAGTCCTGAGATGCAGAGTTTTGCTTACTGAAAGTCAGCAGCAGATTCAGTGTTTAAACCCAGGCCTGTGTGATCCTAAAACTGGGCACTTGTCACTTCACCACTCTACCTTCTAAAATCATGTCTTCTGAAAGGTGTGTTTTGGGGCTACAGGATTATGTAACATGACCTCATCAGTATATTCTTATCTTAATTTTAAGAAGTTGCTTTCCTTTGCTCCTTTCTATGATTATTCCAAGACCTCCATGTTGCCTTTTATTACTTTAAAATTTTGATTCCAACTTGATGTCCAAATAATCCAAGCTCATACTCCTAAATTGTATTCCTCCTTCCATTCCCACAAACTCCTTGCCTCCTCCCTCTTCCTCTCCTTCCTTTGGCCATTCAAGATCTCTAAATATTATATATGGATATATAAATATGTGCACATAGAAACGTATCAAACAGGGCACCTGAGTGGCTTAGTTGGTTAAGTGTCTGCCTTTGACTCCTGTCGTGATCTCAGGGTTCTGAGATGAAGCCCCATATTAGGCTCTGGGCTCAGTGGGTAGTCTACTTCTCTCTCTTTCTGCTCTCCTCGCCACCCCCATCCTACTCATGTGTTTTCTGTCTCTCTCTCTCTCTCTCATAAATAAATAAATAAATAAATAAATAAATAAATAAATAAATAAATAAATAAAATCTTTTTTTAAAAAATGAAATGTATCAAAGAACTCCAGATGTCCAATCAAGAAATAATGCTGAGACAAATATGGCTCTTTTCCAGTTTTGCCTGTTACTAGCTCTTGCTATGTACCGTTTACCTTGTAAAATATGGATGTGCATCTTAGAACTATAGAACCTGGACTAACACTTCTTTCATGTTTTCTCCATGAGTAGGGCATGTCTGGTCTAGGCCAAGAGTCCAAAGTCCTTCTAATTTTAGATGAGTAATCTCTAAATGGAAGAAACAATATTTAATAAGTTGACTTTTTACTCCTTTTCCTTCTGTAGAAGCAGATTTTGTCTAATTTTGTATTTGGAAATATTTCACTAATCATTTAACTAGGGCTTTTGGAGTTTCTTCATGACATACCTGAAAGAATATATTAAAGAATATGCATAATAAAGGAAAGGTATACGTTAAGGATGATGCTTTAGTTGGTAGAATCAACTTATCCTAAACATGTTACCAGAGTAAAATCCTCAAGCACCATGACATATATGCAATAGTTATATGCCTCATATTTCAAACACAGTCCTTATTTTGATATTTCTGCTACCATATCAGATGCCATGTACATATTATGGCACATATCTCAAGTTTTGGGCTAGGAAATAGTATCAAAGTACACATGAACAAGACAACAAATAAACTAAAAAACAAAAAAACAAAAAAACAAAAAAACAAAAAAACACAACATCCAACAATTTTCTGTTTCAAAGAGACCCATCTAAGGGAAAGAAAATCAGGACACAGAAAGACTGGAACTAATAAGATGAAAAAGAAATGTACTAGGAAAATGTTAACAAAATAAAAGAGAATTGTGGTAGTCTTAATAGAGAAAAAGTGCATTTCTGTGAACCACTATAATTTTTCTGGGATGAGAATATTAAATGAGACACAGAGATATTGCAAATGTTAGGGGACAAAGATTTTATATCAAACAAGTAGATATGGTCTATATAAATCTAAAAGCACAGCTATGAAATATGTAAGGCAAAAGTATTAGAAATACAAGAAAAAATGAACACACCTACAATTTTTGCAGAAAAATTTAACACACTTTTCTCAGAAATTAATTGATAAAGCATAAAAAAGATATAGCAGATGTAAATAATATAATTATCAAACTGCATCTAATAAACAGAGAACTTTGTATCCTTGAACTGAGAATATGCAGCCATTTTTTATATGTATATGGGTAAGGAAACTCTAAGACTCTACATATTAGTCCACAAAATATAAAAATTATTTAAAAAATAGACTTGATAGGAGTATATGTTATTTGGTCATAGTCCAATCAAATTACAAATAAAGAAATTTAAAACAAATTTTCTAGCAAAATACCTAATCACTTAGACATTTAATCCTTTCTAAATGAATTTTGGGTTGAAAAGGAAATCAAGAGAAATTAAAATTTATACTATAAACAAACAAAAATGAGAACATGATTTGAGCATAACACTGATATCAAAATCAGGTAAGAACGACACATGGGCACGTACTCATAAACATCCAAGGCTGTTAGATCACAACACAGGAAGCACAATTGTGTAATTACTTGAGGATGATAAGATTGGAAAAGCTAAGTAAATAAATAACAAAAAATGTTAGTTGTCTAGATTCAAAGTCAACATACAAAATTGGTATAATTTTCTATACATCCAGAACAGCCAATTTAAGAAGTCAGTGGAAAAGAATCCCATTTATAGCAACACCAAAAATCTGTAATGTTTTCAGGAAAAAAACAAGTAGTAAGTATTCAAATCTTATCTGCAGAAAATTACTACTTTAGGAGCACCTGGGTGGCTCAGTTGGTTTAGCATCCAACTCTTGATTTTGGCTCAGATTACAATCACAGGGTTATGAGATTGAGCCCTGAGTGGGCTCTGTGCTCCTTCTTGGAGTCTGCTTAGGATTCTCTCCCTCCTTTTCCCTCTGCCCCTCCCCCTGTTTTCTCTCAAAGGAAGGAAGGAAGGAAGAAAGAGAAAACTACTATTTTAGTGAAAGACAAAAAAGGGAGACTTGAATAAATGAAAAAATACCATATTTCTGCATGGGAAAGTTCAGTGTGGCAAAAATTCACAAATTCATAATTTGATTTGTTTTGAATTAAAATAATAGCAGATGTTTTCATGGAATTTGATATATGTAGGAGAAATATACTCAAGAATTTGATAAAAGAAAAATAAGAGAGAAATAGCACCCTCAAATTTTAAATTAAGGTATAAAGCTAAGGTAATTAAGATACACTGGTATTGGGCAAGAAAGACATAAATAGATTAATTTAGTTGAGGAATCCAGAATCAGAAAAATATATATATATAGAAAATATTAGGGTGTCAGCTCAAATCATTTTGCCCCTAAACAACTGAAGAAGAGGAGTTGTCTGATTTCCTGAAGGCTGATATCAGAGAACCTCACCTAAAAGATGTGACCAAAAGTATGAATAGTGCATATGACAAATGAGTACTTTCAATGCTTGAGGAGATAAGAAAGTCTTTAATTAATGTGTTACATCTGTTGACTTTCAATTGGAAAGATTATTAAATTTTGTTTCATATTTTAGATATTTCAAAATATAAAATAAAAAAAATAGCACTAGTAAAAGACACTAGTGAAATTTTTAGTGCTTTGACATGGGCAAGACTTTCCCAAGAAAGGTAGAAAGCAAGAAATGATAAAGGAAAAGATTAACAAGTTTTACAGTTAAAGAATTAAATTTGTATAGTAAAAGATACTATAAAGCAAAACACCAAACAGGAGATAAAAACGACCAAATGGGAGAAAATATTTGCTATAACTATAACAAAGAATATTCAAAGTATATAAAGAACTTTTATAGAGCAGTGAGAAAACTCAGTCCAAAGAAATGGACAAGGACCATGAAAAAGCAACTTACAGAAAAAAAAAAGAAAATGAGGTGGGGGAGGGAGAGAGGGAAGAAGAGAGAGGCAGGCAGGCAGAATGCTCACTTTATTAGTAATAAGGAAATTAGAGTTTAATGTAATTTTTTGTCTATCAATTTATGAAAACCTTAAAAGATTGATATATTCAGTGTGGAGGAAAGTGTGTCATGATTACTCTCATGTACTGCTGCTTGGAGTGTGAATAGGTATAGTCCTTTTGGAGGTCAATGTAGCAGTATATACCAAAATTTATAATGTGTTTACCCTTTGACTCAGTAATTCTTTTTAAAGAAAATATCCTATAATATTGCTGGGAAATGTATGTAAAAATATCTTCATTATGATGCTCACTGAAGCATTGTTTGTGACGGTAAAGTACTAGGAACAAGCCAGAAGTCACTGAGAGACAAATGAAATTAAAGCACAGTACAGCCATCCAGTGCAATAGCATGTGGTTGATCAGTGTTCTCCAATTTGAATAATGCATGGATCTCTTCTTCAAAGGGATTTTTAAGTTAATTCTCAAAGTAGCATGATGGAATATCTACAAGAACAGACCTTAAAGATATAAAGTTATCTTAAATGAAAAAAAATCAGATCACAAAATTACATGTTTAATACAATACTTTTTTAAGACAACAGACTCAAGCTACACACATTCTTTCTCTGAATGCAGAGAAAAGACAAAATCATATCAAAGACTTAATAGTGGTTACCTTAGGGTTTGAATCAAGATGAGGAAATGTGGTACTTTTTTTTTTTACTCTCTCTGATTCTGCTTTTTAAAATTTATGTTTCAGTAAAATTGTGTTCTTAATTTTAAAAATAAAAATAGTTTTAAAAAATTTTAAAAAATAATAATTTTGGAAAAAGAACAAAACCGCCTATTTTTCTAGAATTTCATTTAATCTTAAAAAATTTGCTAATGGGATGGGAGTTATGAGATTCAGAAGCAAACCGAGCCACACTTCAAATACATCATTGCAAAATGAATTTTTCATTAGTGATCTCTGAAACCAAGTACGGAAATCATGAGATGCATAGGAAAGTCAAACATTCTTTGTTAGCTTTTTGAAGTGTCATTTGTCACCCTAGCTTGCTCTGAAATATTCTGTTATCTGCTGCATTCCATGGAGTGCTACAGACAAAGTTCAGCATTCATTTTGCTACATGTGAAAAGTGTTCCAGGAGAGAGTATAATAGTATGAGACTAGGGCCTCAAACCTCACTACAGTTGAGGGCTAAGGAGTAAGTCAGAGAAGACAAGAAGGCTGACACCATGCAAGCCTCTTTTTCCTCCTAATGTAAAAATTAAATATGTAAATTCCTAACCTGGTGGCAGGAATTAATATCTCTATTTTGTATAAGAAACTGAAATTTAGAGGACTTCAGTGAATAAAATTTTAGTAGCTTCTCCTGCCAAGTAGGACATTAATTTATGGTTTCTCATTGGTTTTAAGACTTGTACCAAAACATCAGGAATCAGGAAGGAGTGAAAAGTCCTGAAAAAAATTAAGGCCAAATTTAGTAACAAATCACATAGTAAAATTGGGTAATAACAAGAATTTAGTTAATTTTTCAGAGCAGGCAGGTTTAACACTGGTAGTGCTGGGGTGGGCACCTATCAATATGCTATGATGGGAGGGAGAAATGAGTTAATAGCTCATTGGATGGTGTACTACCTTAATGTCCTTTATACAATGATATTTTATTTTTTTCTCATTCAAAACTTATATAAGAATTGCAAGCAAGAACTCCTGTATAAATAGTTATTTATTTATTATACATCTAAAAAATATATTTTAGGGGCGCCTAGGTAGCTCAGCCCACTAAGCAACTGACTCTTGATTTCAGCTCAAGTCATGATTTCAGGTTGTGAGATCAAGCTGAACAATTGGCTCCCTGCTGGGCATGGAGCCTGCTTAAAATTCTCTCCCTCCCCACCTCTCTCTCTCTCTCTCTCTCTCTCTCCCTCTCTCTAAAAACAAAACAAAACAGGGATCCCTGGGTGGCGCAGCGGTTTGGCACCTGCCTTTGGCCCAGGGCGCGATCCTGGAGACCCGGGATCGAATCCCACATCGGGCTCCCTGTGCATGGAGCCTGCTTCTCCCTCTGCCTGTGTCTCTGCCTCTCTCTCTCTCTCTCTCTCTGTGACTATCATAAATAAATAAAAACAAAACAATATTTTATGTAAAATTTATCTGAAAAACAAAGCAAATAAAAAACAGAAACCAGAATCATAAATACAGAGAACAAACTAGAGGTTGCCAGAGGAGAGGAGGCTAGGTGGATGGGAAAAATAGGTGAAGGGGATTAAGAGGTATAAACTTCCAGTTATAAGGTCAAGTTATAGGGATGAAAAGTACAGAATAGGGGAGATAGTCAATAATATTGTAATAATGTTGTATGATGACAGATGGTAACTACACTTATGGTGGTGAGCATAGCATGACGTATAGAATTGTTGAATCACTGTGCTGTACACCTGAGACTAATATACATTGTATGTTAACTATGCTTTAATAAAAAATTGCAATAAGGAACTCCTGTATACACATTTATATTTACATCTATTTATAATTTTTTCCAACTCATTTGAGAATAAATTGGAGGCATCATACCACTTTACTGCTAAATAGTTGATTGTACAATTTATAAGGAGATATTATCTTACATAACCACAGTGCATTAGTGAAAATCAGAAAAGTTACCATTGATACAGTAATATTAGGGAATCCAGAGTCCATACTCAAATTCTTTTCAACTGACCTCAAAGTTTCCTTCACAGCTATTTCCTACCACAGTCTGGGATTCAATCACATATTACCTTTACCTATTTTATTCCTAGTGGTCAATTAACTCTTCAAAAAATAATTGTGCCCTATGTCTGCTGAGTGCTAGGTAACATGTTAACATAGGCCAGTGTCCAAATCCCCCTCGGAGGAGAGGGAGGGCAGGCTGGAGCTGGTAGAAATAGAGCGGGCCTAGGGCAGGAGCTGTAACTGCTGCAGAATGGTCAGGGTTCATCTCATGAAGCATTTAAGGGAGACTGACATCAGTAACTTACAGATGAAGACAGAGACCTAAAATATAAAGTGGCAAAATAAAGATTAACGCCTGTGTCTCTAGAATCTCAATCTTGTTATTTATTGATTCCTTTACAACCTATTCCTTTCCTGAGATCATCTTAACCATTTTTCTGCACAGTAACATTCTGTGACACTGCCATGCTTGTTCATGTTTTGTGCTTTTGCCCACAAAATTTTCTTTTTCTCAAAATGTATTTTTCAGCTCTTTTCTCTATCTCAAGATTTTACCTATTTTTTTTTTTTAAGAGAGGGATTGGGGAGGGACAACAGGAGAGGGAGAGAGAATCTTAAGTAGGCTCCACCCATGGTGCAGAGCCCTTCTCAGTTTAGAGCCCTACCCAGGGCTCAATCTTACAACCCTGAGATCATGACCCAAGTTGAAATCAAGAGTCAGATGCTTAGCTGATTGATCCAACCAGGTACCCTGAGATTTTACTTTAAAAAAAAAAAAAATTTATTCATGAGAGACAGAGACACAGGCAGAGGGAGAAGCAGGCTCCATGCAGGGAACCTGACGTGGGACTTGATCCCGGGTCTCCAGGATCAGGCCCTGGGCCCGAAGACGGCGCTAAACCACTGAGCCCCACCTGGGCTGCTCAAGATTTTACTTATTTTAAAGACCTTTCCTAAATTTTGCCTTTTTTGAAGGGCTGTCCTGAATTTATCAGTCTGTGTGATTCCAAGGTACTTTGCAGATCTATAGGTTAAAAAGCATACTTCACTGAAGATATATATATATATATGTCAATTCACAATTTGCATTTGAGGATGGAGTGACCTATCACAGTGCCTGATACACAGTAGATACTTAATAAATAAATACTTAATATGAGCTTTTATAATTTATACATTCACTGACTCCAGTTGGCATGGGTTTATGAATTGGAGAATGTATAACATAAGAAAACTCTCAGAAGCTAACACTTATAGGCAGCTGATATCTGAAGGATTTATAAACTCAAATAACTGCCTTAGATCACAAAGTCTGATTTAAAAAAAAAAACTGGTTTTTGGAGTCCAACAGACTAACTTGATCAGATCACATCAATTCTTCCAATAGGTGAAATGGATTTTAGTTTGAACAATCCTTTATTTGATTTCTACAGAGTACAGCTTAGTTTTGAATATATGCAGACTATTTCATCATTCTGGTATAATTCTATTTTTTAAAAAGATTTTATTTATTTGTTTGACACAGAGAGAGAGGCAGAGACACAGGCAGAGGGAGAAGCAGGCTCCATCTAGGGAGCCTGACGCGGGATTCCATCCCAGGATCCTAGGACCACACCCTGGGCCGAAGGGAGGCACTCAACCGCTGAGCCACCCAGGGATCCCTAATTCTATTTTCAATGCTGGAGAATGCTAGGGGTACCAGATGGAAACCCAGGCTGAGGATCCATAGGGGGGTTCATATCAGCTGTGTCTGAATGGCTGACAGGGTGAAGTCACCAGCCATTGACTTCCTGGAGGTGATCTAATGCGTCATTGTAAGAAACTCATGCCCAGTGAAGGAAGAGTTAAGGAATGAACTCTTGTGTAGTACAATGGGGCATTTTGAATTTAGCAACAGTATGACTTCTGGCACAATACTACTGGCATCAATGAAGTAAAATGACCATAACTGCTTTTTGTGTTCATACTACTTACATACTGATGACAGAAACACTTTTAGACTTTCAGGAAGTTGTTCTCTCAAGTTGCTCAAAATATAGAGACGTGCCTGGAATTTTCTGAGTAAGCTATTCCCAGTAGATTCTTGGTCCATTGTTCCTCTTTTTCCTACACACATTTCCTCAGAAAAAGAATCTTTCCACACAGCTACTAAGCCAGCGACTGCTGCCTAGCTACCTGACATTCAATGCCTTTTCCTCTTTCCTAATTTTGTGCTGATATCCATTCCTGCCCCTCACAGCTGATTAAGAGGAAACTGACACAATCCCTGGAACCAACATGGATAATAATTAACCTAAAGCAACCAGCATGGTGGCATTTCCTCCACAACTGTTTCTGATGCAGGAGTGGGCTTCTGACATTTTTGGCTCAGACTAAAGTCAAAGACATATTCCAAATGGGGCAATGATTGCCCCCACTCCCTCTCTCTTTCTAGATGTGAATAAGAAACAATGTTGCTATGGTTGCTGCTGGCAACCATCTGATGACCAAAACAAAAAGGACCCCAAGGACAGAGCAAACACTCTAGACAGAAGAGCAGAAAGTTAGAAAAGTCTTGGGCGCCTGATGTGATAGCTTCAGCCACTGAATCAAATCACTCTGCAGTTGACTACTGAACTTCTTGCTATTTGAATAATAAAGCTCCTTATTATTTAAGCCTGGATGAGTTATGGCTTCTGTTACTGCAGTTGAAAGGATACCAACTAATATATTATAGAAACATCTAATTATGAAGACTGAGAACCCAAAGTTTTGTTATACTCAAACAAAACTTAGTTAACCTGACTCATTTAGTGATTTGCATAATTGTTATCACACCATGTAACAATTAGATATAAAGTATAAATAATGCACCTGAATGACTAATTTTCCAGGGAAGGTGACGTGGAGCAATAAAAAGCATACCTTATTCAGAATTTTATGGGTAGAAATCTTCTACTCTGCTTTTTCTACGCAAAGGAGCTGCTCATAAATTTGTAATCAGCTCCCAAGTGGAAAGGGCCTGCTGTTTATTGAATACTTACTGGAAGCTGGGCACAGTCCTGGGTGCTTTTTAGACAGTTGGATTCAGAACCAGTTTCATTGGTGTTATGTGCCGGAGCCAGCCAGTTTTGAATTGAAAGAACAGGGCAACTGTGTATCTTCCCTTAGCTTCATCCATGTTCCACACTTGGATTCCCAAGATTACTGTTCTCTTAGCTAAATCACTGTTTCCCAATGCATAACCACTATGCTTCGGGCCTCGCTCCAGAGGAATTTCTGGAATTAACCACATGAGGTATCAGAATCAGCTCTTCCACACAAATTGTTAGGCTCTGGTGTTAAGGCTCAGCCAAAAGCCTTAAGCTACCCTTTTCATTAAGGTCAACATATCTCAGGTGCTCCCTTGCTATTTCTTGCCAATGAAACCTCATCAACACAATCCCAGAAAGCTCCATCAGGCCTCCCTGAGGTCTTATCTTGTCTTGGCAGTGGTAGGGCTATGGCCCCTTGTCTCCCAAAAGTCCTCTAAATTCCTAGGTAACTCTTCTGAGATCATGACCTGATCTGGCTACATGAATCTAAGAGTGCTTACTTTCCTACACTGGAAAAAAAAGGGGGGCTGTCCAAGCAATTCTTCCCTGGGTAAAAGATTTTAAAGACTTACATAAAAATAACATATTCAAATTATAAACATAAATAAGCGTGGAAAATCAGGTCATTACACAAATGCTGTATCTTTTTAATGGTCCCATAAAATTCCATCTATAAGAATACCATAACTTACTTAATATTCCAATGTTGAATTTTTAGACTATTTCTAATTTTCCCCTATTATAAATATTTCTTTGCAATGTACACCAGATGCATGAGTTTAAATGTTCCTGTAACACTTTTTCTTAAAATAGGCTCAATGCCCAGCACAGGGTGGGGGCTTGAGCTCATGACCCTGAGATCAAGACCTGAGCTGAGATCAAGAGCCAGCTGCTCAACTTATGAGCCACCCAGATGTCCAATCCTATAACATTTTGAAAAGATCACTATAAAATGAATTTGGGGACTTCTTTGGAACATGTCACTAAATCTACCAAAGAGATTGAGCCAGAACCACATAGCTGTTCCTTTTCAGTGCAAACACTACCCAAGCAATGGGCCCTAATTCCTCTTTCTTGAGTGTTCCTTTGTCCCTGTCTTGGCGGACTCCATTTGCCTCCCAAATATACTTCCTCAGTCTTCAGTGTCTCCTCATTGCTTTCCTCCAGGTGACTTTTCTTGATGCAAATGAACAAATCTTTAAAAGAAAGAAAGAATTTTTTTCGAGCCCAAGTGAGGACAGATGCCTGGGAAACACAATCTTCATGAAGAACAGAGCACTCTGGAGAATGAATAGTTTTTACAGTTATAGACATTTTTTATATCTTGTAAGAGCTCAAAAGATTATAGAGTAACATATAGGCAGGAATCATCAGTTTTAACATCAAGGGATGCAGGGAGGAGGTGCATTGATGGACAAGATGCATTTCCTTGAGGCCACTCATTCATTCAGCAGGTGTACTATGTATGCTTGGTGGGCCATAAGTGAGGCTTTTGGTTTAAACAAAGTTTGTGTCCAGTCATGCTGACTTTGAAATCTAAAATGTCTTCCCTTACATATGAGGCCTTTAGAAACATTTTCTCCCAACACCCTTGACCAAGGCCTTGCTCCATTTCTCCCAGCCAGGCATGGGGTGCTTCTGCGAGCTCAGGCCAATGCCTCTCTGCACTTGTCCCCAGCTCTTTGCAGAATTGGCAGCTTGTACCAGCCCTGCTGTCAGACGAAGCACAACGAGGGGACCACAGGAGAGTTTGAAAGTGTTCGGGGTTGGATAGGAGTGATAGGAAGGATGAAGGGGGTTGCTGAAGCCAGGTACTCGGGAACTCTGGAAAATCCACTTCTAGAGCACATTCTGGCACTTTCCCCAGGGGCCTTTCAGCCATAGCATTCTGCCACGGTGCTTTCTGTCCTCTTTCCGACCCAGGCTAATGTGTTGGCAACTGCACCCGAGCTGCAAGTTTCACCCATTTTGATTTTTCTCTTTGCAAGTATCTGGGCTCCTACATTTTACTCAGATGGCCTAGCTTCTGACTGGATTTCTCCTAAGCCTTCTTGGATCTCCTGGAGACCGGGGCACCTCTCCTGCATCAGGCTCTCTTCCCAACGAAGAGGCCGCGTTGCTCTGCCATTTATTCAGTCATTCATATTCATAGAAAAGCAGAAAGACAATTTTCTTAATTACAGTACTTGATGCTGCAGTGTGCCTCCCAATTTTCTGTGTGCGGTTTCATCTGTGTAACAGGCGCTCTGCATGAATTCAACACCTTTAATTGCTGGGCAACGTTCTCCAGGAGCAGGAATATGCAAGAAGAGAAATGGACTTCCAGGATTCCATTTAAACGATGTCTATTTGCCTCTGGTCTTATTGGGTTCAGGGGGCCTGGCTGAGCTGCTGCTTTGTGATTTTGCATGTACAAACCAAAATTAAGCTTCTGATTTGCATCCTTCATTTGCTAACGGAAGTTCTGTTTTTTTATTTACCAGCAACTGAAGATTTAAACCTCACTCTCTCCTGAGACCACTGTGAATGGAAGGAATGAATCATTTGATAGTCTTTAACACATGGAGAGAGAAGTGCTGCAGTCTTTCACCATAAAATTAAATTTTGTGAAGCCATCACTGAACAGTTACAGATTGGGGAGAAGGTGGAGCGTAGTGAGCTTCTGTGGCCTCCCTCCAAATGCACTGAATAAAATCAGCGGGTCTAGGTTTGTTGGTTAGAGTGCTGTATGGAATCTCAGTCTGGTCTATAGGATTTCGATAAAAAATGGAAAGCTGAATATCTTTGCTTTTAGCATCGTAACAGCTGAATTTCCCAATTTGACTTCAAAATTCCATTTTTATCAGATATCAGTTTTGGTTAAACTAAGCAGTTTTTTTTTTCTTTCTGTTCATTTGTAGGCTAATGAGAGCCAAGTATGTCTCATTTTGGCCCTTACTCGTTCATTCCACCTGAATGCTTTGGGAACCTGCTGATTGAGAGACAGTCTGAGGCCATGAATGATGATGTGTAAAGTTGATATCAAAAAGTCCTGCTTGATAAGAAAAACAAAACAAAACAAAACCTTCTTGTTTGGGTAGGGTTGAACTCAGATTTTTTTTAAAATTTTTTTTTATTGGAGTTCAATTTGCCAACATATAGCATAACACCCAGTGCTCATCCTGCCAAGTGCCCCCCTCAGTGCCCATCACCCAGTCACCCCAACCCCCAGCCACCTCCCCTTCCATTACCCCTTGTTCATTTCCCAATTAGTAGTCTCTCATGTTTTGTCACCCTCACTGATATTTTCACTCATTTTCCCTCCTTTCCCTTTATTCCCTTTCACTATTTTTTATATTCCCCAAATGAATGAGACCATATAATGTTTGTCCTTTTCCGGTTGACTTATTTCACTCAGCATAATACCTTCCAGGTCCATCCACGTCGAAGCAAATGGTGGGTATTTGTCATTTCTAATGGCTGAGTAATATTCCATTGTATACATAGACCATTTGAAGCAAGCTATGGATCCCTTGAATATTTCTTTCCTTTAATATTTGCTCTCTCAAGTCCCCAAAAGAAGTAAACCAGCACATCTCCTTTGTTCCTCACACCTTAAATCTGTTTTCAGTACAGCTGTAATTTTCACTGAATCTAAGCTGGGATTCTGTCTGCTGCTCTGCTGAGCTAGTGACCTTCATCATTTACATTCATGAGCTGATTTATATTAAAGGAGAAAAAGACCAGAGGCAGAAGTTTTGTGAGAAGTGTCTGAGTCAAACAAGAGATTAGAGGGAGGCAAAGGACAGTGTGCTGTTTTTCCTCAGCCTTGCTCCTAGGTTGGATTTGATCTTCTAGCAAGAAAACATTTGCAGGTGGAAGCTGGAGCCTTTTTTTCATAGGAATCATTGTTATACACAGAACATAAGCAGTGGTATATAGAACCAAGTTTGTTACAAAAGATGGTATAAAGTAGGAGAGAGGAGCATTTTATGTGGAGCCAAAAAATAAGTGCAGTTCTTTTTGGCAACTCAAAAGCTTTGTACCTTTTGAAGTCAAAATAAATGGTTCCTTAGGCAAAATTATGTTATAATGGTGAGAACTGGCAGTGTGGCAGCTGGGAGATGCTAATTGTTGGTGGTTTGGGATTAATGAGGAGGCTGAGGTTGAAGAACATGATAACACAGGATCTGAGCAATGCGATACACTCTGGGTCTGCTCGTAGTAACCGAAACGGGATACTGATGCCCTCTGATTAGGCAGGCGGGTTGACCAACCAGTGAAATTGATTTCATTTGTGTTCATGGATTGGTGGAACCCAGGAAAATTCAGGATATATTTGCTTCTATTTTAGACAACATAAACCCCTCTTCAGGACCCCAGATTTCAATTCACTGGGCAATGGAGACATTGCAGTCTTGCCCTAGGCCACCTTGAGTTAATGTCAAATTATTAGCAGAGAAGATCACCCTTTTGGCTGCATTTCCATTATTTCAGTGTATTTGCATTTGATATTTTTTCTAAAATCTTTATTTTTTAAGATTTATTTATTTATTTATTTATTTATTTATTTACTTATTTATTTATGATAGACATAGAGAGAGAGGCAGAGACACAGGAGGAGGGAGAAGCAGGCTCCATGCCAGGAGCCCGACGCGGGACTCGATCCCGGGACTCCAGGATCGCACCATGGGCCAAAGGCAGGCGCTAAACCACTGAGCCACCCAGGGATTCCCTCTAAAATCTTTTTTAAAAAATATTTTATTTATTTATTCATGAGAGACAGAAGAGAGAGAGAGAGAGAGAAAGAGAGAGAGGCAGAGACAGGCAGAGTGAGAAGCAGGCTCTGTGCAGCGAGTGGGACTCGATCTTGGGACTCCGGGATCATTCCCCGGGGCCGAAGGCAGGCGCTAAACTGCTGAGCCACCCAGGGACTCCCTTTTTTCTAAAATCTGATAAGCCTTTTTTTAATTTGCTTTGTATCATTTCAACAATAGGAGACTGTAGAATGTGGTATCCTGTGGTATTCTCCTAGGAGTGACACCAATAAATGTAAAAGCTGCCTTTTGGCAGTCTGGATGGTTTATGGGGTGAGTTCACTACCCTTTTATAGAGGGGTAAGAATGGAGGATGAGGGTACAGGGAGGGTTGAGACTTCTAGAATGTGAACTTACAATGAAAACAGTAAGAAGAAGAGGTACTAAAAGTAACCCTTCAAACATTTAAAGAGAGAATCTGTCACTCTTTAACAATTTAAATATTCAAATAGTTGCCTATTTAGTATACATAATACATTTTGTCTGCCTCCAGTCATAGTGTTTGTGCTTGTAGATGTTCACTACCCACTTGTTGTCTTAAATTGAATTATGTGGATGCCATTTTCCTAATGGACCAGATTCCCCCTCTGATTCTGTAAATAGATGACCTTTGCCTCAACTTCCTTCTCAGTGCTTGCTTCATGGAAGGAGCAGTTTTGATGCTGGATCTCAGTGTCTCTGGGCTTTTTAAGTGTGTCACTCTATTTGACTACATCATTCCAGTCATAAGATACAACAATATTCATTTTCTTTAAAGATTTTATTTATTTATTTATTTGAGAGACAGAGAGAGCACACACATGGGCAAGCATGAGTGGGGGAGGAGCAAGGGGAGAAGCAGATTCTCTGTGGAGCAAGCAGCCAGGCCTGGGACTCATCAGGGATTGTGACCTGAGTCAGAGGCAGATGCTTAACCAACTGAGCCCTCCAGGTGCCCAATATTCATTTTTATAAAAATCCAAACATATGTAACTGACATAGAAATTAAAGGGCAGAGGGGTGTCCAAGTGCCTCCATCAGTTGGGCCACGGGCTCTTGGTTTCAGCTCAGGTCATTGTCTCAGGGTTCATGCTCACTGGGCAGTCTGCTTCTCCCTCCCTCTGTTCCCTCCCTCTGCACTGCCCCTGCACCCATTTCCTGCAGGCATGCATGCTCAGGGGCACTCTCTCTCTCTGAAATAAATAAATATTTAATAAAGAGAGGGGTGCCTAGGTGGCTAAGTGGGTTAAGCATCTGCCTGCTTACTCAGGTCATGATCTCAGGGTCCTGGGATGGAGCCCCACAGTGGACACCCTGCTCAATGGGGAATCTGCTTCTTCCTCTCCCTCTGCTCCTTATCACCCTGGCTATTGTGCTCTCTCTGTCTCTCAAATAAATAAAATCTTTAAAACAAATAGAAATTAAAGGGAAGCAATTCATACTAATTTATACTAATAATGTCCATCACTCTTCTATCAGTAAGCAGGACAATATGAAGTATAGCCTAGATGAACGATGTGCAATGTGGGTAAACTTAACAAATGTCCAATATGAAAAAAAACTGTAGATCACCATTTGGCTGTAAAAATCAATGTTTCCACATCCTTCACATCTTGGCATTAAAAAAAAATGTCTTCAATGTTCCAAGCAAAGGCGCCGATTCTTTCAGCTGTCTCATGTCCTTCTGGTAACTAATTACATTCTTCCCAGAGAAAATGACTGATTATGAATGAAATAAGGGCGCTTACATTAAATATTGAATATTAAACACTAAAAGAGCTCTTTCTCCTAAAGATCTAACACAAAATATGTTATTTGGAAGGGTTATTTTCATTGATCCTGGATTTTTTTTTTTTTTTTTTTGTTCTTGCTTTTCTTCCTTTCATTTGACTGTTGGGGTCGTGTTTCCAGATATTTCTGTATATCTCTATCCAATCAGAACTGATAGGACTAAGAAGCTAAACAAACAAACAAATGGATATTCTAATCGTTATTATCATCACCAATTTTCACTTTTTTTTTTTTTCAGATCAAGCATTAGTCTTTCTCAGAACTTGGAAGTTGCCACAACCATGTCACCAACCATAATAAGACATGTGACATTCAAGGTTTAGTGGAGGGTAAAAGTTGAAACATCATTTTAATAATCAGTGCTGGAGTTTCTCTGAGAGTAAGTTGGTAAAGGCTGTCATTAGAAATGTGTTGGATTCAACTAGAGTCTGTTTTATAACACCTGAGAATGACCAAAGTCATGTACTAGATAATATGTTATAGATGATGAATAAATGTGTGGATAAAGTGAAGAAAAAAGGTGTCTATGGTCATTCTGAACTTCCTATTATTTTATACTTCTATAAACTCAGTAATCTGGGAGTGTGTGTATGTAGGTGTGTGTATGTGTTTGGGGTTAGGATGGAGCTTTTCTGACTTTCATTGCTATAAAAAAAATATGAAGCTAACTGCCTCAAGTGAGAACCATTTAAAAGGCTCCCTACAAAAAAAAAAAAAATCCCTGTTGCCCTTGAATTATAGTTTGACAATTATAAACTTTGTTAGTGATTTTGATAAGAGGATTGGCCTAATTTTGCCATTCAACTAATTTAAAAGAAAACTGTATATGTCAAAATAATTTTGGGACTCATAGGGAAAACTTTCTAGATCAAATTGCTTTCCTCCTTGATGTCCATCATCAACATTTAAATTTTTTTTAGTAAACATATTATATTGTAATAATTTAGGTTTATAGACAGGTTCAAAGATAGTACTATCATTCTGCTTACTTTCTATTTATTCTAAACCAGAAACAAGCAAAATAGTATTTATCTTAGCTCATCTGGGCTGCTAACACAGAATACTGTAGAGTAGATGGCTTATATAAACAAAGGAAATGTATCATAGTTCTAGGGTCTGGGGAGTCCAAGATCAAGGCACTGATAGATTTGATGTCTCATGAATGGATGGTAGCCTTGCTGTGCCCTAACATGGCAGAGGATCAAGGGAGCTTATGGGGTCTCTTTATGGGATTAGGGTGCTAATCCCATTCATGAAGGCTAAATCATGACCTAATCACCTCCCAAAGGCTCCACCCCCAAATATCATCATCACCTTGCAGGGTAGAATTTCGACATATGACTTTCAGATCCATAATAGTATTTTCAAAAATAATATTAGTATTTTCATGCCTGATATTTTCAGGATGTCTTAGTTTGAAAATAAAACAGCTCAACAAAATTCCTTTTTCTAATGAGCACTACTTGATTTAGACTATTATTCTGCTTTTGCTATTGTATTGTAAGCAAGTTAATTTTTCATAGTTTCTATCACACTCCTTTTCTCCACACCATCTTATGCCTTCTCATTTGCTGAAGTGTGCTTTGAATGCCTCCCTTTTTGTCTATTCCACCTGCCTCTTCTTGCTGGCTTAGGCTGGAAGGCTTTCTCTCTCAATTTTCTTGGCGATGATCCTCTATGTTAATTATTGGGAATTCACCATGCACTTCCTTTTTGGTTCTCTTGGCACCTTGAACCGTTAGTTAAATCTTGTGCTATTACCTAAATTTTAAATGTTTGCATTTGGTCTTTTTAACAAGATCATAAATTATTGAGGATAATTCTGCCTTTTTATCTTACCCTAGCATGTAGGAAAGTACTTTGGACACAGAATTTCTCAATGAATATTTGTAACATGATATGGTTGGAATTCTGATTAGCCTTGAGTCTGATTAGTAATTGTTAGTGTTGAATACATATTCTTGACAGTGTATCTTATAACTGCTTTTAGGTGTAATTTAATTTAATCCTCACAGTGCATGCATAAATTAGGTGTTTCTATCTCTGTTTTACAGATGTAATGATTATATGTTGAGTTAAGTACTTTATGAATTACATAAGAGAGAACGAGGAGACAAAAATGAATTGACAAGATCCATTATCGTTCAGTAGTATAGAGAAGTATGTTTTGTGAATCATAAAACTGCACTGTATTAGAGGTGTAATAACTGATTTACATATGCAATGTCAGCTCTTTGAGATTTCAGAAGGCAATATCTGCTTAGAAATATGATAAGATCTATTCTTGGTGTCACTTTCTGACGATGGCATCTGACCCACCACTTATTAGACATCCACTTAAAAAAATTGTAGCACTGAATGGCACCTAAAGCAAAGCCTCAGACAAGGACTTGGGTGGACATATTACATTTTGCAGGAAAATTCAGGAAGCAGAAGAGAGAAAGTTGGGATAGTTGGGACAAGGAAGGAAAAAAGTGAATGAAGGGTATGTTTTTGAGTTGGTTATCAATATGGAGAATGGGGGCTCAATTATGCTGAACCTAAATAGCCTATTCTTAATATTCCAAAATATTCCACCAAAACAGGGTGGAGCATTTGTCCATCAGTTCTCTTTCTTCACTTTTCCCTCCTCAGTTCTTGTTTCCCACCAAAGGGGCATTAACTACTCTCTAATTCTTGGCTACCTATGTTGAAGCTGAGTAGTTTCCACAGATTTGGAGAAAGCTGTGAGGAAGAAAAGTAGTCACTTTGGTTTGCTGGAGATGGGAGAGTGGCCATGTGTGAGGAACTGTACACCACAGCTGTGCTAAAATCTTGAGGACTAAAGAGGAGCTGGAGCACAAGGTTCCATAAGTGGCTTGCTACTACCATGCGAATCTTTTTTTTTTTTAATTAAGATTTTATTTCTTTATTTGACAGTGGAGGGGAGAGAAAGAGAGAGAGAGAAAGAGAGGGAGAGATTGAGAGAGAGAGAGAGAGAGAGCACAAGCAAGGGGAGGGGGAGAGGAAGAGGGAGATGCAAGCTCCCAGCTGAGCAAGGAACCCTGATGCTGGGCTCCATCCCAGGACCCTGGGATCATGACCTGAGCTGAAGGCAGACACTTAACCAACTGAGCCCCCCTCCACCATGCAAATCTATTTGCACAGATTCACCTACATTATCTCACCTTTTATGACAAATTTAGCAGCAGAGTTGGCAGTCTTGTGGAGTGCATGGGGTGGGCACATTGAGCACTGAGGGGATTTTCACATCAGAGGAAACAATATTTAATAATGAAGCTGAATATATTTTAAGGATTAGTATGAATTAGCTGGTGATGTTTGAGAGTTAGGAGGTCTAGGACTTTTCAGTGTCTATATGCAATCTACACTCTTAATAGTTATTATCTGTGGTATAAAATTCTTTCTTTTCATTAAATTTAATTATTTAATAAACACATTCATTTGCATCCATTAATAGATATTTGTGGAAGATCCATTGTATGCCAGGTACTGTGCTAGTCATTGTGCTTTGCTAACCACAGTGAGCAAAAACATGTCGTTATTGATTTTTACAGCATTTTCAGGAGTTTTGGGAAAGAAGAATATGCTACTTGGTATAATTCCACTAAACTAATTTAGTTTCCTGGGGGAATTGAGAAAAATTTACAAAGGCTGGAAGTGCTATACATCGTGATATAAGAACAAATACTTTGAAAGGTAAACAGTGTTAGTGGTGGCAAGATCGCTTTATTCTTGAATAAAGAGGATTCAGAGAATCTTCTATTGTTCACTGAATGTAACAGTGCTTCAAATATGTTTTTTATTTTCCCTGTGTTCTCCAAGAGTGAAAGAAAAAGGTCATTTAAGCAAAGCTTAAGATTTACCTAAGCAAGCATTTCCTTTTATGCCAAAATGGACTTTATCAAATGGAGTCTGTTTCCTAGAGTGGTGGCCCCGGGACTAAATAAACCCACTTTCACACAGAGCCAAACTTCTAGTTTGTGTATTTTTGCCTGTCTATTCCAGGTATATTGGAGATTACTTGGAATTACAAAGGTAATGGAGCAATCTGTCCTATAATAACACACAAAAAGGAACAGGTAGAGACATTTCAAAGAATTACTTTAGACTTGCCCAAATGTCAGCTTATTTAATTAACCCTCATGGTTTTGTCTTATCTAATAACATTAAGTGAATTCATTAATTTCAACATCATGAATTTGATGAGATAGTTGTATTTGTTCCATCCAATACACATTAAATTTATTATTAAAGAGGGAAATGCCTACCTGCCTATTACTTATAATCATCTCAACAAACAAACAAACAAACCCACAGTGGATCATGTTGAGTACCATTAAAATAAAATCTTCTAGGCAAATGGTTTAGGGTTAAGTCACAACAAAAATTAAATGATTGGGAAGGAAAAGAAAGTTAAAGAGCTAGATCTTTCAGTTTGATTCTTTATTGCTCACAGTACACATATTGGAACAGACACATAGTTTTCCACAGCAGCACACATAATACTGCACTTTCTTATAGAAGAGTCTTTGTCCCACAAGGACACAACAGTGAATTCCCAAGGGATGAAGCGAGTCAGCACACTACTTTGTAAAACTGATAAGAAGGAAGCCAATGCATTCAGGAGCACATCATAAGCAACATGCAAGTCTATGAAGTTGTCAGAAGTAATCTGAAGCTAAACACTACATGCTCTTCAGTTTTAGATTTCATCTTAAAGTTTAAGTTCATGAAGGGCCTAGGTCCCTGAGCTAGCTCTGATTTCTATATTTAGCATAATTGGATAAGTCCAGAGTTGTGAAGGACCCCTGAATAATATATACAGGTATAAATACTTTTAAATATATTGTGACAATATAATATAGAAACAAAGACATATATATATATTTTGTATATATGTGTATACACATATATTTTTTCACTTGGAAAATCAAGACTATAAGAACACTTTTAGAATTATAACACCTATAAGACAAATAGTGTAGTATATTTTCTATAGATAATAAATGAAATTCACAAAGATTAGAAAACAAACATGCTAACCTAGAAGCTGTTTTTCTCTTTATATTCATAGTATATGGGTGGAATATTTTCTCATCAGATATAAATTGACTTCATTCACTTTTCCCTTACTTGGGGCTTTATTGTAGTGGCAAATATTAAAGGACTAGCTGTCTTTCTTCATTAATCCCTCATAAAATGGACATGTTTTGGGTAGCTATCCTTAATGTCCAGAAGATTTCTCTAAGATCTATTGTGTCTCCCTATCCCCACTCAGCTTATTTCTCCCACATGTATTGTTTTTCCTTTAAATATCTGAATCTAATGCTTCCTTGAAAGAAGTCCTAATTTTCCTCCAAAGTCCTCCTTGATTACTCCAGGTCCCATTAATGCCTCCTTTTCTCTGTAGCACTCAGTTATTTGTAGTCTGAAATCATACAACTTGGCTTCCAATTATGTATTCTATATTTCTTATATGTTTCTCTGTTAGTATGTTGTCACTAAATTATAATCTCCAGAGGGCAGAAAGAATATGTTGGTCTCCTTTATTTTTCATTATTAAATTAGGCTGTGGACTTGTTTTTGAAATTTCAGGCATTATGTATATATAAGGGATAATTCTATGATCCAGTACACTTAATGCAGTGCCTTTCACTGAGCTGAAAAAGTGTTTAAAAACAAAGAAACCCAAACCCCAAATAGAACTAGTCATCTTATTGTGAGGACAGATCTATAGGTAAATTGGGCATCACCAGAAGATTTAAGATATATTCCTTAGTTTGGGATTGGTCATTAGTTTAACAGATACCTAGGGGCATTATCCAAGTTTAAATAATTTGTGGAGTACAAAGATTAGATAGGCTTACCCACAAGAAGTTTTCCATATAGTTGCTTATTACGATTTGTGAAGTAAATAATGACTTTAAAGGTCCTAGTGAGGGATCAGGACTCAGTAGTTTTCAAGGTGTGGTCAAGGACTAAGGCATCAAAATCCCATAATAAGTGAGAATCTCTTGGGGCAGGGCCAAATAAAGTGTATTTTAAAATAAGCTTCCAGGTCATCTTATATGTACCAAAGTGGGACTGGTTTATTATTCCTGGCTAAGGTGTTAACACTTGGCTTCTTTCCTAGAGAATTTAATGCCATTCTAGGAATATAGAGAATGTTCTTACTGACTTCTAAATTCAGACCTCTAGTTAGGTAGATTCTTATTCTGATACCATGTTGTATCTGTTTTTCTTTTTTGGAAAGTCTCTGTCTATCAGCATCAGTCCATAACATTCTTGAGAAAGTTTATATTCCCTTTGCTGCAATTCAGAGAACAGTCATATGCATACAAGTTAAGTCCATTATTCTGAGAGGAACAAAATAATCACTAAAGAGTGTTGCTTTGGGGCTCAAATAAGTTTGCAGGAGCTCTAGCTAACTCCACTGCTTATCCTATCCTTCTTTTATAATTTTCAAAGTGCTTTCATTTCCATTATTCTAGTTGAGAGCCTGTGGTATGGACTTGATGCAGATGTTCTTCCATGAGGACATACAGGTGATCATGTGAATTTGCTCTTTATTGGCCACAAAATTGTCTTTTTTTTTTTTAATCTTGCTGAATCCAGATTTGACAGTTCTGACAATGCGCTGTCCCAGCCGCACCATTTCACTGAATCCCTCTATTCTTCTAGACCATGTTTCTAGAACATAAATCAATCACCCCAGATTGGACTTCCCATGAATGCATTTGGTGTAGAAGATGGTAAACAGGCCTAACAATATTGTATACAAGCATTCACGGCTACTCTTTTCAAAAGAGATTATTTGAATTTCAAAATTCGAACCACCAAAATTTGGTTTATGTCAGCATAGCCTGTTGGTGCTAACCATCTCAGCAACAAGACTATTCCCTAGTGTGCAACTTTGTAAATGAGCTTTTCTGCTGAGTAATTTGAAATTATACTTACAGACCAAACATATAAAAAAAATATTACAGGGCCTTATCTGACCTTTTCCCCCTGTGTAATCAGTGAAATGAACAATTGCTATTTCTAATTATAGTTCACAAAATAGAATCACAACACATAAATTATTTTAACAATTGCTTCTTTAAAACATTTTTGACGTCTCTAATTCATGTTCTAAATATTGCCAACAGTTGTATCTTGAGATGGTGCCACATTGGTTTTGTTTGTCCTCATTGGACTGTGAGATCTTTAGAAATGGGAAGAGTCTTTTGTTCCCTTAAACACATTTCTGTAGTAGTTTTTCACATATGATGTGTTCTTCTATTGGGGTCTCACTGAAGCTCTGAGATGCAAAACCTCTGCTTGTTTCTGTGAGGAAAAGGCCACATCGAGTGGCTCAACTCTACACCTGAGCCCCACCATGAAAACAGGGACTTCAGTTAAATAGAAATGTCAGAAGTATACATTTTTCCATACTTGAGACATGATTTTATGAAAATATGAAAATGTTTCAGAACAAAATATTTTCTTACATATAAATATATTTGAAGGAATATTTACACTTTTCCTTAAGAGAGTTCATGTCCAGGTTTAGTCTTGAATGAAGTCAGATGAAATTGCCTGCTCTAAGGAAAGTCATGTTTTATAGGAGAGATAAGAGTTTGATAAGGAGGAGGAGTGAGAGAAAGGAGGAGGGGAGGAGAGAACAATGTATTTGTTATTACAGAGCTCTTTAAGACTTCTTCATGAATATTCTTCTAAATACATTCCCTCAGCCAAGTCTTGGTTTTGATAGATAAACAGAAAACAAATTGCTTGAGGTTTTCATCCTCTGCTTTTTCCAAGAGTGATTCCAAGCATTTGAAAAAAGTTTCCTTTGAACCTGGGATTGACCAGTTGTTTCTGGATGCTCTTTTTCACATCTAGTTTCCTTACTCTATATATGAATATTCCAACACTTTTCTGAGTTGTAGTTGAGAGGCAAAAATAATGTTGAATATAGTACATATGTAATTCACAGGATCATAAGGGGACAATTTAAAATCTTCTTTTCTTCCAAAAAGTTAATATTGTCTCTCTTCTATCAAGTTTGCAGATTGAACATAGTGTAGAATGAGATAACTCTTTTAATCTTTAAGAGCAGACCAAAATTGTATGGACCCAGCTTTACTAAGACATACTGCCCATAGTATTCCAACACATTCTTCTGAAAATGACAGGAGTTTAAGATTCAGTTACAATAAGCCTTATGGTTAGAGTTTTCCTTTTACTTCACCAGTTGTTTTGCTCAAACCAGCCATTTGTTTTGGAATATTTTCAAAGTGTATTGTTCTGTGTACTTAGCTTCTTTAAGAATGAATATGGTTTGGACTTTTCTCATTTCTCTTCAGCATATTTGTGTTGGAGTGAAGCTCTAGAAATACACTCACAATAATGATGGAAGAAGTCTTAAGAGGTAATTTATATTTGCTTGTTTTATTTGTGATCTGTGACCTTTACCTAATTACCTCAGGTGCAAGATCTAGCCAAAGACACTCTGAAATTAATTGAATTGGAAGTAATAAAATAACCCAAAGGATTTTATTAAAGGAGACCCTTAATATTACTGTCCTCCATCAGCAACTTTTTCAAGTTTTTAATTTTTCATTTGATGGAGTATTAAATTTTGATGATTTAAGGAAATACTTTGTGATTTAGTAGTGTGATAAATAATACTTTAGAAAGCCATATCTCCTCTGTGTAAACCCAACTATCTATTGGATCTTGCATGTGAACATTTAATTTCATAATGGCATTTGCTTTGGAGTTGAAACACTATGAACTATGCTCCCTCGAATTTCCCACGTGGTCTAAAACTAACAGGTTATTAGCAAATAACTCCTTAAAAGTGGAAATGGAAAAGCTGAGCCCTTAAATTAAATTTCCAATGGTGAGAAGAGCATATTGTGTTCCATGTATGACATGTAAAATTAACTGTAATTTTTTCAATGTCTAATATTACCACTCAGCAGAATATTTATATTTTTTAGTTATTTAGGCCATCAGGTCACAAGTTGCCATCAGCATGCTGGCTTAAAAAAAGGGAAACAAAAAAGAAAGATACATTTTCTCTTATTAATATCTACACAATTTAGAGAAGCTGCATTGATCCCTGATCCCTGATCCTTGGATTTATCATCAGGGAAATCACAGCTGTAGTGAGACTGTGATGAAGATAATGTGGTTTGCGTACCTATCAGTAAGGCTGAGACATAGTAGATGCTCAATGATATCAGTTCCTTTCCCTAATGAAAAAGCTAATATAGTCCAATCCCTTCTGTTAAGTAATTTATGTACATGTATATATATGTTTGTATGCACCTGCACATATGCCTGTGTGATTTGAGGTTGGGTCACTCTGGTGCTTCTATCCATACGATTTTAAGATTAAGATTAATATTTAATCCAGGATGAAAAGTCAGTTAAAATAGATTTCTTGGTGTCATGCAGATAGACTTTTAGTGTATTTCCCATAAACATTTGCTTGCATTTGTTTGCTTGCATATAGTGACAGGATAAGAATATCTTCCTGGAGTAGACGAGACCAGTTTTCCCAAAAGCATATTCTAGTCTGATGTTCTAGATAGTAGACACTCTGTGTAGCAGCATTTTAAAACTGAAGTTTCCAAAACAGAAATGATGTATGCTTTATAAATAAGGTGGGGAGGGGTAATTGTTAGCAGTGATTAGGTTTCCAAAAAATCCATGAAATAGGGATATAGGCTGAAGAGGGAAAATACCATTATCTGGGGAAGCCAGTACATGAATTATTATTGAACCATCACCAAGGAGATACACTTGGAGATACTGGTTGGCTATATCCCAGGTGGTGACCCATCTGGAAGAAACTAAATTGGATCTTGACCCTATGGCTTGGGCAGATTCACATTCACACTCCTGAAATAATCACTGGAATAGAATAGCAGGTCTAAGTCATACCTAGAAAAAGATATTAATAATGAGATGAGATCAGTTTTAGATCTATTGAAAGTAAATCCAACAGAATTCTGCATTGCTTTGACTTAGAATCTGTAAACAAACTATCAGTTGCATAAAAAAAAAAAAAAAAAACTAAACTAAAAAAACCCCAAACCTACAAATGACAAGCAGGCAGGCAGGAAGGGCAATTGCAGACAAGTTAAAAATCCATAGACTTCTATCCTCCGTGGGGAGTCTTCATCTGGAAGTGTAATAGTCAGACTTTGGCTGACTTAGAATAGCAACTAGACTTTTGAGAATGTTTCAGACTTTTAAAGCTAGATTCACTAGAAAGATTCACTTGACATGGCTCAGTAACATACACAAGAATGCTCGAAAAGGATTTTCTTCCTTAAAAAATTTTAGAGAAAAAGCCAACCCTTATTTTACATACTTGGTCTTGTCCTGGCTCTACTTTTCAATAATTACTTACATGTTAGTTTGTATCTTCAGAGTTACTTAATCTGATATTTCTCCTGTCTCACTCATCATTTAAGAGGCTCAAAGAGTTGCTTAAGAGCTGGATTAATCTAAAAATCAAATCTTCATGTCTTCTCAACTTATAATTCTGGCTATTTTGAGGTTTATTTTACGTTAGAGTTGAATGATGACATCTACTTTATAAGACATAAAAAATTCTCTCGGGATGAGATGTACAGTCAAGGGAATATAGTTGCTGGTATTATAACCGTGTTGTATGGCAACAGATGGTATCTTCGCTTGTGGTGAGTATGGCATAATGTATACAGCCTGTCAAATCACTATGTTGTACATCTGAAACTAATGTAACATTGTGTGCCAACTACACTTGAATTTAAAAAATTATCTCAGAATTTTATAAGCATTATGACATTTGTTTTTGTTTTTTTGTATAGTGAACATATTTGAAATCTCATTTTTACTTAATAAATTTTTTTTCTACTTTACTCTGTAGTTTCAGATATTCATGAAATAGCACTATGCTGTGTTAAAGTGAAATGCTAGATGCAAACATTGAAACATTGCCAAATTATCAAATGTACAAATAATTTGGGGGAGTTTGAGAAATTACATTTATTATGAATAATGTGAAATCAGTGTCTCAATTTTATCTAAGCTTTGAAGCCCCAGAAAAATAGTGAATTTCTCAACTTAAATGGAAAGAGCTACACTTTTAGTTTCTATCATTTGGCTCTTTCACAAATCTGCTCCATTTTGGGGGAAACAATTTTGTGATACTAGAAGGAAAATATGAATCATTCCTATGGGTTAAAATATCTTGGGCCAGGATTTATTAGAGCACTACTAAAGACTTTTTCTGCTCGGTTTCCAGGTACAAGTACTGGCTGTTTCCTCTTGGGTTGATAACGGCACAGATTCTCATTTACTTTGTGGTCCATTTTCTTCTCATTCATGAATCAGCTTTGGCTAAAGGTTATTTCAGAAGCCAAGCAGGTATCATCAAAAGATACTTTTGTGGCAGATAAATAAGTGTCAGTGACAGTGATGTCATCAAGCTCTGTGCTGAAATGATCTGACTCCTTGATGACACTGTAATTTAGGGCCACACTGTAGTTAGCGGGTTTCTCTACCGGCTTCTGCTTGCAGTTGCAGAGCTTTCTGAAGGCGGCACGGAATTTCTGGGACATGAGATTGTAAATCACCGGGTTGATGGCACTGTTGAGATAAATGCAAATTCTGCAAAAGAGCAAGAACCAATTTTCTTGGAAAGGGCTGGTGAGAAATGAGTTGACAACCACAAGAGTCCTGTAGGGCATCCATAAAAGGGCAAACAGAATTACAACCACTGCCAGCATCTTGGTGACCTATGGAGAAATAAAGAGAAATGCAGTGCAAACACAAATGAAAACAAAACAAACAAACAAATGAAAATAAAACACCTTCCCCCTTACTCCCATCCCAACCATTAGTCCCCAAGATGTAGTCTGAGAGAAGGACTTAAATAAATGCATGCAGTTTTGTTTGTGAGATCATCCCAGGAAGCAGGATTAAGGAAGGGTAAAAGAGAGATTGTGATAGAAGAAAAGCTAAAATAGGGTGTATTATTGTGATGCTGCCTCTGTGGGGCAACTCTGGATTAAGTAAGGCATTTCAGGATTATCTTTCCAGGGAAAGAGAGGCTGGGGCATTTATCCACTGGCTGCCAATCTCCTCACTTTGTTGAGGACTGCCTTAGGGGCTTTAACAGGCCCACACTTCCAGGATTCTCCTGCATGGAAACTCATGGGGGCTTTAGAGACTTTGAGGCAGAGAAGATAGACTGGGGACAGTGGATACTGGAAGCAGGATGTTCTCTGCAAGCAGGAACCATCCACTATCACAATGGCTGAAATCAGAGTCCAGCTAAGAGAATGTGACACAGGCCTCCAAAAATGTCTGTGGCAAGTGTTAGGAGACATAGGGTCTAATCCTGTCTTTACTTACCTTATATGTGATGCTGAGAAATGATCTTAACCTTATACATCATCTGTAAAATGGAGCCAATATTGCTCCCCTAAATCAAATGAGGTAACATAATAGTCTGAAAAGGATAAAATGTCTTTAAAATAAGCCAATGGTTATGGAATGTCTACTATGTGCCAGACACTCAACTAGCTGCTTTACATATGTTATCACATTTAAAAGGCTGAAAATCCTCCAAAATAGGTATTGCATCTTTCATTTTGCAAATCAGAAAATGAAGCGTAGATGCTGGTAAGTACTTTGGCAGAAGTGGTAGAGTCTCAGAGCCAGGATTGGAATCCAAGTCAGCCTGGATCCAAGGTTTTGCCCTTCCCACCACACAGCTTTCCTGCAGGATCAAGGGAGATGCAGGACAGAGAAAACAAACCTTGAAGTTTTACATAGAGCTGACCCTACTCCTAAAGACAAACAAAGCACAGGAGCTAGAACAATAGGGGGGATGAGGTTAATATCCAAGATTGCCCAGGATCAGATCATCAAAGAGCATGATTTGGATTCAGTCCTTCTCAATACATCCTTTTGTAATCATTTTAAAACCTCCAGATAAAGACCCTACTAGCAATTTTTCTTCATTTCTTTTTTTAATGTGAACTGGATAGATTTCTATCTTCTGATTGTTAAAGTTGAGATTATGGTTCCTTCAGGGGCCACTAGTTCAACTGTGCATATATGTGCTCCAGGTGAAACACCAGGCTAATTAGGTTCTCTATTTCAACCTGCAAGGATCCTTGTATTATTAACTACTATCTCTACTGCTAGTACTATGACTTTTACTACAAGTTCTAAAACTAATAACTAAGGTTTGTATATTGCTTTTTTTTAAAAAAAGTGTTAGATATATGGGAAAGTTGCAAATATAATGGAGTTTCCATATACTTTATACCAAAGTCCTCTATTTTCAACACCTTATATGGGTGTGGTGAATTTGTCACAATTAACAAACCAATGCCATAATTTTGATGGCCTTGATAGTTTTGAGGAGTACCAGTTAGGTGTTTTATAGAATATCTATCAATTTGAGTTTGGCTGCTGTTTTTCTCATGCTTAGAATGAAGTTATGGATTTGGGGGAGGAAGGCCACAAGGTGAACTGCCATTCTCAACACAATATATCAAGGGTGCATGTTATCAACTTGACTTATGACTAATGCTAACCTCATATATTGCTTTATTGAGATATAATTTACATAAATTAAATTCACTCACTTGAAGTGTACAACTCAAGAGTGTTTAGTATATTCATAGAGTTGTATAACCATTACTACACTCAAATTTTAGAACATCTTCATCATCCTGAAAGACACCTTATACACATTAGAAGTCACTCTCACCTTCCCCAGCCCTCTGTTGCCCTATGCAACCACTAATAAACTTATGACTCCATAGGTTTGCCTATCTTAAACATCTCATACGAACGAAATTAGTCTTATGTGGTATGACTGGCTTTTTTCACTTAACATAATGTTTTAAGGTATATCCATATTGGGGTATGTATCAGTACTTCATTTCTTTTTATTGTTGAAAAATATTCCACCCTGTGAATATGCCACATTTTATTTGCCTATTCATGAGGGCAGTTTGCACTTTTTGTCTGTAATGAATACTACTACTATGAACATCTATGTAAAAGTTTTTATGTGGTTATATGTTTTCTTTGGTGTATACCTGGGTTGTATATTGCTTTTTAAGTTATAAACTTAAAAAGTTGGGTGTATACCTGGGTTGTATATTGCTTTTTAAGTTATAAACCATTTGGGAATATTAAACATTTAATCATTGAAACAATTCCTAGAGATAATTATTAATATAATACCTAGTGAAAAATACGAATTGGTTAGACATATTAGGACTCAAAAAAGATACAGAATAAAGACAAATCTAAAACACTTGGGACATAGTCTTAGGCTGCTCTTGGAAACTGGAAAACTGCAAGACAGAAAAACACAAGAAGAAATGGATATTTTTGGAGAAATGTATTATTCATTTATACTAATAAAAACTTTCATTTATCAGGCTAGCTTATTTGGAGTGGGTTCAAGAGAAGGTGGAAGAAGTGGATAGTGACTGTAAACATATATTTTTAGGACTTTTGCTGGAAAAAGGATGGCAAAATAGAAGGGTTGCCAGAGGGAGATGCAGAGTCAATTTATTTTTTTTTTTAATGGAAGATATTATATCTTTGTTTGCTTGGGGAACAGTGCCACAGAGAGGGGGAAATTTGTGATCCGAGAGAGAGAGAGAGAGAGAGAAAGAGAGATAATTGAAAGAAAGATAACTGAATAGGGAATAGTATGGGGGTGCACAAGTGGTAAGGTTGGCCTCTTCTCAATCATACATACAAAAACACTTGTATAATATATTCTCTTTTTTCTCAGCCACACTTAATCTAAGATATCTAGATAATGCAGGGGAAAATTCTACCTTTCTTGTCAATTCCCTGAATCCTGAGTGGAGTCCTAGTGGCAGCTAATTGTTTAATTCCTTGGAATTAACCAAGTACTTTCATGGTCAGCAAGCCATTTTGTGTTTATATCCCTATGTGACCTATAGGACAATAGTTATATATAACACTATAACTATAGTGTTATAGTTCCCATTTCATTGATGAGGGATGGAAACTGATTTCAGAGAAGCAGAGAAACAAGGTCATACAATTTACATATATAAATACAAACAGCAATGTTAGTTATTGGATTAAGGTCTTTTGATATTACATCTAGTTTTCTTTCTAGATAGTTACAGAAGTCAACATATATACCAAGTTGAAGACTTCTAATTGTTGTAAATAATGTTTATGAAATATTTGGAAGGGGTAATATTTTTCGGCAGGAATCATTGGTAGCCCTGGGATTATGCATGTTTTTTGCCCCTCATCACAATGCTACATTTATAAAGTACTGATTAGGGAGAAGAAAGGCAGATAGGGCTCATTCATTCAGGGGAAAAAAAGTAAACAATAAAACTTAAAATGCAGAGGTAATAAAATAGAATAAAAAATAAAATGGGAACTTCTATTTTTGGGGCCACAGTCCAATTAGTAGCATGTCATTCGTGAGAATCTGGTTACCTGGTTTTTGGGGACATTTTGATTAATTATCAGAGATTAGTTTATTAGTCTGTCTGGGAAGTCATAAGCAGTTGGTTGATACCTCAATTCTCTGGAAGTTTTAGTTGGAATTCTTGTAATGATTCAGAGAAAAATTCTGACTTTTGATTTTGTGTATGATTCAGAAAAGGTTCTGTGCATGGTCACAGGTCTTGCTATTATCTAGACATTCTTCCTTGAGAGAGACAGGCTGCGGCATACCACTGTATGCCCGTGAGTGGCAAAGTGTGGTGGATATGGAAGAAAGAGTTGGAATTGGCTTGTAACATCTTGGTTTCACAATCCCTCTCTGGGTGGATCACATGACTTAATGTCTGAACCTCATTTCCCAGAGTCAGTAAATGTACAATCTGTATTCCTCCCCAAAGTTTCTCCATTTCCAACATTCTAAGAAAATCTAACTTATATGTTATTAATGGTAACACAATATTCAGACATGTTTGTGATTATTTCCACATAATTGGGTTTTGTTATTTGGGGAAGGTAAGGCCAGGTAAAGGGAGATAGTACCTGGAGCACACTATTCCTCAAGTGCTGATAGACTATAGGAACAGAGTCAATGCTGATAGCAGTGATTGTCAGTAATTACCTTAATTGCTGTGTTCACAGGGATGATGTAGCTTCCTGAAATGCTGAAGAAATTACTAGAATTCATTTTAACTTCCTGTAGCAAATTAAGAACACGGTGTATCTCTAGATCCAGAACCCTGGCTTCCTAACCTTTTATTATTTTCCCTTTAAGGGCATTCTTACTGAAATATTATTGAAGAAATTGAATCATAGAGATGTGTTGGAGCATTACCTTGGGAAGAAAGCAAATAACTGACTCCCCTTTAAGGAGTACTGTCAATTTAAAGATGGAATCTATAGACGTTTTAAGAGGAATGCTGAAATAAAAATTATTTTATAACAGGTACCAGGGTCCACTCAAATATTTAGCTGAAATTCAGTGGTAGAAGATAAAGATTTCAGGGCAACCTTAAATACTGTGGAAAAGCTTTCTTAAAACTAAAAGGGCAAAGCTATGTAATGGGAGATGATAACCATATCAGTAACTTGTGTTGGAAGGCTCTTTGCCATTTTTTTTTTCTCTTTACCATTTTTACAATGAAAGATCTTCCAGACTGTCATAGCAGGTAACTAATTTGTGGATCATAGGCTCTTTACTTGTTTTGGATCCCACATTCTATAACACCAAAGTTCTGTTTTTGGTTTCATGATCACAGTAAATCAATAAACTTATATTGGCTCTCTAACATTACAAAAGGTTGGGAGAAGTCCTTAGTAAATATGCTTCCCACATAACAAGTGCTCAATGCGCAGCTGAATTATTACTGAATAAATATTTGTTTTTCACAAATGTAAAATATAATTGTGGAGGTATATGTAGGTTTAGGACTCTTTAAATTAGTAAGTGTTCTAGTTCTTGTACTTCTGGCTGGAATATTCCCAATTTCAAAAGTGTACTTCCTTCTGGAAACATTCTCTTGGTTAATGAATACAAAACAGTTAGCTTTAATATTCTAAAGCCATTCTTTAAAGAGTAACAATATGTTCTGTGTTTGGATCCTGTCCATGTTCTCCTGCACTGCTGCATTTTAACAAAGTGTTCTGTCACTGGGAATATTTTGCTCTCAGATGGCCTTCAGCAAAGTGATCAATGACCCTTTGCATTTTGTTACATTAATTGAGCCAGTTGAAGAATAAACTTGAAGAGACAATTATGTAGGTCTGAATTTAGGTAAGCTTCTACACTGATTGGGAGCTCTGGGATTTTCTTCTTCCAGTGTTCTGCCTTGTTTTGACTTAGAGTCTGACAATTTTTAAAAGACGGTTATAATCAACGTGAGGTTTTTTGTACTATGGAATGAGATCATTGGTAGGATTTTAAAAAATTGAATGATGGAGGCACCAAAGGGTTTGGAATCAACTCAAAGTCAGTTAAAATACAATAAAAGTGAATAAGGTCTGAGTGGTGATTCATGGTGGAGAGATCATGGACTGTCAAATCCTGCTTATGGATTACTTAAAGATTTGTTGGCAAGAAGCCATCTCGTGATGCTAATGCATGGGTTCTTGACTCCACCTGTCAAGTACTATATCTAAGTATTCCATTAAGAACTTTGAGCCATTCTGGCTAGAATTACAGAGTACTTTCTGGACTCTATTCTGATTTTAAAATGTCCATGAAAATAGTAGCAGAGATTCATAGTAGAGAAATTTTGGTTGTATTCAGTGAAGCTTGAGGAAGAAGTAGAGATTAAGGGAGAAGTAGGAATTAGGGAAATAAATAGTGATACAATATTTTTAAGTATGAATTTATAAGAGTAGTATATCTGAAATAGAAAAAAAAAGTCTCCACAATTGTAAGGGTGCTGAGAAAGCAGACTTGTCAAGCAGAGCTGTTTTCTGAGTGAGGCATTTGTGGGGAAAAGCAAGTGGGCTCTATATACTAGGATGGGGGCTGCATGTGCCAGTATGGTCATGAGCTGGCACTGCCCTTGGTCAGATATACGAGGACAGTTGAGAGGTGGAATTACACAGGACATATTTCCATGTAGAACACCATGTGACCCTTCCTCCATGACACCCCCAGATGCTTTACTAAGCATCACCAAATACCAAGTATGAGGACCCTCATGGGAAACAGAGAGAGCTCTGCACCCAAGTCTGATTGTAGGAATGAACCCTCAAAGCCCATACTTTCTTTCAAGAGCAAAGTTAGGGAAAGGTACAAAGAGTGGAGAGTGGAAAACATGATGGACACTGAGCTATTAGTGGAACTAGAATTCAGGGCTAAATCATACCAAAACCTTTCAGGATAAGAGAGACCCTGAGCGGCTGTCAGTCTCACTTTCTGAGAATCTCAGAATCTCTGAGTCTGTTAGAGGATGACTGTGCAGTATTTCTTAACATGTTTCAGTCTAGAATGAGGAAATAGGGATGAAAATGGACGGCATTCTAATCTAGCAGTAGGAATTAGTGGATGGAAGGGAGTAGGAACATTCAGATATATGCAATGCCTACTATGTGCTGGGCAGTGTGCTTGGTATTTTCTTCATATCAGCCCTAATATATCTGCATTTTATAGAGGATAAGACTGATGCCGAGTCACATGCTTATGAATAAAAGCCACACTTTAAGAGCAAGTATATTTCACTGCAAAGTCTCCCTATGCTCTTCTCTACACTTACCTTGAATTGTGCGCAAAAAAAAATTTTTTTGAAGTTTGCAAAACTGAAAAACAAAAGGTAGGATGAAAGTTTGGAAGTGGTGAAGACTGAGTGGATGGAACAGAGAACTTAAAAAATGAATTCCTAGTTCTACCCAAGAGTTTATGCTCAGGACCTAACAGAGCTATCCCATTCCCTCCACTAGGTTCTGAGGGAACATGTTTTTTGAAAGTTTTCTGTTTTGTGGGCTATCCTGGTAACAGTAGAAAACAGCCTGGCGCTAGGCAAAATGTAGTTTTGGAGGATTCTCCACAAAACTTCCCGCAACATTAGCAACTATTGTAGTGTGGAGGTTTCAGGGTTGGTTACAGTCTGATAGAAGTAGGAAAGGAAAGGATGGCTTCCCTTCTGTTGCTTTGATGTTTTCTTGTTCACAGGAGGCCGATATTTGGAAACATGCTGGGAAGGAGAATTGGGATTTAAATTATAATAACATCTGTAGAAAATAAAATGTCACTAAATTCTTTCAAGAGCCATCCTGGAACAATGCTACAGTGTGTCTGGGGTTGAGTGTGCTACTTAGCCTTTCCTAAATGCTCTCTCTTCCAGGTAAATTACTGGTGAATGAGTAAGCATGTGGAAAAGACTGCCTTATCATCTTATGTTGGTTTTCTTACCTTCGCTCTCTAGGATGTGTTTACTTCTCCTGATCATTTTTCTCTTTGGTCCCAGTCCTTAGAAATTCTGAATGAGGGATCTTGGCTGGCTATGAGCTGGGCAACCAGTTGCTGGCTCTAACACTTCTACGAAGATATTGATTCTTTCTGAGGGAGATATTTCCCAATCTCATCTCTCCCCTGTGCTTCTCTGGCCCTAAAGCCTGGTGAGGATAACAACGTAGACAGTGATACAGACAAACAATCCCTCAGCTCACCCAGCAGGGGATGAGAAATCAATGAGAATGTTTTAAAATGTAAACTCTGAATGATGGAGGGGAAGAGAGGTAATCTCTAAATAGAAGTGAACCTCTCAAGGCTGCCAAAGTTTTAATGGGCATTTAGTGGTCTTGCTCCTAAAGATCTTGGACAAAGTGCCTTATCACAGTGCTAAGAGCAGCTGGAAGGCAGCTAACTCCTTCTCTACCTGGGTTTCTCTCAGAAGAGACCAGCTCTACCATGATTGGGCCTATCTGGAGTTACAGAGTAACTTTTCTAGCTGTCCCAAAAGAACTCACAGAAACAGCCAAATAGGGAAAATAAGTTTCTTTCCTTCAGCAAGTCATAAATTCAGCACTTTTTACTGATTTTTAGTTCTCTCATGGGCTAACCATGGGACTCAAAATCAGAAGACTTGGTTTGAAATGTCAGCTTTGCCAATCATCACCACTCAAAGCTTTCTGAGCCTTGATGTCTCAGTTAATATGAGAATATAATATGTTTGAGGATTAATTGCAAAGAGGATGTGAAAACACATTGAAACAAATTATACACCTTTCTAATACAAGGTGCTATTATATTCCCTACCATGTCTTGAAATCTGCTTCCTTGGTAAAGAGGTGCTAGCTTTATCACCCCTTGTTCACCTAACAGATTGAATGGAGCTACTTTGCATTTATCTGCTTTTACCCGTTTGACTAAAAATCTGTATGAGTCTACAAGGTGTACGATGCAAACTGCAGCATGCTGGGCTTGTGCTATGAAGTCCAAGCTTTTACCATAGATTATTTCTATTTATTTAATTTTTAAAAGATTTTATTTATTTATTTGAGAGAGTCTACGAGCAAGGGAAGCAGCAGAAGGAGAGGGAGAAGCAAGCTCCCCACTGAGCAGGAGCCCGATGCAGGGCTCAATCCCAGGACCTTGGGATCATCATCTGAGCTAAAGGCAAATGCTTAACCAACTGAGCCATGCAGGTGCCCCTTACCATAGATTATTAAGTCATTAGTTTCTTTTTAATGGTATTGTCCAGATAGTATTAGCATAGTGGTTGAGGGAACAGGCTGGATTCTAATTCTAGTTCTGTGTCTTTCTAGGTGTATAAAATTGGGCAAGATATCTCATGCCTATAAGCCTCAGTATACTCATTGTGAAATAGGAGTAAGTGTAAAGAATACATGAGATAATTTATGTAAAGGGCCCGCATAGAGTATTGTCTTCAATAAATAACAGATCAAAATAATAAATAAATAACAGATCATTTTAATCATCTCTGGGAAAATGTGGAGGATTTAACTAAATGAAAGAGAAGATTCTGACAACAACAGCAAATAATAATTCCTTACTGTGTTCAATATATCTTAAACATAGTATCAGGGACTTTATTGAATTATTTAATCTTTGCAGTATTTATGAAGTAGGCATTCTTTTCATTTTAAAGATAAAGAGAATGATATCCAGAGAAGAGAATATTAACTTTCTGGAGAGTTTTCAGTACTAATCTTTCCCTAGGTTCCTTTCTCTCATTTCTTCCTGCTTATTTCTATGTACTAACAATCCCATTCTGAGAGAATCCTATTGCATCATCTGTTTGTTTCTTGTCTCTCTCATCTGTAGAATGATGGCTTCTTGAGGATCCCTGCCCTACCCAATATGCAAGGAGCAACATGAACATCTGGCACCTAGTAGGTGCTGAATGTATTTATATATTCAAGAAATGAATGAATGAATGACCATTCACTAATGCTACCCTACATATTGCTTCTTCCATGTAGTTCCTATGTGGTTGTTTGGTACTTCCAGTCCTAATCACAAATGCCATTATTATTTTGGGTCTGATTTCTTTTCTGATATGTAAGATCTTGATGGCAAGAATACTGTGTACTGCATATTTTTATCTCAAGCCCCTGAATCAAGGTTTGGCATTAAAAAAATGCTTTAAAGTTAACAATTAAAATCAATGTGAAAAGGTTCAGTCTCAAGATGGGGCATGATAGATCAGACTGGAATCATGATGAAGAAAATTTTCTGGGAAACAGCTTGTTATTCTGTAGAAATAAATAATTGTTGGATATAATGTTATGAAGAACTTAGGAAATGTGAAGAACTAAAGAGATGCTAAGTCAATATGATTTATGCTGAGGTCATTTCCCATTACTGATGTTGATTGATAGTGTATTAATATATACCAAAGTGGGGTTTGTCTTTAAAAGATACAAACCCACTCTGACAGTCATTCTTCTCTGTCTGCTGTCACATCTAGTCATGTGTGGTTTCTGTCCCTCATGAAGCTGTAGAAAACCATTTTTCTGGATGTCACTCTGCATCTTAAATTTGTATTTTTAGAGCCCATTGAAATCAAGGATTCTCCCATATAATGGGCAAAGTATTTTCTTCAGGGGATAAAGAGCCAAGATGACATTAGGGAATACACTAGCTACTAATTTAGGCTGCCTGCGATAAGCTTGAACCTTCCTGTTTTCGGTGATTTTGAGATAATTCTTGTTTTCGTTATATTGATTTAATATGTATTTTAATTTATTTCCCACACACCTACCACGTACCTGTACTGAGTATATATTTTCACAAATAAACTTTTTTTTTAAAGATTTTATTTATTTATTCATAGAGACAGAGAGACACAGGCAGAGAGACACAGGCAGAGGGAGAAGCAGGCTCCATGCAGGGAGCCTGAGGTGGGACTCGATCCAGGGTCTCCAGGATCATGCCCTGGGCTGCAGGCGGCGCTAAACCGCTGCGCCACCGGGGCTGCCCCACAAATAAACTTTTAAATACGAATAGTTCAAGGGTCAGCAAACCTTGACTATAAGGAGCCAAATGGTAAGTATTTTAGCCTTTAGGGGTCCCATAGTCTCTGTCATAGCTATTCAACTCTGCCACTGTACTATGAGAGCAGCCACAAACAACACATGGATGTATAGGCATGGCTGTGAAGGTTAGCTAGAAAAACAAGCAGGGGAGCTGGATTTGGCCCATGACCATAGCTTGCCAACCAATGGAATAGTCTAATACTTCTGGTAAAGCAGATAAATGTCATATAACTTATTTCAAACTACTATGGTGATTTATGGCTAATTTCTTCAAATTATTCATCTAAATATGAACAGATCCTCTGAGAAATATCAAATAATGCTGGCTCTCAGCTTGTGGGCCAAAGTTTTGGTTTTGTTCTTTTTTATTTTTTAAGATTTTATTTATCCATGAGAGACACACACACACACACAGAGAGAGAGAGAGAGAGAGAAGCAGAGACATAGGCAGAGAGAGAGAAGCAGAAGCCCTGCGGGCAGCCTGATGCAGGACTCGATCCTGTGAGCCAGGATCACAACATGAGCCGAAGGCAGATGCTCAGCTGCTGAGCCACCCAGGAGCCCCTGGGCCAAAGTTTTGATGGAAAATTTGACTTCTCTTATGGCAGAATTACCTTGAGCATTATCACTCTAAAAAATGTCACCTAAAAACATTATGCTAATATGGTACTTTTAATAATCCTAGGAGCTACTTTCCCAGAAGATGTGTGCTCTTTTAGGGTGATGAACTCAAGAATGGTGTAGAAAGCAGTACAGGAGCCAGTTGGAGAGGACGGTGGTGGGTCCTGCTGGCCCAGAGCAAGCCAGTCCCTTGGTTCTCATATCAGACTCTCCTAATTTTCCAATGTCAAATATCCTCTTTTACAGAAGCCACTCTATGCTGGAATCCCTGCTCCAGCACTTAACAGCTGTTGGACTTTGGGCCCGTTTCTATTTCTGAGTCTTAGTTTTCTCTTCAGTAATAATGGTGAAAGAAATTTTACCTGTCTCCCAGAGTTGTGGGGATAAATGAGATGATGTTGATCAAGTGCTTATGTAGTGTTTGGAACATAGTAAATGCTAGAAAAGAAAAGCTAATTTTGAAATCTAACAAATTAAAATCACTCATCACTTACTGTGCATCAGATCCTGTTCTGTGTTTCATTTACATATTAGCTAATTTAATCTCAACAATAGCATTGTGAGGAAGGTAATACCATTAGCTCCATTTTACAAATGAGAGAACCCATATATACTTACAAGTAGGCAATGCTGGGATTTGATCCAGACAGTTTGCCCCCATCTGTGTTTTAACCACTCTGGCTACCACCAAAAGGATAGAAGTCTCTTGTCCTATCTGTCCCTAAAAAAGGAAACTGTTTCTTATTTCTCAGATGGAACTAGGTAGATGTTGTCATATTTTCTCTTACAAAAATGAAGAGAACCAGCACTGTATATAAGTAAGAGAACATTGTCACAAACCTCTCTCAATCTCTGACCTACCTAGAGGTCTCTATCCCCGCCATAGGAAAAACGTTTCGGTTCTGAATTAGACTGTAGAATGCCTTTTCTTCTAGAAAAAAGTGTTATAAAAGTTAATGAAAGATAATTGAATACTATCACTGCTATACTTCCTGTGCATAAAAGCTAAATGACTTCTGTAGGCTGGCATGGTATTTTAACATTTCATTAATGGGAAAAATCCTGTTGTTTCAGGCATTGATTTATAAATGACATTTGCTGGTGTCTGCATATAGAATCAAAATAACACTGCACTCTGAAAATGGGCTATTTATTTTATATATCTGCTCCCCTATTTAAAACCACCTCCCTCCTATTTCAGTATTTCATATCCTCCTCATCTGCTTAATTTTTCTCCAATATCTAATATACTACTTGTATTTTATATACTGTGTTTATCTATTCTCTGTTTTCCCATTTTCCTTAAAATGTAAGCTCCACAAGACAAGGATCTTTGTCTCATTTGTTCACTACTGTGTTCCAAAGGTCTAAAACGGTGCCAGGAACACCCAAGCAGGTGTTCAGCACATTTTGTGCAATACACGAATCACTGTAATCGTCATATGTATATATATATGAGATATGTACCTCATCTCTGAGTTACTAGCACTGTGGGCAAGTGCATGAGGGAGCAGAGTGTAACGTTACTGTCAGAGGCTTTGGATTAGATGCTAGGATTAGATCCCTTGTTCTTCCATTTCTTGATTGGATGACTTTGAGGTTAATGCTGTTAACTCTCAGACTCCTCATCTTTAAAACTGAGATGATAACTTATACCCATGTTCAGGTACAAATGTGATGATGTGCAAAAATCCCTGAGCACCATACCTAGCACACGGTACGAGCTCAGTAATACTAGCCGTCTGGAAGGTGAGCACATGACTACCAGCCATGTAAGTGGGACATACTGTTTTCTGGGTTAGGTTACACTGGTGGGAGGGAGACCAGACAAGTAACCTGATGCATGATATTGACTAAAGAATCTAAGCTAGAATATTTAAACAGTGACTCAAACTGGGATGCAGAGATTTTGAGGATCACTTGGGAAAATTTTTCAAAACACTTCACACTCCTGGGGAGTTGGCGACATTGCCTCCCTTTACAATTTGTGGGAGATGTGCTTCTGTACTGAGGGAACATGTCCTATTCCTCAGGGGCTTTGGAGTAAAATAATAGTTGATAGCAAATTTACAATACATTATTAAGGTGTGATATATTCAAATCTTTCTGATGACTGTAAGCATGGCATATGTATGAAATATTGGCTAGTTAGTACACAGGGAATGAATCTCTGCTCACTAAAGAGGCTTTCGTGCACAGCATTTCCCTAGCATGACTATGTACTGAGATGTTTACTTCTGTGAAGGTGTTTCTATTGCTCTGTAGGGAAAAATGGTTTTGTGAATTTTATCATAGCTAATTATCATAGTTCAAGTCACCCTTATGATAAATTTTGTTTGTGGAAGAATTCTTTATATTCCTCAGTGTTACTAAAGAACTTGACTCTATCCTTAATACTGAGATCGTATTGGGTCAATTTAGCTGAGGCAGAAAGGTGATCTTCTTGAATAAATACATTTCTAATTACAATAGCTTTATTCTCACTCTTTATGAAAGATAGCAGGATTGTCTGAAAGTGGGCTTACATTTAGGTTTTGGTTTGCAAAAACTAGAGAACCTTCCTCTAATGCTACCAAAATTTCTTAGTGATCATTAAAAATTATTTAAGAAGATTATTCACACTGTCACAGCCCAGAATTTTCTGTCTTCTAACTGGGCATAATAGGAACATGAGTTTTCTTTTAGGACCTCAGTGTTCATGATTAAAAAAATAAATTCAAGACTGTATTTTTTACTTGTGGTATATGCATGGATAATTGTCTGTATCAAAACACGTTTAGGGCACTTGCCTTGGGCTCCGGTCAATGCCAGGGTCCTGGGATCAAACCCCAAGTTGGGCTCCTGCTCAGTAGGGAGTCTGCTTCTCCTTCTACCCTTCTCCCTTGCTCATGATCTCTCTCAAATAAATAAAATTCTTTAAAAAAACATATTTAGGATGAATACAATAAGCCTGATTTGATTTAATAACCATTCTTAATTAATTATTCTGAGGAAATGAGCAGAGTTGGGAAGGAGCCAGTAACAGAAACTATTCATTAGCTTGGTTTTCCACCTGTCTGAAGTTTGGGTCTGCACTGGATTTTGAGTGGCCGACACGGACTCCTTGAGTTGGGAGAGCTCCTCTCAGGAATACACAAACATCGTGTGGGATGTAGTCACTGATAAAGGAAGGGTTATTCTGTGGAACCTCTATGGCTTTTGCCTTTTGTATCTCAAGAGTCTCAGTGAGGCACAGAAACTCCGTGTGCTAGCTTCTGCACGAGAAGGGTCAAGCACCCTCAATTCCGCCCACCCCTGTTTATTAAGAGTGTTTGCACTTCAGAATGCCCTCTTCCTATGAGATAAAGTCAGTAGCAAAGTAAAGTCAAGAACCATCTGCAAAATGGAGTTATGTTCCTTTTATCAAAGGCTAATTGCTTTTAAGTATGTTCTGGCGTCCTTCAATGATAAGTTAGAAAGAGCCGGGATGTTTAAGGGGAAGGCAAAAGACTGTGAACATCAGACACATCAGCTGAGGGTGCTGATAAAGGAGAGATCTGGCTCAAGATTGTGAGGAAAGAGTTATGGTCCATGAACTGGTCCTATTCACAACCGAGGCTCCTGGCTTCTATGGATTTAGAGGCAGGGCTTCAGATGGAACTTTGTGGCAAATGAAGAAATTTCTGCCCTTGGTAATGCATCAAATCCTATCTATCTTTATCATAAGACCCTTGCCTCAATGAAAGGGAATGAAGCACCAAGTGTAAATTGTACTGGTTGTGTGGGGGGTTATTCTTTGTAACAGAAGAGGGAACAATGAAATGGCTCATGTACATATGGCACCACACGCATAAAGACCTTCAGGATCAGTGCCTTGGTTGCCCAAACAGAGGGATGGATTTTCCTAATCCATGCTTAAGATATTTATTGGGAATGAATCCCAGAATAGAACCACTACAAAGTGTTTGGGTGTCACTAAGAAATTCAGATTTTCCTGTAATTTACTATTATACCAGTTTCTTGTTTCTAAACATGAATGACTTAATCCTGTCATCCTTCTACCTATCATCTACCACTCCTGCTTCTCACAATGAACTGCCGTGCCTCTGTTCATACCCCCTCCCTCTGCCACTGTCTTTTCATTTTTAGTCCATGATTTTCCATTCTGTTTCACCAAGAAGAGAGACCAGTTTGTGAAAGCGAACCACCTCCTGCCCCAGAACCTAAAAATAATCTGCAATCAAGATCATCCTTATCTGTTTTTCTATATCATTTATTCTCTTTAAGTCACTCATTTATCCATTTATCTGACATTGGTGCTTCTATATGCCAGACACTGTGCTAGGTGCTGCAAATGGAATGGTGAATTAGATGCAATCCCTGCTCATAGGTAAGGAAAGAAGTCCTGCCTCCTCTCCAAGATCATGGCTTTGCCTTTGCTCTTGCTGGTATCCCCTCGTGCCTCCTGTGGGATGGACCCAGCCCTATCAACAGTGAGTCTGGCTCGTGTATCTGCAAGTAATTCCTCCCACTCTGCTCGCTCTTTCCATCAGGATTTTAAAGCTTCAGGTTTCTCCTGTCTTACGCAGGAAACAAAATAAAATAAAATATTCTGACTTTTTTTTCTCCCTTTCATTACTGTACACTCCCCACTTACCCCTCTATCTCACAAACAAATTTGTTAAAAGTTGTCTACTCTTACTCTCTGCCCGGTTTCCTGCTGCCCGCCCCCTCCAATCCATTCATTCACAACTTCATAAAATCTAACGTAGTCCCTCTAACACTTTATGGGAATTGTACTCACAAGGGCTGCCAATGCCTGTTTTGGATGGTTTTTCAGTTATCTTTACCTCTTTCTATTGACCTCTATGGAAAGTCTCCTCCTTTGTTTTTTGTAACTCTACTTTCTCCTGGCTTTCTTTCTCCCCCCTCTGGTAATTCCTTTTATTTATTTTTTATTTTATTTATTCCTTTTATTTGTCTATTTTATGGGCTCTTCATCTCATTATCCCCAGAATTCTAGCTCCTCCAGGGTTTCTTTTCTATTCCACAAAACTTCCCCCAATAACCATGTCTACCCCAGAGTCCCCAGCAAACCATCTGCATAGTGACTGCTCCAAATCTGTATCTCCAGTCCAGGTGTTTCTTATAAGCCCTAAATCTGTATTTTAAACTGTACCTTTGTATTTTCTAGACACTTCATTTTTTTTTTAATTTTTTATTTATGATAGTCACACAGAGAGAGAGAGAGAGAGAGAGGCAGAGACATAGGCAGAGGGAGAAGCAGGCTCCATGCACCGGGAGCCTGACGTGGGACTCGATCCCAGATCTCCGGGATCGCCCGCCCTGGGCCAAAGACAGGCGCCAAATCGCTGCGCCACCCAGGGATCCCTTTCTAGACACTTCAAATGCAACATGGGCAAAGCTGAACTTAATATGCTCACTGCTCTGAAATGTGTTCCTCCACCAATGTCCTCATTCAGGCAAATTACACTATCCAATTAATAATAATAGTACCTAGTGTTTATTGTTTCCATGTTCCAGGCACCATGCATGATGCCTTATATGGATTTTAGCACTAAATCCTAATAATTACCTTGAAAGATAGGTCCATTGTTAGCATCCCTTTTATAGACACACAAAATGAGTCAAATTAACTGGCTCACATCACATAGTGGCCAACCCTGGTTCTGTTGTGAGGCATAAGACTCTAGAATGCAGAATCTCAACCATCACACCACTTTCTCAATGGCTCAAGTAACTTATCTTTGATTCCCTTCTCTCCCCCTTTCTGTACATCTACTCATACCAAGTCTATTGATTAGATCCCAAATGTATCTCTTTCTAGTCTTACTGCCATTGACTTCATTATGTGAAGCCTTTGCAGAATCATCCAGATTATTTTTTCCCTATTGTTGCAGTCCTTTTCTAACAAATGCCTTTACTTTGGTCCAGTCCTTTGCCTACATGAAGACAGTGATCTTCCTCAAGCACAGATCTGATTAAAATATGCCTCACCTTGCAATCTTCCAGAGACTTTACATAGCCCTTAGAATACTGTACAAATCCCTCAGTATCCTAGCTAAAGACTTTGCTTCCTGATCCCTGCCTGTCTCATCATTCTCAGCTTTTGTTGTCTAGTCTTAATGGGCTATGTGCACTTCTCGGACAGATGGTTCTCCTTTCTGGGCCCCTGGCCTTTCCCTGTATAGTTTCCACTGCATAAACCATTTTCATTCCCTTCTTTACCTACAAAATTTCTATTAATTTGCAAGGTGAAGCTTAGGAATTCTCTTTCAGAAAGCCTTTTTGATGCCCATCTGTCGCCAAGCCATCTAGGTCAGTAGAACTAAAAGTACACCACTCTGTGCTTTTTTTGATGATCATACTTATTCCTTTACAGTTGTAATTATCAGTTTCCTTTCCTGTGTTTCCTATTAGACTGTCAACTTTTTGTGAGCAGGAGTTCTAACTTGTTCACGTTTGTATCCTAGTACATAACCCAGTGCCTGATACATAGTAGGTTTTCAAAGAAATCATAGATGAGTAGGGGCAAATCTGTCCTTACCTCCACGATTTTCCCATTTCCTATAATAACACATTGAAAGGATTGTAATAATTCAACCAGGATAATACTTCCACTGTGCACAGAGTTGGTTTATACAAAAGTATTGACTTGATTGCTCTTAATTGATTAACAGAGAAATAGCTGGAGATCCATCCTAGCACTTTATAATCTCTAGTTTACTATTTCTGTAAATTTACCCTGAATTGGAGCCTATTCCCATCCTTCCTTGTAGAGCAGAAAAATCTATCAGCGCACATTTTTTTCTCCTGCCCTCTCCCACCCACATGCGTGATCTTTCAAATGTTTGCCAAGTAGAATCAGTCACAAAGCTGAACTCCCATCAGAGGAAGCATGGGAGGGTGTCCGTCCAGCACGTTGCTGGAGGCTCCAGTTACTTGACTTTACAAATGATCTTTAAAAATTCATGGGATGCTCTGCACTTGCCCGGCCTCTGTTCTCTCTCACTCTCATGGTGGGTCTCCTTCTCTATGCTAAGAGCTGCTGCCTGCAGAAAATCTGCCAAGTTCTCCTAAGCCATAAATTCTGTTCAAACTCAAACAATGAAGGCACAGAACAGAGAGGCACAGGATGCTTTACCTACTTGCAATTACTCTGCGATTATGCTCAGGCGAACTATCCTACAGGTACAGGATAAGAGTCACCAGTGCTGTTTATGAAAGGTCACAGTATTTTCTTTTCCAGAATGATTTTATCTATTTTTATTACAATTGAATAGGGCTGTCAGGTGTTTTGCATTATTCATTCTATTTCGTGTGCACACTTAGCCTTGTTCAATTTTCAGAGCGAATTTAATTTGTGGCTTAAGTTCTTCTCGTGCACCTTGCATGCAGTTCTGAAGAGCTGTGTTCAACCCTAGTGGCAAGGCCAGGACTTCAGTTTTAGATAAATCCACTTACTCCTTCAACCAAAACTTGTGTCTCCTTGAACCTTCTCTCTCTCCTTGGCTCATTCTTCTTTCTTTATTTTCCCTCCCAACTGGAGGGAAAGCATCAACTAAAACTCTGTCTTTGGCCCTTTGGCTATGTTCCAAGAGGGGAAACTAGGTCTTTTAACTTTAGCAAAGACTCCAGTCCTCTTCCAGCCTCCTAATTATAAAGATTCCTCCAGAACTCAGTTTTTGTCAGCTGTCCTCTTTTCAGATTCAACCCTAATTATACTTTCTTTCCATTATTTTAATGAGCCCCAAAGGCATGTATCTTATCCTGACCACTCATCTTACAATGTAGATTGTTCTAGATCCCAAAGGCTTACAACCTAAATGTTCAAATCCTCTTCTACTGAATATGTCTGACAGTGCTTTTGGCATTTTTCCCTCCACATTTCTCTCAACAATTCCACCATTTGCAGTCTCCTTGAAAAGAACTGCTAGAGTCATGCTTGACGCTTTCATCTTCCTCATTCCTTGCACCCGGTCTTTACTATTATTTATCAGTATGTCCCTAGGTGCCATGGCAGGCACCATGGACCACAAACCAAATGGGATAATGTTGCCACCACTGTAGGATGCAAGATCTAGTGGGAGAGACATTTGAGCAAAGTATTAGAGCAAGTGGTGTGCTGTACAGATGGGAGAACAGAATACTGCCCAGGGGAGGGAGAAGCACCAGCCACTGCTGCTAGTGGGCTTTGGTTGTAGGTGACAGGTCCAAGGAGGGGCTGCAGAACCCTGGCAGTAAGGGGAGTGTACCCTGGCGTGGACACATTATGAAGTGGGGCCAGTTTAGGAAACTGCTTGTGGAACGGTATGGGTGTGCTTGTGCTGGGGGACAGGGAGAAGGTGGGCTTGAGGGAGTAAGCAGGGAGCAACCCCGGGTGCCCCAGGATGCCATGCTAACAATGTGGTGTTTATACCTGGAAGACATATATGGTTATTGGCAATTCCAGGTGTCTTAGCGGTGTTATCAAATGTGCACTGTATAGGATCCTAGCAGCACTTTGTGGGGTGAACTGGAGGAGGGTGATGAAGGACTCCAGGAAGCCTGGGTAATAGGTCAGCAAGGCAGGGGTGGGCCTCCCGGTCGACAGCGCAGAGGGCTGAGGAGACACAGGTGCCAAGGAAGGAGCCCTAGGAAGGAGAGGTTGACACCAGAGCACTTTCCGTGCAAAACATTCCTGGTATAATGGCTTAAGGAGAGCTGGGAGCTTTGAAATAGGCATTTGTAGCATGTAAAGAAGGAACTGCTTAGAGTCCTGCAAAGGGCCACACAGAGGTCACCAGTGGGAACTCCAAGGGTGATGCAGCTGCCGGGTACCGCGTGCCACCTTCCCTGGCATCACTGGATGGCAAGCCCGAGAAGCTGGCAGGCCGCAGCTGGTGGCGGTGCGCAGGATTTCTGGTCTCAGTGATCCATTCCCAGCCTGTATGTCCTCCAGATTTACTTCCCTTGTCTCCCTAACATGAACCCTTGGCTCACGTCTGGCTAATCTCATCACTATTCCTCAGACAGAACACGCGTTTTTAAATTCTGGGCTTTTTTCTCCTATTGATGATACATCACATCCTTCCCTTCTCCCTCCTTTATCTGGGATGACCTCTCTTCTCTCCTTCTCTTTAACTAGCCCCCATAAAACCTCTAGATCCCTTTCATCTTACCAGCTCCAGGAAACTTCCTTGAACCTTTACCAATCTCAGCTTTATTTGATTTTCTCTTGCCCTTATGGTTGGAACTGTAAACTCTGGAGCAGAGGAGTGTGGGTTCAAATCCTGGCTTTGCCACAACTGTTTATGTAACCTAGACCACAACACTTAGCAGCCCCCAAAGCCTTCAAATCCTCTTCTATAATTAGTTACTACTTCTCAGAACTGTTGTGAGAATATAATGAGTCAGTTCACATAAAACAGCACAGAATACACAATAAGTCAGTGACACTTAGTTTCTATGTGTGTGAGTTTTGTATTGCACTTGTATTTCTCTCTGGGCACAAGGTAGGAGCTCAGGAAGTATTTGCTAATTTGATCTCTTTTTAAAACTTTTTTTTAAGGGGGGTTGGTCAGAGGGAGAAGGAAAGAGAATCTTAAGTAGGCTCTATGCCCAGCAAGGAGCCTGATGAGGGGCTCTATTTCACAACACTGAGATCATGATCTGCACTAAAATCAAGTCAGTCCCTTAAACAACTGAGCCTCCCAGGTGCTCCTAATTTGATATGCTGTTAGATGAACTTGGAAGATCTATCTCTATTATAACCTCTAAACTTAGTCTTCTTCAGGAAATAATGACCAGTCCACATTTCTGCTATTTCATGAGTAAGGAGGGAATAAATGCCCTTTAAATATAGCATATAGTTTAAATATATTAAATAAGAATTACTGAATACTTTTTATGAACTAGGCATTTCCTCACAGCAATCTTAATGCTAATGGGAGAGTGGGTCTCATTAGCATCCTATTTTGCGTATGAACAAATTGAAGTATGAAGAAGTAAAATAACTTATCCAAAGTAAAAGAGCTAGGATGTATATTTTTCTGATTCTAGAGCTAATGCTTACCTGCCTTCTAATACATGTCTAATATATGGCACCTCTTGACCCAATTGCAGCCTGAGTTGGAAACTTGAGATTCACAGATAGGTATAGAAGTGTCAAGAGTAGGGAGGGCTTTACAGGTGGGAAAAAAGTTACATGAGCAAGGTTGCAAGATATAAATGAGCCTGGTATGCATGGGAGAACCTGGGAGAACCTTGGTTTACATAAATGACAAACTTCTGCTGGTTGAAGGTGTTCTTGTTTCTCATGTTGGCCGGGTAAACGCCCACTTATCATTCTAGAGTAGAAGTGACTCTTACTCTGTTAGGGGCTTGCTTTCTATCTTTAACTACAGCATTTGCCCTTCTCTGTTGCCTCTTCCACACACTGTACAGCCCAACTTTCATTTCCAATTGTGTTTTGTTTTGTTTTTTTACAGATTTTATTTGAGAAGGAGCATGCGCATGAATGGGAGGAGGAGCAGAGGGAGAGGGAGAAGCAGACTCCCCACTGAGCATGGAGACCATGGGGTTCAATCCCAGGACTCTAAGATCATGACCTGAGCCAAAAGCAGATGCTTTACCAACTGAGCCACTCAGGTGCCCCTCCAATTGTTTTCAATGGCAATCTTTCACATTTCACTGAAAGTTCCTTAAGATAGTGACTATCGCTGGTTTTTCGCAATGCCTGACTTGAAATTGGCACTCAATAAATGTTTATTGAATTAAAGAAATAATGGATAAACAAAGCCAAAATAATGATGAGAGGGTCAGATGTTAGAGTTTTAAAAGCTAGTCGGAGGAGATTGAGGATATTCTTTTTGAAAGATGATGTGTACAAATTGTTTTAGGAAAATGAGTCACATAGGGGCACTCAGATTTATTCTCATTTTTATACCTCTGCTCATGTTGTTTCTCCTTCCCTGGGTTGCTATTACACTGCCTCTCTGCCCATCCTGTCCAGTGAGCTCTCTCATTACAGAAGGTATTTTAAGGCTTATTGGAAAGCCAACAGAATTTTGTATAAAAAGCAAATTATGATTTGAGTCTGCCATATTTCTAAGTTAGCATGTCCTGTCTGGGAGGGGGAAATCTCCATAAAAGTAAGTCTTTTCTACTCACATAGTCACCATCATACTGGGTAGCTGCTAGTTTGGAGTAGAAAGGGGATTTAAGAGGGATGCTTGGCTGGCTCAGTCAGTGGTGCATGTGACTCTTGATCTCAGGGTTGTGGGTTAGAGCCCCATATTGGGTATAGAGATTACTTAAAATAAAATATTTTTTTAAAAAAATAAGCTTAAAAGGGGATTCAATAAAAGATAAGAAAATTTTAGTTAAAATCAGAGAAGGATACGTCATAAATCAGCAACAATTTTTCATGGAGCAAAATAGTGTTGGAATTGATTGAGCCCCAAAGTAAGTAAGCATGCATATACTCTTATACTTTCATTTATTACATATGTAAAATTATACATCACACACACACTCACACACACAGAGAAGTGTGCTGATAATTACTTAACAATTGGCTCTCCACAGAAAAAGAGGGAGGCGCTGAATTATCATATTTCCTGATTTCTGTAGTCTACAAAACTCCACCCACAGCCAATTTTTAGCAACTAGTGTGACACCACTGAACACAGAGTCAGGAAGAGATGCTAACAACCTGCTCTTCCAAAGCCTATGCTTTTAGGCCACAACACACAACTGTGTGTATACATACTTTGGAACGCCCACTATATGCACTAGACACTGCACTGAGGTCACTGAGGATATAAAGTCCAACTCTTAAGGATATTAGCATCAGTGGGAAGACGGACAGATTAACAACTGTGAAACTTCAGAATTACTAAACTAGCAGTATATGCAAGGTATTATGGGAACATAGGTAGAGCACCTCACATACGTAGTTATAGTTAAGGTTTTAGTTATATAAGTCTGCCTGGGAAATTCTGGGAAGCCTTGATGGGGTGCTTGGGGCCATCATTTGATCTGAGACTGGGAAGATAATTGGGAGTTTGCCAGATGAAGGGCATTCTAGCCAAAAGGACATAAAAAGTTCAGAGAACTACAAATAATTCGGTATCACTGTGGCATACCAAGAGAATAAGCAGAGCACACAGGAAGGAGCTGGGATCTTATTTGTTAAAGCTAAGATGCTGAAATTGTAGGCCTCGGAGAACTATACACATCACTTGGATAACATATCTCTGTTAGAGCGGTCCCCTGGTGAGCAGTATACAGAATGACTTGGGGGAGACTGGAACTGGAACCCAAGCAGCTGCTGAGGTGTGTGCTGAATGACAGCAGGGAGAAGTGGTGAACAAGGACAACAGTGGTGGGAGTGGGGCACAGCAAATAGGAAAGTCATGAGCTAGAATTACTCAGACTTGGGAATATAGGGCAGAAGACACCTTCGAAGGGCTCCCAGATTTCTGGGTTAGGACTATCAGATAAGAAAGAGGAAAGTTGGGGTTTATGAGGAAAAATAATGGGTTTAGTTTTAGACATATTGGATTTGATGCACTTTCATAATGTCCTAAAAGCAATGAAATGTCTGCTAGAGCTACGTGCTAAAGACTCATAAGTGGGTGTGGACGAAAGCAGGTGGAATGACAAAGGATGAGGCTGCAGAAGCAAGAATGGAGTCAGATGCAGCAGGTCCAGACTTCCTTCACTGGACAACTGTATTTCATCACCCCACAGTAAGAATACAAGACTGTTCCATCCCTGGACCTGCCCAGTCATCTCCTGGCCTCTCCTCTGTGGAGCTCTGCTTCTTGCTTCTCTCCTGTCTTTGTAGTGCTGCTTTTAGACGTTCTGTGGATCTTTAGAGGCTCAACTCAATGCCATGCACTCCATAAAGCCTCCCTCCTCTCTCTCCTATTTCTTCTCCCCTCCTGATGCCATGCCCTCTATCTGGCACACAGTGAACTGCTTAGGCTTATTTGTGCACATTGCCAACAGTGAGTTCCTCTGCAGACAAAGAGTTCATCTCTGTGTGTCCCTGTGACTTCCATCCTTAGAACAGTGCTAGGTGCTTTTTGGATTGTGAGTGGACATTTCATTAAATTGAAGAGGATATTTCTGCACAATTTTGCTTAATGTTGACCTCCCTCTAGCTTTGTATTTCCCACCCTTCCCCAATTCATAAGGACAAGGTGAGGGAGCCTAAAGACATAGTGCCAGCCACCACACCTTCCTCTATCTGGAACTTAAGATATCTGCTCACAGTTTGAAGAATTCACGAGAGGCTATGTAAAGAAATATAGTTTGTCATTTTCAAGGTTAGCTGATTTTTTTCAAAGATTTTATTAATCTTTGAAATTATTATTTTATTTGAGAGAGAGAGAGAGAGAGAGAGAGCATGAGCAGGAGGAGGAGCATGGGAGAGGGAGAAAGCAAACTCTGCACTGAGCAGAGAGCTCAGTGCAGGGCTCGATCCCAGGACTCTTGTGATCATGACTTGAGCCAAAGGCAGACACTTAACCAACTAACCCACCCAGGTGCCTTGTTAGCTAATTTTTTTTTTTTAAGTTTTATTTATTTGAGAGAGAGCACGAGCAGGGGAAGGGGCAGAAAGAGAGGGAGAGAACCTTGAGCAGACTCCCTGCCAAGAGCAGAGCCCAACGTGGGCCTTCATCCCATGACCCTGAGATCATGACCTGAGCTGAAATCAAGAGTCTGACACTGAATCAACTGAGCCACCCAGGCGTGTCTCAAGGTTATCTGATTTTAAGTGTGTGTGTGTGTGTGTGTGTGTGTGTGTGTGTGTGGCCAAATTAAGAATGCTATAGGAGTATAGGTTTCTCCTTTTTTGTAAGCATGTAGGAAAAATTTATTTTTCTCTACTGGTGAAATTATGGCTCAAAGCTGCAAATATAAAACTAGGAATAAACAATGTTCATCTAACCAAGGGACACAAAGCACGTAACTGCAGGGGAATTTCACAGAGTCAGTTGATGGGGTCTGTATAAAGTCTTTCCTTATATAGGATGTGAATGGGAAAATGGAAAGCTATTTTTTGATGATAATAAGCTGGCTCCCTTAGATACCTGTGTGCTAAGTGACAAAAATCACACTTTTTTTCATTCTTAGTGACCTTTATATTGTGAAGGGTATAGCTGAACCTAGACAAATAAATAAAACTATTAGAAATGAAAAATGGATTAAAGTCCCAGTAAATTTGAGAAACCTCTGAGTTAGGCCTGATGCTGGAGGGTTTAGTATCACGAATTTGCCTGGTAAGATGAACGAATGATTAAGCTCCCCGTACAACCTAAGGGATTTATCCTCCCAAACACCACCCTACTGCCGGATAGTTTACTGTTATGCCTCCTTTCCCTCCTGTTTTAGTGGGTTTGCCTTGTTTCTTCTTTAAAAAGCAAATAGCACTGGAGGCAAGAGTTGGCAGGAGGGAGGGGGAGAAGAGAAAGCATGTATATAAGCCCTTTCTTTATCTCAGTTCTTGATTTTTCAAGAGCCCATTGCACCACTCAATCATGCCTACGGGACTGCCAAAGGGGCCAGAGATCAGTGAGAAGGACAAGCTGGAGGGAGGGGTAGTGGAAAGAACAGGCAAGAGGAGAACAAACATGAATTTTGTCACATGCACCTCTTTGTATTTGAACAAAGAGTCTATGAGTAATTGTTATTCATCTTTTATTGATGAGAAAATCAAGCCTAAGAAAAAACTGACTCAATCTTACCCATTTTCTTTTACTTTGCTATTTTCCTTGAGAATATTAATTTCAACATTTTATGTAAAGGCAGGGTATAAATTTTACATACATGTGCATATATATATTACTGTAATTATATAAAAAAGACCAAATGAAAACATAAGAAAAAGAATATAAGCAAATGCTAATGAACTGCGGTTTTGGGAGGTAGGTTAAGGGATGCCTTTTTTTCCTTATTCCTAGTTTTCTGTGGTTTTCCATAATACACATGATTGCTTTTATATCGTCATCAGCAGTAACAATAGCAACAGCAACAAAAGGCATGGATTGCTTTAAAAAGAAAAGCTTCTTTTGTTTCTTGGGCGAGCAATGTTCCCCTGTTAAGGTAGAAGGCTTGTAAGAAATTTATGGAAACAAAGACTGGTATTTTAAAGGCTTCTTTAGTCAAATAAAACCCATAATGAAAAATTTGCCATAAACTCATGGAGCTTGTACTTGGACTTTGTTCCACAGTTCTCCCACCAGACAAAAAGGAACTAATTAGGGAGACTCAGTGCAAAAGAAAATTGGTAGTCTGTTCCATACAATATTCTGCACACCCCTACACCCTATGGAAAGCAAATATTTGCATTGAATGTGTGTATGTGTGGTATAGTCTGTTACCAAGATGTTCTTGTGCCTCCAAAATACGAAAGGATCCAATCAATTCCTTTGAAATATACAGTCAATAATAGAGATACGCTCCACACCAATGCCCCACATCGGAATAGACTAAACTGACAGGCTTTTTTGGCACTGTGTGGATAGAGCTGAGATGTGACAAATGGGATCATTTAATCTGTATCTCACCAATATCAAAACAACCAATTGTAAAGCAAAAGAGTTAGTCAGATAAATCTTTTGTCTACACAGTTCCAAGCCATTATTTTGAGTAGCTTCTTTCATTCAATTTGCCAAATATTTAGTCAGTTTCCTAAAATATAACTGAATCTCTAAATAATAGGGAAAAAAAGATCTGATCTGGATTTTCCACATGGGGGATACAAGTTAAAAATAAACAAAAATGCACATTTGTCCCTTACATATAAATACTCTTTTATTTCCTTTTTAAATGGAGTTCTCTGAGGCTATGCACATTTGACTTTAATAACTTGGTTAGAAAGATCTGTCCCAGAGAAAATATTTATTAAAATGTAAATTAATCTTGCCTGAAAGAAAAAAAATGCAGAGGAGATATTGAAATAAAAGACTCTTGGTTATAGGAGGTGGGGGTTTGAACCTTTTGAAGATTTAAGAAAAGAACCATTTTAGAAGAGAAAAATGCCAAATGAAAGGCACATTGATTTTGGACAAAGCTGGCTCCCCTGCACGGTTCTCACTCTGACTCATCAATCAGTGAACTAGTATCTTCTAGGCTCGGAGCCCTAATGCTGTGCTGTCTTCAGCTGGTGCATCTATGATGCTCACACCTCACCCTTTCTTTCTTTGAAACATGTCTCTGGTTCACACTTTCCTTTAAATTCTCCTGATGGAGAATCTTATTACCTCAGGCCTGAACCACTACCGACAATTTCCAAGGTAGCCTTTCTGCCACCAGTCTCCTGCTCTCCAAATGTGTCTCATCCACATATTGATCATCCCCCAAAACATTCTGCTCACTGCTGCTTCCTGCTCACCACCCTCATTATTTGTTGCCCCCGCATGAAGTTAAAACTCCTTTCTCTGTCGGATAGTTGGGATCCTTCACAGCCCCTTCTCTGTCTCTTACACACACACACACACACACACACACACACTCCTATTAGTTCAATCTTTCTTTATACTGCTCCCAGATACATCACTCATTTTCATCAACCAAATCACTCAACACCATAAAAATCCCACCCATGTGCCCTTCTTTGTCTCCTCTTCAAATATAGAACATTCTCATCCCAACCACGTCCTTTCTGTATGGAGGCTGTCCTCTGGACTTTTACTTTCTAAATCAGCTCCATCCTTTCTGAGCCTTCTCAAATGCCACCTCTTCTATGGAGCCTTCTCTGATTCCTTTAGCCCTACAATTTCCTTTCTCTTCTCTGAATTCCCATCCCACCTGTAATCAAGATTGAATTTTCTGACATATTACTTAATTGCATTTTATTGATTTATATGTCATCGCATGTTTCTCTGCGAGGGCATTACTGGCATTTGTAACAGGGCACTTCATCCATGTGGAGGACTGTCTTGCAAATTTCAGGACATTTAGTGCCCCCTCTCTCTTGAATGCTATTTGACAGTGATAAACCCAAATGCTCTGAATACATTTCCAAATGCCTCAATTACTAAAAGGTTTCTTATTTTTTAAAAATATTTTATTTACTTATTCTTGAGAGACACAAAGAGAGAGAGGGGCAGAGACACAGGCAGAGGGAGGAAGCAGGCTCCCCACAAGGAGCCCCATGTGGGACTTGATCCAGCATACTGGGATCATGCCCTGGGCCAAAGGCAGACGCTCAACCACTGAGCCACCCAGGCATCCCTAAAAAGTTCCTTAGAGAAGTTCTTCTATCATATACACATCTGTTCAACAACTAGTGCGTTTAAATGGTGAATTCACATACTATTTTAAGGAACAAATATGTATTTTTTCTTACAGTTGCCAACACACTATAAAACTAGGAAGAATTAACAGTCAGGTTTTAATTGCCACTTCATTTCATGAGATGTTTCATTGAACCCTCATAGCAACCCCGGATGCTGCTACTTACCTTCCTTTTCTAGATTAGGAAACTGAGACTCAGAGTTCTGTTCATTAAAGGTCATCCTGTTTGATTAGAACCCTAGCATTTAAGCCCAGGACTGTTTGAAACCAAATCTCTGGCTTTTTCTTCTACTACCGGCCTCTATAAAGAGGTTGTAACAGCTTTGAAATAGGAGTGTGAACATGTAACATAATTAGCAATTTAAAGCACATTATTACTGCTGATAGGTACTAATGACTACAATTGAGAAGGACGCTAAACCAATTTTTTTTAGAATTTATAACAAGAATATAAATTGGAGTCTAATGAACAAATTTACTCACTGACCTTCTTTGCTGCAGACATTAACCCATGGTTGATCTCTAATTGAGATGTACATATTCTTTACTTTCTTACTGTGTTTGTTAATGTTTGTCTTGGCAGATGGTCAACAGATCTCTCTAAATTTCCCTTAATCAAGTTTGGATAATGGATCCAAACATGCCTTGTATTAGGTAACATTGCTAAACCCAAAGCAATAGGGATTGAAGAGCTAGCAATAGTTCTCAGGTCTTCCCTGTCCAGTATCGAGATACCTTTAATAATAAATGTTCTGCAAATCAAATCTCACAGTATCATTTAAAATGTATACTCCCCTTTTAAGTTAGAGTTTCTTATTCATTTCATTTATATCTACAATACCCACACTTATTAGTAAGTAATTTCAGTGCATGCCCATATCTCCAATTAAAATTCTTCATCTATAAGCTAATCTAGAGTTTATGAAGTAATAGCATGTATAATCCACAGGCATACTTTAAAAAGTATGCTCAGTTTCTATCTATGCACACTGGAAGAATTGTATTGCTTGCAGGGGAAAAAAAGAGAGAGAAAGAGCCAGTATTGTCAGTTTCAAGTTTTCTTTTTCAGCTATGAGAATAAATGTTTACTATGTGTTTATTCTGTTTAGCAAAGAAGGAAAAGGAACTGAAAGCTAAGTTCATTAAATAACTTAGAACAATTGTGTAACTATGGCTGAATATGTACATAACAGTATTTTATTTCTATATTGTCTCATAAACCTCGTCTACTATAACAAAGTTGCACTTCATCCACCAGTAAAACCACTATTCAGCTGTAACCACATCCACATTTGGTGATCTGAAAGCATAAAGTCATTTTTAGTTATGCTTATCAGGAGAAACACAGTTAAAAAAACCTAATCATTCCTTGTAACAAATGAATTGAGCTTGGTGTTAGCCTTTTTATCACAACATGGCCTGAGCAGAGTGCATTTACAGTTTCTGCGTGCTGGGACACTTTGTAGGTTGCTGGAGGAGCGGGTGATAGAATCGTTCCTCCCTAAAACTAGTAAGTCCAAGACCAGGAGCCCCTCTCAGTTATATACCTCAGTGTGCAGCTGTAGAATGGTAGGAGAAGTTTCATTGTTGCTTTGACTCATCTTTCTCAAACTATCTTATCAAATCTTTGTCATGCCATAGAATTCTTAAAGATATCTAGCTGCTCCCCACAGAAGCCACAAATGGTACAAAAATTTTGATAACATTTCTCAGAGAGTCACAAACTCTTTAAAAGTGGATTTCTAGAATTTCTGTTTATATTCCCTTAATATCTTCACAACACCTACACTGATACCTAATGGTGTGCTGTCACATCTTCCCCACTTATTTTTATTTTTTAAGGATTTATTTATTTATTTATTTATTTATTTATTTATTTATTTATTTATTTGAAAGAGGGAATGAGCAGGGGAGAGGCAGAGGGAGAAACAGACTAGCCACTGACTGGGGATTGATCCCAAGACCCTAAGATCATGACCGAGCTGATGGCAGATGCCCAGGCGCCCTCCCCACCTATTTTTAGATCTTCATTTGTTTTAGAGATGGATTTAATAATGTAAAGCAGAAGTTTACACTGTGAAGCATTTGCATGATTGCATTTTGATTTTGCCGTCAGCTAAGTAAGGCAAAGTTGATCCCATCCTGTAAGGAACTCTATCCTACATTTCTTCTGTGGACTTGGTGGCTCACGTTTGCTTACCTGCTTCCTTGAAGATACTGTGCTGTTGAAACATCTATTAGAGGTCTTTGAATTCAAATTCTTGTTCTGATGGGTTGAGTCATTTTTCCATGTCTTAGAATTTTCTTTAGGATCTGAAGGAATGGGATTTAAGAACAGGATCCTAGCTATGAATCCATAGAGGACGGTGGCCAGTATCATTGGCACAACATAAAAGACACCAAAGTCCATTAGGTAAATAGGTGAGTAGTAATTCCTGGAGATCTTGTAGCCACAGGACACCACAATAGCATCTTTGTAAGTGCTAATATTGAGATCCAGCAAGAAGAACCAGAGCATACAGTAAATGGATGTGAAAGCCCAGACAAAGATGATGATCTTTTTGGCTCTGGAAAATGTGCAGAGAAACTGGGCTTTGATGGGGTGACAGATGGCTATGTACCTCTCAATGGTAAAGGCTGTGATTGAACAAGAGGATGCATTAATGCCCAAGTACTGGAGGTAAGTGATGCAGAGGCATCCAACATAGCCGTAGACCCAGGAGCCATAGATACTGTCTGTTATGTTGGGGAGGCCTGCAGCCACCAACACCATGAGGTCGGCTACGGCCAGACTCACCAGGTAGCAGTTTGTGGGGGTCCTCATGTGCTTGGTTCTCATGACCACCAGGACTACCATGATGTTGCCCACGATGCCCAAACCACAAATAATGAGCACAAGCAAGATGGTGACCACTTGGTATTCTAGGGCCACCACTGCTCTTGGCTGAAGCTGTGTTTGGTTCAGTTCACTTACGGTCTGGTTTTCCATCTTTACCGACTTGAAGTTTCTCTGAAACACTTCTCAAAACATCCTCTTCCCGGCGGCCTGCTTTTATCTCTGCGGTTCTCTCTCCCTGAGAAGAGTCACAGTCCAAAGTCATTCACAGCGTCACCATTTCAAAGGCAGCCAGTCACTGTGAGGCCCCTCTCTGTTCCTCTGCTTTCCCCTCCACCTCCCCGATACTGGGTCGCCAGTAACCGGGCTCACGGGCGCTTCTGGAAACTCTCTTCAGTCCAACTGTCCTGTAGGATGGAGGAACTGTTTCTGACCAGCTTAACTAGAGGCACCTGTTTCCTCTTGCGGGGGGGGGGGGGGGGGGCGGGTTGGACACCTAAGAGAAACCGAGGAAGCTCCCTCTTTTGCAAGAGCTCCCGGAAGGAAAAACGAAATATGTGCTCGCTGAGAGCTGAAAGATACAGAGAAACCTCTCCGATGCTCGGGAAAGTGCAAAGAAGTAAAAGGGACCAGGGACGGGGAAAGCCCGGAGGCTCGAGGATGAAGCTTCGTAGCAAAGTAGCGTTTGCCCCCTTTGCTCTCGGGAGGGGCGGGGGGATCCCCCGGCTGCAAAACCGCCAGTGGGGGCTGTGGCCGTTCCCGCTGCCCCCCGCCCGCCCTCCCCGAGAGGGGCCGGTTTCTTCTCTTACCTTTCGGTCCGCGGCGCTCGCTGCCTTGCGCTCTCCTCTCCGGGCGGGCGAGGCCGGACTAAGCGCAAGTTTGCGGCCCCGCGGGGGGAGGTCTGCTCGGCTCGCTCGGCGCCCGGACCGCGGCCCCGCGAAGCCCTCGCGCCGCAGCCCAGCGCCGCCCGAGCGCACAGCCGCAGCCGCAGCCGCAGCCGCAGCGGGAGCGGGAGCCGGAGCGGGAGCGGGAGGAGCCGGAGGAGCCGGAGGAGCCGGAGGAGCCGGAGGAGCCGGAGGAGCCGGAGCGCGAGCCGCGCCCGGGCAGCCGCGGGGCCGTCGGGTCCTGGGGCGGCCCCTGACCGGCGCCCCCGCCGCGCGCCCCGCACCCCGCACGCCCAGCCGCCCGCAGGGCCTCCCGCTCCCGCTCCCGCTCCCGCTCCCGCTCCCGCACCTCCTCCCCCGGGAGGATTTCCTCTTCCAGGTGCCGCCGACCCCCGCCTGGCTCTGGAGGGTGCGGATCGCAAGCAGGGGCGCCGCAGGCAGCGGGGGTGGGGGCTGGCTTCTAGCCCAAGTGCGGCGGGAACTCCGGGACCCCAGCGCCCCGACTGCCTGGGTGATAGGACTTTGGGGAGAGCAGATCCTGCTCCGCCCAGACGCGGCCCTGAAGCTTGAAATAGCTGCGTGAACTGCAATCAACTTCTTTCTCTACGATGGAAACCCTTGAACCATTGCTCCAGTGAACCTGTGAAACTGGCTCCCCCTCCCCTGTTACATGAACGGAAAAATGAGTGAAAATGGCTATTAAAGCATTTCAGCGGCAATCTTCTGAGGCTCATAAAAATTATTTTTCTGACAATTGATTCAGCTGAGAATATTGACTTAAGGCTGCGGACGGTCCGTTAAGTTTGGTTTTCAACTCTGGTTCCGCACAGCTTAAGAGGATCTCTCCACCTTTCTGGGCGGTCTCCGCTCTCCACCCGCCTCCCTGTACCAGCCACATATACCACCCAGCTATGTTTGGTGTCCACTTATTTCCAGGTGAAAACACACCCAGTGGAAATCTAGGCCAGGGCCACTGTGGCACCACAGCTCTGAGATGAAACTTCATGGATGCATCTTTTTCAAAAATGTGTACTTAAGCTTAATTTCTTTCTTTAAAGTGGTCCGCAGGCAGATCCTTACAGTTTTCTCTATTTTAAGATGTTTAGATGCTCTTCCTTCTAGATGTCGATAGAAGTGTACAATTTTGAGTATATGCAACCATGGGGATATCTAAACCATGTTCATGGCTAGGTCCCAACAAGATGAACATAAAGCTCTGGATCATATTGAGTAATTCCACCCTCTGAACCGCCGAATGCTCCTTGACTCTCTACTTCTCTTTTCAAATCATCCTATGACCAATGAACCACCCATGACCCAGATTCAGCTTTGAGACATTTATTGTTTGGTTTGTACAGTGTAGGCTCAAGTGTGATTGAAAATAATTTGATTATTGTCTACTTTTCAAAATCGGGAGATTGTATACTAAATCTGAATTTCTGCCTCTTATAAAGATTAGAAAGATCTGGCAATCCTGGGCCTCTCTCTATTCCTTAATAGAAATAATCACCTGAAGTTGAGTTGTGGCTATGGGCAGCAGTTTGCGGGGGTCCTTCACGCAGGGTGCACCTGCTTCCATTTCCTCACCCCACACTTCCTCCCTTTTGTCTGCCACACATGCCAGCCTCCCTCAGCCATCACACATTCCGGCCTCTGCAACCAACTGAGTCTTGGTTGCTTATCACATGCAAGCTCCTCAGAGAGACAGTGGAGTTACCAGCCAAATGCACATTCTTTCACCCCGAGTAGGATTTCTGCTGGCATTGTCATTTCCACCCCCAACTGGTTTAGCATACTGGCTGGTAGCTGCCCTTCCTGTCTCTCTCTCTCTGGACTAGAGGACAGAGACTACTCTGAACATCACTTTTCTTGCTTAGCCCTTTACATTTGGAATTAAAAAAATGCTCTCGGGGCACCCGGGTGGCTCAGTGGTTGAGCATCTGCCTTCGGCTCCGGTCATAATCCCAGGGTCCTGGGATGGAGTCCCGCATTGGGCTCTCAGCAGGGAGCCTGCTTCTCCCTCTGCCTATGTCTCTGCTCTCCCTCTCTGTGTCTCTCATGAATAAATTAACAAAATCTTTAAAAAAAAAAAAAAAAAGAAGAAGCCACTGCCTCCCTACTCAACCCCACCACCCCCAACCCAAAATATCTCTTGAAAGGTCATGGTTCATATAGAACATCTTCTCACTCCTCCCCAGGATTTTAGTCACTTTCAGATCTCCTGAGAAGACCTTACTTCAAGTCCTACTCTTAGGTAGTAAAGATGAGGGGAGAGAACATCTATACCACTATCTGCTCTGGCAACTCCACCTCCACTCCAAATCTTATCTTCTTTACTGTTTCTGTATGAGGTCATCATTCTGAACCTCTATTTTGCATCTTTATTCACTTTTGAGTATGTAATTGTTACCCTCCTACTATGCACCAGGCACCTAGTATGTAACATTTCGTTCTTTTTTTCTTTTCTTAAGATTTTATATATTTATTCATGAGAGACACAGAGAGAGAGGCAGAGAGAAGAGAGAGAAGCAGGCTCCATGCAGGGAGCCTGACATGGGACTCGGTCCAGGGTCTCCAGGATCACACTCTGGGCCGAAGGCAGGTGCTAAACCACTGAGCCACCCGGGCTGCCCAACATTTCGTTCTTATCCTCTAGTAGGTTATGGTCTATTGGGAGAAGCAGATTCATACACACTACAGGGAGCAATGCGCTAAAAGCTTATGTTGAGAGGGTTCAGGTGTGATGGGGAAGGCATCTATCTGTCAGTGGCGGGTGGGGGGGGGAGAGGAATGGGCCCAAGGACCCAGGAAGACTTCAGAGGTAAGGCAACATCTAAGAACATTCCTGAAGAGTCCAGGCACTTTTTGATAGGTGGGAAGAGGGAAGATATTCTGCATGGAGGCGACAGGGTGTATAAGGCCTGGCTCTGTGAACTAGGGAGGGTAGGGCTCAATTGTCTGATCTTGCTCTGGCGGTGAGGAGTTGGAGCTGGTGATGACCACTGGCAGGCTTTCTAGTGAGGAGTCCTCCCTTCTGCTCTCGGACCCTCTTCCCCCCCACCCCCCCAGCCTGCTTACCTTGCTGTTCCTTCAACTCGGGAGAGTGCTAACTTCTGACTGCACCTTCCCACACTTGCCTGCTCAGAATGATTCTGTTTTCAAACCACTTCATGCTCTGTGCCAAATGGTATCTTCAAAGTAGCTGTGATTTCATAAGCTAGGCTGCATACCTCAATCAGACTGTATCAGATAAATGTTCTCTGTGGTAAAAAAACTACACAAGCATGGGGTTCCATTCCGATAAACCTTACCTTTTGTTTGATTTTTTCCCCTCACAATAGTATCCTAGATTATAATCAACTGTGGCTTTTGTATTGTTTGAGTACTTCTGACTAGGAAGAAGTTTGAAAACAGTCCAGTGGCAGCTGTTTTGAAAAAAAGGCTGGTGAGTCCTGAGTACAGCCATGCAGATGGCAAACCTATATGCCACGCACACTGCTCATGGCCATTTCAGTCCCAGACTATTTTCTCTGGCCTGATGCCCTTAGTGAAGCCTTGTCACTCACATGCCACTTGGCTAGAACCAAGAAAAACTGAGCATGAGACTACACAGGCTCCTTTGTAAAATGTCCTTGGACTTAGAGCTGGGACTTTCTTTTTGGTCTGGACTCAGATTTGCCCCTTCAGCTTGAGGAAAATTTAGCACTTCTGCTTCTGACCCCTGGCATTTCTAGTCACACAGCTTACTCTCAAAATCTGACTTTCTCTTTGCTGGGTACCCTAGGAAACTATTTGCTTAGTGAGTCTCTGTTCCTGGGACACACCGGCTAACATTGTCACACCTGCTGAGCCTACCTGCCTCCACAGGAGAAGAATTAGGGCAGGCCTCACCCTTATCTCTGGAGGTGATCTTAGCTATCTAGGGAGTAGGTGGCTGTCCATGGGTTGTCATGAATCCGTTAGTAGATAGAAGATTATTTATACAATCAGCATTTCTCAAACTTTAGGATGCATCTGAATCTCCTGGAGAGCTTATTAATATCTAGATTCTTGGTTCCATCCTCAAGTTGCTGTTTAAGTAGCTCAAGGATGGGATCCAAGCACTTCTTATAAACATTTCTTATAAACTTCCAGCTGATGCTGATGCTGTTGGTCTGTGGACCACACATGGAGTAACATTGACCTAGCTCAGTGGTTCTGATGTGGGAGGCAGGGAGCATTGATGGATCAGAGTCACCTAGACAGAATTTTTTTTTTTAAACAATTCTTTTTTTTTTTTTTTTTATGATAGTCACACACACAGAGAGAGAGAGAGGCAGAGACATAGGCAGAGGGAGAAGCAGGCTCCATGCACCGGGAGCCCGACGTGGGATTCGATCCCGGGTCTCCAGGATCGCGCCCTGGGCCAAAGGCAGGTGCTAAACTGCTGCGCCACCCAGGGATCCCCTAGACAGAATTTTTAAAATGTACATACTGGCTTAGTCTTCCTACATATTTTGGGTGTTGGTGTATTTCCTAGAATTGGACTAAGGCTTGAGAAAGAGATTGGGACTCTGGACAAAAGCAGTTGACTTATTCTTCATATATGTATAATATATATTACATGCAATATACATATTGTATGTATATATATTTATCTAACTTATACTGTCAAAACTGGAGCTTACCTTGGCAGGTGGGAAATTGTTGAGAAACAGAATATCGGTGCTCACTACAGTCAACTAGCACTAGGGTTCAGAGATAATGTAGAGCATCCAACTAGATCAGTGGTTTGTAGGACCCAGAACAGGGTGAGGAGAAGGCAAAATTGCAGGGAGTACCCAAAACCTCAGTAATTAATATAATCAATATTTTCATGGACTATTTTTTAAATTAGTATAAATGTGAACAAATCTATGATGAATAAAATATCAAAATTTTACATAAAGACACTATCAATATTATGAATTATTCCCTTTCACCTCAGGCTCCAAATACTGATCCTTTAGTTCAAATTTTGATATTTTGCTTATGATGCATTACTTTGCATTTTTTTTTTAAGATTTTACCTATTTATTTTTTTGAGAGAGAGTGCAAGCAGGAGGAGGATCAGAGGGAGAGAGACAGGAAGACTCCCCATGGAGCCTGGAACCTGGAGCCTGGAACCTGAGCCAGGGCCTCCAGGGGAGTCTGCATCTCAGGACCCTGAGATCATGACCAGAGCTGAAACCAAGAGTCTGATGCTTAAGCAACTGAGCCACCCAAGCACTCTTCCTTTGGATTTTTAAAAATAATACATTAAAGTTATATCTTGATTACTATTTTTTTGGAGTTGCCTTAAATTTTGCACTATACCTTGCCTCACCCTATTCTGTCTTCTCTTCCCTGTCTGAATTTCAGAATCATGTGGAGGGTTTTTAAAAATGCAGATTCTTAGGTCTCTCTCCCAGGTGTTCTCATTTAATCAGTCATAAAGCAAAGCCTAAGGTTGGTTGGTGCCACAGTGGTCAAGGATCACTGAATTATACCAACGGAGGTTGGTCTCTGGAGATGAAGGACTGGTGGTCATTGGTGGTCCAGGCTGTGGGAGGATGAAATAAACTGGGTGCAAAGAATGTGCAATGATTCAGAAAAGTGGCAGCATCAGAACATTTTGGCAACAGAACACTGGCACAGGATTTAGCTTCCTGAGAGAAACTGTAGAACTATGCAGGTTTCTAGGTTTAAAAGTGCTGAACCCGATACTGTCTATTAGGTTAAGATTCAGATGCAAAACCAAGACAAAGACTTGGTCACTGGAACTGAGATATCAGGTCTGGGTTCTGGAAGTAGGAAACAAAGTCAAAACAGGATTTGATGCTGAGTCACCTGAATATTGAACTAAGGATCCTCTGGTTTCCTCTGTGGAGGTAGAAGCTTTAGTCTGGAGCCTGGGGTAGAAGAAGGCATTTGGCAAACTACAGAAAAATGTCAAAATCCATTTTTGCTGAAATTTAAATATTAGTTAGAGAAAACTGTTGGCTGTTGATCAACAAAAGAAAATACTTTATGTAATGGGTTTATGAAGTTTGGCTTATGGTAATTGAAAAAGGCATGGAATCTTTGTGCCCTAAATGGTAAAGTAGGTTGGATGGCAATGTGTCTTTGGGGCACAAATTGGCCTTCCACTTTGTTTCTCTATCATATATACTTTTATATTACCTAATATCCACATTTGGGGAGAAAATAGGACCTTAGATTTAAAAACAAAGCACAGTAGAACTCAACCTAAAAACATCTAAAAATGAAAAGTATAAACACAAACAGAGCTCCTTCTTCTCTGCAGTCTGTACCATTGGTAATCTGGTCAGGTGAAGCATGTTTAGGAAGAGCTAACACCCTTTAGGAGTTTCCCCAAAGTGTCACTTGGAAGCATGACCTAAACAAAAGGTTTAAGACTAAGAATTTTAATCAAAACATCTAACTTCTGAACTTGTGTTTAATCTTGATTTATCGCATGTTTTATGTAACACTAAATTTATGTTTAAACATTTGTGTAATTCAAAAATGTATTGCAGTTATTGTAAAATTCTGTCTTTGTAGCTGATCATGTTTTTTAAATTAATTAATTAATTTATTTTTAATTATTTTTATTTTTTAATTTTTAGCTGATCATGTTTTATTCTTTATTCTGGCTGCTAGGGATCTCAATTCCAAATGTATATATGCCTACATGAATAGTTGTATAAGACCTTCCTGATAAAATTTTCTTTTGCCTACTAAATCTATCAACTTACTATTTGACCTTTGGTTCATCCTCTGTTCTTATTTCTTTTTTAGGTCATACACACAAATGCAGATGCAAAACACTGCTTCCCAATGTGCATATATATCATTTTTTAAAAATCAATTTTATTGAGGTACAGTTCATATAAAATAAATAGAATTCACTTTAAGTGTACAGTTTTATGAATTTTAACAAACACCACCATAATTAAGATAATAGAAAACTTCCATCATACTAAAGTGTTCCCTATATTTTTCCCCAGCCAATTCTGTATCTCCTAAACTGTTCTTTGTTCAGGTAAATATTGCTCAGTTTTCTATGTTGAGATTATATTTATCTCTTGAAGAATTTCATGTAAGTGGAATTATACAATATATATTCCTTTGTGTCTGGCTTCTTTAAATCGGCATTTAAAAAAAAATAAATATCCATTTGTTGCATCCAGTAGTTTGTTCCCTTTTATTCCCTTTTATTTATTCCATTGTATGGATATATATAGAGATACTCTATTTTATTTATACAATCACCTATTTGTGGACAGTTTGTTTTAAAGTTTCGGTTATTATGAATAAAACCTTTATTAATATCTATGCAAATACAATGTTTGTGGACATATTTTGTCATTTTTCTTGGATAAGAATTACAAAATTGCCCAAGAGTGAAATTGTTGGTACATAAATTTAGCTATGTTTATATTTTTTAAGAAGCTGCCAAAATGTTTTTCAAAATGATTGTACCATTTTCATTCAAATCTACATAATAGTTTGTTTTCATATAAATCTACATAATGGCTAGATGTAAAAAATTCAAAGCAGAAAATAACCATTCATGTTAAGGGTGAACTCTGTTTTATGCATTCGTGTGCCTAGCAGCATGCAGCAGACAGGATATAGAGAGTCCACAGACAAGGCAGTTTGTATACAACACAAATTGATGTACAAGTGAATGAGTTAATATTCTCAAATTATTGACTTAAAATATAATTCATAGAATAGATGATGAGTTAATGACATAATACATATCAAACACTCAGTCCAGCCCTTGGCACAGAGTAAAAGTTCAGTGTATTTACTACTCTATAAACACAATGCGTTTGTAGAATATAAAACTAGTATTATTAAACTTGGTAAAACACCACATAGTACCTTTAAAATATCTAAGTTAATAAAGGGTGTCTTTCTGCATGCAGTGGAGTTTTTTAGTGGTTTAACTAAATTTCATCTCAATGGAGATTCTAGTACCATATCATCCTTATTCTTTAAAACCAAGTTAATATAAAATATGACACTGAATGTTTTTATGCCTCAGCAATTTTATTAACTGATCAAGTAAAATGCAAGCATTTGTTCATTCATCGTAATTATGTTCATAACAAGTTAGGGAATTTGTGGAATTGAAGTTCTTATTGGTGCCTTTGAAATCAGGATTGTGACAGAAAATTGTGAAAAAGTGATTTGTTTTAGTTGTTAGGAATTGTTGGCTTAAAAAGTATTCTAAGACAGAAAGAAGAGTGCAGATTATTGAGGTTATATATAATAATTATCATTGGATGAACAGGTCACTTAATTATCAGGTTGTTAATTACAGTGCGATATTTGGTGTCACCAACGAGTTCACCCTAGGTGTGATGTGCAGAAGGGACCACATCTCCATGAGGAAAAGTTTTGTGACAGTCTCATGGTGGCTCAAAGCCACAGGAAGGTGGGTGGAGTGGGAGTCTGAGGGTGAAGGTGATAGGAATGGAGGTTTGTTTGAAGGAGTTAAGAAAGATCTGCCAAAATCAGAAGTATAGCATCTTTGAGAATCAAAAGTCATTCTAATATTGAAAATGATCAAAACACAAAAAAATTAAAAAGAGGCATTAACGTGGAACAAATTTTCAGTTTGTGAAATTGTCACAGTAATCTCTCCTAAGGTAAGATGTTTATGAAATATTACATTATGTTATTACATTTTTTCTTAAACTTTTCAGTCTTCAGGGAAATCCTCTGTAAAGGATAGCAAGGAAGCAGTGTGGTGGATCACTCAGGAGATGACATTACAGAGCGATTTCTCACCTTCAGGAGGAAAGGTTCATTTGTCTGTCCAGTTGTTCTTCCATTCACGCTTGTTAAATGCTTACTTAGTGCGTGCCAACTGTTTGACAGGCCCTGTGCCAGACCCTATAGATAGAACCTAATATAAATATGAAAAGCATAGAGCAGCTCCCAGCCTGGCAGGGGTGTCTTACATAAACCGTTAATTATATTGCAGTGTGTTAGCTGCTATAATTGAGGTGTGTACACATTTTTAAAGACGTGCAGTGTTAGAAGAGACTAATTCTATGTGAAAAGGTATGGAGTAATTACTTTCAAAGGCCAGGAAGAAGATCAACAAGACTTGGGGCCAGGAAAAAAAAAACCAAACAAACAATAAAGGGTTAGGCAAATAGCCCCTGGCAACCACCTGAGGAATAGAGAAGGTCAGAGGCATAGAACATTCTCAGTTGGAGAGCAGCAGGTTCCTGGTCTCTCTCTCTGAGGATGTTCCACAGTGAACGCAGTGCCTGACTCCCCCACCCTTGAAGGTAGAGCCCTGTTGCAAAGGCGTATGCTAAGCTCAAGGTTCCTGATGCAGACTAACTGGTCCTCAGTCCCAGCTCACTTTACTGTCTGTGTGATTTTGGCAAATCCTTTAACTAGTGTGTGTCTCAACACCTGCCTTTGTAAAGTAAGGATAACAATAGTAGCTCTCTCATAGGGTCCTGTGTTCTTTTTAAGGATTACATGAAATAGTATGAGTTAAAATTATTAGAACTATGCCCACACAAAGGGCATACTGAGTAAACATTAACAGATAGTATACTTAAAGTAGAAGAAAAAGACTATCTTCTAATTCTGCTGATTTTTGAAGCATGGGCTTCTGAAGTTGTATCCTGCTAACTGCTTATTTGTTTTAAGAAGTGGCAGGGCCAGCTACGAAGTTGAATACTTATCTGTATTTCAGAGTAATGACAAAGAAAAGACAGGATTCAAATCTATTTAATGATGAAAGGGATAGATAGGGTAGGTCCTCTTGTGCTGAACAAATTTTTGAAATAAATTAGGGAGGCTAGATTGTCCATTCTTATGACCTCTTCTGACAGAAGCTTTATGGTTCCTCTTCCTGTTCCAAAGGGATTTTTAAAAATAATTGGCATTTACCAAACTCTAGCAAATGAATATTTAAAAAGAACATGAAATTGTTAAGCATTGTTATTTTCAAACTGCAGTTGAGACCTGATATTTGCTTGTGATATCAATTTAAGTTTCATGAAAAAAATTCTTTTAGATTGCAGATAATATGGGTATTATTTCATTAACTTCTTATTCATATAAGTAATAATATAATGGCTGAGACTGACATAAGAACTCTACACATATGGTATTAAGAACTTGATGTATACTCAGTTAATTTTCATAACAATCTTGTCAGATAGATGTTATTAGTAACTCCATTTTGCAGATGAGGAAACCAAGGGGTTAAACAACTTTATAAGGACAGAGTTGATATATTCCAAAGCCAGGGTACAGACCTGGAAGTCTGGCTCTAGAAGATATGAGGTACATGATTATAATATAAAATGTACATCTTACTGTGAGTCTGGGCCAAAGGAGTTTCGAGATGCACAGCTCCCACCTCCTACAGCCCTAGACAAGTGCACTGCCTTTGCAGAACTTCCCCTGGCTTGAAAGTCATGTTAATGTTCTTGTGATTTCTGAGTTTTAGCTGGATGACTTAATCAACTTAAGAATGAAAGAGGAACCTAAGTGTATGCAAAAGAGCAAGATGTCCAAGTCTTCAAGGGCATGCTTTCAGAGAGAGAAAATGATGAACTAGTAGAAAGTGCAGGTCATAAAAAATTCAGTTATTATCATTCACAAAACATTATTAGAAGATAAACATTTACTATGCACCTATCTCTTGTGGGGCACACAGATAAATAAAACAAGATTCCTTGTTCTCAAGTAGTTTATGGTCCAATGTGAAAGAGAAACAAACACAAAATACGAGTTACAGTATTACCTTGTAAGTTCAATGCGAGAATATGATAAAATGCAGTGAGCTCTTCAGTTGTACATAAGAGTGGCCACCAACTTGGCCTAGAGGATCCAAAAAACTTCAGAAGGAACTAATACTTGTCTTGATTCTTGAGAGGAGAAAGAGGAGGTGGTGTTTCAGCCTGTGGGGAGAATGTGTGTAATAAAGCAGAGGAGTGAAAGGGTGGAGCGTGTCTATAGAACAAGGGGTTGTTTCACCTTACTCATTACCATGAGAATGTCTTTGGAGATAAACATTTTATATTTTTCTACAACATCCTAATAACTGAAGAAATGCCAAACCTTGCCAAGAAAGTGGCATTCTCCTGGTTCTATTGAGTAGGTGTAATTGAATACTAGTGCTGCTGGAAAAAGAAAATTTCTACATTATGCCTGTCTCTAATAAATTCTAGTTGAATTGACTTACCTAAGGGGTTAGTGTACTTCAAAGATCAAAACACTTCCTGTTGATTGATTGTCTGCTTTTCAAGGAAGATACTGCAGGCAGCAACTTTAAACTCTCCTTGCTCATGTCAATTCGATGATGGCAAATGTTCACCATCTCTCCAGGGCACAACAAGCCAGGAGAATTTTTTCTCCTCATTCTAGACACATGCTTTTAACAACATGTTTCAACAAGCAACATGAGTTTTTGGCAACTAGAGTTCAGTATAACTCCGAGGCTATTTTTAAAAAGAATTAGTCCATGTTTGGAAGGACAAGGGGGTAAGGTGGTATATGTCATGGAAATGAAAGCCTTGAGTGTCCCTTAAAGATATGAGTATCCCATAAATCAGCTGGATGACCCTCGGCAATTTGTGTCAGTTCTCTGGGCCTCAATTTCCTGGTCATTAAAATAATGGTGTTGGAGTTATTCCTGGGTGGCTCAGTCAGTTAAGCCCCCAATTCTTGGTTTCAGCTCAGGTCATAATCTCAAGGTGGTGGGATTGAGCCCTGCGTCAGACTCGGCTCTCAGTGAGGAGTCTGCTTCCGATTCTCTCTACCTCTCCCTCCTGCTCTTGCACTCATGCTCTCTTTCTGTCAAATAAATAAAATTAAAAAAAAATAAGGATGTTGGAATCATTGACATGTTCTGGTTTTAAATGTCTGATTTCGAGAGTATTTTAAGCTATTCTTGAGAAGCAAGAGATGCTTAAGTTTCAGGTAGCTTAGGGTCCTCCTATAACATCTCCTTTTACATAACCTTTCATTTCAAAGGAACTAAAATGGAAGGAATCAGTTTCCTCTCTGAAGTTGAACAAAGCTGTCTCTGAATTGAGCCTGGGGAAGTTGAATCCTCTGGTTGTGTCTCTGGAATTTCATCATATCTGTAAAACTGCACTGCCTGCTTCTATTGGCAGCAGACAGGCTGCTCTATTTGGCTCTCCTGTGTTAGTTTACCTCCAGCATGGAAAAGGCCCAAAGCTCTTCTGCATCATAGACTTAATGCCATTGGCTTATAGGGTCTGTGGAGACTAAGAGCTGCATGAGGGAACAGAGCAGAAAAACCCACATGATGTCAAAGAATCAAGCTCTTGGGGACCTTTAAGCCCACTGTACATATGCAGATAAGTCCCCTGGAGAATACAGGGTTAGATTTCCTCTCTGGAGATAATAGTTTTCTTTACCTTCCTGCTTTTTGTTCTTATGGAATGCATATTAATGCAAGAGAAACCCAGAGCTCTACTGGTCTAATGATGCATATTTTATGGTTGTTCTGTTGTAAGTTCATCTCTTTTATTGGTTACTCACTTAACTGTGGTTAAGGAAATGCCAAATCCTGCTCCTGTGCTGTTGCTATAGTGATTCCTGAGAGATAAAAGCCGAGCATGAAGTATTCAGGTGAAATTTTTATCCAACTAATGTTTAAATTAAATGTGGATTTTATTTATTAAAATATTTGAAACCCAGTGATCAGGGAAGTGAAGCACTATTTTCCCAATTACCTTTGCTGCTTCCTCTTTGATTGCTGTTTTATGCACACAGTATCTTTAGCTACAGTGTCTCACTGGCACTCTTCTATTCTCAGGTGAGGATCACTGAGCCACAGTGAAGGCAGGGGTGCAAGGGGTAACAGTTTAACCTATGCTTTGATGGGAGCAATCTAATTTTTAAAAAGATTTTATTTATTTTATTTTTTAATTTGAGTATAGTGGACACACAATGTTACATTACTTTCAGGCATACAACATAGTGATTGAACAACTCTATAGGTTATGCTGTGCTTATCACAAGTGTAGCTACCATCTGCCATTATGCTACGTATTACAATACCATCCACAATATTCCCTGTGCTGTACCTTTAATCTCCCTGACTTATTCCTTCTATAACTGGAAGCCTTCCACTCCCCTTCACCCATTTTGCCCACTTCCCCATGCCCCTGATTCTGGCAACCATCAGTTTGCTCTTTATATTTCTAGGTCTGATTCTGCTTAAAAAGAGATATTTTTTAAAAAAGATTTTATTTATTCATGAGAGACACAGAAAGAGAGAGGCAGAGACATAGGCAGAGAGAGAAGCAGGCTCCATGCAGGGAGCCCGATGCGGGACTCGATCCCAGGATCCAGGATCACGCCCGGGGTTGAAGGCAGGCACTCAACCACTGAGCCACCCAGGTGTCCTTAAAAAGAGATATTAAATGCTTCTTTCCCCCTCCCACTTGAATACTGGCCCCAATATTTTTAAAGTCACAGTAACTATACTTTGGAAACTTGATTTTGTGTCTAGTTCCATTTTGAAGAATGCCATTATCTGGTTTTGCTAGTATACTAGGCTTATATTTCTATCCAAATATTTTGAGACACAATAAGCTAGTCTATTGGTGGTAGGTCAGAAATTTGGCACTGTGTCACATTCACACATAGGAGCAAAGATATGAGAGTGAATAGACGGGGGGTAGATGGGAAGGAAGGTTTGCCAGGACAGCGGTGGGACAGATCATCACTTGGAGAAAGCAGATCTGGAGAATCCTTCTCAGCTCTCGCTCAGCATTGCATAGACCAGGCAATGGGAAACTTAAATGTTTGTTTGTTTGTTTGTTTGTTTGTGTGTTTTTGAGTGGGAAACTTGTTTTGTACGAGGCCAGAGAATAAATATTTTTGACATGGCAGGCCATACCACCTCTGTGGTTAACTGCTGACTTCTGCCATTGAAGCCCAAAAGCAGTCTTGGGCAACATAGAAATGAGAACATGTGGCTGTGTTACAATCAAACATTGTTTATGAACAATAAAATTTAAATCTTTCATGTGTCATGAAATATTATTCTTCTTTTGATTTTTTTACCCAACCATTTAAAACTGTAAAAACTATTCTTGGCTCATGGGCCACTAAAATAACAGGCAGTGGATCTATTTGGCCAGCAGGCTGCTGTTTGCTGAACTCTGGCATGGAATATTAAGAAGATGAAATCTTGGTTGTGATTGTCTCCCTTTGAATTCTGGGCTTTTCCTTTTTGCCTATTTTACCTTGGACTAATTAGTTAATTTCTCCATGATTTGGTTTACTCATGTGTAGAGCAAAGTTGGCAATGGTACCTACTCATGGCATTTTTTTTTAAGGTTTAAATAAGGGGACACCCCAGAAGAAACCAACCCCGCCAACACCCTGATTTCAGACTTCCAGCCTCCAGAACCATGGGACAGTAAATGTTGTTTAAGACAAATAAATAAGCAAACAATACCAACAACAAAAATAAATAAAGGGACAGATAAAGAGTATTTTTAACACAAGAAGTGCTCACTATTAGGAGTCATTATCATTTCATCAGCACTCAGGTCTCAGGGTACAAAGGAAGCTGCTCTGTCACAATCTCTGGCACTGAAGTAGCTAGATTTGATATCACTAAAGAGCCAGGTGACTTAGAAAGAGAATGTGAACACCCTCCTTTCTTCGGCAATCACCAAAGTATCAGAGGCCTCCTTTCGTCCACCTGCCCTGGCCACCTGCCCCTGGCCACCGCCTACTGGCCCCCGCCTGCTGGGCATCTACAGCTCGCCTATAATCAACGTTTCCTTATGGAAAAAGCTGCTTGTGTGTGGCATGCCTGCACCTTCGGTCTCCCATGATTTCATGGTTTTTATTTCCCTTCCACTGCACTTTCTAAATGTTGACATGGCGATTCCAGGACTGGTCTCATCATTTTCAGATCTTATGATGGCTGTTTTTATACTCCATAAATCCAGAGAGGCAAATTTTTGCTGAACATTACACAGCTGTTGGGCTGCTGACAACTGCCCTCCCAGAGTCATATATGGAAATACAAAGTTTTTTAATGATGTTTGTTGTTTTCTCTTCTCACTTAACCATTTCCATTTATTTCTGGTTCTTGGGCCTGTAGGGCAGCTTAGAGCTGAGGAATATTTGTTTTGAGGGAGAGTATAAAGATATAGAATAGGCATGTTATGCAAAGGAATTTAGGAAATATCTAGAGGCTATCCGCCTGATGATTTGCTTTCTTTTTCAATAATCAGTTTCAAATTTTTCAAATCTTTCTCCTAAGAGAGGCCAAACTGAAATCATAATGAATTTTGCTTTAAACATACAAGCCACAAGAAGAGTGCTGTACCAAAATATTCTCTCTCACTTAAGAAAAACCACGTGTCCTTTTGGAGAATTTCATAACGGAGGCTACTGGCAACATGTTTTATTACTTCTTGAAAATGAAAAATGTTTTGGTGTGTGATTCTCTACTGAGTTGTGTTATAATTAGTTCAGTGTCTAAAAACTTAATTATTCATTCATAGAACCTTGGTTCTGGAGCCAGTTCTAATCCCAGTCCCATCACCTGCTAGGCTTTGTGGCTTTCAGTAAGGTATTTCAGCTCTCTCTGCTCCATTTCCTTCTCTGTAAAAAATAGGGGGCCGAATAATCAGCCACCCACTTTTACAATTCTGTAAAAGAATTGCAGAATTGTAAGGACTAAAAATCAAAATTCACATAAAGCCTTTAGAATGGTACAAGTATAGAATAAGAATTCAAAAGATATCATAGCTTTTCTTATTCATGAGTTATTCAGCAGGGAGTCCGTTTGCCCCTACTGTGTGCAGACCCCGGCCCCTGTCACTTCCTAGATGTGTCTCCTTGGACACATTCCTTCATATCTCTGAGCCTCAGGGTTCTCCTCTGTGACACAACCATAGTAACAGTGCTTGAGAAAAAGAGCTAATACATTTAAAGCAACCACATCAAGTCTGACACAAAGGAACTACTTATTCAGTGTTAGCTATTATTACACTTGCTATTTGCCAAGGTCCTGAGGTGAATTCTGGGTATTTTGAGACAAGAAGGTTGTTAAGCAGAGGCAGCACAGTAGACTCCAAACACTGGTGAAGAAGAGAATGGATCAGCCAGCAACTGTAAAGCAGTGTGGTGACAGTGGAGACGCAGGTGTGCACAGGCCATGGTGTTTAGTTGAGCCCTGGGGGAGGCAGGTGAGCTCACAGTAGGGGGAGGCCATGTGCTCCAGAAGAGAGCTGATGGAGTCTGACAGACCTGGGTTTGGGTTTTCTCCTTGCTTATTAGGGAAGTTCCTCAGCATTCTGACCACAGCTCCATTTTCTTCTTCGTGAAATGGGGTTGATCTGACCTAACTGCCTCTTGGGAAATACTATTTTACTCCTCAGCGGGCACATGGGAGGCATGTGGGAATGACTGCAATTATTAGCTGGGAGTGGAAGAAGCAAAGACCACTGGCAAACTAATATTCAGGTTAGAAAAGTAACTATCTCTTGATTTAAATAAGGCCTCATCTCTTGGCTTCTAAAGACAAAACTTCAACATTCCAGTGTTCCAAACTTATGGAGGTTCAAACAACACAAATGACTATTGTAGAGATAAAATAATTTAGCTCACAGGAAAAATATGATTAGAATTTCTAGGAGAATTAATTAAAAATTAATGCATTGGCTAATCATTAATACAGGCCTTAATTGGTGATTATTGAGAGAATGGTTCCCTAGGTGTTTTCCTGAAAACTCAAGTCCTGCTAATTCCAAGTGATGAGGATTCTGTGGTTCAGATATGTAGAGAAATTTTAGGTTAAACAGATTTCTTCATTACAGTGCACTCCATACCTTTTAAGATAATAAAGTGTATTGGATGTCTCTAGGAAGGGATAGAGTGTGGTGTGTAGCATTTCCCCAATGTATTGGACCATGGAATTCCCTCTTCTCCCACCTCCCCTGCTCCATATGTGTGTGTATGTGTGTGTGTATTTCATACCCAAGTCCAGTAGAATTCATTTTGGAAAATGATACTTTATCTTCTCATGCATCCATATAATGCTCATATATATCCTGCTGCCGCTTACTGACATTCCTACTGGTGTTCTGAAGGTCAAAACATAATATCATGCCAGATACAACGGTGTTCTTCACATCTCCTAAAACTTACAGAAGTCCTAGAGATTTTCCTTTGAACTGCTTACAGTGAGTTCATAATGAGCATCTAAAATGTTTTTAAAGGAAACTTTCTCAAAGCATCAGATTAACACTTTGAAATAGAGGGGACAAAAGCAAATAATAGGGAAAGAGGAAAGATGATACTTGAAATCCACTGCAAATGTGTACTGCAAAAACAGTCTTTCATCTTAATTTGAAAGAATTCTGTTTTGTGCATTAATAAAGCTTTCCCCCTCCATCTGATTCAAGCTCATTGTATAAATTACTTCCAGGTATTGCTTGTACACATGCAATGCTCACAACCAGAAAGAACGCCTATACATGTTGCATAAATAGGGATACACCGCCTGAAAACAAATATATCTTTTTGGAAATGAATGAAGGAGACAGCCATGGCCAATAACTAGAATATTCTACCCATGGCCAGGAGTTGCAAAGTACCTAAACACACAGTCAAGGACCCACGTGGCTTCTTCAAATCTGGGTCTATCTGGGAAAAAAGAAACACACTTTTGGTCAAAATTATTGTTTGCATAGTCATCCACACACCTGAATTTACATATTCATGCAAAACCCCAAATGCCCCTTAACATTTCTAGAGCGTGTGAACAGTTTCACAGCAAGAATCACTTAATGTTGGCAGGCGTGCTTGATTGGTCTGCTGTCCTGCCCTCTGTGTGAGTTGTGGAGCCCAATGGATCCATTGGCGCCAGGGCCTTGTAACTACACAGAGGGTGGTCTTGTTTTCGCGTGTGGTTTGAGGATAACTGCTCTGTTCTTAATGAGGAATAAAGATAGATTTGATAAATTCAGTAAAGACTGTAATTAAGCAATTTGAAGATCTTTAAAAGTAACCAACAACTGATTCTACTTTTTCAATTTGTTCGCTCAAACTAAATTTGACCAGGCAGGCTGACACAACTCTAGGTACATAGATTACTGAGAGGAGGCAGTCAAATCATCGCAGAGCACAGAGCTTTGACTCCACGCTCTTGAAGACAAGCTAGATGAGGAATTAGAGACTGTCCTTTCCTTTCTCTGTAACTTTTAATTTGTCTTCAAAACAGGTATGCTAATTTAGAAGCACCTTGTTCTGCTCCTTCTTTACATTATTGAGAATCTGTTATTTTTAAAAGATTTAAGAAATTAATTATAAAGAGTGCTCCATTTTAACTTTCTTTTAAAATAGCAGGTACTCGATTGTTCATATTTAACTTAATTGCTTAAGAATATTTTGTGAGGAAAAAAATATAAGTTTAATGTTCATACTTCTTTGTTTAGCAATATAGTATTCTTCTTCTGGTTGTTCCCAGGGACCTTATCTTTGCAGCTAAAATAACTTAAACCTGACCTGAAGCCTCAGGTCTGCCCCAGGCCCTTTGAGTAAAACTATTTTTAGTATCCCCACTTTGCAGGTGAGAACATCGAGAGCAAAGATGGGAAGAAACTCACTCAGGGTTGCCCAGCTCATGTGGAGCACAGCTAGGGTTTGAACTTGGGAGCTCTGTCCCTGGAGTCTGTGCTCTTAACCATATGCTCTGGGCCTCCGCAGACAGTGCCTACCATTTGAACAGACTCATTCTTTGAGTCCTCCTTTATTCAAGCAGGATAGAAAACAAGAAGCATACATGACAGTGCTCCCCCACCCCTAATAGCCACACTGTCTTTGAATCCTAGAATATGAGCTCCCCAAATGTTTGGAACAATAGCAGCCACTGGAACCCTGCTTTCCTCCCCCACGACACTTTGAAGTAATTGGCATTCACTAAGATGCATACATGCCACTGCATTTGTAAGATATTAGTCTCGTTAGAGTGTAGTCATATTTCATATAAAAAATCAACATGGCTAAGTGACAAGCAAATTTTGACTTTTTTTTTTTAAAGCTAAGGGGGAAGGCAGTACAAACAAAGTTTGTTTCTTTGGCATAACACTCTTAATGATGAAGACAGGGAAGTGTTTTGACAACAGTATAATCAGGTGAATGAACAACTACCTTTAAAGTAGTACCTGCAAGGAACTGTGGGAAGTTCAGGCTCACGCCCTACGGTATTAAACAGACACGAATTCTGTGTCCAAAGTAAATTCTGCATTGCTTCCTCCACTTCTGCAGGTCCTCTGGATCCATATCAAGTTCTTCTCAGGGTCCCCTCCTTCCCTCAATTGGGAAAAGGCCTGCTGGTAAACTGATGAGTCCCCATCTGGCTGACCCTTGCAGTCTCCACAAGCTGGTTTCAACCAGGATGGTTTCATGGAGGTCTCTGTGTGCAGCCTGGGCCCCATCCAGAATCCCATCTCCATCAGCCTCCAGCTCCTCTGGCCATCACTGCCCACTGATGTGTACCCAGTGTCCCGCTGAGCTCTCATAACACTCTGCACACCTTTTACAGAAATTCACATTTCGTGTCTTTGACCACAGAATCTGGGTTTCTGTATTATCTCCACTGCTTCAGCTTAAGAGTTTGAAGACTCTCTCTGTAAGACCCACATTGTAAGTGCAGAGCTTCAAAAGTCTTTGTTGACAGTGCTGAATGAAGTCACTTGCCACAAAATTAACTGTTTTAAAGCTCACCTCATATTCAGTACTATTCTCATTCTTAGGAAGGTAAGCAATATCTTATCCAGGTAAGTATGATTTGTGTAGGAAGTTTTTCTTCTTAGGAACTGTGGCAGATGTTGCTATTTCCTTCCCAATATTCATTACCCCTGAAGCAATGTACATAGCTATAATTCTCAGCTCTTGAATTCTCTTGAAGCTCTGAGACACAAGTGAAAGTTGCTCTTCAGGATTTCCAGGAAATCTTCAAGAAATCTGCAAGGGAGCTGGGAGGTAAGCTCTTTGAATTTTTATTTCTTCCTGGAAAGTAGGTGCAATGGTTAGAGATCTAGCAGCCTTCATGGACCATGAAGTAACTTTAAAGATGCTACAACTTATTGATAGAGAAAACTTGAGTTTCTTATGTTCACAGACAAACCAGCTCTAGACTTCCTCTTTTATATGAAAAAGAAATACTTTTTAATTTTCGTTAAAATGCCTTAAAATTATAAAATAGTTTTTAATGCCTTAAACATTTTAAGGCATTATTTTTATTTCTGTGTTTATTTCGATTTAGTGTTATTTGTAGACAAATGTATAGAGAAGTTAATTTAAGTGACAGTATCCTATTAAATTGTAAGTGGCATAGTAGAGGCAAGACATAGGAATTCAGTAATACCTTAAGACCTTTATAAAAGACAAAACCAGTTTCTAGTCTTTATTAAGGTGGGTTATTAATCACTGGAAAAATAGGAAATGCAACTCAAAACTGTCATGAGCAATTAATTGGAAGATATGAGAGGCAGCTTTGTAATGTGTCAACTTTGCTAAACTGAACTACATTTCTCAGAATTCCTTTTTCTGTATGTTTCCAGATGGGGTGAGCCACAAGGGATATTTTTGTAAGCTATATGGAGGACCACTTTGTAACTTACAGATGTCTAACTCATTCACATGAGGCAACTGTCAGGCCTCTGAGGGCTCCACCTTCCTCAGGATTCTTCTTCAGAGTCTCTGAATCCTGTGGCAGGTGTGTGTATTTAACTCTATGAAGAAAGGCCCTGATTTCTGCAGATTCCTACATCATCAAGGTCAGAGGCAAGAGGAAATGGCACAGGTTTCAGTCTTTCCTTGTGGATTCCAGATTATATTCATGGATTCCAACTTTTTCTTGCTCTCTCCTACTGTATCTCCATCTTCCCTTCCTGGGAATGGCTGCCTAATGAGTGGACCTGAAGCTTTAACACAAGATGTAAAGACAAATATCTTGCAGAGACCACCTAACCAGATGCCACAATTATAGAAGGTGCAATACCTAGAACTTGAGGAGCCTCAGTTGTTTAGTCAGGTAAGTGTCTGTACATTGATTTTAGCTCAGGTCGTGATCTCAGGGTTGTGAGATTGAGCCCTGTATCAGGGTCTGCAATGGACATAGAGTCTGCTTAAGATTCTCCTTCTCTGCTTCTCTCCCTGCCCCTCTTCACTAAATAAATAAATAAATAAATAAATAAATAAATAAATAAACAAACAAACAAACAAATAAATAAATAAATACAGAATGGGTCAATTTGTTATGAAAAGTCAAAAATAAAATATAAGCAGACAGAAGTAGAAAAGGAGTCTTGTGTGTCATTCTTGATCTCTTAATTAATTCAACAAATATTTATTGGGTGATACATAAATGCTAGACATTATGCTATGCTCTAAATTAAAATGATGGGTCCTTGCCAACCTGTTACCAGTTCTAGGTACTGGTGATATGGTGATGACCAAACAAATATCCCTGTCCTCATGGAGTTTACATTCCAGTTGGTTGTGGCAATGAATAGACATATAAAGTATATATGTATGTATCAGATCATAGTAAGTGAAATAGAAAAGAGCCACATAGAGACAATAACCTCTTCACTGCATGGTACTGGGAAGGATTTAGAGACAATGTATACAAAGTGCCTGACCCACAACAGACCTTCTATAAATTGTAGTTTTATTGTTTTTATCAGGATTGTGTCAGAGGGATTAAAAAAGAGAGATAGAGAATATGTGATAAAAACCCATGGAAGTGGAATCATTAGAACTCAGTAAATGATTACTCTTTTACTTAAGGGAAGATGCAGTAATGGGATGTGAATTCTAGCCTCCAGCCTATGAAGACCTTCAAGAAAATAAAGAAATAGTTCTCCGTATAGTTAAGATAGTAAAAGAAAAACTTCATTAAGTAGGAGAATCAAAGAAGATAAAGCAGTCTGGAATGTGGCAGAGAAATGTGGAAATGAACATGAGGAGGAATGTGAGCCATTCAGAAGATGAAGCCCTGCATCCACTGCTGAACTTGAATCTCAGAAGAGCCCCACAGGAAATTTAAACAGGTAAAAATTCACCGATTGAGTCACTTTTGTTTGGAGGGACCCAACTCCAAGCCTGTATAAAATTCCATGATCTTCTGATTCCAGGATGCTGCTTCTATGGGTACCTGGACTGGCCTATGAAGGAGATCAGGAAGGTAGCCTGGCTTGTGGTGGGACTTAACTGAATCATGGGCCACTGTGGCTAATGGTATACCCGTGTGGCTCTAGAGATGGGCTCCAAGCTTCCCTGTAGCCGCTGCTCACTCTTTAGATGCCATACCTATTTGCCCTTAATGACTAAATGCACAAGGTAGAAGCAAGGGGAAAGATCTCATTACCTTCTTTAACCACTTTTGTTTCTCCAATGAAGAAAACTGAGTAGTAGGTACCATGTTGTTGAGGGAGTCAAAGGAAGAGTTTGGCAATTAATAAAACCAAGTAAGATATGATGGGCATGATTGTTTCAGTAGGAGTAGTGTAAATAATAATTACACTTTTAATAATTGTACCCAGATGCACATCACTAATCATCTCCCTGTGTGGTGAAAGGTGGCACACTCTGCAGAATTAGGGAGAGACTAAGAACAAAGTGGGAAAGCCAGGAGAGCAGGATAGAACTTGGGGACAGGGAGGGGGGCTGTGACAAATGCCTGATGACAGCATGGCTGGCTGAGTGAGACATCCTCAATTATACCCACATTTATACTGAACTATGTGGAGAACAAATTTTCAGTTTTCTAATGGAAAACATATTGATGTTCTGGCAACATTTCTTTGAAGACAACCTATGAAAAGGTTAGGATGAAAACAATCCTTTGGTTTAGAGCACCAAGGAAGCACATTATTAACACAAATATTCAAAATAGAAGGCAGTGAGACAGAGGCAAAAGCTATTTTTGTTGACCCTGGTATGTGCCTGAAATGTTAAATGTCCTGATGTCCTATTTGGGAAGAGAAGTTACTGAAGACTAAATATACCTGAAACCTGGAAGTGAATTGAGATTAATTCTAACAGTAGATTCTATGAAGCTTGTAAAGAAATGAATACATAGAGAGGTTAGGCCCCTTTCCTAAACTAAAGGCAGAGAATAAACACAGCGTTCTTTAGGATAGCCTTGCTTGACCTAGACCCAGGATCACTTCCCCAAAGCATCTGTATTGCTCCTTGAAGGCCATAGTCAAATTTAGTCAGTATCTTGCCCTCTCACTGAAGGCAGTGATTGGTTCAAAGTAATAGCATGATACAATACTTTTTAAAATACTTGGATTGTGCCAGGTCTTGTTCTAGGTTTTTCTCCTGTATCCCTCCATGTAGTCTTCATAACAATACAATGGGGTGGGATGCCTGGGTGGTTTAATCCATTAAGCGTCCAACTCTTGGTTTTGGCTCAGGTCATGATCTCAGGGTGGTGAGATGGAGCCCCATGTCAGGCTCTACCCTCATGTGCTTAAATCTAGAAAGTCCCCAGAAAACTGGGACTAGTGGATCGCCATCTGTAAATCTAATTGTTTATATGATTTAGAAGAAAGCAAAACAACTGTTGTTGGTTTCAAAGGCCATGTGTTTATATAGGGGGAAAATCATGAAAAGATTGACATGCCATTAGGTGAGTTGTCACCAAGAGTGAATTAAAAAATAAATGAAAATATTTATTACATTAAAAGTTGAAGGACATAAACATAGCAAAATGTGAATGCTCCTCCTTCAACTCATTAATATCATGTAATCATAAAGTGTAGGAGCACGGAAAAGTTTTGAGTGGAGGGTAGTTAGTGACCAGTGATGTTTGAAATATTGTTTATAGACAGATGGGATATTTTTCTCTGAGTATTTTATGAGAATATGATGAAGATTAGAACAAAATCCCTGTTTTTCACAACTAAATTGAAGTGTCAATGGAATTTTGATAATTATAGTTGACTCTTGAAAAACATGGGAGCTAGGGGTACCAACCCCTGTGCACTTAGACTTGAAAATCCATGTATAACTTTGACTCCCCCAAACTTAACTATTAATAGTGTATTATTGACCAAAAACCTTGCTAATAACATAAACAGGCAGTTAATACATATTTTGTAATGTTGTATGTATTATACACAGTATTCTTACCATAAAGTAAGCTGGAGAAAATGAAAAGTTAGTAAGAAAGCCAAAAGGAAAATCCATTTATGGAACTGTTCTGTAAAAAAATCTGTGTGTAAGTAGAGCCATGCAGTTCAAATCCATGTTGTTTAAGGATCAACTGTATACGGCTATGGAGGTGGAGAATTCAACTTACTACTTCTTCAAAATATTAGCAACAGCTAACATTTACTGAAAACCTACTCTGTTCCAGGTACTATTTGTTGTTCCACACTTAGCCTTCACCACAACTCTGTGCGGGAGATGCTGCCATTACCATATTATATATATGGAGAAATGAAGCATGTTTCACATGCCCAAGTCTATGGTAAAGCTGTGATACAAATCCAAGCCACACGGCTCCAGAGTCCATGTTTCTAACTTCTCTGCTACATCTAGGTATGACAGGAAGTGTTATTTATAGGCCCTCACTTTGAAATAGTTTCCAAATGTCTGAGATGTAAAGTATCTGGGAAGAGCCATAAGGAAGAAGAGCTAGTGGAGGATTAGGGGTGTAGCTGGGAAGAATTACCCACAGACATGCAATGAGCAGGAGGTTTAGAGACACCTTTCTCCGATTCTCCTCGGGTCCTCATCACGCAGTCTTACCTTCAGTGACAGCCTCCTTAGCTCTTGTGTTGTTTAAATACCTAAACAAGACTAGAAGAAAAGGAAATCCATGAAGCTCATCACTGGCCCTGCCCCTGCCTTAGTTTCCCTGAGGAAGCCTGTGGTTCATTCTGTACCTTATTTCTTTTTTAAATGGAATTTTATTGAGGCAGATTTTCCAGAATTGGAATCTGGAAGGAGATTATGGTTAATTTGTGATAACAATAACAACATTCTTGGAGAAATTTTCTTGTTTAAATGTTTCACATTCAAGAAGAGATGAGAGAAGGTTCTCTACCTCTGTGATTATATTAACAGCCACAGATGTCAATTTTTTGTCTATAGAGTAATATTTAAATGTGAACCACAGTAAATAGAATACATTCATTTTGAGTTTCTTCTGTTTAGAGTACTTTAGGTGGGCTTTTCTATAGGGATAGGTGATTTTAGACTTTTCCCCATGACAATGAATCATCCCTTTTATTCTGAAGGAAAGACAAGTACTGATGTATGAGCACCAGGACTAAAGTTGCTATATATCCCAAACCACTAACTGCATATTTCCAAAAGGCTTATGTAGAATTGGCACTTTGTGGGTAGAGAAGAAAAAACAGAGGCTTTGGGGTTAGAATTCGATTCAAATCCTGGTTGCTCCTCTTCTAAGCTGTGTCATTGGTCAAGTTTGTCTTCCTCACTTTCCCTACAAGGAAAATAGAAATGATAGAGCCAACCTCTTGAACTCATAGAAATGTGAGAATTAAACTAAATCATGGAAACATGATAGTAGATAGTAGACAAATAGTAGACATATATTTATTACATAGACCTCCTATGGAGTCTCCTAAAAGCCTTAGGCTTCCTTATGGGCAAAAATTCATTATTTGTAGTAGGGACAAGTTTGTCAAAGTCTCCCCTGCCTCTGGACTTAAATCTATCTTCTTACACAGACATCAATTTGCATGTGCTCTTCCATCCTTAGATGCTGATTTGCTGAAAGAAATGTTGTGCTTATAGATTTCATTCAAATAGGCTTTGATTCTAAAGCAACTTGTGTGATTGGAAGAACCCTTGAATTTTAATTGCTTCTTACAAGCTGATCAGTAAATATTCCCACATGTGTGCCACATGAACTCAGAGCTTGCAGAATTAATGTCCTAGTAATTAAGAATTAAGACATTTAAAAATTCTTAGAGTTAAAATATGAGCTCATAGGTTAAAATGAATAGATGCTGGCAATTGACAATTTATTTTCTTCTACCTTCTCCACAAGTGTATCTGAACAAGACAACAGGTACCTAAGAACAATAGGTAAGGATTAACCATTTCTTTCCTAACGTACTTTAAAATTAATATTATTATCATTAAGTACTCAGATGGATGGATACACATGACCTCACATGCACTTGTTTTCCCATTTATGTGAGTTGCCTGGAAAAACTCCCAAAGTACAATTGTTACTAATACATTATATATAATTCAGATTTTCTTCTTTTAAGGGAGGTGGGGAATTTTGAAGGCAATTACAAGAAACTGAATAATGGTTGCCCTTTAGAACCTATCTCTTCAGTCTTCCTGTTTCTTCACTTTTATCCTTGTCCTTTTACATCTTCATTAGAGGCATTTATTATAATTGGACATTTCTAATTGAAATAAAGTTCTCAGAAGCTATTGCTGCAAGCACAAGAGAGAAAATGTTAATTTTCAGATTGATTAACAGTATCTTTAAATTATAGCATGATTTTCCAAACTTCCCAACCATGAAAATTCAGATAAAGTCACTAAAATTGGAGATAATTGTAAATACATTGTATTTCAAATCTCACATGTGCTTATACCCACAATGATAGATTCATTTATTGATACCCCCATAAGTGCAAATTGACATAGAGAAGGTGGTTTAATGTTTTATTAACTAGATATTATGATACGCTAGTGAATGTTTACCCAGCCCATAGAAAGGGAAACAGTTTAGTCAGCAAGGCATGATGCCAAATGATTGAACTGAGCAGTGATTGGACTCAATTACATTTCTAACTTTCAGATCTTATAAACCTCTTTCTATTCAATTCTCTTGCTAGTCTGGGCTATTTTATGTTACAGGAACTTCTGTTGCATAGTCTTCCTTCCTTGCTTTTTTTTTTTTTGCAGGGTTCTGCAAATGCTGTTCACTCTGCTTGGAAGATTCTTTCCTACCCACTGAAACGTCCACATTCCCTGGCTAGTACTTTCATGCGTCTAAGATTCAATCATCCATTCATACATTTGATGGTGAAGTACAATCCAGCACTAGCTCATGTGCAGGGTGTGGGTGGGAGAGGGATTTCATCATGAACAAGACACTCATGAACAAGTACAGTGCTTGAGATATTTGTAGCTCTGGGAGAAGGAGGTTTCTCCATCCCCTTCCCTTCCTGTTTCTTCTCAGCTTTGTCATTGATGGGAAGAGTCTGTTAGTCTAATAACTTTGACATTAAAAAGAAAGACAATCAAGTCAGACACGGGTTTGTTTGCTTTATAGATTAACTACCTAAGAGATCTATAATGAACCCACATCTCTAAGAGTCCACCATAATCTTCCCATAAAGGAGCCAGGAACAAGGCCATCACTACTTTGACCTTCGGTGCAGCACTACCTGTGTGGAGCCGAAACCCTAGGTTAGTGGCACAAGAGTAAAAAGCCCATATGGTAAGAAAATAGAGGCAAATCCCAATATTCACTCCTCCTCTAAATTAGAAGTCTCTCGTAAGAGTCACCAGTTCATTCTGCTCTCACTATGATGTATTACAATTACCTGTCCCTTTGCTCATTTTCCCCACTAAACTCTAAGATCCCTCCTAATCTTTGTGTCCTCAGAGTCTATCCCAGTGCTTAGCACGTAGCAGACACTCAGTAAATATCTGGTGAATTAATGAATGAACCAGAGCAACCACCAAGTGTAGTCATGAAAGTGGCCTGCTGCACACCTGCAGAAGAGCCACTCGCCCAGACCATAGTGCGAAGTACTGATTAGAGTTCTCTATTGAACAGCCATATGCTGTGACTCTGGAAATAAACTCATAATACTACTGTTTGATAGATAGTAATATGACAGTGTGTCTAACTTTAGGTGCTAAAAGTATTCCACTTCCATTTTTAGTGCTTGGTCGTACATTTCAGGCTGAGGGAAAATAGATGGGAAAACTTGTCTGTCCATGACACCCCACAATATACAATGTAGTCTACTCACTGCTGGCATATTGAAAATAACATGGAATTTAGACTCAGCAGACATGGGTTTAAGATCCTGTCACTTAATGGGTAGATAACCTCAAGAACATTTATTCTCCACGGCATGTCTCAGTGTCTTCATTTGTGATACCAGGGTAAAAATATCTCGCTCTCTTATTTGCTGTCTAAAGGTCTTTCCACTTTTGTTTTCTCTACAATTAGGTTTTGGTTTTACTGATATTCTGCATTGATTTTTCTATTTCATTGATTTCCACTCTTACCTTTTTTCCCCTTTTGAAGATTTATTTGAGTAAGTGAGAGAGAGTATACATGTGTGCATAAGTGGGGGAAAAGGGAGATGGAGAAGGAGACTCCCTGCTGGGCTCAATCCCAGGAGATCCCTGAGATCATGACTCGAGCTGAACTCAGACACTTAACTGACTGAGCCACCCAAGTGCCCCTACTCTTATATTTATGTGTGATTTAGGTTTAATTTGCCCTTCATTTTTTAAATTTTTTTAAATGTAGAGATAGATCATTGACTTTAGACTGTTCCTCATTTCAATAATAAAAAAAGAGGGTATCTTTGAACTCCAACAAAAACATTTTTGAAGTGTATTTGTCAACATATACATAAAGCTATTAGTAGATAATTGATTGAATATTTAAAAACATTTTTTTCAAACAAATTTTCTGGAATTTTATTTTGGCTAGATTAAAAACAACTGATCAAAAGTTGTCCACAAATAGCTTGTTATTTTAAAATGGATGTCTAGGCACTAAAGAAAGGATGGCAGATTAGAAAAAACATTGAGCTTCAGAGCAGAAAATCTGAATTTTAATCCAAATTTTCTGAGTGATCTTGAGCAAGTTATCTTTCAGAGGTGTGCACATTATGGCCCAAGGACCTGTATTTTGTGGCTCTGCTATCTCCTTCGTGGATACGATTCTACTGGAACACAGCCACAGCCATTCCTTTCAGTCCAGTCTATGCCTTTCACATTCCGGCAGCAGAGCCGAATGGTTGTTGCAAAGTCTTTAATGGTCCACAGTGTCTAAAATAATTACTCTCTGTCCCTTATAGAAAAAGTTTACTGACCATAGCACTATTGTCCCAACTTCTTTATCTGTAAAATAGGAATGATAGCCTTCACTTCATAGGGCTGTTGTCAGGACACTTACTTTGGTATATTTGTGTGAAAACTTTTGGTACAGTGCTTAGCATATGGCCATGGTGCCAGTAGGCTTGTTCAATTGGAATCTAAAATCTCTACCCACCACCCAGTGATTGATTTAAAACTTTTCTTTTAACCTTAGGTTTATAAGGTGAAACAATCATGTGTTAGAAAGTAAAATCTCACATTTTCCTTTTTAAAAACACCATTATTTGCTTGTCAACATGACTCCATCAAACAATATAATCTTTATCCATCTTTGTCATAAATAATTAAAATATCCAGAGATTTAAAATGCCACGGCTGATGCAATGTGGAACTCCATAGACTTTATGCAAATAGAAATGGGATAGGATATGTCTGAGTTTTTAAATGGTAAAGATCATAATTTTGTTTATACAGCAGCAAACAAAAAAGCCTATAATAGAAATCAGGATTATTGGTGGTTCTTTCTTGAATGATATTGTTAAAGGTACAGCATTATTTTTTGCTTCTGTGCTTGATTAGAAATATATTGCATAGAGAATAAAGTGATAATTTGGAAAGAAATAGGAGAATTCTGCATAAGGGACTGTTGTGGCAACTGCATGCTGTGTATACTATAATTCTTAGCTAGTCACGCTGATTATAGCAAGTAGGTAAATAAGGAGAAGCAAGTCACCAGCAGCTATTTCCTCCTTGCAGAACTGCTTTTATTAAATTGTTCTCTACTGTGATCATCAGCCTATATTAAGGTAAAATATAAGAACATTAGTAAGCACATCCTGTCTGATCTTGGGACAGTAATCATCACGTTCATCATGATAAATTGCTGTTTCTGTATTATAAACCCTGTGCGTTGAGGAACTGATCAGGTTTCCCTCTGCCAGTGAACTTGGTAGAGTGCTCAGGGCCAAATTTGTGACTCAGTTGTAGTAAACCATACGGGTCTTTATGATGTACATTTTACACTCATTCTTAGTTGTGCTTTATATCCTTTGTTTCTTTCTTTTGCTCTGCTTTTATTTATGTTTTTGAAGTAGTTTATGTAGTTCTGCAAGCCACATTGAATCTTTTCTGGAATAAGATTAGGTATAAATAGGCAATAGGGAAGTGGATAGGCAATTTCCAGTAAAGTGCTAATACGTCTTTTGGTTCTCTCCTTGAAATACCTCATAAGGAACACAACAAAATAATTCCCAGCTTACCACTTGATAAATCTTATAGTTTAAAGAGAAACATTGAGATGATATGGGAACCACACGCTGGGGACTAGGCTCTCTGAGGGGAGGTGGCGCCTTGGTTCTTGCGGGGCTGGAAGGCTGTGCAGCTGCCAGGTCTGCTGCCCCAGAGCCCAGGGGGTGGTGGGAAAAGTGAAGAAAGAATTTGCTGCTGTTATCTTCTTCCTCACAAGGCGAGTTCAAAAACATGGTAAGTGGAGAAAAGAGGCCATTGTGAGATTTTCTGAGAAATTGACTCTGCTACTTCCAGAGTAATACAAAAATCAGTGATATCCAGAAAAGCCATCAAAAAGACAGGCCTACAGATGTATTCGTGTCAGTGAGTTTCACAGTTGATCCAGAGGTCCTGAGCCTGTGAGAACAGGGGCATCTTGTATGTCGACCTAGGTTGCCAAAGGACTCACTCTGGGTGGGGAGCCATGGGAGATGTGCTATTGGGATGGAGAGAAAAACAAGGCGTTCATTGGTGCTTTTTAATTTTTTTATTTTATTTTTATTTTTTAAAAATATTTTTTATTTATTCATTCATGACAGAGAGAGAGAGACAGGTAGAGGAAGGCAGAGACACAGGCAGAAGGAGAAGCAGGCTCCATGCAGGGAGCCCGATGTGGGACTCGATACTGGGACTCCAGGATCACACCCTGAGCCAAAGGCAGATGCTCAACCGTTGAGCCACCCAGACGTCCTGGTGCTTTTTTTTTTTTTTAATTTAAATTCAATTAGCCGGGATCCCTGGGTGGCGCAGCGGTTTGGTGCCTGCCTTTGGCCCAGGGCGCGATCCTGGAGACCCGGGATCGAATCCCACGTCGGGCTCCCGGTGCATGGAGCCTGCTTCTCCCTCTGCCTATGTCTCTGCCTCTCTCTCTCTCTGTGACTATCATAAATAAATAAAAATTAAAAAAAAATAAATTCAATTAGCCAACATAACAGTACATCATTAGTTTAAGACATAGTGTTCAATAATATATCAGTTGCATATAACACCCAGTGTTCATCACGTCACCCAGTTACCCTATCCCCTGCACCCATCTCCCCTCCAGCAACCCTGTTTGTTTCCCAGAGCTAAGAGTCTCTTCCTCTCTGATTTCTTTCCATTCCATCTTCCCTTCCTTCCCCTATGATCCTCTGTGCTGTTTCTCGTTATCGACCTATAAGTGAAATATACGATAAGTCTTTCTCCGACTGACTTATTTCACTCATCATATCACGCTCCAGTTCTATCCAGCTTTGATAGCATTACCTCTGATTTTCATTCAGGATCCTCTCTTTCAGATGAAGAAATAAGTAAGGAAGTAGGAGTGAAACCCACTTCAGTGACTGCAACCCCACGCCTTTGTACCAGATTTCAGAACTGATATTCTTGCCTCCTCCAATAAGGCACCCTTTGTCCAGAAAGAAGCCAGGAATGTGCTGAGGGAATGGCCATCAGAATCGCTATTCTCTTCCTATTCAATCTGGTTGTCCAAATCGGGGAATTAAGAACAAACCATATCACCCAAATCCAGTAACATGGGTACCTCCTCCTGGAAAGCATTGTGACAGGAATCACTGGATTAATCTTCACGTGTTAGCACTCTACTACCTCCTTTTGATTTGGTTGGTGTTAATGTTGAGAGAAGGTAGGATAAGCCTGACCACATATTAAAAGTTAAATGTTCATACTCATAGTAGTAAAGTTAGATGGGCCAAACCATTAAACTTATTTTTATAGAGAAGTTGTTGACAATAATCTTTCTTAAAATATATATGTACTTTAAATATATTGATAGAGTTTGAGAAACTTTATTAAAGTTAGTCAAGTACCTGAGTTTTTAATATTGGATTTGAGTATTTATATATCGTGCATCAACTCTGTTGGATATGAGAACAGTACAGCAGCAGGTGATCTGTTCTAGCATCTTTGAGCATTTACTTTATGGGAGGTATGTAAGTTATACACAAGGAAATCTCTTTTATGTCATTGTTTAGAAGAATTGCGTGAACCATGCTGCAAATAAAAATAAATAAAAAGGACTATTTAGTTAGATTAGTCATTTGGCTCCCTATACCATACAAAAATATTGAAATAATTTTGGCTGCAACCAACCCACTGTCTTTTCTAAGGGTAAGCCTGTGATTTAAATGCCCAATTTTCATTTAAGTATCAAAAAGAAGGAATGCTTATGGTCTATATTCAAATTATCCAGTCACACTAATTTGATTTGCTTGATAAAGATTATTGGAATTGTTTGCATTTTAAACAGTTATGCAAGTGAAACTATAAAAAAATCTATATTTTTAATAAGTGGCAAATCTTATATCACTAATTAAACTAAGTAGATATTTGTTAAGGTATGTGTGAAATAGTGTTTGCAGAACTGTGGATACAGCACTGAATAAGACAAAACTCTTCCCTTGAAGAACAGCTTTCTTCTAAGAGTTGAGAAACAAATGGAACAAATTGATGGTAACATTATCTTATTGATTCTGGTCTGTGAGGCTTAATGCTGAACGTGTATGATACTTTTTAAGAGATCTGTTACTTACCTAGAAATCATAAAATCCTAGTCAGAATTTGAAGATATAGAAGCAGGTAGATTAAAAAAAAAAAAAAAAAAAAAAAGACGAATTTGACCCACTGTGGGCTTGGATCCCTGAGAAGTCATTGGCCTGGAGGTGGCGCTATGAAGTTTTTCTTTAAGTGAGGGGGCTCCCACTTCTCTGGAGGGTGACAAGAGAGACAGAGAATGGAAAATTAACACTGGTCAAACAAGTACATCCTGGAGGGCTAAGATTGAGGGAATACCTATTAGCAAAGTGAAAACAGAACCTGGGACTAAAGTCTAGTCAGGAGTTAGAGATTGCCAGAGGTTCCCCTAGAGCCATGGCATCAGAAATCACCTCATTGTTAAAAAAATAAAAAAAAGAAAAAGAAAAGAAAAGAAAAAAAATAACCTTGTACTTATTTACATTTCATCTGCTGTTTCATGCCTTTTCTCCTTTATTCAACTTGCTCACCTCTCAGCAAGTCTTCTTTTCCTTATCCTTCTAGTCTCAGGGAGGCTTCATCTTCTCCAGAAACCCAGGTTGAATGAAATGATCTTTATTGGTTCTCATACTACCCTGGACCTACTTCCATTATTTCTTTCACCATATTACATATGAAGTTCTCCTTCGAAGTGTCTGCCACACTCATTAGACTAAGAGGTTCTTTGATGGTGTGAACTGAACCTTCCTTCATTCTCCTCAGTGCCAAATACTTTAGGTGCTAAGCAAAGATTTATTGAGTTAAACTGAACTGCATCAGGCAGTGTTAAAGAACCAGGGAGCATGAAGGCACTATACGTATCATCGATCACATTCTCAAACACCCACAAGGCCTGGCAGGTAGTATAAATAAACAAGTGCATATTCTGTCTATGGAGGACAACTGCTCTAATCCAGATGGTTCTTACCCAGTGGAGCTGCAGCCCCATATTGCCAGGTCTGAAGTTCTGGAGAAGTCAGAAGGGTCCATTTTCTAAGTCAATATTTTTATCTTAGATCTTAGTGGCAATAAATTCAGTTTTAGAGATTTTCTTTGGGCCAAAATACCCTGGCTATTTCCAGCATGGGTATGCCAGTTGTGTTGCTGCCGTGATTTTTTTGCTAGAAACTACAAAAAAACGACTTTACATATCTGAGACAAAACAACAACGACAATCGCAAACAAAAGAAAAGAAAAAAGAAAGAAATATAGGGGAGGATTTTGGGGTAGGGATAGTCAAAGAACTGGGGGAATAGTTAAATAACCAGGTTTGAGGCAGGACAGAGCCTGGGTAGTGACAGTGAATCCTGGAGACAAAAAGTAGTGGACAGAAGAGTAGCTGGACCCCAGCAGTCTTCTGTCTGTGTCAGGCAACCAGGACTTTTGATTACGATGTGGCTGCCAGATGTAGCAAAAAAATATACTGGACACGTAATTAAATCTGAATTTCAGATAAACAACCAATAATTTTTTACTATAAGTATGTCCCGCACAAACCTTCATTTTAGCAATTCTAATTACTAGGAGTCAGAGTCTGAGTTCCCTCTTTCATTTGGGTCACACATCTATTCTTTGTCCCCTGAATGAACCATCTAGGAACACTGCACATAATGGTAGAGAGACTTCTAAAAGAAACTTGGCGTCTTCAACCATAGGAAAAGGCAAGAAATGTTACGATGTCAAAATGGACCACTCTCTCTCTTTCTCAAACATCAACATATATATACTCATTATTGTCTTTTTACATACACTCCTAAGAGGGTTATACTAAAAATATTTTTTAAATGTTGATAAGTCTGGTAAAGGTTCTCTTCTTCTATGCTGCATGTTATCTGTTCAGTGGCTGGATTATAGGCAGGAGGTCTGTGGTTCCAGTGGAGGATCCAAGAAAGTGCTAGAGAGGCACGAGGAGCTCTTGTTAGCAGCTGTTTACTGTGCAATATACAAGTATTACATGGCACAAGGACAAACCTTAAGAAAGTGATTGTCTTTGTTTAGAAAAATACCTTGATGGGATGTTTTGACAGAGTTGGAGTGCTGCTATGAAATAACGGAGGAAGAGAAGGCGAAAACAGTCTGTGAGAAGTTAACATGAAGCTGAATCCATGCCAAGGAAGAAATTGGAGAGGAGATGAAGAAGCAGCAATGTGAGGATGCACACAGCCACTGGCTGGGCTCTGTGGAGAAGGGTGGTCATGGAGGAACACCTGACGGCATGGGCGCTAAAGGACTTCTAAATGGTAATGTTTAATATTAAAATTTAAATTGGTGGTTGTGCTAGGGTAGCATACAAATGCCTTATGAGAGTAGTTTTGGAAGAAATAATATAAAAGGAGGTATGTTCTGCATGTGGGTTAGTGCAGACAGGAGAGAAGACAACAGTCATGGGAAGTGGGATGTGAGTGAGCTTGAGAACTCATGGATGCAGAACTATAGAATGTAGGCACCATAGGAGATGTGAGCTGTTAAGAATTCCTTTGAACTTCATGTGTATGGTGGTGGTGGGGGGGGGGAGTCTAGCATTTTACAAAAATTTAATTAAATATCAGAGTACAGGGTGAGTCCAGCTGCCACATGAGTCATATATATAACCTAGGTGGATAATTTATATTATGCAGTTGTAGCTTTTATATTAACCACAGATTCCTTCTTTCTAGAGACTCTTAACATCTCTGCTGTCAGGAGTGGGCTGACTGTCTCAGCCCTGTTCCTCATTCCCAGAGTCTTCTCTTGTGTCATTCTTTCATCCCAAATCTTGCATAGCTCAAATCTTAACTCTCCCTCTTTCTTTTTCTTTTTTATTTTTTTTTAATTTTTATTTATTTATGATAGTCACACACAGAGAGAGAGAGAGGCAGAGACACAGGCAGAGAGAGAAGCAGGCTCCATGCACCGGGAGCCCGACATGGGACTCGATCCCGGGTCTCCAGGATCGCGCCCTGGGCCAAAGGCAGGAGCCAAACCGCTGCGCCACCCAGGGATCCAACTCTCCCTCTTTCTTGTAAGTTGCATCAGTTCTTTATTGCCCTGTGTTTACGAAGAGTCTAGTAATTACTGTACAAGAGTAAGTTAATGGAAAGATAATACATATGCTCCCACTCTTGCTGCTACTATCCATACTATTTTATTTAGTTAGTTTTATCTTTTACATCTGCACATTCCACCCATTTTAGAGCATATGACTAAGATCATGGGCCTCTTGGGTCAGACCATCTGTATAAAAAAATCTTAGCTCCATCACTTGTTATCAAGCTATGAGTACCCTCTGTGCCTCAGTAGCCCCCTCCTATAATTTAATGAGGTTATTATTTTAATAGGGTTCTTATTTTAACTGGGTCTCAGAATCATAAAATTGGATGAATATGATTGTTGATTGATGACTAATTCTCATTAGTCATAATAATTCCATTATTACTCCATTCAAGGCAACTTTTTAAACCGTCTCTCTAGAAGACTCTTATGAAACCATCCAGAAATACAAAACTAGGATGCTGATAATAACTGATTCTATCTGCTACCCCTTTGTCTCTCTTGTCCATGGCAACTACCATCCCAGATGTGGTACTTACCATTGTCTCTCTCCTGGTAGTACACTTCTATTATGTTTCTTTACCAAAATGTCTTAGTCATTTTTAAATTTATAAAATGAAAATGTCAGACTAATATATAAGCTTTTACTTATTTTTGAGAATAAAAAATAAGTATTAAATGAAGGCAATATTATCATTAACAAAGAAAGCCCAAAAGAATCTACAATTAGCAATGATGAAAGAAAGTTACCAAGGAGCATATTCATTCTTATACAGCAGGAACAGTTAAGAAAATTTAATGAAAAAGAACGTTATCTTTGGCCAACAACAACAACAAATCAAAGATACAAAATTAAACCTGACAAAAGATATGAGAGACATCTTGGGAAATCTATAGACATAACTGAAATTAAAGAACTACGTAGATAAAGAGATATACATGTTCGTGAGAGGAAGAACAGACTTTAAAATTAATACAGAAGGCCAAAGGGCCCAAGAGATCTCAGGCACTACCAAATATCCAGGCTTGTTTAAAAGCTACAGCAATTATATCTTGGTGGAGGGACAGAAAAATCAATCAATGAAACATAGATTGCAAGACACACCCACATATATGTGGAACTTTGATATATAAAAGACGTAGCACACCAAATCATTTGGGGAAAACAGCTTTTAAACAAGTGGAGTTAGATGAAGGTTATACCTAAGGAAACAGATGAAACTGAGTTTCTCCCTATACCATACCAAAAAGCAACTGCAGATGCCTCTTTAATTTGGAAATCGGTTTGGTTTTATGCTGTAAAGTGGAGCATATGCATAGACTATGATCCAGCAATTCTTCTCTTAGGTACATGCCTAGAAGAATGTCCTGTATAACCTACACCAGGAAACCTGTACAAAGATGTTTATAGCAGCTCTGTTGCATAGTAACAAAAACTAGGAAATAACAAAATTGAAAAAAGAAATGGAAAATAAACTGTCTTATTTTGGTATGCGCTTAGAATAAAGTACTCTGCACCAGTCAACACAAACTACACCTAGACACCAAGATATGGATAATTCTCAGCAATGCAATTTTAGGTGAAAAAGGCATTCATGATCATGAGAGAAATGAGCTGGCTTTCCGTCCTTTGTCTGGCTTTGCTCTCTTGGTTGCTGTCTTCACAGAAAGAATTTAGGAATCTTTCTCTCAGTACCCATCACCCAGTCACCCCATCCTCACCCATGTCCCCTTCCACTACCCCTTGTTCATTTCCCAGAGTTAGAAGTCTCTCATGTTTTGTCACTCTCTCTGATTTTTCCCATTTTCTCTTCTTTCCCCTATGGTCCCTTTCACTATTTTTTATATTCCCTATATAAGTGAAACTATATGATGATTGTCCTTTTCTGATTGACTCACTTCACTCATCATAATACCTTCCAGTTCCATCCACGTCAAAGCAAATGGTGGGCATTGGTCGTTTCTAATGGCTGAGTAATATTCCTTTGTATACATAGACCACATCTTCTTTATCCATTGATCTTTTGATGGACACTGAGGCTCCTTCCACAGTTTGGCTATTGTGGACATTGCTGCTAGAAACATTGGTGTGCAGGTGTCCTGCTGTTTCACTGCATCTGTATCTTTGGGGTAAATCCCCAGCAATGCCATTGCTGGGTTGTAGGGTAGCTCTATTTGTAACTCTTTGAGGAACCTCCACACAGTTTTCCAGAGTGGCTGCACCAGTTCACATTCCCACCAACAGTGCAGGAGGGTTCCCCTTTCTCCACATCCTCTCCAACATTTGTTGTTTCCTGTCTTGTTAATTTTCACAATTCTCACTGGTGTGAGGTGGTATCTCATTGTGGTTTTGATTTGTATTTCCCTGATGGCCAGTGATGCGGAGCACTTTCTCATGTGCTTGTTGACCATGTCTATGTCTTCCTTAATGAAATTTCTGTTCATGTCTTTTGCCCATTTCATGATTGGATTGTTTGTTTCTTTGCTGTTGAGTTTAATAAGTTCTTTATAGATCTTGGAAACCAGCCCTTTATCTGATATGTCATTTGCAAATATCTTTTCCCATTCTGTAGATTGTCTTTTAGTTTTTTTTTTTCTTTTAGTTTTATTGACTGTTTCTTTTGCTGTGCAGAAGTTTTTTATCTTAAGTCCTGATAGGTCATTTTTGCTTTTGTTTCCCTTGCCTTCATGGATGTATCTTGCAAGAAGTTGCTATGGCCAAGTTCAAAAAGGGTGTTGCCTGTGTTCTCCTCTAGGATTTTGATGGATTCTTGTCTCACATTTAGATCTTTCATCCACTTTCAGTTTATATTTATGTATGGTGTAAGAGAATGGTCTAGTTTCATTCTTCTGAACATGGCTGTCCAATTTTCCCAGCACCATTTATTGAAGAGACTGTCCATTTTCCAGTGGATAGTCTTTCCTGCTTTGTTGAATATTAGTTGACCATAATGTTGAGGGCCCATTTCTGGATTCTCTATTGTGTTCCATTGATCTATGTGTCTGTTTTTTTGTGCCAGTACTACACTGTCTTGATGATCACAGCTTTGGAGTACAACTTGAAATCCGGCATTGTGATGCCCCTGGCTCTGGTTTTCTTTTTCAATAATCCCCTGGCTATTCGGGGTCTTTTCTGATTCCACACAAATCTTAAGATGATTTGTTCCAACTCTCTGAAGAAAGTCCATGGTATTTTGAGAGGGATTGCATTAAACGTGCACATTGCCCTGGGTAGCATTGACATTTGCACAATATTAATTCTTCCAATCCATAAGCATGGAATATTTTTCTTCGTCATATTCTTTCAGAAGTGTTCTGTAGTTTTTAGGGTATAGATCCTTTATGTCTTTGGTTAGGTTCATTCCTAGGTATCTTATGCTTTTGGGTGCAATTGTGAATGGAATTGACTCCTTAATTTCTCTTTCTTCAGGCTCATTGTTAGTGTATAGAAATGCCACTGATTTCTGGGCATTGATTTTTGTATTCTGTCACACAGCTGAATTGCTGTATGAGTTCTAACAATCTTGGGGTGGAGTCTTTTGTTGTTGTTGTTGTTGTTTTTAAGATTTTATTTATTTATTTATTCACGAGAACACAGACAGAGAGAGAGGCAGAGACACAGGCAGAGGGAGAAGCAGGCTCCATGCAGGGAGCCGGATCCTGGGACTCCAGGATCATGCCCTGGGCTGAAGGCAGATGCTCAGCCACTGCGCCACCCAGGCATTCCTCTTTTGGGTTTTCTATGTAGAGTATCACTTCATCTGTGAAGAGGGAGAGTTTGACTTCTTCTTTGCCAATTTTAATGCCTTTTATTTCTTTTTGTTGTCTGATTGCTGAGGCTAGGACTTCTAGTACTCTGTTGAATAGCAGTGGTGAGTGTGGACATTCCTGTCATGTTCCTGATCTTAGAGGAAAAGCTCTCAGTTTTTCCTCATGGAGAATGATATTTGCTGTGGGCTTTTCGTAGATGGCTTCTAAGATGCTGAGGAATGTTCTCTCCATCCCTACACTCTGAAGACTTTTGATCAGGAATGGATGCTGTATTTTATCAAATGCTTTCTCCGAATCTATTGAGAAGATCATATGGTTCTTGTTTTTTTCTCTTTTTGATGTGATCTATCATGTTGATTATTTCACAAGTGTTGAACCAGCCTCACATCCTGGGGATAAATCCCACTTGGTCATGGTGAATAATTTTCTTAATATATCATTGGATCCTATTGGCTAGTATCTTGTTGAGAATTTTTGTTTCTTTTTTCATCAGGGATATTGGTCTATAATTCCCCTTTTTGGTGGGGTCTTTGTCTGGTTTTGGAATTAAGGTGATGCTGGCCTCATAAAACGAGTTTGGAAGTATTTCATCCCTTTCTATCTTTCCAAACAGCTTTAATAGGATAGGTATTGTTTCTTCTTTAAAAGTTTGATAGAATTCCCCTGGGAAACCATCTGGCCCTGGATTTCTGTGCCTTGGGAGGTTTTTGATATCTGCTTCAATTTCCTCCCTGGTTATTGCCCTGTTCAGATTTTCTATTTCTTCCTGTTCCAGTTTTGGTAATTTGTGGTTTTCCAGAAATACATCCATTTCTTCTAGATTGCCCAATTTATTGGTGTATAGCTGCTCATAATACATTTTTAAAATTGTTTGTATTTCCTTGGCATTGGTTGTGATCTCTCCTCTTTCATTCATTATTTTATTAATTTGAGTCTTTTCTCTTTTGTTTTTAATAAGGCTGGCCAATGGTTTATCTATCTTATTAATTCTTTCAAGAACCAACTCCTGGTCTTGTTGATCTGTTCTATGGTTCTTCTGGTCTTTATTTAATTGAGTTCTGCTTGAATCTTTATTATCTCTCTTCTTGTGCTTGGTGTATGTTTTATTTTATTTTATTTTTAAATATTTTATTTATTTATTCCTGAGAGACACAGAGAGAGGCAGAGACACAGGAAGAAGGAGAAGCAAGCTCCATGCAAGGAGCCCAATGTGGGACTTGATCCTGGGACTCCAGGATCATGCCCTGGGCCAAAGGTAGGCACTAAACCACTGAGCCACCCAGGGATCCTCTGGTGTAGGTTTTATTTGCTATTCTTTCTCCAGTTCCTTTAGGTATGAGGTTAGATTGTGTATTTGAGGTTTTTCCAATTTTTTGAGGGATGCTTTATTGCGATGTATTTCCCTCTTAGGACTGCTTTGCTATATCCCAAAGATTTTGAATGGTTGTACCTTCACTCTCATTAGTTTCCATGAATCTTTTACATTTTTCTCCAATATCCTGGTTGACTCTTTCATCTTTTAGCAGGATGCTGTTTAACCTCCTCGTGTCTGAGTTACTTCCAAATTTCCTCTTGTGACAGTTCTAGTTTCAAAGAATTATGGTCTGAAAATATGCAGGGGACAATCCCAATCTTTTGGTATCACTTGAGACCTGATTTGTGGCTCACTATATGGTCTATTCTGGAGAAAGTTCCATGTGCACTTGAGAAGAATGTGTATTCAATTGCATTTGGATGGAAAGTTCTATAAATATCCTTGTAATATATCTGGTCCAGTGTATCATTTAAAGCTCTTGTTTCTTTGGAGATGATGTGCTTAGAAGATCTGTCATTTGCAGAAAGTGCCATGTGGAACTCTCCCAGTATTAGTGTATTATTATCTATGTATGTCTTAACTTTGGTTATTAATTGATTTATATACTTGGCAGCTCCCACATTAGAGGCATAAATATTCATGATTGTTAGGTCCTCTTGTTGGATAGATCCTTTAAGTATGATATAGTGTCCCTCTTCATCTCTTACTACAGCCTTTGGGATAAACTTTAATTTATCTGATATGAGGATGGCTACCCCTGCTTCCTGTGAGGACCATTAGAATGACAAATGGTTCTCCAACCTTTCATTTTCAGGCTGTAGGTGTCCTTAGGTCTAAAATGAGTCTATTGTAGACAGCAAATAGATGGGTTTCACTTTTTTATCCAGTCCAAAACCCTGTGTCTTTTGATGGGATCATTTAGCCCATTCATGTTCAGAGTAACTATTGAAAGATATGAATTTAGTGTCGTTGTAATACCTTTTCAGTCCCTGTTTTTGTGGGTTATTTCTTTGGGATTCCTCTTTCTTTTACAGGGTCTCCCTTAATATTTCTTGCAGAAGTGGTTTGGTGGTCACATAGTCTTTCAGTTTCTGCCTATCTTGGAAGTTCTTTATCGCTCCTTTTCTTCTGAATGAGAGCCTTGCTAGATAAAGTATTCTTAGCTGTATGTTCTCATTTAGTACTCTGTGTATATATTATGCCATTCCTTCCTGGCCTGCCAGGTCTCTTGGAGAGGTCTGCTGTTAATCTGATAGTTCTCCCCATATAAATTTAATCTCTTGTCTGTTGCTGCTTTAAGGATTTTCTCTTTATCTTTGGAATTGGCAAGTTTCACTATTAAATGTCAAGGTATTATATGGTTTTCATTGATTTTAGGGAGGATTTTCTATCTCCTGGATATGAATGCCTGTTTCCCTCCCCAAATTAGGGACGTTCTCAGCTATGATTTGTTCAAATATGCTTTCTGGTCCTCTGTCTCTCTCGGCATTTTCTGGACCCCAATTATACGTAAATTCTTCCTTCTGAGGCTACCATTTATTTCCCTTAACCTTTCCTCATGATCTTTTAATTTTTTTTCTTTTTTCCTCAGCTTCCTTCCTTGCCATCAGCTTGTCTTCTATATTGCTCACTCTTTCTTCCACCTCATTAACTCTTGTCGTTAGGACCTCCAGTTTGGATTGCATCTCATTTAATTGATTTTTAATTTCAACCTGCTTAGATCTAAATGCTGCAGTCATGAAGTCTCCTGAATCCTTTATGCTTTTTTCCAGAGCCACCAGTACCTTTATAATTGTGCTTCTGAATTGGTTTTCTGACATCAAATTTTAATCCATATTCTGTAACTCTGTGGCAGAGAGTACTGTTTCTGATTCTTTCTTTTGTGGTGAGTTCTCCCTTCTAGTCATTTTGCTCAGTGCAGAGTGGCTTTATGAGCGGGCTGAGTCAAGAATATCAACCACGACTTAAGTAAATTTCACCCTAGATGATTCTGATGAGGTCAGAGACCAGAAAATAAAAACAACGATCAGAACAAAATAAAACAAAAGGACCACTAAAGTAAAAAACAAATCTTAAAACAAAGTAGTAAAAAATAAAAGGACAAGAATCCCAAAGAAGAAGAAGAAAAAAAAAAGAGTAAAAAGCAAAATAAAAAGAAAAAAAGACAACAGAGAAGAAAAAAAAGAGGGGACTGGGAGACGGTGGTGGTGAAGAAGTTGTAGTGGAGGGAGAATGTAGTCTACTGAGGGGTCCTAGATGGTGATCCTCTTGGTTCTGAGTGTATTAAGTTTTGTATGTTAGAAGATGCTCAGTCCCAAATTTTGTATAAACCAGTGATACTTGTGGAAAGCCCCAACATTGACCACCAAAACATAAATGAGATAAAAGAGGGGGGCAGAATGGGAATGAAGAGGGAGTATAATCTCACAGAATGAAGCAGCATAGTATTCCACTTGGTTCTGGGTGCACGCTGGTCACGTTTTAGAAGGTATTAACTCCCGCCATTGTAGAACAAAATGAGGCAGAGAAAACAAAAAACACAAAACAAAAAAAAAATATCTCGTATATCTCCCAAAATTAAATTAAGTATGTTGAAGGGAATCTAGAAGTGGAAAATATATCTAAGACATGTACTTGTAGAAATATGAAAGTCAAAAAGGAAGAAGCTTAAAAATGAAGTGGTAAAATATTGTAGTTAAGGTGGGAAAAGAGAAAAAAATGGAAATTTATAGTCTAATATAAAAACGAGTTGTACTGGAAAAAGGAAAAACAAAATAAAGGAGGGGTACCCTCTGGTTCTATATACTGTAAATTCCTTGACTTCCCCTGGAGCTTTCCAGCGCTGCTCCGCTGAGAACTTGCTCCTCCCGGTCCTTCCAGCGGGTCTTCCGGGGGAGGGTCCTGCTGTGCTGACTCTCAGGTGTGTGCACCTGGGGAGATGCCCCCCCTCCGGGTAGCTGTGTACCCCGAGGCCCCTGTTCCCTGGCGGCCGCCCCTCCCAGGCACAGGGTGACACCAGGAGGGACACCACCACTGGCGGCGGCCGCCCCCCAGCCCTGGAGTCAGCTCCCCCGTGACCACCGCAGCTCCCAGTCCGCAGGGGCCTGGATGCTCGGGGGGGGGGGGGCGCTGCCCCGCACAGCTCGGGGCCCGGGGCAGGAGCGTCCCCGCTGTCCCGGGCCCTCCCCGCCCCGCCTGTCCCGGGGGAGCAGGGTCCCGGGCTGTGTCCCCCGCGCCCTGGGCAGCCCCCTCCGCCCGGAGCCCCCGCCCGCCCCCCGGCGCGGCCCCGGCCCTTCCCCGAGCTCGGCCCGCTCTCCCCCGGGCGCCCTCCCGCTAGCGGCTCCGCTGCCTCCTGCGGTCCCGCCCGAGCTCCCTGCGAGCGCCCTCCCGGCGGGAAGACTCCGGGGACCGTCGCGGCCCCGCCCCGCTGGAGGCGGCTTCATCTTTGCCCCCTTCCCGCCGCGTCTGTCGTGTTCCGGCCGCTCTCCCTGCAGCTCTCAGGCCGAGTTCGGAGCTGGTCAGGACGGCTGGACAGTTCTGCAGCGGCGCGGGGGGCCGGGGGAGGTGAGGGCCCTGCTCTTCTGCTGTCTTCTGGAGCTACCTTCCACATTTGTTTTAATTTAAATTCAATTTGCCAACATATAACATCCATCAGGTGCCCTCCTCAGTGCCCATCACCCAGTCCTGTAGTTAGAGATGACTTACGGGATCCTGGAGGTCTGCCCATTGTCAAGCCAGGGTTGCTTTTGGCCTCTAGCGAAGCATGAACATTAAGACAGCTGCGAGTTCCTTGAGGAATGTCCCATCCTACTTGTCTCAGGTATTTATCTTATCAACGGGCTGTAAGTTGTAAGGAAAAGTAACTTTATCTACATTTCTCTTAAGGCCTCAGGGTCCCCATTTATAGAATGAGGTTTACAGAAGTTCCTGCCTAATGTCTTTATCATGAGAGTTAAAGTATGAAAAGCTCATAGAATAAGGCTTGGACCATCATAAGCCATTGTTATTTTGTAGCCTTTCTCTGTGCCTCGGTGGAAACTTCGAAATTAGCATCCTTTTGCTTTATTGTTTCCTTTGAGTCTCTTTTATTTTCTTGTCCTGAGATTGATTGGGATTCAAGTCCATCCAAGGCACTCATTCATACCTAGGCTTCTGCGGGTCGTGACATTCTCCCACACAAGTTTTTTTTCCTTTTTTGTGTTCACTATGTACAGTTTACATAATTATGAAAAATGAGCCACTTCATCAAATTTTCCTAACCTTGTTTTTGAAAAAGCAACTGCTAAGCTATTACCAAGCAAGGAAGAGAGCATAGTGAGCATTTTTCTTTTTAGTGGCAGCTAGAAATTAGAGCTTTCTGTGGGAGGAATTTAGGAGTAACTTTCAATGTTGGTTTCTTTATTTTGTTTTTCAAGAAAGTAATTCTTCAGTACGAGTGACTGACTCTTAAAAGAGTTAAGGCAATCATTTTTCATGATGTTAGTGATGGTTGGAAATAATATCCCATTCTCAATTTGTGACATATTCGAGGAAAATACATCTCTATTTCATTGCTTTTCTCTGATTTTTCAAGGGTTATAATATGAACTTTAGGTTCACAATAAGATCATTAGAATCATAATTCAAATAATGTGAAACTGGACCACTTGATGCAAGATTTCTTGATTTCCTGATGCAAGACCTCTGGAATTGCAAACTAATCAAACTCCATATTTTACCTACTTAGTAGAATCAGGTGCCAGAAAAGTACTTTGCAGTCTTCCTCACTGAAGGTCGTGGAGTTTTTGAATATTCTCCAGTGGAGATCAGGCCAGGTTATAATTCACACAACTTTAGGTCAGCTTTGTGAGCTGAACATTTCCTATCTATAAAAAAAAGTAGGAAACCTCCTCTAAGGAATTAGAACATCATACATCTCAGCAATAAGAGATTAAAAGCTATTTGTTCTGGGATGGTTCTGGAATCTCACGTAGAAAAAAGGTTTAGCCTAAACATTTTTTTTTTCTGGATTGGTTTTATTAGCCAAATAACAAGTTTTATGTTTTTTTTTTTTTTTCTCCTCCTGCTTGTTTGAGTTTAGTTGATTATTTGAATTAATCAAATCTACCTTTTGTTTTGGCATTATGAGAACCAACAATTCTTGAATGTATTTCATGGGATGATGTTGGTCCTGTGATATATTAATTAATTAATTAATTAATTAATTATTGAATACCTGCTGTATGTCAGAGACAGTTGGGGATAAAGAGGCAAATAAAACAGAAAAGATCTCTGTTCACACACTTCACATTCTAGTAAAGGAGAGGAGAAATAAGCTAATAAACTGGTAATTCTATAATATCATGTAGTGAATAGTACTCTGAAGAAAAATAAGATAAGGTAAAGGCCTAAAGGATAGAGAAGGAGATTATTATTTTAGAAATGATGTCTTATGTAAAACGGTAAAAACTTTCTGATTATGTGATATCTGAACAAGGATCAGAATATGGTCAGTGAGAAAGACAGACATATCTGGGGAAGAATGACCAAGTCAAAGAATAACAGTAGGAAGAGTCCTAAGACCAAAAAAAAAAAAAAAAAAAAAAAAAAAAAAAAAAAAAAGCTTGACATATTGCAGACATGTCAAGGCAGTCTGTGTGGCCCAGGGAGGCATATGTGAAATAGGTATTGATAGAAGTGAGAGACCAGATCATATAAACTTTATGGACCTTGGTGAGAGCTGTGATTTCCATGCCGAGTTGATGTGAAGCCATTGGGGATTTTTGAGCAAAAGGAGAGTGACATATTTGGTTAGTGCTTTAAAAAAGATAATCTTGATGGCTAAGTGGAAAAATGAATGGCAAATTGGGAGTGGAGGTAGGATATAGTATTTTTTTTCTTATGATTCTATGGTCAAACAAGTTTTGGAAACACTATATTAAAAATATACTTTATAAAAATACTTTATAAAAAATATAAAAGTGAGTAGGGATTTTTTTTTTGTACAGCCTTAATATGTTGATGTATCTCGTGTATCTCAAATAGTGTGATATGAAATTACCAACTTTCACCATGAAAGTATTATTTTTAAGGATGCTCTTCAGAGATTAGCATCCATAGACCTCATGTAGAGTGTTGCTGATGCTGACACCATCTAAATAAATCATCTGTCTTTTGAGAAACATAAACACTTTCAAACAGAGCTGAGAGGGAAGTTTTCTATCAGAGTTGCTCATAATTCTTCTGCGACCATAATTCCTGACCCTGGTGAGATTGTTTCCTGTTTTTTAGCAAGGTATTATGAGAGTAGATTTTTTCAGAATTCTGTGTGAGAATTTATTTGATTTATATTTTAAATCCGTACACAGTCTTGGTCTATGCCTTTTGGTGTCCAGCTTTTGATTAAATACCCACATTTCTCCATTCACCAGAGGAAATAGTGCATAGAAGATTCTTATACATCAGTGGAAAGCAAGTCTGCCTTCTTATGGAATGGCTAGTTTTTAATGGGCAGAAGAATCCTGGATTTATCAAGAGAAATGTTATGTATGCCATTCTTGGTAGGATGTTAACCTGGAAACAAAATTATTTATGCTAGGAAGCATGCTTAGTATTTTAAAAGTAGTTCTTTAGCTAATGGAAACAGCAAGTCATGGAAACCTTAGATTGTTCTTACCTCCATGACATGATATGTGTGTCTCTTTATTATCAATGGCAACACATTCAATGCATAACTGTGTTGTGATTCACCACATTTGAATCTCTCTGAAAAGACACTGGAAAAATTTCTACCAATTTTTCCCTATAACTTTGCTAAATTAAAATGTTTTAAAGGTTAATTGTCAAATCTCTGGGTGGGGTGAGCTTTCAAAAGGTTGAGTTTGCAAACTAAATAATGGGTCTTTATCCTATCTAAAATCATTTGCTTAAGGTGGTTTGGGGTTTGCTTTGCAGAAGGTTTAGTAACCTAGGGAAAAAAGGGGGGGAATAGATGTACAAAGGGATAAAGTGAAATAACCCACATCCTTGGGCCTGATGAGGCTCTCTTCCTCAGGACAGGAGGTAGAGTATGGAGCCCATGAAGTGGGCACCAGGCTATAGGGCAAGGGCTTTGGAATCAGGCACTCTTTGGCTGGAATCCTAACTTTTTCACTTCCTAGATACATGGCTACTAGTTGTTTTTTATGTTTTGAGCCTCCATTTTCTCTTTTAATAAGGAAATGGTGATAGCTCCTTAATGGAGCTGTTGTGAAGATAAAACAAGACAACACATATGCAACACATTTGTCACTATCTCTGGGTGGAGCTTTTGTTTTCACCAGTGGGTCAGCTTTGAAGCAGAACTTGGCTACTTACATTTACTAGAAAGAAACCACTCCAAAACACTAGTGAACAATGTGTATTTTCCTAAGTATATTGGGGGAAAATTAAAGGTGATCATTTACACAGCACAGGATAAAACATTACATGCCCAAACTGGCAATTAGCTATCTCCTGCCAAGTGGGCAGAGACTGCTAAATGTGTCACTGTATCCATATACTCCTTCTTCCTTTTAGCAAGAGAAGGCTCCAGGTTTTAGCTGAGATTATGACTGCCCAGCTAGAAATGACATATGTTAGCATCCCTTGCATCTGGGTGTGACCAAGGAACCAAGTCAGGCCTATGAGATATGAACAATGATGTGTACAACTGCCCGATCATCTTCTTAGACTCAAAGCTGCTCACCTTTCACTCTTTCCCATTTATTATGATCTAAAGAATACTAACAAACAGCATTAGAAGTTTAGAAGTTCCCAACTATTAATCCTTGAACTATTAAATGCTAGCAAAATAATCTATCTCATTTAAGCCACCACACGGTGAGGTGTTTTTGTTAGAGCAGCATGGTCTGCTGATCATACACAGACCAGTTCTCAGTTTCAGATTTCTTTCTTCTTGTCCTTCAGGGCCTGCTTTTCCAGGCTAATCTCTCCCTTCCTCCACCTAATGCTTCCATTCACTCCCTCTTGCTCCCTTTCTCATGCAATTCAATTTAACTTTTATCCATTCCCTCTAAACATCATTGCCCAGGCATCATTCTTTTCAGTCCACAAGAGACCCTCCAATCATTGGGGTCTATCTTCTTTAGAAGGTAGAAGAGAATCTTAAAACACAAATAATTCTTCTCATGTTACACATGGAAAATACTTCATATACTATGTAACTACTGTGTAAAATCAATGAAAACCATTCAACACCTTGACATTTAATAGTGAAACTTGTCAATTCCAAAGATAAAGAGAAAATCCTTAAAGCAGCAAGAGATAAGCGATTCTTAACTTATATGGGGAGAAATATCAGATTAACAGCAGACCTCTCCAAGAGACCTGGCAGGCCAGAAAGGAATGGCATAATATATACACGGTACTAAATGAGAACATGCAGCCAAGAATACTTTATCCAGCAAGACTCTCATTCAGAATAGAAGGAGAGATAAAGAACTCCAGGATAGGCAGAAACTGAAAGAATATGTGACCACCAAACCAGCTCCACAAGAAATATTAAGGGGGACTCTGTAAAAGAAAGAGGAAGCCCAAAGAAATAACCCACAAAAACAGGGACTGAATAGGTATTATGATGACATTAAATTCATATATTTCAATAGTTACTCTGAATGTGAATGGGCTAAATGATCCTATCTAGAAGACACAGGGTTTCAGACTGGATAAAAAAGCAAGACCCATCTATTTGCTGTCTGTAAGAGACTCATTTGAGACATAAGGACACCTCCAGATGGGTTCCTCCATTTCCCATTTCCCATTTAGCCCTCTGCCTTCTCCAGGAGTTGACATTAGTTCTGGAACAAACTGGAAAGACTTCTACTGTGGTACTGTAACTGTAATTTGAGTGAAAGAGAACCTTCTTAGTGAATTGCAAACCTGACTGCTGGTCTGGTCTGAAGGTTAAAAATTCCGGGGTCCCATATGACCAGCACACTTATCATCCAAAGCACTCTTAAGGTGTCTAAACTCGGCTCAGGTTATCACTGATCTGGATCTTTCCCATGGCTCAGTTTGGGAAGTTTGATTTTATAAGTTTGCTGCACAGTACTATTAGCCTATATCTCAGGAAATTTTGATGCAGCCATTTAGCTGGTGCATGAACTGACTAAAATCTCAGATATCATGAGTCTAGGACTTGACAAAAATCAAGTTGAGGAGAGGCAAATGACAGGTAATGCTAATTCCACTACTTCGCCCTTCCCCCCTGCCGCCCCAACTCTCAGCTCCCCTGATAACACTAGAAAAGATTAAACTGATAATTCGACCATGGAATAAGGAGTCTTAGACATTATCAACTACATCAAACTATGAGTTGGAGTCTATTCTCAAGTTTATCCATATATGGCCAAGGACTGTAATGGGCTTTGAGCACATCCAAGTAAGCATCACAATCTGGCTTTGGTACACATATAGAAATTGCCGACAAAGGGAGAATAACAGAAAATGGGAACACATCTGTTTGGAGGCCCAGCTACCTGATATGTTAGCTTTGGCAACCCTTGTACACTTTGTCCTGCCAATGAAGCTGCTGTCAGGGAAATTGAAACACTGACCTCATATGGCTGGGATCAGCACCAGTAATGCCTCTATACATATTAGGCCTTCAAAAACACTTCTGGATGTTGATCTGGGGCTCAACTTGGCAGCCCCGAACCACACAGATCATTACCTATAATGGGAATTATGTATATTTATTATTGAGCTGATTTATTTTGAAAATGTTCATGGCCTAGAGCTCCAAAACTTGCATACAGAAAATAAAGTCAACATTTAAATTAAAAGCAGCAACTTCCAAACAGAAAAATAGGTGGTAGAATTTCAGATTCCACACATGATGCTGCAAATGTTAGAGGTCAGAAGACTATATTAGAGGGGAAAGTGCTGGGGAATCAGAGGTGAGGAGACAATCTTCAGAAGATTTCTCTACTGTCCTCTACAAGGAGATGGGTGCCCTACAAGTCATGTCCCATTGCTCAGACATAGGGTCACAGGAGGAGGAGCTGGAGGCCACAGAGTCAATGTTTAGAAGACCTTCACTACAGGACCAAATATATGGGATTTTATCCTCTTTGTACATTATAGTTTTAAGGAACATCAAGAAGCACCATTTATAATGTAAAAAGTCTGGAATTTAATTACATTTAACTTAATGAAAGAGCTCATACAAACCCTCTGGCACTACTTTTGGGCACAGTTGTGAGTACTGAGCTGGCATGTGAACAAAAGCTATTAATAAAAAGGCTCATCCTCTAGATTAACACATTAGATTATGTGATTTGCCAAGTTGTCAGACATGAAGAAGAAATTATTTGCTCTTGTTTTGACAGAAATAAGCTCAAGCACTTATGATTATCTTCCAGGCTTCAAATGTTCAGAGAATCTCAGTACCTTTTGACCCAATGGTTAATTCAAGTTACCCTATTATTCCCCTTTTGTGAAAATTTGTATTCTACATGTCTGATGGCCATTTCTCTGGAAAATTCTATAATAAAGACTTTTTCACCTTTATCTTATTGCTCTTCTTTTCCTGCTCACAGACTTCATCCCCTAGCAAGTTTCTAACAATGTTTATTGAATCCCTACTTCGCATCAGGTTTTGTATTTGGTGAGCCACACACACATATTTATTTAATACTTCAAGCACCTCTAAGTAAGTGATATTATTCCCATTTTACAGAAGAAGAAATTATTACTCAGAAAGGATATGTATATAACTTGATCAAAATAATGAAACAAGACAATGTTTAAGCTAGAATTTGAATCTCTTTTATGTCCAAACCAGTGATATTTCTTGCTTTGTTACCTTGCTTTGCTATCAGTGTAAGTAAGCATTTGGAATTTAAGCATATGCACTTTTGAAGCAAAGGAATTCCAGAACATATATTATGCTATCTGAATTCAACTTGGTAGAATGTCATCTGATTAAAGGATTGGGATATACAGACCATAGAGTATAGAACTAAAATCAAGTCTTTTTGTTTTATATCAATTAAGGAATTTCAGGAATAAGAACTTCAGGAGGTCTGAACCTGAGAGAACATTCTCAGTTGCTTATGGGACAATGACACAAAATAAAGGAAATTTTTTTTTCTTTATACACTGGCACCCAGGCTAACATGTCTTAGAAAACCATGTTATGATGGAGTGTCTCAAATAATAAGTAAAATAATATTACTTCCAGTTGTAAATTTAATTTAATGGAAAAAAGAAATAAATCTATAGTTATAAATCTACTATTGAGTTCTTGCTCTGACTCTTAAAAGTTATGTAGATTTGGCAAATCTCAATCTAAGTTACTGCCCAGTTATTAGGGACAATTTCTATGTGTCTGGAAGAGTACTTAGCACAGTAGAGGGGTCCATTCTTTATTGAATTGAAGTTAAAATATGCTAATGGATAGAAAAGTAACTTGGAAACTATAGAAGGAACTGAAGTAATTCTTTTTCTTAAAAAATAAACATTTTATTTTAGAATAGTTTTAGATTTAGAAATTGTGAAGGTAATACATAGAGTTCCCAGTTTCTCCTGTTATTAACATCTTATGTCAGTATGGTAATTTTTTTAAAATTCATGAACCAATATCAATACAGTATTATTAACTAAAGTCCATACTTCATATTTTCTTATTTTTCAGGTAATATTATTTTTCTTGTTCCTTGCTCTAGGATCTCGTCCATAGCACCACATAACATTTAGCCATAATGAGTCTTTAGGTTCCTTTTGACAGGAACGGTTTCTCAGACTTTACTCATTTTTGATGACCTTGACAGCATTTTGTAGATAGACTCTCCAATTAGGATTTGGGAATTTGGTGTGATCAGATTGGAGTTATGTGTTTGAGGTAGGAAGACCACAGAAGTTAAGTGCCATCTCCATGACATTATATCAAAGGTACACATGATCAATATGACTTATCCTTGCTGGTGTTAACCTTGACCAACTGGCCGATATAGTGTTCATCAGGTTTCATTCCTATAAAGTTACTTTTTTAAAAAAAATCCTCTTCCCATACTGTATTCTTTGGAAGGAAGTCACTATAAGCAGGCCATACTTAAGTAGTGAGGGTGTTATGTTCAATCTCCTTGAGGGTGGAGTTTCTACATAATTTATTTGGAATTCTTCTTCATGGAAGATTTGCCTATTCTCTCCACTTGTTTAGTTATTCAGTCATGTATCATACCAATAGGGACTATGAATATTTATTTTATATTTTGGGCCATGATCCAGTACTATTTTATTTTGTTGTCCAAATGAAATTATTAATTTTACTATTAATATTATTATCAAGCAGAACCCATAGTGGACTGGTATTTTTTTTAAAGATTTTATTTATTTATTCATGATAGTCACAGAGAGAGAGAGAGAGGCAGAGACACAGGCAGAGGGAGAAGCAGGCCCCATGCAGGGAGTCCGACGTGGGATTCGATCCTGGGTCTCCAGGATCACACCCTGGGTCAAAGGCAGGCGCTAAACCGCTGCGCCCCCCAGGGATCCCCATAGTGGACTGGTGTTCTGCAAAATTCTATTTGATAAAAAGGTAATTGTGAGGTTCAGGACTTGTGTTTATTCTGCTGACTTCTGTGCTCTCAGAACCTGGTTCTTGTCTCATGTGCCTTGTAAATACTTTCTGAATTATTATTTTTTTAAAAGATTTTATTTATTTATTTATTCATGAGACACAGAGACACAGAGACACAGAGAGAGAGGCAGAGACATAGGCAGAAGGAGAAGCAGACTCCCTGCAGGGAGCCTGACGAAGGACTCAATCCCTGGACCCCAGACACTCAACCACTGAGTCACTCAGGTGCCCCACTTTCTGAATTAATATCTGAAATATTAATTTGAGTTAAAACTGTCATTGATTATAAAGATCATGAATAAACAGATTTGTTGCTGCAGGATTTATATCCAGGATCACAAATGTTTGGTAGCCATGGAAACAATTTGCAGATTTATCACTGGACTTCCGAATGTCCTCTCCACCCACACCACACTATACCATAATCACAGCTAGAACAGAAAATGCCACTCTTTGGTGAATTCCCACTATGTGTATCACAGAGAAACATCACATGTAACATTGAGAAGGCTTGTGTATTCCATGAAATTCTCTGTTAACATAAAATGGTCATTATAGTTTACCCCAGCCAGGCTCTGAAGTGGAGTGCAATCACACGGCTGAAATAACCAGCACTCTGTGACGAGACAGCAAAATCCTGCTTCTTACCTGCCTTCAAAGCTCCCTTCATTTATCAGCTACAAGCACTCAGTTTGAGTTTGGAGTGGGAGCCTTTGACTGTGTGCCCTGCTATGTTCAGTTAGAGAATGAATCTTAAAATTCCAACTGGTGCCAGCCCGAGCAATAGAGGCAGTAAGTTAAGTGGAGTCCATCCCTCTGGTAGTGCTCCACAACAGATATCTGTCTATAACCAGGGACAAGTCCAAGTGTTGGCTTTAATTTATAGTGTCTTGGCAGTTTCTACAGCTGGGATCTTAGCCAAAGCCAAGTTCTCTCCCTCTGTCTGTCCTTATCCAACTCATTTCTCAGTTAATATTTTGAAGTATTCTTCATGAATCCCAAAATATGCCTTTTGGAATTTCATCATGATCCTCCCAACATCTGTTATGTATTCTCAATCACATTTTGCCAAATTCTAGTTCATTCTGGATCAGTAAAATATGAAATTGAATTCTAGTTCTGTCATGAACTAGGCCAGTCAAAAAACTCTCTGAGCCAATTTCCTTATCTGTATGGCATCAAAATAATGCCTGCTAGAACAAGATGGTATTGTGAAGGTTAGAAATGATTGTAGGTGTGCCTGGGTGGCTCAGTCAGTTAAATGTCTGCCTTTCCCCTCAATTTTGGGATTGAGTCCTGTGTCGGTTTCCTGCTCAGTGTGAAGTCTGCCCCTGCCCCCTGCTCCTGCTCGCTCACTCTCTCTCTCTCTGTCAAATAAATAAATAAAATATTTTTAAAAGAAATGATTATATGAAAATATTAGCCCATTACAGAAGCTAAGTAAATGGCAAACATTTGTTTAGTTAAAGGTGCAGAGGGAACTCTTTTCATGGGATAAATGAAATAACACATTAACTAAAAAAACAAGTAGGACAATGTATTAGGAAATGATTTTTTTAAAGATTTTATTTATTTATTCACGAGAGACAAAGAGACACAGGCAGAGGGAGAAGCAGGCTCCCCACAGGAGCCAGATGTGGAACTTGATCCCAGGACCCCGGCATCACTACCTGAGCCAAAGGCAGATAGATGCTCAACCACTGAGCCACCCAGGCACCCCAGGAAATGATTCTTCAGGCATTATTCATATCTCTCATAAATGGGAGGTTGAGCAGGTCATTGTGTTGGTTTGGCCAATTTATATTTTATCACTTGAATGCCATTTCTCTGATCATTTCTGAGAATAATCCCATTAATGAATTCTTTGAGACAGAAGAAAATTCAAGGAGTTAAGACCAGGAACTAGACTCATCTCCAGGTATGAGTCAATAATGAGAATAATGGATTTGGTTTTGGATTCCACCTTAAACTCTGGGATGAACAGAATCAGGTAATAGGAGCAGCAGGGACAGAGAAAGAGCCAGAAAACCAAATGTGGAAATCAAGAAAATGTAAAAGAATATAAAATATAAGGGAAGGAATAAGTCAGAATTAAAAGCCATATCTAGTGGATATGGGGACTGGTCAGGTAACTAAGAGCAGAGTTGGGGTCTTGGTATAAGAACTAATCAAGGACTTGTTCCAATTCTAGCCAGTTTCTAAAATAAATTATACATTTTGGGCATGCATTTTATCATTATTTCCTTTTCCCACACCACTGCATCCACAAACCCACTCTATTGGCTTGTTTTTACCTATATGAAGTTTTACATAGATTCCATAGCTTTTATGCACATTCTAAATAGTAACAGGAAAAGCCTTAATTTTTAAGACAATAAACTATCCAATCCAACTTAATGTTAGAACTCCAAACACTCCTTCAATTTAAAACTTCTCTGCTCCACCCCATCCCACTCATTGGGCTCAACCCAGGCTAGCAACCAGCAGTGGAGGAGAGGGCATGGTTACCGCTTCTCCACCTGCCCCCAAATCTGCCTGGCTGCTTTTTCTCCCCATTTAGAATTCTGCATCAAAGGCTAGAAGAGAAGGGGCAGGGCTATGGCATGGTGGGGAAAAGGAGGAAGGGAGTATTTGATGGGTACAGTTTCACCCATCACTTTGCACCCTGGGATGTCAGACACCGAGTCATTCTTTTTTTTTTTTTTTTTTTTTTAAGATTTATGTATTTCAGAGAGAGAGAGTGTGTGTGCACATGGTGGGGGGAGGGAGGAGGAGCAGAAGGAGAAGGAGCAGAGAAGCAGAGTCTCACTGAGCACAGAGGAGGGGCTGGATCTCATGACCCTGAGATCATGACCATAAGATCATAACCTGAGCTGAAACCAAGAGTTGGATGTTTGACTGACTGAGCTACCCAGGCACCCCAATACCAAATCATTCTTGATTGATTGTGCTTTTGTGGTTATTTGAGGTGTCCTCCCCTGTCGGGAGGTTTCCCCCAGCAGTTCCCTTGATGTAGGCAATTGCTCCACAGGTTGGAGGCTCTGGACCTTAGCTGGCTTCAGCACATGCCTCAGGGAGTTCCCAGGAGTTCAAGTCCACAGCAGCCCCATCAATGGAAGAGTTTAGACAACTCCGGAAAGCCCATTTCACTGTGGACTGGGTATTCTTGATCAGCTTCTTATGTTTAGGCTTTGATTTTTCTAAGTACTGTGATAAAATTTTAAACTGGTTCCTTTGAAATCAACTTCACAAAGCTTGAAAGGGCAGTGGTGGTGAAGTTTGGCAGCTATCTTGCAACTGTTCTCTAGAGAATCATCCCTGTAGAACTTCACACCAACCTCATCACACTCATCTTTATATAGTCTAGAGATAAGCACTGGACAAGCATCACAAAACTGGAGTTGGAGTCTCTGGCAGGTTATGCATTGATGGTAGAGCTTCCTGCTTACAACCAGAGGTAGGGAAAAGGAAATTCCAATCTCTGTGGAGATTGATCAATGTTCCAAGATCACACACACACACACAAAAGTCATATCTAACATGTGGTGACCCAACAAGAAGCCTCTCTCGAAGCACTTTCCTGTGGTGCTGTGGTCTAGCTGCTATTCTTGCCTTTGCCTAGGGGAATCTTCAAGGTGTCTGATGGCTTCTCATGTACAGGCTAAATTTTTTTCTGCTGGGAAGTCATTGCAGTTTCATGGTTAAACATACATGGTTTATTGTTCACTGTGTTCAGCTAATAAACTCTGCCCTTTATTTCCTGAGTTATCTAGTATAAAAAATTTAAATCTCTCTGTCCCATGCTTTCAAAATATTTTAAGACATGATACATAACTCACTGGATTGTATGAAGATTAAGTGAAAGCCTATTTGCACAGTACCCACTCTTTCGAAGGCACTCTGTAAAAGGTGGTTTCAAAAAGTTGTCTTTGGGGTGTCTGGCTCAGTTGGAAGAGCCTGTGATTCTTAATTTCAGGGTTATGAGTTTAAGACCCATGTTGGTCATAGAATTTACTTTTAAAAAAAAGATAAAAAAGTTGTCTTCATGATATGGATCAGCCTGTTTGAAGGAAGGCTCTTTTTGTGAAGCTCTGGGGAGAAGTAAAGCAGGTTTACTTCTGTGTACTCCAAGTCTTGGTTCAAGAGCACCTTTCTGTAGCAGTGTAGAAGCAAGGTCACATTGTTATATGCATGGCCCAGAGAGAATGTTTCAGTGAAAAAGCAAAATAAACCAGAGATATTTGACAGATTAGTTTGCTTAATATATATTTAATTTCTGAAGAATCAAATCTTGTCTCTTTATATATGATGAAGTGAAACAGTGATAATTAAATGCTGCATACCTGCCCTTTGGGATTTAGTAGGAAGTTGCCCTGGTAAACCATGGTCTGTGTGAGATGCATCTGAGTTGAGAGATAGAAAAAAGCTCCACTGTTCACATTTTGAGCACAGCTGTTCTACCAACCATGATTTTTTTCTTCATATTCAGTCTTTATCTCATCTTCAAGAATATTCTATGAGATGTTGCTAAATATTCCGCCAAATTTCCCAGATAGTATTTCTGAAAAGGTTCCATCTATAAATCCTCTCGCCTTAACTTTAAAAGTCATTAATGTGGTTTAATAAACTCCATTTTAGGAAAACTACCTGCCCAATAGGCCTCTGTATCCTCTTCTCTATTACCAGTAAGTATAACCTAAAATGGACCTTCAAGTTTTTTTTAATAATCCAATTCCTAGCACTTAATGTTTTTACTCTCTGTTTTTTGAGGTAGTAGTTTAAATATGTGGAAACCAATTACATTTAAGAATGGTCTAAAAGAACATTCATTAGACCGGAAGACATATTTAGACACCCACCTGTGACCCAATTTAGGATAAATTACATGGCTAAAAGTTTAAAACAGGCTGTTGGATTCAAGTCAATTCTTTGAGAGTGGAGATGCTAAGTTCAATTTAACATATATTACTGTAATCAAGACAAAAGCATTACCATAGTGATACTGGTCCAAAATATTTTTTAAACAGACATATTTTGAGTTCCTGCTTTTCTGTTGATGAAAGGGGTTTTCTTAATAGGCAACATCAGTGTTCTAAAAAGGTAACCCTAATGATGGGGGAAACTCTGGAACAGAATTCACATTTTACATGTGTCTGTGATTCATACTTTCAAGTAACTACTGTAACCTGGCTTGTTCTAGAATGTGGTTGAATACTAATCCCCATAAGTTATTCCAAACCAAATAGTTAAGACATTTCTGGTTTTTTTCGGTATTTTTTTTTTTTTTTTACTTTGGCTTTCTTGTATGAGAGGTCTAGAAATGGCCCTAGAAGGGACAGAGCCTGGAATTTTCTACTTCTATGCTCCCTCTCTCAATCTTCTGCATTATATTTGGTATATAAACTTATCTAGTACAGGAGCAAGTGCTTCAAAATATCTTGGGAACCTGAAAATAGGAAAGAAGTCAAGAGACATGAAGGCTAAGAGAAGTAGATGTTGAGAGAAGGATTCTCATCTACCTTGTCTGTGTGATGGACACACAGAAGGGTGAGTTGGAGAGTGGGTGGTTGGAGAGAGCTGCTTTTCCTCATATGCTCAAGTCTATCTCAGTGGGTCAGGTAACACTTTGGATGCATCCTCTTGTAAAAAGCCTGAACACATCTGTCCGAACTAAAGAAAACAATAGGAGCAAAACTTTCCTTGGGGAAAAAAAACAAAAGATTTGTGTTTGAAGTCTGATTTGGCTGCTTGGTCATTGTGTGAGCTGAGAAAATCCCTCAGTATCTCTGAACTTCCAATTCATTAAATATAAAATGAATGCATTAATACATAGTAAAAAGGGTTTTTGTTAAAATCCAGTAAGATAGTACATAACATAACTTTTCAAATAGTTATTTGGATATATTACATTTTATTTTTCTAACTTTACAGGAGGTTTCTTCAATATAAAAGATACAGTATAAGTTTCAGAGATCATAATGTCTAGATGGAATATCCATCAAACATATTAGAAGCATCTTAATCATCAGCAGACCACCTCTGATATCTCCTATGCAAATTTGGCTGCCTCAAAAAAATGTTCATCTAGACTTAAAGGCTATTCAATTGTCAAATAAATTCATTCATCCAAAAATTGTGTGTTGGATGACTGCTCTGTGCTAGATACTGTGCATATAATTTTTGCCGGACCAAAGGTAAACTGACATACAGGATTTATTCTGTCATATGTGTTTAAATGACATTAATTAAGATTAATTAAGATAAGTAGCTCCAGACTTAGAGCTATGGTCACAATTCCAAATTAAATATGTGATATGGCCAGGTATACAAAAGTAGGGAATGGCGGGGACTCTGCCCCCCACTGGAGGGCTCAAATCCATCCTAAAGATAGTCAATTTCAAATTAACTAGAAATAAACTGTACTTACCCAATAAAAGATGGTGGCAAGCTGAATTTGGCCTGGTGGTTCTGAGTTTATGATTCTCTGTTATATGCTCAGTTATAGAGACATTTATAGCAGAAACCAGGAATAGGTTAAGCTTTACATTCTCCTTTACGTGATACAGAAACAGAGTGATCCTAAGCAATTGAGGAATAGCTGTCTTCCAGGTAACACACAGTGAACTAATTGATTAATTTATTTCAGAATAAAGTTCTTAGTCTGATACCTAACAAATCTGGTCTGAAACCATTTTTTGATTTTCTTCTCCAACTTTTTCTCCTCTGTGCTACTCTGGCCAAATGAGACTACTCCCTGCCATGTGTTTTGCACTTTCCCACTGATGTATCCTTGCTTCACCTGGACTGCTTTTTCTGCATTTTATCAAACTCAAGTACTACCCACCTTTTAGGACTGAATCAGGAGTACTCTCTGCTTCATCTAAATGTTTTATACATAATAGTCCTCCTTCATGATATATGTTCTTTCTCTGTTGCAGACAACAGAATCCACTCCAGTTGGTTTAAAGAGAAAGTTTTATTAAGGCAGGCAGAAAACCTCAGTCACTGGAACAGTGGAGGAGCAGTATATAGGCCCCCTGAATACCACAGTATTTGCTTGGTACAGGGACTTTTGCTACAACCCACCTCATAACCTTACTGCCTCTCCTGCCACTTAAGTTCATCAGAACAAATACTCAGAACCTCACCTATTTCTTCCATAGCTTATTTCTGAGCCAGAGTTTTATTCAAGCATATCATACTGGCTGAGCATATATCACATATTTGTACCATAGAGGCTAGTAAGGGTGGGAAATTAGATTTTCATTATAGTAAGATTCACAATATAGGGGAACTTTCAAAACGTGGAACAAAAGATTTGGGTAAGCCCGAATGACATATGTCCATTGAATCTGGATTCTCCTTTATTTGAGATTTTGGCTCTGTATTCATTCATTCATTCAGCAAGAATTTTTATGAAGTATGATATATCAAGTACTATGCTGTCGCTGGAAATCATCATCCTCAAGATGCTTATAGTTGGGAAACCCACAGAACTGTAAAACACAAAGAATGTATCCTGTGTAAACTATGGACTTTAGGGAAAAACAATGTATCAATATTGGTTCATCAAGTGTAATAAATGTACCACATGAATGCAAGAGGTTTAGAATAGGGGAGACTGAGGGTGAGGGAGGAGAGAGGGTTTATGGCAACTCTCTATACATTCTGCTCAATTTTTCTTTAAATCTAAAATTTCTCTAAAAATAAAGCCTATCAATCAAGAAAAAAAAGAAGCTTACAATTTAGTAGTTGGAAAAATAATAAGGCAACAATTAAAATACAAGGTAAATAGTGTTATAGGAAGGAGAAGAGGGTTTAAGTCATATTGTAAGGAGATTTGTAGTATGAGTAATGGAAAAGTGAGGAACGGTTTCTGAAAGAAGTACCACTCGGTAGTAAGCTGCAAATGGGAGGGAGCATAGAGGAGGAAATTAAAGAGATTTGCTGTGTTCAAAGGGAGAGTATGTAAAACTGGAGAACAAGAGGGAAACTGAAATTAGTTGATCATAACTGTAGTAAAGAGAGTGGTGTGGGAGTTACACAAGATCAGACTGGAGAGACCCTATGAGGACCAGGTCAGAAAGGCCTTATGTACAAAGCCTCCGAGGTTCAGACATTGTCTTATTATCTCTACGACGGTGTCTGTTTTTGGATAATGTTTATCCCCAGCATCTAGCACAGCACCGAGCATATAGTGCTCTCTATTCATTAATGATTTGCAAATGCTTTTACTTCTTCCACATCTGTTGGTATTCTACTTAGGGAAGGGCTTTCTCTTTTCTTCCATTTATTTATTTATTGGCTTTTTAAATTTTTTTTTTTTGATCAGTAGGGGCTCGTGGATTCTTATTCTATTCAATGAGTTATAATCCGTTATTATAATGAGTTATTTTGATGCTCTAGTTTTCCCAGATTTGACCAATAGTAGCCTCTTGAAGCTGGCATCTGTGTCCTTTGACATGTCTCCATCATTCTTTGAGTACTTTCATATTTTTTGGCAGGACAAAGTGTTCTGGATTAAAGAAAATAAAGAAACATAGCTGAATGCAAAATGAATTCTGACCTAGTTCCTAGACCAGAAAAGAAAGTTTTTCTATGTTATTTCTAGAACTTATAGAAAAACTTATAGAATAACTTATAGAACTTACAGGATAACTTTTTCTATAAGTTATTACTAGAACAATTGGCCAAATTTGGTTAGGCCTATGGATTAGATAATAGTATTGTATCAAAGTGAATTTCTTGATTGTTAACTGAGAGCATATTCTTGATTTGGGGAAATCCACAGTGCTATATTTAAAGGTAAATGGATATGATATCTATGACCTACTCTCAAATGATATTTAGGAAGAAATAACAGTAGAGAATTATATATATGCATATTTATGTATACATGTAACTAATATATGTTACATGTAGAATACATGTATTCTATATATGTGAGAGAGATTGATAAAATAAATGTGGTCAAATGTTACCATTTGGGAAATCTGATATATGCAATTTTTTATACTGCTTTTGCTATTGTCTATAATTCTGAATTGTGTTAAAATATAAATTTAAGAAAATAAGCAAGCAAACAAAAAAAGATCTTTACTTACTGGGGAAAATAAATTGCCTGGAAAGAAAAATGGAGAAAAGAATCCAAGAAAGAAGGCTATTATAGTTGTCTGAGGAGAAATGGCCATGACATGGATCAGACAAGAGAGCAGTGGATGTACTTGAGTAAACAGACTCAAGATACAAATTAGGGGTAGAATTGACAGGACTTGCTATGGGTTATATGGGGGCTGAGAAAAGGGACACATGAGTGAGGATGCCTGGGTTTGGGGCTTCGGTAATTTGATATATGGTAGTGTCATTAACAGGTATGAGAACCCGAAGAGGGAAATTTTGTAAAGAAGGGGAAATCAAGAACTTTCATTTGGACATAACAATTTGAGATGGGCATTAGTCAACCAGGTGGAGATATGGGGCTTAGTGCAAAATAGAAATACAGAGCTCTTTGTTCAAAAATTTAAAATTTCAAGATGGTGACAACAAGGTATTAAACCAAGTTTGAGGTCCATCTAAGGGGGGGGCAGGCAGCCCTGTGTGACATCCCAGCACTGTGCAGAAAGAAGCTCCAGTAAAGGACATTGAAAAGGAACATTCAGAGAGGTAACTCTCTGAGAGTGCTCATTTCATAGAAACCAAGTTAGGAGAATTTTCAAGAAAAAAGGATGTTGGTTATTATTATTATTATTATTATTATTATTATTATTATTATTATTTAAAGAATGTATTTATTTATTTGAGAGAGAGGGAGAGAGATGATGCACAAGCAGTGGGGAGGCGCAGAGGGAGAGGGAGAAGCAGATACAGGGCTTGATTCCTGGACCCTGAGATCATGACCTGAGCCAAAGGCAGATGCTTAATCAACTGAGACACTCAGGCGCTCCAAGGATGTTGGTTATCTTGAAAATGTTTAGGTAGGTTCAGATGAAGTAGGAGAAATCTTTGTGATTTGGCAACATGCTTCACTTGATAAAAGTCATCTAAGAATATAGGACATAGAGGGTCACCTAGTAGCTGAGTTGGTTAAGCTTTTGATTTCAGCTCAGTCATGATCTCAGAGTCATGGGATTGAATCCTGTGTCAGGCTCTGGACTCAGGAGATAGTCTGCTTAAGATGCTCTCTCTCCCTCTCCTTCTGCCCCTCCTGCCGTTCTCTCTCTCTCTCAAATAGACAAAGAAAAAATCTTAAAAAAGGAATATTGGACAGAGATCAACAGAATAAAGCAAAGGTAAAGAAGCAGAGAGATTAAGTGTAATTATTCTGTTTGAGGAAGTTTTGCTCTGAAGAAAAGCAGAGAGGTTAAGTGATAGATGGAGGGGAACTTGGATTTTTATTTTTAAAGTGAAAAATGGAGACTTTGTAGGCTGATGGTCATAATCCAGTAAAAAAGGAGAGTGGTGATGCAAGAGGAAGAGACCTCTCAGTTTAATTGGTTGACTTCTCCAGCAGTTTCTCTGATTGCTTGGATACAGGCATAGATGCATTTCTACACAGATTATGAGTGGAAGCACTGACTATAATTTGTCATGGACTATCTTCCCAGGGATGTTTCTGTAGGGAAAGGGCTCAGAAAATAGAAATAATAGACTCTCTTCCTCCAGAGTAAAAGGTTGGCATGCTTACCCTCCGGCATAATAAAGATAATGTCTTCAACATAATGGTCATGTTTCTTGCCCATTACACAAGATTCAGTTCTCCAAGTTTAGGGCTCCTCTCCGGTAATGCAGCCCACTGAATGTGGAGGTGTCATCCAAACATCTTTGTGTCACCCTGTGGGAACTGGGGCTCAGGGAACCAGAGGAAAACTGCTGATAATCTGGCTACCACTACTGCTGAGTAATAAAACTCTTCTTTATCTCTGATCCAGGAGGCTGGTTCTTTCACTAGCATCCAGGAAATTGTGGCAAGTAGTAAAAACAGTTCTTGACAATGAGCTCCAAGGGAAGCAAGAAGCCAGACAGTTGAAGGTGTTTTCCAGAGAGAGGTTAAAATCCTGGGATCATAAAATCTAACCTGAAAAAACAGGCAAGTGAGGACAGAAAAACAGTAGTGAATAGTAAATGTGTGTGAGGGAGCATGTGTGTGGGGGGATGGGGGTGGGGGAGGGGCGGTGAGTATATGTTGCAGAGCTTCATTAGTTGGAAGAATTGTTTGAATGTGTTATCTTTGGGTAGAGATAATAGATTATAAATGCAAATCAGAATGTGGAATGCTTGAAATCCATATTTCAGAGGTGGCACAGCTGCTAGAGGCAAGAAGGTCCAGATAAGTGGCTAAGGTTGGGTGAAAACAAGTTTGGGGAACGTTTCTGAGAAGGTCTCAGAGCAAGGCAGCTGTTCAGGTTTTGGTCTTAAATACTTACCATGCCAGGTCCCTAGACAATTTCTCCTTGCCACAGCTCTTAAAGAAAGGGGTGGAAATGGTCATGTGAATGTCCAGTTGTTCCCTCTGACAGCACTCCCTCATGGATTCTTGACCCTCCTCTACCCTGTGCTGTGCCCATCCCTCTCCCCCGCGCTCCTCAGTTTTCAGCCTTTTTTTGGAGTCAGCCAATGAAAAGCACTCCCCAAAGTCTGGAAGACAGGAGAAGGGAAAGGATCTAGTGTAGTGGCTTCCCTCCTCCATTTCCTCCTTTGTGTTGCCATGGTTCTGCTCATGACTACATCTCTCCAAAATTATAGTTTCTCTCAATCAACCCCTCTTCCACGACCTCACTTGTCCCTTCCGGCCTGTGAACCATAAATGCTTCCCCATATCGCTAGTTCCTATGTGCCTCAAAATCACACGTTGGTTCCCTTAACTCTGCCACACCTCAACAAAGAGCTCCTTCATCAGAAAGCCTCCTCCAAGGACCAAGTTCTCAGCTGTGCCATCTGTCACCTGCTGGGACCCCAAGTGACGCACTGCAATTGGACAAGGAGTTAGTGTCACGGGGTGGGATAGACAGAGAACATTCTTAATGAAAATAGAACAGACAGCTGTTCTCTCACACAGCTGTGTAGGGGGCCTTATCTGCCAGGTTTTGGGGTCAAGGTTATGGCTAATTTAAGGCATTAGAAACGTTTCATGCTTTTTCTAGGAACTTGAGTATAATTACAAGTTCTATTATGAAAAGTATGTACTTTGGGGAACTTTGAAAGAAGTACTTGATTCAAACACCTGGACTGAGTATTTTTTGGCAGTAATTTTAGAAGTGTTTTACAATTTATGTTGTTATTTTCTTCTCTTTTTCTAATTTCATTGTGAATCAAATTTGACATTTATGTTTTTCTTTCAGAAAATGTCCATTTAAATGGAGATACTCAAGTATGTAAGCATGTACTGTATATGGTTAACATATTTATTGGATTTTATGTTCCAGGTACTATTCTAATTTTTCAAATCTCTAGATTTTTCTTCTTCTCATTGGGTTTCTTTCAGTTTTATTTGAATATATATATATATATATATACCTATTTTGTTCAATGTTTCTAGGAATTAGTCTTTTTAAAAATTAATTTAATTTAATTTATTTATTTGAGAGAAAGAGAGAGAGAGATGAGTAAGAGGGAAAGGTAGAAGTAGGACCCTCACTGGGTAGGGAATCCAATGCAGGACTCCATCCCAGGACCCTGGGATCATGACCTGAGCCGAAGGCCAACACAACTGACTAAGCTATCCAGGTACCTTGAATTTATTAAACTGTTTTTGAGGAGATTTTGCTTCATCTGCTTTCATATTCATTTATTCATATTTTATCTTTATGATTTCCATATTCCTGCTATACAAATTTTTATTTCTTAATTTTCAAATGACCACAATTTTCACTTACTTTTGTAAAATTTTTAACTTGTTTCTATTTCCAAAATTAAAAATAGCTGTCATATAAAATTAAAAACAAAGAGGGATCCCCTTTATCCACATCCTCTCCGACATTTGTTGTTTCCCGTCCTGTTAATTTTCACCATTCTCACTGGTGTGAGGTGGTATCTCATTGTGATTTTGATTGGTATTTCAGTTATACTATATGTTGGCAAATTGAACTCCAATAAAAAAATATACAAATAAATAAATAATAAAATAAAAAACAAAGGTTAACATTATGTACTTCCAACAATGAAACTTAATATTTTAGTATATATCCTTTCAATGTTTTTTTTCGGTCAATATTTTTTGTTTTGTTTTAATTTTTTATAAAATTTAGAAAAGGTTATATATGCAGAGATTTATAATTTGCTTTTTTTCACTTGCAGTAGAATGAGAAGTTCTTCATACTGTTGAACGATATTCCAAAACTTATTTTAATGGGTACATTTTTACACATTTTACATTTCAATTTCTTATCCTTTATTATTAAAAAGGGATAGTATTTCCAAAACTCAGGTATTACAAATAGAATTTCAGTAAAGATCACTGTCATTTTTATAGTTGGTATATACTTAATACTTACTAACAAATTACATTCTACAGAAAGTACACTAAAGTGCCCCTTCTGCCCCCTTCCTGAAGATCTTTTTTTTCTTAAGTTTATTTTTTATTTTTTATTTTTTATTTTTTAAGTAATCTCTACACCCAACATGGGGCTCAAACTCACAACTCCTAGATTAAAAGTCTACTGCCTGAGCCAACCAGGCGCCCCTATCTTTTACAACTATTTAGTTATATATTTTTATCTGAGTATAGTTGACACACAATGTTACATTAGTTTCAGGTGTACAATTTTGTGATTTAACTAGTTTATACATTATGCTGTGTTCACCATAAGTGTACCTACCTTCTATCCCATTATATCTCTATTATAAAATAATTGACTGTATTCCTTATGCTGTGACTTTTATTCCTATTACTTATTCATTCCATAACTGGAGGCCTATATCTCCCACTCTCCATCACCCATTTTGCCCCACCCTCCACTCCTCTCAACCCCACTGGCAATCATGTTTGTTCTCTGTATTCTCTGTATTTATAGGTCTCATTCTACTTTTTGTTTACTTAATCATTTCTTTTCTTTTTTTTTAGATTTTACTTATAAGTCAGATGGTATTTGTCTTTCTCAGTATGATTTATTTCTGTCTGTTCATGTTGTTTCAAATGGCAGGCCCTCATCCTTTTTTATGGTTGCATAATATTCCCATATATGTATATACCACATCTTCCTTATCCATCCATTTAAATCTTTCTTATCTATTGATGTCACTTTGACTACTTCCATATCTCAGCTATTGTAAATAATTCTGCAATAAACATAGGAGCACGTATATCTTTTCATGTTAATGTCTTCATTTTCTTTGGGCAAATATCCAGTACTGGAATTACTGGATCTATTTTTGATTTTTTGAGGATCCACCATACTGTTTTCTATGGTGACTCCACCAATTTACATTCCCACCAACAGTGCATGAGGGTTCCTTTTTCTTTATATTCTCACCAACATTTGTTACTTCTTATTATTTTGATTTTAGCCATTCTAACTGGTGTAAGGTGATAGCTCATTGTGGTTTTGATTTATATTTCCCAGATGTTAAGCATCTTTTCATGTGTCTGTTAGCCCTCCGTATGTCTTTGTTGGAATAATGTCTATTCAGACCCTCTGTACATTGCTTAATTGAATTATTTATTTTTTTAGTGTTGAGTTGTATAAGTTCTTTATATATTTTGGATATTAACCCCTTCTTGGATATGTCATTTGCAGATATCTTCTCCCATTCAGTAGGTTGTCTTTTTGTTTTGTTGATGGTTTCCTTCACTGTGCAAAAACCTTTTATTTTAGTGTAGTCCCAATATTTTAATTTTGCTTTTTGATTGCCTCAGGAGGCCTATTTAGAAAAATACAGCATTTTTTACAGGACTAGAACTAATAATCCTTAAATTTTTATGGAACCACAGAAGACCTCAAATAGCCAAAGCAATCTTGAGACAGAAGAACACAGCCAGATTTCAAGATATATACAAAACTCTAGAATACTACAAAATAGTATGGTACTGCCACAAAAGGAGGCACACAGAACAATGGAACAGAATAGAGACTCCAGAAATAAGTCTATGATTACATAGTCAATTAATCTATCACAAAGGAGGCAAGAATATACAATGGGGAAATGACAGTCTCTTTAGTAACTGGCACTGGAAAAATTGGAATATAAAAGAATGAAACTAAACCACTTTCTAACACCATACACAAAAATAAGCTCAAAATGGATTCAAGATCTAAATGTGAGGGATGCCTGGGTGGCTTAGCGGTTGAGCATCTGCCTTTGGCTCAGGGCATGATCCTGGTCCAGGAATCGAGTCCCACATTAGGTCCCTTTGTCTATCTCTTTGCCTCTCTCTGTGTCTCTCATGAATAAATAAATAAATAAAATCTTAAAGAAAAAGATCTAAATGTGAGATCTAAAACTCTAAAAATCATAGAAGAAAGCACAGGCAGTAATTTCTCTGACATCGACCTTATCAACATTTTCATAGACAGAGTTTTAAACTTAGCACTTTTTGATTATTAGTAAAGTTGAACATGATTTCAAGTTTAATATTTGTTTACATTTCTCCTTCTTTTAATTATGTTCATATGTTATGCCCATTTTCTCATTTAATGTTGAAGATTAACTCTTTGTTCCATATGTATTACAAATACTTTTCTCAAGTTATCATTCTGCTCTTTTCTTTTATGTTGCCTTTGATATTGAAGTTTTACAGAATTTTTATAGAACACTTTTTTGTGTGTAGACCTGTCAAAGTTTTAAATCTCATTTATTTTTATACTTAACAAAAGTTTTTCTCCACAGAGATCAGATATATAATTTCCTGTTTTTTCTTATTTATCATGATTTTATTTTATATATATATATGTATATCTATAAACATATACATAAATATCCCTATAACTATATCTCCTGTTGGTTCCATTTCTCTGGAAAGCCTACACCTACCAAAAGTCATGAAGATATTCTTCTCTGCTTTTTTTTTTTAAGATTTTTATTTATTTATTCATGAGAGATACAGAGACAGAGAGAGAAGCAGAGACACAGTCAGAGGGAGTAGCAGGCTCCATGCAGGGAGCCCGACGTGGGTCTTGATCCCGGGTCCCCAGGATCACGCCCTGGGCTGAAGTCCGTGCTAAACTGCTGAGCCACCTGGGCTGCCCTCTTCTCTGTTTTTTAAAACAAGTTTATTGTATAATATTTCACATTAAGATCTATAATCTATCTTAAATTGGTATACCATTTTGTCTTTTTAAATTGCATATTAAATTGGTATATATTCATAAGATATTATTGATAAGATCTTTGCCATGATTTGTAATCTTAATAGGTATCTAAAGTGCTTCACCACTAAAACTTTGTTTTCTCTATTTTCTTGAAAGAGAACTTTAAGAAAATTCCATTATGGGAGTATCATTGGATTATAAAACTACTGAATTGTTTTTGAGATAATCAAATTTACAGTGACATTTTAGTCTCTATTGAAATTATATCAATGGTCTCATGATTCTCACATATTTCTGTCATAAATTACATTACTAAATTTCTCAAATTTAAATTAGCATTAATTTCTTGATTTATCATTTTCATTATATTGTTCTGCTAGATCTAATTTTAAGATTCTGATTTAACCTTTATTCATATATAAGATTGCCTACTGAAATTTTTTAAATTAAAGATATATTCTATTATTCACAAAAAGAGGAAAAGAAAGTCTAAGTTCACATAATTAGTTTTTTTTTCCTTTAACAATCTATGAATTTAAGATGATAGTCTATCTTAAATATTGTTGCTTTGGCCATATTCCATACTATTTTTTAATGAAGTGTCCATTAGTGACATATTCTAAATGATCTATAATAGATTATTCAAAGAATAATTTGAAATAGTGTTTTAAATTTTTATGCAACTATTTATAATACATTTAAACTTTATTGGTCTGTGATTCTAGGATATGCTTTGTACATATTGTGATTTTGAAATTAAGGTTACCTTTATAGCCTATGGTATGATTAATTATTGTAACTATCATATTTTTGTTAGGAAAGAAAGTACAATTTTTACATTGTCAAAGTTATATATTAGGTAAATTAATCTTTTTATTTGTAATATTTTAATTGTATTATTCATCTATTAAATAGTTATTTGTCTACTTAATCAATTAAAGCTTAAGAAAATATATGAAATTTAACACTTTTGTGTCATAAAAATTTCTCCTTATATTTCAAACAGGTTGATATGTATATGTATACATACACATTTGCACACATATTCATGCAGTTTTAACATTTAGTATGGTAATTTTTGAATGTATATAAAAGTATAGAGCTAGGTATAACAAACTTGAATTATGTTCTACTGAGCTTCAACAATTATCAACATATGATTAATCTTATTTTACTTATATCCCCATTCGCTTATCCACTCCCATACCTGATTATTTTGAAGCAAATCCAATCACATCACCTGTAAATATTTTAATATGTATTTCTAAAAAATAATTCTTTATTGAATATAATACAATATCATTATTACATTGCAAAGATAAATAATTGTTCAATATCATTAAATATATAATTGTATCCACTTGTCTCAGCTTTTTTAGAAAAAAACTATTTGTATTAGTATCTAAGTAAAGTGCATATATTGATTTAATGTGTCTACTAAATCTCTTGAACTATTAATTTCCATCTTTTTACTTACAAATTTTTATTAAGCAAAATAGGTCATTAGTTCTGTAGAATTTCCCATGTTTTGGGTTTTGTTGATTGCACTTCTGTGGTGTCACAATGTCATGTCACTTAATATATTCCTCTGTCCTTTATATTTCCTGCAAATTGGTAGTTAGATCCAGAGGTCCTTGGTCAGATTTAGTTATTTTCTGTTTGAGTTACAAGATCTCTTTACTGTGGTGGTGTCTATTTCCATCAGATATCATTTTAACATTTTCTCATTTCTCATTTTGTTGTGCTATCAGCCATTAGTAATATTCCAAAATCCATTAATCCTTAGTACTTGTAAAATGGTGGTATTCAAATTCTATTACCTCTTCCTTGATTAGTTGAAATAATTCTATACTGAGAAACTTTTCTTTATCAACTACTTGGTTATTCTTTAGGTCCAGATTATAAATGATGGAGTAAATACTTGAGGCTTTTCTTTTATTTACCAGTTTTCAAAATAATGAATGAGACAGCTATATTGGATTTCCTTCATGGGAAAGCAGAGCCTGGGACCAAGACTTTTGTATAGGTTGTTTGTTTTGGAATGAATCCTGTGGCGCAGGTGTGAGTGGTATGGGAAATGAAGAAAGGAGGAAAGACAACACACAGGCAAGGCACCTATCAAGGTCACTGTTGAGGACAACTGCAAAATGCAGACGACCACTTCTCAGGGTTGTGTCAGAAAAACAGAAGATTGCTATCAACATAATGTGAGACATAAGCCCACATGGATTGTCCTTTCGATGCACCTGAGGCTTCACTCAGAAGTGTGTCCATGGGAGTATGAGATAGGGTATGAAAGGCAGTTGCACACTTGGTATCTTAACATCCTGCAAAAGTGACAAGTGTGAGCTTGTGTAAGTGTGTGTGTGAGAGAGATCAAGAACCCACAGATTTAAACATATTTGATGTTTTAATAGATTGCATTTATTATTATTTTTTTTTACTGATGCTCAATCATCCCTTATATGGCTATCAGGAATCTCTTCAAGTCAGCTCCTGTGTCTTTTTTGACATGCTCCTGGTAGTGGTTGATGGCATCATTGATATATAGTTTGACAAGGTATTGCAGGCTTCTCATATGCACTTTTGCGTGAGACTTGGTATCAATCATTTCTTCAAGAAGCCTTGGTTTCTTTTAATGAGAAATGGTCATTTAAAGATTGTAATTTGATGCTAGGATACCATAGCTACTACACCAGTTACGTAAAAGGCCTTTTTGGTAAACAGATCTAGGAAATAGTTCCGTATTGTTAAAAGAAAATCTTCTGAAGAATACAATACCATATTGTTAACTATAGGCACCATGTTTTTACCACAGATCTATAGAATTTATTCATCTAGCATAAATGAAACTTTGTACCAATAGAGTAGATCGCAGTAAATCATCTTACCACAAAACAAATAAACAAAGAACAACAAAAACCAAAATGATACAAGGAAACTTTGGGAGGTATTGGATATGTCTAGTCCCTTGAGTATGTGGTGGTATTGGGGGGTTTTGTATATGTTCATACTCACTAAATTGTACACATTTAATATGTACAGTTTTTTGTATATCAATTATAGCTAAATAAAGCTATTAACAATTTTTTAATAAATCAAGAAATTAAAAAGAATCATTTTCAGTTTATAGTGACACTTTTTATTCAAATTCAGGACCAGAAGGTTTTTCTTTAATCTCATCAATTTTAGTAACAATCTCATCTATCTTCTTTATCCAATGCCAAAAATTTGTGACAATATAATTATTCACTTGATTTACCCCAAAACATACACATACAAATCTGAGATTAACAATAACATCACCCCTAAGAATATGGCCACTGAAAAAAAGCTCAAATTTTTTTCTGAATTATTTTTGTCTTTTGTTTATATCCTACTAGGGATACACAATCCAGTGTGTGAACTACAGTCATTTGGAATTGTTCATCTCTGTATAGTTATGCCACCAAATGGTTAGATAATTAGGTTTATTTGTTTAATTTCCATTTTATTCTTAGGTATTTAAAAAAGATATTTCATTTTTTAAAATGACGTTAAATGGTGTTAAGCTAAAAACAAAACAAGTTAGCTTCTCTCTTTGTTGAAATTATTTTCTTCTTCCTATGATAGATAAACCTTAAGAAAAAGATTATTATTTTTCCATTTTTAAAAATAAAATCAAGAGTGTGAGTATAACATATGTGTGTGTATAACTTATGTATATGTGTGTGTGTGTGTGTGTGTGCAGATGCATGTGTGTGGTACCTCTCCAGTACCTTGCTTAGACAGTGGTACTCTATATACACTTTTATTCACTTTGCTTTCTTCATATAACATCACATTTTTCATTTTTAAACTTTCATTGTGATCTCCAGTATATAACTGAGAGTTGGATTTTATAAAAATAATTTATATTTTTCGAATTCAGGTCTTTCTTAGGTGAGCTTTTGTCCATTATTTTTTTCTTATGTGCTCCTATTAAGTTTGTTCTAGTATCTTCACCAGTATACACAGTAAGAATTTCCATTCTTTAATGTCTCTCAATGCACTTTTAACTCATTATTGAACAAAGCTTTCTTAGAAAGCTTGAATCCCAAAAGGATAGATTTGCTTTTCCTTAGAGTATTTATGTCCTTTACTAAATTCTGCTATTGCAATGGAGAGAAACTAGCTGAGTGACTCCTACACATTGAGTGAATGCAAAATTACATCAAGACAGGTAGGAAAGACTGAGACACATAGGACTATGATAAAGAAACCATTTGTCTTTTCTTAGTTCTGGTGACAATGTAACTCATCATAAATACCATCCACAAGGCAAAGGTAAAGAGAAGATGGAAAGACAGCTCAGGGAGACTGACATAGTTGTGCAAGGCTGGGACTTGACACCATTTAGAAGGATTAAGCCTATTGAATTAAACCAGATGATGCACCTGAATCTTGCTTCCTTCTTAGGACTTCACTACTATAGTAAGTTGATGCAATACAACTGGGTTTTGAAATCTAAGGAATATTTAACATATATGTGATGCATCACATATTTATTGTCTACTAAGTATTAGATCAGAATAGAGAAGATTAAGAATATTTATTTTTGGGGAGGTGGGGTGGGAAGGTGGAAAGAAGCAAAGGTTGTATAACTTGGTCAGGGTCATAGTGAAAGCCTGTGACTTGCAGAATCCAAAATAGCATTTTTCTCCAGCACTACCTTGTGCCCTAACCACAAAGTAACACTAGATTCTTTATAAACTACAACTATTGGCAGTCCCATGTGTAATCTCAGCAATATTTTGGCAGAACCATAATTCTTTCTTGAGGAGTTATCACTCAGAGTTTTATTTGTCCTTTTTCTGAGTAGAACACTGGGTCACATTTTAGATAGCTGCATTATAGCTTATTGATTTTAGTTTCCCTTGTCATCTAGATGTCTTCTGTTCTTTTCCCCTTTAATAAAGTTTAAATTAAACTTAATACTTCCAAACATAAATCTATACAAAACAAACTTCTAAATGCAAATGTGTTGAAAGAGCTTCCTCTCAAATAATGTGATTTCTGTGTATTGGAGTAGATATGCAGATAAAACAATGAGATAAAGATTATACGTCTTTGAGTTTATTCCACAGGACAGCTTTAAATGCGTAATTACCATATTAGGATGGCCCCTTAAATTCCATGAACTCTTGATTAGGGAGTATAATGCAATCTTGAGATGGAGAGAACTTAAGAGAATTCATAATTCCCTAAAACTGAATGTAAGAGTTTCTGTATATGTGCTTTTTTCTATAGATAAGTTCCATAGAGTTCTTAAAACTTTCAAAGGGGCTTGTGGCCTCCTCTCTAACCTCCATGTGAGAATTAATGCTAGAGAGGAAAACTAAATATGTTATGAATTAAAAAAAAAAATTGTTATGGAAGGGCAGCCCGGGTGGCTCAGAAGTTTAGCGCCTCCTTCAGCCCAGGTTGTGATCCGGAAGACCCAGGATCAAGTCCCATGTTGGGCTCCCTGCGTGGAGTCTGCTTCTCCCTCTGCCTGTGTCTCTGCCTGTCTCTGTGTCTCTCATGGATAAATAAATAAAATATTTAAAAAATTGTTCTTGAAAAAGTGTTCTGTAGATTCAAGTATCTTAATCTAGTTGCTGTAGTCTAGGATGATATACTATTGGCATTTCTAATTCTATTAAATCGTAACTGCCATTCATTAAATGTCTATTACTTTAAATGTTTTATCTCTAATCCTCATAAATCTCTCTAGGGTAGGTAATATTGTCCTCACTTTACAACTAAGACGCCAAGTCTCAAAGAGTCTAATGGACTTATAAAGTAAGTAATCGGTAGAAACTCTATTTGGCTACAAATCCTGTATACATTTATTTTTCTCAAAAGGCACTGAAATTTCTTGTTTCATTGAGCAACTACTGTATAGACCATGAGCTAAAATCTTTACAGTTGTTGCCTTTAATACTCATATTTACCTTGCAAGATGATATCATTATTCTCATTTAACAGATAAACCAATGAAACTAATGAGGTCTCACAACTGGAAAGGGGCAGAGCTGGATTTAAATACCAAAAGGTTGTAACATGTTTGTTGCTTTCTACACACTCAATAATATCTTCACAGTGATTGGCTGAATGTGTTAGAAATATGTTCAGATGCAAGTTTAAGCTCCTAGAGTAAACAAATAAGGAGCTTATTCTTTTTTTTTTCTTTTTTTAGGAGGGAGGGGTAGAGGAAAAGAGAGAATCCTAAGCAGACTCCCTGCCCACCGTGGAATCCAAAGTAGAGCTTAATCTCACAACCCTGAGATCATGAGCTGAACCAAAATCAAGAGTTTGATATGTAACCAAATGAGTCATCCAGACTCCCTGAAGAGTTGTAAAAGGAAATCTAAAAGTGCCTCAGGACTGCTGCCACGCCTGGAAGATATTTAGCAATGAACTAGGCTCATCCTATCTTCCTGTTCTGTCATAATTACTATGTAGTTTTCATCCTGGTAAGATGGCAGCTTTACTTTCAGGCATTACATTCTTTCTCAGCCTAGAAAAATGGGAATTCCAAAAGGCAAAGTAAAGCAAAAAGCAAAGTAAAAAATAAATTTGGGAAGAGGAACCCTCTGTGGAATGTCTTAGTAGCCAGAACTTAGTGGCCACTCTTAGAAACAAGGTAGGGAGATGAACTATGAATTAGGTACACATTGCTGCCCTGTACTAACTCTGGGTTTGGCTACTAAAGAAGAATGGAACTGGATAAGAAACCAGTGGATTTTTATCTCTTTGCTAAGTGATTATTTTCTCTTTGACCTTATTAGTGGACCATTTGTGACTTTATTCAACGACTAAAGAAAACACTAATTTAGAAGACATAAGAGTCCAACTGACCAGTAAAAACTAATTGATAAATAATAGGACCTGTTTTGTAATCTTGGGATTCAGTGGTAAACAAGATAGTTAAGATTCCTGACTCTATGCATTTTAAAACTTAGTGAGGAAAATGTTCAGAATGTACAGAAATACAATGATCCTTGCCAAAATGAAAATATAATGTTGAGTATGGATAAATATTATGGAGACCTAATCTAGGTTGAGTGCCTAGAGATGAGACCTAAAAGATGAATAAGAGTTTGTAAGTCTAAGACCTAAGGGAAGGCCTAAGAGAAGAAAGACTACCTATAGATTTGTAGAAGAGGAAAGAAATATGGTACATGGAATACATAGAGAAAATTAGGTGTGCCAGAACATGGAGAATTTAAAAGGAAGAGTCACAACAGACAAGAGGTAGAGAAAGGAGCCAAATTATGATAGGTTTCTTAGGAGATGTTTAGATTTCGGATCCTTAAAATCTGTGAGGAGGGACACCTGGGTGGCTCAGCGGTTGAGCATCTGCCTTTGGCTTAGGTCGTGATCTTGGGGACTCGGGATTGAGTCCCACGTCAGGCTCCCTGCATGGAGCCTGCTTCTCCCTCTGTCTGTGTCTCTGCCTCTCTCTGTGTGTGTCTCATGAATAAATAAATAAAATCTTAAAAAAAAAAAAACGAAATAAAGTCTGTGAGGAGGCAACAATACCCGTGATGCATGATTGAATTTTTAACATCATTCTGACTTCTTGTAAAATGTGGAAGAGAGGGAGATAATAGGGCATTTTATTTTTTATAAATGAGAGAATGGAAGCTTAGATTAGTATGGCAGTGGAAAAAGTGGAAAGATTCCAGTGATATTTAGGTAGAAGAGTCTATCTGTCTGGGTCATGGATTGGATGTGAGGGCTAAGAATAAGAAGACTATAGCTTCTGGGTGACAATCAAAGATTGGCAAGAATAACAGGTTGGTAAACTTGATAGACATCATTTAGTCCAATATCAATAATTGACAGACAGGAACTCAAAGCCAGGATGTAAAGAAACTTCCATAATAGTGTTTTTAATAGTTGAATTCGGATGGGTTAATTTGCCAAAATTTATTAAGCATCTTTGATTTTTCAGACCCTGTACTTTTGCACCTGGAAGTGCAGGTAGAAATGATAAAGATTTGGTTTTGGTTCAAACTCTGAGAGTTCAAGCCCAGGATGACTAACTTCAGTCCAAGGTATCTTCCTTGCAACTACATGCATTTATTTCTTCATTTCTCAGCATTTATATGGAGTAATACTTTATGGTACTTTGTTCATCTTTAAATAAGTATACTGAGAAAAATTATTTTACCAATTTGAATCTCATAACTTTCCATAATTGCAGTTAAATCTTACCAACATTTCTCCATACCAACTACACAAATCATCTTTTTAAAAGATATACAATCTTTCTCTAATATTTTGATCTTCCAGTTATATAACTTTATCTCTCTGTTATAGTTTAAAATAGTTAAAAGCACAATTATGTCCAATTTCATTTGTATTTTACATAGTGCTTAAGACAGTATAAATAATTGTGGTTGAGAATTTAATATTTTAGGTTTTAAAATTCCATTAACTTTACTTAGAGAGGAATGTCAGAATTCCACCTTCAAAGTTATTCTGATCTTTGCAATGCTTTATTTGAGAGTTTAAAATTTAAAAATTAAGATCTTTAAATTTTTATGAATTTTTTAAAGCCATATTTTGTTGGATTTTATTTCATATTTTAGTGTTTATTCTGTTTATCTTTCAGGCAATATATTTCATTTGGAAATCAGAGGAAGTTTTCCTTGACAACCACAAAAATAGATAAGAGTTTTTCATCTTAAGGTCATTGTTGCAATCATGATTTTTTTGAGTGTTATGATTGATTTCAGGCCATGTGAAGGTTTATGTGTTTTCAGCATAGGGGTTTTCCTGGAAGTAAGTCTACAGAACCCCTGTCGTATTATTTTACATTAAAATGCTCTATCAGTACATGGGGTTAGTTTTAAAATGTTTTCAGAAACAATAGTGGACACTAAACTCAAATAAATGAGCTGTGGATCAAGAAAGAAATGCAATGTCTTTTATTTTCAAATAAACTAATATTTTCCCCATATTATGTTTCAGGGTACATTTTGAATGATTGACCTTAAATATTACTTACAGCTTGGATTTAAAGGCTTAATCAAAAGTCTTCAACTGTAACATTATACAATGATAGAATTATCTGGCTCTGGAGGTAGTGAGGTTCTATCATTAGATAAATTAATATGATTAAATTATTAGTATAATAAATGTGATAGTACAGAATCCAGGTACATAGTGCTCATTAAAAGTAATGGTGGAAGTAATGATGGTGACAGTAATGGTAGCAGAAGTAGTAATATATAGTATTTATCATTATTATAATCACCTGAGGTGGTATATTCTAGAGGAAGTTCAAATATAGGATAGATGGCCAGATTGAAAATTTGGAATGTTTCCATACTTAAGATGTATTAATTCTCTAAGATTTATATGTTTAAATTGTGTAAATGAATATTAAGAACTGCTCAGTGAATAGTTTCATCTTCCTAGATTAGTTGACTAGAATTTTAAATAAAGTTAATACATGAAACACTTTAAAACTTGGTATTCTAAACTGAGGAATATTCTTTTCAACTAACATTAATAAATATTATGCACAGAATTAGTATCATAGTCATTGTGTAAGTATAAGATTGTCCCATATTTTAAGGCCTTGCCTATCTTGAGTGGTGCTAGATAAGTGGTTTTTCTGGGTGTTATTTGCTGTTCTGGCAATAGAATTGAATCAACTTTGTCCACTATACAATTCCAGAATGGTGTGTGGAGATGAGGCATTATATACACAAGGCATATATTGATTAGAGTGGGTTGAAATGTCATAACAGAGAGACCTCCATATTCAATGGTTCCAACAAGTTATTTTTTTCCTTCCTGTCATGTAGCTAGAGTGGGATAGGGTATCAATAAGTTACCAAGCACCACCCAATCATTCAGTAAACAGTTTCCTTCCATTTAGTTTTTTCACCATTTCCTAGGGTATTCATTGTATGATAGTCAGAATAGAGTCACCAATACATTTGGGTTTCAGAAAATGTAGAGGGCAAATAAGGGATGTAGGATATATACCCACTTTTTGAGGGAAATAGCCAGAAAATCGCACTCACCACTTTTGCTTATGCTAGAGACTACCTAACCACAAGTAAAGCTGGGAAATGTCGTATAATTGGGCAGCCGTTCGACCAACCTGGCCATATTACTGTGGGAGGAAAGAAGATTATACTTTGGTGGACCAAACTGCTAGCAGAGGTCAGGCTTGTCCCCCTAGCTGTGTGACAGGATGCTTAAAGATCAACCACAGTTGACTCCCTTTCCGACAATGAACTCTTTCCTTGAAGACCAGAACAACACCTATCAAGTACACTTGTGAGAGATGGCCTTTCAAGGATGCTGAAGGTGGAGATATTGTTCAGAGACTCTTGGTCTCTGATACTGGTATTTTAAAAATAAAGTGTCATTTTGCTAAGCCCGAGTTTGCTTTTAGAATCAAGAGGGACACAGATGTCTGCAAATGTTTTTGTTTTTTTTTAAGATTTTACTTATTTATTCATGAGAGACACAGAGACAGAGAGAGAGAGAGAGAGAGAGAGAGAGAGAGGCAGACACACAGGCAGAGGGAGAAGCAGGCTCCATGCAGGGAGCCTGATGTGGGACTCGACCCTGGGTCTCCAGGGTCAGGCCCTGGGCCGAAGGTGGTGCCAAACCTCTGGGCCACCTGAGCTGGCCCTGCAAATGTTTTTTATTAAGGATATAGGCTGTTTACATTCTCCCTAAATTGTAATGAAAGTCACTAGTATAAAAGGATGGTGGCCCATCAAGAACTTTGTTTCTCAGTTTCAGCAATGCCTGACTGTGCCCGGACATTGTCAGCTACTAAGGGAACATATACAATAGATGATCTATCTGCCCCTGCTTCTAGGGGCCACCTTGTTGTTAATAAATCCTTTGGAAATTTCTTATTGGGAATTGGGAATATTTATCTCAAAGTGTGATTTGTATGTGACCTCTTGGCATGGATCTTAATATATATATTATATATGTGATATATATAATTAGATATAAAATTTTTGTTATATAACAAATATGCATTATATATATTTTAAATGTATCATTTGTGTTATAAGTCCTATGTATTTTATTTTATTTTTCTAGAAATATTATTCTGAGAAGAAGAACATAAGTTTTACCCAAAGGGATCCATGAAACAAAACAAAGAAGAACCAAGAAACTTTGAATGAGGAAAAACTGGAAGATCAAGAAACATACACAACTTAAATTCAAATTGAGGCTTCCTTTCTTCTCTTACAGTTAGAATTTGAACTGAACCTTCAGCAACCTCTTGTACTGTTGCAATCTTTTGCAATCTGTTGCAATTCCTTACCTCTTAAGTCTCATAGTATTTTGCTTATTCTGGGACTTCTTGATTTAGTCTGCAGAAGAAGCAAAGCTTTTGAGAGCTTCAAAATATTTGAACTCATAGAGATCTTTTATGTGCATGTTCTTTAAAATAATGTGGTACTGGGAAGTCTTAACTTAATTATTCTAAAAATTTAATAGCATAAACTTTTCATATTTTTAATAGCATAAACTTCTTCAAAAAAGCACAATAAGAGGGCTCTGTGCTGGAGATGCTGAAATCAAGAGGATGACATTTTCTATGAAAACCCTTAAAAATCTAGACATGTTCAACAACCATTTGTGGTAAACTTTTATTGTTTGCTTATTCATTAAGGTCTTAACTTGTGCAGTAGATATGTTTCTAAAATAGAAATAAAAAAAACACAATTAAACAGGAAGAGTGAGTAGACTAGCTGAGAATCTCTGTTTATTAGGAAACTTTGCTTGACTTTTGACTGTAAAATATTTTAAATGGAAAAATAGCATTAACAGGCTCAGAGTTGTAGGGAGGAGTATGGCAGGTGCTTGTTTTGTAGAATGTCCTATAAGACATATGATTTGGGTGTTCACTTTCTGCACTGCACCCTGGTGGCTTCCTATTTTTAGTCTCTTTCCACTATTCTTAGTTCTCTGATAAGGCATTCCTGAAAATAGGGCAAAGTCCTCATTGATCTCACAGCATGAGATTTTCCTTACATGTTGTAGGATCCTGCATGTCTGGGTTCCTGTATTTAAGAGTAGCTTTGGTGGAGATTGACTATCACATTTGTAGGATTATGGAGGGATCTAACTCAGCCCTGGGTACAGTCTAGGACATGGTACATCTATCAGTGCTGGCTCATTGATTTGTGGACTGCCATTAAAATACGAACAGAAAATCCATGAACTAAATGTCAGGGGTAGGGTGAGGGGGTGGGGGTGGGGAGAGACTACTACTATATTAACTCTTTTGTAAGCCAGATTTATACTATGAGAAAATACCCCATAAATATTCCTTTTTTTTTTTTTTTTTGGTAGAAATGTTCCAGCCACTCATAGAAAAGCTTCTTAACTATCTTTTCATTTTCCAGCTGATAATGTGATTTGAGATAATTACCTAAAATTTAAACTGTGGATTGTAATAGTTGTGTCTGGATATCTGTTAACTATTGTTGAATATAACTTTGGTCTTTTAAAGAGTAAAACTTGGGCAGCCCCGGTGGTGCAGCGGTTCAGTGCCGCCTGCAGCCTGGGGTGTGATCCTGGAGATCTGGGATCCAGTCCCAAGTCAGGTTCCCTGCATGGAGCCTGCTTCTCCCTCTGCCTGTGTCCCAGCCATTCTCTCTCTCTCCCTCTCTCTCTCTCTCTCAATAAATAAATAAAATCTAAAAAAAAAAAAAAAAAAAAAAGAAAGTTTAAAAAAAAATAAGGAGTAAAACTCAATCAATACTGAAAAAGAATTGCCAGACATTATCCGATCCCAGTCTGACTTTTATGAGCATATTATAGTTGGCCGAGTTGTTTTAAAAGTTATTTTTCTTTGTCCCAGTGGTCTATAGAGTTTGAGATGTCTCCCATCAGTGATAAATCCATTTTGACCTTGTGCAAAGTTAAGTGCTAAAGCATAAAATAGAATTCCATATTTCAAAGTCTATACTTTGTTCAACAACACAACAATAAAATATATTGCAAATGATAAACTATATGAAATGAAAGTGTCAATAGTTATCTGGCCATTTTTGTTCCAGTCTAGATGGTACAAAATACAAATATTCATTATTATTGCTGCAAATTCCATTATTTTAGAAGACCTTCAGAAGCCAAGATTGAGGTATAATTTATATTGTGTCTATGTTTATCACTGTTCCAACTCATTTAAAAGAAGCTTTGCTTATACAACCTTAGCTATAAAATAGGATATTAAAAATTAACACATGTGCTTTATCTTTCTCTTTCTTTAGGACTTAAAACTAAGATCTAACACTATTAGTTGTTCACCGAGTCTCAAACTGTCCCTCAGCAAAGAAACACACTTCTATCAACAATTATTTTCTTTAAATATATTGATTTACTAAGTCCATTTTATTTAAGGATTAAAATTCTACTGCAGATACTAGTAGGGTATAATTTGATTTTTGAGAACATACTTTGTCAGTGTTGCTTGTACAAATTGATCTTGCAGATTTAGAAAACAAGCACAAAAAAGAAGCGTTGAGGGAAACTAAGCATCAACATATCATGTTCCTCTTTATTTTAATACTGTACTTTGAAATCAAGATTTTGTTAAAATGCAAGTATCTTCCTTTTGCTCATAGTAGTGCAGGTAGAGGAAATAAGTTCTATTTTTTTTAAAAAAACGATTTATTTATTTGAGAGAGACAGCATGCATGAAGAGAGGCAGAGAGAGAGAATCTTCTAGCAGACTCCACACTGAGCATGGAGCCCACTGTAGGGCTGGATGCCATTACCCATGAGATCATGACCTGAGCCAAAACCAAGAGTTGGACACTTCACCAGCTTAACCAACACTTAACCAACCAACTTAGCCACCCAGGCACCCCAATAAGTTCTAGTTTTTTGAAGAGTGATGAGATTATTTTTGTTTAGAAAATACATGAGTTAAAAAATAGCAAATATTCTCTAAAAGCTAATATATCACAAGGTCTTCATAGGGTACTTGTATACATTTTAAACTTTAAGCTTAATAGCTAGGATTGAAACTATGATGGGGGAAGAAGTGGTGGATTTCATTTGAAGGCAAATGGTGTGTGTGAGTGTTTTCTTATAACCCTATGACTTCATTCTGCTAACTACAGGACATAAATTGTCTTGGTGGTCATCATTCATTTTTCACAAGATCCACAATATGTTTTTCATGATTATGCAATGTTATTTTCCTAAACCAATAAATAAGTTTCGATATGCTAATCTGTTTCTACAATTCACATTTAATAAAAGGCTAAAGAGCACAAAAATATTATGAAATGCTTTACCATGTAGAAATGCAAATTAAATGTCAGATTTTAATATTTAAAGTTGCTAAATTTATTCATCTATGTAGGAGCTGGAACTTGCTATACTTTAATAATTAAATTTGATTTAGGACTAGCTGTTACCCTGTTTTTCAATAACATAGTGCAACATTTTTTAAAAGAAGGAAAAGCTTTAGACTTAGGGTTTTTATCACATTTAATTTGAGAAAGGCAAAATACAAGATTTGTTGGCTATATCTTGGAAGACACCTTTGAGTGTCTTTTGTAAAAGAAGAAATGTAGAGCAATTGGGTTTTCAAATTTCCCTTGGAAGCAGAAAAGGAATTCCAGGGCATGATGTTTGTGTTCCTGATACATTTACCCTGTAAAACAGCACATTTCCACACTTACCAATCTGCCTACCTTCCATGCCGCTAAGCAGTGGGAACCTATTCGTGGACCAAGGCCAAGAAAATTCACACCACTGGGTCACAGGAAGGAGTTTCTAGGGCAGTGACACATTCTTTCCCTTATATGTCTTCCCTTGATCTGCTTAGTCTTTTCTTCACACTCATATCATTTGCCTTTGGCAAAGGAGAGAAACCCCATTTGGAAAGGGAATTTGTAGACATCAGGACTGGTATCTGTAGATAGTGACAGAGTTTTAGACTTACCCATTTGCTAATGATTTCTTAGCATGAGTTTTCAACTAAGTAGAAAACAGTCTGGGTAGTCTCATGTCTACACAGTCTGACAGCTTCAGCCCACTCTATTATCCCATAATAATTCTGTGGTTCCCCTTTTCTCTCCTCTATAGCAGTAAAGAGTAAATGAACTAAAGGGAGGCTGTGGTTTCTCCCTACCTGAGGACCACACAATAAGCAGGTTACCTACAGTCATGTCCTGCGTCAGTCAGGTATTTCTGCCTGCGAATACAAACCTAAGGTTCTTAATTTGGAACTCCTAGGGAAATAATTCAGTTAAGAATAACAGAAGAGAAACAAAATGAATAAAGTGTTCATAAAATTTAGATTTATGGTTCAATCAAAGATGTATCTTTAATTATAAAGACCTTTAAAAATGAATACATTTTTTTTTTTTTTAGTTCAAGTTTATTCACTGGTTATTTCTCCCAGGGTAGTTACATTGTTCGGTGGTTTAGAGAACTAGGTTCTTTCTCACATTATTTTAAAATCCTTTGGGGTTTAATATTTTGTGCTCTCTCCATGTGTACCATTTTCTCCCTATTGATGCTTTTATACCTGGTTATCATCTCTTTGGCTATCACTTGTATACATTTTAGAGAAAACTTGTCATCTCTTTTTGAGTACCTTAAAAACTAGCTTTTGCTATCACTAGCAGGGTTTGTTGCACTTAGTAAAACACTTAATGATTTCTCAATTTTCTCTTTTAAAACCAAGATCTGATGCTGCTTCCCCCTTAACTGTTAGACATCCCACTCCCCTTTATTTGGCTGAGATGCCCTTGCACTAATTATTTTGGTTTTCTATTCTTGACTTATTTTCTGGCTCTGTTCCTGGTGGATTGAGTTATTTATATTCCTCTTTTCGGGGCAGTAGTATTTTGATTTACAGGTAGTGCCTCCGGAAGGAGAGAGTTACTTGGGAAACAAAGCAAAATATCTCTTGATGGCACGTTAGGTTTCTTCTGTAAGTTTTTTGGAAATAACTTTATAGTACATCAAAGGATAAGATGACAAAAGTTCTGGGACACCTGGGTGGCTCAGCGGTTGAGTGTCTGCCTTTGGCTCGGGGTGTGATCCCGGTCACGGATCGAGTCCCACATCGGGCTCCCTGCGGAGAGCCTGCTCCTCCCTCTGTCTGTGTCTCTGCCTCTCTCTCTGTCTCTCATGAATAAATAAATAAAATTATTTTTTAAAAAATGACAAAAGTTCTATCACTGCAAATAACCCATTACATATTATGTGGGGTTTCTTAAATATTTAGAATATCAAGAAGATGAGAATTGTCCTCATTTCCATCAAAATGCAATCTGTTGTTAGGAAAACAGTGTAAGAGACATCTGTTTTTTTGAGTTTATTCCCCACCACTCCCCCTGCCCAGTATGTGTTCTTCTTTTTATGCTTATAGCACTGTAATTTTGCTCTGGGGATCTTTTCTGACCACCTACAAGTGTGAGTGACATTTCGTTCAAGGCCTCCAGCCTCTCCATGTTGCCATCAGCTTTGGAGGGCTTCCTGAGATGCATTGACCCAGTGCTCTTCAAAATTGGTCAGCATAGGGTGATAGGATATCAATAAAAGGATTTCTCTCCCCAGCTCCTATGGGCTCAGAGACCGTGTCAGGATCTTCTTCCTGTACCCATGCTAACTTTCTTTTCTGACCTTTGTTGGTGAGCCACTGCTTCAGATCTGGTCACTACTTGCCTCTTGCATTGAACTCTTCACAGTGTTCCTTATAATCTTATTCTTTTTTTTTAATTTTTATTTATTTATGATAGTCACAGAGAGAGAGAGAGAGAGAGAGGCCACAGAGAGAGAGAGAGAGAGAGAGAGAGAGAGAGGCAGAGACACAGGCAGAGGGAGAAGCAGGCCCCATGCACCGGGAGCCCGACGTGGGACTCGATCCCGGGTCTCCAGGATCGCGCCCTGGGCCAAAGGCGGGCGCTAAACCGCTGCACCACCCAGGGATCCCATAATCTTATTCTTGTTCACAATATGACTGCAGTTCCATTTTCTCTTTGCTCCACAGCTGAAAGTCAAAATTAACTATCAGTGCATCAGCCAAGCTAGCCAATCCTAGAGTCCCTTACTTTTTCAAGATAGCTGATTAGCACAAATTATAGCTGAAAAAGAAGGAGCTAGCCAGTTGGGAGTGAATAGGGGGCATATTAAGGGTTTCAGAAATAACTTAACCTATTGGATGAGTTCCATATGCTGAATCATCTTTTTCCTGTTTTAAAATTCTCTCTGGACACATGCTTCTCTTCTGGCATTATCGACTCTGAAGTAAGAACCACATGGGTCACATAAACCTGGGGAGTATAGCTAATCCATCCTACTCATGGCTATGTTGTGACATTATTAATTAAAGTTTGCTTAATCGACATACTCTTCTGCCAACCTTGGTTTCAATGGAATCTGACACTTACAAATGTACTTCAAAGAAAAGGTATTCCTTGCTTAACTGGTCTACTTGTAATTCTTTGCACACTATCAAAGATAACTTAATCATATTTCAATCAACAGCTATGTCTTTGTTTTCTTTTTTGGTATTACTTATAAATAGATTTTTTTCGTACATTTGATATATTCTATTTCATTAGTGTCAGGTATACAACATAGTGTGATTCAACAACTCTATACATTATGCTATGCTTAAATGTAGGTACCATCTGTCACCATGCAATGTTATCACAAATCCATTCGCTATATTCCCTGTGCTGTACTTTATATCCCCATGACTTATTATTCCATAACTAAAAGCCTGTATCTCCACTCCCCTTCATCTTTTTTGCCCATCCCCCTCCCCTCATCTTTTGGCAACCATCAGTTTGTTCTCTGTATTTTTAGGTCTGATTCTGCATTTTGTTTATTTGTTTTGTTTTTTAGATTCTACATACACATGAAATCGTATTTATTGCATGGAATATTACACGGTGGAATATTACTCAGGCATAAAAAAGACAAGACCTTGCCATTTGTGACAACATGGATGCATCTAGAGGGTATTATGCTGAGTGCAAAAGTCAGTCAGAGAAAGACAAACAGCTGTTTTTGATATACAACGTGTTTTTTTAATGTTTTCTAATCCACTTCATGTCTTTTTCCTTTGCATTAAAAGGATCCTCCAGAGACTCAATTTGTCCACTATTTTGAAAGAGCCCTAGTGGTAGCTTAATTTTTCTTTTCATCTGTCCACTTCCTCCCATTTTCATTCCCTTTGGTTTCTGCTTAGGTTGACACCACCCTCAGCAGTTTTGACCCAGGTGTGGCCATCAGGGCATCAGATTTCTGTTAGCCACAATAATTGATTCAGGGATCGGCAAGTGACAAAAGCCAAGCAAATCATGGTAAATCTGGGAGATTTGGCCAGAGTTTCTAGGGAAAGCAGCACTCTTTTCCAATTGGTATTTGTAAACTAGTAGCTTAGAGCCTTCTGGTCATTATCTTAGCCATGCCATGTGGTAAACCTCTGAATTAGGCTCACACACAGAGGAGCAGAGAGGGAAGACCCAGAGGGAGTAGAAACTTAAGGAAATAATTTGAGTTGACATTTCAGCTATGCTTGAAGTAATATCACTCCCCTATCTCCAGTTTTGTAAGTCAATATTTTATTAAGCTATCAGGAAGAGAATATCATTAATGTTATTAGAAAGGCAAACTAAGAAATTGAATGGGTATCACTCTGCCAAAAAATATAGTTTTTTTTTTGCTTTTAATTTTTAATGTTGATTGCCTATAGTCATTTTAATTTAATAATCATTACAGCTTTTATAGTCTTTAGTGTTTTAAAATATGTGAAACAGAAAAATACCACAATTGAGGACTACCACCCTGCTCATTCTTCTATCTTCTTTCTTGGGTTATCACCTGTGTGTGAGATACTGACTGTAGCATAGAGTCTCCACCTGTTTATGAAAAAGAGAAGGAATTTAGAGCCAAAAAATATTTCAGATATGTTGGAGGTTCATGAGACCTTGCTCTGTTATGTTGTTTTAATTCATAATTATACATTTATTACTAATGTAAACATATGAGCATACAGCACAGGTATCTTTCACAGTACCATCTATGCATGTCTTAGGTTTATTTACTCATTGTATGATTTTAGACATGTAGTAAAGGTTGTTTGTTCAAATGTGTATCTCCCTTGCCATCTGTGCCTCAGTATCTAATAGTCCAACAAGAGAGGCTCATTCCAGTAGGTTCTGTCTTTTCTAGTCTCCTAGGAAACATGCAAGGATCAGCTATAACACATAAATTCAGGGCACCCCAGGTAGCTCAGCAGTTTAGCACCACCTTCAGCCCAGGGCCTGATCCTGGAAACCCAGGATCGAGTCCCTCTTCAGGCTCCCTGCATGAAGCCTGCTTCTCCTTCTGCCTGTGTCTCCTTTGCCTCTCTCTCTTTCTCTCTCTCTCTCTCTCTGTCCCTCATGAAATAATAAATAAAATCTTTAAAAAAACATAAATTCACTAATCTGTCAGTATCCTGGCTTGAATTAATATATAAGATTATTTTTTCAACAAGTGTAGAGAGAGCATGGTTTTGAGGAAGAGGTCAACAGACAGGTAAATTTTAAAAGTGACAGAGAGCCAATTTTATTTTAAGCAGCATGAATTTTGCTGAGTTTAGGACAGAACATCTTGAGAAAGGAAGCTGTGAGGGAGTAGGAGAAGAACTGAAATTGGATCTAAAATATTTAAATTTCTGATAGAATCTATCACATACCCATGCATGACCTTGAAAACATATTTAACATTAGGATCTCAGTTTCTTAATTTATAAAATGTAAATAACCATATGTTCACCAGAGTTGTGTTGTGAGATTTAAGTTGGGACAAACTGCAACTGGCATATGTAAGCACTTAGGAATTATCAAGAAAGCAAGCAAGCAAAATGATATATCAGAAAAAGCAAAGCTTGTAGAGCTATGTAAAGTAGAATTTATATCTGTCATCCACTAACTGAGTGACCTTGGATTTGTGCTCCAGTTTTTGGATAATTAAAAATATAATCTTTACTTGAAGGAGTTATTGTAAAGATTAAATGAGGTGCTACACAGTTAGCATCTGATACAGTGTCTACTTCATGTCATCCACTGAAGCTGAGTCAACCTAAGCAGGCCTGTGTGGCTCAGTCAACTAAGTGGCCGACTCTTGATTTTGTCACAGGTTATGATCTCAGGGTCCTGAGACTGGCCCCTGTATAGGCCTCTGCATCAGGCTCTACATTCGGTGGGGAGTCTGCTTCAGGATTCTCTCCCTGACTCTGCCCTTCTTCCACACACACATGCATGCATAAATAAATGAATAGTTTTTTTAAAAATCCCCAAAAACAAAACTGAGTCAATTTAAATTTCACTGGAAACCCAGAGCACTATTGGGTGTTTTTTGGTCAAAAGGTAAATTTCAAAGAACTCTTTCATTAATACTATTAGAATGAAATCATGTAGGAAGTAATCAAATCTGTGTGTCTGTGGCCCCTCTGACATTAATCAGTACACACTGAAATCCACAAAATTGAGTTTATTTGGTTGCCAAGAAACCTGCCGTATACAAGTTGTAACCCCAGACAACTTTTCCATTTCATGTGTTTTCACTCTTGCTTTGTTTAATCTACTGAAAAGTAATGGCAAGACATACAAGACAGAAGTCATTTTTAATAAAAGAATATTCCTTGATTTCTATTTAAGGTAACTCCAAGTTGATACAAAGACTTGTAAATTTATTTGGAATTCCAAGCACATCTGCTCATAGAAAAAATACTAGCCATAGTGATTAGATTTCCCAGTCAGCTGGAAGGAAAAATATATCAATACAAGCACAAGGTCCCTGAACTGTAGGATTCATGGCACTAGTCTGAGGGCTGCCTTCTGTGGAGAAAAGACTGTTGTCTCTAGAAACAGAATCAGCCAAGCAAAGTAGACGAATGAAGTTTGTATTTGGCCTCTTCACATTGTCCATTCAGCACTCCTCAATGACTATTTGAGCTTTCTTTTCCCAAGACTCACATACTACCTTTTAACAAAACACTTCACACAATTCTACTAAGTTTCCCCCCCTCTCTCTGTCTCTCCCTCTTAAAGCCATCACACTTTAGAACAATTCACCTTTCCTTCATCTGTAATCAAACTCTTGTTCCCTCTGTGTCAGAATTCCCAACTGGGGAGAAGCAAGAAGACTACCTTAATTTGTAGTAAAGTTAATTATCTATGGTTTCATTGGCTAACAGTTCTTTACTTCTTTAGAGGAAAATTATTTTTCCAAATTAACATATAATTAGGAGATAGATGCTATATATTAAAATACATATACTTCAGGAAATATAACGAAGTCAAAACAAAAGACAAACTGTGTGTCATCTTATGCAGGGCTTCTGCCTAAGGTCATTCAGGTTCAAGGTTGGGGAGATCATAGCAGGTCTGTGTTGGGGGTGAAATCTGTCTTTATTTTCCTGGCCAAGCTTTATTCCTAGATGTTGAGTGGCTTCAGATGGGAGGGAGACACCCTTTGCCAGTTTATAAAAAAGTGTGGCAAGGTCTAGCAGTGGCCCCGTGTGTGGTGTAGGTAAGCTACTTTTTTGGCAAAGCAGAAGCTCTACAGAGTCCAACGCTCTACCGAAGAACATAGCCTTCAAATGCCATTCATGCTTTCTCCAGCTAGTTTCTGTCTCCAGTTTCTGATTTAGGATATTATGTAACATTCTAATTAACTTTTCCCTTTGGAATGGATTCTTGGCAGTACAGTAGTGAGAGAAAACATGATGAGGATCATGTGTGGGTCAGAGTCCATCAATTCTGAGAAAGGGCTGTTTTCTTTGGTGATCCTGTGTACCCTGGTGAGCAGCCTTAGTGCACATCACTTTTTTTGGCCTATTGCCTTAGAATATTTCCCAAACTCTTTTAAGAGATTTACATGATTATTTATAAATTACCCTGCATATACTCTTACCTTATTTACCTCTTCTTTCCTGTCTCTGTTTCTGGCACCCTCTCCTTCTCTTCTCTTGCCATTGTGAACTACTTTCATCTCCTCCAGAAGCCAGGCTTTCTCTTACCTCTAGAGTCTAGATGTTTATACCTTAATTCCCTTTAGTGGGACCCCTTTCCCACAGTACATCATCTGGCTAACTCCTGTTTAGTCTTCAGATTAAATATTACTCTGATAAATTGTCCATATCCTTCATCTGTTATTAACTCTGCTTAACCAATACTGGGTTAGGTGCTACCATCAGATATTAAAGCCTTATTACTTTTAACTACTTGTTATCCTAGAAAGACCGGAAGCTCTGTGAGGAAGGGGCCCAGTCTCTCTTCTCATGGCTGTGTCCGTAACACCTAGCGTATCAGAGATTAACAATGAATTTTTGTTGAGTGACTATTTTCATTCAGGTTGTACCTATACCTTTAGATCTATAAGCCTGTGTAGGAATAAAACTGCCATCTGGATTTGAGGCAATGTACCTAGTCATGATTAGAAAATGCTCTGATTCAGGGCAGCCAGTGTGGCTCAGCGGTTTAGTGCCGCCTTCGGCCCAGGGTGTGATCTTGGAGACCCTGGATCGAGTCCCATGTCGGGCTCCCTGCATGGAGCCTGTTTCTCCCTCTGCCTGTGTCTCTGCCTCTCTCTCTGTCTCTCATGAATAAATAGATAAATAAAACTTAAAAAAAAAAAAGAAAGAAAATGCTCTGATTCAGTTGTATTAATGAAGGGCTACACATGCTTTCAATCATTCAGTTCTGTATCTTCAAAATCATTTAACATGAAAACCATGTGAAAAGGTAGAAGAGGATTAAGGGTCATTTGGAGGTGGAAGTTGACTTGGGTAGGAAAAGGGAAAAAATATATAAGTCACTTGGAGGATTTGGAGGATTTGGAGGCTATGGAGGGAGTATATGCCCCAATGGTACTGAGGTTTTCAGTCTGCACACAACACTTGGGAGGGAGCTGTTACCAAGACCCTAATGTCTTTCATTCTTTTCTTTCTCTTCTGTTTACAACAGACTTGGAAATAGCAAAAGTGTGTCAACTAAAAGGTAGAAAGCCAGTTTGTGCTATTCAAAGCAAATTTTGAATGCATTATCCTCACAGAAAGCCAGCAATTATAATGAAGATATTTGTAAGATAGAAAGGAATCTCCAAATGTCTGGAAGTCTAATGAGTGTACCTGTTACTCCATATCCTTCTTCCCTATAATCAAAGAGGCCAGAATCAAAGCCTTAAACCCTTTACCTTTATAATCCCATAAATGATCCCCTCAGGAAAGATAAGTCATTCTATCTAATTCATTTATTTTCTTAATCCAAGAAAAGGAGAAATTGTCTGTATAGCTATTCTGAATTGAAAACAATTGATGTTCCCCTCAGATTTAGCAAGAAACATTGAGATTTTACTTACAACCTGAGATTTTTCTTTGTTTAGGAGAGGGCTGGAAAATTGCTAGGCAAAACCAGTCAGCTCGTCTACATTCTAGCACAGGCTATTACTCAAGTCTGTGACTCTGACCATGATATTGTGCATCTCCGGTGGGTGCACCCTACTGGTGTTTTGAACAGGGCAGCTACATGGTAATTTCCTATGTCCCCATGGATGCTTTCACACCAGCACTCACTTTCCTGGGGCTTCAGGCAGACGGGGATTTTCTCTCAATACTGAAGTACCTCCTGGGAGAGGAAACAGAATGAAAACAGAATATTACCTGTTTTCTACGGCGACACCAATTTTAAAGCTGTGCTATTTTAAAACAAAGAAACAGACGGAGAAGTTAAAAGGAAATGAATCCTATATTTGCTCTTTGGAAAGCACTTACTGGGTAATTGCTGGGCTCTGAGTGACTTGAGGTGGGAAATGGGACGCAGATTTAATGAGATCCAGCTTAAGGCACCATTTGCAGAGGCCCAGAATGGCAATAGTAGAGGGTTATTTTCCTCCCTTCTGATTGTGTTTGCTTGGCCTCTGCGAAATGACCAGAATTTCTTAGTCTAGTACTATGGGATGCATCCTATCCCATAATAGTAGCTTTGAGGGACATCAGTCTACAAGAGCACACAGGCAAACCAGTGCCAGGGAACTAATGTCCTCCAGGGCTAGAGGTCAGCCTGTTCCATAACAAAGAGGTCAACGAAGATGCCTGTGATGTTCCCCTAGCTTGGCTAAACTAGGTTTCTCCCAACTATAGCCTCCTGGCCTCCCTTTTCTTAGAGCATTTACTTTAGAAGACTTAAAATTATACATTCGTTCTCTACCCCTTTGAAATATATGTAAATCTTCTTCCAGCCTTTTGCCAGACTGATAATCCAGGAATCTTTCTTGAGGACCTGGGAACCATCTCTTTGAAATATAAACACTGAAAGGGACAACACCCCTCTTTTCCAGTCCCTGTGATAAGGTAGGAGCTCAGCTATAGTGGAGACCAGTTAGTAAACACAGATGGCTTACTTACAGAGAAAAACATTTGCAAACTCAGAATAACCCATCATGCTGGACAGAGTACACAGATGAACCTTTCTCCTAATTTCCTCTACTTGCTCACCCTAGGACTTAAAAAAATTCTCTACTGTTTGCTTTAATGGATTTAAGTTCAGTCTCTTCCTTTATTTCAATAGTCTTGAATAAAGCCTTTACTGCCTATTTAACTGTGTCCAGTGCAATTTTAATCTGAAAGGATCTAATGCAAAAAAATGGTGGTGAGGATCTTGCATCATTTAACAAAGTAGGTACATTAATTTGCTGGAGCTACCATAACACCATACCATAAAAAATAACAAACTCTCCCAATACAGGAGGCTAGCAATCCAAGATCAAGGTGTCAGCAGGTTGGTGCCTCCCAAGGCCTCCCTTCTAGACTTGCAGATGATCATCACCTCCTCCCCATGTTTTCAATGGTCTTTCTTCTATGCGCAAGCATTCCTGCCTGTCTAAATTTCCTCTTCTTATAAGGATACCAGTCAGATTGGATTAGGATGGTTTTATTTTAACTTACTTACCACTTCAAAGGCCCTATCTCCAAATACAGCCACATTTTGAGGTACTGGGGATTGGGGCTTTGATATGTAAATATTTTGGGGGTACACAATATAACCCATAACTCTGGGTCTTTATTTTTCTTGCTGCTGTCTCTGACATAGGGAAGCAAAAGGGACACCATTTTAGAATAGCTCCATCTCTGCTGTTTTTCTGCTAGGCTCCATTACTCATGATCTATATTTTGTCCCTGAATAAGCCAAAGAAGCTATGTTCCCATTTCAAGGGGGAAGCCAGGAAGTCAATCATTCTGAGTTTTGTGTCCTAGGCCCCAAGTACCTGATAACACCTAGGAAGAACCAGATCTCAAACATATTCCAGGACATTAGCTTCAAACACACGTTGGCTGACACTGGCATCAATACTCCTGCCTTTGGTATTTGTGGAATAATACCTATTGTTCACCTGACACTTCCCTTTGATTAAACCCTACCCTGGATTCCTGAAGGAACACATCTCTTTTCTAATATAAACTTCTAGCCCCAAGCAATGACAAGACTCACTCTCCTTTCCTTTCTGAGTCTCCCAGATACTCCATCTGTTATTCTCTACCTGTCACACTCTTCAACAAACTCTGTTTCCACTTCTCTGGGTTATATTTGATTTCTATCTTGCATGAAGCCAAGGTCCTGTGGGACCTTCCCTTGGGTTCTTGGACTCAGACTGCCTGCATCATCTCTACCACTTCCTTCTGAGAAGAAACTGCTTTCTGAAGCTACCAATCCAGCCATCTCCAGGATAACAGCCACCCATACCCTACAAGGTCCCTACTCTTAGCACCAGAAAGAATGTAGATGAGTATTCAATGCTTGCCAAAGGAGTAAGTTACACACACGGAGAGGGTGCCAGAGGATAGGACAAAGCTACTGAGTAGGAAATGCGGTTTTGGAAGATGAAGATCTTTGTTATGAAAGTTTCCCTTTTGCTCCATTACATTTCCATAACACCCTGAAGTGCTAATCAGTATATCTTTAAAAAAAAAAATCCTATAATTGTGTTGGAACTAGCATAATTATATTTTTTGTTGCAAGTGTTAATTAAACAAATATCAACTCTTAATATAATGACAATTTTGGTTACTCTATTTTGGCACTTCTCTTTCAAGAGGCCATCAACTCCCCCTCGCCCTCCCCCAATACACACATACATACACACACACAAACGAACTTCTAAAAGACCCTGCCTAAGGCAACTCAATCAGCTCTTTCAAAGAGCTGTTTCAGAAGAACAGAAGTACAGCTAAAAAGTTCCTTTTAGAAGTCCATATAAAAGATCAGATTCTACTTAATATTAGAAGAACCCAGAAACAGAATAATCCATGAATATATGATATATCTCTGTGTAAGACATGCCATGTTCTTTGACAAATTTATTTGGCTGCTAATTTAAAAGACTGATAAGATTGTGAGCCAACATGCCTCATTAGCAGCCCGCTACCTGCCAAGAAACACTGGTGTTCTCTAAAATAAAACTATAAATACAAGTAGAGGTATTTATTATGAATTGGAACTAAAAACTCCTTTCAGAATGAGAAAATTGTCCTTGGGCAATATGAAGTTGAAAACCAATTTTTCTGTTGTCAAGCTATCGGATGAGCAAATAAGCAAGGAAAGTATGTCCTTGGCCATTTAGATGGAAGTTCTGCTGCCTCAATAAGTCGCTGGAAAATATGTGTAAAGATGTATGTGTTTTCCTGTCATTCTAATGATAGGAACATTAATGATAGTACACAATTTAAGTATGTATTTGTCTTTTTTTCTTCATTTTTTTCTAACTTTACTTGAGAGATCCATATTTCTCCTTATTGAAAGTGATTTTATTCCTAGGAATAAACCTAACCAAAGAGGTAAAGGATCTATACCCTAAAAACTATAGAACACTTCTGAAAGAAATTGAGCAAGACACAAAGAGATGGAAAAATATTCCATGCTCATGGATTGGCAGAATTAATATTGTGAAAATGTCAATGTTACCCAGGGCAATTTACACGTTTAATGCAATCCCTATCAAAATACCATGGACTTTCTTCAGAGAGTTGGAACAAATTATTTTAAGATTTGTGTGGAATCAGAAAAGACCCCGAATAGCCAGGGGAATTTTAAAAAAGAAAACCATATCTGGGGGCATCACAATGCCAGATTTCAGGTTGTACTACAAAGCTGTGGTCATCAAGACAGTGTGGTACTGGCACAAAAACAGACACATAGATCAATGGAACAGAATAGAGAACCCGGAAGTGGACCCTGAACTTCATGGTCAACTAATATTCGATAAAGGAGGAAAGACTATCCATTGGAAGAAAGACACAATCCACAATCTCAATTTTTAAGCACTTTACTCTGACCATTATCTCCTATCTTTTTTCTTAAAAGATTTTATTTATTTATTTTAGAGAGAGAGAGCCGGAGCAGAGGGAGAGGGAAAAGCAAACTCATGGCTGAGCAGGGACCCCATGTGGGGCTCAATCCCAGGTCCCTGAGATCATGACTTGAGCCGAGATCAGACACTTAACTGACTGATCCACCCAGGTGCCCCCTCCTATCTTTTCAGATAATCCCCCTAATACCTCAACTCCAGAAAAGCTCTGATCTATGTGGAACTATAATATCTTAATCCTGTCACCATTCATTGCCCTTTACCCCCTTTATGTCACAGTCCCCTTCCTATAGGGCCAATCTCTGTGTCACCCTACCCTGTTTATGTTCAGCTCTCTGCCTCCTTCAGATGTGCACCCAGGTAGCTGAGTGAGGCTGAACATCCTTGGCTGACTGTGTTCATTAAATGTATCACCTTGAGAAGAACATTGGTGGTGACAGAAAAATCCCATTGCATCTGTAAGGTCCTTCCCCCTGCCACTCATCCTGATGATTTCCCATACCTTTCCTCTTCGAACTCCCAGTATGTCCTTCCATCTTCACCCTCAGCTGATGACCTTGCTTCTGTACATCACTATGAAAATGCCAGAAATGAGAGGACATCTTCCTCACACTCACCTCTGCCAACACCAGGGATCTGTGCTGTGTACTCAAGCCTTCCTTTTTGTCTATAAGACAGAAACTTTTATCACCTTCTCAGACCACTCCCTCCATTTTTGTACCAAAATCCATTTCCACTTAGTTACCTTGATACATCACTCTAGTGCTTGCCTCCTCTCTCTTCTATCATGAATTTTCTCTATGGATGGCTTTTGATAACATACAACTGATCTGAAATATCTATCATCTTAAAAATCAAAACAAAAAAAAGCATCCCCTTCCAGCTACTGCTATATTACCATATTTCTCTTTCTCCTTTAAATCAAAACTCTCTTGTGAGATTTGACTGTAGTTGTCCCTTATTTTTATTATTTCCCCATTCTGTCTTGAACCCTCTTCAGTCCATCCATACACACACACACACACACACACACAAATCTTGAAAATATAAATGCATAAATGACTGCCATGTACTAAAGCCAATTACCTCATCCTGTCCTTTCTAGCAGCAACTTTTTTTTTTTTTTAACTACCCCTGCAAAAAAACAGGGCCACTAGCAGCACAACTTTTGCCCCTCTTCTTTTTGAAGCAATTTCTTTATCTGGCCTCCTAGAAACTGCTCTCTTGTTTCTCTTTCTACTCCACTTACTGGTCATTCTTTCTCAGTCACCTTTCCTGGCTGCTCTCCAATATCTAAAGTTTGGCCTCTGACTGGTCACTATTCTATTCCCAGTGCATAGAGTCATATAGAATGTATAAATATATAGGAATATTTCTTGGTTTTGTTCTAAGAAAACAGGGTCATATCATTCACAGTTTTTTATATATTGCCATTTTAATGCAACAACACTTCATGGAAATCCCTTTAAGTCAATTGGCATAGCTCTATTTCATTCTTCTTAATATCTGTGTTATATACTGTAGAGTGAATATGCAAACATTTATTAAAATATTTCCATCCTATGGGCAAATCTTTGTATGTAGTTCTTTTTTGCTGTGATAAATAATGTGGGAATTAACACAGTAGGATCCCAGAATAGGACTGCTGGAACCAGGGAAACATGTAGATTAAATGATAACTATTTTAGGATTGCTTCCCACAAAGCCTGTATTATTGATGTTTTTGCCAACAATGTTCTCTATTGGTGTATTCAATGGATGTTTTCACTCAAATTTTAGCTAGACTGATACATGATGACTGTTTCTTTCATTGTAATTTTCCTGACTAGTATGTTTAAGCAGCATGACTTAGTGGATAGAAAACTGCTCAGATGTCAGACTTCCTGGATTTCAACTTTCGTTCCAACACTTTATTAGCTGTGCGATCTTGGACAATTCTGTTAAACTCTCCGTGCCTCAGATACTTCCTATGTCAGAAGGAGATAATAGTAACAATTATTTCATCTCTTTTATTTTTGTGGAGATTAAATGTGTTAAACAATGTAAGTCACAGCCATAACTGGTACAAAGTAATAAATTACTTTCAATAAATATTGCTTATTATTATCACTCCTCCCTCCCCCCCTGTTATCATGGCCTCTTTTCTTATGTTTCAATCACAAATCTGTGTATTAAATTTTATTTCCACTGTTCATTTTTGATTGGATTATCCACATAATCACATCAAGTTGTAAATACTCTGTGTGTGCTGTAGATATTAACACTCCGTTGGTCATGATAGGCTATGTTACATCACGGTAACCATGTCTCAAGGGCTTAGCACAATGAGTTTATTTCTCAACTTTCCAAAGTTTCTTGTGGGTCAAGAAGTCTTCCTTCATCTTATAGATATGACATCCAGGAAATGTTGCTTCCAAAACCACTGTGGCAAGAAGAGACCTGGAGAGTTGTGGCAGGCAGCTCTTGGTTTGTTTGTTTTTGTTTTGTTTTTTGTTTTGTTTTTTGTTTTGTTTTGTTTTGTTTTTTGAGACAGAGAGCATGCAGTGAACATGAGGAGGGACAGAGGGAGGAGGAGAGAGAGAATCCTAAGCAGGCTCCATGCTCAGCGATGCAGTTCAATGCACGACCCTGAGATCATGACCTGAGCCAAAATCAAGAGTTGGTTACTTAACTGACTGAGACTTGAGGCTCTTGGTTGTCATGCATGTATGTAATCCTCTGTTTGAGCATGGGCTGGGTTTAGTGACTTGTGTGTAGCAAACAGAGTATAGTAGAGATGATGGGAGGTCACATTTTGTTTCAGATCAGGCTGCAAAAAAGACCATGGCTTCTCAACAGTTCCTTCCTTTTGTTCACTGAGTGAAGCCAGCTGTGCACTTGACAGGGGACTGAGAGAGGCCTTCAGGCAACAGACATTGAGGAAGTGACATCTTCAGTCCAACAGCCCTTGAGGAACTGAACCCTGTCAACTACATGAACAAGATTAGAAGTGGATCCTCCCTCAGTTGAGCCCTCAGAGGGATGAAAGCACAGGCCAATACTTTGGTTGCATCCTATTAGAGACCTTGAACCAGAAGGCCTACCTAAGACTCATCCAGATTCCTGACTCACAATAACTGTGAGATAATAAATTTGTTTTTTTTCTTTTTTTATGCCTCTAAGTTTTAGGGTAATTTGTTTTACAGAAACACATAACTAATACAAGGATAGAACAGGGTATTTTTAAGGCCAGCAAGTGGCTTATATCGTATCTGCCCACATCCCACTGGCCAGAATTTTGTCTTGTAGCCCCAACTGTATGTGAGAAGAGAAAGTAGGATGCTCTACACATGGTGTTTTCTCTGCTACTTCTTCCTATCCTCTTTGGGAATATTTTTTTTCAGTATCTATTATTTATATCTTATGTCTATGTTATATTCTGCTACACAATATATTTTTAAAATTTTTTCACAGACAAATATCTATATCTTACATCTTCCAGCTTTTGGTTTTCCAGAATTGGGTAAGAAGGGCTCCATTAGCACTTGATCGGGTATGAATTCTACTTCATTCTCCTGCAAGATTTCTGTTACTTTATTTTTTAGATGATTTTTAATTCATAAGTAATTTATTTTTGCATTTTCATAATACTTTAATTTTTTTCACACATACAATGATGATATCATTTATTAATAACCCCCACACACACACACACACACTGAATTGAACTACCAACTTAGTCACATGTAACAATTTAGTCATCATATAGATTGGGATCTAATCTAATTCTAGATTTCCTTTTCTGATCTACTAATCTCATGTCTATCAATGTGCCAATACAAAATTGATCCTATTACAATGGCTTCCTATAATTTTCTTTTTTTTTTAAAGATTTTATTTATTTACTCATGAAACACACACAGAGAGAAAGGCAGAGACATAGGCAGAGGGAGAAGCAGGCTGCCTGCAAGGAGCCCTATATGGGACTTGATCCCGGACCCCAGGATCACACCCTGAGCTGAAGGCAGATGCTCAACTGCTGAGCCACCAGGCATCCCTTACAATTTTCTTATATCTGTTAGGCAGGACCTCAGCCCCATTGCTCTCTTCATTCTTTTTTGATGACTTCTTGGCAATTTTTCTTCAATATAAAATTTAATATCTTTTTATCTAGTATTCTACCTACACCATAAATAAAAACACCAAAAAATCCCTTGAGTATTCTAAGTGGAATTATACTATAATTTTATATTAATTTGAAGATAGTATTTGTGTGATACATTGTTTATATTTATTCTTTGTTCTCAAAAAAGATACCTTTTCATTTTCATACATAGTTATTATATAAATATAATTACAAATGTTAATATAATTTATATATTTAATATATACAAACTGAACCAGCTTGAAAACCACTGTAGTATCCATCAAATTCTGGTCCTTTTGTGTTGTTTCCTGTTCTGCCTTTGTACCACATAGAAATTCTCTTTTTCCCACACTGTTTCTTAATTTATTACAGGGAAATCACCTTTCCTGTGCCCTACTTCACTCATCTCTAGTTAATTAATTGTTTATGTGCATTTCTGGAGACTTATGTACCTGAACTATTTGGGAAATACCAAGAATTTTGTATCATTATTCACCCCCAGGGACACAAGACCCAAGTACAGGGAATGTCAAGTGTATCTGAAGAAAAGGAAATTACAGGAAATTTCAATTTTTTTTCTCTCCATCATTTTCCTGCTTGGTGTTATGGTTCATGATATTGCTTATGTGACATCAAGGGAATTTCCCCTTGACTGTTTTAGAGCCTGTCCAGTGGTTACAGCATTCATTCATCCATCTGTACTATCATTCATTTATTTATTCAACAAGTAATTATTGAGTGTGTTCTAGCCATTATTCTAAGGAAGCATCATGAAGAAAACAAAAGAAAAACAACATTGCCAACAAACAAAGTTCCTACCTTTGAGAAATGTACATTTTGGTGAGGAATTCAAACAATAAGTGAGTAAATAAATTAATAATACCCAGGAGTCATAAATACTATGCTTATCCAGAGCTGGTCACTCTAAGTAGGTATGGCACAGGGATTTTTTTTTTAATTTTTATTTATTTATGATAGTCACAGAGAGAGAGAGAGAGAGAGAGAGAGAGAGAGAGAGAGAGGCAGAGACACAGGCAGAGGGAGAAGCAGGCTCCATGCACCGGGAGCCCGACGTGGGATTCGATCCCGGGTCTCCAGGATCGTGCCCTGGGCCAAAGGCAGGCGCTAAACCGCTGCGCCACCCAGGGATCCCTGGCACAGGGATTTATAGGAAGCCAGGACACCAATGCCACAGAGGCCTGGAAGATTGTAACAGACAGAAGACATCAGGATTACAAATATCCTTGGTACATTTGAAAATTGGCAAGAAAGCCAATGAGGCTGAGCACATGGGCATGGGGAAAAGCTCTGGGAGATAAGCTCAAAAGGAAGCTGGAGGCCAGATCCTGTAGGTCCTTGTAGATCAGAGTATGAACTTTGGACTTCATCCAAAACCAACAGCTGTGCTGGTTTGTTTACTGATGGCTTTTACCTATGTGGACCACTTGAAGGGACCAAGGGATAGCTGATACTCAGATGAAACATTATTTCTGGGTTTGTCTGAGAGGATGTTTCTGGAAGAGATTAGTCTTTGAATCAGTAGACTGGGAAAAGAATATTTCCTACAAGTGAAAGGAAGACATTGAGGAGGAGTTGAAGACAGGTTGAAAGGAGTGCCAATTTATATTTTAAAATGATATTATATTTATCCTTTCATTTGTCAACATCATTATCTTCCCAGTCCCCACATTTACCATGTCTTTACCAGAACCTGAGTAAAGCTGAAAATTTGCTTCACTCAGTGAGGAATGAGCGATGGTGTTAAGCATCTCCATCTAAGAGGGGAATTGGCTGGGTGACTCTGGAGACAGTCCTGACTCTCCTTAAAAGACTATCTGAGTCTTGTTGAGGTCTCTCCAAGGAAATGGAAGTTAGAATCTTTGGCTTCATCTTGAATGAATATTTAGGCCACAATTATAAGTAAGGCTTTATTCATGCTTTTTTTTTCCTTTCATTCACTCATTCAATAAGTATTTACTGAACATCTACCATGTGCCATTGTATGCTAAGCCATGGAAATATAACCACAAATGAAATAGACAAGGTTTCTATCCTCATATCCTCACAGCACTTCTAGTCTATTAACTTACTTATTAACTTATTAACTCTTATTAACACGAGGGTATGCTCTTCCAAAACCAAAGTAGCTAGACTTACTCTCCTGGTTTCAGAAAGTACTGCTTTACAACAATGTATTATATTAGATCAGCCTGGCCACCTTAAGTGGTCATGCATCTGCCAGGCTTCAATATTTATAACAATGAAATGTCTGGATTTATAGTCATTATTAAATATGTACTCTGTGCCTTGTTCCTGGTAGTAGCACATCTTTAGGCAAAAGGCAATTTAAATTAAGTTCATGTTTCTAAGTGAAGGCACTTTGCTGTTGGCACATTGGCCATTCACATATTATGTCTTTACTAATCTAAGACTTTAGAAAGAACTTACTAAATAAAAATGAAGCATTCATAGACACAAAGGCAATCATGTCTTATGAATGTATGTAACAGGATTAAAATTTCCCTCTCTTCTAAGAAGAGCCAACAGAGAAATCAAGATTTGGGGTGCAGAATCAATCATCTTATATTGTAGGTAATTGTTTTAAAGGTTTACAAAGAGTCTAAGAAAGCATCTTTCATAGCTTTATATAGGTACAAATGGATTGGAAATGTGAATGAATCACTTTATTCAGTAAATAAACTCCTTAACCCAAACAAGCATTTGCTGAGACCCTATATGGAGAGAACTGAGATTGCTCTATGATTCTTTCTGAAGATATCTAGGTATCTGATTTTGGCTGTTGGCCATGATAAGGGTAGTGGGATTTACAACATGCTGTTTAAAGTCCAAAATGCCCCAGAGGACAGCTGTTTGTTTACTGATGGCTTTTACCTATGTATATCAACTTGACGGGATCAAAGGATAGCCGATACTCAGATAAAACATTATTTCTGGGTTTTTCTGAGAGGATGTTTCTGGAGAGATTAGGATTTGAATCAGTAGACTGGGTAAAGAATATTTGCCTCACCAATGCCAGCGGCATCATCTTTTATAATCCAATTCTTTCACGCCCTAAGTAGAACAAAACGGAAGAAGGTTAAATTTGTTCTATCTGCTTGGGGCTATAACATCCATCTTCTGTTCTGAGACATCAATGCTCCTGGCTTTCAGGTCTCTGAACCAAGAATGAGACTTATACTATCCATCCCTAGATTTTCAGACTATGACTGAATTATAGCACTAGCTTCCCAGTTCTCTGGAGTTTGCAGATGGCAGATGGTGGGGCTTCTCAGCTTCCATAATCATGGGGGCCAATTCTTATAATACATTTCTTCATATACATAAACAAACATATAATATGAATAAATCTCCACATATTTATGAGTATTATGTATATTTGTGGTGAAATTTATTATGTATATATATAATATATACACTCCCATACCATGTATGAATTGGCTCATGTATATATATAATCTGTGTGTGTGTGTATGTGTGTGTATCTTATTGGTTCTGTTTCTCTGAAGAACCCTAACTAATACAAGAGGTTGGCAGCCAGGTTTGGTTATGTGACCAGAGGGACACAGAAGATCTTGCTGGGAATTTCTGCTCTAAGTTCTCCTGAATTAAGATTCATCACATAAATCTTTCAGTTTAATGTATAGATGAAGCACATTACTGTATGAAAAAGAACTCTGAAACCCATGACTTGATGTCTTTCCGATTCCCAATGCTGACTGATGTTCTCTTTCTCTTACTGAATGTAGTGTCTGCCTTTAAATAAAAGCTTCATTGAGTATGCTCTGAAGAGTCACAGGAATCCTTTAAAAATTCTAAACTTGTGAAATCTTCACACTATATATATTTAGCACTATTCTAGACAGGTCTTTTGGAGTATACAAGAGTATCATAAAACTGAATCCAGTTGGGAAAATGGCAACAAATAACACATGGGGCAGCTACAAATCATAAAAAAGATATTAAAAGTTAAATAAGATTGTAGGGACTATATCTGTAACTGTGACTGAGAGGTTGAGGGAGCCCTAATTGAAGAAGAGATGGGAGACAGCTACTGAACAAAAAACAGGTAAGAAAAAAAAAAAAGCCAGGTAAATAAGGAGTATTATTCTAGGTATCAGGGCTATAGTGAAAATAAAATGGGCATATGGGAATGGGCATAAAGTGAATTGGTATGTCTATGACAAATTAATGTTGACCAGACAGGAAACACCAGGGACGGTACACTAGACAACCAAGTAAACAGAATGACTTTGGCAGGGCTGGAACTAGCACAGGGCAAGTGAGGCACCTAGGATGTAAAAATACAGGAGGCACTCACTCACGAGGGCTGACTCTGCAGGTGCACAGCCACAAAGTGAATGTCCTTAAATTTTGTGCCTCAGGCACCTCACTGATCTCACTGAAATCCGTTGATGTCAGGCTTTGTCATTGTTTACATGAATGAATTAGTCATGGTGGCTCTAAATGAGCCTGACAACTTGGGTTCCACTTTACCAAGGTTGATCTAGCTCCTGCTGCTGTGTTTCTAACCTGCTAGTTGCAGAGACCGACATTAGGTCCCTGATATGCCATCATCTCTCAAGTAGACCAACTGGCCACTAAATGGCAAGGTGACTAGATTGAGCTCCTTCCACCATAGAAAGACCAGTGATTCCTTCAAGCAGGAATAGGCACAGATTCCAGGTAGAGTTTTGCCTTTTCAGTCCAAAGAACCTCAACCAACACTATTCTCTGAAGGTATATGGTATGTCTGACCCACCAGCAAAGGATCTCATCAAATAGAAATTCACTGAGGCGCCTGGGTGGCTCAGTCCATTAAGCATCCAATTCTTGATTTCGGCTCAGGTCCTACCTCAGGGTTGTGAAAGTGAGCCCCACATTGGGCTCTGTATTCAGTGTGGAGTCTGCTAGAGATTCTCTCTCTGCCCCTCCCCTGACTCTTTCAATCAATCAATCAATCAGTCAATCAATCAATCAATATCTTAAAAAGAAGAATAGAAATTCAGTATAAAGAAAAAGAGGAGGGAGCCCACGACCATAGAACCTACTGGTTATATCACATATCACATCATCCAGAAGATGCTGCCTGATAGAGCACTGAAAATAGTCTTTTGGAGGCATAACTTGTGCTAGTTGAGAGGTGATACTTGTAAGAGGATCGGGCATCATCTTCCATGTCACTGTATATATCTTAAAGAACTTTATATAGAACTATGTGTTGAATGAGAAGAAAATGATTGGCCCAGGATTAAGGGATAGAATCAGGAGTAGCTCTCCTTATTATCATTCCCAGTAACCAACTGGAAAAATTTGTGCCTTCTGTCCCAACAACTCCGGGCTCTTTAGGCTTTTAAGTCCTGGATCCTTAAGAGAATATACTTCTATGAGGTGACAGAAAAAAAGTTATGACTGATGCCTGGGTATTACAGTCTCCATGTATCCAAAAGTTATCAAACAAGAAGAGAAGTTATCATCTTGGCAAAAATATTTGACTCTGATCATCAGCAGAAAGAAGGGTTGCTATTAACACAATGGAGGAACAGGGACACCTAGATGATCCAACTGGGCACCACTTGGTATCCCCTTGCCCAGTTTGATGGAAAATGACAATTCTCAGGCAGCCTCAGTCTGAAAGTGTAGCTGGCCAAGCCTCCTAGCAGTGCTTCATGAGGCTAAAGGAAATTTAGATGGGTAGTAAAGGGAAAAAAGCAATGAGTCTCAGTGGTACCTTTAGATCAGCTGTAGCTGTAGGAGTCAGAGCCAGCACCATTAATCTTCCTCTTCTAAGTCTTCCCTCAGAAGAGAGACCTCTCAGAATCCTCGAAGAGCTGCTCCTGGAACACATATGAAGAAATGGATGAACATAACTTGGTGATGCACCTCTGGGTCTCCCTCTGAGGCAGGACATGTTAGTGAAGCTACTGGGGAGGGCTGCTGGCAGACAGCTTACAGCTATCAGTCCTTGGAGGGATTGCTTCAGCTGCAGAGAGAAGCTTGGCCAAGGTCACATGTGTTTCAGGACTGGCTGATCAAGGAAGGAATATTCAAGACCAGCCATTTTGGTCCAAAGCAGAATAAGTCTCATGAGGGGGGCAGAGGCATCTCTGGGCCAAGTTGACTTCTCTATTTGGCCAATCTTGCTTCTTTCCAGACTCTTTCACAAGAGATGATCCCAAGGATAATCCTCAGTAAGCCCCCCAACTATTGAAATTTTCTGGTCTGCTTCTTATGCCAATTATCTACTGCTTTAAATGGAAAATTAGTGAATTCTAATAACTGGTTGACTTTCTTTCACCCATTTCATGGAATCAAAGTTAAACTCTTGGAAGTTCAATCTGTCATACTGTGATTGCTGTTGTGAATTCAGTTAAGAAGTTCACCAGTAGAGTTAGTTGTTTTGTAGGAAAATATGAATACAAATTTTGGTAGAGCATGGCATCATTATAAAGATAATATTGATGATTAAGAAACTCATGACACAAATATACTTGGAATTCATCATAGTGTATTCTTAGAGGGATAGGGAAATTTGTGTCTTGCAGAGTGCCAGATAGAAAACATTTCTGGCTTTGCAGGTTGTATGGTTTTTGGTGCAACTACTCAATTCTACTGTTTAGTACAAAAGTAGGAATAGAAAATCCATAAACAAAAAAGCATGGCTATGTTCCAGTAAAACTATATTTACAAAACCTGGCAGAGTTCCAGATTTGACCAGAGGGCTGTAGTTTGCCAACCTCTGCCCTAATTCATCAGCATCCAAATGAGCTCTAAAATTTTATCAATCAAAATAGAACTTATGTTTAAAATTTAAAAATATATTTGTACAAAACAGTTAAAGTTCTGAAGCTAAAAGGTTTAATGAAACTGATGTATTTTTTTTAAAAAGATTTTATTTATTTATTCATGAAAGACACAGAGAAAGATGCCAAGACATAGGCAGAAGGAGAAGGAAGATCCTTGCAGGGAACTTGATGAGGGATTCAACTCCCAGACCCCAGGACCACGACCTGAGCCAAAGGCAGATGCTTACCACTGAGCCCACCCAGGTGTCCTGAAACTGATGCCCTGTATAAAACTACCAATAGCAGAGTTTATAGTATTCTTTCTTTGTACCCAGTATCAATCATATTTTATGTATTTGAAGATCTAAATAATATCTTTTCATATTAATTTAAGTGTCCTAAAATGGTATTAAACCTTTTAAAACACTTCTCTAAATTTTTTACTGTATTTTACTCCAAATTAGTTTGAAAAATTTAATCAACATGTGTTCATAAATGGAGTACCAAAAAGTCTAGTGTCTGAAGCTTTTAGCATATTATAATTACTGAAAACAGAGTTTGCAAGGAATCAGATATTGCAATATATCCTTGTAAAAGCAAGAGAGAAGCTGAATGAGTTAGTTTTTTAGACCTCAATGCACAAGATTTAATTGTGAAATTCAAAAATTGCACTTCTGAGTATCTCAGTTTGCGGGAAGAATCTTCTAATGGGGATCCTACTTTTATTTTTTTATTTTTTTTGGGGGGCTCCTACTTTTAATTTAATATATATATCTTGCATCAAAATAAAATGAAATTGAGAAGGGTTATGACTTTCCCTCATATAAATTTTGTGAAACATTCAAAGAATTATGAATAGTGGCAATTTACTTAACAAGTTTTATCCTGTAAGAATTTTGGTGAAGAAAGATACTTCTCAACACCAAAGAAACAAACAATCCAATCATGAAATGGGCAAAAGACATGAAGAGAAATCTCACAGAGGAAGACATAGACATGGCCAACATGCATATGAGAAAATGCTCTGCATCACTTGCCATCAGGGAAATACAAATCAAAACCACAATGAGATACCACCTCACACCAGTGAGAATGGGGCAAATTAACAAGGCAGGAAACAACAAATGTTGGAGGGGATGCGGAGAAAAGGGAACCCTCTTACACTGTTGGTGGGAATGTGAACTGGTGCAGCCACTCTGGAAAACTGTGTGGAGGTTCCTCAAACAGTTAAAAATAGACCTGCCCTACGACCCAGCAATTGCACTGTTGGGGATTTACCCCAAAGATACAGATGCAGTGAAACGCCGGGACACCTGCACCCCGATGTTTATAGCAGCAATGGCCACGATAGCCAAACTGTGGAAGGAGCCTTGGTGTCCATCGAAAGATGAGTGGATAAAGAAGATGTGGTTTATGTATACAATGGAATATTACTCAGCTATTAGAAATGACAAATACCCACCATTTGCTTCAACGTGGATGGAACTGGAGGGTATTATGCTGAGTGAAGTAAGTCAGTCGGAGAAGGACAAACATTATATGTTCTCATTCATTTGGGGAATATAAATAATAGTGAAAGGGAATATAAGGGAAGGGAGAAGAAATGTGTGGGAAATATCAGAAAGGGAGACAGAACATAAAGACTCCTAACTCTGGGAAACGAACTAGGGGTGGTGGAAGGGGAGGAGGGCGGGGGGTGGGGGTGACTGGGTGACGGGCACTGAGGGGGGCACTTGACGGGATGAGCACTGGGTGTTATTCTGTATGTTGGTAAATTGAACACCAATAAAAAATAAATTTATTATAAAAAAGATAGATACTTTAAAGGAAGGGGAAAAAACTAAGACCGATAAAAATTTGAGCTAAAAAACTTGCACATTAAAAAAATAATTTTCCCCATGCAACAGATGTTTTTCTGATCTTATTAATAGGGACAATTTTTGGTCAATTAACAGAAAAGAGACAAGATTAATTTTAATTTTGCATTAAGCATTAAGATTAATGCTTAAATGAAAATTTGAAAAATATTGCAGGCAATTAAAAAATAAAAATAATTATATCATATAGAAAATATAATCTTGAGAAAAGTATTAAAAATAGACACAACTAAGAATGACTAATGTGGATAAATAGGTACACTACAAATATCCTATTTATTTGGTAATATAATCACTACAAAAAGAAGTGTTTTAAAATTTTTTCTTTATTTAACATGGTATTTCATTTTATTTTAGAAAGAATTTAATTTTTTTATTGGAGTTCAACTTGCCAACGTATAGTATATCACCCAGTGCTCAACCCATCAAGTGCCCCCCTCAGTGCCCGTCACCCTGTCGCCCAACTCCCTGCCCACCTCCCTTTCTACTACCCCTTGTTCATTTCTCAGAGTTAGGAGTCTCTCATGTTGTCTCCCTCTCTGATATTTCCCACTCATTTTCTTTCCTTTCCCTTTTATTCCCTTTCACTATTTTTTATATTCCCCAAATGAATGAGAACATATAATGTTTGTCCTTCTCCGATTGACTTATTTCACTCAGCATAATACCCTCCAGGTCCATCCGCGGTGAAGCAAATGGTGGGTATTTGTTGTTTCTAATGGCTGAGGAATATTCCATTGTATACATAGACCACAGCTTCTTTATCCATCATCTTTCGATGGACACCAAGGCTCCTTCCACAGTTTGGCTATTGTGGACATTGCTGCTAGAAACATCGGGGTGCAGGTGTCCCAGCATCTCATTGCATCTGTATCTTTGGGGTAAATCCCCAACAGTGCAACTGCTGGGTCGTAGGGCAGGTCTATTTTTAACTGTTTGAGGAACCTCCACACAGTTTTCCAGAGTGGCTGCACCAGTTCACATTCCCACCAACAGTGCAAGAGGGTTCCCCCTTCTCCACATCCTCTCCAACATTTGTGGTTTCCTGTCTTGTTAATTTTCCCCATTCTCACTGGTGTGAGGTGGTATCTCATTGTGGTTTTGGTTTTTATTTCCCTGATGGCCAGTGATGCGGAACATTTTCTCATGTGCGTGTTGCCCATGTCTGTGTCTTCCTCTGTGAGATTTCTGTTCATGTCTTTTGCCCATTTCATGATTGGATTGTTTCTTTGCTGTTGCGTTTAATACGTTCCTTATAGATTTTGGATACTAGCCCTTTTAGAAAGTTCCATGTGCACTTGAGAAGAATGTGTATTCAGTTGCATTTGGATGTAAAGTTCTGTAAATACCTGTGAAATCCATCTGATCCAGTGTATCATTTAAAGCTCTCGTTTCTTTGGAGATGTCGTGCTTAGAAGATGTATCATTTGCAGAAAGCGCCGTTTTGAAGTCTCCCAGTATTAGTGTATTATTATCTAAGTAGGTCTTAACTTTGGTTATTAATTGATTGATATACTTGGCAGCTCCTACATTAGGGGCATAAATATTCATGATTGTTAGGTCCTCTTGTTGGATAGATCCTTTAAGTATGATATAGTGTCCCTCTGCATCTCTCACTACAGTCTTTGGGATAAACTTTAATTATCTGATATGAGGATGGATACCCCTGCTTTCTTTTGAGGACCATTTGAATGGTAAATGGTTCCCCAACCTTTTATTTTCAGGCTGTAGGTGTCCTTACGTCTAAAATGAGTCTCTTGTAGACAGAAAATAGATGGGTCTTGCTTTTTTATCCAGTCTGAAACCCTCCGCCTTTTGATGGGGTCATTAAGTCCATTCACGTTCAGAGTTACTATTGAAAGATATGAGTTTAGTGTCATCATGATATCTATTCAGTCCCTGTTTTTGTGGATTGTTTCCTTGGACTTCCTCTTTCTTTTACAGAATCCCCCTTAATATTTCTTGCAGAGCTGGTTTGGTGTCACATATTCTTTCAGTTTCTGCCTATCTTGGAAGCTCTTTATCTCTCCTTCTATTCTGAGTGAGAGCCTTGCTGGAAAAGTATTCTTGGTTGCATGTTCTTGTCACTTAGGACCCTGAATATATCCTGACAGCCCTTTCTGGCCTGCCAGGTCTCTTGGAGAGGTCTGCTGTTAATCTGATACTTCTTCTCATATAGGTTAGGGATCTCTCGTCTCTTGCTGCTTTAAGGATCTTCTCTTTATCTTTGGAATTTGGAAGTTTCACTATTAAATGTCAGGATGTTGAATGGTTTTTATTGATTTTAGGGGGGGATCTCTCTATCTACTGCATCTGAATGTGTTTCCCTCCCCAAATTAGGGAACTTCTCAGCTATGATTTGTTCAAATATGCTTTCTGGTCCTCTGTCCCTTTTGGCACCCTCTGGAACCCCAATTAACAGTAGATTTTTCCTTCTGAGGCTGTCATTTATTTCCTTTAACCTTTCCTCATGATATTTTAATTGTTTTTCTCTTTTTTCCTTAGCTTCCTTCCTTGCCATCACCTTGTCTTCTATGTCACTCACTCTTTCTTCTACCTCATTAACCCTCATTGTTAGGACCTCCAGTTTGGATTGCATTTCATTTAATTGATTTTTAATTTCAGCTGATTAGATCTAAATTCTGCAGTCATGAAGTCTCCTGAATCCTTTATGCTTTTTTCCAGAGCCACCAGTAGCTTTATAATTGTGCTTCTGAATTGGCTTTCTGACTTCAAATTGTAATCTAAATTCTGTAACTCTGTGGGAGTGAGTACTATTTCTAATTATTTCTTTTTGGTGAGTTCTTTCTAGTTATTTTGCTCAGTGCAGATTGGCTAAAAACAAGTTGTACTGGAAAAAGGAAGAGAAAAAAGGGGAAAAAAACAAAGAACAAAAAAACAAAAGACAAAAACAAAAACAAGGAGGGGTATCCTCTGGTTCTATATACTGTGAATCCCTCGACTTCCCCTGGAGCTTTCCAGCGCTGCTCCGCTGAGAACTTGCTCCTCCCCGTCCTTCCAGCGGGTCTTCCGGGGGAGGGGCCTGCTGTGCTGACTCTCAGGTGTGTGCACCTGGGGAGATGCTCCCCCCCCTCCGGGTAGCTGTGTACCCCGAGGCCCCTGTTCCCTGGCGCCCCTTCCCTCCCAGGCACAGGGTGACACCAGGAGGGACACCACCACTGGCGGCGGCCGCCCCCCAGCCCTGGAGTCAGCTCCCCCGTAACCACCGCAGCTCCCAGTCCGCGGGGGCCTGGATGCTCGGGGGGTGGGGGGGGGGCGCTGCCCCGCACAGCTCGGGGCCCGGGGCAGGAGCGTCCCCGCTGTCCCGGGCCCTCCCCGCCCCGCCTGTCCCGGGGGAGCAGGGTCCCGGGCTGTGTCCCCCGCGCCCTGGGCAGCCCCCTCCGCCCGGAGCCCCCGCCCGCCCCCCGGCTCCGGCCCTTCCCCGAGCTCGGCCCGCTCTCCCCCGGGCGCCCTCCCGCTAGCGGCTCCGCTGCCTCCTGCGGTCCCGCCCGAGCTCCCTGCGAGCGCCCTCCCGGCGGGAAGACTCCGGGGACCGTCGCGGCCCCGCCCCGCTGGAGGCGGCTTCATCTTTGCCCCCTTCCCGCCGCGTCTGTCGTGTTCCGGCCGCTCTCCCTGCAGCTCTCAGGTTGAATTCCTGGTGTTTGGGATGGGTTGAAAGTAATCTAGGTTAGTTGGTGGGGCGGGTGACTTGGGGACCCTACTCTTCTGCCATCTTTCCCCACCCCCAGAATTTAATTTTTGAAAATAGTTTTGAATAGAACTGGTTTATAGGCCCGTTAACATAATAAACCAATTTGCATCCGATCTATATGTTTTAAATTATATAATTTTAATTGACTTTAGTGTCTGTTTTTATTTTCAAACTGTCTAATATAAATTATTTGCAGGGTGCCTAGCTGGCTCAGTTGGAGAAGTGCGTGACTCTTGGTCATGAGTTCAAGCCCCTTGTGGGATGTAGGTATTACTTAATAAATAAAATGTTAAAACATGTTTTCTAAATTATTTGCATCTTCTTTTTAACACTGATCAACAAAACCAAAGGATCTTCTTTACAACTCATGCTGTCTTCATGGCAGAGAATGGGAGAATTGCTAATAATTTTCATTAAATATCTTTGATCATGTCACATATAATTTTATCTAATCCTCACAAAATCCCATGCTGGATATTTTCTCCATTTCAAATCCAAAGAGCACGCGGCTTAGGAAGGTAAATTTGCAAGGACAAAATTAAAACTTTCCTTATCTCTAAAGTCCAACCTCTCAATTTTCAGGCTATAATTTAGAGGCCAGATATTCACCTTATTATCAAAATCATGTTTGTTAAATGAACTGATTATAAAATTGAACATACAGAGAATATTTTTAACCCTTATTAATACCCACAAATAACATTAGTCGTACTTTGGGCTATTTCCTCAATGATTTTTCTATGCATGATTGTTTGTATTTATGTGATTGAGATCATACAATGTACTACATTCCTTTAGCCTGAGAGAAGAAACAATGTAATTAATAATTGACACTAAACATCCAAATATCCTTGGAATGTTGCCCTTACAACAACTTAGTCTTATTCCATTAGCCACTGATTTTGCATCTCTAGGATCTCAGAGAATGGCTTTAACAAAAGAACCCTCACTTATACTACATAGATAAGCAAACTGTATATAGAATATTTAAATGGTACTAAGTTCCATTTGTAGGCATCTTTCATTAGACCATTAATTTTTTGAGGGAAGAGACCATGTTTTGCTGAAGTTTGTGTTGGAGTTATACAGGACAGCTACTCAAATTTATAAGGTGCTTCAAAAAGATTCGTGTAATTGAAATACATTTTGCCATCAGAGAAACTTTCATGGTACATATAAGTAATGGTGAAATTCTTATATAGCTGATATATGTAATTAGAGGAAGGTCCAAATGGAACAAATTGTAATATGCTACCTTTTTAGTGTTACTTAGGATGAAAGACTGGTGACAACTTGAAGACTTTTATTTTTTTCAGCATAAGAAGTACTTCTGAAATGCAATCTGACTGGACATTTATAACAACGATTGCTTCTTCTATATGTAATAAAGAATCCTTACGCAACTCATCATTATGCGTGATATTTATAGTCATTTTTACCTTTCATTGTGAATAGTGGAAAAAGAAAAATATCCTTTTGGTTTGTAATGAAATGCTGTTTGGTTTGGCATTTAGCTCTGGTTTGTACTCACAATAAAAACCTGAGGCAGGAATAGGAGCTTGCCTTTATATAATGTTGACTATATTCTTTCCCAAATATCCATAGTTTTCTGACAATTTTATCTTAGACGTTTTTACATCAAGATTGTTTTTATTACTTGTGTTAAAGTTCTTATTTATTTTTAGATACTTTATTTATTTATTCACGAGAGACAGAGAGAGAGGCAGAGATATAGGCAGTGGGAGAAGCAGGCTCCCTGCGGGGAGCCTGATGTGGGACCTGATCCCAGGACCCCAGGATCACAACCTGAGCAAAGGCAGACCCTCAACCACTGAGCCACTCAGGTGCCCCTAATGTTCTTATTTTATTAATACTTAAGAAATTATTTTATGAATTATTAATTCAATGAGTTCATTATGAATTTATGTATTATGAAGAGACTTCTTGATTTTAGACATAGGTTCTTGTTGTTTTACTGAGGGAGGCAGACTGACTGGGTTCAATTCTAACTCAGCTTTTTTATTTGTTTGAGCCTTAAGTTCCCATTTGCAAGAGAAAAGATAACTACCTCTTAGTGGTATTTTGAACAGGCAAAGACTGAGCCATAATACATGCCATCACAAAGAAAATTGTTTTCCTTCCCTTTCTTGAAAATGCAAATGCAAGAAGAAGAAAAAATATATAAAAAGTAAGGACTGCAATCTCCTTAGAAGATGCATATTCCAAGAGATCAGATCTAGAAAAAGTATGCAGAATTCTTAAAGTATCATATGTGTTGAGACATACTTTTTCCTTGGGTTTCTACAGGAGGGGTTGTGAGATAGAATTTATAAATCAGATGAGGAAGAAGGAAAGCCATACAGGAGAGAGACGAGGTGTCATCTCCAATTAGCAGACACAACCCCCATTGTGTCACGTTTTAGGCCAAATTCTATGGATACAAGTGCAGATCACACAAGCTCTGTCTTCTGGGAAATGCAGTTCATTAAGAGGGTTATTCAGGGGCAGCTCTGGTGGCTCAGAGGTTTAGCGCCGCCTTTGGCCCAGGGCCTGATCCTGGAGACCCATGTCAGGCTCCTTGCAAGGAGCCTGCTTCTCCTTCTGCCTGTGTCTCTGTCTCTGTCTCTCTGTCTCTCTCTCTCTCTCAATCTGTGTCTCTCATGAATAAATAAATAAAATCTTGAAAAAACAAGGTTATTCATGAACAGACTATGCCATAGAAAGGACTATAGGTCTCTGAGCTAAGCCTGAAGGGAAATTTGGAGTTAGCTGGGCAAAGAAGGTGCATTGGAGTCCGTGAAAACAACAGGAGTGAAGGAAAGAAAGTGTCATTGCTTTAGGTAGCTGAAAACAACTGTGTGTCTGGAGCTTAAAAATCATCTGAGGGGTGAGAAGTGATGTGGGGAGAAGGTGGGAACCAGAAATCAGATCATAAAGGATCCTCTCTGGCATTCTGTGGTTCTGGTCACACATAAATGCTTGCAGTTCCCTGGATATATACCCTCAGCTGTGTAAGTGGCCTTCCTCTCATTCCTCTGTTCCTGTGGCCCGTTCTTTCCTCAAGGTCTTTGAACTTGCTGTTCCCTCTGCTAAGTACCTCTCTTGAATTTTGATGTGCTGTCTCCTTCTGACTGGTCAGTCATGTCTCAAGGCAAACATAACCTGCACAAACCCTTTATGGATGTCTCTATCTCTTAATAGCTTACTCCAACACTTCTCAAAACCTATCGCTCTGCTTTCTTTCTCATAATGCATGTCATGATTTGAATTTGTATCATACACTTTCTCGTGCATCTCTGTGTCAATCTCCTCCCCCCCACGATATCAAGGATAGGACCATAAAAGTGAGAACCTTTTTTTTTTTTTTTATCTTGTTCACTTCTGTAATTCCAGTACCCAGAACAGTGCATGGCACACATCAATACTAACAAATCACAGGTTTTCCTTCTGCTGCAAAGTCCCATCATTTCTACATCAAGCCATTTCCAACTTCAAGTGGTATCTAGGGACCTTTGCATTGGTCTCACCTACTTTTCAGAATGAGCATGTTTTCTGACTTGATGTTCTCTGAGAGAGCACCTTGTGTATATTTCTGTCTTGTTCCTGTCATACTGCACTTTAGTTGTCTATTTGCTTGTCTGTATCTCCTATTTTATTTTGAACTCCCTGAAAGCATGATCAGCTGGTTCTTCTATTACCAATGTCCAACACAGTGGCTGAAGAATTATAGATGCTAAGATTTTTGTTGTTGTTATTGAATGACAGTGAATAAATGAAGGTGGATGGTAGAGGGTTGGGACAGAAATAGGAGAGCAGACAGGAACCTCTGATATCCAATGCTAGGAATCACACCTTCAAAAGTATCCTTCCACATGCACAACAGGTGCACCACATAAGGATGATAGAAATTTATTGATTTGTAACAGTGAAAAATGGAAAACGGCCACATTCTCAGGAGGTTAAATTATACTTCCTGCATCATTTACGATGGAATACTAAGCAGCTATTAAATCACATGCATCTGTAGTGTCTAAATGGGGTGTCTTGATTGGATGGGGGGTGACAATCAGAGTGGAGGCTGGTGGTATGGGTGGTGAAAGAATTCACCTGAGGCAGAACAAAGGATATAGAAGTTTATTGAATACACCACAAGGGAGTGCAGGCAGGACAGCACTGGAGAGGCTGTCCCCAACCAGGCAGTGGGAGGAATTTTAAAGGGGGAAGATGAGGAAGTATGGCGACAAACCGAATATTCCCTCTTTTGGGAATGGTGCCTCATTGTAAGCCCATGGGTCAGTTAGGGGCCTATGATATTTTGAGGTGGGTTGCCTGATGGGCCTGTTTCTACTCAGCCAAGTGGTCACTGTGGGACCTTTCTACATTCCATTGTTCATGCTTGTTTGCCTAAAAGCAGCCTCTATAAAATGGAAATTTCTCCAAATCTTTTATATAAAGCATGTTCCCATTTATGTAAAACAAAACAATAACAAACCCTATATCTTTGCATCTCTACATGCATATGCAGGCAATTGTAAGGAACAAGAACTAATGAGGTATGAACCAAATGCTTAATGATGGATATACCTGTGGGAGGAGAGAGATTGGGTGGAATAAGGCAATATGGAAAGAGACAATTTACTCTTTGTACTTTTATTTGGATCTTTTTCAATGATAAAATGCTTACTAATTATGCAATTAAAATAATTTAAGGAATCTCTGTTACTAAAATGGGCAAGAAGTTATGAGGATCTGAAGCACAACAATGACTGAGAAAACAGCATCCTTGGGATCTATTGGGAGTAAAAATGACAGAAATTGATGAATAATTAGTTCTAGGAAATGAGGGAGAAGGAAAAGTCTAGGGTGACCAACATTTCAAGCTTGGATGGCTGGGTGAATGGTGGTATCATCCAACGTGTCAGACAATAAGGCAAAGAATATTAGACTTAGATGAGAAGATGTATGTAGTTTAGGCAGGTAGAATTTGAGGCACTTCTGCAATTTCCAAATGCACCCATTCACTAGTTGAGTATATACAGGTCTGGAGTACTGGAAAGAGATTGGGAATAAAAATTCAGATATGGGTCAATCAACACAGATGGGATATTGAAGCTTAAGAGTATGTGAGTTTTCCCAGCAGGGCTTATAAGTGGAGGGGGAAACTAAGTGCATAATTTGGGAATATGTCTTCTCCAATCTTCCACTCCTCTGAAAGAGTTCCTGGTTTTCTTTTCTTTTCTTAAGTTTGTTTGTTTATTTATTTATTTATTTATTTGTTTATTTATTTATTTATTTATGAGAGACACAGGGAGAGGGGCAGAGACATAGGCAGGGGGAGAAGCAGGCTCCCTGAGGGGAGCCTGATGCAGGACTCAATCCCAGGACTCCAGGACCTTGACCTGAGCCAAAGGCAGATGCTTAACCACTGAGTCACCCAGGTGCCCCGACTTCCTGATTTCTGACAGATTTTTAAAAGAGGTTTGTAACTCAGAAAGGCTGAGAAAAATGCTTAATGGAAAATAGCTGAGGGTAAATCCTGACAAAAGCTGATATTTTTAATGAGATGAAGTAACGAAATCATGATGAATACTTAGAATGACTTGAATTATTTTTTTAAAGATTTTATTTATTTATTCAGGAGAGACACAGAAAGAGAGGCAGAGACACAGGCAGAGGGAGAAGCAGTTCCATCCTAGAACTCCAGGATAACACCCTGAGCTGAAGGCAGACACCCAGCCACTGAGCCACCCAGGCGTCCCAGAATGACTTCAATTATAGGAGAAGAACAAGGACATGAAGATATTAAAGAAGCCAAGGATATTGAGGGGGAGAAAAACTCAATAAAATGGTCAAAAGTGTGAAATTCTGCAGAGAAGTCCACTAAGTGAAATCTTCCTGCAAAGAAGAAAATAGGAACATTTTAAGGTTATGTTCTGGCAAATAAATATCAATCTCATTGATCAAGAGAAATAAAACAGCTAAGAGGAGGGATGCACAATGCCTATTTATTTACAAAACATCCTATCTTGCCTTGATATTTTGTTCATTTTTCTTGAAAGCTCTGGAAATTATCCAGCTAGACTAATGGTCTATGACTATGAGCCAAAAATTGGAGAACGTTCAGATGGGAAATGTTTATTGGAGGCTGTTACATAGCAACATGTACTTTGTGTAGTGAAAGCATGTAACAGCCTCCAATGAGCCTTTCCTATAGAGGTGTTAATTTGTCACTGTACTATGTACGCCTTATTGTATACATATATTACTGAGTACAGTTTCCTACAAGCCAGTAAGCGACTGAGCCAGAATATAATCTTGGGGGTTTGGCTCTAGATGTAGATTATTAACACTTAAACCATTCCTTCATTAGAGGAGCGACTAGAGGTAATGTTATGAATCCAGTAGCTATCTGGGAAATCAGATTACTTCCTAAGGCTTTCCTGCAAAAAATGATAATTCTTTCTTTTTCTAAAATTTTATTCATTTAATTAATCTCTACCCCTAATGCAGGGCTCAAACTCATGACCCTGAGACCAAGAGTTAGTTGCATGTTCTTTGGACTGAGCCAGTCAGGTGCCCCAGAAAGTGATATTTCAAATAGCATAATGCTGGAACATACAAATGTCTTAAATATTTTCTCCTGGATGCCTAAGCCAAGAGTCTTTGTGGGGTTTGAAAAAGGAGGCCTTGAGTAGGGTTGTGGTGCAGGGAACCAGCACCTAGACAGTAAGCCTTCAGATTAACTGCACAGGACTCTGACTCAGAAAAGCTTCCTTCAGTTTAGGCTTGAGTTACCCTGGAGATTAGTTAGAAAATTAGTCCTAAAATTGTAACGGAAATGTCATTACTCATCTTAGATATCCAATTAGATTTCATTTCATTTTTGCATTTTCCTGCCTTCTCACAACCTTCTGTAGTTTCCCTCTACCATGTACATTCTTTCCAGGACTCAACATTTAGTTGGTATGATTCATACACATTGAGAACCTGTGTGTAATATCTTTAATATCCTAAGTCATGCTGTGGTGTGGAAACTAACTGTTAGAAAGAACAGCTGATCTGTGAGTCAGAGATTTCTGCCAAAGAGGAACACAAAATAAAGCCCTTTCATGAAAATAATAAAGAAAAAAGGAAAAAGAGAGGAAAAGAGCCCTTTGTTATCAAGCCACCCAGTTTCTTGACTACCTGTGAATCAATTTCAGCAGAGACGGTGCCCAATTCCTTTCCAGTACAGAGTGAAAAATTTTCTATGTCCAAGATAGGAAACCAAAGAGGAATTAAACAGACTTTTCTCTGCTAGGATCACATAGCATCTCTGGGAATGTTCCTGTATCTGATGGTGTACAGACAGCCCAGCAATACATATTTTCCCTTTTATTTAAAGTAAAAACTGAAATGAATAAATCTTACATTGTTCTATGTTTTCATGTAGTCTCTCATAATTTGGGATCTCTACTGGAAAGGACATAAACTTTCATGGTAAGAGAGAGATTTGACATGTCATTAAAGTGTTCATTTCTAGACAAACTCTTCCCTTGTCAAGTTAAACTTTTTCCTAAATCGTCTAGTTCACCGATTTTGGTTTTCTTTTTTCCTTTCTTAATCACCGAGTCATTAGTGAAAAAAAAGCAGCAGAAGAATGAATGCATTATAGGTGCCAATGTTTGTAGAAATGTGCAGCAATATGCAATATCATAGGAGTCAGTGTCAGCTTGTTTAAAGCACATATTCTCACATGGATTTTGGTTGTAAATATATATCCTTAAAATTCAATTTCAAGTTTGATCTGTTCCCAAATAATAAAATTGACACTAAATTTGTTCAACTGTGGTTGCTTTCTGAATCATTTCACTTATGTGGTTGAACAAACAAAACTTTGCTTTTTGATGAAAAATAGAGTTCTCAGTGTTGGAATTCCTTTTTTTTTTTTCACATTTATTCTAAGTATTTAAGAGAATATGGAAATTTTAGGGAAAATGAAGGAATCATGACATTTCTGTATCCAATTTCCTTTTTCCAAAACTGTACATCTCAATCCACATAGTACCAGGTTTGAATATCTGAATTTAGCTATTACAAATTAATCTGGCCTTAGGAATTTTTTAAAGGTGCTTGAGAGATTACAGCTTTAATCTGGCAAATCTATTGAAAACAAGACATATCAAGTGGAGGTGGAGGAAGAAAAAGTTATTCTGGACTGAGAATAAAGCGTGAGAAGACTGGGGGAAAGCTGCAAAGAAAAGACAGGATATGGGCAGCCTTGGTGGCCCAGTGGTTTAGTGCCATCTTCAGCCCAGGGTGTGATCCTGGAGACCTGGGATCGAGTCCCACGTCAGGCTCCCTGCATGGAGCCTGCTTCTCCCTCTGCCTCTCATTCTCTCTCTCTCTCTGTCATGAATAAATAAAAATCTTTTAAAAAGAAAAGAAAAGACGGGATCTAGTGGTTCTAGTCTTTTCATGAGGCTTGACAGCATCTCTGCTTTCGCATTCTGTTAGATTTCTCTGTCTTTGTGGAGTAACTTTGGCTAGTTCTGGAGTGTTTCTTTTGCTAACTCTTCCTCACTCACCAAAAAAAAAAAAAAACCTAATTAATACACTGCAGGATGTCTAAGTACTTTCCATCATGACTCTCCAAAACATCTGGGTAAGTGATCTGGTTCCAGTTCTACAGTAATGAATTCATGAATGTACCTGTCAGAAGCTGTACTGCATGGGGACATGGAAAGTGATGGATGAGGAACTTGTTGCAGTTCAGTATTCTGTGTATGGGTCACTGGCATTCATTATGTTCCTGATGTTACCTCATGTTCAGCAACTGCACCAGGCCCCAGAATGGTGGTCTTGAGCATTTTTCCAGGTCAGACTGCATCCTGGGTCACTCCAGCTAAATATGTGTAAGGATTGGCTTTCAGAAAGTTAGTTCAGAGTCCGATTAACTCTTACTTGTAGCATATGCTATCATCTACAACTATTCTATTCTATATCTAGGATATACAAGCATATTCCTTTACCGATTCTTGCTTTTCTGTCTCCTTATTGACCTGATTTCTTTCTGTACCATTTAGACAAGTAAATCTAACTTTTTTTTTTTTTTTTTTAATCTCTGGGGTCTTTTCTACAACCTAAGCCTACTTTTCACATTTGTTATTTTGCTAATTATACACATGAGTGGAGCTTTGTTCTTCTAACTCTTTAGTGTAGGTAATTCATGATCACCTGTTGAACCTCACAATGAATTCATTATATGTGTAGGATCTGGATTTTTTTACTTTTTAAATTTTTTAAAAGATTTTATTTATTTATTCATGAGACCCACACAGAGAGAGGCAGAGACATAGGCAGGGGGAGAAGCAGACTCCCTGTGGGGAGCCCAATGTGGGACTCAATCCCAGGACCCTGGTATCATGGCCTGAGCCGAAGGCAGATGCTCAACCACTGAGCCACCCTGGCATTCCAGGATCTGGATTTAATAGAAAAGCTTCACGAATGCTCCTTGATCCTTAGAGGCAGAAGCAAACCCTCCGTTCTTTTCTCTTCTGTACCATCTTATATACTTTTCTTTTGTTGACTCCATTTATTTTTCTTTCCCTTCTAAGCTATGATATCTTTTAGAACAAGTAATCTTATCTTCTTAATGTTTGTATCTCTAGGCACCTGGGTGGCCCAGTAAGTTAGGTGTCCAAGTCCTGATTTTGGCTCAGGTCATGATCTCAGGGCTGTGAGATCAAGCCCCACATTGGGCTCCAACTTTAGTGGTAAGTTTGCTTGAAGATTCTCCCTCTCTCCCTCAACTCTGCCTTAATTGTGCTCTCTCTCTCTCCCTAAAATAAATCAATAAATCTTTTAAGAAAAAAATTATATTTCTGTTACATATCCTAGTCCTAGTCATGAAGACAGGCACCCAACAAGCTTTGGTTTCATGAGGAATTGAATGAATGGTTGAATAAATTAATGAAAAATATCTAGTAAGAAGAATCTCAAGGCTATTTATTACTAAAATCATATCATCATCATAGGCTGGGACCAAATAATACTGCTTTTAACAAAAAGATAAACAATCTAAACCTCCCTCTAAACTAAATTTGTGAGAAAGCATTTAATGATCTATAAATTATATACACATGCTGTGGAAAGGACTTTTTGAATCCTTACTATGGATTTCTTGGGAACCTAACAAAGAAAGTAAGATTTTTTTTTATTTGAGAGAGAGGGGTGAGTGGGGAGGTGGATGAAAGAGGAGAAGACAGAGATAGAAACAGAAAGATTATGCATATGTATTTTCTTTCACATATAATCTTGATAAATCAGTAGTTGATAAAAACCAAGTTTGTGGACAATCCTAAACACACAAACAAAAAAACTGTACTTTGTATTTGCTGCAAACTAATAATAAAATACATTTTATTTCAGTTTTATTCTCCTATATTATGTTACTAGAGTACAGATGGGGCAGAGGTAAGGGCAAAGGGAAGGGTTCAGCAGGAAGAGGGGGTAGGGTTAAGATGAAGTCTCAGTAAAATTATAAGGGTTCTAGTACAAATTGGTTGCTCTAATCACTAGAGGTACAAAGTAATTTTTTTGGTTGTGGGTTGTTCGTTTGTTTGTTTTTAGTGATATAAGAGAATAAAACTAAAATAAAATCCAGAACATATGAGTTGAAAGTCACATCTAATAATATTTTGATTGCTGACCAAAGTGGGAGCTGGGCAAAGAAGGACTGTAGGTAGGGGAGAGAATTGCATGCTATTCTCCATTTATAAAATGGTTCTAGTGTGTAACAACAATTTACTTTAGCATCTTTTTTTTGTTTTTGTTTTTAAAATGGGGGTCACTTCCTCTAGAAATCCTCTGATCTCCTCTGATGGGCATTTCTCCTGTTTTCCCATCACATCCCGTACTTCAATTATAATAGCATTTGTTACATTGTAGTAGACTTACCTGTTTGTATTGTGTAATCTTCTTGTGGATGTATTAATTTCCTGGGCTGTTCTAATAGAGTACCACAACTTGAGTGGCTTAAAACAACAGAAATTTACTATCTCACAGTTCCGGAGGCTGGAAGTCTAAAATCATGGTGTCAACAGGGCCATGCTCCCTATGAAACCTATAGAAGATATTCTTTCTTTGTCACCTCTAGCTTCTGGTGTTTGCCAGAAATCCTCAGAATTCCTCGGCTTGGAGATGTACCACTTCAGTCCCTTTTTCTGTCATCACATGATCATCTCTTCCCTGTGCATTTCTTTCCTCTTCCCATAAGGACACCAGTCATATTGCATTAAGGGCCCACCCTACCCTAGTACTGATACATCTAAACTAGTTATACCTGCAATGATTCTATTTCTAAATAAGTTCACATTTGAGATACTGGGATTTCACTGTATCTGGTTTTTCTTTGGGGAGTGGGCCTAATTCAATCCATAACTGTCGTCAAAGATTGTGTCTATTTCAACTTTCTAACTTTTGGATCCCTTAGCAATTATCCCATTGCCAAGCACATAGAACATGCTCAATAAAAAACTGATGAATAACTAAATGTATGAATAAGGGGATGAATTTGTACTAAGAAATCACTTCCCATTCTTGGATAAAAGAAACTCATGGAGAGACGGTAGAGGGTAAAGCAAAGGAACTCTAAGGCCCTCCCAACTCCACAGTTCTGATTGTTTAGTCACAACACTGATTTGACTTCAGTTATTAGAAAAGATCTGTGAATAGTTATCTGCCCATGGGTTACATTTCTGTAAACCCGAAACAGGATGTATGTAAATACAAAGAAATCTTAACATATTGAATTGTATGCCACTGTTTGGAGTTTTAGGGGATTTTAAAGGTCTTTGCCCTTCTATCTTGTTTTTACGTGATTTAGGAGAGAGATCAAAATTGGTTTGAGTTATAACACTGACATCTTCTGGTTAATTCTGGGTAGTGCAGAAAGGTTGAAGTACCAGAAGGAAATAAATGGTCATTCTGGAAATAAATGGTCATTCTGGGTTTAACTGTTGAACATTGGTAATAAGAAAGATATATATATATATATATATATATGAAAATAACAGAAAGATATTCACAGATAGACAAATTCATTCATTTTATGAAGAGAGAGTGTGCATATAGCCTAATGGATATTTGGTGGAGTTGACCAGAATTGATTTTGGTCTTGAAGAAAGTAAGCAAGGTAAAACACAAATGAAGAGACCATTCAGGAAATGAGCATGAGGAAATACATTCATTGTAAATGTTCTTGCTGAAAGATTAATGCCCCAGAGTTCTTACAAGAGATGTGGGAAAGAGGTTTGTGCATAGTTTGACAGACTATTGTTTTTGCTTTGGTCCAGAGGCAGAGTTATGGTTAGATAGAGGTCTGGGTAGAAGTTTCCATTTGTACTTTCTGCCATTTATGATCACCATGCCTTGTCCCCATTTCAGGAATACCATGAGGATAATTATCCATTCTTTTATGAGAAATGTGCTGTTGACATCCTTTCTGACCCAATTTTCCCCTAGTTTGTTGTTCTCCATATTTCCAAATGGTTTCATTTTTCCTTTCATTATGATGCAGAGCAGAGCACATTTCTGAGCACAGACGTATTCTGGGTGCCCCTAATGCCTCCCTGCTAGCTAGATCATTCCTTGCTACTACAACCCTGAAAGGTCAGGAAGAGAAAGGGAAAACGAGTGAGATTAATCAGTCAATTAAGCTATTGAGAGTCATTCATATGTTAGGGGTGAGAGAATAGAAAGGTTACAAAGTGGTAAGCAGGATGGACTGGGTTTCTACCCTCAGGGAGCAGCAAAGATAGACTCAAGCAAAAGAATGAAAGGAAAGAACAATTAATTATCATTATTGTGGTAAGTGCTACCAAGGACATACGGGGTGCTAGGGGAGTGTATAACAGAGAGTTCTGATCTAATGTGAGAGGAAGGAAATGTTTTATAGACAGAACATTTAGACTGATATATAAAGAATAAATATTCTTTAGCTAAGGAAAAGGATCAAAAGGCAGCACTGAAACAGAGACAAAAGCATGTCTTAAGTCACTTAGGCAAGAATAACACATAATAGAAATCTTCTCATAGTTCTTTCTGTGTACCAGAAACAAGTAGACACTTTTATATGTAACATTCGATCTCCATAATAACAAAACTGTCAAGTGAGTACCATCATTGCATCCATTTTACATATGAGCAAACTGAGGCATAGATGTATCACATAACTTGTCTAATCACAGAGCTAGTAAGGGGCCAAGTGAGGATTGAAATCCAGGCAGTCCAGCTCCAGAATCAGGGAGCATAAAGAGTGAAAGAAGGTTGGAGTAGCTGGATTCTGGGAAAGAAGGACAGAGAGGGGAACTTGACATTGGAGAGGGAGGAAGAGACCAGACCCTGTTGGGCCTTGTGGCCATGGTGAAAAATTTGCTTTCTATCCTTATAGTAATTAAATATTGTTGACCGACACCAAGCAGGGAAGGAGCAAGGAGAACTTTGTCTTTTACAAATGTCAGTATGGATACAGTAAGGATAGATTTCCTGTGAGATCAATAGGAGGAAAATACACTTGCTAAATTACATCCATGTTTTCTGTAAAAATGGAATTGCCGTTAAACGCTTCACACTATAGTATAAGAGAACAAAGCAAACTGTTTTCACACATTCCCGACAAGGGAAAGGTTATACAGTGTTATTTGTGCAAAATATATTGAATATTAGATATGGAGGAAATAAGAAATATGTCATTTGTATGTCCATAGCCTCAGAGAAAAAGAAAATATTTTACAATATAATGTAATAACACATGGTAAGTTCACACTACACAATATGTACAAGAAAAAATTATTCATGATTGTATATAGTTTCCTGATAATTCATTTCTGCATATATAGTGCAAATCATTTTAGAGAAAAGTTGCAAGGAAAGACAGGTGTGCTGATGATATACAGGGATACTTAACAAACTTGACAATTTTGAGTCTCATTTTCTCAGTCTCTCAAGTTGATTGCATATTGCAAGTGACATTACCATATACACAACCCTTTTTAAAAAAATTAGGAACAGTAGTATCTCTGTAATAGTTCTTGAACAATCACCTAATTGAAAGTTTGGTCACATATAGTTACCGTAGCAGAAACACAAGCTTCTGAAAATCAGGTACCCTGCCTGGGGCGCCTGAGGGGCTCTGTCGGCTAAGTATTTGATTCTTGATTTTGAATCAGGTCATGATCTCATGGTTGTGGGATCAATTGAGCATTGGGCCCTGCACTGATAAACAAAATGTTTAAATATACACATATATTTTTTAAAAAGCAGATACCATGCCATATAAGCCTCCCTTTCACTGTGTCTAACTTAATACTTTGCACATGTAAGTGAAGAAAGTTAGTGTTGAATGAATGCATGGTGAATTAACAAATGAAGAGAGAATATTACCAAATGATTGAAGCAATGTTTTCTTTAGGTGCACTGGCCTCCTACATATTCAGCAAACGTAGTCTGAGCCTTGTTAGCCATCAGCTCATAACAAATGTAAACATTTGCTATACTTAAAATCTGTTTCATGGAGGCCTAGAGGAAGTAAAAATACAGAACTCACTTAACACAGGAGGAGCTCTGAACCTTTTTTTGTTTTTAGAAGGCTAGCATTGAAAAAAAAAATTTTTTAGGCTTGCATATTTTGGCTTGCAAAAGATATCTGCAAGAATCAAATTGTATTAAGGTTAAATTTAGTGGAGACAACCCCCCTGTGTATAACTGGAAGACTAAAGACCAAGAGGATGACAGACCCGGCATCTTACACGTGGCCTTAATACCTGAGAAAGTATTTTAAAGAAGATATGTATGTAAAGCAGCTTTGGAAATATCTTTTCCAAATATTAATGAAAATGTTAATGGAAATATCAATGTAGAAGAATTTCTATTTTATAATTATTATAATAAAGCATCTGCTTGTTCTCCAATGTGTTAAAAAACCAACTTTGGTGTTTGGGTCATTAATAAAACTTCTTTATGCATAATTGCTATAATTGTTTCTTCTTTTCCCTCACAATTTGAAGTGTTTTTCTTTTTCATAGTTGTAATGATTATTCACCTCAATTTTTCTTTTAGCATCTAACATAAAGTCTCATAGACAAGGTCATACAACATTAATGAAAAATATAGATCATTTGTTTATTACTCAGAATGCGTTAAGGCTATCATTCTGCATGCAATTCATTTAATAAGTGATGCAATAGTAGAAGAGTACAGGAAGGGGGTCAAGGCTGTGTCCAGCGAACAGAGAAAGAGCTAGCTGCCACCATGGCCATGCTCCACATGCCCACAGTGCAGGCCCTCCCTGGACAGATTATGCAGTGGCCTGAAATAACCCAAACTGCTGCAACAGGAATTCTCCACTTCCTGGGCTCTCTGGACGCATGAAGCTACACTCACTGCCAACCACCAGTTCCCATGTTTGGTAAAATGAGAAAGAAATTGTGCTTTGAAGGGAAGACAGTGCTGCAGTTACGGTCTTTTACAAATGCCAGCTGTGTTTTCGTTCAGTGCTCTGCAATCTGTGGCTAATTTTACATGTCAAATTGGGCTAAGGGATGCCCAGATAGTTGAAACACACACACACACACACACACACACACACACACACACATATTATTTCTGGGTATGTCTGTGAAGCTGTTTCCAGAAGAGATTAGCATTTGAATTGGTAGATAGAGTAAAGATAATCCCCATCAGTGTGGGTGGGCATCATGCCATCTAATGAGGACCTGAATAGAACAAAAAGGTGGTAGAAGGAAAATTTTCTGTTTAAGCTAGGAAGGATATCCATCTTCTGTCTTCCAACATTGATGCTCCTGGTTCTCAGACCTTTGGATTCAGATGGGTACTTCTACTATTGGCTCCCTTGGTTCTACTGACTGGACTGGAACTACCATATCAGCTTCCTTGGGCCTCTAGTTGGCAGGCAGCAGATTGTGGGACTTCTCAGCTTCCATAATCATGGGAGCCAATTTATATAATAAATTTCTTTGTATATATCTCCTATTAGTTCTGCTTCTCTGAAGAAACTAATACACAATTCTTTGCAAGCAGATAACTGAAGTGGGGAGGACATGGGCAGGAGCTACCTAAGAAGAAGATATGGGAGAAAATATAAACCTATTGGGGAGACCTTTATAATGTAGAGGTATCTCTTGCCATTTCTAGTGTCATAATTAGATATTCTATGCCAATATCTATATTAAGTGCTATGCATACACAGCCTTTAAATTACACAGTAACTCTAAGAAAGAGGTGTCACAATTTCTTTTTAACATATGAACATATGTTAACATATCAGTGTAAGTATGTTAATTGCCAAATGCTTTTGTTTGATTCTAAAGTCTATGGTTTTCTCTCTATAAAGGGGATCTCTGGAGCTCTGGCATGTTTCTCTTTCTCCACCAGACTATGTGCTCACTTAGGATGGGGCCCTCGTCTTTTTTGGTTATAGTCATATTCCAGTGCCTAAAACATTGCCTAGATGCTTAATTTTTTTTCACCATCTGATTGATAATGAGAATGAAATCATGAGCATTTCTCAGGAAATATATGTGTCTTTAGATTGAAAAGAATGATAATGAAAGCTATAAGAATTTGTGCTGGGTAATGTATGAATGCCTCTCCACATCCACTTGGCTCTTGGAGTTTGACTTTGAAGGCTTATATCCAGGAGGCTCCCTTACCATAGGGTTTTGAGTTGGTTTTAGCCAGTGGTCAGTACCAGTGAAAGATCAACAAGCTGATAGAAGGAGGGCCAAGTAATTATTCCACTGGATCTCCTTTTTTTTAATATGTTCAAATTATTATTTTTTTCCAAGAAACCCACTTTATTATTCTTTTTGTATATTTTTTAATTGGAGTTCGATTTGCCAACATATAGCATAACACCCAGTGCTCATCCCATCAAGTACTCCCCACTGGCTCCCTTCTTTGACATCATTTTCACTTGGCTGGATCTTTCCAACTGGGGTCACAACTTCTACAAGGAATCTACTATGTATGTCCCAAATTTCAATAACTGCTTCTTCTCCATGTCTCTTCAGACCTGGTGGTGGAAATAGCTTCACAATGTTGTCATTCCTTGTTTTTGTCTTTTATTATGCCCACTTATTTAGAAATAGTTCTTTTATCAAATTCTCTTCAATTCTACATGAGTGTGGCATCCATTTTATGCCAGGAACCTGAATTATCCAGTAATGTTCATCCATCCACTTGGCAAGTATTTATTAAATTCCAATTATATGCCTATTATATGTGGGTTTTTTTTGGAGAGTAGTGGCTCTCAGAAACCTGATTGATTCATTCTATTTAGATAATATTGTTTCCCTTTTACCAACATTGCATCATCCAGGTAAACAGATATGCATGGTTAAAGTGTTTCTTCATCTTCATTTTGTGTGTGTGTGTGTGTGTTGTTGTTGGGTTTGTTTTTCTTTTTTTATTCTGCTCAATGGATAATTTTTTTATAAGCTTTGTAACACTGGAGGGAAGACAAGCTTCTTCCCGTGAGAGCTGACTTTTTCATACTAACTCTTGGAAGTCTAGTACATATTTACAATACACCTTAATTTGGACTAGTCCCATTTCAAGTGTTCAAAATGCATATTGACTAGTGGCTACCGAAGTGGATTGTGTAGTTCTACAGCCTTGATGGAACTCTCTCTGTCATCTGTTTTGTTCATATTCTGCCTTTATTATCTTTATCTGTTTATAGATTCCCTACTTCAGAGATCTCGTTACTCCAAAGGAATTAGCTATCTTGATGATTCCAAATATTATATCTTTATCTAGAATGTTTATGGGCACTATACACTCAATGTAACTTAAAGTCTTCCACTGTATCCAAGAAAGGGGCTTCCCCCTCACTTTATCATTTCTAGTAATGGCATACTAGTCACAAGGGGCTAAAAGTTAAGAATTTCCCCTTTTACCACCTATGCCTTCATAGTCAACCTATTGTTTCCAAATCTATGGCTACATTCCTAGAGTACAGCTCTCCTTACATTCCTATTTCAGATCCCTTGAAGATATTGCTGTTCAATTTACCTAAAGTGTAGTCCTTATCTTGTTATACATTCTTCAGAAATATTCTAAGGTTTCATATTTCCTACCAAATAAAATTAGAGATTTTTTTAGTTTGGAATTCAGAGTGCTCTACAATATTATCTTTATATGTCTTATCTCTGAGTAGTTTCTTATACGTGACCTATATTCCAGGAAAACAAACAAAAAGAATCCCCAAACACTCTTTGCAGGTTTTCCCCTTTTATGTCTCTCTTGTTTACTTCTCTACATAGAATATCTTCCTCCCTTACCACCTGGCTCAATCCTGCCCATGCTTCAAAGGTACTTATTATATGGATCATCCCTATATTCTTTCTCTTTTTTCTTAGAAAAAATTGAATAATATATTCTCTCCCTCCTTGGAATGCACAATTAACTTTCTTTGAAGGTTTCTTTGAGGGTTATCTTACATTTGGAAAGCCATGGAGATAAATAATATCACTCATACAGAGGGTTTTGGAAAGCAAAAGGATCCAAGTTACCATCTTGAGATAGAACATTTGAATATTAGGTGAATAATAGGAGTAAGTATTCTTAACTGTGGAATAACTGTCTTCCTTCCACTACCGTCTCCAAATCTAGGCAAACTTGGTATTCCCTTAATGTGTCCATTAGTTCAATTAAGTCAGACTTTGAATTTTTGTCTAAATAGACGCTAGGACAAGAATTTCTAATATAGAGGTGCCTGTGCGATTCAGTTGGTTAAGTGTCTGACTTTGGCTCAGATCATGATCTCAGGGTCCTGGGATCAAGCCCTGCATAGGCTTGCTTCTGGCTTCACACTCAGTGGGAGTCTGTCTGCCTCTCTCCTCCCTTTCCCTCTGCCCCTCCTCCCACTCATGCTGTCTCTCTCTCCCTCAAATAAAAATAAAAACTTAAAAAAAATTCTAATACAACCTTACCTTGCCAAGGCAGATACATACAACTAGACAACTTGCTTTAAATACTTTGATTATTTCTGTTCACTTTCCCATTTCAGTGAAATACATAGAGATCTAAAAAGACATTTACCCAAGTTTTGAAGTAATTTGTCCCAGTGATATGATATAAAAGGGTGTTTTCTCTTAAATGTGTCTGTATTTTTGGCTTTTTATTTATTTTTACAACAAGCCTTTATATATTTCTAATCATAAATATCAAGTTAAAAATGAAGAATAGATCATGAGATTTTCTTTTTGTCTGAGCTGCCTTTTATTCCCTATCCAAACCTTTGCCAAGTTGCATACCTCTTAAGATCAAGGTAACAAATAAGAGATAAAAATGGACGTCAGCCAAAGTACTTAGCAGCCTGTCAAAAAGCACTATACTTGCTTCTGATTAAAACCAAACCAAACCAAACCAGACTTTCTTGAAAACAGGTTTCTAAAGTAATACAAAAGTGATAGCAAATAATTCATTTTGAGGGCAATTGCTAAGAGCCTGGAGGAGTGACTCATACAATACAAAGAACTAGAAGTTTCAAGAGTGAGTTTGTAGACTTTGGGGGATACTTATAGAGGTTTCTATAGGGTGTCAGATGGGGAGTTTTTGTAAAGAAGGTCTAGAGCTCTACCCATTACTCCTAATAAGCATAGGGAAAGCCTAAGCTTAATAATGACAAAAGATGTCTCCTTAAAAATCACTGGAGTCCAAACTTGTATGTCTCTGTTTATGAAATTTATACTTCATTTACACCATTTATCTCCATGATAACACAAAAATTTGAGAATCTAAAGTTAGATTAGTAGTTGGTTTTACATTTATAAAAAAATGACTAATGAACATTCCACTTTATGTAAAGTACATGAGGATCATCTTACCTTTATATGTGGCAGGTGAGGTAGGAGGAAGATTACAAAAAGTCAAGTGGATATAACATTAGAGGAATAGAAGGAGGAGCAGGGATTCAGAGAGAAGATCTTGCAGCAATAATTTGATCATTGAGGGAAATTACCACTGCTTTCTGTCTCTGACAGAAGCAAGAATTTCAACAACCCCATACGCTAGGGATAAAGTGGAGTATATTAGGACACAAGTCTAATGACCTGTCACAAAGCAGCCACACTGTGCCTTGAGGGCTCACTGGATAGGTTTGTTGGTCAGGACAATCAAAAGCACAGCAAACAAACAAACAAACAAACAAAAAAACCTTTGGCTTTGGGGTTAGAAACTTCAGTTAATTCAGCTCTTCCACTTACTATAGCTGGGTGACATTAGAAAATTGTTGAACATCTATGGAATAATTTCCTTTCTCTCAAAGCAGAGAAGAATACTTTTGTTTTTGTGAGAGGTAAATGGGACAGAGGATATATAGAACATGATCCATGTGGGTACATAATTACTTTGGCTAGATCCAGATGAGGCTAACCTAAGATTGAACATCTCCAGTACCTGCCACTTAGAATGTACCTGCAGCTGCCAAATCAATGAATGAATAAAGCAAGAGGGATCCTCAGGTCATGGAGAACGAGAGACTTGAAGACCTTCCCACAAAGCACCTTCTTGGAGACCATAGGTGAGGGGACACTTGAAGATGATAATATAGAATAAGAGGGAAAACAGGAAAATATGGGAAGTGGAAGGAGATAAGAAAATGTCAGAACGATGGATCCTGAATTTTTTCATGGTAGGAAAATTGTATTGGAGTATAAGGTGCATCTCTGTGTGAGCACATGCATGTGCATTTTGGTTACATGAGTGCACATGAGAAGTTCAGTATACCACTACCTATTCAAGAGTCCTTCTCCTTCTTTTTACATCTATCTCCAATGTGTGCATTTTTTGAGTGGAGAACATAAAATAAGCCATGGTTATCTCCTAGAATTGTAGAACAAGACAAACCAAGTAGAATTAAAGTGAGTCTTTGGAGTTCTTCTTTCAAGAAAAATACATTTTTTAAACTCTTGATAATGACTATTGTTTTACTCTTTTTGCATTATGGTCTGTGTTTTCAAATAAACTTTTTAAAGGGTCTCTTATTTGCTATGTGAAGTATACCTTTAAGCTGATAAATTGAGTTTTTGCTATATTCCTGGCAAGTAATTCTGGCTATAAAAGAAAGTGTTTTTTTTTTTTTTTAAGAGTAGACACTGAATCCACTGATAAATTAAAATATGTTATCAAAGGAAGAATGCACTCACTTTGGAACCAAAAAGCTCATGAAACACTTTTATAAATCAATTGTGTTGAATAAATGCTCCCTTTAAAAGTATGCACTGAATATTGGGGCACCTGGGTGGTTCAGTGGGTTGAGCATCTGATTCTTGACTTTGGCTTAGGTCATGATCTTGGGGTCATGAGGTTGAGCCCCACATGGGGTTTCATGGTTGGCAGGGAGTCTGCTTGAGATTCTCTCCCTCTGTCCCTCCCCCTGCTCATGCATGCCCTCTCTCAAATAAATAAATAATCTTTTTGAAAAATATGTACTACAGATGCACTGCTCCCCAACTGCTATGAGTTCTCAGCTGAGAGGAACCATATGACCAGGAAGTCACCCATGTGCATAGAGCCAATGGTAATGTGTTGATAGATATGAGTGTTTAGAAAGCTGGTCTCTTCTATGATCCATTTGTGTACCAAAGCCTTACTGCTGTGCATCAGGCCAAGACAGACTTTAGCTGAGATTACATCCCTGCTCTTTTCTTTCCCCTGTTTTATCCTGCTTCCCCCTCTCTTAAAGTTTGCACCTGGGAGTACACTTTCACAATATCTCTTTTACAAGAGTCCACATTTCAGGCTTTGCTTTTAAAGAACCCAAATTAAGTCAGTCATTGTAAGGACTTTGGCTTTTGGTCTGTGAGTGAAATGGGAGTTACTACAGAGTTTGTGACATGACATTGTCTGGCTTATATTTGAAATTACTCTTACACTTGCATTGAGAAGAGACTCAGAGAGAAAAGGGCTGAGAGCAGAGAATAGAAGATGAAGAGACTATCACAGTAATTCAAGTAAGAGAGAATGGTGGTGAGAAGTGATTGATTTCTGGAGATATCCTGAAGTAATACACAAGACATCTTGTCAGATCATTTACAATATTGACATTAATTGTAAAGCATAACTGTGCACTCAGAGAGCTGGTTGATTAAGTGGTCTGTTACCTGAAAAGCAGTCTTTGTACTTCTCTCCATAGAAACAGGACTTAAATGGCCATCTGTTTGATTCTGATTCATTGTTTCTTCACTATGAAGCTATGACAATTTTATTTTATTTTAAAGATTTTATTTATTTATTCATGAGGGACATAGAGAGAAAGGCAGAGACATAGGCAGAGGGAGAAGCAGGCTCCCTGAGAGCAGCCTAATGTGGAACTCAATCCCAGGACCCCAGGATCACGACCTGAACCAAAGGCAGATGCTCAAGCACTGAGCCACCCAAGCATCCCATGAAGCTACGACAATTTTTAAAGGAGTTATAGCAAGATCAGTTTAATTCTGTTGAGATCAGCTGCAAAATACTGGTAAATATTAAAAACCTATGCTCAAAAATCTAAAGATCTAAGTACAGTTCACTAAAAGGAAACATTGGGTCAAGCATCTTGCCAAAGAATCTATCTAAACCACTGATGTTTTCTACACTTGTTTTGAAAATGGATCTGTACCTTAGTGGCCATTTTACCTTCCATATGCTTTCTCCCCCAAATACATCTTCAGAGATCTTCTACATTTGTCTAGATCCCACGGCTTCTAATATAAATCAAGTTTGACATGAAGAAGCTTGAGTCTGATAATCACCAGATTACAGACTATTAGCAGAGCTGTGAAGGTAGAATTCTATCAAAGAGAACATTAGTAAACCAAGTGTTTAATTTTGTGCACTCTGTAAAGAAGGAAGTTAGACATGAATCCTACTTGAATATACAGACATTAAACTATTCTTTCAAGGCCCGAAGTAGATGGCAAATCACAGTAAGTAAGCAGTAAGTAGTAGCTGTCTCATTCTGAGTTTGACTTCTTCCCCTACTCCCCATTCAACTCTCCACTACCCCCACTGAATGTGGAAAGGATGAATTTGTATCCTCCTAATATCAGATCTCCATCTGTCTGCTAAAGGCAGCAAATTACAGGGAATTATGTCAAAGAGTATCACATGAGGAAAAGGCATGAGTATTTTTCTTGCTCACCTGTTTCCAGGTAAGTTGAGAAGATGAAACCTTTGTAATTGAACCTTCAAAAGCTTTTATTGCCTTAGGATTCTATTCCTCCTCCTACTTTGCAACCTCTCTTACAAAAAAAAAAAAAAAAGCGAAATAAGTTCTAAAAAAAGAATCCCATATCATCACATTTACCTTTTGCTATTTTCACAGGGTTAATGCATTGTATTTCAGGAATTGAATTGTCACAGCTATGTCAACGAAGTGTATTTACTATTCAAATAATAAATTGTATTGTATATCCTCATAATTCTACCGAGATCTCTGAATGAATTGTTAATCACATATAAAAATTCAGTGAATGCCGTGGTTTCAAATTAGATCTATTTTGTTTATTATGTGCCTATAGAAGAGTCACCACTTTAGGACTCACAAGTAGGCACTTAATACAATTTTTTTATTGGCAATACATATTTTGAGGAAGCTTTAGATCACTCTTCTAACAGTTTTCTCTTTTACCTTCTAACTTGACCACTTCTTGAGAAAAATCTTAAAACTGTCTCTCATTTCTTTTCTTTTCCTTTTTAGAGAGAGAGAGAGAGAGAGAGAGAATGCAAGAGCACAAGCAGGATTTGGGAGGGAGAGGGAGAGAGAGAATTTCAAGCAGGCTTCATGCTCCGTGTGGAGCCCATCTTGGGACTTGATCTCATGACCCGAGATCATAACCTGAGCCAGAATCAAGAGTTGACTACTCAGCCAACTGAGCCACCCAGACACCCCCGTATCTCATTTCAAAGCTTAGCTTCTTCTTTTAGTAATGTCATACTTAATATATGATGTGGTGTCTACTTTGGGGATACACAGAATAATACAATCTCTACAGACACAAGAGCAGAGTTTATGGTTAATGTCCTTAATGTAAGAAATTAAATCCTGAAGTTACCAAATTCTATTAGAGTCTACATCTATACAGTTCCCCTGGAAATGTATAATCTTGATCCCTTCAGACTCCTGTCTCCCTTACGATGACTCCTTATTTCCTTATTTTTTTGGCATATGCCTATGCTAGAGTATAACTAGGCTGACTGTCTCCTGCACTTCTGTGATTCTTGCCTTAACAAGTTTCCCTGAATGTTAAATTCCTTTTAGCCACTGCTTTCCCAATGAAAGGTAAAAATATCACAAAACTTTCTCTGAACAGTGTAGTAGAGAAGACAGGTGGCTGAAAGAATTATAGGAGTCAGACTACAGTAAATTCTCTACTTGAATAGAAACAAAGAACTTGTGAGATTTCAATGAGGAGAACAATTCATTTTGATCAAGAGAATTGTAAAAACAATGCAGAAAACATTTCAATTGCCCAAAGAGAAAGAAGGAGGATTTCAGTATGCAGATAAGTGAAGAAGGACATTGTCAGGGAGAAGACGTCCTCAGCAAAGATCAGAAGAGCCATTATTCTTGATGCCTTGGGGAGGAGGCAGAAGAGGAAACTAGGGAGCCGTGGTGTCTGGACTATGAAAGACTTTAAATGGCAGGTGTCGGAGTCTGGACAGAAGTCTGGAAAATTCTTAGCCATCAGCTCTTCATATTGCTTCTGCTCCATTCTCTCTCCCTCTTCTCTTTTTGGTACTTATATTACACATCTATCATACTTTTCACCTAATCTCAAATCTCTCCTGTTCTTTGTTTTTGTGTGCTCTATTTTGTAACTCTCCACTTATATCTTTATTATTTTCTTCTGCTAGATTTGAATTTAATCTGTGGTGCTTTTTCTAGTTCCTTAAGGTTAGGTTTTGATTGATAAAATTACTTCTCAGTTTGATAACATTTTAAATTTCTAATGGAAAACCATCAATGGCAGAAGTAGATACATGAGCATACACACACACACACACACACACACATACATGCATGCACATGCACATGTACACAGGGTTAGGGTAGCTCATAAAAATAAAGAGTTAAAAGAGAATTTCACATAAAGCCATTAAAATGTGTATATTTATATTAATATATTAATTTATTAAATGTAAACTTTTATAACAAATATTTTAATAGTCTAATTTTCACTGATGTCCCTCTTCCTTTATAATCCTCAAAAGATACTTTTTCTTTTTAAAGACCTAGTAATTTGCTAAACACTAGATAATATTAATAAGGACAATAAAAGCAAGAGAACAAAATTTGTTATATATCCTCTATATGAGCTCCATTTTGTATCCTTATCTGCATACTCATCCTAAAAGCCAAAACTTAAATAAGATTATTAATAAACAGAGTAAGATTAAATCATATTAAAAATAAGATTTGTAAATAGTGGGGAGGCCTGGGTGGCTCAGCGGTTAGGCACCTGCCTTCAGCTCAAGGCATAATCCTGAAGTCCTGGGATTGAGTCCCACATCAGGGCTCCCTGCATGGAACCTGCTCTCCCTCTGTCTATGTCTCTGCCTCTCTCACTCTGTGTGTGTGTCTCTCAATAAGTAAGCAAAATCTTTAAAAAAAGATTTGGAAATAGTGATGTTTAAAGGCTTGGTTATGTCAATATATCATATAGTAAAGTTGGTGAGAAAATAAATATGATGTTGAGAGAAATGCTAATAACTCAGAAAAGACCGAAGATAAATTAAAACCTATGCCCAAACAAGGACAAAATTTTCTTTTTCTTTTTTTTTTTAAAGATTTGTTTATTTATGATAGACATAGAGAGAGAGAGAGGCAGAGACACAGGAGGAGGGAGAAGCAGGCTTCATGCCGGGAGCCTGACGCGGGACTCAATCCCAGGACTCCAGAATCACGCCCTGGGCCAAAGGCAGGCGCTAAACTGCTGAGCCACCCAGGGATCCCCAAGGACAAGATTTTCAATGAAGTTGAACTTGAATTGGATATGCAAACCTGAGTGCTTTAGTCAAACATATAAATTACAATAATATTTCCTTATTTTTTATTTTTGTTTCTAACCGAAGGCAAAGTTGCAGTAATTTATGAACATAAGCCTTATATATTTTAAATAATTTCAGATGTATCAGATGGTTGTCTCTGTTAGTCAGGTAGACTAACTGCTATAATAATAACAAATTGTCAAAGGCTTAACACCATAAATATTGAATACTTATTGAGCACAATGAATGTTATTGAAAGGAATATGGGTAGGTTCTGCTCCATGCAATCATTCAGAAATCCAGTCCCTTTCCATTTTGCTCATCCTCTTCTCTCCAGAAATTCCTCTTTACTTAGGCCATAAGTGGAAAAAAACAATGAAAATCATATATAGGAAGTTTCTATGAACCAATCCTAGAAGTGGCAACATCATTGACCTCTCACTGTATTGGCCAAAATTTGGTCAAACTGTCATACTGTTTAATAATAAGAAACATTGAGAAGAAAAAGGTTGTTTGGAAGAAGATGAGGAAAAAACAAAAACAAAAAACCATTGGTGATTACTAATACCATTTGTCCCAGTGGTTAAAAGATACTTCAAATATTTAGGAGAGTTGGACTAGCTTCCACTGCTCTATATGTAAGCTAGTAGTTGAAAGCTGCTGTCAGGTAAACACTTTCAGTTATAGGAACAACAGCAGTTTTAAATTTAAAATGAACCTAAAATATTGGAACACAGTATCTAATAGGAAATTTGACATAATCACAGCAGAATGAGGAATTACTACTATTGACTCAAGAGCAAAATAATTTGCACAATGTTTGTGGATATATTCAAAGGATGGTTGCCAAAAGAAACTATGATATTAATATTATTCATTTCATAGTTTAAGTACTATTATATTGAATTTGTTTTTTGTGTTAGTATAGAAAATAAATAAGTAATTACATTAGTTTCCATCAGCTTTTCACTTAAATGGAAAACTATATAGCTTATTAAATTATAAAAGAAAAGAGAGTACAACTATACTCACTTGAGTGTTTAAAACCCTATGTTGAAGGGAGAAGAAATGTGTGGGAAATATCAGAAAGGGAGACAGAACGTAAAGACTGCTAACTCTGGGAAACGAACTAGGGGTGGTAGAAGGGGAGGAGGGCGGGGGGTGGGAGTGAATGGGTGACGGGCACTGGGGGTTATTCTGTATGCTAGTAAATTGAACACCAATAAAAAATAAATTAAAAAAAAAAGAATCTGATACTAACTTTGTAATGAAAAAAAAAAAAACCCTATGTTGTTATGTTGCAGAGAAATGTTAATGAGATCAATACAGATGCACATCTTAATTTTTATACTTTATTTTTTAGTGTATCTACATATTTTATTTTTAATGCCTTTAATTTTTGAATAGGTAATACACATGGTTCAAAACACATTCTTTTAAAAAAATTAAAAGAAGATAATATACAGTAAAAAGTCTTGATAATATCTTGTCTGTTAATCACCTTGTTCCAAACTCTAACCCAAACCCATAAACACTTTCTTAAAGTTTCTTATCAATCTTTTCATAGATTCTCTTTGCAAATATAAGCATATATGCTTAATTTTTCACCTTTTTCTCATATGTGATTTTGTATAAAAAGCATTCTATTCTGCACTTGTTTGTTTTCATTGAACAACATATCTTGGCAATTTTTCTACATCAGTGTGAAGAGTACTTCCTAATTTTTTTCTTAAATGCTTACAGGAAATAGTTAATTAACAAGCAAGAGAAGCACATTCAAAATATTGGTTTATTTTGATGACAAATGGTTGCTCTTTAAAGACCAATGGAGGTAGGGCAGACCCATTTAGGTGAAAGGTTATTTCAAATACTCAATGGTTCACACAAAGTTTCAAAAAATGGTATTTTGAATGGTATACAGCTAAGTGTCTGTATCTACCAACAGCAATACAATGTCTTATTTATGATGACTTGCAATAAACAAATGGTTAAAAAGGGAAAACTATATCTTAATTTTGTCTAAGTTGACTCTGTTGACAATCCAGTAATATTTTCCTCCTAATACAATATTCCCTCTCTATATGACTCTTTCTGGGAGCCAGACAGTTTAGGTAATGAAGGTATTAGTTAGAGAGAAACTGCTTGCAGTTTAAACAAACAATAACTTTTGCTTCTCTCTTAGTAGGGCTAATAGTTGTATCTAAAAAAAAAGTGCAACTCTTAAGGATACCATTTCTGGTTTCTTTATTATCTGTAACTTTTGGAAACTAATCCCATAAGACTACAAAATTAACAAATGTCTTGAGATCTATCCATGAAACAATCACCTCTTATTTCAACCTCTCATTTATTAGTGTACAACTCAATCTTAAAAAAATAAAACAAACAAAAAACCTGGCTTGGACTCCAAAGAATTTTCTACTGGTCTTTTAAAAAGGGAACTATTTCTTTTAACTTTATGCTTTCCCCATTCCCCAATTTCAAAACTTATCATTTAATTGTACTGGTCATAGAAATTTCCAAGATGAAATTTTACATCCTGCTCCCATAGTTTCTGGTTATCAGAATTCCTTTATTGAAGGTGTTCAGGCTGCTGGTGTTGGTGTATCCCCATTCAATATTCTTTATGCTCATCTTTGCTTCTGGAGGTGTTTCCTGTACTTTATTATCTTCAGCTCCATTAATAGCTGCTGCTACAGAGAGGATTTTTGGAGCAAGACTTGGAACAACTTCCTTAGGCTTACTTGATCCAAGCTTGATGGAAATCTTTGTTTTCTGACTATGGTAAATACAGACTTGCAGACCTTTGTTAAGCTTTGTGGACATCACAGCCTCTTTGCATGGTAATTGGAAATTTCCCCTCCATTACTCTAGTGGCTCTAGACTCCTTTCTGGCTACCCATCCACCATTTTCCCTGCAGTGGCCTCTCCTGCAGCCGTACCAATAACATAACCTCTTTTTATTTTTTTTTGGTAGTATATTCTACGAAGATACCAATCCCCTTTTGATAAGACATTTGAGTGTTTTTATTTTTTTAAATTATAAACTATATAATTTTATACTGATACAAATATATCTATATGATAATTCCCTCAAAGTGGGATTGCTAGTCCCATACTATAAATTACTATATTTGTAATTTTGATGGTATCAGTTCTCCTCCATGGGCAATCCAACTGGCAGTACATGAAAGTACCGTGAATATAAGATTTTCAAGTATAATTTTTCTAGTTCTTCTATTAGCATGTCCTAAAAACTTTTTTTATTATAATAAGGACTCATTAGTCTGCTTTGCATCCCTGATAATCAGGCTTTGGTTCCTAATTTATTTTCCAGTAAAATGGAATAGGATTCTACAAAAAGTAGATGATACACTATTTTGGGACATAAAAAAATTTAAGATGGTCTGGAATATCTGGTTACAGGAAAACAAAGATTAAATTTTGGGGTTCTGTTAGCAGAATCAGCTTAAATGAATTCTTACTTGCCAAGTTATGATAATTGGATTATCAGAAAAAGAAAATATTACAGTTATTTAAAGCAAAGCAAGTCTATGGAAGACATGAACCAATCATAATAATTTAAAAAATCAGAATTTTCATTCTTTTCAATAGTGAGTATCGATTGTCTTTGGCTTGAATTTATTCAGATGAAAACAGAATATATTTATTTGTGTATTTATTTTCTTTCTTTTTTTTTGATTTTTTTGTATTTATTTTCCTGATGGAGAGAAGCCTGTCAATGCTGCCACAGTAAGTCACTATTAATAAAGATTTTAAAGAAGTTATTTCTACAATTTGAAATACCCCTACCTGAATGACAAGGGTAGGCATGCCCTTTGTAACTAAGTCTGTGAGACTTTACAAATTTTATAAATTTGTCCATATCAGCTGAGAATTAGCAGAGGGTAGTAAGACATCAAAAGAGATTTTAAAAATATTAAACAGCTTGATATTTCTGATAAATCAAAAGAAAAAACAAAAAACAAAAAACCAGACTCAATGACTAGATATTTTGCCATAATTTTCCTAAGTAGGAGAAAAAAAAAATCCAAATAAATATTGAACTCTTATTCTAAAAATATCTATGAGGCTTTCTGCTAAAATTCAGTGTTTGTCACTTATAAATGGAAGATCTATTAGAAATTAACTTGATAAATTATGACAAAACATTAAGGAAGTAAGTAAAGACATTCTATGCACACATGAGAAGTTCCCAACTGCCTAACCAAATAAGGTATGCCACAATCTATAGCCAGAATACTGTGTCCTCAACAATATTCATTGGAGAAAGATGTTCCTTTAAAGAAGGGACAACAGAAGGAATGATAGCTACTCCTCACTATCATTGTAGTGCCAAATTCCTTTCTTTTTTTTTTTTTAAAAAGAGATTTTATTCATTTCCTTTATTTGAGAGAGAAAGAGAGAGAGAGAGAGAACATACAAGCAAGTGACACAAGGGGCAAAGGGAGAAGGAGAGGGAAAGGGAGAGGGAGAGAATCTCAAGCAGATTCTGCATCCATGAGCATGCTCAATCTCACCACATGAGATCACAACTCCAGCCAAAACCAAGAGTTGGTCACTCAATTTACTGAGCCATCTAGGCACCCCTGCAGTGTCAAATTCTAAGCCTGGATTGATATATCTCATTGTAAAAAGACAATTACCCATACAGTGTAACAATATAATGGCGAGCAGTTTGAGGGTTTTTTTTTCTAGTTTTTTTACCTTCAGTGTTACATACATATAGACAAGCATGCAAATCATGAATGCACACAAAGTATCACAAAGTGAACGTACTACTTTAGCCACATCCCAGGTCAAAAAGTAGAGTATCATCAGCTGCCCCAAAAGCCCACTTGCCATAGATTATCAGTTTTGTTAAAGAATATTGAAAGATAGCATATATATAGAAAAGCATACAAATCACATGTACAACTCTCTGAATTTTCACAAAGTGGAAACACTAATGTAATCAGCGTCCAGGTAAGATAGTAGAATAGAATGAACAAAAACAAAACATTTCCAACATTTTCTTTTTTTTTTAAAAGATTTATTTATTTATTCATGATAGACAGAGAGAGAGAGAGAGAGAGAGAGGCAGAGACATAGGCAGAGGGAGAAGCAGGCTCCATGCTGGGAGCCCGATGCAGGACTCGATCCCGAGACTCCAGGATCACACCCTGGACCAAAGGCAGGTGCCAAACCGCTGAGCCACCCAGGGATCCCATTTCCAACATTTTCAAAGTCTCCACCATTATAACTTGTAACATCTCTTTCTGGACTTCGTGTACATGGAATCATAACAGCAAGCATTTCTTTATGTCTACCTTCTTTGCTTCAATATTATGTTTTTAATATCCATGTTTTTGCATATAGCTATAATTTATTTTCATTGCTGTATAGTATGCACTTTAGAAAGAATCTGCAATTTACTTATCCTTTTTGTCATTGATGGGCATTAGGATTATTTCCCATTTGAACTATGATGAATAATACTGCTCTGGGTATTCTTTCTGGTAAGTGTTTTTGACAGCCCTATAATTAGCCCTCCAGAGTGCTCATTGATGCTTACTCTGTTAGGAGATTGCAGCTTTAGAAGTCAGATTGGATGCAGTAGTAACCTCTCCTCTACCAAAACAAACCAAATGAACAATTTAAGAGAAGAATAATTGAATATATATAGTCACTAAAACCATGCTGTTGGCCAATAATTGCTTTGGTTGCCATTTTCCCTTCTCCATTGCTTCATTATCCCTTTTGGAATGTTTGGGATGGTAATCAGCTTTAATTTCTGAGATTAAAGAACTTTAGGAATTCACAACAAATGGATGTGGCTATATCAGAGGAATATAGGCATTAGGCATTTTCAATATAAAGGTCTTTTTTTTTTATCCTAATGGCTTATCATTGTGGTGGTGATTTAAACATCTCTACATGCTAGATCTATGCTTAGATTAATTTCAAAGAGGCAGTCCCTTAAGCCATTCTCTTTTACATGAGATGGCATGTGTGATAATTAGAAACTCTGGATATATAGCACCTAAACTCTACTGAGAAAAGTATTAGCCATACCTTCTTGTTTAAAAAAATGGCTGATATCTATACAATTTGGCTTAAAAACACAGCCAACATCTTAGGTCACATTCTAAAACATGGTGATTTTAAGAATGATGATTTTACAAATTCACATAATTTTTTTCTAGCTAATTAAGACTAGAGAATGTGCTTTCATAGATAATGCTGAAGATACTATCCAGGTAAACAAAACTCAGCAATTTTAAGTATTCATGGTACCAAAATAATAGTTAAAATAATGATCTTCTAATGGTTTTAAAGATCTATTTAATCTATACCACCAAGAAATTTAGAAAGATTTACATCAAATTAAGCAAAGTGGTTCCAGGAAAGGTATTACAATGTGAAAGCAGAATTAAAAAATATTTTAGGCTTTTATTTCTTAGATTGATCGTTGTTACAAATGTGAGTGGCAACCAGGCATTAAAGGACAGGAATGATACCTTACTGTGTTTTGCTGAACTGTTTCCTGATCATCCTCTTTCTCCACCAGATAGTGGAGGAGAGGAATCTTTTCCTATGTTATTCACCCTTGTTTCCTTTGCATCTAGTACTGTGAGGTGAAGCATAAAAATGATGCTTCATAAATATTTATTAAAAAAAGAAAAAATGGAGAGAAAATAATAAGTATAGTTTGGGACACGGTTTATGATGTCTAGGAAAATGGCAAGTTTGGAGCTAATACTCGTAGTTAATATTATTTAAGTCCTTACTATGTGCTGGACACTATACTAAGAGTTTTATAGGGTATTAACTCAATCCTCAAAAATAAAACGAAACAAAACATTAGGTGAATATTAGTATTATATCTAGTTTTTTTTATATCTAGTTTTTAAGATGAGGAAATCAAAGTAACAAGAAGTTAGTTAACTTGCCTGAGTTCATAGCTGAAGTAGAAGAGGTGGATTCTGATTCAGTTGATCTGGTTTCAGAGCTCATATAGAGTCATTATTCCTTGCTACCTCCCTTGGCTAAGGTGGGACACAGAAGCTTGAGATATGTATATAAAAGACTTGAAAGTTGTATTTCAAAGAGAATTGAAATAAAGAAAATTATTTACCTGGACTGAGATGACTCTAGAAAAGCTGTTCCAACTGTTATTAGGAAGCTTCGCAAGACAACTATATACACCAGAAACCAGCATCCAGCTGTCAGATATGCAAGTTAAAATTCTAGATCTAATCATGTTGCTGTTCATTTAGCTTAGGGAAGTTGACTCACTAATTCGTAAAGACAAAACTGTCAAAATCAGAATGCGAAATGACTCATTTGAAATGAGAAAGTTAATTGGAGATGGGATAACCATTCACACCAGGTTCCTAGTGAGAATAAAATAAGAACAAAAAAAAAAGAATAAAATAAGAACAAAGAAGTTAAAATACTTTGAAGCTGAAAGGCACTAGGATCTTCTATGTTACCTTTCAATAGGGTATACCTGCCAGATAGACCTGACAGAGCCCCGGCTCCCTTGATCTATGAAGTGGGTGTGGCCAGTTTCTGCACCCGTCACCCTTTTCCATACTTGCTATGCTGTCTGATTTAAGTCCTTTTGGTTAAGTCTTTCTGTTTGTTTGTTTTTTTAATTCCATCTGGTTTGAGTCCTTCATTCTTTAGACTTCAGTCAAGATTTGCTAACATGATTCAGTATTTGTTCATAGCAGACGTGTTCATTTCTGGTTAAGTATGAAAAGGCAATACTGATTTTTCCACGTTATTTCCCTCTTCCTACTTCCCCTTTCCTATACAGTTCACTGACTTTCATCTGCTTCTTTTTAGTCACAGTACAGGAAATGGTATAGAAAACATGCCGTCTCTACTCCAGAGATTAAAACCCTCACTGTCCCTTTGTTCCCACCCCTTTCTTTACTTTCAGGACCCAGGCCATTTTCTGTGGTTCTTTCTTCTGCAGTCTTACCCTCAACCTCACTGACTCATAAACATGATCAAGTTTCTATCACTTAAAGAAAGAAGGAAGGAAGGAAAGCAAGCAAGCAAGCAGGTCTCAATTCCAAATTCCCTTGAAAAAAAAGCAGCGAGCTCTCCTTCAATACTATGTCCTCTTTAAATACTGCTCTGCTTCCTCTATCCACTGTCAGCCTCCTTGACTGATTGTACTCACTATCTCCACCTCCTTATTTCTGTGACTTGCCAATTCACAGCAATTTGGCTTTGGCACCCACTGCTTCAATATAAATATACTTTGGCACATATCCCCAGTGGCATTCCACTTGTCAAATTCAGTGACCTTTTTTTATAGTACATCTTACTTGACCTCATCAGCATTTGGCACTCATGAGCACTTCCTTTGTGAAGCTCTCATCTCTTTCCCTTTAGGATACCATTTCTCCTATCTTTCTTTCTATATTTTCTTCCTAGTTTATTTTGTATGTTCCCTTTCCTTTATCTCCTCCTCAAATATATGTGTTCCCCATGGTTCCATCATTGGCCCTTTGCTATTCATTATCTATATGTTATATGTCCACTATTATTTCCATTTTTATGGCTTCAACTGCCAATCATATCTCTAATGCAGATCCTCTTTTAGGTTCCAAATACATGTGTTCAACTGTATGGTAGACATCTCAAAAAATATCTCGAAATCAGCTTTTCAAAGCTGGATTCAATATTTCCTCAAGTATTCAATATTCCCCTTTCTCTTCTTGGTTCATGATGCCATTTGTCCAACTGAACCAGGAACCTATAAATCATTCCAAACTTTTCTTCTATCTCCCCACTCATTAAATTAATGACAATAGCCAATCCTATTAATTCTATTGCTATACTTCTTTGGTAGTTTTGCCACTCTCTCTATTAGTCATGAGCAGAGAGGAAGTCTTCTAAATTTTTGTTTTTGTCTTAGATCCTTTCAATGTTATAAAAATCTCATAAAAGAAGTTTTAATTATTTAATAGCGTGTTTTGCTCATGGATTTTGTCTATTGACATAAAACTTCTCCCCTATATTTTTTTTTGTTGGGAATGAGTATACTTCCTCTTAGATACTCTAGAGAAAATGCTAAATAGAACCAGACAGAACTCACTATAGTCATTTCTTATTAACAAATACATTTAAGTAAGTACTTAAATATGGTTGCCAGATAAAAATACTATACATCTAGATAAATGACTTTCAGATAAACAAAAAATGTTTTATTATAAGTATGTCCCATGCAATATTGGGACATACTTATACTAAAAACCTCACTGCTGATCTGAGATTCAAATTTAACTAGGCATTAGCTTAATCTGACATCCCTAGTTTTAAGTTCTTTTTTCTCCAAATCTGTACCCTCTCGGATGCAGGGGAAACAAAGAAACTCTGGGGACCTATAGAGCTACTAGGTAGTCATTATTGTCGCAACCAAAAAATTACTGAGACTATCTCCAATTTCCACTATTTTGGGATTTATATCACTTACCCTGGGGCCTGTGAAACACCCAGCCATTATTATGACCATATCACATTTCCTCTTTCCACTGAGGTCACTTACCAAACCTTGCGCTGGCCTTAGAATGTGTCCAGATCAAGACACTAAAGCCTAACTACTTCTCATGCCAAAAATTTGTCATCTTGCGGAGTTAACCCCTACCTCTCAAGATCTAGGTTTCATTAGGTATCCTCCCACACATACTTTTCTTTTTCGTCCACTGGATCCTAGTTCCTCTTCTCCTTAGTCCTAATTATATTTACAAACAATAAGAATTTGGGTTGTTCCCATGAACCAGACAACTCCTCAAGAAATTTGCTTAAATGTTCTTTGCCTGCAAGCCTCTTTATACAATTACCTGGTGGACAGCATACTGAGGTAATTCTAGTCAGAAATCAAAGGACATGCTTGTCATAATCCATCCTAAGGAGCTGTTACATGAGTCATTATATATATTTCAGTCACCACAAATCCTTCCATATTCATATTCTAGGACATTAGGCAGACCTTCATGGAAACACCAAATTAGTTGGCTTTGAGGCTACATGCAGAATTCTTCCCCAAAGGCCACCTGAGTTCTCTCATGGGTGCAGAATTTTGCTTTCTGAGACTTCTATACTTGCGTTGTCTCTAGGAACCATTCAAGCCACCACCCGAAATTCTTTCCCCCTATCTTTGGAAGAGATCTCCCTCTACATTTTCCCAAATTTGGGTGCTAGTAGATATAAGTTTTGTTGCCAGCCTTTTGTTGCCAGAATGAAATACATATTTGATTTGGTCTTGACCAATAGAACTAGACTAAAGTTTATAACTAGTCTCAAAATATTCTCTATCCTCCAGCAATGTTTTTTTTTCCTTCTAGAAAGAATCCATATTTCTAATAAAAGTAGGCATATTTATGGAGCCAGGATTAAAAACAACTTTGGAGTCATAACTCTGTTAAGTTTTTTTTAAACTTCTTCATTGACATAGTAGTGCCTAAGTCTGGTTCTTCAGCTGGACCGGCTAGTCCAAAAATCAGTTCTCTCAAAAATTACAATTCCAGTTTAAGTAGTTTTCACATTGCTCTCATAACTATCATTCTGAGAGCTATCATGATCAATTCTGAGTCCACTGTTGCCACTAGTCAAAAATCTGCACCATCCTGTTGAAAATGCATTGTGGAGTCAGATATAATATACTATTGTTAATCTATAGTAAACTAGGTTGTGTGCAGTAGAGCTCAAATTCTGAAAAATTCCCTACTTACTCCTCCCACCAAAAAATCTGAGCTTGAAAGTTGTGACCTTTAAGAGAATTATAGCCCAATATTTATTTATGTATCTCAAACATTTACAGAATTTTAAGCCAGTGATTCACTAAAATGAATTAAAATAATTGGTTTTTTCCTTCTTTTTTACAATCCTTAGATACCTTATTACTCTACCTTTTCTGAAGAATTTTCTCTTCTTGAATCATGGTCTCATATCCCCACTTGTCCTGCTTCTGACACCTTCTTGCCTATTAGAATGGAGGGTCAGAGATGAAAGCTTAACTTACATACCCTCTCTTATTTCCTTATTCTCAGAATTTCCACCTTGACCTATATTTCCTTTTTTCCATCTTGGGAAATATTTCTCAGTTTCTTGGATCATGAAAAATTAAAAATGGTATAAATTTGTGGACCAAGTAAAGTTTAGAAAAGACTGAGGTAAATAAGTTGGAAGATACAACATATAAGAGAAAAAATGGGTTAAAAATTCTCTAAATAATTGCTACTATTAATGTATTGATGAAAGGGCATAAAAGACGATTCAATCAATTCATTTGTAATATTTCAGAATAATTTTGAAAACTAAAATAATGTAATAAAATGAACATCAGACATTGATCCACTTTGATTTCTCATTGAATAGGATTTAATGAAGACTGAAGAAAATCTCAGAAAATTCTAGATACTTGAATCATAGAATGTTGAAATAGGCAAGTCCTCATGATACTAACTCACTATAAAACATTAGATGTAAAATGATAAGTGCCCACTCTGTGCCAGACACTTAACAACTACTGATTATATCAGTTAATACAGAAATTCTGTTAAGGTGAGTATTATTGTCCTCATTTTTCAAATAAGGAAAGAGAAACTCAAGTTACTTATCTAAGATCATACAAGGACAAGTTGGCTGGGCTATTAAAGCTAGGGTTGCTTGACACCAAAGCTCTTTTTTCATTCTTCTTTACCCTGTTCTTTCTAGACTATCTCTGTCATGGTGTAGAGGAGGACATAAGCCCAAATTACTTATTATAACTAGATTCCATGGGGCACTTGGGTGGCTAAGTCGTTGAGTGCTGCTTTGGCTCAGGTTGTGATCCCAGGGTCCTGAGATGGAGTCCCGCCATCTAGCTCCCGATAGGAGGCCTGCTTCTCTCTCTGCCTATGTCTCTACCTCTCTATATGTGTCCCTCATGAATAAATAAAATCTTAAAAAAAAATAAGTAACTAGATTCCACAATCAGATCAACATAAATATTAAATTATTACGCAGCTGAGATTTATTAATCATCTTAACATCAGTAAACTCAGAACAGTTCTAATTATGAACATTCTAAGCAAAATTGTTTGGAATTGTGTTGAAATGTTCAGTAGTTAAAACATTAAAATTGGAGAAAATAAGGTGGTCAAGTCATTTAAAAATATTCTGTTTCTTTTCCAGACTGAAAAAAAAAAATGGTTCCTTTAGAAGAACAGTTAGCAGCTCCTGACACCAAGTGGCCACTTAATGTACTGCTCTTAATATTTTTGAGGACTACTGCCTTTTCTAGGCGGGAATAAAACCCAACAATATGAATGCATGTTGTGAGATGTATGATTTCATTTGTTGCCGTTTGACTATTTATGACTTGGAGAGTTTGGTTAGAGATATTAGTGTGTAAGTATCAAGTTCTTCATATCTGTACTTTAAACATTTATTTCCAGTTTTGTTGCTGGTACTGGCATGTGAGTCAATTTCTCGAAGTGAGCCAAGTGGTTTGTATGATCCCTTTTGAGCAAGCTAATGAGCATTATAGCATGGCAATTAATAAAAATTGGCTTTAGGACCAGATGAATTAGGGTCTGTCTACTTTCTTTCTCTATTACCAACTGCACTGCTGAGACCTCTTCTAGCCACAGGTTAGCACATATCCCATAGCAGCATATACAGGACATTATTGGAGCCATCTTGGCTACGGGCTGATGCTTCCACAGCTGTGCATTGTCAGTGCCTCCCAACCACAGTTAATGCCTTTGAAACCTTCTTAGTGCCAATGAACACCCTGTTCTTGAACTACAGATTCAATGGAAGTTATGCTTTATTATCCACAAAAGCGAGAAGGATGAACTTTCTAATGCAACACTCAGTCTCATGAATACCAATGTGCTGCCTTGCACCCTAATGTCTAGCTGAGCTTTAGATGAAATGGGGTCTTGGAAGTCTGTCACCAGTCAGACCTGAAACCCAGTAGTAAATATGACTTAGCTGTAAGCTGGTGTCTCTTTTATATTCTTTTTTAAAATGAGATATATATGGTATTTATTTGTTTGCTTATTTAAGCTCTGCTCCCTATGTGGGGCTTGAATCCATGACCCTAAGATCAAGAGTTGCATGCTCTACCGACTAGGCCAGCCAGGCATGCCCCCTCTTACACTCTTAATGTGTACTTCAGGTTTCAAAAATTTAATTATAGGCTGTTGTGGCAATCACATACATATTCTTTTTATTGTTTGTTTAATTTTGTTGCTTTATTTTTGTTTTTGTTGTCATTCTTCCTTTAGAACTCTCCTTCCCAAAATCTATAGTATAAGTATTCTCCCAAAACATAGACTGAATAAGCAATAGATAGATGATAGATAATAGAGAAAGAGAGGGAGAATGCATACACACAAATATACATACAAAGATAAAAGAGAACATTTAACATATTAATTAGCTCAGGCATTATGCAGGTGGAGAGTCCCATAATCTGACATCCACAAGCTTGCAAACCAAGAAGTTCAGTAAAATAACTCAACCCAGCTCTGAAAGCCTGAGAACAAGTGACTACTGGTGTAAGGCCCAGAGTTCAAAGCCCCAAGAGAAAGAAGCAGCAATGCCCTAGGGTTGGAAAAGGTGGACAGTCAGCTCAGGAAGAGACATGGTGATTTGTTCTTCCTTTGCTTTTTTTTAAATTGGAGTTCAATTTGCCAACATATAGCATAACACCCAGTGCTCATCCTGCCAAGTGCCCCCCTCAGTGCCCATCACTCAGTCACCTCAACCCCCCACCAACCTCCCTTTCCACTACCCCTTGTTCATTTCCCAGAGTTAGGTGTCTCTCATGTTTTGTCACCCTCACTGACATTTTCACTCATTTTCTCTCCTTTCCCTTTTTTCCCTTTCATTAATTTTTATATTCCCCAAATGAATGAGATCATATAATGTTTGTCCTTCTCCAATTGACTTATTTCACTCAGCATAATACCCTCCAGTTCCATCCATGTCAAAGCAAATGGTGGGTATTTGTCGTTTCTAATGGCTGAGGAATATTCCATTGTATACATAGACCACATCTTCTTTATCCATTCATCTTTCAATGGGCACCGAGGCTCCTTTCACAGTACGGCTATTGTGGACATTGCAGCTATAAACATCAGGGTGCAGGTGTCCTGCCGTTTCACTGCATCTGTATCTTTGGGGTAAATCCCCAGCAGTGCAATTGCTGGGTCATAGGGCAGATCTATTTTTAACTCTTTGAGGAAACTCCACACAGTTTTCCAGAGTGGCTGCACCAGTTCACATTCCCACCAACAGTGCAAGAGGGTTCCCCCTTCTCCGCATCCTCTCCAACATTTGTTGTTTCCTGCCTTGTTAATTTTCACCACTCTCATTGGTGGGAAGTGGTATCTCATTGTGGTTTTGATTTTTATTTCCCTGATGGCCAGTGATGCGGAGCATTTTCTCATGTGCTTGTTGGCCATGTCTATGTCTTCCTCTGTGAAATTTTGTTCATGTCTTTTGCCCATTTCATGATTGGATTGTTTATTTCTTTGCTGTTGAGTTTAACAAATTCTTTATAGATCTTGGAAACCAGCCCTTTATCTGATACGTCATTTGCAAATATCTTCTCCCATTCTGTAGGTTGTCTTTTAGTTTTGTTGACTGTTTCTTTTGCAGTGCAGAAGTTTCTTATCTTGATTAAGTCCCAATAGTTCATTTTTGCTTTTGTTTCTCTTGCCTTCAGGGATGTATCTTGCAAGAAGTCGCTGTGGCCAAGTTCAAAAAGGGTGTTGCCTGTGTTCTCCTCTAGGATTTTGATGGACTCTTGTCTCACATTTAGATCTTTCATCCATTTTGAGTTTATCTTTGTGTATGGTGTAAGAGAATGGTCTAGTTTCATTCTTCTGCATATGGATATCCAATTTTCCCAGCACCATTTATTGAAGAGACTCACACATATATTCTAATGGCACAAGAAGGCATGACTCTACATTTTCCTGAAGAGCTTATCAAAATGTAAGGTAAAACCCCTTACAATATTATTATGAAGCTAATATTATGAGTATAAATGGCTGTCCCAAATTATTTGACCTTCTCTCTGACAGGTGTGAGTCATGTTTGCAAATATTCTATTCAGCATTAAAGGTTCAGGAAATGCATAGATATAACTCATGTGAACATGGTTGACAAGCCTTGAGCTATATAACCACTAGGGAGAAAGAATAAACATTTTAACTTTAAAAAATATGTCACAGATAATGTGTTATTGTATATATATTTTCCACTGACAAAAGGAAGTTTTAGTGTTATACATAGTTTTAAATGAAATTATCTTTTATATTAATATTTTCCTCTGAAGTAAATCAGAATTCCTCATATATTTCAGATATTTTTTGCTAAAACTTTTCAAAAACTTTACATAAATATATTACACATGCTTTTCTGTAAAAAAAAGGGGGCTATTTCTGAGTGCTTTTTTGATTGATTAATATCATAAAAACTATCAAAATTTTATAAGTTGTAGGAAACCCAGTCAATCAATGGCAAGAGTAGCTCAAATGCATTACAACTATGAGTCATGATATTGATGTAAATGTTCTATATGAAACAGTCAGCACTGGGTTGAGTTATATTCTAATATTTTAAAAATTTCTGTTGAAAAGAGGTGACTTTGGATTATGGTAGTTTCCAGGAAAAAAATCAAATAAGTTTACTTCTCTCTCTCTCTCTCTCTCTCTCTCTCTCCTTTTTTCCTGAAATAAGATGCTCCATGTTAGAGAATTCTAACAAAGTAAGTAAATAAAAATTTGTTACAAAACTAGAGTCTTTTAAAGAAAAAAATGCATTCATGATAGAGTATAGAAAGGGGAAAATAGTAGTGGAGAAGCCTGGCAGACACCACTGTAACCAAATGATGAAGGTTAACAGCAACAGTAATGCCATACAGATATCACGTATCCCCTGATGTTACATGAGAAAGGCATTTACTTCCCCTCTGTGGCATTCTTTCCAAAAACCAAAAACCCTAGTGTAATCATGAGAAAAACTGCTGACAAACCCAAATTGAGGGACACTGTACAAAGGCCTGCCCTGTGTTCTTCAAAATTGTCAAGATTGGGGCAGTCCCGGTGGCGCAGCGGTTTAGCGCCGCCTGCAGCCCAGGGCGTGATCCTGGAGACCCAGGATCGAGTCCCACATCAGGCTCTCTGTATGATGCCTGCTTCTCCCTCTGCCTGTGTCTCTGCCTCTCTCTCTCTGTCTCTATGAATAAATAAATAAAATCTTAAAAAAAAAACCTGTCAAGATTGTGAAAGATAAGAAAAGGTTGAGAAACTGTCATAGAATAGAAGAGACTATGGAGATAGGACAACTAAATGCAATGTTATACTCTGAACTGGATCTTGGAACAGAAAGAGAACATTAATCAGAAAACTAATGAAAGTCAAATAAATATGGAATTTAGTTAATAATAATAATAAAACCTCCCTGAGCCACACACACACACACACACACACACACACGCGCGCGCGTGTGCGCACGCGCGAAGACAATACACTTGAAGTGAGTTTTTCAATTGCAATAGGTTATACTGGATTATTCAGTCTTTAGCAAACTATTGAAGTCCTGTAGAGGATTATGACATTGTTGTTCAAACCAAAGGACTTTCTCAAAATAATATTTAGATTTTCTTTACTGCAATCCTACTCCTCTGCAACTGTCCATTTATATCAGTGTTGGAATATGAACATTGTCAGATATTCAAGAATTCCTGGGAAGCAATAAGAAATTTTAGTCGTGCAACTGTCTGAATAGTAGAGCATTAATCCAAGACACAAGAGAAGGCAGATACAATTTGGTAGGGAAAATAATGAATTTAAGTTTTGGACATGATGTATTTAAGGGACCTATGGCAGCAGTTACAGTTGTGGCCCAGAGCTTGAGGGACAGAACTGTCGGGTGACAGAGATGACAGAGGTTTAGGAGTCATCTCCAGGATGACAGTGGGTCTTCCAGGTCAAGTGAGGACAGAGAGAAGAGAAGACAAAGGAGAAAATCCCTTTCAATGTACCTATTTCTCTCATCAATGTCATAAGCACACAGTCATGAAACAACCAAATGAGTTAGCTGATGTTATTTTTCCAGTCTAGATGGCTACAGTAATTTCAACCTCAAGGAAACTCTGCACAATAGTGATACCTATAGTCACATGGAGAATGTAAGCAATCTACAGATTACTAACTTTTTCAGCAAGTTACAGATATTCCAGTCTATTCTCTCACTCTTAGGCTGCAGTGTTCTGTTTGACATCTGACAGTGAAGCGGGGGTTAAAAGGCAAAAAGCCACTCGCTTTCATGAATGCAAAATGCATTCATCCAGGCCTTGAAGTCAACATGAGAGGGCCAAAATGAGAGAAGCTTTTCTGGTATCTATACCTGGAAGAAATCTTACTTTTGTTTTTATTTTTATTGTTCGGTAGATAGATGTCAGATTATAAATTGTTACAATTCTATGTAATATACACTCATGTTCCAATCCTAAAGAAGAAAGAAGACTCTTAAAGTCACAAGTGTTTGTCCACATAGATTCCTTAGGCTTTTAAAAAATATTTTCCTGTAAATCATTGTAGATTTTTATAAGGACCCAGAGGCTTTGAACAAAACTTACTGGTGCATTTTTAAAAGTCCAGATACAGGTTTTGGTGTTTGCACTGCATTCCTTTCAATGATCTCATTTTGTTTACACCCAGCAGCTTTCCTGTAAGAGCTCTTTGAGGTGGCTCTGCATTGTCCAGCTTAGAGGCCAGAGTGATCAGTCGATTGCTAGGAAGCTGGACTTTTGCCAAAAATGTCTAGGTCGGGAATTGCTATAATTTCCCACCAGGTAGAATTTCCTGAAGGTGAATTTGATATCAGGACATGGAAGGAGTAGAGAGAAAAAGATGTGGAAGAGGAGGCACCATACCTAAGAAAACAAAAACAGTAAAACCAAAACAAAATGAAAACAAAGATTAATCCCGAAGAATAAGAAGTACAAGGAAAATCTGCAGTAGATTAGTACTTGCCAATTCCTTTAGGTTGAGCTCTCAAATCTAATAACATTTTCTGAAAGGTTGAAAAGAGCATCTAGAATAATATTGCCTTGGGCATTAGGTGAAGAGAGATCTAGGAAAGTAAAATATTTAGGAGTGGTCTAATGTGATGAAACAAACTGACTTGGAAAATATTTCAGGCAGCAGTGTTTGGACTAAATGGAAGACAGAATGGCCTTAGATGGCAAAGTTGATCTTGGGAAGCTTCCTGCTGGTCCTCCCTTTAGCCAGTCACTGTTCTAGTTTTCCTGCCATGGCTCAGAATCTACCCCCCTGGGGCTCTTGTTTTCTCACAGGCTCCATAGCAATGCTGCTTCCTGCTCTCATTGCTTGTATAGTATGACCAATATCTATTGTGTGGTTAGTTCCCATACTAAACTATGAACTCCTTTTATCCAGGCAACTTCCATTCCATTCCTGGAGAATTTATAAACCCTCACAGTCACCCTGGAAGGTTGCTAAAACTCTTTGATTTATTGTTTGCATGTTTACTTCTCTTCTCACCAAACTGCAGGCCCCAGTAATGCCAATATCATATCTCTCTGGTTAAGTGGCGTATCCCTAGGGCCTACAGTAGTGTCTGACAAGCAGTACGTTCCCAGTAAACATTGATTAAATGAAGAATGGTCATAGAATCATTAACTCCATTTCTTACAAGATCATATGGCACCTAAGTAACAAAGAAAGATTTGAACCCAGTTCTGACTTCAGAAATCAGCTGTGTTTGACTTTTGTATGGATTCATGACTAAAACCTACTCAATATCCTAGGCCATCAACCAATAAATCAAGTAATCAATATCAATCAATCTCACATAATACATAGGCAGAGATGGAGTTGTAACTGGCACAGCACACATTGGTATAACTTTCATATCTTTATCCTAACAACTCTCAAGACCTGAAATGCCCAGAGCATTTAGGCCCTCCTCTTAATAGCCAGTTTTTTTAATACTTGATATGTATTAGAATTATTTTAACAATGAGGTATATTCCTATATAATACTACAAAATCTGAGGACAAATTACTATTATTATGAATGATGCAACTGAACACAAAGAGTTTAAGTAACTGTACTACATCACTTGCTGAGAAGGGTATAGGTAAGATCTGAACTTGTGATGTCTTCTGATCATGCTTTTGACATGATATATTGCCTTTCTATGAACCTGACATATTGATGAGGTCAAGGGGAATAGTTAGCAAAATAGCCAGCTGTGTCTTTGCAAGGGCTAATTTTTCTTTCCAGTGCCTAAAACAATTCTGGAAACAGAAAGTGCTCATTAAATATTTATAGAATTAATGGGTGAGTGAACCTGATTAGCTATTGCCTTGTAAGATCAGTAAGATAAGAGGATAGGATTCACTGGAAAAGTGGGAATTCTTGAGCTTCAAATAATACTCCAGGATAGTAAGAACTAAAGAGAGGTATGTTAGAAGAGGGGGGTGGCTCAGCAGTCATGGAGAGGATGAAAGAAGCTCTTAAAAAAATAAATGGGTTGAATAAATGAGGTCAGAAGAACTACTACAATATCCAGCTTTACTAATGGTGTCCTGTCAATGAACTTTAATAAGTCCTTCTGAGATCAGCCTGGTAGCAAAAACATCACCAGTGAATCAAGCTAGCTTTAGATCTCCAGCTCTTGACAGATGTAACAAGTGAAGCATTTGGACCATGGATCTCTTCATTCACCCCTTCATGGCAGCTTCCTATCCTTTCAAAAAGTATGGTGAAGATATAATTTACTGTTCACACCTGGACACATGGTCACATATTAATTAAGCATGAGTGTCTATGAGTCACCATGTTAGGTTTCTAATAATAGGCCACATATGAGAAGATGCATACCTTCAATGTGGCTGTTAATTTGGAAAAAGAAAGGATTGTTGAAGGAAATATTGGGACCAATCTCAATAGAACTTGATGACTGACAAAATATAAGGTGAGAATCAATGAGTTAGGATTGACTCAAAATAATGATGGCTAAGCACTGTAAAAAGTCAAGAAAGGGGTCTGGTTGAGGGAAACTCAGTGGTGAGAAAAGATGATGGTTTCAGTTTTCAAACTATTGGATATTTGCAGATGGAGTGACATCCAGATCAAAATATCTAAATACTACTTAAAATATTATGGAGTGTTCTCCATGGAGGTGATGGATGAAAACTTGAGAAAATTCATTTCCTATTTGTGAATTCCAGTGTTCCTTGCATTAGGCCAGAAACAGGGGATACAGAGAATGATTACATTTTTTCTCTCTAGAGGAAAGCCCTTATCAACCCAACTGGTGGCAGAAAATGACTGAGAAAAAAATTATGGCACAGTGAAGAAATTAGTATTCAATGCTTAATTAAAAAAGAAGAAAAGAGGAAGTTTTAGAGAAGTAATGAATGAAATGGTTATCAAGGATGGAAATAAATAAGTATGTTAAGACAAATGTGCCAGAGTAGAGGTAAATTCAGGGAAAAGATGATGGCAAAAAGAAAGTGGCAACTTCACCTAGGGAACAGGAAAGATTCTGGTAATACTACACTGAGAATAAGACAATTAAAATTGTATCCACAGATCTTCTCTATTTTGTTCATTGCAGTATTCCTAGTAGTGAATATTGTACAAATATATGAGTTGAATCTTTATGTATTGACCTGGAAATATAACCACAGTTTTATTTTTTTTTAATTTTTATTTATTTATGATAGTCACAGAGAGAGAGAGAGAAAGAGAGAGAGAGTGAAGCAGAGACACAGGCAGAGGGAGAAGCAGGCTCCATGCACCGGGAGCCCGATGTGGGATTGGATCCCAGATCTCCAGGATCGCACCCTGGGCCAAAGGCAGGCACCAAACCGCTGCCCCGCCCAGGGATCCCTATAACCACAGTTTTATTTTATTTTATTTTTTTAACCACAGTTTTAAATGAGAAAAGCAAAAGATAGAGTATGTCACAACCATTACCAAATTCTTTAAAAAATGGATTGGGGGTTTGTCAGGCATTTTCCACATTCCAATGTTTTCTTCATCTGTGAAGATGGAGGCTTGCTAAATTGTCACTAAAAGAACATGAAACAGGATAGGCCATTCTACTTCCACATGGTAACTTACTTATCACATACTAGGGGAATGTAACAGAATATAGGACCTTCCCTTGTCTTTATATCTATCTTGCATTAAGTCACAAGAGATTCTTACATGCATGCTACTTAATATTAACCTCTATTACAGATTAGAAGGAAACTTATTGCTCTGTCTCCCATGAGAAAATTTGTGTTTGGTTAACAACACCATCAATTATCTGGGAATAAAGAGAGAGACAATCGTCTCAACAGAAAGAGGAAAGGTTGGATCCTTAAGTTTAATTATAGCAAATCTCTTCCTGTCTCCTAGACTTTGGAGGTTGGGAATAATGGATGATCCTCAAATAATTGATCATGGTTTTCAGATTCTGATCCTAAAATTTTAGTGAAAGACAACAAAAGTCCAAGAGTAGCCAAAGATCTCTTGAGGTAAAAGGCTATCATAAAGAGGACTTTTCTCTGTAAGATATTGAGTTTGTATAAAGATGTAATAGCTAGTAGAGTGCAATACTGGTACAGAAATAAGCAAGTTGACCAAAGTAGTAGAACAGGGAAATTAGAAACAGACCAACAACCACATCTGTGGAAATGATACATGCAGAGGTAGCATTGCAGACTGAGAAAAGGAGAGCCTACTTAATAAAGAATATCGGAAAATCTTATATTCCACGGAAAGCATTTCTTTAAAAATATTTTAAATCTTACATACAATGTATGATTTAATTATTCCTTTAAAAGATAGGGCAGATAGGGATCCCTGGGTGGCTCAGCTGTTTAGCACCTGCCTTCAGCCCAGGATGTGATCCTGGAGACCCAGGATCGAGTCCCACATCAGGCTCCTTGCATGGAGCCTGCTTCTCCCTCTGCCTCTCTCTCTCTCTCTCTCTCTCTCTCTCTCTCTCTCTGTGTTTCTCATAAATAAATAAATAAAATATTAAAAAAGATAGGGCAGATAAAACTAAAATTTCTTTTACCTACCAACCCCAGGGCCAGCATTTATGTTCCCTTTCCTTAGGCAATAATAATAGCTAACGTTTGTTTAGTTTGACAGGGAAATTTGGCTGGGGCACCATGAAACAAAAGGTACCACATGTCAAAGGAGGTGCTAGACTATATGCAAAATTTATAAACAAATATCAAGAACAAGTTACCTGACATCCTTCCACTCACTTCAGTGGGACAAAAGTATTAAGAGTTAGAAATCAGAATGGGGAGGTTTATTTGGAGAATGCTGCATATTGAGTCCTAAGGAAGAGGGCTGAAGGACACTGTCCACTGAAGCCTAATAAAAGGGATTTGAGAAGCTCAATATGTGTCACATGTACCACAAAGACCAGAGTGGATGGAGACCTGTGTCACACCTGGGAAATCCAATGGCAGTGGCCAACTAGCTGCTTTGACAATGTATGGAAAAGAGGTGGCTGCTGTGGGACTACACAGGGCTTCCAGAATTTTCCAGGGTAAGAAATATGTGTTTCTCAAGAATCCAAATTGTACTACATGTAAGACAGAGCTCTTTTGAAGTCACTGTCTTAGTTCGTATCAGGAGAAACAGACCTTGTAGACAGAAGCAAGTAGTTTTTTTGGGCTGAAGAAAGAGTAAGCTATCAGCAAGAATAGGGATGCTTTTGTTCTCATCAAGGACATTCTTTTAGGAATTTTCCAGCAAGGATGTTTTCCAGAGAACACACCTAAGTACCAACAAGAAAAAGATTCAGCTTTGAACATCTATCAAGTCCAGTCTGCTGGACTTGATACTGGGCTGCCATGACAGTACTGTCCAAGTAGGAACTTCTCTGCACCTTATACATCTTCTCTCTTCCTTACTGCTTTTAGCAAGAAAGGATTCAAGTAGAAGGTTAGGTGAAGAAAGTAATTAAAAAATTGACCAAGTTACTTCCTCAACCACAGGCTTCCTTCCTGTCATAGAAATGAACTGAGAGAAGGGAGAGGGGAAGTATTTTGGCTTTAGAGCAAGACTGAAGATTTGACTATGACATGGAGTAACCATGTTGCATATTAACCTAAGATTGTATTTTATGATTAAAGAACTGTTTGTGTTACCTAAAAGTTAGCAGAAAGATCATGATTTACATCCAGGGACAAAGAAAATCTAGACCCACTGAGTAAATATAAGAGTATAGCAGGAGAAACAATGAGTATAGCTGTATGACTACATCCCACAGGTGATGCTATTAAATGTAATGATTCGAACTCATTTAATCCTAAAAACAATCTTACAGGAGAGATCACATTATTATCCTCACTCAACAGCAGAGGAGTCAGACTCATAGAAAGGTTAAATAATTTATCCAAGTCAACCCACACAGTAAACCATGGAGCAGAATTCCTTTTGTTGCTCTTACAACAGGACATGGAAGTAGCTTCAGGATAGACAGAGTAGAAAGTTTAGAGAGTATGTGATAAAGGTTTATTTCTTCTTTCAGGGGAAGGTGGTGACTTAGGAGTAGAAAGATGGGAGTCACCTCAGTGTGGAAGAGCAGAATACTCCCACTTCTTGTTTCCTATAAGGTCAAGTAAGGCACAAAGGGAATTACTGTTTCCTTGGAGTCAGAATTAGCCAAAAACACAAGAGGAGGTATATATTCAAGGTTCTGTTTCTGGGCTTTCTTATTCGTTCTATCAAATTATTTGCCTATTCCCACATTATGCTGTGCCTTTAATTACCACAGTGTTAGAATATGTTTCCTGATCGGGTGGGTCTATTTCAGTCTCTTTGATCTTTTTCTAACTTGGTATAGTTGTTGTTATACATTTACAATTCCATATTAATTTTAGAATTAAGTTGCAATGATCCATTAAAAATCCTGGTGGATTCTACCTATCTGGGAACAGATATCATTTAGTATTTCTTGATTGACCTTCTGTATAGTCTTATAGTTTTTCCCATAAAGATCTTGAAAATTTCTTGATTAATTGATTACTAGGTTTTAACAGTTTTAGTAGATATCTTCTACTACTTCTTCTAGTACATCATGTTGTGTATTGGACACACAATAACTGATGTGTGATGGAATAACTATTGATAACTATTGATAACTATTGATTTTAATTTTGATATTATATCTCATATCTTATATAGTACTTTATATCTTGTTTAGTTATCTAAGTGACTACCTCATTAGTAGTAATGGTCTATCATGATTCTCTGTTTATCTGTAGAGATAGATATTCATTGGTGTAAAGAAGAGAAATGTGAAAATAGCTTTTTATCATGGCAAACATGTAGAAAGTCCTCTTTTTTCAGTTTGGCAAATTCTAAAGAGTGAATCTGTATTTTGGTATTATTAATACTTTTCCTATTTTATTTTCTTTATTCAGACATATGTAGGAAATGTGAAATAGATATTTTCCATGTTTCTGGCATTACCCACTTACTGCACTGGACAAATTGTATACATGAGCTCAAAATCCTCATGCTAATCCCATAAATTAAGTATCACTCACCATATTTTACAACCGTAGGAAGTGAATTTTAAACAATTTAATTAATATGACCTAGTGATTTAGCATAGATGAGCTGATGGGCCTTACTTTTACTGAAATAAAGAAAAAAATGAAGAAAAAAGATTTATATTAAAAGTAAAATGTAGCATATGAATTGGACTTTTCAAAAGAATCTCTCATGAGCTTTAATTTTTTAGTTTTTCTCATATATTTAAAGTATGATTTGTTTAACCAAAAAGAATGTAGTTAAACACAGAGACCATGCTTACTGAATAAAATAAATTGTATTCTTGTTCAAGGGAAAAATAAATAATAATGTAATGGGCCTGGACCAACATTCCCTGGAAGGCTGCCTTTTAGACCAATAAAGGAATCAGTTTGGTTCAAACACTTATTCTGCTAGCACATTAAACACATGCATACCTGAGTTCTAGAGAAGAGCTGAATACAAGCACACCAAGATAGGCTGTGGAATGCCTGCTCAATAGTCACCCCCTCCTTCCTTACTGGTGCAAGTGTCCTGCTAATCAACTACATTTCCCAGCCTGCCTATATACGTGAGAATTAAACGAAAGTACTTGGGTGGGGCTTGTGGGCAGCTCACATTGCCTTCCCTCTTTCTCCTGCTTCTAGTCTGGAACTCAAGTGGAAATCTAGGTCAGTCTCAGGAAACTTGACAATGGAAACAAATGCTATGATTGCCAGAGCAGAAAAAGAGATGAAATATGGGGCCCTGGTGATAGTGGAGCTGCTATGTCAGGCCTACACCACCTACTTCTGGACTTCACGAGAGAAAAATGAGCTTCTATAATGTGCATGCCACTGTCATTCTGAGTTTCTGATATAGCAGCTGAATATCCTGCCACAAATACTTTATTAATAAAAGATACTTTGAGGTAAATGTCACATATATGTGTATACATACAATGTGTCTCACATAGCTCCAAATCACCTGTCTCCACCAAACTACCTAGAAAACCTTCAAATTATCCTGAAAATCTATGAATTCGGCCTGAGATTTAAAGAGAGACCAGCTGGAATGCTACAGTGAGAAGAGTTCGCGCATCTATCAAGGTAGGAAGACGGGGAAAAAGAAATAAAGAAACAAAGGCCTCCAAGGGGGAGGGGCCCAGGAGGAGCCGGGCTGAGGCCGGGGCGAGTGTCCCCAGGACAGGAGAGCCCCGTCCCGGAGGAGCAGGAGCTGCACCGACCTTCCCGGCAGAAAGGGGCTCCAGGGAGGTGGAGCAGGACCCAGGAGGGCGGGGATGCCCTCGGGCTCCCGGGGACACTAACAGCAACTGCGCGCCCAGGAGAGTGCGCCGAGCTCCCTAAGGGCTGCAGCGCGCACGGCGGGACCCGGCGGGACCCGGAGCAGCTGAAGGGGCTCGGGCGGCGGCTCCGCGGAGGGGGCTGCGCGGCCCCGGGAGCAGCTGGGAGGGGCTCGGGCAGAGGAGGAGGCTCCGTGCGGAGGGGGCTGCGCGGTTCCAGGAGCAGCTCGGAGGGGCTTGGGCGGCGGCTCCGCGGAGGGGGCTGCGCGGCCCGGGAGCGCGAATCCAACAGCGCAGGCTCCGGAGCACAGGGCGCCGGGACACAGCCCAGGATCCGGCCTCCCCCGGGACAGGCAGAGGCCGGGAGGGCCCCGGACAGCGAGGACGCTCCTGCCCGAGCTGAGCAGATCAGCGGCCCCGCCCGGAGCCTCCAGGCCCTGCAGACGGAGAGCTCTGGAGTTACTGCGGGGACTGAATCCAGGTTTCCAGAGCTGCCCCGCCACTGGGGCTGTTCCTCCTGCGGCCTCACGGGGTAAACAACCCCCACTGAGCCCTGCACCAGGCAGGGGCACAGCAGCTCCCCCAACTGCTAACACCTGAAAATCAGCACAGCAGGCCCCTCCCCCAGAACACCAGCTAGACGGACAACTTCCAGGAGAAGCCAAGGGACTTAAAGAACACAGAATCAGAAGATACTCCCCGGTGGTTCTTTTTTTGTTTGTTTGTTTTTGTTTTTGTTTTTGTTTTGTTTTGCTTTTTGATTTGTTTCCTTCCCCCACCCCCTTTTTTTCTCCTTTCTTTTTCTTTCTCTTTTTCTTCTTTTTTTTTTCGTTTTTTCGTTTTTTTTTTCTTTTTCTTCCCTTTTTTTTTCTTTCTCTTTTCTTTCCTTCTTTCTCTCCTCTCTTTTTCTCTTTTTCCCAATACAACTTGCTTTTGGCCACTCTGCACTGAGCAAAATGACTAGAAGGAAAACCTCACCTCAAAAGAAAGAATCAGAAACAGTCCTCTCTCCCACAGAGTTACAAAATCTGGATTACAATTCAATGTCAGAAAGCCAATTCAGAAACACTATTATACACCTACTGGTGGCTCTAGAAAAAAGTATAAAGGACTCAAGAGACTTCATGACTGCAGAATTTAGAGCTAATCAGGCAGAAATTAAAAACCAATTGAATGAGATGCAATCCAAACTAGAAGTCCTAACGACGAGGGTTAACGAGGTGGAAGAACGAGTGAGTGACCTAGAAGACAAGTTGATAGCAAAGAGGGAAACTGAGGAAAAAAGAGACAAACAATTAAAAGACCATGAAGATAGACTAAGGGAAATAAACGACAGCCTGAGGAAGAAAAACCTACGTTTAATTGGGGTTCCCGAGGGCGCCGAAAGGGACAGAGGGCCAGAATATGTATTTGAACAAATTCTAGCTGAAAACTTTCCTAATCTGGGAAGGGAAACAGGCATTCAGATCCAGGAAATAGAGAGATCCCCCCCTAAAATCAATAAAAACCGTTCAACACCTCGACATTTAATTGTGAAGCTTGCAAATTCCAAAGATAAAGAGAAGATCCTTAAAGCAGCAAGAGACAAGAAATCCCTGACTTTTATGGGGAGGAGTATTAGGGTAACAGCAGACCTCTCCACAGAGACCTGGCAGGCCAGAAAGGGCTGGCAGGATATATTCAGGGTCCTAAATGAAAAGAACATGCAACCAAGAATACTTTATCCAGCAAGGCTCTCATTCAAAATGGAAGGAGAGATAAAGAGCTTCCAAGACAGGCAGCAACTAAAAGAATATGTGACCTCCAAACCAGCTCTGCAAGAAATTTTAAGGGGGCCTCTTAAAATTCCCCTTTAAGAAGAAGTTCAGTGGAACAGTCCACAAAAACAAAGACTGAATAGATATCATGATGACACTAAACTCATATCTCTCAATAGTAACTCTGAATGTGAACGGGCTTAATGACCCCATCAAAAGGCGCAGGGTTTCAGACTGGATAAAAAAGCAGGACCCATCTATTTGCTGTCTACAAGAGACTCATTTTAGACAGAAGGACACCTACAGCCTGAAAATAAAAGGTTGGAGAACCATTTACCATTCGAATGGTCCTCAAAAGAAAGCAGGGGTAGCCATCCTTATATCAGATAAACTAAAATTTACCCCAAAGACTGTAGTGAGAGATGAAGAGGGACACTATATCATACTTAAAGGATCTATTCAACAAGAGGACTTAACAATCCTCAATATATATGCTCCAAATGTGGGAGCTGCCAAATATATAAATCAATTATTAACCAAAGTGAAGAAATACTTAGATAATAATACACTTATACTTGGTGACTTCAACCTAGCTCTTTCTATACTCGATAGGTCTTCTAAGCAAAACATCTCCAAAGAAACGAGAGCTTTAAATGATACACTGGACCAGATGGATTTCACAGATATCTACAGAACTTTACATCCAAACTCAACTGAATACACATTCTTCTCAAGCGCACATGGAACTTTCTCCAGAATAGACCACATATTGGGTCACAAATCGGGTCTGAACCGATACCAAAAGATTGGGATTGTCCCCTGCATATTCTCGGACCATAATGCCTTGAAATTAGAACTAAATCACAACAAGAAGTTTGGAAGGACCTCAAACACATGGAGGTTAAGGACCATCCTGCTAAAAGATAAAAGGGTCAACCAGGAAATTAAGGAAGAATTAAAAAGATTCATGGAAACTAATGAGAATGAAGATACAACCGTTCAAAATCTTTGGGATGCAGCAAAAGCAGTCCTAAGGGGGAAATACATCGCAATACAAGCATCCATTCAAAAACTGGAAAGAACTCAAATACAAAAGCTAACCTTACACATAAAGGAGCTAGAGAAAAAACAGCAAATAGATCCTACACCCAAGAGAAGAAGGGAGCTAATAAAGATTCGAGCAGAACTCAACGAAATCGAGACCAGAAGAACTGTGGAACAGATCAACAGAACCAGGAGTTGGTTCTTTGAAAGAATTAATAAGATAGATAAACCATTAGCCAGCCTTATTAAAAAGAAGAGAGAGAAGACTCAAATTAATAAAATCATGAATGAGAAAGGAGAGATCACTACCAACACCAAGGAAATACAAACGATTTTAAAAACCTATTGTGAACAGCTATACGCCAATAAATTAGGCAATCTAGAAGAAATGGACGCATTCCTGGAAAGCCACAAACTACCAAAACTGGAACAGGAAGAAATAGAAAACCTGAACAGGCCAATAACCAGGGAGGAAATTGAAGCAGTCATCAAAAACCTCCCAAGACACAAGAGTCCAGGGCCAGATGGCTTCCCAGGAGAATTTTATCAAACGTTTAAAGAAGAAATCATACCTATTCTCCTAAAGCTGTTTGGAAAGATAGAAAGAGATGGAGTACTTCCAAATTCGTTCTATGAAGCCAGCATCACCTTAATTCCAAAGCCAGACAAAGACCCCGGCAAAAAGGAGAATTACAGACCAATATCCCTGATGAACATGGATGCAAAAATTCTCAACAAGATACTGGCCAATAGGATCCAACAGTACATTAAGACAATTATTCACCATGACCAAGTAGGATTTATCCCTGGGACACAAGGCTGGTTCAACACCCGTAAAACAATCAATGTGATTCATCATATCAGCAAGAGAAAAACCAAGAACCATATGATCCTCTCATTGGATGCAGAGAAAGCATTTGACAAAATACAGCATCCATTCCTGATCAAAACTCTTCAGAGTGTAGGGATAGAGGGAACATTCCTCGACATCTTAAAAGCCATCTATGAAAAGCCCACAGCAAATATCATTCTCAATGGGGAAGCACTGGGAGCCTTTCCCCTAAGATCAGGAACAAGACAGGGATGTCCACTCTCACCACTGCTATTCAACATAGTACTGGAAGTCCTAGCCTCAGCAATCAGACAACAAAAAGACATTAAAGGCATTCAAATTGGCAAAGAAGAAGTCAAACTCTCCCTCTTCGCCGATGACATGATACTCTACATAGAAAACCCAAAAGTCTCCACCCCAAGATTGCTAGAACTCATACAGCAATTCGGTAGCGTGGCAGGATACAAAATCAATGCCCAGAAGTCAGTGGCATTTCTATACACTAACAATGAGACTGAAGAAAGAGAAATTAAGGAGTCAATCCCATTTACAATTGCACCCAAAAGCATAAGATACCTAGGAATAAACCTCACCAAAGATGTAAAGGATCTATACCCTCAAAACTATAGAACACTTCTGAAAGAAATTGAGGAAGACACAAAGAGATGGAAAAATATTCCATGCTCATGGATTGGCAGAATTAATATTGTGAAAATGTCAATGTTACCCAGGGCAATATACACGTTTAATGCAATCCCTATCAAAATACCATGGACTTTCTTCAGAGAGTTAGAACAAATTATTTTAAGATTTGTGTGGAATCAGAAAAGACCCCGAATAGCCAGGGGAATTTTAAAAAAGAAAACCATATCTGGGGGCATCACAATGCCAGATTTCAGGTTGTACTACAAAGCTGTGGTCATCAAGACAGTGTGGTACTGGCACAAAAACAGACACATAGATCAGTGGAACAGAATAGAGAATCCAGAAGTGGACCCTGAACTTTATGGGCAACTAATATTCGATAAAGGAGGAAAGACTATCCATTGGAAGAAAGACAGTCTCTTCAATAAATGGTGCTGGGAAAATTGGACATCCACATGCAGAAGAATGAAACTAGACCACTCTCTTTCACCATACACAAAGATAAACTCAAAATGGATGAAAGATCTAAATGTGAGACAAGATTCCATCAAAATCCTAGAGAAGAACACAGGCAACACCCTTTTTGAACGTGGCCACAGCAACTTCTTGCAAGATACATCCACGAAGGCAAAAGAAACAAAAGCAAAAATGAACTATTGGGACTTCATCAAGATAAGAAGCTTTTGCACAGCAAAGGATACAGTCAACAAAACTCAAAGACAACCTACAGAATGGGAGAAGATATTTGCAAATGACATATCAGATAAAGGGCTAGTTTCCAAGATCTATAAAGAACTTATTAAACTCAACACCAAAGAAACAAACAATCCAATCATGAAATGGGCAAAAGACATGAACAGAAATCTCACAGAAGAAGACATAGACATGGCCAACATGCATATGAGAAAATGCTCTGCATCACTTGCCATCAGGGAAATACAAATCAAAACCACAATGAGATACCACCTCACACCAGTGAGAATGGGAAAAATTAACAAGGCAGGAAACAACAAATGTTGGAGAGGATGTGGAGAAAAGGGAACCCTCTTACACTGTTGGTGGGAATGTGAACTGGTGCAGCCCCTCTGGAAAACCGTGTGGAGGTTCCTCAAACAGTTAAAAATATACCTGCCCTACGACCCAGCAATTGCACTGTTGGGGATTTACCCCAAAGATACAAATGCAATGAAACGCCGGGACACCTGCACCCCGATGTTTCTAGCAGCAATGGCCACGATAGCCAAACTGTGGAAGGAGCCTCGGTGTCCAACGAAAGATGAATGGATAAACAAGATGTGGTTTATGTATACAATGGAATATTACTCAGCTATTAGAAATGACAAATACCCACCCTTTGCTTCAACGTGGATGGAACTGGAGGGTATTATGCTGAGTGAAGTAAGTCAGTCGGAGAAGGACAAACATTATATGTTCTCATTCATTTGGGGAATATAAATAATAGTGAAAGGGAAAATAAGGGAAGGGAGAAGAAATGTGTGGGAAATATCAGAAAGGGAGACAGAACATAAAGACTGCTAACTCTGGGAAACGAACTAGGGGTGGTAGAAGGGGAGGAGGGCGGGGGGTGGGAGTGAATGGGTGACGGGCACTGGGTGTTATTCTGTATGTTAGTAAATTGAACACCAATAAAAAAAAAAAAAAAAAAAACAATGTGTCTCACATACACATATATGTACACACAGGTATATATTTTGCACATATGCATTACATACATGTATGTGTGCATGTAGCATGTGTATTTCAGTACATATATCTTGTGTGCACACACACACACAATTTTACACTGCTCTTGAAGCTGTTACCTTGGACAAACAACAAAGTTACTCCATTATAATTGCTATGGGATATTTGCTGTGCTGATTTGACAAGAGCTAGCCCAAGTTGTTGGTCATGCCATCAGCAATGTTCATAGAAAAAGAAGGAGGGGGAGGTGGAGAAGAAAGAAAGAAAGAAATTTTATTTACCATGTGTGCAGCCTTGAGGGGCTGTGGGTGGGGTGGGGAATCACTAACACTTGTTCAGTTGAAAACTGAAGATTGCTGATTCTTTTTTCGAATAAGTGAGCTAGAGATTTCATATTAAAACTTTGATAGAAGTGTAAACTAGGGGGGAAATATCAGCATTTAAATAAGGACTAATACTGAGCCAAATCTTTGTCTGGTAACACTTTATTTGTAAGGGTGATATTAAAACTACCTTCCATCCTTCTTCCATCTGTCAAGCTACATTTTACTTGGATTATATAAGTACAATTATATCTTTAATAAAAAGCTCCTTCAAAGAAAATTGCATCTAATTAGAAAAGAAGTAAAAGAAGCATGTTACACGTGGTGATCTGCAGCCACTTCACTTGTGAGAGTGTGAAAATCGTTCTCCAGATGGCAGCTTCCTGCTTTGCTGAGCTCATGATCCCCAGTAGGAAGCCTTTTCTTTTTTCTTTCTGAAGCCCATTTACTTCCTTGTACATGTGTATAATTAATTTTTAATTATCTGACTTGGCAAAAACAAACACCAATAAATTATACATAAAAATGAAAAATGTATCCATGATCTCTTTTGAGAAGCATTTTGAAAGCAAAATATTGTGTTGATGACCTTCATCTGTTTGTAAGATGATAAGTGATGATTAGCTACATTAAAAACATAGTTCCATATAATACAATTTGCAAATTTAGCAGAGCTTAAAGGTTGATGGAAGTGATATATCAGGTCTGCCAGGTCTTAATAAGCAATTTTCTTAATAGGCAATAGATACCTTCCATGCATGTATGAGAAATAAATAAGAACATACTGGTAGTTTTAAAAGTATTGCTTTATTATTAACTTGAAAAAACCCACAGTTATGCTGTGTGCTAGGATAACAAAATATATTTTTAAAGATTTTATTTATTTATTCAGGAGAAAGAGAGAGAAGCAGAGACGTAGGCAGAGGGAGAAGCAGCCTCCGTGCAGGGAGCCCGATATGGGACTTGATCTCGGAACTCCAGGATCATGCCCTGAGCCAAAGGCAGACGCTCAACCCCTGAGCCACCCCACCCAGGGTCCCTAGGATAACAATATTGAGCAAAACATGTTCCTGCCCTCAAATGGTCAAGACTGACAATCATATGATCACATATTTATTGTCCTAGTATCCTTTGAAACAAAGTGCAGGCAGTTATGAAAGCATGTCTTGGAAAGAACTGATATATTGCAAGGGGTCAGAGAAGACTTCATTTTAGAAATAATAATGAAATGAGATCCCAAGAAGGACTAGAAGTTAACTGGCAAAAGTGAGGAAGAACTAAAAGGAGGTCAATGTGTCTGAATGTCAGAAGGCAAAGAAGAGAAAGATCCAGGATAAGTCTGGAGAGATCACTAAGACCTTTCAGATCTTATTTAGGATTCTGGTCTTTATTCTAGGAACATAGAAAAGTCTTTAATATTTTAATTACTGACATAGTAAGATTTACATTTCAAATGATTACAATAGCTATAGTGTAGAACCTGCAGTATAAATAATAAATAAATGGAAGAGGTTAAATAAACATAGACCTAGTAAAAACACTGAAGAGGACATTGATGTAATTACTTCAAATTAAAGGGAATTAATCCCCAATATTAAATTTTATTCAGACAAACCTCCTGTCATCCTAGATATAAAACAAAGCTGTATATATGTATACACATTATGGTATGGACAGTGAGAATATAATGAAAGGAATATAGGAAAACAGTAGAGTATCTATTAAGGATGATGATTAGACCTTACAACAGATTTCTCATCAGCAACATAGAGGTGTAAAGATCTTGTAATATTTTTAGATTGCTGAACCAAAATAGTGAATGTAGAGTTCTATAATATGCTGAACTATTACACAAGAATGTGTGTAAACTAAAGATATTTCCAAACATACAATGATTGAGAGATTTTCCTAGTCACCTGCACTTACTAAAAGAAAATGTATTGCAGGGAGAAAGAGTGAGCCAAGAATAGAACTGGATGCTAAAAGCAACAACAAATAAAGAAATTGAGTCAGGTAGGAGTATATCTAAATTACATAAAGAATAAATAATATTTTCATTCTAAAAACAAGATAATACACATTACTAAGAAGGGGGTAATCATATTTATAGCATTTGAAATCCTTTTTATTAAGGAGGATGATATAACTGTAGACAAAGTTAAGATATGGTTGAATGAAATTTATGTGTTATGAATTTAAGGATCACCAGTAAAATAGCATAAATAACATGGATAATTTCCCAAAATGGTTTTAAAGCAAAAGGATGAAAAACAAGCCTTAAGAAATCCAACAAAAAGTAGAAAAGAAGACCAGAAAGACCCCAACCTTAGTATACAGGAAGCCCAGAATAAGAAATAAATTTAAATATATAATCTCAAAATATATAAATGGAAGATGATACACACATCATTAAACATCTATTGTCACTATTTCTCCTTCCACCTAAACTCACATGATAAATTTAGCACGGGGATAGGTGGTTTTAGTGGGAACCCAGGCTCAACTTTGTGGAGTTTGCATTTCCTTTTTTAGAGAATGAATTTAGGAAGCCTTAGATATATGCCTCTGATTAATAGGCTTCCGTACTACATTGACAAAGAAGGAAATGCCTTTTTTTTTTTTTTTTGGCTTATAGTTCAGATTTAAATGAGATTGTATCAATTTCCTATCGAGTAAATCATACTCTAAAACATACAGGCATAATTTCACAAATGCTTATCGTTAGTGAAAGCTCTTTGCAGAACAGATATAACTGACCTGATCTTACAGATATGTCTTTCTAAATATACCAGAGTGGAGGTAGCAGGCAAGAGTTTTCATATGCCCTGAGGATCTACATCTGTTACAAGTGGCTCCTGTAGCAGATGGGAGAGTGTGCAGAGATCCTTACTGGCTTGGTAGTACCTTTGTTTACAAACTGTACTTCCTATTTATCTGCAACTTACTAATCAGTAAGTTCATGAAGCCCCAAGTACCTGCTCATTTACATTGCCCCATTTTTTGAAGTAAGAGATCCCAATTCTCTTCTGGCTCACTTGATATGACTGTGCCTGTAGGTTAAAGGAAACCAATATTACTATCCTGGCTCTTATTGATTTGGCTGGATTTTGGTACCTTATCTGAAGTATCTTCATGTCTGAACACAAGAGAGATCCATTACCTCAGAACCTCAAGTTAGGTTGTAAAAACTGGTACAATCATATCCTCTCTTCTTTAAACTTAACAAAAAAAAAGGAGGAGGAGGAAAAAGAGTAGTTGTTTTTCTGAACAGTGTTTAGTTATTATTCTGGTAGTCACGTGTCTGCTATACATCTAAGTCCTGCTTGCCCTGGGTGCAAGGTAACATTGCTGTTCTCGCTACCGTCTGTGGAGAATTCCTACCATAAAACCACCAGCAGTGAAGGTAATCTGTACATTAATTTCTCTTTGTGACCCTAAGGATCATGAAAATTAAAGTAAAAAATGAAATCGAGGCTGGAGCTATCAGTCAGGGAACAAGGAAGGGGACTTTAATGTAAATCCAGGTTTAAGCAGATTTTAAAATGCCAGGTGTTGGAGCCGGTGTTGCTATATCCCCAATGTCAGATCAAGTCCTGTAGCAAGATGGTTTTAAGGTAGAACAAAAGACCTAACCTCTCCCACCTGCCTCTAACCAAGACAGGGCTGAGGAAGCCACATAATGGGATTATTTCAGGGACAAGTGAACTCTGGGAACAAAGAGCTAATGTAGAATATGTCCAGTATATTATTCTAGATGTAGTTTTCTCTAATGTTCTATACAGGGAATTTCAATATTTTATACAATACTTTGACTTTTTTCATAGCACTGAGATACAGAGTTACTACATGAATCTTTTCCCAAGTAGTTGGAAATGAGTCACAAAATAAATGACTTGTGTTTGACTTTCAAGTATTTCTAGCACCAAGCATTAGCAGTAAGTGAAAGTCTCCTAATATCTTCAATGAGTAGGAATGTGTCAGATGCCTATGGCTTTTAGATTAACTAGGAACAATTTAAATTTATTATGTTTCATCACATATAAAGTAAGTTTACTCAGAAACTATCAAGCATATGTCAAGGTGTTATCTGAAAGTCAGAAAATCTACTCTGCTTCAGAAATAAATACAGGTGGGGGGTGCCTGGTTGGCTCAGTCAGGAAAGCATATGATTCTTGATCTCAGAGTTATAAATTGAAGCTCCACATTCAGTGTAGAACTTACTTGATGAAAGAAAGAAAAAGAGAGAAGAAAGAAAGAAAGAAAGAAAGAAAGAAAGAAAGAAAGAAAGAAAGAAAGAAAGAAAGAAAGAAGAGAAAGAAAGAAATTCAGCTGAACCACTTCCCTCGTATACCTTTTTTTTTTTTTTAAGATTTATTTTATTTATTTTTGAAAGAGACAGAGAGAGTGCCCTCACCCCAGGGGGAGGGGAGGGGCAGAGGAAAAGGGAGAGATAGAAAGAGAGTCTTAAGCAGACTCTGCAATGAATGCAGAGCCCAAGGGCCCAATCTCATGACCCTGAGACAAGGGCCCCAGCCAAAACCAAGAGCCTGATGCTTAACACACTGTGCCCCCCCTCCTGTATCTCTTCAAAACAATTTTTTTTTCTTCAAAACAAATTTATTTTGTCGGACATCTTAGGCATTCTGCCCAGAATGAGAAAATACAGAATGTCTTAATCAAAAAAAAAAAAAAAAAAAGAGAGAGAGAGAGAGAGAAAACTAATGAGATCAGCTAAGCTAACCTTTAGTTCTACATAAGAGGAAACCAAGACCTGCAAGATAAGTTTTTCTCTTGAGGTCACACAAAAAGCAAGTTGCCCAGTTACTGGTTCCATGGCAACCACTCCATGAACCTTTTGTTTATTTATTTTGTGTTTTTATTTTTTTAAGATTTTATTTATTCACTTAAGAGAGAGAGAGAGAACATGAGCAGGGGGATAGGGAGGGGCAGAGGAAGAAGCAGACTCCCCACAGAGCACAGAGCAGGACTCTGGTGGGGGCTAGAACCCAGGACTCTGAGATCATGACCTGAGCTGAACTCAGCCGCTTAACCAACTAAGCCTCCCAGGCACCCTACTCCAGTGGTCTTTTAGCAGTAAAATAATCTTCCTGGTGTTGAAGTTTCCTCTCTACCCATGCTGAGAGTATAAATTCTCCCAAAAAGGGAATTGTGATCTTTTCTTTGCTTCAAATATGTTCCAGGTTTCTTTTCCCAGTTACCCCTTCATCTTACATTCCCTTCTACAGATTTCTAGGAATTTGTCTGGTTCTTTGACAACTAGGTGCAGTTTATCTGCCCAGTCCCTGTGGGAAGATGACTCAGTTGGATGGCCTGCCCTGGCTTTGCTTGAGGCTTTGTGCCCCTCACTCCTTGGACTTTCCCATATTAGCCTCATCGTCTATGTCAGCACTGACGTAGGTGACACAGCACCCTGCACCAGATGCTGCCCATTCTCAAGACCTTGAATTTTGAGCCTGTTCCCAGACTCAGCACAGTCCAACATCCTGGAATAGTCTTGGAAGTTTTAGGCATCTCCACATTAGTAATTGCTGCACCATCCAAAGCATGTATCCTTTCCTTAGTAGAAGAATTCTTTTCTTAGTAGAAGTATTCTTTCCTTAGTAGTAGAAGTACAAGTTCTCTAGAGAATTTACAATAGGAAGAATTTAAAAAAGAAGCAGAAGCCATCCATATTTTCATCACTCAATTATAAACATTTTGGGTTCATTCATGTTTCCAGTTTTTAATTATGAGTTATGCTGCTATGATCATTGGACTATAAGTATTTGTTTGTTTATTTATTTATTTATTTATTTATTTATTTATTTATTTATTTATTTATTTATGATAGTCACACAGAGAGAGAGAGAGAGGCAGAGACATAGGCAGAGGGAGAAGCAGGCTCCATGCACCGGGAGCCTGATGTGGGATTCGATCCCGGGTCTCCAGGATCGCTCCCTGGGCCAAAGGCAGGCGCCAAACCGCTGCGCCACCCAGGGATCCCGGACTATAAGTATTTGTATCAAAATACAGTATGTTTTTTATTTCTCCTGGGTAAATACATAGGAGCGTAATTTCTCATTGTGTGGCAAGGCTATATTTAACTGCATAAAAATATACAAAACTGTTTTCAACAGTATTCTTACTGTCAAAATTTGAGAGTTCCAGTTGCTCTACATTCTCACCAACAGTTGGTCTTTGCCCAGAAAGACTAACTTGGCTGTACCTTGCTGTTATCTGGTGTCCTCACTTTTAAATCAAAATTAAGTATCAATATTTCAAACAGACTTGTAGTAACAATACTACTCAAGAAATACCAGTACCAAAGCTTTAGACTGGAATCACTTTATTCTCTTACATTCTATTAAAGACTATTCCCCAAAATATGCCACCACAGTATCAGTACAGAACTGAGTTATCAAAGGAACTTGCAGAAGTTCTGATTGACTGCAGGCGTAATTCCCACTAAATGAGTGATTAGAATTAGGGAGCTCTTTGAACTGTCCTGTAGGTGGTAGGGGTCTAGGTTCAAATATAATATAATTTTTCTCCATGGCACTCCATCCTACAATTCCTTAATTATTAAATAGGACCAACTAGTGATAATCTGCATTCTCTTGTCTTAAAACATGATAGCATCTTACTTTCTCCCTTTATCAGGTTAACGTGTAGGATTTGTGTAATCATATTTGTCTGATCTACTTCTGCTAGATGTAGAAGAGTATATAAGCTGGGGTGTCAAGCAGAGCACAATCAATCTGAAAATATGTTCAAGCTTATGGACAGATGCTATACATCATAAGATACCAACAGCTCTCCAAAAGCTGAGATCTGCAAAGTCAAATTATTTAAATCGGGATAAAGGTGGCAGTCTCTTTAAGCTCATCTTCTTGGTCCATAGGTTGCTATGATGATGAGAGAGGATGCTTATATATGAGTATTATTCAATATTTCTTTTTTTAAGAATATTATTCAATATTTCAATGAGAAAAATGCATGCATGTGTGTGTGCACATGTGCATGTTTAAATAAGCTATGGTCAAAATATATATTCTTTGGGGCTAGGCTTGGGAGAGCCATGGCTTTGTTCTTACTATCTAGGCAGGCATAAGCTCAATAAAGCATTCCAAAGTTCTTAAGCCAAACTGGGCTCTCTGCCCTTATATGACCCTTGGGACTCCAAAGGGGTATGACTGTAAAATAGAGAAGAGTCTTGACACCAGTAAATTTTTTTCTTCCAAGTTGCTGTATTCTTGCCAAGTTTGTCTTAAGGGGTTTTAAAATCTTTTATAGTTTTTCATTCACTTCGATTCTTTAAAAACTGGAGACATATAAGTATTTTATTTATCAAGGTTAATCTAAGTGTAAATGAATCTTTGGAATCATTAGAACCTGGAAGCAGTGTGGGAGTGAGATGGAGTCCAGTAACATGCCTTGCAACCCAGACATCGTTGCCCCTACTAACAGTTGGAGTGAAGCTGTGACACCAGCTGCCTAGTTTTGGAAGCAAGAAAGAAGAATTTTGAATTCACTGTGGTGAAACTTAAAGCTTTCATGCGAAAATCCTCCTCTCCTCCCGCTCCTTTCCCTTTTTAGGAAGCTTGTGGCTGACCACCTGGTGTTCTGAATCATTAATTCATGGAAGACATTCTGTCAGGAATAACATGTAACAGGCAGCCTGGCAACTGCTATCGAAACTCTTCCAGCTCCCCATTCACTTTAATTCACTTCAGTAATTATTTATTGTACACCTACTATCATGCCCAGCCTGGTGCTAGGCAATGAGTCTTTCAAGGGAAAAGAGCATAAAATTCTTTTCCTGGAGATTTAAAAAATTTATTTAACATTATACTTATTTTAGGAAGAATAGATGAAATATTTCATGAAACAGAAAAATGTCTTAAATTTACCTAAGTGTCAAAGCAATATAGAAGTAATAAGATCAAAAAAGATATGTTAGCATCACTGCTTAAATTCTTATTAAGTGAGCGGTACTACACATGTGTAGGCACTGGGTGCCTCTCATGATCATCTCGCTCAAATCTTAAAACTACCTTAGGAGAAAGATACAAAAAGCCACACATTAAATGTGAGGAAATAGAGGTCTGGGGTAAGACTGGTTAACTAATCTTTCTGAATAGTTGATTTTTTAGTCAAGGAATTGTGAGTCTAATTATCTATTAGAATCAGGTATAAACTTCCACGTGACTGCAATAATAGGTAAGGGACTCGAGTGGGCTAGAGAAACCACAAAAGCCCCCAGGTGGAACAGATTGTCAAGAGGCTGGAGTCTGAAGCATGTGTAAGTGCGACAAGAAAGGGGTGCCTGGACGGATCAGTTGGTTCATCCAACTCTTGACTTCACCTCAGGTCATGATCTCAGGGTTGTAAGACGGAATCCAGCATTGGGCTCCATGCCTGGCGTGGAGCCAGTCTAAGATTCTCCCTCTTCTTCTCCTTCTGCTTTCCCCTCTAAAAAAAAAAAAAAGTGACAAAAAAGATCAAGAATACCAAAAGGCAGACGAGATGGGTACAGAAAACCAAAAGACAAAAAGGTCGCAGACACACACAGTCTGATATCCAGACAAAATGATCAAAAAGATCCAGTAAGAACTGAGGAAACAGTATCACAATGAGCATAAAGCAAATCACCGCTTAGGAGACTTTATTAGTAAGGCAGTCCTGGAATATGGGTCTGGATTTTCATGGTTCCCAGGTGGTAGAAACAAACCTATTCTATAGGAAAGAATGAGATAAGTGGGAGCAGATGAGCCAAAGATGGAACTTTAATGAACTGACTTTTTTTCAACTTGAAATGTTTGGAATTATAAGAATCTCCTTTAGTCTATATTGTCTTCAGGAAGCTTTGAAATAAATAATTTTCATTATGTTTCTCAATTATAATGCTTAGTTAATTGGCTAGGCTTAACTGATATTCTTTTTAGGTTATTCTACGCAAATATTTTGTGCTTTCATTTTGTATAGACATCCTAGGCCTAAGATCTGGTTTTTAGAATATATTGGTTGCCAAACAAGCAAATCAGTAGCACAATTACTTAGCTCCATGGAGAATAGCATGACTAGGGATTTCCTCTTTGGTTAAATCTTCTAGGTGATCCATTTGAAATTTGATGGTCATTCTCCTAATATAATTTTCCTTGTGTTCTTGCATGCATTTAGAACATAAGCTCCAATCTGGAGAAGATCTCTCCATCAAAAAAAGATGTCTCTCCAATTAAGGTCATTATATTCTACTGAGAAATTGAACCAGAGGCACAGGGTTATAAGAGTTCCTGAGTGAGCATAAGTACCATGAAGTACTGTAGTGTCTGCTGGGTCACCAGAGAGCTGAATGCACTAGATTCTTGTGTAGGCAAACAAAATGGTTTCAAGTGCTTTGCTACCTGACTGCAGGATGTGGCTGTTTGATAAACATGTGACAATTAGCTGGCCATGAAAATAATATATTAAAATAATTTAATATATATTTGAAAGTGTTATGCCCCTAGATAATTGTACCTGGAAAGAAGTAAACATTTGTGCTTTTCTGTTCCAGATTCCATTTGATTTGGAAATAGTCGGAATGTGTTATTTAACTCCAGGAAGGAGATTATGTGAGGCAACAATATTGACAAAACGGGTAGGAATTTGAACTGCCTCTAATTCTGTATTTTACAGAAACTTTGCATAATTCTGTATTTTAATATGTCCTGCTAGTTAATATATCCTAGTTGCAGTAAAACTGGCCCTTTCTCCTGATTCAATATTCACTCTGATGACTGAGGAAATATCTAAATCAGTGATTCCTAAACTACAGAGTAAAGAATCACCTAGAGACTAGTTTAAATGCAAATTCTCTTAGTTATTCTGATGCAGGTAGGCTGCACAATACACACTGAAGGTTAAACAAATGCCAGTGTAGCTTTTATTAATATAAAAATATTTGTGTTTGCTAAAAGCAATGTCAAAATTTTTTATCCCCTTCATAGGTTGTATTATGGCATGGTAGAAATAGCACTATGTTTAGACCCAACCTAGGTTCCATATACTTCATCATCTACCAGTTAAATTATTCAGGAGACATTTATTTCACCTTTAAAATGAAGTTGCCCTATCTCTAAAATGAAAAAATAAAGCAACAATCTATGTTGTGAGAGCAAATGGAATAAAAACTGTAAATCACCTAATGCCTGTCACACAAAAGATAATATATGTTTGACTTCTCTTTTTTCTTGATTTAGTGTTTTGACTAAGTCATTTTGCTTCTTTTTTTAAAATCATAGTTCTCATAAGAATTTCTATATGAAAAATGCTAAAAGTGATCCCAAGGGACGGATATCTTTCCAAACATTCTGTACAGCTGTCATCATCCCCAGGAGAGCCAGGACATCTCAGCACAAAATATAACCAGGTTGTCTCTTACCAACTCAGGACCATCACCCTCCCTTGCAAGGATGGGAACTACATTTCCCCAGATCCCTCACCTGCATGATCCTGGCTTCAGAGACTATTTATGAGAGGAACTATGAGACCTGGAAGGCAAAAATGAGGAGGAAGCCATATTTTCAGAAAGCACGGCAGCAAGGCATGGTGGCTTTTTATGGATATCTCTGTGGTTGCTGTCTTCTGGGTCCTGGTGACCAGAATCAGTGGTTCTCAGATTCCAGTTCTCCACCCACTCTAGTACGTCAGGCTGAAGTCATCATGGATTGCTTCCCAATCCTTCAGCCTGCTAGCCCTTCACTTTTCCAGCTCCTTCCACATATGTGTAAACCTTAATTCCTCTATCAATTTCCTGATTCCAGTGACACTTAGAGTGGTTCTATTTTTCTACTCAAACTCTGACTTGTATGTCAGAGCATCCTGGCACTTACTCTGATGTTATACTTCTTAACTAATATGTTTTCTAACAAACACTTATTTGATAGAGGTTACCTCCCAATCTACATCCCAATTCTCTTAAAGTACCTCCAAGGAAATATTTTTGCTTTAGAGCAGCTTGGCTGCATTTCATCTCTAATATGTAGGTCTCTGCTACCATGTTTCATAAAGTTGAGGGCTGGGTACACCAGGTTAATGACTTCTGGGCCACACCAAAGCACAGTCTAGGCTCGAACAAGTCTAGGGCATATTCTATCCTAAAATTTTAAGTGGAAGTGTTCCAAAAACAATTAACATTAGCATTTAAACTAGCTATTGCATGTTTGATTTTAATCATATTTTACAACATCATCCATCAGTTTATTTATTACCTTATTTGTCAAATGGCACAGGACTTTGTTTTCAAGACTGGCTTTAAAATAAAATCTAAAAATAAACCCGAACCTTAGCTCCCAGATGTGAATTTTTGTCTTGCTAAAGCCCCCTACAGCTAGACAGAATAAGGCTCCTGTCTACTAACTGGAGCGATTAATTCTACTCTTGTCAGTGCTAGATCTGACTGTCAGAGACTAGCTCATTTCAAACCATAAAAATGCTACACCTTGTCAGATATGACCTATGATCAAATTAGATAAAAGAATTTTACTGTAGAGTAACAACCATCATAGACACAAGATTGATAGTTCTTGTTAGTGCTATTTTGATTTTGGTATTTGCTTATTTGCTTTGTTTTCATTTCGGCCTAGAGATACCTAATTTATGGAATTCCTATTATGAGCCAGAAACATTACATGAGATATTCACATACTGATCATTTGATTTATATATTTTTATCCTCATGTTATAGACAAACAAACTAGAACTGAGAAAGATTAATAAACTTATTCAAGGTAATTAGCTAGGAAGTGACAGACCTAGTATCCAAACCCCTGGTCTGTTTGATTCTATAATGAGTGTACTTCCTACTCCTCCAGTATGCTTCACATGATCAGTCTTATTATTTTCTAAGAAAAAATAATTCAGAAGGAAGCATTTATTATGACTCACCAAACTGACTAAAGAATAAAATTTAGTGTTCATTTGCTGCCCTTTTATATCTCCTTAGGGGATTTTATTGAAAATGAAGTCTTGTGTGACCAGGTTCCTACTTCTATGCACAGCAGAGTCACAATAATTATTTTTTCTGCCAATCTATAGGAAATTTGAACATTGTGTGCCAGCAGGCACTCTTTGTAAATGAGGCATTAGATGATTCCTGATGCCAGTGGGACATTCTTCTGTATTTTAGCTAGACCATACTGATTTCACATAACTCCTCCCCATGCCTTAGTTTTAGGCATCTTTTTAAAAGAAGGTATTAATTAAATAAAGTATCATTAGAAGCTTTCTTGCAAAGTTTGTGCTGTTCTGTGGTTAGAATAGTACCATACAGACAGCTATAACCCAGTAGCTATGAATGAGTACATTTAAAAAAAAAAAAAAAAGAATGAGTACATTTGTAGTAATGGTCTAATGCCCAACAGGAGACATGAAAATCTCCCTATCCCACTGGACTCTACTCTTTCCTACAGAGAAATGGAGAATTGAGGGGATGGTTGTGGTATGTGTGTCAGGGTCAAGGATTACAACACCTCATTTTTTGGTTGGAGATCATGGTCTCTTGACTCCACTAATGAAGGGTTTGCCTATCATATTTCAGATATAACACAGATCAGGACTGCCTCTTGCTGGTGGGTCTAAAGAGCCTTCAGGTGGGCAATTGAGTTTGGTGTGCTTCTTGCCTCCTGAGTGGCATAATCTCAAGAGCTAAGATAGAGGGCAATATTTGGGTAAAAGGCCCTAGGAGCCCAGAGTCTGTGTCAAAAGTTCCCAGCTGTGTTCCACGGAACGTTTTACTTAGATACTAATGGAAATTCCAGAACTGAATGTGACTAAAATGAAAGAGAGCATAATATATTAGTTGTAAATATTCACAATGTACAAGAGTTGAAGATCAAGCGTCTGAGAAAAAAGTTTGCCCAAAAGATGCTTCGAAAGACAAGGAGGATGCCTATCTATGAAAAAGCTAAGCATTACCACAAGGAATACAGGCAGATGTACAGAACTGAGATTCGCATGGCGAGGATGGCGAGAAAAGCCGGCAACTTCTACGCGCCTGCAGAACCCAAGTTGGCATTTGTCATCAGGATCAGAGGTATCAATGGTATGAGCCCAAAGGTTTGAAAGGTGTTGCAGCTTCTTTGCCTTCGCCAAATCTTCAATGGCACCTTTGTTAAGTTCAATAAGGCTTCAGTTAACATTCTAAGGATTGTGGAACCATATATAGATTTGGGGTACCCAAATCTGAAGTCAGTGAATGAATTGATCTACCAGCGTGGTTATGGCAAGATCAACAAGAAGCGAATTGCCCTGACAGATAACACATTGATTGCCCGATCCCTTGGTAAATATGGCATCATCTGCATGGAGGATCTGATTCACGAGATCTATACCATTGGAAAACGTTTCAAAGAAGCAAACAACATTTTATGGCCCTTCAAATTATCTTCTCCACACAGCGGAATGAAGAAAAAGACCACCCATTTTGTAGAAGGTGGAGATGCTGGCAACAGGGAAGACCAGATCAATAGGCTTATTAGAAGGATGAACTAAGGTACCTACCATGATTATTTTTGTAATCTGGTCAGTTAATAAATGACTACTTTTAAACAGGAAAAAAAAGAAAAGGTCTCTTACTACCTTTGGAAAATCTTAACAAAGCCTCCTTACCTTTCTTTAATAGTTTCCCAAGCTTATTTGAGCATGGAACATTATTATTTTTTTCATGCTGAACAGTGTTCCACATGACATTAAGTTTGGAAAACTCTGATCTAGATATTACTGTGAGAGGGCAACAGGAGACCTCAAGACACGTGCCAGAGCCAGCAGATCCCACAGAGAGATCTGAGGCCAACAGCCTGCTATGAACACACACACACACACACACACACACACACACACACACATACACGGTATACTTTTTTCTTTCTAACAATACTGATCATAGCACAGATCTTTCATTGCAAAATAGCAAATTCTTTCCATTTGTATTGGTGAATTGGACATCCTGGGTTATATAGGCTTGCCTAAGTGCTGGAGGAATATTAAAAAAGTTGTGCACCTATCTTTTAGCTGCTGATTCTATTTTGAAGATAAATCAATTCTAACTAGATTGACTGTATTTTATGCTTTCGGTCCTGTTCATTTGCTGCCTTTTGTTACATTCTTAGCAAAACATTGATTTCTTTTGTTTAACTTTCTTGTCTCCTGTAATATTAATCTAGAAAATTTGTTGAGGGAGCAGGGACTACAGAATATTTTTTCTTGGGATAGTTACCCATGTCAAGCATTCAGTGATTGGCCAATTGCTCTTCATTGTAAAAATTGTTCATCCAGGAAATAACTGATTGATCTTTTCTGACAATTGGTGCCAACCTTCCCTAGACTGAGAATGTCTTATTATAGGTAAAGATGAACAGATAATTAAAAATCATACCCAGATATTAGGTGCTTGGGTAAGCTCTTAACAAAATGTCTTTTTTAAAAAATGGAGAAAGCCATTAATTAAATAATGTAACCTTAGGGGGATCCCTGGGTGGCTCAGAGGTTTGGCACCTGCCTTTGGCCCAGGGCGCGATCCTGGAGTCCCGGGATCAGGTCCCGTGTCGGGCTCCTGGCATGATGCCTGCTTCTCCCTCTGCCTGTGTCTCTGCCTCTCTCTCTTTCTCTGCCTATCATAAATAAATAAATAAATAAATAAATAAATAAATAAATAAATAAATATCTTTTAAAAAAATAATGTAACTTTAAATATAAACTTTCTTTGCAAACATATAACTATAGTTATTTATTTATATATGTGTGTTTAAGGAGGTAGAAGAACAGAAGGAAAGGGAAAGACTCTCAAGTGGACCCCCTCCCTGAGCATGGAGTCCCAGGAGGGGCTCAACCCTGACCTCGAGATCATAACCTGAGCCAAAATCAAGACTCAGAGGCTTAACTACCTGGGTGCCCCTAACTATAGTTATTTAAATAAACAAACTGCTTTTCTTTATTTCACGAAGAGCAAATAATGTGTCAAGAATTCAGGTCAGGAGCACCTGGATAGCTCAGTTGGTTAGGCACCCAACTCTTGATTTTGGCTCAGGTCATGATCTTAGTATTGAGATTGGGCCCCACGTTGGCACAGAGTCTGAGATCCTCTCCCTCTTCCCCACCCACTTATGTGAGTATGCTCTCTCTCTCTAAAAGAATAAAAGAAAAAGAATGCAGGTCAGATACACAATAAAATGCATTTTCTTGCATGAAGAGAGGATAAATAACAAAGGAATATTAGCTTCCTTAGAGTGAAAAATTTTTAAAACTAAGAGAAAATGGGGATCCCTCGGTGGCTCAGCGGTTTAGCGCCTGCCTTTGATCCAGGGTGTGGTCCTGAAGTCTGGGGATCGAGTTCCACATCCGGCTCCCTGCATGGAGCCTGCTCCTCCCTCTGCCTGTGTCTCTGCCTCTCTCTCTCTGTGTCTGTCCTGAATATATAAATAAAATCTTAAAAAATAAACTAAGAGAAAAATGTGTCCTCTGAGAGTTTAAAAAGTAAGGTACATGCACAGTCCAAGAGATCTGATGCATTAAAGATGGAAGAAATGGATAATATTAGAGTCTGTTGGTACCAGACTGATATATCTGTATTTATAGCCAAAGGAAACTACAATTTATCAGACACAGGAAACATGATGCTGGACTAATCACAAGTTGTTATTTTCTGATTAAAGCAACATCAACTTGATTGTATGCTGTTTTATATATGAAGAGATGCTATAAACTGCTATGTGGGGAAGATGGAGTCTTGAAAAGAAAAAAACAAAAACCATTCTCCATGCAAGGAATCTTTTTTTTTTTTTTTAATTTTTATTTATTTATGATAGTCACACACAGAGAGAGAGAGAGAGAGGCAGAGACACAGGCAGAGGGAGAAGCAGGCTCCATGCACTGGGAACCCGACGTGGGATTCGATCCCGGGTCCCCAGGATCGCGCCCTGGGCCAAAGGCAGGCGCTAAACCGCTGCGCCACCCAGGGATCCCCATGCAGGGAATCTTAACTGATAAACCAAAGCACATATTTCCTTGACAGGCCCCAATAGTGGGAAGTAGTGCTCTTTGTTATTTAAACTTGGAGATACTTTTTAATATCACCTAAATCCCTTTGTTCTGTGTCTATAATGACCAGGTAAAACTTTGATTTTTATACTGGCTACCCACATGGCTTACCTACAGTGACAGTGTACATATTTACAGACAGGAATATTATTACCCATTTAGAAAGAGCTTTCTGGTGGCAAATCATCCTTGGGAAAGGAAAAAAAAAATCTAGCTCCTACATTTGCAAATCTGAGGTCCCCTGTTCCTCAGATGTTGTTCATCCAATTTAATATTGTCCCCAAAACCACTTACTGCATAGGAGTTTGAACTTTATTGAGCTACCATGTGTTTTGCCAAATTATGTTTTCCAATCTACTGACCATTGTACCTTTCACCTTCCAAACAAGTAGATAACAATGATTTTTTTTCTTGTAAATTTATTATTGGTGTTCAATTGATTTTTATTATAAAATAGCTATTTTTTTTAACAGTTAATGTATTAATCATTGTCATTAAGTCTGGTCACCTGTGAGAGTGCTACAAAACTGACTCCATTTTTGGTCCTCCATTTGTTCATGTCTAAGTGTTCTCTTAGGGCTATGTGTTTTGGGCCCCTTGAAGATTAATGTATGCTCTGACCATGCAAGCAGGTTTGCTTTGATCCTCTGTAAAGCTGTTTAGATAACTAGCAGAGATAACATAGTTTCTTCCCCTCCCTTCCCTCTGGTACACAGATGGTGCCATGAAGTCTGTTAAATGTTAAACTCTTTGACCTCAATGACCTCTGCACATCCCCTCACTCTATAAAAGCTGTGAATTAGGGTCTGGACTTCGTAAAGAATATATGTGCAGCAACTGGATAGTTGTTTGCCCTATTCCCTGTCAGTAAGTTACCCTGAATAGAATTGTATAAATGGTATGGAGTGGCTTGCTTCAAGTTTTGGTTCCAAAGTGTCTTCTCAGTCTGGAGGATACTTTACTCTCCCTCCTCCACCTTCTAACATCATCCAACACAATTCCTTTTCCATAGACAACACTACCCTATAGTAGTAAAATTCTTTATCCTCACAATAATCCTCTTTACCAAAAATTAGTTATAAGTCAAATCCCTCAACTTATTTATTCCCAACAGTTTTCTTGTTATGATTTTTAATTTCCACAGGTTGTTAAAACTAATATAGAGACACTCCAAACAATTATACATATTTGTGTGTAGAGAAATAAGTTTTTCTAATTTTTGTCCTGAAAGGAGTAAAATAAACAGGAATTTTTTATTGCTTGGGAATGAGAAATGAGAGGGATAAAATATTCCTTCATTTGGCTTACAATGCATCAGTATATATATATAAAAGAACACCATAAATACAGAGAGAAAGGAAAAAAGAGAGAAAGGAAGAAAGAAATCAAAAGCAGAGAAGAGGTATAGATATGGGAGCAGAACCCTGCCATTATTATCACTGTCTACAATATTTCAAGTAAAACAGCAAAAGAAAAACAAACAAACAAACAAAAAAACTCTGGAGTACAAGTAAATGCATCCCTCAATCAATCCTTCTCACCCTCACCACCAACTCCAATACCATTCCCTTCATACTCAACTCTTAGGACAGGGATGCATATCAAGAGAGATCATATTTATGAGACCATGAACTGAGAGCATAAAATAGAGGTGGAGAAAATAGGACAGGTCAGAATGATTTTAGGGAGTAGATTAGGAAGGAATTGATGAAGAACTGGGCACTAGAGTAAAGGTAAAGAGGGGAGTCTAGAATAGCTTGTAGGATAATTACTATCTTGGGTGATTAAGAGAATGACTTAGGAAAAGACAAGAATAAACAGACTTCAGTGGAAATGATCAATTCATTTTTAAAAACAGATTTATTAAGATATAATTCACATACCATAAATTCACCTATTTAAAGTGTGTCAATTCAATAGTATTTAGTATATTCAAAGATATATTCAACCATGACATGTCAATTTTAGAATATTTTTGTCAAAAAGGAAAAAGAAGCCCTGTGCCTTTACTTATCACCTCCCCTATATACCTACTCTTCCCTCTATGGCCCTAAGCAACAACTAATTTATTTTGTCTCTATAGATTCTAGACTTTCATATGAATGGAATGAATGGAATCATATAATGTATGGTCTTTTGTGAGTAGCTTTTTTCACTTAGCATAGTGTTTTCAAGTTTCATCCATGTATCAGTATTCCATTCCTTTTTCTGACTGAATAAGATTCCATTGTGTGGATATATAAAATTTTGTTTATCCACTTACCCACTAGTGGACATTTAGGTTTTTTCCAACTTTTGGCTATTATGAATAATAATACAAGTGGCTGTAAACATTTGTACATGTTTCTGTGTGGATATATGTTTTCATTTATCTTGAGTATATACCTAGAAGTACAGAGGCTTTAAATGGTTGTTTTTTAAAAATAATTTTTACCAGTTTCGTTGGGGAGCAGATCAGTGGAACTTCTCATGTTGCCATGAGGGAATGATTGATTTAATTTTGAAAAAGAGTTTGGGATGCTTATCATTTATCTAGGTGGAGAGTTTGAACAGGCAGAAAGATAACATAGAACTAACTGGTTGTCCAGGAACAGACATACTGGATATGTAGATTTGAAAGTCAGTCCAGTGGCAGAAGTAATGGCAGAAGAGTAACAGAATTAGAAGGTCAAGATTAGAGCTTAATAGCATATTAACATTTAAGGGATTTAGTGAAGGAATCTGTGAAGAAGTAGTTAGAAAAGTAAAAGTAAACAAAGTGTTTTCTATAGAATAAGACTCAGGAATTTCAAAGAAAAAATGGTCAGAGTATCAGAACAGGGAAGAAGAAAGTAATAGCTAAAATAATTCAAGATTTCAAGATGTAAAAAACTTTATATTTTACTTTTTAAAAATTCAAGATTTTCAAGATATATAAAAACATTACAAGACTGACATATGCTATTGAATTTGACAATTAGACAGACACTGGTGAGATTTTGCCAGAGTGGTTGGGTGTTCTGTGGGTGGGGAAACCAGATTGCAGGAGGTGGACACAAAAGGAGATGGGGTTGAGGGGTATAAACTATTAGGAGTTTGGAGTGAGGCTAGGTCCAAATTCTACCACTTAACTCTGACTCTCCAAGATTCTGGCCAACGCTGTATATACATAAAGACCAGTCTGCATGATGGAGATCACAGCTTTATTCAGGGCTCACTGGAAATCTCTAGATTGGAAAACATAGTGGGCCTCTGATGACATACAGCCAAGACCACAAGCACTAATCTGACCTGATTTACCCCATCTATGGTGAGTGGAGGAGCGAGAACAGTCAGGGCATAAACCTGGCTGGTCCTACCAGAGAGGTAGATCGTGCCTAATCTGCTTACACTTTGAGAGAGGGACTGAGAAGACGCAGGCCTTCTTAAAAATCCATGAGAACTACAGTGAGAAATGGAAGGGAATTGATTACTTTTGGAGGGGGGCTACAGTAGTTATATGCACAATTAATATGGATCAAGATAAATCAGATTTAGTACTTTACTAGGGAGAAGTGAATAAAGAGAAGGTGAAGGCTGGAGCAAAGATGTCAGTGAAGAAGTAGAGATTGAAAACTTCAAACAAGTGGAAATAAATAGAAGGCCTATACTCCTAAAAAAAGATGTGTAGAGATTTAGATAATTTGTATATATGAAATCAAGAAACTTGTCTCAGTTTTCTTGAGAGAGAGGAAGTGAGGCTGTCTGCTGGGAGGGAGAGTGCAGAGGTAGGGGCTGGGGGAGGAGGGGAGAATCTCTGTGAGGTTCAACACAACACTGGAGATTGGTGTGGTAAGCTACTTGGAGCCACTGACAAGATGGAGTTTTAGGTTGTATAGACCATTGGCCTCATCTAAACTAAAGCCTCACATGTTTTATACTCACTTTTATTTTCCTACTGTCCCCTTGGGAAGAAGTTTTCAAATATGTGTTTGTGGAACAATCAGCATATGTCCATGATAAAATGTTCAGCAGTCTAATAAAATGAATAAAGGCAATGTGACTCTTATGTTACAGGCTTCTTCAAATTAAAAAATGTCCCTTATTTTAAATTATCCTTACTGCTTTGAGGGGACAAAGTGTCCATTCTTTATAAAACTAGGGAAAGGGGTGGTTATTTAAAAATTTTTGTCTTTACTTAGCAATAATAAAAGTGGACAAGCAGATATTTATTCCTCTAATGTTTAATGAGTTCTTCTAGTTCATAAAATCCCAAATTCTGAGCATCAGTGCTCTTGAGGGTATTTTCTAACTTTCTGTACTGTGAGCATAATTGAAGCAAATGGAGGAAGATAAAATAATTATTAAAAAAATAATTATTATTTAGCAACTGGAATATTAGGCTCTGAATAATAAAAGAAGGTAATGTAAAGTAAACCTCATTCTCAGGTACATGCACAGCCAGGTTCAGACCGGGGCTGGATAGGGATCCATAACAACAATATCTCATTGTGGAATTCATTCCGCTCATTGTGGAATTCTGCAGAGTAATTCTCAAATAGTTGCCGTGGCAGAGACCATAGCTTATAATGTCATAGTCTATGTTGCCATGGTAACAACACAGCCAGCAACAGAGGCTGACATTTTGAAACACGCATGTGATTTCATTATTTACAAGTTATAGAGAGGAGAGCAGAGCCATTGCGGTGACTTAGAAACATCTGTTCTGATACAGCCTACTTATATATATTTTTTAAGGTTTCATTTATTTATTTGAGTATGAGCAGGGCGGGGGCAGGGGTGGCGGGGAAGGGGCAAAGGGGGAGGAAAGAGATAAGCAAACTCCCTGTCAAGCAGGGAGCCTGACTTGGGGCTTGATCCCAGGGCCATGAGATCATGACCTGAGCTGAAGTCAGACACTTAAACTACTAAGCCACCCAGGGGCCCCAGCCTACTTACTTTTGAAAAATAGTGCATTATCATAGGTGGCTACATTCAGAAAGAGGATATGCAGACTCATTCATTCTTTCATCCATCCATTTATTCACTTACTAATTCAACAAGCATTTACCTACTGAGCAGCTCCTACATGCCTAACACTGGAAATAAAAGAGTGCACAATTTAGGCAGTCTTTATTATTTTTGCTATATAACTCATCTGTGAGATAAGGAATCTCCAATGGAGATCAAGGTACAGGATCTTAATTTTCGGGGAAAGGCAGTGCTCAAACAGGAAAAGGTTGTGCTTCTTTCTCCCTCATACTCATCATGAACATCCGGATAGTGATAACCTATGCTACTATTTGTTTTTATTCTTCCTTCAAATGGCAATTCTAATGGGGTATTTAGCCTTCAAGATATTTTCTGAAAGATTTCTAATCAAATAACTTTGAAAAATGCAACAGAGCATATTTTGCTTTTACGGATTAACAAAAACATTCCCCAGTAGATGTTTCCATAGAGCTCTATTATGCAGTGTTAGTGTTCCAAGGAATGTACTTTGGAAAAAGCTATCTTAATATCTGTTGTAAATGAAGATGGTAGTGATGACACTGGCAATACAGGCATGAGTCATGGGCCATGGATAGACTATTGGCAAACATACATACCATGGTGTCAACAAAGACTGCATTTGTAATTTATGAATCCCAAAGATATTATCCAACCTTTTATTACATCTTCTTATCAGAAATAAGCAGCAGTATTTCTACAATTTGAAAGTGATTTTCACAGCATGCTTCATTTATAGGTCACTGATGTACCTGCCTGACGAGTTTGAATTTAGTAATCTGGAAGCCAACCCCATGGTTATGCCTAGGAATATTGAAATAGCTGAATGCAATATCCTATCTTAAAGAAGTTGTTTATTAAAACACAGGTACAAACCCAAAGATACAGGAGGAGAGCAATTGTAGAGATTTGTAAGGGGACATTAGAGGGCATGGCTTGGTTGCAGATGGGTACACTGTACGTCAAGTTGACTGTTAGTAAGTGATACCTGGTCTGTGCTGCTCCTGGCTTTAGATTTAGTGAGCAACACCACGGTGCTTGCATGGCACTAAGGCTCATGCCTTGCTGAGTTAGTGCCTTTGAAATAAAATCTGTCTCCGTCAAACACAGCTGAGGACATTGGAATTCTCCTGTCTGCTTTTGTCATCAATTTTATTCAGTTGGCACTGCCCCGTTGCTACCTGGTAATACAATTTAATTCGTGAGGGGAAGAGAAATCATAGTTCTTATTCCCTACAGAGGGCGAGAATATTAAAAGACCCATGTAGAGCCCCTGCTGTGGAGTGACTACAAAGGTGTTATTAGATGGAGATAGTGCATAATTCTGATGCTCCTGCAGCCCCAGTGAGCAAATTGTATTCCTGGGCAGGTGCTTCTGAATAGCAGCATTGCCACCACTATTGTGGAGGATGAGGTCTGCATGATGGTTTGGCTCAAAGCCTTTCTCTGAGACAGCTTGGTGCAGGCACAGATGTCCCAAGTAGTAATGCGACAGAGCAGCCCTCATGCTGAGAAATGCTGTATTGTCTGACTCTTTTCTACACCCTCTGCATATGTTCTTGTATTTTTATATCCATTTAGCTCTCACACTTCACTGATCTTTTAAATTTGTACATTATCAAAAAAGATGACTGTTTCAAATGAACCTAAATTGCCTACTAAAAGAAGACTGCTATGGGAAGGGTGCATATGTGGGAAGAAGACCACCATTTTATCCACATTTCAGTTAAATGCCAACTGGGGATTTTTTTTTTTTTTTGAGACAGAAAGCGAATATGTGTGACCAGAGTAGGAAAGGGCACAGGGAGATGGAGAGAGAGAGAGAGAATCTTAAGCAGGCTCCAAGCTCATCCCGGAGTCTGACGAGGGGCTCCATCCCATGACCCTGAGATCATGAGTTGAGCTGAAATCAAGAAGGGGATGCTTAACCAAATGAGTCACTCAAGAGCCCTCAATTGGGGACTTTTAAAATGCAGATGAATTAGAATGAGATCTTGTCATTTGCAACACCATGGATGGACCTAGAGAGCATAACACTAAGTAGAATAAGACAAAGACAGATACCACAATGATTTTGCCTATGTGGAATTTAAGAAAGCAATCACCAAAACAAAGAAAAAAAGAGACAAACCAAAAAACAGACTTCTAAATACAGAGCACAAACTGGTGGCTACCAGAGGGGAAGTGGGTAGGGAGAGGGGTGAAATAGATAATAGGGATTAAGAGTACATTTATAGTGATGAACACTGAGTAATGTATATGATTGTTGAAACATTATAGTGCACAGTTGAAACTAATATAACACTGTATGTTAATTATTCTTTTAAAAATGTACTCAATAATTGAGATTTAATAAAAATAATAATTAAAAAATAAAATGCACATGAATATTAATTTCTATGATGTTAAGAAGTCACAGAAATCTAACAGGAGAAAGCAAAGGCAAAGGCTTTGGGGATTAGCTCTGTTTGAAGTGAAATATTTTCAAACAGTTTGGTCATTCTAGTTTCATTCATTCCTTCTTTGTTACTCTACAACAGACCCTTTGACACATGCTGGATGATACATAAAAATGAGTAAGACTAGATTATGGCATATGGCATCAGATACAAGTGGGTTTGAAACCAAGCCTTTTGGGACGCCTGGGTGGCTCAGCGGTTTAGCACCTGCCTTTGGCCCAGGGCGTGATCCTGGAGTCCCCGGATCAAGTCTCACATCGGGCTCCCCTGCATGGAGCCTGCTTCTCTCTCTCCCTGTGTCTCTCATCAATGAATATATAAAATCTTAACAAAACAGAAAGAAAAGAAACCAAGCCTTTCAATGTAAGAGCAATATGTAACTTAAACCTTCTAAACAATTTCCTCAACTATGTAATGAGGATAAGGTTGGAACTTATTTCATAAGAATATTGTGAAGATCAAGTGATGCATATAAATGCTTTACATAGTGTTTGGCATAGAACATGCTTGTTAAATAGTAGCTAATATTTTTCTCTAAAAGTGAATAATATCTGTTAAGAACTTAAAAAGATGAAGTAATGGCCTTATTCTCATGGAAATGTATGCATACTTGTGTGCTTGATTCTATATGTTCCGTTTTTCCAATTGAAGGTGTAGAGGTAAGGAAAGTCACCGGTATACTTGTTTGAGCTAAAATTCTACTCCTCTGTGTGATTAGAGATGATTTAGACCAAATGTGAACTGAGTTTTTAAGAGTGTTTGGCAGTCACTAAAATGGTGTGGAGGGCGGTGAGGAAGAACTCTGGGTTTATAATTCTACTTTTGCCACCAAGTTACTTTGAAGTGAGAATATTCTGAAAAAACACAGACTTTTAGAGAGAAACCAGAAAGTACAAGTAAATTGGAAGCATAGTGTGTAGTGTCATTTGAATTTATTCATTCATAGATTAATTTTCTAAATAAATATTAATAGCGCATCTGCCATGTGTCTGTGAGAGTTATGAGGTGTAAAAAAAGAGATGAATAAGAAGTGAGGTCCTAATGGAATTTGCAGCCTCAGAGGGAAGACAAACAAGTGAAGAAATGACATCAATGTACTAGAAAAGGAATTCTAATAAGCACAAATTAGCAAATTAGGCTGTTTGATTTGCAAAGTAAGTTTAGCCTCTCTCCCCTATTCAAAGGAACCGGAAGTCTTTTTTTTTTTTTTCTTTTTTTAAAGTAGGCTCTACACCCAACACAGGGCTTGACCTCACAATCCCCAGATCAAGTGTTACATGCTCTCCTGCCTGAGCCAGCCAGCCAGGTACCTCAGGAACTAGAAGTTTTAATTCACAAATACATAGCAACAGTTCTTGAAATACTTAGATAATTTTATTTCAACTTACTTTTTTCTACTTTTGCTCTAGGTATATTGTCTTTGTCAAGAATGCCCAGCCTGGGATATTCCTTTTGAGTTTATATTAGCTTTTCATATATTTTAATTTTAGAACAACTTGTCATTCAGCTTATTAAATGCCATCACACACATAGGTGTGTGTATAAAATTTTTTAAAAAAAGGAATCATAACCCATTTTTAAGCAGTTGATCTAGGAAGGGTTTCATCCTGTTGTTACTTTTGTTACAATTGTAGATGGATTTTGTTTTGATTTGGTTTTTTTAACAGTTGCATTTCCAAGAAAAATACCACACCAACTGGCAGTTGAGGTGGTGGGAAGGGTTGAGAGTTGGGGAGCTGGGGAGCGGAGAACGAACTTCAGAAATGTTCTTGAGAATGTAAGTTACACTGTGTCATGCCTGCCTTCTTTTTATTAAAGAAACGATAGCTATTATAATGCTGGGTGGACATTTGCATCTACTGTTGTGGGTCTTATCTTTCTGGCAGAGTGATTCTTTAGGGTAAAGAAAATTCCTTACATATAATTTGTCTTACATTTTCATATGTTAATATTCTTTATACCATGAGATAAAATGTACCTCTAACGATTCTTAGGTGTCTTAGTCATGTTGGAAATCTCAATTTTCACACATTATTTGTTCTCAGTATTGAACATAGTGAACAAATTCTATCATGTGTCCCAAGAGTAGCCCTCAAGAGGCTGTGAAATCTGGGGTTCATTTACTGTGACTCAGAAGAGCTTAATAGTTATTATTCTCCATCAAAAATAATTTTTAACAGGGGTATTTTTCTCATCCAGATGATGTTTTGGCAGATATGTTTTTCTCATTCAGATGTACATGTTACATGTACAAATGATAATTAATAATATTAAACTATCTGTAGAGTATCATGTTAAGAAAATGAGACATTGCATCCAAGATCAAGAGGAAGAATGCCATAATCAGTAAGAATGTCTGCCATAGGTACAGGGGGAAGTGGTAATATTTGCAATAAATATGTTATATTACATGATTAAAAGAATATTTCACATGTTAATTTAGTTATCTAAGTGCAGGATTAAACTATCTTTTTTTAAAAGATTTTATTTATTTATTCATGAGAGACACACAGAGGGAGAGAGAGAGAGAGAGAGAGAGAGAGGCAGAGACACAGGCAGAGGGAGAAGCAGGCTCCATGCAGGAAGCCTGATGTGGGACTCGATCCCGGGTCTCCAGGATCAGGCCCTGGGCTGAAGGCGGCGCTAAACCGCCAAGCTACCCTGCCCAGGATTGAACTATCTTGTTCAAAGTTCATCAGGAGGCAGTTTTGCTCACAATTAAACATTCTTGGTATTATATTCTGGTTCTACTACGTACAGTACATGAAGCAACTTCACAAAATGACTCTATAATCTCTATTATAACTCTGCTATTAAGAATACCCTTCCTTACATTTTCAATATTCCATTTATAGGGTAGAGTGCCTATAGATGAACAACTTCTTCTGGAGTCCAGCATGTGAATGCATTTATAGCTACTGACTAATTGGCTTACTCTAAACCACTAAACACTAAAGGTTGAATGCTTCCATTTTTGCCCTGATTGCCAGGAAACCTAGGTACAAATATTCCATTCAATTGCTGCCATTTTATTCCAACTTGGGGACTAAATATCTTCTCATTTACAATGTACTTTTTTGCCTTTTTGATTGTGTTAATGTGCTGTGGCTTATTATACCTGTTCAGTGATCATAACTGCCTCAAATCCTATTTTAGATACATTTTAAGATAAGGTAAATATCTACATCTTGTTTATCTTATACACATCCATCCATTCTCTTCTCCAACTTTTCATTTCTTGCTAGTTATGATTTTGTTAGCCTGAGATTTCTTTGAAAGCAGAAACTGAGACAAGCATTTTCATGTAGATAATCTACTAGGGAAGTGAATGACAAACTAGAAAGTGAAATAGAAAAAGGAAAGCCAATCCCTTAACAAATGCCACATTGATTTCTGTAGTGGACAACTGATGCTTGATCCAGCCAAGACCTTTTGAGGTTTCAGAGATAATATGCTTCAGATTATCTACTTCACTGAGAGAAAATACCATATTCTATCTACTATAAGTGGGAAATGCCCTGTAGAGTGTCAATAAGTGCTCACATCCATCCCATGCTGCATATCCAAGAATTCCCCAAGCCAAAACAACAGATACATTGTGCTGTCAAATTATACCTGTGAAAATTTATTGCTGCAGCAGGGACTTAAAAGTAGTGAGCAATAGGATATAAGGCAAGGTACAAGAAATGTCCTTTATAAGTTTCAACCTGGTAGGACATCCCCAGAGGCTTTACCTGAGTTTTCCTTCTCATCAGGACCCGAACTCTCCATTACAATCCACACTAAGACAGTATGCTACTGCACCTGTTTCTTAGTGGGAGAGACCAATGCCAAATCATTTTATTTATTGGGGAAGTTTTTTTTTTTTTTGAAAGGACTTGATTTAATGGCAGATAATAGGGGTATAATTAAGGATCCAGAAGAATGTGCCAGTAAAAGAGAGTTGGAATTATTTCAGTGGTATTCTGAAATTTCTAACATGGTGAGATTATTCTTTCTCCAACTTCACATCTGTCAAACACCCATGGAGTTAGGGTAAATAGGAATTATAGTTTGTAATAGACTTTGGAATTATAGGAGTTGTCAATTAAGTAGAATGGAGATGTTGTTTTAGCAAGGGCAGTACAAAACAGATACTCCCACACACACCTGTCAAAGCAAATCAAACATCTGGTATCTCTAAGAGCACAGAAGAAATAGTTTACCAAACAGGGTTTAGAAACCAAGAAGAAGAAAGATATTACATTGATCTCAATAATTAAAAGCCATTAGGTCAACACTCATTGACCAGATATTTCTACTTCATCCACCTTAGAATTGGTACACAATGATTTGTTTGATAACCTTTGTCTCCGAGTCCATAAAAAATGCACCATTTTTAGCTTAGAAATCTATTTGAAAACATTGTTTTGTATTATTGTTGAAACCAAACTCAAAGTTAATGAGATAATCTTCTATGCAACTATCAGTGTTTGAGAAAAGTTGATAAACAAATAGAAAATCATGCAATTGCAGAAGATGGAGTTCTAAACTACTATTAATCTTTGCTTATTTTAATATTGCATTTTTTTAGTTAGTTCTCTTTTCAATCTAGCTAATCCTCTGATCTGTGAGCAAGAAGCCATGTCATGGTGTTTGGAACAATGTAAACTGCTATTAATCTATGCCTTTATCGTATTCTTTGATGAGATATTGAAAATAATATTTTCTATTATTGATTTAAAGGGACTTCTTTTAGTAGTTATTAACTAACTAACAAGCGTGTCGACAGAACAACAGGCAATCTTCTCTGAAAATGTGAGAGAATGCCTTATATTCTCCAGATAAGGAGTCATTCTCTTTCCACATGGGATTAAGCTATAGGGTGAGCTACAATTAAACTTTAGGACTTCTCAAGTACTCAGATAATCATTGAATTGAAGATTCTATAAATCAAAATTATTCAGCCAGTTGTTAGGTCAAGTGGACATAAATGAGTCTCAGAGGAAAAAAAAAAAAGAACACTGCTGGTTGTTGGGGGGAAGCTCATTGTGATGAGTCTATCAAGGTGAGTAAGATGTTAATAATCTCTTCAAAGTAGCTAAATTATTTGATCAATTGAAGTGTTTCCCACATTTAGGGATGTGTGCCACAGGTAGTATATAGCATGAAAACACATTGACTCATTTAAGAACAAAGTTATGCATTTTTCAATTATTCTGATTATGTTAGTGAGATAGCCTCAACTTGGGCTAATTCTCTTGTCTTTCTAACATTTACTAATTTCCTTTTTTAATACATGAGGAATCAGAACTTAGGCTTATTGCTTTTCATAAGCAAGAACATTAATAATAACCTAATTAATAATAGATAATGATTTTTAGAGCTTACTACATACCAGCTGCATTTCTAACAACTTTATATATGTAATCCATTTTTAAAATTTCTCAGAGAAGTTTAATGTATCATACAGAAAGGCACATAAATCATATGTTTATAGTGACAAAAAAACCTGAACCCAGCCTTTTAATCAGCACACATATCAAGAAAGAATATTATAAAGCACTCCTTTGTGACTCGTTTCAATTTCTCCCTTCTCAAGGATAATTGTATCCTGATTTCTATAAGCACAGGTTAATTTTGCCTGTTAATATACTTATAGAGACATCTATATGCAGTTTTTGCTTAATATTATGGTTGCAAGACTCATCCATATTTCTGTGTGTAATTATAGATCATTCATTTTCATCAGTGAATAGTATTCCATTTTATAACAATATCTCCATTTATTTATTCATTCCATTATCATCCATTCCATTACTGTTCATTTGTATATTTTCCAATTTGGGGCTATTAGGAATAGTTCTGCTATGAATATTCTAGTACATGTCTTTTGATAAAAACATTTTTTTTTAAATATTTATTTTGAGAGAGAGAAAGAAACATGTGTGTATGAGCAGGAGGAGGGGCAGAAGGAGAGAGAAAGAAAGACTCTCAAGCAGACTCCCCGCTGAGCACATAGCCCCATGAGGGACTCCATTCCACCACTCTGAGATCATGACCTGAGCTGAAATCAAGAGTCTGCTGCTTAATAGATTGAGCCACCCAGGTGTTCCAATAAATACATTTCTACTGTGAATGCTCAAGAGTGGAATTATGGAATCACAGGTGTATATAATCAGCTTTAGTAGAAGAGTTTTCCAAAGTGGTTCTATCAATTTACATTCGCACTAAGTTCATGAGCATTACTTATTCCACATCCGCCTTAATAGTTGATGTTTTTCAGCTTTTTCATTTTACTCGTTATAGAAGAGCTAAAGAAAGATACAACACACTCTAGACTGTGCTTCTAGGAATGTAGTCATGCTGAAGAACTGAATTGCCTGTGTCTTTTCTGAGACCCATACCAGTAAAATGGATATTCTTTCACTATTTATTTTTTTCTTATTTCAGCTTTTAAAAATTGGGAAGTAGAGCATAGCATATACATAGGAAAAGTATACAGTTTAAATAAATCACTACAAAATGAACATTATTCATCAGTATCCAAGTAAAGAGAGAGAACATTACCTCCAGCTCCCAGAAAACCTCATCTAACCCTTCTTATCCAAATTTCTACATCTTATGGGTAATTGCCATTCTGATTCTTGTGATAATAGTTATGTTACAATTTCCTTATTTTTTCATAATGCATCCACCACATGTCTGTAGACATGTTAGTTTATTTCCTTTCTGCTTTTGAAGAAAGTCATGCTGATCTATTCTTTTATTTCATGATTCTCTCTGAGATTGTTACATGTTGCATAGTCCATTCATTTTCATTACTTTATGGTATTCCTTCTTTGACTATACTAAAAATTATTTACCTATTTACCCATCAAAGGACATTTGGCTTGTTGTCTGTCGTTAACTATCTTAAACAATGCTATGAGAATTCATATGTATTTTTTGTACATGCAGATGTATTTATGGTACATTCCTAGGGGTACTGGAGAGTTATCAGTCACCTATCTTCATCTTTAATAGATAACATCTAAATGGTTTCAGGAAGCAGTAGCACTAATTCAAACTTCCACTGTTTACAAGTAGATGCTGTTCCAAATTCTCACCCACAGTTGCTAAAGTCAGACTTTAATTTTGCAATGTGGTCATAATGTAGTGATATCTTATTGTGGCTCTTAATTTATTTCCCTGATGATTAAAAAAGTTGAACACCTTTGCATATTTATTGGCTCTTTGAATTTCCTCCTTTGTGAAAGGCCTGTTCAAGTCTTTTGCCCATTTTTTAATAGGAACTTTGTTTTATTGATTTGATTTTCAGGAACATTTTACATATTCCAGATACTAGTGTTTTGTCATGCATTTATATTACAGATAAGTCATCTTCTACTGTGAATATTTTCATTTTTCTGATGGCTCATGAAGTTTGGCACTTTTTATGGTTATTGGACATTTGGGTATTCTCCTTTGATAAGGGTTTGTGTCTTTTTGTACAGCTTTCTATCAGGTTGTCTAATTCATAAGAAATTATTGATTTGCAGGAGTTTTTTTTTTTAATTTTTTTTTTTTTAATTTATGATAGTCACACAGAGAGAGAGAGAGAGAGAGAGAGAGAGGCAGAGACACAGGCAGAGGGAGAAGCAGGCTCCATGCACTGGGAGCCCGATGTGGGACTCGATCCCGGGTCTCCAGGATCGCACCCTGGGCCAAAAGCAGGCGCTAAACCGCTGCGCCACCCGGGGGATCCCCGATTTGCAGGAGTTTTGAGAAATATTGTGGCTATAGGATCTTTGTCATAGAAATGTATATAAACACTTTTCCTGTACATTAGGTTGCTTTTAGACACTATTATCAGTGGTTGAAACAGAATTCTTAATTTTAATATAATTCCAATAAATTAAAAAATATATAGTTAGTGGATTTTTATTTTCTGCCTAAGAAATCTTTGCCTTTTCCAGGGCCATGAAAATGGTCTTCTCTAAGTTTTGTTTTCTCTTTCACATTTACATCTTCAATTCACTCGGAATTGAATATTTTGTATAGTGTGAGGTAAGGGTCAAGGTACATATTTTTTCTCACACTGATATCCAATTAATGCAGCTTTATTTAATAAGAAGATCATCCTTTTCCCACTGCAATGGACTGCCATATTTATTGTATTTCAGGAGACTGAATATATGAAGGTCTGTTTCTGACACTCTATTTTATCCCATTGATCAGTGTCTCTATCATTGCCCCACTATCTCAATGTTTTGATCAATGTAACTTTAGAGTAATCCGTGAAAAGCTTCCAAATTTGTTCTGTTTCTTCAAAATTGCATTGGCTAGTTTTCAAATAAACTGCCTTCTATTTCCACATAAACTTTAAAATCAGACTGTCAATTTTTTTCAAAATAAGAAATCTGCAAAGATTTTGATTAGGAAAAAATGAAATCTATGGATCAGTTTATGGAGAATTGACACCTTTATCTCATTTAATTTTCACTAAAATTCTTTGAAATAAAGATTATTATTATCTACAGTTTATCAATGAGATAACTGGTGAAAAGCTCAGTTAAGAAACTTGTCTTACACCACCCAAATAGTTAGTACTTGACTCTGGATTCCCAACCAGAGTGCCCAGGGCAGAAGATAACTAAAATCTAATAACAATGTTTGGTTTTCATAGTATTTGATTTTATGACTACTTTGTATTTATGACCTGAAATACAAGTCTCCAAATAAATAGTAAAATAAAACTGCTTAATGAAAGCTTTAACCAAATAGTGTGGGTTCTAGGCAGGCAGTAGAAAATGAGATATTGTATATATGAAAGGTCGTCTGTGTTTGAAGGAAACTCTGATCAACTGAAAGTGTTTGCCTTGGCAGCTACTAAATTAATGTAAAATGGTTTGGGGCAATAACTAGTCAAGATGTCTAGTTAAGGTCATTGGCATCAATGCAGGTAGTTTCCTTGATTTTACTCCTTCTAGCTGGATGATTTGTAATTCTAAAACCATTAGCTACATCAAAATAATTTAGGAAATAATAATGGAAACTAGGACACAGCCCTATTCCAAATTGCTTAGAATTGGCATCTAATCTATCAAAAAATATTTTCAACAACTCTCATTCTGGTAATAATACTAACTTTGAAAAGCAAGGCTAACTTGGGATTTACAGTAAAATTATTTTGCTTGGGAAATAGAAGCATTCAGTTATGAAGGAACTGAGTGTATAATCCTGAAGTTTCCCCCAAGGTCTAAAAGTCTATTATTTTATGAAATCAAAGAGATGGAAAAAAAAAATCAAAGAGATGGAAAAGGTTACTGAGTAGCACACAAAAAAAGTTTCTTTTGTTATCCTATACCATTTTCTTGATGAAAATGAAACAGAGGTCATTCTATGGTGGCTATGTCTTTAACATGAACAGTCAGCAAATGTCTACTAAGCTGCAGGCACAGAGTTAGGTACTGGGTATATAACATAGAACCAAACATACACAGCTGTCTTTATGAAGCTTATGGTTTAAGAAATTAGTCTCGTGTAATATTACAAGGAAAAGCAGGTCTTAAAATTTATTAAAACATTGAGAAAATTACTTAACCCCATCAAGTCTCATGTCCTAGTTTTTTAAATGGAGCAATATAAAACCAGCTCATAAAAAAACTTATTTTGTTTTTGCTAGAATGTAGCATAGATTATTGGGAGTTGATACAAAATTTTACAGTACAGGTGAGTAGATTAATAGGTTTATCATTTGAGGATTTAAGGGAGTAGATGTTTTCCAGATGGAGTAGACTTTATGACTATCTGGATAGAACTGTACTCAGGGCATTAGAATAAATAGTAAGGCTTTGAATTTACCACTAAGGATAAATCTCAAACTATTCCTAATGTAATACATTTACTTGTGAGTTTTTTAAACTTTTAGGTAACTGATATTATCTTGAAAAATAAATTGTCACTTAATGCCTAATATAGAAAACATTACCATCTATGGATTGACAAATAGATGGGGTAAATATTTTATGTGGTCATCAAAAGAGATTTGTGATTTTATAGTAATTTCACAGAATTCATCCACGAGTAACCCCATTGCCTAATCTTAATTTTATATTGACCTTTATATTAGGACCAAATTTTCTTTTGGCTTCTAGTGAAGTCATTTATTAAACAAGATATTAACTTTAATATTTCCTAGGTCTAATCTCAAAAATTCACCAGGATTATTTTTTTTCCTATTCTTTTCATTACATTGAGCCCAGAGTTGCCTATATTCTGCTATTCTGTAGAGTTTCTATGTTGATACAGATTTAGAAGGAAAAAAATCCCTCTCAGAAGAATCATGAGCAGAATACTGGGCATTTTATTAACTTCCTGAGATCACCCATGACATTCTAAAGAGCCTCATTTTGCTTTCACTATTGCAGTTTTATGCTTTTTCAGATCAGGTGCAACACTGAAGGACAGAGTGGAGTTAAGGGGGCACGGATGATCCTCACCTGAATCCAAAATGTCTTATTTAGGGAAGGAGGGGGAAAAAAAGTGTTGATCATCACATAATTAAGTCTATTTCTCCCTTAATCAGAAATGTAAGTCAAATTTCCTTTGGGCTTAACCAGAAGCCTATTTAGTAATTGAAAATTATAATCATATAAAGTGTAACCAAGGATTTCCATCTTTCATTAATATAGTTACTCCACTGTAATAGCCAGTAGGAAGCAGTTTTTCCAAATGAGATTTTCAATGTAAGGCTCCTTTCCAGAATTATTGCCAGTTCTATCTTGCTGATCTCCTAATATCATGATGTGAACTAAGAGACTATATTTGGTTCAGAAAATATGTGCACTCATTAGCATCAGCAGTTCTCTGTGTTAAACTATATACCAAGACAGCTTGTCAGAAGCTTGAATCAAGGAGCGCCTGGGTGGCTCCATCAGTTACGGGACTGACTCTTGGTTTCAGCTCAGTTCATGATCTCTAGGTGGCCAGATCGAGCCTCTGCACTTGGTATGGAGTCTGCTGGGAATGCCCTCTCTCTCTCCCTCCATTCCCCCCGGCCCCTCCCGTCCCCTTTTCTCTCTCTCTCTCTTAAATAAATAAATTAAATCTTAAAAAAAAAAGAAGAAGAAGAAGAAGAAGAAGCTTGATATCAAATGGAATACTTTTTTTGTTACAAGAATGAACTATCTCAAAAGCTAATATTTGGGAATTACCAAGATAAATGTGGTTGGCCCAGTGTTGTTTCTATCAAAATTATTTTGTTTGAAGGCAGAGTAAGAAAAAAGCCTGAGATCCCATTCCCTAAAAGTCAGATCTCTTGTATTTATAAGAGCCAACTGAAGCCCAAGGCAGACAGAGGAAATAAAAATCACCAAGATAAAGGGAATGTTCAATTATTCAACTCTTATTTGTTTTTGTTTTCTTTGTCTTGTTGGTGCTTTCGATGCCCCTAAGAAAGAGCCTCAGATCACAAAAAGCTGGATTTAATGCTGGTGAAAAGAGAATTAAATCTCAAGATAAGTGAGTTGTTTGCAATAATATATAATCTCAAAATGAGTCTGTCTCCTGACATAGGCAAATTATAACCTGAAAAATTATAAGTTTTTTCAAGAAAAACTGCATATTAGACTATTTATTCACAGTTAGTAGTCTCTGAGAAACAATAAGGAATGAAAGGGAAATCAGGAGACTGAAGGTGATGTGAATATCTTGAGAGAATATTCTGGAAACCAAGTGTGAGATTTACTTACCTAATTCCAGAAAAGGAATGGGTTACAAATTATTAGATTAGCAAATGATAATCCGAGGGCAAATATAATTGTTTTTCTTCTAGATGTGTTTCCTAATCTGGCAGAAAGGGAATAAATATTTGAAATGTTTCAATAAATAGACTGTAGAAACTCTTCACCTAATTTTCAATATAGTCATTTGACCCACGCAGAAATAATCTCTCACTGTTCAATCCATAGCAATATATTTGTACATAGGTTCTTTAGAGTTTCCAATAAATATTTTATTTAGGAAACCTAATTCCAATGTGTACTTTGATAACCTACTCTTAATGAATATAAATAAAGAATTATTCAGAACAATATTATTACTTTGATTTTCAGAGTAAGATATGAATAAATACTCAAGTTATTTAATTCTTAACTAGAATCTGTGTTAGCATTTCTGCTAAATAACTTCATTGATGTTCCTCCTGAGACATAAAGGATTTTATTGACCAGTTTTTGCAGGTGAGACATTCTGTGTTCCTGTCTGTTTCTACATCCCTAGAAACAGGATTGGGAAAGCATCTCAGTTTGCCCTAAAATTAAACTCTTCAACAATCCCAGTTTGAGCTTTTCATTTAGCTAATTAGTACTTATTTTTCCGATTGCATTGCTGTCACCCATATGGGGAAGGAACAGCAGATTGCCTGCCTATTTCTTTTGATTTTCCTGCTAAATTGTAAAGAATGGTGTTTCCTTTCTGGTTTCTTGTCGCTCTTCTCTACAATCAAGAGCATTGTGAGGAAAGACTAGGAGTAACTCAATCTCTGATGGAAAAGTCTTGATGTACCTGTTCAGATGCGTTTGGGCATGTAGGGCTCACCTGTACAAAACAATGGGTATGTTAATTAAAAATCTCAGGACAATAAAAGCTAGCAGGCAAACTGTTGTCTAGAAGTCACTGATGGCCAATGCCCTCTACATACATCCCTAGGTATGTGTATATAAACATGATTCATAACAACAGTTTCACTTCATGATGTTCAGTGGTAAAGATGTCTATTTTGAAATATTAACTGTTTTACACGATTCTTTTTTGTTTGTTAGTAACGAACAAATTCTTATCGCAGTGAGGCAGGTGCATTTATTTATCTATCAGTTGGAGTCCAGGCAGGGAAGAAAAGGCTCACACAGATGGGATTTTGAAAACAATGTAATGAAAGGACTGTCTACAAAGGGGTGGACAGAGATAAGGAAGCCAGGAAAGGGTGTACAGGCACTCACGTACTGCCAGAAAATGAAAGGGATTACCACCGCTAAGCCTGAAGGAACAAGAAGAGAAAAAAGTACTACTAGAGCCAGCTGAGAGAAGAAAGGGACATGGAGACAGTAAGGTAAGCAAGATGGAAGCAGAAATTCCCTGGCTTCTCCTCTCCTGCCCTCCAATCTCTTTCCAGCCTTGGGCAGAGGTTAGATGGGGTAAGAAAGCAGGGATTGGGGTATAAAGTGAGAAGAAATAAGCTTGCTAAATTAAAAAATCAGTATTGGAGTATAATTTGAGACCACTGAAAAATTCTATTTTACTTCATTAGTCTTTTGTTGTTCCAATTCAATTCTATCCAATTCTATGATCCAGTGTTGGAGATGAATATGATGTAAATTTCAAGCACCTATAGGATATCACTAGGGACGCCTGGGTGGCTCAGCGGTTGGGCGCCTGCCTTTGGCTCAGGTCGTGATCCCAGGATCCAGAATCGAGTTCCGCATCAGGCTCCCTGCGAGGAGCCTGCTTCTCCCTCTGCCTGTGTCTCTGCCTCTTTCTCTCAGTCTGTGTCTCTAATGAATGAATGAATAAATCTTAAAAAAAAAGGATATAATAAGCACTAAATAAATACCTCCTGAATGAACTAATGAATGAGTGAATAGGAAATTTGGTCGAATCATCTATTTGAAATTTTTCAAATTTAGATTAATAAAAGCCTTGGTTCTATTTTTATAAAGTAATTTTAATATTTCCAAAACTATTCTTCATAAATGTATCATAAATGTATCCTTCTTATTCCTATAGTCCCATTTTAATCCTGAAGTTTATCAATCTATTTCTCTAAGCTCACTGAGCTAGCAAGAACTTCATATTTTCCACTGTTAAACTAGAGTGCATAATTCAAATCAACCGTGACCTTAACAGAGTCTGGATAATTCAATCCCTGTCCGAAAGTAGGGGGATGAAATAGTATTAATAGAGTTGCATGATTCTTAAATCAAGCATTGTACATTGTGTTTCATCCCTGTTTTGTTCCAATAAAACACCAAATATTTTAAGTTAGAAAATGGCCCTGTGTCAAGGTAGAGATAGTCAATTTCTGTGGTGAAATATAGTTAAATAGAGGAGTGAGAGAAAACTTCAGTGCAGTGAAGACAAAAGAGACTTAACTGAATAGATTTTAAGCTTCTTCTTAGGCTGTCCTGCAAGTATCAGCGTCTCAGAATAATAATACGCAGATCATGATCATTGTAAGACCCATTTAGTGGATGCTCATTGCTTGCCAGGAGAAATCTGGGGCACTTTAAACAAGCTCTTTCTCCCCTACCATCCATACACTGCAATTGTTTCCATTTGCACTGCAAATGATAATAATATCAATAAAAATAATAGCCATCATCTATTGGGTGCTTACTATGCTTAAGCCTCATTTTCATTCTCTAACTCAATTACCCAAGCAATTTTAAGAAGTTGGAATGAATATAACGTTGTAACCTTGCTCCGGGCCATTGTAACCTTGCTCGGGTCATGCAGAGCAGTAGAGTAACATAGTGAGTGAGTAAGTAGTAGAGCATAGGTGGGAGCTTGGTGTCTGTTGCCAAAACCTTTACTCTTAATCGATAAAGCGATAACTCTCTTTTGAGTCCCATTTAATATAATACATTTCTGGCTGAAATTAGAAAAGCTCATCTCTCCCCTTTGGCTCTGCAGGGTGCCAGATGCCTCTAAGAGCAGAAAGACAGAAATTTCATTTCTGACACTTGAGGTGTAGAGAAGGGCAATTCAGATCACTTTATTGAGAGTGACTATCATCAGAGGAGAGAAATCAGGAAAATATACAGTGAGAAAAGTGGATATTTGAAGGAAAAAAATTTCCTAGATGACTAAGGGAGAGGATATTGTCATTTCACTCCACGTTTCCATCCGCTTGTACATATTTTCAAAATGAAGCTGGAGACATGCAACCTGACCCATTGCTGCAGCCTCCATATAAAAGCATTGGTGACAGTACCCCCTGGTCCAGATGACTCTTTTTTATCTTGATTATTGCTTCTTGCTAATCATGGTGACAATGGACTCCGGGTTTCCATATTAGTTTTTGGTCTCTAATCTGGTGGCCCATTTGCCCTTCCTTCTCTGGCTTAGCTCTTAACCTTTGACAGTGTCTCATCTTCTCATGTCATCACTGGCAACAGCCTAGAGGGAAAACACTCTTCTAAGTCTTGATCCACTCATACATTTCCAACTGAGCCAATCCCCAGCATACTCATTCAGAGAGGGATAGTTAGGCCTAAATTTTTTTTTAAGAAAAAATTAGAAACTTCTATAGACATTATTGAAGTATGTCATTTCACATCTCCACTCTTCAAACAATATTTACTGTACTTTTGTGTATTAAGTTCTGTAATAAGTACTTCTACCCCCAAGTTTCTAGCTAAGGTTCTTTTTTTACATATATAGGAGAACAAGACTGTAGAGTTCTTCACAGTAGAGAATTTTTTGCAGTCAGTTAATTTCCAATGCTGCTTATAAATGATTTTTCATTATTTTTAATATAGGCAAAGTTAAGAGTGTCCCAAGATCTAATCTGCATAGTCACTTCTGGAATTCTAAAATGTTAAAGCAAGTGAGATGTATGTACTCAAAACCCAAAGAGAACTCAGAAAGATAGGAGACATGGAACTTAAAATAGACATTGCACCATACAGCGGCTAAACACATGAGCTGTAGAGTCAAATCTCCTAGGCTCAAATCCCACCTGTGATACCTATACTAACAGTATGACTTTAGACAATTTTGTTAACCTTTCTCATTATCTGTTTTATCTGTAAAATAGGAATTATTATAATTATAGCACATAGTATCCGGGATTTTATGAGAATTGAATGCTATGCTACTAAAGCATGGGAAGCTCTTAGAACAGCACCTAGCCTAGGAATTACTTGATAAATGGCAGCCATCATTGTAACCAGCAATTAGCTATGGAACTATTATAAGTCACAGATCTCAAGAGCACACTGTCTTCCTCCTTACCAGCATCAGCCTTTGATCTAGAAGTCCCTTCTGTCTTGGGTAATAGATTCTCACACTAGAAATAGGCTCCCTTGACCAAAGGCAATCAGTTAAATTCTGCTTGGTGGCATCATGTACATTTTAACATTTCTAAGTTCTAGTGTAGATCCGCCCTCTGCACCCCCTGCTACCACACACAGAATATGTCAAACTAAAGAAGGGGACAGTTAGAGCAGAAATTTCCTCAGTCTTATTATCCTCCATGCATGATGCAAAATGTACTGCTGTTTGTCTGGTATCTGCAGTAACTCCCAAGAAACCTCATTCTGTCACTAGAGATACAGCCTTTCAGGATTTGCCTGTGCTATTTGTCAAGCTTTGCAGCCTTCACTTCAATCTCTCAGCCAGAGTGGTTATCTTCTAAAGAGAGGTCATTCTAAAGGCTGGACAGGTAACGTATTTTCTGCTCTTCTTTTGTACTCTCTTTATGGGCTCCCTTTCCCTTTGTGATTAGAGACAAGAATTATAGAGAGGATTCATTCAAAATCCGTGCCCTTCTCTTCCCCTTTGTGTCAGGAGAATACAGTTATTTTAGTTCAACATGGGCGGCAGACAGATGTAATATACTGACTCCGCCACATATTAGCTGTGTAATACAAGGCAATTTTCTTGATATCTTTGAGCCTTACTAAATAAGAGCAACTGTGAGAATGAATTAAAAGAGGCGATGTATTTAATTGCACACAGTAACTTTTCAATTGTGGTATGTATTATTGCTATATTTTCCTCTAACGTCTGACACGTTCTTCCACATTTCCTCTCTGCAACTATGTCGAGATCTTTATATTTCATCAGTCTATTCTCCTCTCCCCTCCCCCATCAAAGCATATCCTCTTAGTGATCTACTCTGAATACTTTATTTACCACATGCTATTGCTCAGGATTTGTACCCTGCTCCTCTCATTAAAACATTTCTGGTTTGGTGATCTTTCACATTCCTTTCAAAACAGTTATTCCAATTCCTCTGCTTGATTATCTGCAGCACCACACAATATAAAGCAATTATCATTCCACTCTTCCTAATGCACAAGGGTAAAGCTTCAGTAATTCCTCTCACTTTCTATAAAGGCCACTTTTCTGAAACACTAGAGCACTCTGGAAGAGAGCACCTAGAGCCGCTGGTGATACTGATATTGAGGCAGATTTGAAACTGACCACAACTGCCTCAGACGATGCTCTTGGCAGAGCCACTGTCTCTGAGGTCACTCCAAAACCTGAGAGTCCAGAAGCTGAAGACAATCCCTGATACCAGTGCAGAGGGATAGAATCTACACATATTCTCCAGATCAGGTGGCAAGTGCACAACTGGGAAATGCTTAAAGATAATGGATTTTAGAATCAAGACACATATGAGCTCAGATCCCAGCAACACTACTTTCTACTGTATGGCCTTGAGAAAATTATTTTACCTTTCTGACTTTTGTTTTAATTTAATAACAGAATGATTAATAAAGAAGTACCTACTTTTTAAAAAAGAGGTTCTAAGCATTAAGTGGCATAATGCATTTGAAAGGGCTTAATAAATTGTCCGGCATTTTATTTTATCACTATCATCATAATTATTATAAAGATGGGATGCAGCTGAAGATGTATGTATATATGCATTCCATCTTTACAATAATTATGATAAGATAATATGCCAGACAATACACATATAAAATATTCATCCATCTCTTTCTCTACTGCTATGATGCTTCCTTAAGCATCCTTAAGCTATTATACCCTCCCTGGAATAAGATCATAGCTTTTAAGTAGTCATTATCCTGTTCTGCTCCTGTATCTTTCTACTCCATTATCTACAGAGATGTCAAAGGATTTTTTAAAACGTGTAGACTGTATCATGTCATTCTTCTATTCAAAATGACTTTTCACTGCATTTAGTAGAAACTCTAGTCTTTAACAGCTCCAATCTGGCCCCTGTCTACGTCTCCCTCTTCATGTCCTCCCACTTCCCTTCACTCCCATTCAATTCACTTTCAGCCCCCTTAGTCTTCTTGTGGTTCTTCAGGGGCATCTATTTATTCTCCACCCACAGGTCTTTGCATATACTGTCCCTCTGCCTGGCGCGCCCTTCATCAAACTCTTTGCTTATTATCGCAGTCTGCTTCTTCAGGTCTTAGCAATGCTTCCCCAAAGAGGCACTTCTTCATCTCTTGGTCTCCATCCCCTTTTGTATTCCCCATAGCCCACAGTGAATTTTTCTTTAGAAAGTTTATCTTTATTTGTATTTATATATTTACTTTTATGATTTTCAGCTTAATATCTGCCTCATGACCAGCATATAAGCATAATAAACACAAGAGTCGGATCTATTTTGCTTTTTTCTTCATATCAAGTGTCTAACCCAGAGTCAGACTCATGGTAGATGCTTCATGAATATCTACAGAATCAGTTTTGAATGAATATGACAAATACAGGAAGGAAGCTCTTTCTACTCTTGCCTTAGCATACTTATCACCATCAGCAACATCAGCAAGATCTTCAAAATAGCAGTAGTTATGATTTATTGAGTGGCTGCTGTGTGCCAGGCCCTGTACTAAATGTATTCTATGTATGTTCTCATATACCGCTCACTATCATCCTACCATACCTTACAGAGAAGGAAAAAGAAGAATACTCAAAGTCATACACTGGAACTCAGGATCAAGCCTATACCTGGTTGACTTAAAATCTATGACCCTGACACAGAAGAGAGAACCAAGCAGGTTACAACTTTCCAGAGAAATGAATTAGTGCTTTTCTTTTTCTTAAGAAAGCCAAATTTTCAAAATCTCCCTCAAAGGATACATTCCAGTGCTTAAATTTCCAAATGACCAAGAAATCAGGATTGAGTCAAAACTGCCTTCTTTCAATGCTAACTGGAAAGGAATAGTAAATTCCTTGGGCCCTAAGCTCAGTAAATCTTTTCGTGATGTTTCTACACTTTCAGTCTGTCACTAAAGTAAGAGAGAACTAGTAATATTGCCCAGACATTGCTGAACCACTGCATTGATCCTGGAGGGGTCATATCCCCTGTCATTTTATGAAGCTACCTCATCACCATCAGTGTCCTTTTTAATTAGTAAATAAAAACAGAGTCCATCTTAGTTTATAAACAAAAAAGAAACACTGAAATGTAACAGAATTTTATTTATGACTTCCCACAGCAGAGGTATTATGTCACATTAAATGGTCATAGGTAATGTGCCTTAGTTACTTAATCAACCCAGAACTGAATTAAAGACCAACGATTTTAATAGATTTTTTATTCCACTTTCTGTTCCTTTAAGAATAAAGAAAAAAAGACATTTACAAAAGTCGTCATGTATGAATGACATGACAATCACAGAGATCTCTCTGGGAGATTCTCAAAAATAACTCCAAGACTTTATTGACAATATTCAGACCACCAAAAAAAAAAAAAAATCTCTTTTATGCTTAGTCTTTTAAAATGCCATATTATTTAGCCTAGGGTAACAGATGGCCAATTGTATACAATTTGAAAGTAACTCTGAGTAACAAGGTCACCAGGAACTCAGAATTTTTCTTTAAATTCTTCTGTGTGGCTTCCATGTGAGTGTTTGAGAGCATTAGAAGTAACTTTCTGGTTTTATGCTTGTGATATTGAATACATTTGCTCCCTTTCAACTTGACCTTATACCTCTAATCAAGAAAAAAAGTTCTCCATTATTTTGATATGACTATTATGACCTATTTCATTTGCTTGGAGTACAAAAGTGGTCACTGTATTAGTTGGCTCAGGCTGCCATAACAAATACTATTCACTAGGCAGTTTAAATAACAGAAATTTATTGTCTCACAATCCTGAAGGCTACAAGTCCAAAACTGAGATTCTGGCCAATTTGCTTTCTGGTGAGAGTTCTCTTCCTGACTGACAGCTCCCTTCCTGACTTGCAGACAGCTACCTTCTTGCTATGTTCTCACATGGCAGGGAGAGATTGTGAGACACACATACAGATAGATAGACACACAGAGAGAGACTGGGGTGGGAGAAGAAACTCCTCTGGTATCTTTTAAGGACATTAATTCTATAAGATCAGGACCCAAAACCTACGACCTCATTTAACCTTAATTATCTTCAAAATGCTTCATTTTCTAATACAGTCACACCATGAGTTAAAGCTACAACATATAGATGTTGGGGGGTGGTGTGGACACACAAACATTCAGTCTATAACATTCACATTTTTTTAAATTCTTAAATGAATTAATCCAGGCTCCATATAGTCAAATAAGCAGGAAGCTAAGAATCTTCTTGAGGCCACTTCCATCCTTAAATTATAGAACTCTTGTGCTTTAATCCGTACAAGAGTCCATTCTGCTTAGGCATAGAAAACATAAAAATCAGATTGGTTTGCCAGTTGGGCCAGCTTTCTCTCTATATTGCTTCTGTCTTTACTACAATGATAGAACTGAACAATGGTCTCACAGAATCCTGTGCTTCAGTAATTCCCTCATTGATCCCAGTTCTGAACAGGTCACAGCTGTGCCTGTGATCTGGGTTCCAAAATTACTATTCAATCACTAGAACATGGAACTCAACACAGCTTTTGCCATCAACACCTATGTCTAGGTAGAAATTGGTTACCAGTCCAGGTGTCTCCTTCCCTCATGAGTTTCCTTTCAGGACCTTAATTTCCTTTCTACCCATAAAACATTATTCAGACCATCTCCATCCATCAGAGCAGTGCTTGAACTTTGAAAGAAAAGGGTCCTTGACTCTTATGAATATTTATTTACCTCTTCTGTAGCAACCAGGGCCACATGTCTAGGGCTACTATTCAGAGGAACATCATTTCTCCAGCTCACAAACATCCTGTAACCTTTTCCCTAGACGGGGGGGTGGGGGGGGGGGGGGGGGGTGGGGGGGGTTTAGTACTCTTATGTTTGCAAAACTGGAAAACCCCTTAGAATAATTCTTCTAGAGGAAGAATTATATAGACAAAGAAGTGGTCAGAAGAGGCACATTTATTAATCACCCACAATCTTTATGTATATCTTAATCTACCAATCCTCTGAACAACCAAGAGGATCTTCCTTTATATTCAACCAACTTAGAAAGTGAGAGAATTGGGAATTATAACTTTTTAAAATTTATTTTCCTCAGTTAATTGATATTTTCTGTGATTTTTGAGGAAATACAAATCATAGGAGAATTTAGAAAATGACACATCACAAAGTATTAGAGACACGGAGTTAGTGAAACCTGAACAAGAAGATGATGACATTAGGATGATGACCCCTGGAAATGTCTTCAGATGATATAAAGAACTTGGGATATTGGCAGGCTTCTTAAAAGCACATGGCAAAGACACTTCATATAAACTGTTGTGCATGGCTGTGTACATTCAGGTGTATAAAGGAATCAAAGGGGCACTGCATGAGCAACATATTAAGAAAGGATTTGCCTAGGATGAGACATTGGACACTAAAATTAAAATTAAAAAAAAAATTAAAAAAAAAAATAAATAAAATAAATAAAATAAAATAAAATAAAATTTGTCTCCTCATTCCTAGGGAGGAACCTCCAGTTTTCAGAACAGGAAAGAGGTTTTGAGTAATGGTATTGGAAGCAAGGATTCTCAAATATACTTACTCACAAAATAGTGACTAAGATCTTGTTTCACATTTTCTACAGTACTTAAGGACTTAGTGATACTCTGAGACAGACCTCAGTAGTAGTAATTTGTATTCACTCAATGATCCTGTTTTCAACTTGCACTCAATGATTCCTATCCATATTGCCCTTAGCTAAGGAGATTTTGAAAAATATTTTGTAGAAACCAGTCTCTCGTGGTTTATGGTAACAATGAGGCTGAGCCGTCTAGATTTCCCTTCAGAGGAGTACTTTCTACCCTGGTCGGATTAAAAAAAAAAAAAAAAAAAAAGTAGATACGTAGGGCTGTCAAAGACAGCAATTAGCCTCTTCAGAGACTGCCTTAGCTAATAAGAGCTGCTTCATCCCAAATCATTTGCTTCTCAGGGAGACCCTCATCTAATGATTGATAGAGGCAGGGTTGTAAAGATCCAGAGAGTATAACCTCAAGGGACATCTCTAAAGAGCCACTTTAGCTTCTTAGCTTCCTGTACTGAGGATATCACCCAGCCTATCTCTGTGACTTCTCTCTCTGCCCATTCCTGATTCCTTCCCTTCCCGTCCAATGAGGCCAATTATGGCAGATTGGAGTAGTTACCTCCTAATATCCATTAGACACGTTGTACTTGATAATACAATTCCAAATTTTAGATGAAACTATGCCAGCTCAGATAAAAGATTTGTTTCCCAAACTCCCTTGCAGGTTGATATTGCCAAGAAACTATGTTTTGGCCAAGAAAATGTAAGAAAAGTGCTTTTAAGGAAGAAGGTGTACCTTTTTTTCACCCTTCCTTCTTGATACTAGTTGGAATGAAAACATGATGGCTGAAGACTCAGCAACTCTCTCGGACCAGGAGGTAACAGGGGAAGTATGGCTGAGAAGCAACATAAGGAGCTTGTGTACCTGATACTTGGAAAGACACATCACCAGTCCAGGCTGTCTACTACCAGATTCTTTTTCCATGAAAGCAAATAAACTTCCATATTTAAGCAACTTTTTGGAAGGTTGGGTATTTTTGTAGGGGGTTGTTTGTTTTACTTACAGCTGGATCTAAAATAATATACCAGGGAAGGGAAGAAGTGGGGGAAGAAACAAAGTGGAGAAATAAAGACAGTTCCCAAGATGAAAGTAAACAACCATTCCAGAATAAAATACAAAATGTTTACCTGGCCTAGAGAGCAACCTGTTCAGCTCAGAGTCTGAAAGCTGTTTCCAGAAAAAATTACCTGGAACTAATAGCTCATCTGACATGTTTGATGGTCAAGAAAATTGCACAGAGAGGCACGTTAAAGAGCTATGGGAAATTTGTAGATAACTTAGATATTCAAGGAAAACTAAGTGAAAAACAAAATGAGGACTTTAATAACTATAGGGGAAATAAATTGTCTAAGAAATCAGAAACATTACAGAATTCTACCTGGTTCAGCATCAACAATATTTATGTAGTTATAATGGTGAAAACAGTGCATATTCTTTTAACCAAAGATTGAAATATACTGAGATGATGTGAAGAGTAAGGGAAGAGAAGACGAATTGCGAGTTAAATGCTCATATACCATTGTAGAACATTTTGTTGATAAATAAGAAAATGCAGTATATGCTTATTATTTATTTTTTTAAGAGAGGAGAGGGGCAGAGGGAGAGAGAGAATCCCAAGCTGAGTGTGGAGCCTGACATGGGGCTGGATCTCACAACCCTGAGATCGTGATCTGAGCTGAAATCAAGAGTTGGATGCTTACCTGACTGAATCACCCTGGTGCCACCCCGTAAATGTTTACTTTTTAAATTATGGTGATATCTCTCTAATAAGTTCACTGAGTTAAAAGCAGTTGTCTCTAGGGAGCAGAACAAGTGGATAAAGTGAACGTCCTATTTATGTATTTCAAGCACTACTTTCATTTAATTTTTTGTCAATATTTCTTCGCATAAAACATTTTGATAGAAATAAAATTTTATTTTCAAATAATCAGGGAACAGAATTGTAAGAGGAAGAGAGAGAATAGTGAGAATAGATAGCATGAAAGACTGAACAAGTTGAAAGCCTGAGAGTGCTTTAAATATCTTTGCAATGTCATTTCTTATCACATGATATGAATAAAACCTGAGCTATGACAATTATAATTATTGCCAATATACTAAAATTTCCCCAGAGAACATTAGCTTTCTGCCAATTCACATAAGCTAAATGTCCTGAACTTTCATTCTCAGAATTAATGTTCTCCCCGAAGGAAAGATCCACACTACATTCATTTCTAGACTTCCATATTGTGAGCTACTTCAAACTTCAAAAAGATATTTAAGATCTGGGATTGCCAAGGGGAGGTTTTCTCAATATCTGTTGATTACCACAAATTCTACATTATACTGCCATTTATAGAAGAAAACGTCTCAGTCATTCTTAAGACAATTTAAAAGATTTTATGGGGCTTTAAAAAAATTCATTAGGTTCCCCTTTTGAGGGTTAACTCTTTTCTTTCTTCGGACTCTCTGAGCTCTCTTTTAGAATATCTGTCCAGAATTATGACTTATTGACTATTGTCAAGAATCTCGTTTTATGTTACTTATATAATCTCTGCTTTAATGGATGAAATAGCATTTTTCCTGACTTTTGTCTTAAATATTACCTGTTTTCTTTTTTCTGAAAGTTTTCCCTGTTTTCTTTTTACTTATCCACTATACATATACCAGCTAGAACTGTGATGATGAACCTTACAAATGTCTAAAGATGAAATGTGCTACATAGTAGGCTAACCAAAAGTTTATCCAAGTTTGCTTTCTAAATCAATAAACTGTGACAAATACTCAACAATTTCTAGCTTATTAAGTGATGTATACGTGACCAATATTCTCCTTTGTTTAGCTATTCTCCTTCACTAATATAAACTATTTCGATTCAGCTCTTTAAAAATTTTAAAGCAAAATCCTTTTAAATTTGCTCCTCATATCTGACAAATGTTATTAAACATAGTCTTACTTGACCTGCTACCTCCTTAAAAAGGTCTTGATTAGAGGATCCATGATTAGAAGTATTCTGGCTAATATTGCTGTGTAACAAATTATTCCAAAAAGTTAGCAGATAAAAAAAAAAACTGTTTTATTTTGCTCAAGATTTTGTGGTCAGAAATTCAGGAAGGGCTCAGCTGGACATTTTTTGGGGTATTTCATGCATATGCAGTCAAATAATGGCTGGACTACAGGTATATGATTGATCAATGGGGCTGAATGTCCCAGATAGTAGCTGCACAACCATTTTTGATCTAGCTTTGAAAGTCACTGTGCCACTTCTCTTGCATTCTATTAGTTAGTAACAAGTAGAGTTCCATTCAGACTCAAGGAAAGAAGTCATAGATCCCACTTCTTGGTCAAGGCAAAAAAATCTGTGACTATATTTCTTAAATAGTCACAAGAAGTATAAATGCTGAGGTCAGGTTGTTACAACTCCAGCTCATATTGTTATTTTTGTAGTATTTTAGAAACATCATAATAAATAGCTTTTGATCCCTGTGCTTTTAAAAAGCTTACCTAAATTAGCTCCACCCTATTATATTTTGGAAATTATTTTCTATTCCTGAGTGTTTTTTTTTCCTCCTGAGCAAATCTACTGTATTAAGCTTTTAACAAACATCATGATTTTCCCAAGTAGAGGTTACAATAGAGAATTTCTAACCACATTATTAAAACATTTTCCACATATTGATCTATATATTCTTCTCCTCCATATTTTCTTCCTTCTCTCCTTAGTATGCTTTGACGTTTTTATTTCACACTCTGCTAGGCACTGAGGATACTGAGATGAATAAACCATATTCCCTGTAGTAAAGGAGGCTTGCATTTTGGTGGGGGAGATGGGAACTGAACTGACAAATAGTATAGTAAATGTGATTTCAGGGATACGTGCAGAGGATTATGAAAGCATTGAAGCAACACCAAAGCTCCTCAATGTCTAAGTTATTCAAGAGAGAGCAGTAAAAATTCATATTCAATTTATTTTTTAAGAGTGAGAGAGAACAGATTTACGGTCTGAGATACATGGCTATGACACCCACACATTTCTGGGTGGATCGTGCCTTTCCAAATATAAATCATTTTATCTCCTGAAAATAAGATTAAAAAATTACCCACATTTATACAAATGGAAAATATGCATTAATTTGAAATCAACTTATCCCTCCTCCCAATGGTCAAACCACTGAAAGTCAGCTTCTTTGGGGATAGCAAAGATAGCAGGAAAACCCCTTGAGATTGTCAAAAGTGCTAACCCACTCCAGTGATTGGATTCTCATAGCTCAATTAAGAGAAACAGCAAGCACATTTGGTCATGAAGTTTAAAATATTTATGAGGATAAAAGGCCTGTAACAATGCCCTTCACTATTAGTTCACAGTTAGATGGAAGGAGAATTACTTTGGAGTCTTTTGCTTCATTATAATTTCTATGACAAAATGTACCGAATATTTCCCTTTTGGTTTAGCCTGAGAATCAGATGAATGCTTAAATTACTGATTATTTTAAGGTAGTTTCTTCCCATCTTTCCCCAAAGAGAATTTGGATTTTCACTGTCATTGAGAGAAGACACAGGAAAAGGAATTTAGTTTATCGGAGATCATCAGCACATTCTACTTAGGAGAATGCCAGGTACCTAAAGTGATTCAGTTGAGCAAATGGGTTAAGTTCCAGAGATATTTAAGGCATCTTGTGAGTAGGCAAATGGACTGTAGGGCTTTTAATACAAGGAACAACTGTATCTAGCTAAAACACTAGGGCTTCTCTGACATTTTTTTTTTTTTAATAAGGAAATGTTCCTTCTACAAACTAGCCTGTACCACATTGAAGAAAACCTTGAAAGTAAAGATATAAAAGTAAAGTAAAGATCATATGTAACCTCTGTTTTTTTAATTCCCAGAATCTAGCATGGTGTCTGACTGGAGTATGTGTGCTGTATAAACTTCACTAATGTGTCAAGCATTGAATGTATGTGTAGATCATAACATAATTTTAAAAAGTCACCAATTATAGCTGAGCAAAGAGTGGACAGATTAAGTTGTCCTGTACCTAAAATTTGTAATTTCATTTTCTTTGTTATTATTTGAAGACAGCATCTATTTTTATTATCCTAAGCATAAATCTTGAAGAAATATATGTAATTCTCTTATCTGATATGACTGTAAGGAATGTGTTAGACTTTAATAGATGCATAAACATAGAAATGAGGACTCTGTTGGGTTAAGAGAATTTGGTAGTGAGCTACTTAGTCTGCCCCCACAGTGAGAGGAAGATAGACTAATACTATAATGATCCACTTAATTATTCCTAAGGTATTTTTGATAGATGGATGTCATAGCTTACCAAACGTGAATGTGACATTGATTTTGCACAGTGACAGACTCTGTCATTAGATTTCACAGTTCATTATAGTGTTTTTCCCCCAATATTTACCCTTCATTTCTATTGCTGCTTATAAAAGTTACTTTGTCTTGATTTCATAAAGGATGGGTTTTATCTTGCAGGCTGAGACATATATTCCTTTCTAATTCCCAGTAAGGTCAAGAAAGACAGAACTCTTACCATGTAAGATCTCTGGCTCTGGCTCACAGAACTAACATTTTGCATTGCTATTTGGTTTTCATTTTAGTCAAGCACCCATGCTAGTTAATTTTTACAACACCCCTTGCCAAATAACCAAATTCCCTTTCCCCAGGAACACTGAAATCAAAATCTTAATAAGGACTTAAAAAATTAGGCTTAGCTTGCTTATATATTTTACAAAATTAGAATACTATTTGTGGAAGTGCCATGTTCATGATATTTCATTTTGAACTTGTTCTTGAATTCTTCTTGTTTATTTGCATTTTCTTATTCTCATTCTGAAACCCACTATCCATAAAAATATGACTGGATTACCCTTTCTGGGACATTTCCTTCCTTATGGTTGGGAAGCTTGTGTGTGTGCATGTGTGTGTGTGTGCACATTTAAGTTTCTTTTTTTCTAACCAAAGGCATTTATTTGTAACTTTTTAAATCTATTTTTGTAGCAAAATTAAACTATACAGACTGTTGGATTTCAGGTTTAAATTATTCATTTATCAAATGATTTATAGATTCATTTACAAATACAAACTGAGCCCTCTAGGTTGGCGTCTGCTTACTGCTTTTTGTTTTCTTATTTATAGATACCGCTTCCACTTTATTCATACTGGAGAACTATGTTTCATCAGGCTTTAGATTATATAGGGCTTTTAATCAAACACTTATTTTAGACTTCTCAGGCACTAAGCTCAAACCAGAGAGTTGGAGATAAATTAAACCTGGTGCCTACTTCAAGATGTCTAATGAGATAGAGAAAGGTATGAAAATATGTCACTTTTGGATGCTTTCATAGATATTTAGAAAACCCAACTTACGTTGGAGATTTGTTGACTCAAGTTACCATGAAGATCAAAGACTATAGGAAATTTAGCAGTTTAACCTTGACTTTCGTTGTTTCTTGTAATTCTTTGGCATATTCCCTCTTCCTATGTGTCAGCTTTATCCTCAGGCTAACTTATCTTGTGGTTCTAAGCAGAAACAAGGACTACATGCTTCCTCTATCCTCAATCATTGATCAAAATCTTGTACTTTACCTTGATTAAAATATTTCTGAGACAGTTGTGACTAAGAAAGTCCTGTGTTTGTTTAGAACTGAATCCCTAACCAATCACTGTAGCCTGAGGGTATGTGATTAAATTTCTTGATTTGTGCCCTTGAGCAGAGGGTAAAGTCAATTTCCCCAAACCACCAATCTTCTACACAAAAGAGAAAGATGGCTACTCAGAGGGAAATCCAAGGAGTGTGATAAAATAGAATGGTGGGAAATAAAATAAAATAAAATAAAATAAAATAAAATAAAATAAAATAGAATGGTGGGAAATTGATATTGGTAAGGCAATCAATGAATATCTGACTGGATCTAGATAACATCAGTTCTCTACCCATTCCCACTTGATGTTCAGACTCATTTTAGTTATAGCAGCTTGACTGCAGGAAAAAAAAAAAAAAGGTCCTAATTGTTCTATAACCCTAGCAATGTGACTTTGTAGATCCTCATGTTAAAAGGTAGAGTCTACTTTCCTATCCCTTGTATCTGGGAGAGGCTGATGATTTGATTTTTTTTTTAATGCTTTAGAAATGACCACATGCCAGTGTTGAGCTTAGCTGCCAAGAAGCTTTGTGTGCTCTCACTCATTCTTTTGGAAACGTGTTGCTACCCTGTGAATTACCCTGTGAATCAGTCTAGTTGGCTGAATGATGGGAAATGAGGCAAAACAGAGACAAGCCATCCACAGCTCAGTCCGTCCTAGACCAGTGACCCAGCATGTGACCATGAATGAACCCAGGTTAAGAACAGGAAGATCTGTTGGCAGGTGAAGGCAAGGCTTATTGAGGGCCACAATTGCTTAGTCATGATTCTGAAATCCAATAAAAACTCTTAAAACCAAAAGGGTTTTTACTAATTTGTAGTAAGATCATGTAGCAGCAAAATCAAATGTGTATTTATGAAAGGCTATTTACATTCTTTCTTTATCCAAACTAGTGTGAATTATCTATACTCTTTGCTGAAAGATAAATTAATGCGTTTGACCATAAGGTGCTGCTCCAGATCCCACTGGGGCTACAAAATACATTGTATATGCAAAGTTTATTTTTTTTAACTACGAGAGAGAGAGAGAGAGAGAGAGAGACAGAGAGAGAGAGAGAGAGAACTCAAATCAACAAGATACCTAAGTCTTGAAATATATTGTGCTAAAGACTTTGAGGACCCAAAAATCCATTTTGCACAGGAAACTTTTTACCCAACCTTTTTCTTTTTCTTCTTCCTATCCTACTCACAAAAAAATCTTCTCTAATCTCCTTTCACTGTGTGTGATTTCTTTTTTCTCCCTCCTCCTCAAAAGTCCCTCTCTTCAAGGCTCTCAGTGTCTGATTTCAGCCTCCTTCTCACTCTGGGATTTGCCTCCCCCACCTCTTTCTTTATATAGCACTATTTAATCTTTCTCAGCTTCCCAGATTGCACTTTCATATATCACTCAGCTCAGCAAATTGAAAGACATTCCTTGACATTTGCCCTCGTTGGAAAGGAAGTGAAATTTGGAGACCAAGGGGTAAGTTATGACTAATGTTCTTCCTTTCACACATTAGACAAAAAAAGATATATATTATTGGTGTTCTGATGGGTGTATAAGAGCTGAATTAGAATGAGATACAAAGAAAGTAATGGTCAATTCTACCCAGGGTGGGGAAGCATTAAAGAATTTTATAGAGAAAACCATGTTCTAGCAGAGTTGACTTATACTGACAAGTTGAGGGAATGGACTTCAGAACCAGCAAGTCTAAGTAGAAAAGGCAGCTTTGGAAGAAGGAATGCTATGAGTACAACTGGAAATATTCAGTGAATTGCAGACAGTTTATGCAGTTGGAATGTGTGCTGGGAGGTGGGGAAGAAGAGTTAGGCAAAGGCTAAGTCATGAAGACCTTTCTCACAACTAAGCTTCCCTGAAAAATGTGTGGGACTGTCAGTGGGGCAGAAATCAGAAGAAATTTCTAAAATATGAAAAGCATATAAGATGTTATTGAAGACATATTAAAATATTTAAATTAATATATAAAAACTACTATATATATATATATATATATATATATATATATATATATATATGTAAAAAACACAATGAAGCAAATAATACTCCAGAGCCATGTTTATATATTTATAGGAATCCAACTTGGCTATTCCTCTGACATATATCCAAAAATATGAAATACAGTTATAGAGTGTTATTATGCTTTTCAAGCTTGTTTATTTTATAGAAAAAAAGACAGTGAGAATGTGGGAATAAAACTCAAGTAGAAAGGTACCTTAGTTTAAGTATTGAAATAATATCACTGAAAAGATTAGCAATAATCATTATGATATGAAAAATCTAAAATAAAACTTTTATTCTCCTTAATAGTAAAGGAAAGCAAAACACAGTAATTGCTTAAACCACTCTCTACATAGGTAGATAATCAGACCCTATCTGTCCACTTTCTGAGCTCCTTTTTGGCCTGCTGCAGCTAAGGAGAAAAGACTAACTATTGTGCCAAATAAGCTCAAAACCTCACTGCCACAAAAGAAGTTTGTTTTATGCTCATGTCTGAGTCTGACATGGATCAAGTGGCTCTCCTCTGAGCTGTGATTCAGCAATCCAGGTTGCTTTCATATTATGGCTTCAAGGTCATTTTAGCATCATACAGATAGCAGATAGCATGAAGAGTAAAATGGACAGAAACATTAGACCCTTAACCACTTCCTCCCAGAAGTTAACACACACCATTTCCACACATATTCCATTCAACAGAATGGGAAATGTGGCCCCACAGAGATTCAGGGAGTACATCTACACTTGTGGTTGTTGTCTCTGGAGGAATTGGACCTTTTATCATTATTTCTCTTATTCCTCGTAACATTCATTGTCCTGAAGCCCACTTTACCATAGTTGCTTTGGTCTCCTTCTGATTAATGTTTGCATTGATATACCTTTTTCTTGTAACTTATCTACATCTTTATATTTATATCTCATTATTGTTATCTCTTGCTTGCACGATTATTATAAATTATTTGATTAGGCTAGCTCCTCTTCAATCTATTCTCCAAAATGATCTTTTTAAAATTCAAATATGATCTTATGCTACTTAAAAGCCACCACTGGTATTTTGCTGTATTTAGAATTAAGTCCACACACCTTATTCTTACTTGCTAGCCCACAGGTAATTTTTCCTCTCTTGACACTTCCAATATCATTACTTGACATTCTTCCCTTCACACTTTATACGGTGTACATACTGAATTTTCTTCAGTTGCATTTACTTCTCAATTCTCACCATTAATCATGCTACCTCATTCTTTAAAGGGCTAATTTCTTTCTATATATGTCTTACCTAGATATTGTATCATCTAGGAGTGCACTTTGACCTGCCAATTCTGAGTTAGGTACTCTTCCTGTATGTTACCACTGTATCATCTATTCCTCTATCAGAACACTGATGAAATGGTATTATACTTGTCTGTTAATTTGGCACATCCCCCACCAGATTTAAAACTCCTTTGAAAGTTGGGATGTATTCATTCAGTTCACTACTCTACATCTGGCACTTAGTATTAGAACTTTTGACATTTAATTAATACTTGAATGAATGGGTGAATTATTGAATGTTATTAATGACTTGAACAAAGAATTTATGTGGAGTATCCTGTTAGTGTGGTATGGGGTACTGTAAGATCACACATCTGGCCACCCTCCATGCTTAACAATATGCCAGGTGAAACCAAGCTAGAGGAAACTACCTTCAAGTTCTTAAGCTAGACCAAATCCTTAGGTTGATATAAGTTCTTAATGCAAGATTCAAATCAGGCACTTGAAACCTGAATCCTCTCTAAAGGCATGTTTATCTTATTATGATCTGCAACCCACAGAACAGAGCATGAAATGAAGAGAATCACCTCTAATAATTTAGCTCAAAGAGAATACCCATGTAAGCACGTGTGGGTCAAGACGTGCCATGCCCCACAAGCCTCTTTTGCCTTCTCCAAATCACTATTGCCTCCATCCCTTGGTTGCCTCTATCTTGACATTTATGGTAAGCACATTCTTGCTTTTCTTCATTGTTTTGCTAATATCCCAAAATATTCTGGTATAGTTTTGCCTCATTTACTAACTTAATGGAATAATACTGTTACAATTAGAATTTTTTAGTGGCTAGCTTATTTTCTCCATTATTACTATGGTTTTTTTTTTAAATCCATATGTATTAATTCTATCCTGAATGCACACATGGTACTTGGATCAGAGACAGATTATCATTTTACACTTATAGTAATGACCTTGCAGTACCCAACACCGCACATTTTACTCCTGGGACAGTGTAATGGCAGCAAAGTCAAATGCCCTATGTATACAAACTTCAAAGTCTGTATCACAGGGGAGAATCTGAAAATTTGATTTTGTCTGCTTACCTACAGGAGCAAGAGAAAGCTGTCTTCTCCTCTCCTCCTAAAAGGAGAGAGAAAACTTTACTTCAAGAATCTCTGAAACCTGTTTAACTTCCATGTCTTTTACTTCACTTTTCTATTTTTCATCCTTTGTACTTTGTTTGAGATGTTTTATTGAACTGTCTCCAATTCACTAATTTCTCTTCACAGTGTCTAATTTCTTTTCTTTCTTTCTTTCTTTCTTTCTTTCTTTCTTTCTGATTTTATTTATTTATTCATGAGAGACACACAGAGAGAGGCAGAGACATAGGCAGAGGGAGAAGCAGGCTAACTGCAGGGAGCCTAATGCAGGACTTGATCTCAGAACCTCAGGATCACAACTTGAGCAAAGGGCAGATGCTCAACCACTGAGCTACCCAGGGCCCCATAATTTCTAATAAGAAATTATCTTTTGAGTTTTAAATTTTGATTATGTTATTTTTTATTTTTCATTTCCAGATCCCTGAAAAATTCTAAATTTTGTCTTATTTCATTGAGCCCAGTAAGTATAGCAATTTAAAATCCTCCAGTATCTGAGGCTTCCCATTGGTCCTTTCTATGGCCTTATGTTTCTGTTTGTTTTCATGCATGTGATCTAACCTGATGTGCTTGGCTTTTTTGTTTGTTGTGCTTTTTATCTTCAAATTATAGATTCTTGGAAAGTTGCAAAGATATTACAGAAAGATCTGTGTACTCTTCAGCTTCCCTCAAATGTAACTATGTAACTATATGGAAGATCAAACCAAAAAATTGTCAGTTTACCACATGCATATGTTCATGCAACCGGGACCATGATCAAGAAACAGAAATGTACATATACATATATACACATATAAAACTACACAGTGTGTGACCTTTAGAAATTGGCTTTTCTCATGGTTATTTTTTTATTGTGAGTCAGTATATTTGCATAATTGTTTGTAGAATTAGTCTGAGATGATGCTATAGTTTTCATTTTGTTTTGTTTTGTTTTTGTTTCAGAGAATGCTGCTTCTGCCAAGTAACTGGTGTCCTAACACTCTGAAATTATTTTGGTTAAATTTTAGGGATTGACATTTTAACAAACTGAGGTATGCTCCCTGTGAGGGCCAATCTAACTTCTGGCTCACACTGCCAGCATGCAACCTTTCGGGATTCCAACCCAGAGTTTAAGGAATGGAGCAGATTCACTACATCCTTTCTTTGGCAGCCTCAGGACTTCAATCCCCAATCTCCTTACCTCCTCAGCTTTTCAACTCTTCCCTCTGTAATTATCTAACATCTCCAAGTAAAAGGAAGCTCCAAGCTCCTAACTTGACATTCTGAATCTCTCTTCTCTAGATTTTGGTCCAGTAATTTTTCTGTATCTTGTTAAACTTGCATGTCTTCAAACATGATTTTTAAACATTTTGTCTAGATTTTCTAATTATCCTCAACAGTGGGTGGGTCTAAATCACCTAGTTTCCTATTACTGGAAATTAATGTTTCCTGTAGTTATGTTTTCTCTGACCCAGAAAAAAATTTTTTAATTTAAAATTAAAATTTAAAATATTTTGAATTGTTGAATACAAATTGGAATATCTGACTTTTATTGATATTTAAATTTATGCAAGACAAAAGTCAGGTAAAGCAGTTAGGGGATACTGCTCCCTTTAGGAAAAAGCACTTGCTCTCAATTTGGCTGCAGTCTCCCCAGACCCCAACTGTCTGTACTGGGCACTTTCTTAATTTAAATAACATGCCTGCCTGGCTACTGTAAGCATTCTTATTTAAAGGGAACTTTTTTTTTTAAAGATTTTCTTTATTTTTTCAAGAGAGACACACAGAGAGAGATGCAGAGACACAGGCAGAGGGAGAAGCAAGTTCTATGCAGGGAGCCCGATGTGGGACTCCAGGATCACGCCCTGAGCCAACAGCAGATTCTCAACCACTGAGCCACCCAGGCGTCCCTAAAGGGAACTTTCAAATTTAATATTACTTTTTAGTTCCTAGAATTTTGTTACTAAATGAGATCATTACTCTAAATTTTGGTCATTTTATACTCTTCTCTTCCATCATTCAGAAGTCCCAGCTTGGGGTATAAAGTAAATCATATTCCTTGTATTATTGTCATTAAATGACTGAGCCTCTATACAGCCAATTCTAAAAATGTCTTTCTTACCTCCTTATAGCCTAGTCTCTCCTAATAACTCTGAACCCACTAAGGATATTTATTTATAGTCAGTTCTTATTATTATTGCCAAAGAGAGAAAACTGGAAACCATCTTCAGTCATCACTATAAAAGACTGTTGCAAATCTCTTCACTACCCTTGATTCACTTAGTCAAATTACTTCTCAGAATCTATTTTTTCTCTGATCAACATAGTGTCATCATGAATGCTCCTCCCATACCTCACAGAGTATAAATACACTAACAAACAAACAAAAACCCATGACATTTAAAAAATATGCAAGGTCGAAATTATTACCTAGACTTTAATATCATAGTGTTAATTGTTTTGTCAGCACATACTGAGAAGCCACTGTTGCCCATGTATTTCACTGTTTGATGCTCATGTGCAGTTTTGAAATTATACAAAGAATATATTGGTTCTCAAGGAACTTAAATTTTATCTGGGAAGAGACACCACATACAAAGAAGTATAAAACATAAATGAAGTAAGTCTATATATGCAAGATGACTTATAAAAGGAAATGCCTTATGCCACTAGAATGCCAATTAGAAGCATAATGAGAAACTGGGGGTGTTGAACAAGAAAGGCTCTTGAAAAGTTCTTTGGTCAGATTTCGAGGTAAGTTTTAGACATGGACGTAGGTGAGGGAGAGGTGAAATTATTCCAGCAAGTGGTATTTTTTGCAGAGCTTTTATTTCCAGGAACTCAGTCGGTCTACAATTATTCTTTTTCTGCAGAATTTTGAATGAGAGTTTGTAGTATGTGGCAGAGTTGATATTTGTTAATAGTCATTAATATGCAGACAGTCAAATGTACTATCTATAGAAATAGGACATGAGAGACAATCATGTGGACAGATAATCATCTCCAGTGTCAGTTCGTTCTCCCTCTCTCTATCCAATAGAGATACTGCACTCTCTGAAGGGGGTAATAAGACATTTAATATATGAATAAGGACCTTTATGAGCTTACAATTGCCGCTAGAGGTTTAGGCACCAAAGTGGGCAGTTAAACAGTATGCCGTAGTTACCTAGACATATAAGAAATGTCACAAGGCACTGGTTGATAAATACAACAAACACCAGGGCTGACAAGTCTTAGTAAAGTTCACCAGAGGCAGAACCTTTAGGGGGCTGGCTTGGAGGAAAAGAGATTTATGAAAGAGCTATAACTTAGAATCACTTCAGCAGAGAAACCGTAGAGGTCCTCTAATCCAACTAGATGAACCCTTTCTACAACATCACTAATAAATGGTTCTTTCTTTATCCTCTCCAGTAATACAGAATTCACTTTCATGAGACATCCTATTTCACATTCCAGGAGAGAATGTTATTTCTTATAATCAGCCCCAAATCAACCTCTTTATTAAAAGTGATAGTGCTATCCAAAGCTTTCCAGTCCCCATGTCCATCATCCTCAGGTGATTCACTGTATTACAGACGTGCTGGCTTATGTATTCCCTTGGCCCTCCTAGCTGTCCTGCTGAGCCTGCAGTAGCCACAGCACCAGAACTATGGCCATGAGAAACCTCTTATGTTTATCCTAGTGCAATAAACATTATCATCTCTCATGCATGCTCTACTGTGAAGCATTGCTCAGTACAGCATGGTGGTGAAGAGATACAGGTTCTGGAATCAGACAGACTCAAGTTAGAATCTTGGCTCTGTCAGTGATTAGTTCTCATACCTTGGGACAGAGACTCCACCTTTTTAATCCTCAATTTCTACATCGCAAAATGGATACAATGATATGTGCTCCCATATAGAATTGGTGTAAGAATTAAATATGAAAAAAAAAAAAGAATTAAATATGAGAACATATTAGGGCTAACAAGTGCTATTATTGTCATTGGTTCTGCTTTTACCCTTTATAACCATGATACAGAATTCCTCTTCTTTTTGGGAGTCTCAAATTATTTAAAGCTAGTTTTTGTTTCCTGTAACTCTCCTATTACTAAATATCTCAAGCTCCTTCAGCATCTTCCTGTCCAAAGTGAGTTTCTTCAATTTCTCAGTTGCTCTCTTCTAGATACCCTATGATGTCTTTGTGTTCCCTTCTAAACATAAAGTACTAAAAGCAGAATGTACCCCTACAGGTATGGTTTGGTGAGATAGTCCTCAAAAGGGTGGAAGGAATAGGGGATGGAAGGAAGGATATTCTCACTGGAGAGCATAGTAATAAACAAAGCAGAAGAAACCGCAATATGCATAACATGCTTATCAACAAATGGGCCTAACTGGCCAAAAGGGAGTTATGGGGGGAAAAGATCTTATGGAGCTGGACTGTGAAGTTCCTAGAACTATGATACTATGGATTCTATCACTATAAAGGAAAACTAACAAAATTGTCACTATGGAAGACTTATTTATCACTTGAAAGCAAGCAACCACAGAATTTATATGAGCTACTCACAAGTAGAAAAAAGTTATAAAGGGTTATAGCCCTTCTTTTGTTTCCCATAGATGAAAACAATCAATAACCCCATAATAGTCCCAAAGGCAATGCTGAAAACTTGGAGATGATCCACAAACCGCACACATTCCCTTTGGCTGTTGGCTGGTGCAATCCACTATGGTTAGAAAGATTGGTGACCCAAAGAAGTTACTTTGTTCTATCCTGGGAGTCATAACTCAGAAGCTTCATCTGCCGACTTCCTTTATTCCCAACCCTTTCTTTTCTAGCCCTCTGATCTTTCTTCCATTCATTCAATTTGCATAATTCTTAGAACCTTTTGGAGTTCATGCCTCACCTCTGCTGAGTCCTGGGCACTCTGAACACATTACTAAGCTTCTTTGTAACTCAATTTCCTCTCGTGTAAAAATGAGAATTTTTAAATAGGATTTAAAAATAAATTGTGAACATTAAACGAGTTAATGTATCTAAAGTGATTAGAAGAGAACCTGGAAGTAATAAGTATTATTTATGTTAAGGGCCGTTATTTTGGATCATTACTACTCATAATGCAACAGACACTAGACACTTGGCTAAGGCACAGGGGATGCAATAGGCAAAAAAGAACAAATCCCTCAATGGTGATGTTTCTCCTGATTGTGTGGGAAAGGCGATGACTTTGGAAGCATATTCCCGGAATAAACTTTCTTGTCTCTGGGATCCCTGGGTGGCGCAGCGGTTTGGCGCCTGCCTTTGGCCCAGGGCGCGATCCTGGAGACCCAGGATCGAATCCCACGTCGGGCTCCCGGTGCATGGAGCCTGCTTCTCCCTCTGCCTGTGTCTCTGCCTCTCTTTTTCTCTCTCTGTGACTATCATAAATAAATAAAAAAAATTAACAAAAAAAAAAAAAAAATTTAAAAAAAAAAAAACTTTCTTGTCTCTGTAACGTTGGATGAAACACTTAATTCCTCTAAGCCTCTTTTCCTTATCTGTAAGGATGAGGATTAATAGAATCTTCTTCCAAGATCTGTTCTATTAAATAAGACAAAATAGGCATATTGCCTGGCACAGTGTTGGAGCTACATATACACTCCTTCCCCCATAATCTTGTGGCCGTACCTGAGGCTGTAGGTCCACACTATCCAACCCTGAGTTTAGGATCCAGTGATTGCTTCTCAAGTGATGATCAGGAGCATGGACGCAGAGCAGGAAGGGCAAAAGCCACGGGGAGGGAGAAAGAGCAAGGTGGGGGAAGCCGGGAGACCGCCCCTGGACTACATCTCCCGGGATGCTCAGCACCAAGGAGCGCCCGCCCCGCCCCGCCCGGCCCCGCCCGGCCCCGCCCCTCCCGGCCGGCCCCGCCCCTCCCGGCCGGCGCCGCAGGCGCTGCCCACCCGGCGAGCCCGGCGGAGCGGAGGCTCCGAGAGCGGCGCGCGGCCATCGGGCGACTTCCCCGCGGAGCCGCGCCGGGGGCGCGCGGTGCTCAGGCCGCACGGGGCGGTCAGGCGGGGGTGAGTGAGGGCGAGCGGGGCCGGGAGGAGGCGCTGGGGCGACGGAGAGCCCCGGGAGCCTGGCGGGCGCTCGCCTCGCCTCGCCTCGCCTCGGGCTGTTTGGCGGTCGCAGCCCGACGCCGGTGCCGCGAGGTCCACCCGGGACCGACGGATTGACCCCCGCCCCGAGCGCGCGCGCCCGCCCCGGCCGCATCCGAGGTCGCCTCCCCAGACCCGCCTCGCCCGGCGGTTAGCTCCGTGCAGGTGAGCGCGCTCCGGGCTGCGGCAGGCGGAGGAGGCAGGGGCGGCCCCTCGCTCCGAGGTGCAGTTTCAGGAACCGCGCGCTTAGCCAGAGGGACGAGAGGCGGGAGACGGAGGCGGAGAGCCTTTCGCCGGTCCCACGGGGTCATCCATTCCCGGCTGAGGCGGGAGCCGCGGCTGCTGGAGCTGCCGGCGAATCGACTGCGCGGCTCGTACGTCCCCGATGGAACCGGCGGAGTCTGTCCTTTCTTAGAGAGAGACGCAGGCGAGGGGAAGTACGTGGAGACTCTGTCCCTCTTTGTTAGCAATGGGCAGTCCCGCGCGGGATCCCGCCGATTTACCCAGGGTAGTCCAGCGTGAGGACCCAGTCGTGCCGGGAGTTAATCAGAGCACCTCGCGTCTGAGGGAGCTGCGGACCGTTGCTCATTTCAGGAATTGACCAAACCCGTTACCGTCACTTTATTCATGGACGGATCCGACTGTAGGGATCTGTGTCCTCTTGCTAGGGGAAAGCTGTGCTTGGTTTTTTGCACTTGGTGGTTTTTGTTTTGTTTTCCTGTTTCAGTTACAGAAAAACTTCGATAATGGAAGTTAAGAAAAATAAAGCAAACTAACATAGAGCAGAAAAGTGTGCATTCCCTCTCCCATATTTTAAGTGAGTTGCCAAGTAGACCTTAGGTAAGCATTACTTGTGTGTGTGGGGGGGGGGGGGGGGGTTGCCAGCTGTTGGAGCTGCAATTTTTTTTTTTTTTTTAAGATTGTACCTATTCATTCATGAGAGACACAGAGAGAGAGAGAGAGAGAAGCAGAGATACAGGCAGAGAGAGAAGCAGGCTCCACGCAGGGAGCCCCATGCGGGACTGGATCCCAGGATTCCAGAATCACATTCTAGACCGAAGGCAGGAGCTAAACCGCTGAGCCACCCAGGAATCCCTGGAGCTGCGAATTTTGAGCATGGGTTAAATGCTCAGCACCATGGGTTAAATCAATTATTGCCAAGAATTTGGAAACAAAATTAAAAGGGCCCTTGCTTGTAACTGCTGTACTCGGTGATAGTGGAGTTGTTATTCCTTGGAAGGATGACCGTTTCTGCTCAACCCAAAGTTCTGTCACAGAAGGATCCCATGCTGCAGTGGGAGTAAGGCATGTCTGGAGACAAATTTCCAAAGGTAATTTTGGAACTATGTTAACAGCTTCTCACCTGTTTCCCTCAACAGAACTGTGACTCTGCAGGTTTATAATTTGTCTTCACTGTCAGTTTACTTCTAAATAAAAACTTCTGGATGGTCAATTTCCCATGCATGTTCGTTAGCCAAGTGTGCACAGGGAGAGGAACTCAGACCCATTCAGACACAATGAGCAAGAGTAGCTGATCTGTACCTAGACCAGGTGTGGGGGGAGAGGAGTAGAGCGGGCTGCCCCACGAGGTCTGGCTGGGATCACACGGTAAGGCGAGTTGTCTCCATACTCCGCAGTCCAGAACAAGCTGGCATCCTGTAGCTGCAGGGGCTGAGAGTGAAAGCACAGTGAACAAGCAGAGGGTTTTGTACACACAGGACTGTGACTAAGGTCAGCGGATGACCTTAAGTTTAGGAGATGTGGCCGGGTATCTTTTACCCACTTCAGAGCTACTCAGTCACAATGCTGAGCCCCAGTGCCAGTAGAGCCCACCGGATAGTGCCATATTTGTTCCTCCACAGTGATGCCCTAAAGCTAATCAATATTAGGATCTGTTCTGAACTAAAGATAGTGTAAAGAATTTAACTGAATTGTTGAGAAGTGTGTGCTTCCCCAGGTTTTCCAGAAAATCTCAGCTCTGCTAAAAAAGGTCCCTGCCTTTCTCATTTGTGTCTCTCTACAGGAAACTTGCCTTCTTATTTGAGGGATCCTGTCACAGAAATGTGTGAGTCCTTGGATAAATTTGGCTTGGTGACGGCAATGCTTCCTTCAGAGACACTGCTACTTCCTCTGTGCTCCTTTTCTACCTCTACCCTGACCTAAGTTTCTCAGTGTCAGTCCCTCTGCTAAGTCAGAGGATTTGCCCTTTTCATACTTTCCTGCCACTAGATATCCTTTCCTTTCTTTTATCCCTTTTAGGAGGAACTGGGGCTGGAAGTGTCAACAATTGTGACCAAAAAGGAGATGGGGACCCCAGGAGCGATACTCCTGGTAGTGTAGCCTTAGCCGCAATTGGGTTCTTATCTGTGTTGCTGTTGGCAGAATTTTCAGAAGCTGCTGGGGGATGTCTGACTAGCTCGATGGAGCTCCACTGCCTTGCTAAGAAGAGCAGCCAGGCGGTCCTGTGTGATGCTGCAGACTGGCATTCAGGAGGGCTTCCTGGTGACCAGGCAGATGCAGCAGCTGTCAAAGCTGCTCTCTGCTGCCAGAGACACTGTATGTCGACACCCAGAGCAGCTGAGACAGAAGGATCTAAACTTCGCCCTTCTCCAGCATCCCCCTCCTCCTCCCTGCAAGACAGTGCTATTCAGATAGACTCTTTGCCGCCAGGACCTCTCAACTCAGGGAACAACCAAATAACGGCAGGCCGGAAAGTCTGCAACTGCTGCAGCCAGGAATTAGAAACTTCTTTTACCTGCGTGGATGAGAATGTCAACTTAGAGCAAAAGAACCGATGTTCCCTTTCAGCAAAAGGAAGCAGTCATCTGGGAGACCTTGGCTGGGGAAATCCAAATGAGTGGTCCCATGAGCCTGCCATATCCTTGATATCTGAAGATGAGGATGATGTAAGTTCAGAAGCCACATCTTCAGGGAAGTCCGTAGACTATGGTTTCGTCAGTGCCATCTTGTTCTTGGTCACTGGCATCTTGCTGGTGATCATCTCTTACGTTGTCCCACGGGAAGTGACTGTGGATCCCAACACCGTGGCAGCCAGGGAGATGGAACGCTTGGAAAAGGAGAGCGCGAGGTTGGGGGCTCACCTGGACCGCTGTGTGATTGCAGGACTCTGCCTGCTTACGCTTGGGGGGGTCGTTCTGTCCTGTTTGCTAATGATGTCTATGTGGAAAGGGGAGCTGTATCGTCGCAACAGGTTTGCCTCTTCCAAAGAGTCTGCAAAACTCTACGGTTCTTTCAACTTCAGGATGAAAACCTGCACTAATGAAAATACCCTGGAACTGTCCTTGGTAGAGGAAGATGCTCTTGATGTACAGAGTTAATTCTGGTTGTGAACCTAGTGAGAATCTGCATTAGCATTTTATTTGAAAAGAAACCACATTTCTTAAAATGAACAGTGCAGTTTATTTGCTTAGCGAGATAGGCTTATTTCCCAAACCAACAGCCAGTGAGTGTTTTGGTTCTATATGTATTTTTTATTTAGAAGAAAAGCTGTGTAAGATGCATTAAGAAACTACAACCAGCTACACCTGTCCATCTAAAGAACTGAGATTAATCTATAATGGCCATCAGTTTCTATTTCTATAGCAAAATATTTCTAACAACCAGTGTACAAATGATTTCTTTTACATGGTATATGGGGTATTATTCTTTGGACATTAGGAGGTCCTACACACAGTAGGACCAATTAGTAACATTTTATGAAATAGAACTTAAGTATTAATCATTAATAAGGCTTACATTTAATTCTCAAAGGTGCTTATCCATTCTCTTGCTAATTCTTTTCTTCTTTTAAATTGGCTGAACACTAAAATACAGGGTTTTGAATTTGAAGCTTGAGGATGTTGATTATTTTTTAAAATGCAAAAACAAATCTGTTATATTTAAAATTACTCCTGTGCTCAGAAGTGGTAACTAAGTCATTAGAATCAACTTTCTAGGAAAAAAATATAAATCATTATAAGACTAATCTTAATTTAACCCAGAACGGTAGTGCCAGATTTTAGCCAGTGTTGCATGCTCATTCTCTAGATGAAGTAAAATTAGTTGCTCATATAAATTCCATTTTCTTTTTGTGGTTTAGCCATCATACTGGCCACCCAGGCTCTAGAATTCTTTCCTGGTTCTCACACCAGAGAGCCAAAGCATAAGACGTTCATAATATATTTCCAGACATAAACCTCTAGGCAGGTCTGAGTCATGATTGGCTCACACACACCCACGTGATGTTTTGTTGTTGTTCGGAGAAATACAATTGCAATACAATTGCAGCTAGACTCTTATTAGAGACTGTGCCTAGAAGCTGGTATCACTTACTCTAGGCCAAGCAACAAGCCATTGCCATTGCCCTAGGATGGCAGCAGTCCTTAAGCCCACAGCTAAAAAATTAGAAGAACAGCAGAGAGAAAGAGTAAACACAGAGATTCAGTGGGAACTGCATCCTCACCAAAACTTATCACCTCCTAACAGTGGTCTAAGTATCATTCTTCTTTTTTTTTTTAATTTTTCAATTTTGTTTAGAGATTTATTTATTTATTAGAGAGAGAGAGAGAGAGAGAGCACAGCAAGGCAGGGAGGGGCAGAGGGAGAAGCAGACTCCCCACTGAGCAGGGAGCCTGATACGGGGCTCAATCCCAGGACCCTGAGTTCATGACCTGAGCTGAAGGCAGACGCTTAACCTACTGAACCACTCAGGTGCCCCATAAGTATCATTCTGAGTTCCTCATCCATGCCCTCAGTAACTGTGAAATCTTGCCTCATAACATTCAAACTTGCTCGATGAGATTCATGATGAGCAAAGTGGTCACAACTTTGCAAAACACAACCAGTGTCCACACTATCTCTGTACCATTATGGTTCAGAAAGGAGTAGAAAAGACAGGCTCAGAAACAGCTTGTATTTTACAGTTAATCCTTGAGGTGTTTCCATCCTTCCACTGTAAGAGTTGTTTGAACTTCCAAACAAACAGGGGTCATTCGTAAAGAGGACTGGAACTTGGAACTTTGGATGGAAGGGCAGAAATGGGGAAGTGAGAACACAATTTCTTGATAGATTCTAAAGCCTAATTCTAATGCCTAAAGTTTTTGTTGTTTTTGAGGATTGTGGAATACGTGGATGACTTTGGCTGGCAGAGTGTGTGACTCAGGACATTTATGTGAATGAGTTCTTGTGGCCGTCAGAGATTGATCTGATGAGTTACATACATTGTGTGTTACTAAGGATTTAAGATGAAATGGAAAAAGAATCAGAGGATACTAAAAAGGGAGAGGGCAGGCATGTGAAAGAATTATTAGGTAAAAATGAGAAATTACATGGACATCAGAAAAAGCTTGATGTAGCTCAATTTGAAAAAAATTGGGAGAATGTAAACATGATTTTTGCTATCTATTGCTGGGTCGTTGTGCTTTCTGAACAAAGTTTTTGTTTTACTGTGACTCTCATGTCATGATTTATGTTGAAGTTGACTTATCAACAGTATAAATTTCATATTCTGAAGGTTTATAAATTGTCAGATTCTAGCTTGTTTAGGGATCCTCTTTACATGGAAGTTGAGGCAATAAGTTAATGATATCCTTGGCTGGGTGAGTAGGTCTGAGCTGTGTGTCTTTTGTCTTTTTAAAAAATACATTAAAAAAGTACATGCTTATTCTTAGAAGCTAAGTGGGATCAGCTGAGTTTTGTTTTATTTATTGGTGAAACATAGTTAATTAGCTAAATTGCAGACTAAATTGAATTAAGGTACAGCCCGATTTTCAGCTCATGAAGGAAGACAAATTTGAGAATCAAGTGTTAGGAAGTTTTTCAATTTTGTAAAACTGGATAAAGGAGAAAATTCTGAAATTTTTCATTGGGAAACATTTAATGAATCTTAACAGCGCTACCAAATTACATACAGTTCTGATGTGATCTAAAGGATACACATATCTCCCATTATATCTATTTGAGTTCTAATAAGGATAAGATATGCACAAGGAAAGACCTAACAAGTCAGAATGCATTTCTTCCTCTCCTTTCTTAAAATTTTAAAATTGAAATATTATAATTAATGCTTATTTATTTCAACAACATTATTTAAATCTGTTCACGTATAGGACACATCTCTTTTAAGGTTCTACTTATGTGATGGCAGACCATTACTCCAAAAAGAACCAATTCAGAAAATCATCTGGGTGTCTCCTTTAATGCTGTGTTGACAAAGTTCAGCTAACTGCCTTAATCCGCTTCCCTCCAGTATTCAGTTGGGTAGCTCTTGTCCATCCTATCAGTGCCTGAATTCAAGATGAGGATTACTTGAATTTAAAATCATGGTAACACAGGCAACAAAAACCCCCTGAACTTTAAGACTCTTTTGTTTCCAACCTGAGTCAGAGGTTTTTGGCTCTAAATGTCTTTATTTAGAAGTACTTTGGCAAGATCAGGTGATAAACGTTATAGATATTGAACCGATGATGGCTGTGGTCTTGCTGGTCTTGGATCCTTCATGGATATTATGACCTTACATCTATCTCTTGAACATGGTGCTGGTTGTTGTTATGAGAGTTTCTATTGCTAGAACTGCAACAGCAACTTCTTTCAGAGGTCCATGTTTAGGTCTTTAACTTTCTATCAGGTTTCAAAAAACTAAACTGTAAGTCACTTTCCTAATCTTAAAAGAAAGCAGCTCATTCTTTAGCAGTGTGGTCCAGACGGGTGAATACCAGAAAGAAAGCTGACTTTCTCCGGTACCAGCTGGGATCTACATGCTGCTTATGGACAGTTTAATCTTTCTAATAACTTTAGTAAACTGTTCCTTTGTAGGGCACCTTAAACTGTTTATAGTAGAGCTGAATGTTTTCTCTGCAATGCTGAGGGTCCTTTCTAGCCATTTAGAGCTCCAGAAGCAGACCACTTACTGGCCTCCTCAGAGGAAGAATGTCTTTTCTCTAGGCTTCCCATTTCATAACTGATTTATAGTTTAGAGGAATGTAGGACTGCTTAGTGCCATGAAATTCTTGGTGGCTGTGGTGCTTTTATCCATACAACTGCTATGCCCCTTGGTTCTATTTTACTAGATACCTGCCTGGTATCAATATCACATGCTTTGCTGTCTGCTTAAAATATCTGAGTCCATCCCTCTCATACTTATTTGTTTTGGGGACCCAATTGAACCAATGCTCGCACATGTCCTTTGAGGTGCAAATTTAGACAAAGAGACTGCCCTACTAATTGTGCCTTCGTTTTGCCTCCCAGTGTAAGGATAGTGATTGAGTGAGCACTATGCCAGTTGAGTGTCAGGAATTAGGGTCTGAACCCAAGTGGCTCTACTTTTTGTTACTTCTTTGTGACAGGCAGAAATTCTAGGCAACAGCATTTGAACATTTCAGCCTTCATATGTGCGAGAGGCTTATGCAAAACCTTACCGGATTAATCATCTAAAGTTAAAGAAAAAAAATGTTCTATATATTTATTAGGAGCAGGTTTTTCAATCTGAAGGTCAGATTCCATTGCAGCAATTACTGCTACCACAAAAATGTGGTCTGACAAAAGAGATTCACAACCTTCACCAGTGGTTCACCTATTCAACAAGATTTAATACCACCAGCTAGATTCCACTGTGACAAACGAATAAGACAGATCTTTATAGTTCTCTGCAATGGGGTTTGACCTTTCCCAGAATTGGGCATAAAGAATGACTACAATGAAAAGAATTATAATGAACTCTCACTGGCTTTACCCAGTATAAAAGGGTTCATAAGAAAGAGAATTAACATATCATTATCTTTCAGCTGATTTTCAGCTATATCATTTTATGGTTCATAGTATTCTAAAATATTCTCTCCTTCCAACTTTATGGGCAGAAGCCTTGGGAAATAATTTGCCTGATTTGTGCACTGACACTGTAAAACATAAGATGTTTTTTTAAATATGTAAAATTGACTTCAAAAATCTGTGGCTTACACTTAAGAGCATACCTGTGGTTTATGTTTGTTAGTGTGTAAATTTATGTCCAATCAAGTCTCTGTATGTATTAGAAGAATGTTTATAATTATAGAACTGTAATATCCAAAGCTATTGTTAGAATAATTTTCTTAGAGGAGATTTGGCATGCCTTAATGTTGACTTTAAGGACAAGAGAAGTCTTTCACAGGTCATGAATGAAGAATTTAGAATCAACCTCAGAATGAGATGCCATAGTTACGTAGGTCTCTTTTGGCTGTTCAGCATCTCACAGATGTTTGATTTATTTTTTTAACTGTGCAATTTCAGGCTCATAAGAGTGTGGCATATTTAGAATTTATCTTATCATGAATTAATATTTTATTTCAAGGAAATATGGGCAGCAGAAAGTATTTTCCTTTGCTCCAAGTTTTAGTAATTCTCCTGTGTTTCAGGAAGAAAACAGCCTTATTTTCCCACTGCCATCTTCCTGCTTCCTAGCCAGGCTGGGAAGAAATGTTGTACAAGAAAACAAAGATGGATTATTGCTGTACAGTATATTTGAGAGTTTCTATTTTGTGGCTCTCATCGTGCTTTTAATTTTATTTTTCTTGCCAAATAAGAAAAATAATTTGATGTTGATTATGTGTTTTAATATGCAAAAAGGGCAGTTATTAAGGTTATGGGCTTTTTTCTTAGGGCATGTGATGCCTTATATGTTAATAGCAAGTGTGTCATATCATTTTAAAATAAAACTATTTATTAAGATATTTCATTGTGTTTGTTCTTATTTATTTAAATCTGAATCTGTGATGCTGATTTTGTCTTTTAAAATTATATTTGAAATTATTTGTCCAAAAAAATTAATAGTAATATTTATTCTGATTCAAATACAACATTCTTCTTGCTATCATTATCATTGAACAATGTAAACCATACCTTATTATTTTACTTTATATGAAAAAAATCAAAGATATTTAGGTTTCCTCAGTATTGAACTTAGAGTGTGAATTGCATGATGTGAAAAAACTACATGAATTGGTATTTTTTGGTATTTTAAAGAATACTCATCTAAATATATAAAAAACTTTTAGATGAGAAAAAATATCAAATTAAGTTATATTCCTGCTTTTAAACTTATCTTAATCTACTTTTGATCTCTATTTTCAATTGAGGGATGCATAAGAATTGCTATTACTAAGTGAAATTTTATTCTTATTATGTATAAGTGCTGTCAAGGTTGACAATTCTAAAGGGACAATTTGAAGTGAGGCTCCATATATTGCCATATATATGTATGTATGTGTAATATATATATTTTATGTAATATATATATATTTTTTTGCTGGAAGATTTTTCCTTGGTTAACCACTTCTGATCATTTAGAATGAGTTACATAATGCTGCTACAATTCCATAGTATCTTACTATATGACTTTTATAGGTCAATAGGGGAGGAGGTTCTTAGAGACCAAGTCTGATGTAGCTACCTTTTCAATTGTTGCTGGTTGTCAAGCTGGAAGGAGAAAGGGAGTCTGAAAGGTCTGGACCAGGCATTGTAACTCCTGGCAACTTGCTAGCCAAGTCTAGTTCCACAGTCCCATTCAAACTGGGAAATGCAGTTCCATCATCTAAGTGGAAATGGGGAGAGTTAGGGCTGTTTGTTAGATGACACTGATAACCATCACAATTTCTAAAGTCTTTGTGTTGTTAAAGCACATTATGTATCAATGAATATAAAAATTCCTACATTCTCTGATGACCACTTATATTTAATACTTTTATACTAAAGGCAAAAAAAAAAAATTATTCTAAAAACTCCCAGAAACACACAAATGAGTAGTGCTTTTTAAAGAGAGAAATGGAATGAAAAAATAATAATAATAATAAAGAGGGAAATAATTACAATTTACCTTAAGATTACCTATATGATTTTGTTGTATTATTACAACAAAAAAAATAATCTTATTATTAAGATTATTAAAATACCAATCCCAATGCTTTCAGTTCATAAGCAGGAGGAAGCACTTTTTTGAGTCCTTACTATATGTTATGGAATTTATACCTTACTTACCAAATTCTCACAACATTCCTCCAAGACAAGTATTACTACCTGCATTTTAAAAATTAAAAAACTGAAGCTCAAGAATTTTAGATGACTAGCCACAACTAATAGGCAGTAGAGAAAAGACAGAAACCTAGGACACCTTCACTAAGAAGTCATTGTTTATTCCAGATTAGAGGGAATATTACCCTTCTTGCAAAAAAAAAAAAAATCTATTTATCCTAGCTATTTCATTTGGTATTCATCATTTTATAAAGAAAAGTAATGGTCATGGAATTTGAAAAATAAGAAACTCTATAAGGCAATCATACCAGTATTTTGCTTTTAGATAATATAGCTATTTCTCAAAATATAAAACCAACTTAAACCTATCAAAATTTGTAGCCATCCTACTTATTGCCCCCACTGAGCTACATAGTTCAGATAAGCTATGCTGTCAGTTTCCTTTGAGCCAAAAAGAAAATGTAGTTATTCTTCCTATGTGCACAATAGTTCTCATGGGATTTATGTAATCTCCAGTAAGGAACTCAAAGATGGAAAAAAATTATATTTGAGTGCCGACTGTGTCAGGCATTCTATGAAGTGTCTTGCTTAATCTTCACTGCACCTGCTATAATAAGGGCTTCATAACAGGAAAACAACTAGCTTGAAGTTGAATGCCTGCTCCTCTACTCTTGTCAAGTCATCTGAGACATAATTTCTTCTTTTATAAAACAGGGATAAGACTGTTTTGCAGGACTCTGATGAAACTTAAATATGATAAATGAGACAAAGGCCAAGAGGGAATCCTGTCTGGTATTCCATCATTAGATCCACCATTATCTTAAGTGAGCTGCTTTGTCACAGCAGAACCTGGGTTTTTGGAAGTACTTGGGAGCTATGTTCATGTTGATTAAGTACTGGTTGACAAATAGCTGAATTGGGGCATCATCATGACCAAAAATAATCTTCCCCTTCATCTTCTCTCTCATTTCCACCTCCTCCTCCTTTTTCTTCGCTCCACCTTCCCTTCCTCCTCTTCCTCTTCTCCCCTCCTTCATTATTATCAATCATCTATGTGGAAACTATGTATTTAGAGGTCTCTTATTTCTGCCAACATAGATAGTCCAAGAAAGAAATTATATTTCTCTTCATGAGACAGAAAATCATTCTGAAAACTGTCTTGATTAATTGTGAAGTATGATGTGCTAATAATATCTTATACCATAATCCTCCAGACCTTGAATAGCCATAGCTGCAATCATTAGTTCCAATGTTATGTGGCAGAAAACTCGGTCTTGTGAATAGAAGAGTTTTGCCATAGAAATATCCCACAAAATCCTTTTATTTGGTTGAAAAAAAATTTTGGAACACTCTTAGTGTTAAAACCTAAAAGATTCTATTCAGGGAGCAATCTGGCAAAAAGGCTGTTCTTTATTGCCATTTATCCAGACCAGAGAATTTGTCTGCTTATGTTGAATTTATCTTTGAATTTTATTTAACTTTATCCGTGTTTTGCCAAATTAGCAAAATTAACTACTCTGGAATACAGATGACATTAAGAACAATTGCTATGGGTGACGGGCACTGGGGGTTATTCTGTATGTTGGTAAATTGAACACCAATAAAAAATAAATAAAAAAAAAAAGAACAATTGCTAAAAATGAACTCATTCTGCCTTGATACTAAAATGGCATAGTCAGCACTGCCCCCTACTGCTGAAGTAGTTAAGAAAGTTGCATACCTTTATTTACTCCCTTCCTCAATCAGAGGTAACTTTGGGCCTTACAGAGAAAAAGGCTTTCAAGCCCAAATGGAGGGAGATACAGGTCTGTGCATGTAGGCTATAATGAACAATAAACTGACCTTGAGGGAAGAGCCAAGCACTTCACTTCAAAATATAAAACATGCATCATAATTTGTAGGAAAACCTCCAGTTCCAGTCTCTTTCTCTCCTTTGCAATGACAAATCTGTCTAATTCTCATTCAAAACACCCACAGTTATTATGGTGGAGAATCATTAGTACATTATATTAACAAGTGATTTACTAAATTTACTAAATTGATGTCTAAAGCAATTTGTGATGAAAACTAACACTATTGAGTGTTTATAATGTGCCAGGACCCAGTTTTCACATGTGCTCACTTAATTCCCACAACAACCCTATGAAGTAGGTATTCTGATTACCATAATGTTATGAACCAAATTCGATTTACCATTGAAGTTATTAGCTTGCCCAAAATATCAGCTTTGACACACAGCTTGTAAGTGACAGAGTTGGGATTCAAACCTGGAGTGTGACTGGTTAATACCTACGCTGAAGTTCAAAGCTAGTATATGGTGGAGCTAAGACTTCCCACCCAGGTCTGACACAAAAATCCATGCTCTTCCTATCTACAATAGGCTATCACTTCTATAGTTCTTTTCACCTGAACTGCCTGTCCTTCCGTCTGCCAAGGCCAAACTCATTGATGACTATTCACATCATCATTGATTTCTCCCTTTCTTTAAATGACCGAAGCACTTAGTATCTGTATTCTAATATTCGCTCAGTGTAGGCTGCCTTGTATTGATCACTAATTGTTTCATGCATTAGACTTTTCTTTCCAATTAGACTTTAAACTCTGGGAGGGCAAGGACCCTCTCTTACCTCCATAGTACCCAGATCAATACTAACTCGTACCAACCACTTGATTGCTCATGACTTGCATAAATAGGCACATGATGAATTCTCTCATTATTCCAAAAACCAGCAGTCTGGCCCCAATACTAAAGTAGCCTCTTATCCTGGTTTCCAGGATAAGAGAAGAACCCAAAAAAGGAAAAACTCTTTAGAGGAAAGCCACGAAGTGGATTAAAGTTAGAAACCACGACACAAGGGAAAATGTAAGAGAACAATGACTTCTACTTGCAGAGCAGAAAGGCTAAGGCATGTCTCAGTAAAAATTCACCAGTTTTTAATAGTTTATATGTAGAAACATTCACTTTCACCAGGAATCAGACTGATATAATTTTTATTATATCAAATTGGGAACATGTTTTCCTTTTTTTTTTTTAAAAAAAGCAATGCTTAATGTGGCCTCGAAATGTACTATCTCATATATAGCTTCACAGAGGCATCAAGTAATACATTTCTTTCAGGAATATAGATTAATAGTATGTACCTAGAACTTTCAAAATATCCTTTTTTCCTAGTATCCCACTTCAAGAAAACTTAGACTAGAAATATTCAAGGAGGGGCACGTGGGTGTCTCAGTCAGTTAAGGGTCTGCCTTTAGCTCAGGTCATGATCTTGGAGTCCTGAAATGGAGCCCTATTGTCCAATTCCCTGCTCAGTAGAGAATGTTTTTCCCTCTCTTTCTGCTCCTCCCCCTGCTCCCTATGCACTCTCTCTCTCTCAAATAAATAAAATATTTTTAAAAAGAAATATTCAATGAGATAGATAAAAGTTTATTTACAAAGATATTCATACTGCATTAGCTACATAGTGAAAAATCTCATTGCTCAACAACAGAGGGACTGCTGAGATAAGGTAAGCTCATATGATGGATTGCTGTAAAACCACTAAACATAATTGTGGAAGATTTTTGAGGATATGGAGCAGTGCTCATAAAGTAACATTAAGTGAAGAAGTTCATGATACAGAGCCTTTTCTCAAATGCAGCATTATCCCAATTATGTGCTATATATATGATTTATAGTGCACAAGACAAGAAGGAACATTAAAATGTAAATAGCTGTCTCTAGAGTAAAGTTTTTAGTAATTTGTTTCTTCTATTGTGTTTTCTGAATTTTTCTTTCCTTTTTTTCCTAAATGCGCTTTTAATTCTTAACAAGCATTTTTTTATAATACTTACTATATGCCAATATTCATTCAAGAGATTTACAACTATTAAGTCCTTTGATTTAATCTTCAAAAGGACCCTCTAAGGTAGATACCATTGTTACTTCAAAAATATTGATGATGAAACTGAGGCACAAACAGGTTTAAAATTTCTCCAAGATCACGCAACCAGTAAATTGTGGAATCAGGATTAGAGCCCATGTACTTAATTGTACTATGATTGTGAAAAAGTTTTGAAACCAGAAAACAAAATAAAATTATTTTTAATTAAGAAAATAACAAATTATGAGCTAATTATCTTGACTTCCCTGGGCTAATATAAGAAGATAAGAAAGCAACATAAGAATTCAGTTATCCATCAGGAAGACTATTATGATATCCAGGATTATTACATTGGAATGACTTAATAAGGCAAAATGTGAGAGCTTCTTAGTAGGGCCATATAAATGGGATTGGTGATCATCCAGTCTAGGTAATATCTTCTTGCTGAGAGTAAGAAGGTGTCTCTCAAGGTCTCTGCCAGGCCTATGATGTGGTGATTCATGAAATAATTAACCAGGGTGACCCCGTTTGTTTCCTAATTACATTCATATTCTCATCCTTTAAAGGAGCCACAAAGACTCTCCTTTCTTCCTTTCTGTAAATATAACTTAGAATATAACTTAGTCTACAACTTAGAATACGATAAACATAATCTACACACCTAAGAAAAGAGAGAGGCAACTGTTCTCTTATCTTTCTCCTCAGACTTGAGTTAAGTCGACTGATGAAAATATAGTAGAAAGAAGAACTTGTCAGCATATTCTCAGGTAAGTATAGGAATTACACTATATAAATAGCTACCATGAATAATTTATTGGTAGCTAGATGGCATTATTTGTGCTGAACTATACTTCATCAGCTTTCCTTCCTCTTATGAGGTTTTTATGAATTTAGGTTTTATGTCAGAATATATGTCAGAGGAAAAAGAGAATCTGTTTAACAATCAAAAAATACTCTGATTTGCCAAGAGGCCTATAATTATTCTGAGAAGTTGGTTTTATTATTGTTGACTTCTATCCAATTGCAGTAAGGAAACAATTCAGTAGAAACGTTATTAATTTATGTTCTCACTATGCTTAACCATACTGGCTTTAACAAAGGGAATTTTTCCCTTTACAAAGTGGACCTACTTTGTAGCTTTTTACTCACAGATCAAACTTCCTACTCTGATGGGAGAGTGGGTAGAAAGTAAAACCACTCTATATAATAAATATCGAGGAACTTGTAAGTTGGGCATAACCATGTAGGGAGAAAAGATAAGGCCAGAGGAAGAAAAGGGCAGTGAGTGGGAGAGGGCCCAAGCAAATCAGAGGCTTCAGAAAGAAAAGTCTACTCATTGACAAATTCCCCATTGCAAAGATGGCTGAAGGATTTTGAAGATCAGGGATGTTACATACTTAATATTAAGTAGTTCCCTGCTCCTAATTATTCTGTATCTTCTCTTTCTACGTCTTTAAACCTTTCATACAAGTCAGCCATATATAACAACCTCATATTCATGGCGCTGTGGAGGATTTACAGATGGGGCATAGAAGAGAAGGGCAGGCCCCTTGGTATTACCCCTCTGCTGCAGCCCACATGCTAGAGGCACCAGCAGATGGTTGTTCCAGAATTCCATAAACTTAGGGAAGCAAATGAAAGTTTGAACCAGACCTAACAGCAGCACGTAGCTGCTGGAAGTAGCAGAAAAACAGGCTCTCATACATACAGATTCACTTATAATTTCTCCCAAACATAATCGGAAGGTGGTCCTTGGAGAGAGTGGTGAAGTGGGCAAAGGAAGGAAGTGGAAGTAGATGAAGAGAGAAAGCTGCAAACACTTGTGTTCCAGGAGTAAATAGTGGAAATTGGGGTGGATGACAACTACTGTCATGGTTATGTAATTGAACTGTATTCTACAGATAAGAGAGGAACTATGGACATTTTGTCAAAAATGGCATAATCAGAATTCAGTTTTAGAAAGAAAACTCAGATGATGGAGTAGAGGACAGGTAGGAAAGCAAGAGGAAGGGGCCAAGGAGAAATGATGAACAGAAAAGTGAAGAAACTGGGCAGCCCCGGTGGCCCAGTGGTTTAGCACCGCCTTCAGCCTGGGGTGTAATCCTCCAGACCCAGGATCGAGTCCCACGTCGGGCTCCCTGCATAGAGCTTGCTTCTCCCTCTGCCTGTCTCTGACTCTCTCTGTGTGTCTGTCATGAATAAATAAATAAAATCTTAAAAAAAAAAGAAAAGTGAAGAAACTGAGAAGGTATTTCAAAAATGAAATAGATAAAGTCAATGACTAATCTGAATGAGGTGGAGGCAGTGAGAGAAACTGCTTAGATAATTTGACAATAACCAAGGTATGAAAGCATAGGAAGAAGTACTAGGTTGGGTGGGAAAGGTATGTTAAGTTTGGAGTATGTGGGGCACATCCAAGTTAATATGGCTAATGGTCAGTGGAAACAATGGGTCTGAGTACTGGAATGAGGTTGGGCTTATTTACAATATGAAGCTGATTATCAGCCCAAAATTGGGACTCAGGATCTTTCAAATTTTTAATGGTCAGCGAATTTATTTTCATGAAAAACTTTATAATTATAAGAATGTGGAAGTATATTATTAGATTTTAATTACTCATCTGTAGGTAAATGAATAATGCCACTTCAAATAAAAACGTCCCTGGAAAATCTAGGCTATCTGGTAACTATAATTGTAGTTCATCTATTTCAAAGATGACTGATGCAGTTAATGCTAAACCAAAACTTAACAATAAAAAAGATTAATTCAAAATCAATCAGAAGAAAAGAGAATATAAACTAGATACCTTGATGTTAGTCAATAACCCACAATAATTTTGTTAACCTTGAGGTTTCTTTTTTTTTTTTTTTTAACCTTGAGGTTTCTATTAAACAAAACAAAAAGGGAATGAAGAATGTTTGGTCGTTATTATGAAGTACTTGGTAAAAAGTATTATGAAGTACTTGATAAAAAGAAAGTCTAAAAACAAACAAATAAACAAATAATAAAAAAGAAAGTCTAGGTATTAATTTATAGAAGAAAACACACTCTGGTACAAAATTCTGAAAGGAATAATCATGTAGATCTTTACATAGAGGACAGTGAGTGACACAGTGGAAAAAGGTTTTACTGAAGCTACAGAAATGTTCTTCATTTTTTTTTAAAGATTTTATTTATTTATTCATGAGAGACACAGAGAAAGAGAGAGGCAGAGACATAGGCAGAGGGAGGAGCAGGCTCCATGCAGGAAGCCCGATGTGAGATTTGATCCGAAGACTCTGGGATCACACCCTGAGCCAATGGCAGATGCTCAACCTCTGAGCCACTTATCCGTCTCTAGAAATGTTCTTCAAATGGATGCTTCCAGTATATTAGTATAATTATTATATTACTATATTATACATACTGTTATATATTATTATACATATTATAATGTGTTATATTAATATTATATAAACATATATAACATTATATACATATAATTAATATGTCCCATATAATTATATAAATAATATATTATACCCAATAATAAAAGCTTAAGGACATATTATTAAGTCCAAAGGGAAGATACTTTTTCAGGAAACTAAGATAATATAGTCCAGCTTGCTGTCTGTTTAATTAAGGAATGGAGCCAGAATTCTCTTGAGGATTGGATAGTTAACATGCTTCTCTGACTGGCTTTCAAATATTGGATTTTTCTAGCAAAGCTTCTAACAAAATTGCTCAATCTCTGGTCTTTTGTTCTTGAATTCTCTGATGAGTGTCCACATGGTTGAAATTCTGTTTGTATATAAAAGTAAATTTCAAATGCTTCAGGTGTCAGACCTATAGGGGAAGAGTTGAAATTCTATCATGAAAATTTCAGAGGGTCCTTTTTATGTTGGCCTATATGGACATTCTTATTCTGTCTCCAAGAATGGGAGCCACTAGAAACCTTGCAAAAGTCCCTCTAACTTGGAAAAATTGTTTTGAATTTGTTCAATCAGAGAATTTTAATACCATAAAGGATGGAGAATATAACTTTGGTTTGAAAACTTTGAAGATTTATCTTAATAATATATTACCATAGCTAAAAAATAAACTCTTCATTACCTATATAGAGAACATCCTGATAAATCTAACAAGATCCAAAAGAAATAACCCAATAAATAACAGCAACAATGTTATCCTTAATTACTGCTTTTACGGGGATCCCTGGGTGGCGCAGCGGTTTGGCGCCTGCCTTTGGCCCAGGGCGCGATCCTGGAGACCCGGGATCGAATCCCACGTCAGGCTCCCGGTGCATGGGGCCTGCTTCTCCCTCTGCCTGTGTCTCTGCCTCTCTCTCTCTCTCACTGTGTGCCTATCATAAATAAATAAAAAATTAAAAAAAAAATTACTGCTTTTACTGGGCACTTTCAAATATTAACTCTTTTAAAATTCTGCTGTATAAGAACACAAAGATGCTAATTCTAAGAGATACATGCACCCTGATATTAATAGCAGCATTATCTACAAATTATGGAAACAGTTTTTGTCCACTGACTGATGAATTGCTGAAGAAAATGTGGTATTTATATACAATGGAATCTTATTCAGCCATAAAATAGAATGAAATCTTGCCATGTGTAACAACATTTATGGAAGTAGAGAGCATTATGCCAAGTCAAAGAAGTCAATCAGAAAAAGACAAATACCACATGATTTCACTCATACATAGAATTTAAGAAACAAAACAAATGAGCAAAAGGGAAAACAAGGAGAGAGACAAACCAAGAAACTCTTTTTTTTTTTTTTTTATGATAGTCACAGAGAGAGAGAGAGAGAGAGAGAGAGAGGTAGAGACACAGGCAGAGGGAGAAGCAGGCTCCATGCACCGGGAGCCCGACGTGGGATTCGATCCCAGGTCTCCAGGATTGGCCCTGGGCCAAAGGCAGGCGCCAAACCGCTGTGCCACCCAGGGATCCCAAAACTCTTAATTGTAGAGAACAAACTGATGCTTACCGAAGGGGAGGTGGGTGGAGGCATGGGTCAAATAGGTGATGGGGATTAAGGAGTACACTCCTGATGAACACAGGGTGATGTATGGAAGTGTTGATTCACTATATTTTACACTTGAAACTAATATTACACTGTATGTTACCTAACTGGAATTTAAGTAAAAACTTTAAACAAATTTTGAAAACTAAAATTCTACTGGATAGGATCATTCAGTATTGCCTAATTAAGTATTATTAGAGAATGCCAATAAATGCAAATAAATATTTTCATTGTTAACCAGATTGTTTTAGGTTATGTTAATTCTACTGAAAATCGTTTGTCAATGTGCTTATTCCTTTTCCTAATGTTCTGAAACAGAAACTGCCCCTCAGAGTTAAGAATAACAGGAAATTTAAAGTTTATTTTTCAGAGACCTGTTTCTCCCTCATGAGCTGTTGTTTCTTTTCAGACCTCATTAACACATCCACCAACTCTCTCCATAGAGGCCTGGGCTGACATGGATGCAGGTCACTGATATGGTTCTAGCCCATGAACAAGCAAGGTCCTGCACTCGTTACCCAAGATAATGAGCCCAAGACCACATCCAGTTTATACTGGCTCTCATATCATGTGCATAGCCCCTCTCCTTGTGCTACCGATGACCTCATGACATCAGGGGTTGAATTTTGCCTCATTTAAATGTTAAGACTCCACCTCAAAGAAAACATGGAATGTATGTTACATATATGATTGCTCAATGCACATGCTCCACCTTTCTTCATGAATAGTCATATTTTCCCATCATTTTCATCAATATATATGTAATCCCAATCCCCATGATTATAAAAACTTGTTCTAATCTCAGTTGGGTAAGACAGATGTCTTGCCTGCCTGCTTGTCTCCTTGTAATGCCTCTCGATTAAACCCTTTCCTTGCTGCATACTTGATGTCTCAGTGATTGGCTTTGCTGAGCGTTGGGCATACAAATTTGGGTTCAGTTACAATATAAAGCAAACAGGTTAGTACTTGTAAACCGTTGCAAGATAAGCTCCGTAGAGAAAAAGCCTCCCCCAAAAGAAAATTTGGTAGTAATGTTAGGAGAGCTTTAGACTTTAGAACAGGATACCCCATTCCAGTTACCGTATGTCAAATATCAAAATTTAGGACAAATACAGAGGGTTAGTATATTTAAACCCTCTTTTAGGGATTATGAAGTATTCAATAAATCGTGCTTTTCTTAGTGATAAAAGAATATCATTTATAAGTGAGTTCGATAAGGTATTTTTTTTTAACTAGTAATCTTTTTTTTTATTGGTGTTCAATTTACTAACATACAGAATAACCCCCAGTGCCCGTCACCCATTCACTCCCACCCCCTGCCCTCCTCCCCTTCTACCACCCCTAGTTCGTTTCCCAGAGTTAGCAGTCTTTACGTTCTGTCTCCCTTTCTGATATTTCCCACACATTTCTTCTCCCTTCCCTTATATTCCCTTTCACTATTATTTATATTCCCCAAATGAATGAGAACATATAATGTTTGTCCTTCTCCGACTGACTTACTTCACTCAGCATATTTTGTTTTGATACAAGATAAGGTATTTTCTATGAAGAAATAGCTTACAAGGAAACAATATTTTCCAATTCAGGATTTCTATGAATGATGTTTCACAGTAGAACCATAGTAGAGCCACTGCTAATCATGTTATTCAAATCCTGTTTGAGATGGACTGTAGATGGATTCTAGTGATGGTCAGAAAGCTGTCAAACTGAGTACAGTATCTTGCAGGCATTCTATACCTGTATTAATAGAATGCTTCCAGTTGAGTCTTAACCCAAACCTGGACAAGGTTTCTAAGAAGTATGTTCTTACATATACCATATCAGGTTAAAAGTTTAATGTAAATGTGAAATGAAATTGTCTGGCTGGCCCACCTACATGGTATCAAAATTTTTTACTGGAAAACTGGCTAAGAAAGAAAGAATCCCATAACAACAGATGTGGAGAAATTGACTTTCTAAAGGCAGGTTCATTCTTTCCCTGTTATCAGCTCTGTTCCCTCTGCTAGATTTTTATATTTCATGTCTTAGTCTGCTAAAAAATAAATGAAAAAGAAGTTCCAAACTGCTAAGACCTTAACCAGGTTGTGTAGAGGCCATTAAGTTCATAACCACCTCTTCAAGCCCTGGATAATAAAGGCCCTTGAGAAGACTGATTTAAAATTGCGGTATCATTGGTAGCTAGAGAAAAGAGCACCCTAGATGAGACAAGCTTGTCAGAACTGAATCTCTCTTCTCAGGATTAGTCAAGCTCTGAGCTTCAGGTCAAACCTGGTGCTGAGTAGTCAAAGCCAACATTAGATTAGGAAAAGTAAACAGATACTACACAATCTTCCATTTTTACACCTAATTCTGACCACAGGCAAATCAAACATCAGAGAATATGCTGAAGTTGTGTACCTGGAAATGGTAATCACATTGATATGATATGGTGGAAACTGAATAGGAAGAGGATAGAAGGCCCAAAACACTGGAGCCCTAAAAACATAGCAGGTGGACAAAGAATGATAAACTCAGCTTGACTGTGTTCTTTTCTTTAGCTGGAGAATATGAGGGAGTGAGTTTATCTCTGGAAAAATTGAGACTAATCTTACAGGTGCCTAGGAGAGTGCAGAGTGTCCTTAAAGGTCAGTTACAGCATTTTTAGCATCCAAAAATTGGAAGCAGAGATCAAAGCAGTGAGATGAGCTGGAAGAAGAGGCACTACTCCTGTGATGGCAGTTCAAGCTCACATTACCTCTGTCACCATTCAGACATGACGCCCACCAGTCAAGCCTAAAGAGCAAGCACCCCAAAGAGAAATGTTCTCACTTTGAATGGCATCAGCAGGATGAAACAGCCACATGACTTCTGTCTTAAACAAACTTTATCATGCACACAGAAGGGATAAGGAATTTTCTTCTTAAACTCAAAGCACCCCCTACTTCAGAATAGAAAAAAAAATGTATACAGCATCTAGGAATTCACATTTTTAATAAACCTCTATTCTCTTGCTCATCAGTCAACTGCTCATTGCAGTAGGTCTGCCATGATATTGTCACCCAGACTTGCCATTTAGACATCTTCTCATTTATCTTGGTTGTGTCTGAGGGCAAGAGAGACATGGGATATCCAATAAAATGCTATCATGTTTTTCCTTTAGGTGTGGAAATGGCAGTTTTCTAAAGGCCCACTTATTGTCACATTTTCTACTTTCCAGAGGTAATACACAAAAGAAAGGAAAAATTAGATAAAAATCAGGTCTTACCAGTTATTTTCCCTTTAAGCACCTTTTCAATAACTCTTCTACTTTCTTTCCCTAAATACTGTTATATTAAACTGTGTTCATGAAAGAATAATCAGAAATCTGTAATGTTACCAGATGGAAGAATTATTGTTTCATTCTGAGACTATGCAAATCATCAGTAGAACTATACTTGCCTGTAGGATATTCCAGAGATTATTATAAGTTCCCAGTTCAAGAATGCATATTTATGAATCAAGAATTCAGATACAGATTTCATTAACTGAAATAAAGATATTAGTCAGAGAATTAGATCTTTTACCAGAAAAGTACCTTGCATATCTGCTTTGAGTAAAAGGTATTGGTATATATTCATTTATTTCTCAAAATATCTAGTTTGAATGTGTAGACATTCTTACCCAATTTTTAAATGAATACTTTCTGGTGACCTTTCTGGTCATCCCCAAGTAATCTCAACCAGATACCAAATGCCAATGACTTCTTGTTCCTTTTATATTATTTATAAAATCTCCCAAACCAGTGAATATTGGAATTTATTTAAAACATTCTAATACTATACAAACCATCTCAGGCCTAGATTTGTGTTTATATCGCTAAATTCAAGGAGAGAATTTTTAGTGCTTTAGAAGCACTGTTAACATTTTTCAGAATTATCTAAAGTGCAGCTCTTTGCGTATAACTGCTTGGGATTTGTTTTTGCTGTGGCTGACTCATAACACCTACTTTATCTGGGTTGATTTGAGGCATAACATATGGGAATGTTACGAGGGGGAAAAGGTTGGTTTCTTAGATTTATCAATGGCAAGAGAGGAAGGGTTTAATTAGGGTTCAGTCAGATGCATGGAACAGTTTCGTTCCATGAGAAACAGGTGAAGAATTAGGTAATGAGGAGGAAATATCTGGAAGATTGTGGTAAGGCAAAATCAAATAATTTGGAGGAAATTTATTCTTATGGATTCTTTTATTCATTCAATAATTTTTACTCATTGACCACTATACTCCAGAAAGTTTATCCATGGATAAAGAATGGATATATTCTTTATCCATTCCTTACCCATTCATCTATCAATGGATGCTTGGGATGCTTCCATTGTGTGGCCACCATAAGTAATGCTGCAAAAAACATCAGGGTGCATGTATCCCTTTAAATCAGTGTTTTTGTATTCTTTGGGTAAATAGCCAGTAGTGTGATTACTAGATTATAGAGAAGCTCTGTTTTTAACTTTTTGAAGAAACTCCATACTGTTGTCCAGACTGGCTGCACCAGTTTGCATTCCCATCACCAGTTTATATTCCTCTTTCTCCACATCCTCACCAGCATCTGTTGTTTCTTGTGTTGTTGACTATAGCTATTCTGATAGGTGTGGGGTAATATCTCATTGTAGTTTTGGTTTGCATTTCCCTGATGGATGGTAAGTGATGAGAATCTTTTCATGTGTCTGTTGGCCATTTGGATGTCTTCTTTGGAGAAATGTCCATTCATCTCTTCTGCCCATTTTTTAATTGGATTATTTGGTGTTTGGGTATTGAGTTCTATCGGTTCTTTATATATTTTGGATACGAGCTCTTTATTGGATATGTCATTTGCAAATATATTCTCCCATTCTATAGGTTTCATTCTAGTTTTGTTGGTTGATCCTTCGCTGTGCAAAAGATTTTTATTTTGATATAGTTCCAACAGTTTATTTTTGCTTTTGTTTCCCTTGCCTCAGGGGACCTAGAAAAAAGTTGTTACAGTTGATGTCAAAGAAATTACTGCCAAAGAGAATCCTCTCTTCTAGGATTTTTATGGTTTCAGGTCTCACATTCAGGTCTTTAATCCATTTTGAATTTATTTTTGTGCATTGAATAAAAAAGTGGTCCAATTTTATTCTTTTACATGTTGCTGTCCGGTTTTTCAACACCATTTGTTGAAAAGACTTTTTCCTATCGGATACTCTTTTCTGCTTTGTTGAAGATTAATTGATCATATAATTGAGGGTTTATTTCTGGATTTTCTATTCTGTTCTATTGATCTATATATCTATTTTTGTGCCAGTACCATACTGTTTTGGTGACTACAGCTTTATAAGTCCAGAATTGTGATGCCTCCAGCTTTATTTTTCTCTTTCAAGATTGCTTTGGCTAGTCAGGGACTTTTGTGGTTCCATACAAATTTTAGCATTGTTTGTTCTAGTTCTGTAAAAATGATATTGGTATTTTGATAGAGTTTGCATTAAATGCGTAGATTGCTTTGGGTTAGTACGGACATTTTAACAATATTTATTCTTCCAATCCATGAGCATAGAATGTTTTTCCATTTGTTTGTGTCATCTTCAATTTCTTTCATTAGTGCTTTATAGTTTTCAGAGTACAGGTCTTTCACTTCTTTAGTTATGTTTATTCCTAGGTATCTTATTATTTGATGCAGTTGTAAATGTAAATGCAGTTTTCTTAATTTCACTTTCTCCTTCATTATTGGTACATAAAAATGTAACAGACTTCTGTACATGGATTTTTTATATCTTGTGACTTTACTGAATTCATTTATCAGTTTTAGCAGTTGCTTGGTGGAGTCTTTCAGGTTTTCTATATATAGTGTCATATCATCTGCAAATAATGAAACTTTTATTTCTTCCTTATTGATCTGGATGCCTTTTTTTTTAAAGATTTATTTATTTATTTATTTATTTATTTATTATAGACAGAGAGAGAGAGAGAGAGAGAGAGAAAGAAAGAGGCAGAGACACAGGAGGAGGGAGAAACAGTCTCCATGCCGGGAGCCAGACGCAGGACTTGATCCCGGGACTCCAGGATCACGCCCTGGGCCAAAGACAGGTGCTAAACCACTAAGCCACCCGGGGATCCCCTGGATGCCTTTTTAAAAAATTGTCTGAGATTGCTGTGGCTTCATAGATTACCATTAATAAGAGTTCAAATTTATTGAATACTTGTATTCTAGCCTCTATGCAGACTCCACAGTGATTATCTCATTTAATCTTTACAACTCTTAGAAGTAGGTTCTATATAAATGATGAGAAAACCGAGGTGTAAGAGATTAGAAAACCCAAAGTAATATCTAGTAATTAGATGATCCTAGACTGGAGCCCAGGTTCCTGATTCTAGAAACCAGGTTCTCAACTACTATAGCATTTTGCTTTCTATCCTGAGCTTAATACTGTATCAGCTATACTGAAGACGGTTATTGGATTGTTAGAGAAGTGGGTTGATGAATGGAAACAAAAATAGAGTCTATGAATTCAGTGAGATTCTTTTACAAAGGAAAAAATAAAATAGCAGAGATTTCAGTTGTGGTAAATTTTATTTTTTATTTATTTTTTATTTTTTCTTTTTATAAATTTATTTTTTATTGGTGTTCAATTTGCCAACATATAGAATAACACCCAGTGCTCATCCCGTCAAGTGCCCACCTCAGTGCCCGCCACCCAGTCACCCCCACCCCCGCCCTCCTCCCCTTCCACCACCCCTAGTTCGTTTCCCAGAGTTAGGAGTCTCTCATGTTCTGTCTCCCTTTCGGATATTTCCCACTTATTTTTTCTCCTTTCCCCTTTATTCCCTTTCACTATTTTTTATATTCCCCAAATGAATGAGACCATATAATGTTTGTCCTTCTCCGATGGACTTATTTCTCTTAGCATAGTACCCTCCAGTTCCATCCACGTCGAAGCAAATGGTGGGTATTTGTCGCTTCTAATGGCTGAGGAATATTCCATTGTATACATAGACCACATCTTCTTTATCCATTCATCTTTCGTTGGACACCGAGGCTCCTTCCACAGTTTGGCTATTGTGGACATTGCTGCTAGAAACATCGGGGTGCAGGTGTCCTGGCGTCTCATTGCATCCGTATCTTTGGGGTAAATCCCCCGCAGTGCAATTGCTGGGTCGTAGGGCAGACCTATTTTTTACTCTTTGAGGAACCTCCACACATACAGCAAAACCACTCATTAAGGACCCTATTCAAGTAAACAGTGGTTAAAAAGCTTCTAAGGAAAGGTGCTAAGTAGGTGGATTTCTTCTCAAAGAAGGGTCTTATCGCATTCAGAGGGAGAAAGGGGGAGAGAGAGAGAGAGAGAGAAAGGGAGAAAGAGAAAGAGTGAGCTCTGGCTTTTCACTTTAATTCAGGAATCTAGGAACTGGTGTATTAGAGCTGCAAGGAAGAGACAATAGACCCAGAGGAGGAACCTTTCACTGACATAGTCCATCCTGCTATAACCCAATCCTTTAGCAAACAAACCATCTCCTTTTCCTTTTGCCCTGCAGTTTGGCTTGAATGTTAAACCAGTAAAAGCTTTTGGGGTTGTAGCACTTCCGGGATAGTTTGCTATAGATAATATATAGGGTTACATTACTATACCCCCTCCAGGTAATGACACCCTTGGCTTGGGCTCAAATCAAACACCAGTCATCAGGTATGACATTGTTGAAGCCAGACTACAAAGTGACAGAAGAGAACTTTGAGAAAGGGCAAGAGGATAATTGCATCTCTTCTAAGGAGAGCTTCAGGCACTCAGCCAAGTAAAGGTTGAGACAAGTAAAAGCCACAGCATTTGCTGCCTCTCACACTCCTGCCAACGAGTGCATTCTGTCAAAACCGCGCTCAGAACGGGCTAGCTAATAATTCTCTAGCTCTTCTATTGGCAACGCATCTCCTAAGATGGGATCTGTGACCCAGTATTGTTTCCCTGGTGCGCTTGGCTTTTCAACCTAGGTTGCCAACCCAAAAGACCGGCTTGACTCATTCTGCTTTATCTAAGATGCTTGAAGATTCCTCTTGGAATCCATAATGGGATCTGTATGTATGTCCTTCTAAGCTGTGCTTTGTATCATGCATATTGGATGATCCCGCCATATAAAATTGCTCTTTTTAAAAGTCAAAATATATAATGGTTCAACTTAACATTTATCTTACCTCATTTTGACTTTACAAATATATGTATATATTTGGAATAGTATCTGTGAGTCTGTTCACAATTCTACCCACTGAGTGCATAGCTCAAAGTAAGTGTAAGATGGGAAATGGTATTTGCTCATACCTTAGCTATTTATTTAATGCCACTTACCCACCCTCATGACAATCAAGCCTTGGTTTCCACAAATATAAAATAGCTTATAGAAATCTATCTGGAACCTTAGAGAGTACTTATAAAGATAAAAAAAATAACTGTATAAAAGTATCTGCTACATAGTGGTTTTCAATAAATGTTAGTTTATTCTCCCTACCTTCCTGCCTCCCTCACTTCTCTTATTTTCTCCCTCTTCTCTTTCCCCGTGGCCCTCCTTCTGTTATGCACGATTGGTATTTACCATTTAAGGCATTTAGATGTAGGTAAAATGAACACTAAACCAAGAGTCAAGAAACATGAATGCCAGCTTTAGATCTGCCACTAATAATTTGTGTGACCTTGAGGCACTTCTTACCATTTCAGGACCTGAATTCCCACTCACCCCCCCATTTGAAGAATGTGTGTGCTTTGCCATGGGAGTAGGAGGGAAAGTTACTTAATTATTTATTTACATAACATCAAACATCTAATAGCAACCTTAACATTATTGACTAACTTTATACTCCATTTGATACTTAGTACAGTGTTGTTTTTTTTCCTTCAGCACAACTGGTAAAAATAATTATTTGATAATAATTGTTAAAACTATGCGTATAAATACCAGCACATTCATCATTACCTTATAAAGAATATGAACTTAATTGTATTCAAATAAGGATTAGATATGAAACAAAAGACTCTATTAGTATTCTGAAGCATATTTCAAATTATTTTCTCATTTTTCTTCTTTTTAATTAAAAAAATTTTTATTGGAGTTCAATTTGCCAACATTTAGCATAACACCCACTGCTCATCCCACTAAGTGCCCCCCTCAGTGCCCATCACCTAGTCATCCCCACCCCCTGCCCTCCTCCCCTTCCACCACCCCTAGTTCATTTCCCAGAGTTGGGAGTCTTCCATAGCATTTGGGTGATGAGCATTAAGGAGGGCATGTGATGTGATTAGCACTGGGTGTTATACACAACTGATGAATTATTAAACTCTGCATCTGAAACTAATAATGTACTATATATGTTGGTTAATTGAATTTAAAGAAACAACAACAACAAAACAAAATAACTTCCATAGCATTAGGGTCCAGAATCTCCATGATTTTATTTATTTTTTATTTTTAAAAATTATTTATTTATTTATTCATGAGCGATAGAGAGAGAGGGAGAGACACAGGCAGAGGGAGAAGCAAGCTCCATGCAGGGAGCCCGACGTGGGACTCGATCCTAAGTCTCCAGGATCACACCCTGAGCTGCAGGCGGCGCTAAGGGTGCTAAACCGCTGCGCCACCGGGGCTGCCCTCCATGATTTTTTTAAAAGGAGAAAAAAAAAAAAATCTAGCACTTTCTGTGCCCAGTAGCCTTCTCCCTCCATTTAAAAAATATATATTTTTTATTTATTTATTTGAGAGAGAGAGAGAGAGAGAGGAGAAGGAAGATGGGCAGAAGTGGAAGGAAGAGGAAGAGAATCTCAAGCAGACTCCATGCTGAGTGAGGAGCCCTATGTGGGGCTCCATCAGGCCACCCTGAGATCATGACCTGAGCCGAAATCAAAAGTTGGACACTTAAATGACAGAGCCACCCAGGCGACCCTACCTCTTAAAACCTATAACTGGCTGTTGAAGTCATTTAATACACATACCATGTTAAAAAATTCAAAGTATGCACACTGAAAATTAAATCTCGTTTCACCATAGTCTCCCTATTCTCTTTCATAGAAGTATCTTTTCAATAATTTAAACTTCTATTTTCATGAATATACTACATAATAGCATTCCTAAGCATATGTTTTTTAAATCAGTTGAGTCACGTCTGCCTATGGTTCTACTCTCCTGTGCCTTGCTTTTACCACTTAACTTATATGAGGAATCTTTTCATTTCAGCAATTAGAGAGCTACCTCTTTCAGGAATTGTATATTTTCCATTATGAATATGCCGTAATCAGTATATCCATATATGTTAAGTATGGTATATAAAAATATATTTAACCAGTTCCCTTTCAGATGTCTCAAAATTTTTCCTGTTGCAAACATTGCTGCAATAAACCTCTACATATGCAACTTTTTACCTATGTCAAATGTACCCATAAGATAAATCTCTAGAATTATGATTATTAAATGATAGGTTTGTACATTTTCAATTTTGATAATATAGTCAAAGTGCCCTCCAAATACACTGCAACTTAAACTTCCACCAATAGCATATGAAATTGTTCACTTTTCTTGATAATTAATATATCCCTCTCAACTTTTATAAGAATTCTATTTTTAATAAATAAGATAATACAGATTAGAATTGCAGCTCCCTTTTACCTCTCCCCAAGACCTATTTTATTCTATTGAGATGACAATTATCTTAAACTTGGTGTCTATCATTACCACAATTTTTAAAAATACTTTACTTCTCATACATGTATTATATGCATGTTTTGAAATACGTTACAAATATTTTATAAACTTACTATAAATACTGTAATATTGCTTATGTGCTTGTTTTCAAGCTTTTATAAATAGTGTAAGATGGTATCATTGTCATTTGGCAGCTGGCTTTTTGAAATCATTTTATTCTGGGGATACATCCATGTTTTCTATATGGCTTTGATATATTTCACATTTTTTATTGTTATATAGTACTGAGCACCCATTGTATGAATATACTACCACTTATTATTTCATTATCCTATGAATGGGAATTGGTATTATTTCTAATATATTTTTTAAAGATTTTATTTATTTATTCATGAGAGACAGAGAGAGAGGCAGAGACACAGGCAGAGGGAGAAGCAGGCTCCATGCAGGGAGCCCGATATGGGACTGGATCCCAGGTCTCCAGGATCATACCCGGGACTGAAGGTGGTGCCAAACCGCTGGGCCATGGGGGCTGCCCTATTTCTAATATTTTTGTTCTTACAAACAATACTGCAATGAACATCTTGTGTTTTGTTTTTGTTTTTGTCTGAGAATTTCTGTAAAAAAGTATGGAATTTTAGGTTAGAGGGTGTGAGCATATTTACTAAATATTTACTAAATAATACTTTGAGTTCATTTATTCCCCCACCAGTGGGGGATCCTGGGTATATGCAGGAGTCTCAATTTGCATGCTCCCTTATTTGTTTTCAGCCTTCCTTTTTTTTCCACTCTACATTTGAAAGTATATTCTGTTCTTACTTTCTCTGTGTGTGTTTTTGTTTGTTTGTTTATTTTTAGAGGGGTAGAGTGATGGGAGAGGGGCAGAGAGAATCTTAAGCAGGATCTGTGCCCAGGGTGGAGCCCCCCCCACCCCCCCGCCGTGGGGCTGAGATGAAATCAAGAGTCAGATGCTTAACTGACTGAGCCACCCAGACCTCCCTGAGTGTGTGTGTGTGTGTGTGTGTGTGTGTGTGTGTGTGTGTGTGTTTTATAAAGGGACTTTTAGGGTAATCTGTCCAAACTATTCCTGGAACTGGAACTTTTCTGTTAAAATGACTTCTGGGGACACCTGGGTGGCTCAGTGGTTGAGCGTCTTCCTTTGGTTCAGGGCATGATCCTGGAGTCCTGGGATTGAATTCCACATTGGGCTCCCTGCATGGAGCCTGCTTCTGTCCTTGCCTCTCTCTCTCTTTCTCTCCCTCTCTCTCTCTCTCTCTCTCTCTCTCTGTGTCTCTCATGAATAATTAAATAAAATCTTTTAAAAAAATAAAATAAAATGACTTCTGGGTTATTAAAAGAGTCATTCATTAAATGATGTAGCCTAGTTACTGAGATCTATAAGAAAGCAGCTGCATAACTGTCTGAAAGGTGTTCTGCTTTTTAAAAAAGTCATTTTTAAAATACTCCAACAGAAAACTTTAACTCCTCTCTTGACAGCTCAAGAAAAAGAAATGTACAATTCGATAAAAAAATGAAATATGCAGAGTTCAGTACATAAATGATTCAGTGCTAAACAAGTAATGGTATAGACTTGAGAGAAAATTGCAAAGCATTTACTAAGGTGGAAATTGCACCTGATTTGATAAGGGAAAAATAAAAGATTTAACCAAGAATCATAGGAAAACTTAGCATGTAAATGTATTTGCTAATTCTGGTATTATTTTCTGGTATCATTCAGGCTCATTTTCTCTGTAACAACTGTGTATATTTAAAAGATACATATATGGCTGTTTCTTGGAGGCATTAAAAGCAATTTATTGGTTTAAAAAGGGGAGAAGCTATTTGTACAGCAAGCACTTAAAGCAACTTTGTTAAGGCACTTTAATTAACTCAGCCCATATGGAAGCATATGAATATCCCATAAAGGACAGTAAAAGAATAAATCTTCAGAATATTATATAATATTTGAAAATTGATCATCATTTTATTATTACAAATAGTCTGTGCTGAGATATTGATATTATATACATTCTGATAGAATATAGTAATACTAACAGAATGTTATGTATTGCTTTAAAAATGACTTCACCAAATTAAGGCTACATATTTGTTATCTTTAAATTGTCTACATAGAGGATGATCCTAACCAGTTAGCCTGCATATTCCTAGCCAAGAATATATTCTTATTGCCAACAGGAAAAAATACCTGATCTCTTAAATGCTGAGCTGTAGGCCCCAAATTAGGAAATTAAAGAATGGTATATAATCTTATCCCTCTTTAGTGTTGTTCCCTTGGGTATAGCCTTCTAGCTCTGAAGGAAACAAAATGATTAATGGAATTACTGAGGTCTGTGGTCAAAGCAGAGGTCTGCCGGGAATAACAGTATTGGCACCGTAAGATCAGAACTTACGCTATCACCAGGTGAAAGGAAACTTTCCCCCATTTAAAATATATTTTCCTTGGAGTTCCTGCAACATATACATACTGTCATTTTGAACACAACTACTAGGAAATGGCAGGTCTATCCTCATGGGGAAAAACTGTTTTTATTTCATGCAATGATCTCAGTCTGTTCCTCAAATTTGTAGATACATACCTTAGGTCATAGGGAATAAACTTGTTGATTTGACCTAAGATGAGATAAGATCCAAGAGCACAACAAAGACAGTGATGCTAAAAATATCAAGAATATACTGCAACATTCAGAATTTTAGTTCCTTCTATCTATTTCTAAGTTAGAAAAGGAAACAGATGAAGTGATTTCCCCTGTGCTGTTTACTGAAACAGACAGGTGAAAAGGATCCAAGAGTTCTGTAGAATCCCTTTGCATTGTATATTAAAAGAGTTCCTGGATTTATGAACTTCAATATCATAAGGTAGATTTATCCTCGCAAATTCTGGAATGCTGCCTTCCATTTAGTTTGAGGTAGATGAAAACCAAGTATTTTGAAAATTTAATGACAGAATAAAACAAATAACTTTAACAGTTCAGAAACAAATTCATTCCAAACCAACTCTCTAATTTTCAATTATACTTTACTTTCTTATTATACAGTATTTGTTGTTACTTTCAACAAAGGATTAGACTATAATCTCTTCATCCCAGGGCCCCATTTATGTATTGAGTGAATAACAAATACCAAATAGGGAAAAAAATACTCCTCCTCATTCCTGTATTCCCCAAAGCCTGATACACTTTTTCTTCTTTTTTCTCTCATTTGCCCATACTCTCTCATCTAAACTTTTGGTAATAACTTGGTAATAAATGTATGTTGCTATTATTATTCAAATTCCAATCTAATCTTGCTTCTAATATGACTTTTATAAATATATAGTACTTAACTGTTCTTGTGAGTCTTCTACCTTAAGGAAAAATGGTATTTATTTGCTAATTAAGCCAATCATTAGCAGAATTCACAATAATTTCTTAAACTTCAGTTAAAAAGTAATCCATGAAGATCCTGAACATAAAAGCTAGATTCACTGCTTTTCGATTGTTTAATATAGTATAGACAACGAAGCTTGTGCCTTTGAGAAATAAAATCAATGATGCCAAATAACCATTTTATTACAGCATAAAATGGCCTCTTTAGACTTAAATTTCAAAAAACATTACAGTTTTCATTGGGACTCCCAAACCTATTTTGTTACATTCTAGCTAAACAATTATTTTGTAATAATGCCTATGCCTCATCTTACAGTATGAAAGTCTCATGGCACCTTTAAAATAATTGCAGGCAATTTGAATGTTTCACAACCAAAGCTGGCATACATTAATGTAAAGCAGACTTAAAAATATTTAAAAGTGCTGATTCCTACTCTGGCCATGACGGAGTAACTGGTATAGGACTAATCATCTCTCTTTAAATAATTACAAACAGAAAAAAAAAATGAGGCAACTATTTTTCAGACACTTAACAATAGATAGAGCAGAAATGTGATCTTTGAGGGAAGGCAAACATACAAGGTTAGACTCACATTTGCCCTGGCAGTTGGCCTGGGGACACTTTCCTGATTTCAATACAAGAAGATGGAATGTAAAAAAAAGCATCAGTCCTACTCTGAAATGGCAGAAATTGGGAGTTCAGAGATGGTGAGGTGGTTTAAATTTGAAGTTACCAGAGAGAAGTATGTAGAAAGGGCCTCCAGAATTCTATATGGGAGATCTCCTTGATACATTGGCTGAAAGCTTGGGTAAGTACATTCAGAACTAGACTCTATGAAGATAACAGGATAGTTGTGGATCTGAGAGATAGATGGAGCTACCAAAGGATATAAATAGAGATTTCAGATTGCTAGGAGAAAGTGGAGTTCAATCCTAAAGTGGAGAGATTGCACTGAGGACTTTAGGCATTCTTTTGAAACCTTTGAAAGGCCAGAGTTTAGGAGTGAGGGCCAGGTCCTAGAGTAAGAAGCATGTTGTAAGAATGGATAAAACTGAAGTATTTCTAACCTGACAAAGCATAAAAAAATCCTAACAGGAATAAAAGGATTCAGTTAATTTAGCTGTGTAGCAGAACAAAATTTCATCTCTTCTTAAGTAAGAAAACATAATCTATGCCCCCTTCCAAATATCATTGACTATGACTGGAATATGGTCCAAAATTATTGGACATGTGGAGAAGTAAAAAAACATAATCCATAATTTAGAGAAAAATCAGTAGAAACAGCTATGGAATTAGCCCTAAATTCTGGAATTAGCAGCAAAGGACTTAAAAACAGAATATAAATCTATTTACTTAAGTACAGATTTAAACCAAAAAAAAAGTTATAGTAAGAAAAGAGATAGGAAATCTCAGCAGAAAAACTGAAATATAAAAAAGAACCAAATAGAAATTGCAAAGTATATCATTTTAAATGAAAAAGAAATTGCTAGATGGAATTAATAGTTGATGCAACTCTAAAAAAGAAAGGTTGATGACAAAAAGCTAGGAAAGATCAATCACAATTATCCAAATAGAATATAGAAGAGAAAAAAAGACAAGATTGGAAAAAATAATGAAAAACTTAAAGATTTGTGGAACAAGAGCCTCACAGCGGTCTCTCTGTACAGAAAGAGAGGAGACAGTGAAATGGAAGAAAAATATTTCAAAAAAGGATGGACAAAAACTTCCTAAACCTTTTGAAAAATATAAACCCCTTGGCATATCATGGTCAAATTCTTGAAACATTAGATGATTAGTCCTATACCAGTTACTCCGTCATGGCCAGAGTAGGAATCAGCACTTTTAAATATTTTTAAGTCTGCTTTACATTAATGTATGCCAGCTTTGGTTGTGAAACATTCAAATTGCCTGCAATTATTTTAAAGGTGCCATGAGACTTTCATACTGTAAGATGAGGCATAGGCATTATTACAAAATAATTGTTTAGCTAGAATGTAACAAAATAGGTTTGGGAGTCCCAATGAAAACTGTAATGTTTTTTGAAATTTAAGTCTAAAGAGGCCATTTTATGCTGTAATAAAATGGTTATTTGGCATCATTGATTTTATTTCTCAAAGGCACAAGCTTCGTTGTCTATACTATATTAAACAATCGAAAAGCAGTGAATCTAGCTTTTATGTTCAGGATCTTCATGGATTACTTTTTAACTGAAGTTTAAGAAATTATTGTGAATTCTGCTAATGATTGGCTTAATTAGCAAATAAATACCATTTTTCCTTAAGGTAGAAGACTCACAAGAACAGTTAAGTACTATATATTTATAAAAGTCATATTAGAAGCAAGATTAGATTGGAATTTGAATAATAATAGCAACATACATTTATTACCAAGTTATTACCAAAAGTTTAGATGAGAGAGTATGGGCAAATGAGAGAAAAAAGAAGAAAAAATGTATCAGGCTTTGGGGAATACAGGAATGAGGAGGAGTATTTTTTTCCCTATTTGGTATTTGTTATTCACTCAATACATAAATGGGGCCCTGGGATGAAGAGATTATAGTCTAATCCTTTGTTGAAAGTAACAACAAATACTGTATAATAAGAAAGTAAAGTATAATTGAAAATTAGAGAGTTGGTTTGGAATGAATTTGTTTCTGAACTGTTAAAGTTATTTGTTTTATTCTGTCATTAAATTTTCAAAATACTTGGTTTTCATCTACCTCAAACTAAATGGAAGGCAGCATTCCAGAATTTGCGAGGATAAATCTACCTTATGATATTGAAGTTCATAAATCCAGGAACTCTTTTAATATACAATGAAAAGCAAAGATAAGGAGATATTATTAAAATCAGCCCAGGGGGAAAGGGGGAATCATTATAGGAAGCAGAACAAAAATATAAATGAACTCTAATTTAACATCACAAAAACTGGACATTAGAATCAAATTTATTCAGGCTATTTCTGGGACTAGAAATTTTCAGCTAAAATTTATTCTCCCACAGCAGAATTTTGGTTCAGAACATTTCTTGTTCCATTTAGCCATAACTATTTTATGTTTTTGTTTAAAGATTTTTATTATTTGTTTGGGAGAGAGAGCGCGCGAGTGCATGAGCATGGGGGTGGGGGGCAGGGATGGGGTGACTGGGTGACGGGCACTGAGTGGAGCACTTGACGGGATGAGCACTGGGTGTTATACTATATGTTGGCAAATCGAACTCCACATAAAAAAAAATCAATCTATCAATCAATCACAGGGGCGAGTTGGCTGGCGACATGTAGCAACTGTACAGGACCAAGTGGAATATGCTTCCTGTGATACTCTTACCTTGCCTTTATAATTTAACTCCCACATTTCTCCTTTATCCTGATGCCCTCATCAATTTTACTTGTTTTTTTTTTTTTTCCTGTATTTCTACAAGCTCTTCAGATTCCTTATTAGTTTCACAGGGGCACAAATAAATGAATAATATTGCCACAAATTTTAGGAGACACCAGGGCCCAGTCCCTATCCTTACAAAGCTCCTAATTCACCGGGAGAACAACACCTAAGCAGATAATTATAATACATTGTGTGTGGGGGGTTCTATTTTGGGGCATGCACAAGGTGTAAAATGAGTGTCTATATCATCTAGGGAAATCTAGGATGCTTCACTCAGAGATGATTCAGTAGTTTATCTAATTTCAAGTGCTAAGTAACTCTACAACCGCCTCTCCTTGGATGGGAAATGCATCCTGGAAATTTTCAGTCAAAAGGACCTCTTCAATTAAATTATTTTCCTTGAGACAAAACTGAAATGTTGCAAAATGGCAAGGAGGAATCTTAACAAGTTTGAGGTGACAGAGGGAAATTTGGAATTAAAATGTATCTCAGATATCTCACAGTGATGTTATATAACTTAGCTATTTCCATATATGTAAACTTATTAGTGCTTAATATACACCAGGGTTAGCAAATTACAACCTGTGTGGGCCAAATCCAGGCCAAAACTTCTATGTCCAAGGGCTAAGAGTGATTTTAACATTTTTAAATGTTTGGAGAAAAAAATCAAAAGAAGAATAGAATTTTTTGAAATGTAAACTCTATATAAAATACAAATTTTAGTGTTCATACATGAAGGTTTGTTGTTGCTGTTGTTTTTACACAGACACACTCATTAGTGTATACATTGTGGATGGCTGCTTTTGCCCTACAACTCCACCATCATGACCCACAAAACCGAAAATAGTTTCCAGTCCTGGAAACTGGAAAATGTTTACTGACCTCCAGAGATACACCATTGTTGGGTCTGCACACAAACTATAAAAGAGGCCAGTGGTCATTCCAATGGAACCGATGAAGAAAGGCCGAAGAGCTTAAGATATTTGTGAATGCTTTTTCTAGACAATTAAATGTAGATTTCCTGACTTCAAATGAATCTCTTTCATTACAGTAAACATAACATTTTGGCCATTTTGCTTTAATTGTTGCTACTATGATTGTTTGAAATTGGGTCTGGTATTGTTTTGTTTGTTTTGGGTAGAGTAAAATTTCTGGTTCCTTCTGCTGAGGCAATTAAATTCTGGTTTAAAAATACTCAAGAAATCTAAAGTGAGGGATGCCTGTGTGGCTCAGCGGTTGAGCGCCTGCCTTTGGCCCAGGGCATGATCCTGGAGTCCCAGGATCGAGTCCCACATCGGGCTCCCTGCATGGAGCCTGCTTCTCCCTCTATGTCTCTGCCTCTCTCTCTCTCTCTCTCTCTCTCTCTCTCTCTCTCTCTCTCTCTCTGTGTCTCTCATGAATAAATAAATGAAATCTTAAAAAAAAAAAAAAAAAGAAATCTGAAGTGAGGTCAGCTTGACCCTAAAACCCACACTCAGAATTTGCTGCCCAGTGAGCTCTTGCCTATTGACGCTATAAGCTCTGAATAGAGGTAAAAAGAAAACAATGAACTACTAAATAAGATAAAATGTTGAATTCCAACCAGGGCGCAGGTGTCCTAAGCATTCCCCACCTTCTTGCTTTATTCTCTTGCTTCTGCTAAGAAAATAGGATTGAGTACCTTAGTTGGCATTTTTTTAAATCTCTGGATAAAAACTATCTAAATAAAGATTTTTATGTGGGTTGCAGTTCACATCTTCCCCCACATTTTCAAACATTCCTTCTCCCCTTGGAAAGCTGCTCAGCAGAGTGCCACTGCGGGGAGGTGAAAGGCTCTACGGAGGAGAGGGGGAGGATGGGACATTATTGAGAAAAAAATAAAATTTCTGCGCAAAAATAAACTGAGCTGTCTGAGACTATTGGCATTATGATTTTTTTTTTTTATCACCAATGAGATAAAGGTCTCCAGAAGATTTTTCTGGGTTTCAACTATTACAAGAGCCAAGAAAAACTAAAATTAACCAAACTATAGGCAAGTCTGCCAGGTAACCTTATGAAGCTGTAAAAACAACAAAGATATATATTTTTGCCTTTCCCTTCATTTCTCAGATGGTTCTCTTATTATATATATGGCATTCTGGAGGAATTTTGGCTTGATAAATCCTCTAGAACACTCTGCATATGTTTTCATAGATACTATTTGTTTAATAAAGTCAAAATCTTCCACCTTCTAGTTTAACTTTTGGTAAGATTTTTTTGTTGTCATTTTGCAGTATTTTACACGGTTGTTTTGTTCCTGAAAAGACTAAGAAGAAGGAGGAGAAGGGGAAGAAGAAGAAGAAAAAAAGAAGGAGTTGGGGAAGCTGCTCTCAAATTATGCAAAAGAAAAGAGAGTGAATCTAAATAAATACTGTACAATATTTCCAGGGTTTTCTTAAGACAAAAGCCACAAATTTAACTTAGCTTACCATTTTATCACCAAATGTCGAATTTATTCATGTACAGTAAACAACATGAGGTCATTTGCTTTCTTTTCAACTGAGAAAAACATCTCCTGAATTAATCAAGGCTTAGCCCATACCAACAGATATAAATCATTTAACATTTCCTGCTTAAAGTATGTTCATTATGTACTTGCTGATCCACTTCAAGGCTGTTGCTATGCATAAAACTAGCGGCTATATAAAGCAACAAGCAAAGAGGAAATGCCACTCCTGCTGAAAGCGGAATGATCTTCCAATTGTTTTCAGTTACATGTCTATTGCCTTACGACTTTCCTAACTGAAGTGTTACAGTAGGTATTAATAATAATAGCAACCCATATTGGTTTGGTGTATTCTGGTTCCCAACCTACCTCCACTGTATGCCTTCATTTGATCCTCATGCAAAGCCTGTAAAATGAGAAGGCACCTTGTTTCCTTTCTATAGTGAAAAACTAAGACTTCCTCAGAGAGGAAAAGTGGCTTGCTGACGTTTGCATAGGTAGTAAGTTGCTAGACAAAAAAAAAAAAAAAAGAGCTCAGGACTTCGAAACCAGAATACTTTCTACTATAGCTACTAACATAGCAAACATTCAACGTTTAACATATGTGATATCACAGAATGAACAGAAATAAGAATAGTATAAATAGGATAGAATAAAAATAGTTTTACAGAAGAAATCAAGCAATTCTTCCAAATCATACAGCTGATAGTAATGCTACTTACCTCTTAGATTGATGTGAGAACTAATTAATCTATTGTATGTACAGGGTTTAGAACTGAGCCTCACACAATGTAAAAACCCAATAAATGGAAGCTAGTTAGTATGGTGGTAAGTATCATGGTATGGCTCACATTATATCGAAAATAAATTTTGTGGCTTTCAATTGCTTTCTCAAATAGGTAATACATGGATAAGGCACAAAATTCTATTAGGGCAAATGAGTTTACAGAGAAAAGTAAGTCTCCCATTCCTGTCTCTCAACAATCTGATTCTGCTCCACAGACACCCACTGTTATCCACTTGTAAAATACCCTATTTCCCAAGTATTTTGTTTCCACAAATCCTCTTCTTTTTAAAAATCTTAGCTATAATCAATTCTTTTGTTTTTTCTTCAAACAATGAGTAATTGTTTTGTTTTTTTCTTCAAACAATGAGTAATGAATTCTCCACAAAAATTCAAACAGAACCAGAAGAGAATCAAAGAACTCCTGGGTTGGTGAACATGTGATTCAGAAAGAGTGTTGTGCCTGGAGAGGGCATGAAATTTTCTTGCCTTTTCCCCACATCTTGCCTTATGAATCTCTTCCACTTGGTTGTTCCAGAGTTATATTCTTTTATAATAAACTTGTGATCTAGTAAATAGAATGTTTCTCTGAGTTCTGTGAACCACTCTAGCAAATTAATTGAACCAAAGATGGGCATGTGGGAATCTGATTTATAGCAAGTTGGTCAGAAGTATAGGTAACAACCCAGACATTGTGACTAGAATCTGTAAGTCTAAGGAGCAGGTTGTGAATACCTCTCATTTAATCTGTAGCCAGTAGGTCAGAAGCACAGGTGATAACCTGGATTTACACCTGGCATTTGAAGTGCAGGGGACAAGAAGGGGGAATGGACAGTCTTAGTAGGACTAAACCCTTTACCTATGGAATCTGATGCTATTTCTGACTAGATACTATCAGAACTGAGTTGGTATGCAGAGATTTGCTTGTTAGCGTGGGGATACTTCCCCCATACATATTAAAATTGGGTATAGAGAATCAGTAGAATGATCAAGATTAAAACAAAACAAAACAGGGGCACTTGGGTGGCTCATAAGTTAAGTGTCTGCCTTTGGCTCAGGGTGTGATTCCAGGGTCCTGGGGTCAAGTCCTGTATCAGTCTCTCTGTAGGGATCGGGCTTCTCCCTCTGCCTATGTCTCTACCTCTTTCTCTGTCTCTCATGAACAAATAAATAAAATTAAAAACAAACAAAATAAAAATTTTAAAACCTCTTCCATTTGAGTAGGATAGAAATATGGCAAATGAGTGGCCTACAGCTTTGGGGGAAATGCCTTTTCTGGGAGCTATCAAGCATTTGCAAGAAATGACCTTGAGGACTGAACAATCACAAGCTGATGCCTGTAAGCCTTCAGTTTCTTTCACAAAATGGTTTCCTCAAAAACTTAGGCTCTAAGCTATTAATTCTGTATATGTGAAAGAGCTGAGGATCTCTGAGCCTGAAGAGTCCTTTCTTTAATCAACTGACCCCTGCTCTGCACATTCTGCTAGCCCTTAGTTTCTTGCAGCTATCTTGTAACAATTCAAAACAGCCTCTGGATGACAATAGTATTGATCTCATCTTTTCCTTTAAACTCAAAACCTTTGTCTGAGAGAGGAATCTTAAGAAAAGTAGCAGAAGTCTGTCTTTGCTTTTGCTAAGGCTTCCACAGCCATGGAATATGTTTAAAGTGCAAAAACAAAAATTTTTTTACAATCTTTCAGTATCCAATTGAGATTTTAAGACACAGGCATAAAGCAACTCTCTTAGCAAGTTTGTATTCTCTTTCCAAAGATAGTGCCCAACCCTCAAGAATCATGCTTCCTAGTTTTCATATACTTGTGTAGTCCCCACTCTTTGGATCTAGGTAGCTTTATAATTCATGTTCGACCACAGAATGTGGCAGAACTGATGCTGCATGTTTTCTGAGGCTAGACTATAAGAAGCCTAGTAGCTTCCAGCTAGGTTTCTCACACAGTCAGTTTGGGGATAGCCAACAAAAAGCAGCATGACTTCCTTGAGATGATCATGTTGTGAGGAGGCCTAATTAAGTCATGAGGAGGGGCTTCATGGAGAGAGAAAGATGCTCAGTCTCTCAGCCATCCTAGCTAAAGGAAGAGCCCTCTCGGATGTCTAGGCCAGTCAACACCTTAGATATTTCCAGCCCCATTCACCACCTGACATGAAATTATGGGAGACATCCTATGAGAAAATCACTCAGCTGAGCTTATTCAATGCATAAGAATATAGGGATAATAATAGGTATTCTGAACAATTTAGTGTTGGAATAGTTTATAATGCAGCAATAGATAATTAAAACAATTTTTCCATTTTTGCTTATAGAATGGTCTGATGATAGTGGCAACAAGTAAACTCCTTCCTCCTGCAAAAGTCTGAATTGCCCTCTATTTTTCCTAATACTATAGACTGGGGAGGCTATGGTAGACTTCCTAAAATACAACAGAAAACAACTTGACTTAATTCTACAAAATAATCATCACCGATTTTCTGGGATGCATCATATGACTACTCATTGTCCAGTGCCCCACTTTCTTTCTTTATCAATTTCACATTTTATCTTGTTACTCTTAGCATTCTTATTTAGGATCCAAACTCTAAATTAGTTAAAAATTGCATTTGGCTGCAAGTAATGGAATCCTAACTTTAAGTTTAATCAAATGGGGAATTATTTTTTGGATGGATATATAAAGTAGTCAAAGATGAGCATCTGGAAAATAAACAGCTAGTTATTGTCCCCAATTTTCACCACCTTCTTCCTTTGTCGTAGTAGTCATGATTTGTAGCTGAAAATATAGCTACCTTGCAGTTAAGTATGACTCAATGACTAGTTTCTGGCTGAGGGATATCAATAGAAGTGTCCTATGTGACTTCAAGAAAGTATTTTTAAAGAGACATATATATAAATACATATGTATATATGCATACATATATGTATGTATTTATATATATATATATATGTCTCTGTGTATTTTTTAAAGGGAGATAATTCTTGCTCATGAATTAAGTGTGGATATAATGGCTGGATTATATGGCCTAGCAGCCTTCTTATTCCCAAAGCCGTAAGCATAAAATGCAGAATCTGAGTGCTTGATGACTAAGGAATCACTTGTATCATCTTGTGTATCAGCCCAGGACTGTCCATCCCTCAACTTCATTTACATGAAAGAGAAATGATTTTATATCTTTTTATGCCACTATTACTTTGATATTTTATTTTGCTTACAAGTGAAATTAATTCTAACTAATGTAGGAGACAGAACTGGTACAGAAGCTCCAAAGAGTCAACAGTGGTCTAGACTGCTTCTGTCTCCTGGTTCAGCACTATTTGTGTGTGTGTGGTGGGGGGGGGTGGTTCTTCCCATCCTTAGAGGCACCTCATTGTAGCAGAATGACTGGCCTCCCTTCAGCTTTCATTTACATTCCAAGTAGAAAGAAAAGAAAGAAGAAACAAGGAAGAAGAAGAGATGATTCCTCTATCAAGAAAGTAAAACTTTCCAGAATCCTTAGAAGACTTAGTAAATTTTGACATTTAATTTAGTAGCTGGGCATATTGACACTCCAGTAAAAAGGAAGTTCTATTAGTAAACTAGAAGAAGAAATGGAGATTAAGGAGACCACAAGCATGGTCTGCCACAATACTGTGTCAGGAACAGTGCTCAGAAAAAATGTGCTCTGCAAACAAAACTCAAGTCCAGCAAAAGGAAGGAAATAGTAGGGTTAGAGTGAAATAAATGGTATAGAAACCAAAAAAACAAAACAAAACAAAACAAAACAGTAGAACAGATCAATGAAATCAAAAGCTGGTTCTTTGAAAAGATAAACAAAAATTGATAAACTGCTAGCCAGACTCATCCAAAAAGACCTCCAAACCCCTCCAAAACACAGAGAGAACCCAAATAAACAAAATCACTAATGAAAGAAGAGAAATAACCACCAACACCACAGAAATACAAACTATTTTAACAGAATATTATGAAAACCTATATGACAACAAATTGGGCAACTTAGAAGAAATGGGTAAATTCCTAGAAACATATAACCTACTAAATTTAAGAAGAAATAAAAATCTGAATAGACTCATAATCAGCAAAGAAATTGGATGAGTAATCAAAATACTCCCCCCAAATAAAAGTCCAGGACTAGACAGCTTCACAGGTAAATTCTACCAAACTTTTAAAGATTTAATACCTATAATTCTCAAAATATTCTAAATATTATAAAAGGAAGGAAAAGTTCCAAATTCATTCTATGAGGCCAGTATCACCTTGATATCACAACCAGATAAAGACACCACAAAAAAAGAGAACTACCAGCCAATATCTCCCATGAATATAGATGCAAAAAATCCTCAACAAAATATTAGCAAATTGAATACAACATTACATTAAAAAAATCATACACCATACTCAAGTGGAATTTATTCCTGAGATACAAGTGTGGTTCAATATTCACAAAACAATTAACATGGCTCATCACATCAATGGTTCATCACATCAATAAGAACAAGGATAAAAACCATATGATTATTTCAATAGAAACAGAAAAAGCACCTGACAAAGTACAATATCCATTTATGATAAAAACTCTCTGCAAAGTAGGTCTAGTGGGAACATACCTCAACATAAGAAAGGTCTTATCTGAAAAGCCCACAGCCAGCATCATACTTGATGGTGAAAAACAGCTTCCTGTAAGGTCAAGAACAAGACAACGATGTACACTTTCACCACTTTTATTCAACATGGTACTGGAAGTCCTAGTGAGAGCAATTAGATAACATAAAGAAATAAAAGGCATCCAAATTGGTAAGGAAGAAGTATAACTCTCAATATTTGCAGATAACATAATACCATATATAGAAAATCCTAAAGACAGCACCAAAAAACTACTAGAGCTGAAAAATGAATTCAGTAAGGTCTCAGGATAAAAAAAATCAACATACAGAAATCTGTTGCATCCTAAACACTAATAACGAAGCAGCAAAAAGTGAAATTAAGAAAACAAATCCATCTATAGTTGCGCCAAAAACAATAAAATATCGAAGAATAAACTTAACCAAAAAGACAAAAGACCTGTACTCTGAAAACTATAAAACCCTGATGAAAGAAATTGAAGATGGCACAAAGGAAGGGAAAGACATTCCCTGCTCATGAGTTGGAAGAACAAATATTGTTAAAATGTCTATATTACTGAAAACAATATGCACATTTAACTTAACCACTATCAAAACACCAACACCATTTTTCAGAACTAGAACAATCAATTCTAAAATCTGTATGGAACCACAAAAACCCTGAGTAGCCAAAGCAATTTTGAAAGAAAAAAAACAAAACTAGGGGTTATTACAATTCTAGATTTCAAGTTATATTACAAAGTGGTAGTAATTAAAACAGTATGGTACTGGCATACAAATAGACACTTAGATCAGTGGAATAGAACAGAAAACCCAGAAATAAATCCACAATTATATGGTCAGTTAATCTTCAACAAAGCAGGAATAAACATACAACAGGAAAATTTCTTCAACAAACAATGTTGGAAAAACTGGACAACTGCATGTAAAAGCATGAAACTGTATCACTTTCTTTCATTACAAAAAATAAACTCAAAATGGATTAAAGACCTAAATGTGAGATCTGAAATCATAAAAATCCTTGAAGAAACCACAGGCAGTTATTTCTCTGACATTAGCTGTAGCAACATTTTTCTAATATGTCTCCTGAAACAAAGGAAATAAAAGCAAAAATAAACTTTTGGGACTTCATCAAAATAAAAAGCTTCTCCTACATGCACTCTGATGTTTACAGCAGCATAACATATAGTAGCCAAACAATGGAAGCAGCCCATGTGTCCATTGATAGATAAAGAAGATGCGATATATATATATATATATATATATAATCTTGCCATTTGCAACAATATGGATAGAGCTAAAGAATATAATGTTAAGTGAAATAAGTCAGTCAGAAAAAGACAACTATCATATGATCTCACTTATATGTGGAATTCAAAAACAAAACAAACAAGGAAAGGAAACAGGGAGAGAGAGAAAGACAAACCAAGAAACAGACTCTTAATTATACAGGACAAACTGATGGTTACCAGAGGGGAGGTAGGTGGGAGATGAGGGAAATAGGGTATGGGGATTAATGAGTACACTTATCATGATGAAAAATAATAAAATAAAATAAAATAAAATAAAATAAAATAAAATAAAATAAAATAAAATAATAAAATAAAATAATATGATTTTAAAAAATAAAGAACACAGGGCAGCCCAGATGGCTCAGCGGTTTAGCTCCACCTTCAGCCCAGGGCCTGATCCTGGAGACCTGGGATTGAGTCCCACCTCAGGCTCCCTGCATGGATCCCTCTTCTCCCTCTGCCTGTGTCTCTGCCTCTCTCTCTGTGTGTGTGTTTCTCATGAATAAATAAATAAAATATTTTTTAAAAAAGAAAGAACATGTTCTAAACTGAGCAGAAACCCCAACAGATGTCTAATACAGGCCCCTAATATATATCCTAAATTGAGATGCAAAATTAAGACATTTACAAATACTTAATAAACTTCAATAGAGAGGTAGGCCTGCATACATCAATATGGCAGTCCTAAAGTCCACAGTTCATGCTGGAATCATCTCAAGAAAGCACATATATTTAGAATATTGGCCTAAAGAAGAAACTCTGTAGAAAAAGTAATGAAAATAAGCTGAGTAAATATGTGAAAGACTCTGAAACATATCAAGAGAAAACAGTTAATATGATAACAAAAACCAGAGAGAGTAAACTATGAAAATTATGATGGAAAATTTCAAGGATCACATGTGGTTTGAAATGCAGCTGGTGAGTACAATACCATAAGGACAGAAAAGTGCTTCTAGTACTTATTAATTTGGAGACTGTGTGCTACTTTTCAAGAATAGTTTCAATAAGAGAGTACTAAGATCAGTTTACAGGGAATTGAGGACTGAAGGGAAAAGTTAAGTGGAGGTGCAGGGTAGGCTACACTGTAGCAGCCTTCTCTATCAAAGCTTGGCTTTTATATACATCCAGATCTTCTTACAAATATAAAGAATGAAAGTTTTAAGTACTTGGAGTAAAGGAGAGGGTAATGGAAGATGAATGTTTTGCTTCAAGTAAACTATTCAGAAAATTTCCTCTCTATTGAATTTGTATCGTACTGGATGTTTTGGAGTTTCATTAGTTTGCAGCTACAGAGACCCAAGGATACCCTTAGCCCAGACAGGTGATGCCTGTACCTATTGGTCCCAAAGAGGTAAGAGTGGCTTAATTGTTGTGCCCAAGATTATGTATCCGAGAAACCACCAAGGAGCCTACACCGATGCAAACACACGAGGGTTTATTTACAAGCTCACATTTGGGTCCAAGTATACCTGACACAGCGGAGCAGGGACTTGGACCCCGAGGTGGGTTCCAGCTTAGTTTTATGGGCTGGTCTAGGGGATCTTCAGAAAGGGTGGAGGAATTTCTCAAGTTCTGTTTACATTCTGATATGGGGCTTTCAAGGGCATTGAACTCTGTTCTCATTCTAATATGGGGCTTAACTGAAGTAAGGTAAAGTTCAACTCCTATTCACAGGGGCCTGAGATGGCTGTACTTGTGCTAATGCTGAACTTAAGATGGAATGGCCTTAATTTTCCCGGCCTCCACATTAATGTCTCTGTGTCAATGCAGGAAGACAATTTAAAAATCAAACTGCGGGATCCCTGGGTGGCGCAGCGGTTTGGCGCCTGCCTTTGGCCCAGGGCGCGATCCTGGAGACCCGGGATCGAATCCCACGTCGGGCTCCCGGTGCATGGAGCCTGCTTCTCCCTCTGCCTGTGTCTCTGCCTCTCTCTCTCTCTCTCTCTGTGACTATCATAAATAAATTAAAAAAAAAAAAAAGATAAAAATCAAACTGCTTTTGATATGAAGTAGTAAATTTGAATATATTTTAATATTTAGATTCCACATGTTTAATTTCATTAACAAATTATGCTTGCTCTTTAAATAATGCATGAACCAGGTCCAAAGGACAAATGTTCTGAGTGTACTGTCTCTGGTGCACATGATAATTCTGCCAAGTTGATCTGATATACAAGTCATTGAGAAATCATGTTAATTCAATCAAGAAGAATCAGGCTAGCACCAAAGGAAATAAAGAAATAAGAAAGAACTATATACCAGGCATTTTATTCTTATCAGTTTTTCATCAGTAACTTACAAAAGTTTTCATATTGAGATTGAGGGGAAAAATAAGACTTTGTGTGGTATTAGTTTATTCAGGAGTCCAAATTCAGAACCAGATATGAACCCATAGCTTCTGACATTCAGATCAGCATAATTTCTACTATACCACTCTGCCTTTTAAAATGAATGCTTAAAAAAAATAAGCAGAAAGTTAAAGGGGCTTTTAATAAGTTACTTGAGTTCCTATTCTAATTTTTTTAAAACTAAGCATTTATTTTTAAACGAAAGCTCTGAAATAATCTGACCAAAAGGCATCTGTAAGGAAGTTAAATACTGAATTCTATAAAAAAGAAATTGGCCTATGCCATGATGAGGTCATGTACAAATTTATGTCCTTGTTTAAAATGAATGTGATATCAAGGTAGATTTATCATTTCTCCTAGAACAAAAACTCGAGGTTCTTCTACTCATCAACCTGCATAACAAACTATATATGGTAAACAGAGGTCTGGTGAAAGATTTGTAAGGTCAAAAATTTCAAGGTTAGGGACACCTAGATGGCTCAGCAGCTGAGCGTCTGCCTTTGGCTCAGGGTGTGATCTGAGCATCCAGGATCAAGTCCCACATCGGAGTCCTTGCAGGGAGCTGGCTTCTCCCTCTGCCTATGTCTCTGCTTCTCTCTCTCTCTCTCTCTCTCTGTATCTCTCATGAATAAATAAACTCTTTAAAAATTGTTCAAGATTATTTAACTGCCTAAAAAAAACCTTGTGCAGATTATTTGGGAACACTAGCTGTTTTTGTCTTACCTATAGTCTGGTTCCTAAATAAGAGAGAGAGAAAAAAAAGGCAATTGTGATACATTGCCATTTGTGTATACGTTGATGACATTTCATTAAAGGTATATATTTTACACAAACAAAAACAGAAAATGTTTCCCATGTATCAGGATCTCTTCTGATAGCCACTCAGATCATTTTGCCCATCAACTTGCTATTTTTCTTAAATTAAAGGTATCAGGTATATGTTTTATATTTCTCTGGAGTTAGAAATTGTAGCTTCTATGATACTGATGGATAAGAAGAAATAACATCCTAAGAAGAAGTGGGATGCAGACTAATAATAATCATCACTAGAGTTGCCATATCTACAAATTTATGTAGGAGTACCATCACAGAGATCAGATCATCAGATCATTAATTCCAAGGATCAAGTAATTTCCCATTTTCAAAATTATTATTTATAAACCACACCTCATGTAAAAAGGAAAAAAGAAAGCAAAAATGTCCTGTCTAGTTAAAATAAGCAAACTGTTTTAACAAGTATATCTCATATAAAATGACTCAAACACAATAGAAGTAACTTTCTTATGTTATGTTATGTTAACAGTCCACTGGTGGTGCCAGCTTGCTGGTGGAGGATGGATTTGTTGTGCCCAAGATTGTGAATCTGAGAAACCACCAAGGAGCCGACACCGATGCAAGTACATGAGGGTTTATTTACAAGCTCGAGCTTGGGTCCAAGTATACTCCACACAGCAGAGCAGGGGCTTGAACTCCAAAGTGGGTTACAGCTGGGTTTTTTATGGGCTGGTCTAGGGAATTTTCAGAAGGGGTGGAGGAATTTTTTTTCCAATATGGGGGAAAGGGTGCGGGGGTTTCTTAAGATCTGATATGGGATTCTCTGTTGAGGGCAATTCTGAGCTCTGTTGTCTTTCTGATATGGGATTCCCTGACGAGGGCTTACTGCAGTTTTTCTTATAAAGTTCAGCTCTTATTCACAGGGGCCTAAGATGGCTGTACTTGTGCTAATGCTAAACTTGAGGTGGAATGGCCTTAATTTTTCTCAGCCTCCACAGATTAGGGTGGTGTGAGGTTCTTTCCAATGTAGTCTTTTAGAGACCCAGGCTGATGGAAGTACTATTACTCAGTGCATAGTTCCAATGCCACTCTATGCGTCAACATTCAGCTGGTGAAAGGGAAAAACTCATGGAAGATCACACATGGGGAATTTTAATTGGCCAGGCCTGGGAGTGGCCTACAGGGGCATGCACACTCACTACCTCTCATTGCTTTTATGATCAGCATTGCACACTTGGAAAAATTCAAGGCCTAAAAGTAGTGGCAGAATTTTCCCAATTTATATAAACAGAATTCTGGACAGCATGTATGGTACTAGATTCTAGTTATTTTAGAACAAGATGATCATAACAAAGTGGTCAAGTCATAAGATGACATCAGGCTTATTTACTAACATGAGAGCACATTCTCAGGATTCAGAATTTAATGTGTTGGCTCATGCATGTGGAAATGCCACATACCTTCTTCATCCAGATTGATTAATTGGAGCTAGGATTCAATGGTGTTCTGCAGTAAATGATAGAGAAACGGCAATGCTGGAATTTGCCTGGCATATTTTGAATAAAATAAAAGAAGTCTAAAAGATTCAGAAAGAGAAAAATTAACCTATTATGTGCTAACTCTGGAGCCACCCTTAATACATACCCTAGTATGTGGACTCAGAGGGTATTTCTCTAATCAACACATTAAGAAATTTTAAGTATGGGGGATCCCTGGGTGGCGCAGCGGTTTGGCGCCTGCCTTTGGCCCAGGGCGCGATCCTGGAGACCCGGGATCGAGTCCCACGTCAGGCTCCCGGTGCATGGAGCCTGCTTCTCCCTCTGCCTGTGTCTCTGCCTCTCTCTCTCTCTCTCTGTGACTATCATAAATAAATAAAATTAAAAAAAAATTTAAAAAAAAAAGAAATTTTAAGTATGGATACTAGTATCTTGAAAAACTCCATGTTAATTATAAGCCAGAAGTGGTATTGGAGGATGCCTCAAATAAATTAGGCTTGGATTTGAATAGGAATACTGTGATCCTAAGCAGGTAGAGTCAAAGTGGTGATCACTTAATATTCAGATAAGGTAAATGAAACTATAATAAATCTCAGGGATAGAGTAGCAATCAGAGTGTTTTGAACATAAGGATCTATGATAATGACAATATTTCTTCATGCAGTAGGGACTGCAGTAGACCTTCATTATCTTATCTCAGTGTTATGTCACTATGCCTGCTTAATGTTATACATTATCCAGATGTCCCTTCATCATCTTAAATCTCCCAGAATATCATGGTGGTCCATTATATTGACAATTTTATGCTATCTAGACATGTTGGGCAGAAACTAGTAAGCATCCCTATATTCTTGATGGAAACATAGGGAAATATGGGAAAGAGTTTAGGGGCCTGTACACTAGTGAAATATCTAGTTCTAGTAGTTTGTGGGCACATCCAAATACACTCTCTAACAGGGGAGATAAGTTTTAAGTTGCTCTTTCTCACAAATCCCACTTCAAATAAACAGGCACACTCCTTCGACTTTTGGATATAGCAGACCACATTTAACTCATTTGGATGTTCTTTTCAATCCCACTTATTATGTGACCCATAATATTGCCACTTGTTGGGACTTGGATTAAAAGAAGAGAAAAAGGCTTTCCAGCAGGTTTTGGGTATGTTATAAACAGCCCTTTCACTTGGATCTTATGAGCAAAAGACCCCATAGTATCAGAAGTGTCTATGGTAGAAGAGATCCTAAATGGAACCTTTAGCAATACCCAATAGAATAATCATGGCACAGATATCTACAAACATAAGTAATAAGATAACAGAGATATAAAGGGCTCGAGAAATGAAACAAGAAACACATATGATGTAATGAACAGATTAATGACCTAGAAGACAGGGTAATGGAAAGTAATCAAGCTGAACAGAAGAGAAAAAAAAATAGAAAATTTGAACAGACTGATTACCAGCAAAGAAATTGAATCAGTAATCAAAAAACTCCCAAAAAAACAAAAGTACAGGACCAGATGGCTTCACAGGCAAATTCTACCAAACTTTTAATGAAGAGTTAATACTTATTCTTTTCAAACTATTCCAAAAAATAGAAGAGGAAGAAAAACTTCCAAATTCATTCTATGAGGTCAGCATTACCTGATACTAAGACCAGAAAAGACACCACAGAAAAAGGGAATTATAGGCCAATATCTCTGATGAACATAGATGCAAAAATCTTCAACAAAATATTAGTAATTTGAATCCAACAGTACATTAAAAAAATCACACACCATGCTCAAGTGGGATTTATTTCTGGGACGCAAGAGTGATTCAATTTTCACAAATCAATCAACATGATACATCTTAGAATATTTACTCTGCCTTCTCACTTTTTACTTGACCATGGTTAGGCTGTGGCTGCATATCTGACAGACACAACTTAGATTAGGCAGCCTTCTTCTATGGCTAGATCTACCATCCAGTTCTGGTAGCTTTTCTTTTTCATGCTCGGCTTCCTAATGTTGCCAGTTCCAGAGTGATTTACCATCCCCTGTACATTTCCCTTAATTCTGCTCTACCTTGATAAGTGCTATTTTTATTAAAATTCTTTAATTATTCCCTTTAAGTATGAGGACCCTGAGGAAATAGTCACCTTCAAGGTAAGACTTAAAGGACAAGAAGAATGCAGCCAAGTAAAAGGACAAAAGAGAAGTGTTCCAAGCAGAGAAAACAGCAAGTTTTCTTTCTAAAGACTTCAGGGAAGTGATGGGTGTTTTTTTCTTTTTTTCAACGCAAAGAAGGCTCATGTGATTGGACAGAGTCAGGCGTGCAACTGAAACTCTGGGAAACATCAACATTTGAAATGCAAGTAAGCTGAGAAACTTGAACCTGTGTTTGAGAATGAGAAAAACAATTAAAAAAATAGCAGAGAAAGAAAAATGTGTCACAATGGCAGAGGAATGTATGTATCAAGAAAATGGAAGTACTCAAAAGGACAACTGCCCAGAGGGTCCTTAGGATAGGAAAACACACTATCTATTGACTGACATTATGAAGATCATGGAAAATCTTAAAAATGATCTTGGTAGATATTTGGGGAAGAATTCAGGATACTTTAAATTGAGGAGTGATATGAGCAATAAGAAAGTAGAAATAATATGAACAGGAAGTGGATATGGATATGGATATAGTAAAAGTAGCACAAAAGGGGGATGCTCTAGAGAAAGTTTCTTTGTTTTTTGTTTGTGTGTGTGTGTGTGTGTGTGTGTGTGTGTGTGCGTTTAGGTAGAACAAATTCAAGTGTATTTGTTGCCTTCAGGAAAAGGCAATGGCAGTAAAGTAGAGGTTAAACACATATGAAAACTAAGGAATAAATTATTGGATTTTCCAGATTAAAAGGCAAAGATGAGATAAAAACTAGAGACAGAGGGATTTTCTTTGACCGGAGCAGGACATCTATCCTACTGAGACAGGTAAGAAGAAAGTACAAGAGCATATGGAAAAGTTTGGGTGAGTAATGAATGTAGCAGGACATAATAATCTTTTGAAAGAGTAAAGAAAGTGGAATAATGGGAAGTTTCTATAACATGTTTACACCACAAAATTAATTAATTAATTAATTAGATTTATTCATTTATTTTGAGAGGGAAAGAGCACACAGGGGGAGGGGCAAAAGGAGAAGGAGAGAATTCCAAGAAAACTCCCTGCTGAGCATAGAGGTAGATATAGAGCTCAATCTCAGGACCCTGAGATCATGACCTGAGCTGAAGTCAAGAGTCCCATGCTTAACTGACTGACCCACATAAGCATCCCTATTCCATGAAATTTGTTAAGCTCTTTCTATATCTAAGTTTTTCCCAGTGCCAAAATATGTGAGCGATCATAGACAAATGCCTTGATCTCATGAAATTTACATCATAGTGGAGAAAGGCAAACAATGAACAAACAAATAATAAAATGCATAAGATAAGAGCTAAGAAGAAAAATAGCATGGTAATAGAACAGAGAGTAAGGACAAGAGGGTTGTTGGAAGATGATACTAATTTAGTTAGGTTAGAAAAAGCCTCTCTCATGAGTTGACATTTGAGAAGAGATCTGAGTGAAATTCAGGAACAAGAATACCAAAAAAGAGATGAATTTCCCAGTCATAAGATACAGCAATAACAAAGACCCTGAAATGGGAGTGTTCTTTGAGAGTTTAGAAACAGGGAATGGGCTGATGTGGGGCAGAGTAAGTGTGGGGAGAGGGTTAGAAATTATCAAGGAGGTTGGAAGAGTGCGCAGGGGTCATTTAAGCTTTTAAGAAGAGATGTCAATGTTTGAAATAGCTGTTATGGGAAATGAAATAGCAAGCTGACTTGGGACAAATTAAAACATTGACAAACAGCACCAAAAGTCCAGCTGAGGTTACAGACTAGAGATTTTTAATGATGCCAAACTAGCACATAGGTTAAGAACAAAAAATAGTTATATTAATCCAAAGCTAGAGCTTCATATTGTATAGTAACAGAAAGAAAAGAAGGCAAGAGATTTAAGAATAGTGTCAAGTGAGTAAGTAATAGGCCATTGGGCATGTAAGCAACGAATAAAGTTAGAAGAGATCACATAGTTTGAGGAAAAATAAAATCAGATACAATTGAAAAATGAGAAAGCCTGATTGGTGGTCAGAGGCAGATATTGAATAGTAAGAAGTAGGCAATATATAAAGATATCACTCAGCAATTGCACTCTGAATTAGATATCCAAGAGAAATAAAAACATGCACCAAAAGAAAAAACTGTACATAAATATTTAGAGCAGCAGTATTAATAATAGCCAAAAAGGGAAACAACTCTAATGTCCGTCAATGGAAAAATGAATAAATAAAATGTGGCATATCTATATAATGAGATATAATTTGGCCATAAAAAGGAGTAAAGCATTGATACATGCTTCATATATGAAACATATTCTACTAAGGGAAAAAAAACAGTCACAAATGGCTATAGATACTGTATGATACCATTAATAGGAAAGTCCAGGATAGGGAAATTTATAGAGACAAGGTAGATTTGTGGTTTTGGAGCACTGTGGGGTGGGGGAACTGTATGCATAGCATGATAGCTAAAGAATATGGGGTTACTTCTTAAGGTGATGAAAATATTCTAAAATTGACTGTGATGATGGTTGCATATGCCTGTGAATATACCAAAAGTGAACCATACACTTTAAATGAGTAAATTTTATCTTTATGTGAATTATATATTTAAAAAACTATTAATAAAAAAGAAATAGACAATGGATGGGTCCATCATGAAGACATGGAAATGGGCTTCTAAAATAGGATAAGAAAGAAGATCAAGGAACTTGAAAACTAAGATACTGAATGATATCTACATGGATATTGACAGAGGATAATGATAGAATTACAAGTAGAGATACAATCAGGGAGGAAGGCAAAACATGAGAGACTCTTAACTCTGGGAAACAAACTGAGAGTTGCTGAAGGGGATGTAGGGGGGGAATGGAGTGATGGGCATTAAGAAGGGCACGTGATGGGCATGAGATGGGATGAGCACTGAATGTTACATGCGGCTGATAAATTATTGAAAGCTACACCTGAAACTAATGATGTACTATATGTTGACTTATTGAATTTAAATGAAAAAAAAAGTAGAGACATATATGGAGTCAGATCCCAAAGTCCTTAGTGAATGCAGATGAGTTACTAGGATATCAACAGATAGGAGTGATAAGTAGAAAGGGTAATTGTTAACTATATTATTATAAGTGATGGTTGTTGTTTGTGTCTTCGTTAAATTTTAAAACAATCATACAATTTTTTTAAACTAACAAGAATGCATAGTACTCTACATAGGACTGAGAGTGTGATAATAAACAGCTTCCACCTGAGAGAGCTGCAAGGTCTCAAATGTCCCGTGGTTCAACTAGTGCAAGGATGAACGTGGGGCATTTTGTGAAGATATTCGGGCCTTTTCAGGTGCATTTTTTCTTTTAATTTACTTACTGTTTTTCTTTCCTTCTTTATTTATTGGGCAAAACAACAAAAGTTCCAAAAACTATACAGAATTGAGCACAGAGGAAAATAATGGAAAATGATTTGGAGTGGAGAAGGAGAGGAAACACTGAACTTAATAGAGAAGACAAAAAACTGCAGTAACTTGTATTTTGAATGGTGCCAAAGGATGATATGATGAGAGGAATGAAGAGATTCACTGGTTTTCCAATACCATAAAGTTGCAGTAGTTTAGAATGAACAGACTAGATAATGTTTCATGCCTGCAGAATGGCTAAGCCAGAGCTATGTTTCAGTGACTGGCTTGTACTGGATGGACTTCTGGTTAGGGAATAAAATGTGCCACATATTGGCCCATTTGCTGGGACATGAACATAAATAAAATACAGTTCCATATTGAAAGAATCCTTTGGTTATTACAACAAAATAAATGTGGAATACTCATAGCCGAAATTAGCATAAGAATCAGTAATGAAGAAATCTGGAAGACCTTTTCAAACATTTTTATTAAGTCTACTTTACATTCAATGAAATGCACAGATCCTAAGTGTATAGTTTGTTCAATTTGACAAATGAGTACACTTATGTAACCCACATCTTTATCAAGTCAGATTATTCCCATCACTTGGAAAGCTCCCTCATACCTCTCTCCAGTAAGTTCTCTGCCTCATTCCCCAGAAGCAACCCCACCCATCTGATTTCTATTATCATAGATTACTTTTGCTTATTCTAAACTTCTTATAAATTGAAAAATAAATTATATACTTTGTTTATGGCATCTTATACTCAATATAATATTTTTGAGATTTATCCACGTTTTTATGTGTACCAGTAGTTCATTTATTTTTATTGTTGCTTCATTGTATGACTATATCACAGTTTATTTAATCATTGTTCTCCTGTTGATGGGTACCTAGGTTTTTCCCACTTAGGTGCTGCTACAAATAAAGTAGCTCTAACATTCTAGAACAAGACTTTTGTGGATAGATGTTTCCAGTCCTCTTAGATATGGGTACATATATATTAGTTTTTTGAGAAATAGCCAAACTATTTTCCAAAGTGGTTTTACCACTTTATATTCCCACCAGCTATGTATGAGTGTATCAAATGCTCTCCATCCTCTAAAACATGTGGTACTGTCAATTTTATTTCAATTTGTGTTTTAATTTGTATTTCTTTAAGAATTAATGATGTTGAACACTTTTAAATGTGCTTATTAGTCATTCATGTGTTATTTTTGTGTTTACTCAAGTGTTTTGTCCATTTTTATACAATTATGTACCTTATTATTATTGAGTTGTAGGAATTCTTAATATGTAAGCCCTTCAACAAATGTATTTGCTACAAATCTTTTCTCCCAGGCTGTTATCTATTTATTTTATTAGCAGTGTCTTTTGATTATAATAAAATCTACTTTATGGTTTGTTTACTCTCTCTAAGAAATCTTAGTTCTACTCAGTTTATGAAAATATTTTCCTGTTTTTTTCTAGAAGCTTTATATCTTTAGCTTTTATTTATAGGTCTGTAATCCATTTCAAATTAGATTTTGAGTATGGAGTGAGGTAGAAGTTGAAGGGCCTTTTTTTTGTTTTGTTTTGTTTTGTTTTGGCTATCCTCCTTTTTGAGCACTACTTGTGGAAAGGTTTTCCACTTCTCATTGAATCACTTTGATGCCTTTGTTGAAATGGATGCAAAAATTCTCAACAAGATACTAGCAAATAGGATCCAACAGTACACTACGAAAATTATTCACCATGACCAAGTGGGATTTATTCCTGGGACACAAGGTTGGTTCAACACTCGTAAAACAATCAATGTGATTCATCATATCAGCAAGAGAAAAACCAAGAACCATATGATCCTCTCATTAGATGCAGAGAAAGCATTTGACAAAATATAGCATCCATTCCTGATCAAAACTCTTCAGAGTGTAGGGATAGAGGGAACATTCCTCAACATCTTAAAAGCCATCTACGAAAAGCCCTCAGCAAATATCATTCTCAATGGGGAAGCACTGGGAGCCTTTCCCCTAAGATCAGGAACAAGACAGAATGTCCACTCTCACCACGGCTATTCAACATAGTACTGGAAGTCCTAGCCTCAGCAATCAGACAACAAAAAGACATTAAAGGCATTCAAATTGGCAAAGAAGAAGTCAAACTCTCTCTCTTCGCCGATGACATGATACTCTACATATAACACCCAAAGGCCTCCACCCCAAGATTGCTAGAACTCATACAGCAATTTGGCAGCGTGGCAGGATACAAAATCAATGCCCAGAAGTCAGTGGCATTTCTATACACTAACAATGAGACTGAAGAAAGATAAATTAAGGAGTCAATCCCATTTACAATTGCACCCAAAAGCATAAGATACCTAGGAATAAACCTAACCAAAGAGGTAAAGGATCTATACCCTAAAAACTATAGAACACTTCTGAAAGAAATTGAGGAAGACACAAAGAGATGGAAAAATATTCCATGCTCATGGATTGGCAGAATTAATATTGTGAAAATGTCAATGTTACCCAGGGCAATTTACATGTTTAATGCAAACCCTATCAAAATACCATGGACTTTCTTCAGAGAGTTAGAACAAATTATTTTAAGATTTGTGTGGAATCAGAAAAGACCCTGAATAGCCAGGGGAATTTTAAAAAAGAAAACCATATCTGAGGGCATCACAATGCCAGATTTCAGGTTGTACTACAAAGCTGTGGTCATCAAGACAGTGTGGTACTGGCACAAAAACAGACACATAGATCAATGGAACAGAATAGAGAATCCAGAAGTGGACCCTGAACTTTATGGTCAACTAATATTCGATAAAGGAGGAAAGACTATCCACTAGAAGAAAGACAGTCTCTTCAATAAATGGTGCTGGGAAAATTGGACATCCACATGCAGAAGAATGAAACTAGACCACTCTCTTTCACCATACACAAAGATAAACTCAAAATGGATGAAAGATCTAAATGTGAAACAAGATTCCATCCAAATCCTAGAGGAGAACACAGGCAACACCCTTTTTGAACTTGGCCACAGTAACTTCTTGAAAGATACATCCACGAAGGCAAAAGAAACAAAAGCAAAAATGAACTATTGGGACTTCATCAAGATAAGAAGCTTTTGCACAGCAAAGGATACAGTCAACAAAACTAAAAGATAAGCTACAGAATGGGAGAAGATATTTGCAAATGACGTATCAGATAAAGGGCTAGTTTCCAAGATCTATAAAGAACTTATTAAACTCAACACCAAAGAAACAAACAATCCAATCATGAAATGGGCAAAAGACATGAAGAGAAATCTCACAGAGGAAGACATACACATGGCCAACACGCACATGAGAAAATGCTCTGCATCACTTGCCATCAGGGAAATACAAATCAAAACCACAATGAGATACCACCTCACACCAGTGAGAATTGTGAAAATTAACAAGACAGGAAACAACAAATGTTGGAGAGGATGCGGAGAAAAGGGAACCCTCTTGCACTGTTGGTGGGAATGTGAACTGGTGCAGCCACTCTGGAAAACTGTGTGGAGGTTCCTCAAAGAGTTACAAATAGACCTGCCCTATGACCCAGCAATTGCACTGTTGGGGATTTACCCCAAAGATACAGATGTAATGAAACACTGGGACACCTGCACCCCGATGTTTCTAGCAGCAATGTCCACAATAGCCAAACTGTGGAAGGAGCCTCGGTGTCCATCGAAAGATGAACGGATACAGAAGATGTGGTCTATGTATACAATGGAATATTACTCAACCATCAGAAATGACAAATACCCACCATTTGCTTCAACGTGGATGGAACTGGAGGGTATTATGCTGAGTGAAGTAAGTCAATCGGAGAAGGACAAACATTATATGGTCTCATTCATTTTGGGAATGTAAATAATAGTGAAAGGGAATAGAAGGGAAGGGAGAAGAAACGGGTAGGAAATATCAGAAAGGGAGACAGAACATAAAGACTCCTAACTCTGAGAAACGAACTAGGGGTGGTGGAAGGGGAAGAGGGTGGGGGGTGGGGGTGAATGGGTGACGGGCACTGAGGGAGGCACTTGACGGGATGAGCACTGGGTGTTATTCTGTATGTTGGCAAATTGAACACCAATAAAAAATAAATTTATTATTAAAAAATAAAAAAATAAAATAAAAAAACGCTCTCACATATTAAAAAAAATTATTTGATTATATATATGTAAATCTATTTCTAGATCCTACATTTTAATCTATTCATCTATTACTTTACTAATACGATACTATCTTTACTACTGTAGCTTTATAACATAGCTTGAAGTCAGGTACTTCTAACTTTGTAAAAAGATCTTTTTTCTTTTTTTGCTATTCTAAGTCTTTTGTATTTCCAAAAACATTTTAAAATCAGCTTGTCTATATTCTTTAAAATTCCATAGGGAATTTAGCTAATTTGTGATTATATTGACCATCTACATACACACAAAATTTAGAGGAGAATAAACATTTTAACAATATTGAGCCTTCCAATAAATAAATACAGCATTCCTTTCAACTTACTTAGGTTTTTTAACATTTCTCTCAGCACTGTAGTTTTCAGGGAAGCAGGATTGTGCACCTTGTTTAAAATTAATCCTTTAATATTTTATTGTTTCAGTGCTATTATAAATGGTATTTAAATATTTTTAGGGATGCTTGGGTGGCTGAGCGGTTGAGTGTCTGCCTTTGGCTCAGGGTGTGATCCTGGAGTCCAGGATCCAGACCCACACTGGGCTGCCTGCAGGGAGCCTGCTTCTCCTTCTGCCTATGTCTCTGCCCCTCTCTTTTTGTCTCTCATGAATAAATAAAATCCTTAAAAAATAAATAAAAATAAATAAATATTTTAAATTTCCAATTATTCATTGTCTAAGATATTTGAAAGGAAGAACTGGGAGGGCTGAGAACTGTTGTGTCTAGGAGTTGGGAGTGGGAGGCAACTGGAACTAGAGGATCAAATATAAGCCTTTATGTCCTGGGGGTCACAAAAATCTTCTGTTGAATTCTGAAAGAAAGAATTTGGCTTAGGAGAAAAAAAATTTTTCTTTTTGAAATTACTTCCCTTCATCTCTTTTTGTGCAGTATAAATTCTTAGCAGTAGCTTTGATCCTCTTGTAATAATTGAGAAGATCAATTCATCCTATAGAAAATAATGATTGAACTTAAAAATGCTACAAGACATTTCAAAATGGAGAAAATATTTAGATGTGATTCAATTAAGAATGGTTTCTGTATGGCAGACTGAATGGACTTGCTTGTTCCATTCACCCACAATGTAAGTCTCACTACCTGTGTTAAGTATATTCATAATGCTCAGAGGCTTAGCCTAAGGACAGAAAATTACTAGCAAGCCAGACTCCGACAGATGCCATGTCCTATTTTGAGTATGTATTTGTGCAATTACCTAATACTCCCAGTGATTTAGTGCATCTTACAGAAGAAATTTTTATTTCAGGAGTCAGCACCATCTTCATTATAAACAACTAGCGCTGCATGAAATGCTTTGGCAGGCAGAAATAAGCATAGAGATTTTTATGTTCCTGAGTGTGATGAGTAATTTTTGCTAAATATAAATTTCCATGTTAAATCAATATGCTGAGTTTCCAAGTATGGAGAACATGCATCCTATTAATTGATCATGAGATTATACATTTTCCCAAAAAATTCTGATCATCTTTTTTGAGAACTCTGCTCTCTACAATTTGAATGATCTTTCACCATATTCATTTTCTTTGGACAATGATATAAGACAGCAATTTATTCTACTCTCTAAATATGGGTAAAAAAACCCAGCAGGGAATATAGAGTTAACAGAAAAGCTGTAAGACACACACACAAAAGCAGGTTTATAATAAGGCAAATAGATTTAGAGGAAGAATTTTTAAAAGATATAAAAATACAAAAGGATGAGGAAAATAAGGTATTTTCTAAGTGAAGTGAAATTTGCAGATTCTAAAATTCCACCAGGGATCCCTGGGTGGCGTAGCGGTTTGGCGCCTGCCTTTGGCCCAGGGCGCGATCCTGGAGACCCGGGATCGAATCCCACGTCGGGCTTCCGGTGCATGGAGCCTGCTTCTCCCTCTGCCTATGTCTCTGCCTCTCTCTCTTTCTCTCTCTGTGACTATCATAAATAAATAAAAAAAAAATAAAAAAAAAATAAAAAAAATAAAATAAAATTCCACCAAACATGGCCATGGTTGTTGAGCAAATATCTTTATAAAGCATATAGTTATGTTATAATCCACACTCTGCCTTCTCTACTGAATTAGTTCTGACTGGCTGAACAAAAGGATCATATCAGAACTTTTTTTAAAAAAGATTTTATTGGGGATCCCTGGGTGGCTCAGTGGTTTAGTGCCTGCCTTTGGCCCGGGCGGTGATCCTGGAGTCTCAGGATCGAGTCCCACGTCAGGCTCCCTGTGTGGAGCCTGCTTCTCCCTCTGCCTGTGTCTCTGCCTCTCTCTCTCTCTCTCTCTCTCTGTGTGTGTGTGTGTCAAATAAATAAATAAATAAATAAATAAATAAATAAATAAATAAATAAAATCTTTAAAAAATATATTTTATTTATTTTGAGAGAGAGCACAGGAGTAGGGGGATGGCAGAGGGAGAAGGGGAAAGAATCTCAAGCAGACTCCACGCTGAGCACAGAGCCTGATTTCACAACCCTGAGATTATGACCTGAGCCAAAATCAAGAGTTGGACACTTAAGAACCATATATGTAAAACTATTGTCGTTAGTTATAGAGGCAGCCACTGAAAGACCTAAATACTGGAACAGTCATAAGTGAATTCTTCTAGAGTATGATACCACAGGTACAAGTAGTATAGGACAAGTGATTTAACTTTTTCACTTTCTAGCCCTCTATGTAGCTTGATTTTTATAAACATGTGCACATGATAGATTTTTAAATAATTTTTAAAACGAAAAATAAAGTTCACCAGGTGACAGTGAAGAAGAGGGAGACTTGGGGAAGAATGCTCTAAAACGCAGTTTTAGAGGAGTGAATAGGTCAGAATGACACAAAGATTTTGCCCACAGCAAACTCACTGCTAATTCACAAGCATACTCTCCCTCAACATTGATATTTAGATCTGATGACCAGTATATATACTCCAATTGTTTAAATATTGAAATATTTTCCTGCCAATTGATAATATATCCTACCCCTTGACATCTAGGACCCTCTGAATCTATCCACTTTTCAAAACCTAAAAAGTTAATGCCATACCAAATATAGCTAAGGGTCTCCAGGACACTGCCCAAGACTGCTGGCTGATGTCCATTTGGACTGGTCTGTGTCTTTGGATGCTCAAAAATATGACTTTGCTTCCCTCTTATCCCTGAAAGCTGATGGTTAACTCAACAATATATGCTAAGTCAGACTGCTTTTTTTCATTCTCAAAAAAACATCAGAGAAGTCTGCATACATTTAAAGCTGAAGGTTACACAGTTTTACATTCTGGAGGCACACAACCAAAGGAAGAAATAAATGAACACATTAATGAATTATTTAATGAACAACATGAAAAAACTTTCTGAGCTGGGGAAACCACATTTTCTTTGAAATATTGGTATCCAAAAGTACAACAAAAAGCAAAACAATGGTGGAGCCAGTTGTCTTGATTGTGTTCATAAAAGACTGAATCTTTTTTGTCTGTGAAGCACAGTGCCAAGGTCTATATAACAAATTGCTACTGTTTAAATCTTCAGAGTCCTGCCAAGGAGAGCTTCAGCAGTCTTCTACAGTGCACAGCAAAACTGATTGCCAAATAGTCAGACAGAGTGTCCCAGGGGGATTTAGACATATATGCAGGCCCCAGCCCAGCCTGCCAACTTGACTTCCCATCCCTACTCTATTGATGATGACTGAGAGCCTTGATTTTTACAGGCTTTTATTTGGCCCAGTAAAGTTAAGTTATAGAAAGACTAGTAGGCCCATGCTACCCCTGAAATGTTTTCCTTCTTAGCCACAAGGCAATTACCAAAAAGAGTTTATTCAGGGAGCTGAAGATACTTTGGAAGTATTAGTTATTACCTTGTAGCTAGTAACTAGTATTAATTACTACCTAGTTACTTTGGAAGTATTCCAATATAGCATTAATGGCTCTAGGGTGCATCAGGTAACTGTAAGCAGTTCTATCTTAATTTCTTTGTCCACTAATGTTCATTTGTCATACCCTGTTGCTGTAAATTATATGTTTGTGAGGTTTCACCAACTAAGCTGTTAGCTCCTTAAGAGCTAAGAAAATGTCTTATATTTTTATATCCATTGCAAGTAATATAGGTGTCTGGCACATAGAAGTTGTTCAACTAAAGTTTCTGGAATTGAATAGAATGGAATGGGATGAAACACAAATGAAAAGGAAGAGATAGAAAGGAATGATATCTAGAAAATTATTCAAATTTAGAAAATTTAATTAACCTTTTTCTTCTTGATTCTCTTAGTAGGGTAATATCTATCATCTCTGTATTTTAACATTTCATTTTTTAAGTTATATTTTCATTTTTATTTTTAGGGAGATAGAGCAGGCACATGGAGGGCAGAGAGGGGTGGAGGAAGAGGGAGAAAGAGAATCTTGAGCAGCTCCGATGGGAGCTCATTTCACGACCCTGAGATCGTAACCTGAGCCAAAATCAAGAGTTGGATGTTTTACTGACTGAGCCACCCAGATGCCCCTGGGGAAATATCTGTCATCTCTATCTCAAAGACAAAAATATAATTTTATGGAAACTATCTTTTGAAAGACATAATCTTTTATTTTTTTATTTTTTTTTTGACATAATCTTTTAGATAAAAAAAGAAATGGTAAACAGAATGGCCTCCATAAGATGTCCAGGTCTTAATCCCTGGAATTTGTGAATAAATTACAAGGCAAAAGTACTTCACAGATATGATTAAGGTTATACGCATGTGATAAAGTTACAGATTATCTCTTTTGATTTAATCTAATCACATGAGCCCTTAAAAGCAAAGAACTTTATTTGGCTGAATCAGAGAGATTCCAAGTATCAGAGGGACTGGACCAACCATTGCTGAAGGAGGCCACATGGAAAACATAATGAAGGAATGTAGGTAGCCTCTAGGAGCAAAAATCAGCCCAATCTGGCAGTCACAAAAAAATAGCAATCAGCCCTAAAAACATGAGTTTAGAAGTGGTTTCTTCCACAGAGCCTTCAGTAAGGAACACAATCCTGTTGACAACTTGGTTTTAGCCCAGTGAGATGTGTCAGACTTTATGACACAAAAAACTATGAGATAATGAATAGGTCTTGTTTTAAACTGCTAAAATTCTGGCAAGTTGTTATAACAGCAATAAAAACTTGATACAATGCAATAACTGCATAATTCTCATATTTCTTTTTTTAATTCTCATATTTCTAAATAATTTGGGACTTAAAAGTTTAATTGCTCTTAATTTCATTCACATAATTAGTGAAATTAGTGAATTGCCATATTTGGCCTCTTGTTTTGTTCAGAAAGGTATACGATTTACTAATACATTCGTTCATTCAGTAAATATTTATTGAGAGTCTGTACGTCAGATATGAGGAATGATCTGTGAATTATGATATCAACACAGCTTATACTAATGACTTTAGGTGGAGAACCTAAATTCTAGTAGGTTTCCTAGCTTCTGTCCTTATAATCTATTCTCAACACAGCACTGTTTTTTTTAGAACGTAAATAAATTCAAGTTACTTCTCTGGTCAAAACCTTCCTGTGGCTCCCCATTTCACTTAAAGAAAAAGCCAAAGCCTTAAATGGCCCATAAGTATCTTCATAAGATTTTCTCTCATCTCTTCTCCCTTAACTGTCCTCTTGTTCATTTGGCTTCAGCCACAATGGCCCCCTAGCTTTTGCCTGAACATGAGACGTGCTCTTGCCTTGGTATTGGTTGTTCTCTCTAACTGAAATGTTATTCTCCCAAGTATCTACTTATATAATTCCCTTACCTCTGTCTTTGTTCAAATGTCATCTTCCCAACAAGGCCTCCTTTGACTATTCTATCAAATACTGAATGAGATATGTTCCCATCCCTGCACAAGCCCTCCCTTTACACTCCTCTAATTTTTTTATATGGCATTTATCATTTTCTACCGTATTTTATAAATTGGTTATTCTTATGTTTATTGTTTACCCCTTACCTCAACCCTCCAGCATGTAAGCCCTGGGAAGACAAAACTGTCTGTGTTGGCACTGATATATCCCAAGTATCTCTGGTAGAGCCTGGCACATCTAGTAGGCATATAATAAATACTGGTTGAATGAATGAAATGTATGTTTAAAGTTAGTTGGGTTTGTTTAATGAAGTTCGTACTTTTAATACACTGATAAGATTTGAGAACCTCCCAATCAAATATACTGTGCATGTTGTCCACACTTATTTGACCACAGAACTCATTTGTTACAGAATGCCTACTAATGGCTCATAAAACACCCATTTCACAGTTTTAAGAAAAGCTAAATTGAGTCATTTTTTTTAATTGAGTCATTTTTTAGGTCTCTTCATATACTCAATGTGTAATTCCATCAGGAAATGCTTTGCAATTTTCAATTGCTAGGCATGACCTCTCTGTGCTATTTGCTAATTGGTTTACTATACTTTGAAAGAGGAATGCAGTTTCCAAGTGGCATGCTAGGCCATCCAGAGATTTGAAGTAGATGAATTTTATCTTTACTGAATCTCATTTGTAGTCTCATTTTACTTCTGAAATCTGCAACATTCCAATTAGTTACAGAGTTTTCAGACCTGTTAGAGACCTTAGAGATGATAACACACAGACCTGTCATATTAAAAGTGAAGAAACCTAGTCAGCAAAGGGATTTTTCCTAGTCTGTCACTACTGGAGTCCCATGATGCAGGTCCAATCAATATGGCCCAATACGTCCAGGATAAACATAGCAGTGTATTATGTATTATACTCCAAAATTATCCAGGTACATTTTTCACTTGGTCAATTATCACATGGAATACCAAAATCCTTTTCTGATCTCTTCCTCCATATATATCTAACATCCTCATCCTAATTATGACACTAATTACATATTAGCATCTCCTGCTGGAGATATTATTTTTCTCTGAGTAATTTATAGCAGCTTAGAAAGGAAAAAAAACATGATTTCTATAACAATACATATCCTGATTAATTAATATGATCTTGCCACTGTATCATTTTCTAAAGACATGTAATTATTTCTTCTATTTTAAAAAGAAAAACAAAAAATTTTTCTGGGCCCTACTTCCCTCTCACTTTTTTTTAATGTCATTTTCAGCAAAAGTCCTTGGAAGAATTTCTCTTCATGTACTCTATATATCTGCTTGGCTCTAGCAGAATCCACATATCTGTATTTGAACATCTCAGGACCAACAATTACTTCTCAAGATGCTGATCTTTTACATTTATCTACTCACTTTCTAAACATTTGAGATAACTTAGCTGAATGTGTTCTTAACCCCAACTCCCAATATTTTAAGAGAATACCAGGGGAAAAGATGAAAGGAATGAATACTTGTTACTGTTTCAGATTTGATTCCCTGTAGTACATTCATTTGCTCAAGAAATGTTTTTGTTAATTCTATTTAATTACTATTTTGATGATATAGGTGAAGAGGATTAAAAGGTAAAAACTTCCAGTCAAAAAATAAGTAAGTCATGGGGATGTACTCATCATCCCCACGACATATCCCCATCCAATCCAGTATATCAATGAAACTGTAATAACTATGGTGAACATTTTATAATCTATATAATTGTCAAAACATTATGCTGGACAGCTGAAACTAATGCAATATTGTATGTCAACCATACTTCAATTAAAAAAAAAAAAAGAACACCTGGAAATGTTTTTGAGCCTCTATTTGAAACAAAGTATCTATTTTTAAGAACTATATCATCTAGCACTGAGGAACAGAAAAATAAATAGCAAGAAGCAGCCAGGGATTGCTAAATGCTATAATGAAGGTAAAACAAGATGATATACTTGAAAAATCTGAGAAGCTGTTTAGAGTAGGTAATCAGGAAAGACTAAGGAAGAGTCTTTAATGTGGATCTACGGGGCAGGATAGCAAGTCTCTTAAAGGAGGTAAAGGAAACACTCTCCAGGAGAGAAGGTTCTTCAAAGGCCAAAAGTGGAACTAACCTTCATGTCTTTAAATAAGAGAAGGAAGGAAAAGTGTGACTATCGCTTGTAAGTAAAGCAAAACACATGAAAATGGTGACAGTGGTCAGCAAAGGCCAAACCTGTGGGACCTGGAGGCCAAAGGAAAGGGTTTGAGTTTTATTCTAAGAGAACTGGGAAGCCATCAGAGATGTAAATGATAAAAAGGTAGACGATATAGTTTGATTTCTTCTTTTAAAAAGGAAATTGCTCTGGCTTCTGTGTGGAGCCTAAATAGGAAAGGGAAGAGGATAAGAGGAAATGTGAGCAAGTGCAGTCTGTTCAGTGTGCCTCAGTACCTAAGATTTCCCTGAAAATGCCTAATGAGAGGCTTCAGTCTAAGTGTAAGTAATTTTAACTTGTTCTGCTTTTGTCTAAAACATTAAAAACTCATTTTGGAAAAAAATTGATTTTCTGATGAGCATAATAATGAGTAACTTTTTTTTATTTTTGAAAAGAAAGCATATAATGGTCTCTTAATTCTGTATTAGGTTCTCCATGTACTTAAATCAGCATCAATACCATCTCTGGCCTCATTTCACAGACTTTAAGTTGCTTGTGGATACATGGCACTCTGTATATCATTAATTTTATAACATGTTCATGAGCACCCTGGAAGGTTCTGAGGATTCTCAAATAAATAGGGTACACTGTATGCTCACACAAAGGTCGGAATTTGGTCATGCAGTGAAGATTATAAACCAGTAACTGGAATAGGACATATTTTGGAAATATGATGAGGAAATAAATAACACTACATGCGTTGAGGGAGGAGTAGAAAGATTGCCTGGGGAGGATTACTGTGAAATAGATATTTGAGTTCAGCAAACATGGGTAGAGAAAATGGAGTCTTCATTGGAAGGAATCACAAGGCAAAGCATGGAGACTTTAAAGGTGTGTAAAGTGTGTTAGGGAAATAATTCAAAGAGTGGGGCTCAGGCTCAGGAGTGCTTTATCATGCTAAAGGAAATTAATAAAACTTTTGCAAATGTAAGTTCACAGAGAAATAAAGTTTCATAGTGTCTAAGATAAGAAATTAGTTTCTTCCTTCACTTTAGGATAGTTCACATATAGTTGCTATAGAAATATGAGTTTAATAATTTCTTAGGAGAAATGTCTTAAACTACATTATCTTATTTCTTGCCACGTGAGGAGTAAACTTCACATTAATCTCCCCTTTAATGTATCTTCTTTTAAACTTATTAATATTGAATTTTGGTCTTAGTGTGGATATCTTTATTGTTTTATATTTATAAACTTATTAATATTGAATTCTGGTCTTAGTGACATCTTTATTACTTTATATTTTCATTTTTTCAAGGCGGAAAATAAGTCTAAGATTGCTCTGGGTTATCCAGAATGTTGATGTTACTTGTAACTCTCTTCTATTTGTATTTGCTTCCGTAAAAACCATTTATAGTTTATTGCCTCAGCAATCTTTGTCACAGGAAGAACTAATTTATTTGAAAGGTTATAGTTTGAAAGATTCAAAATGATTGCTGCCTTGCCTATTTTAGTGCAATCATTCGAATATATGCCAAAAATATATTTTGTAAATTATGGGATTTACAATCTTGGTCAGCCACTGAAAGATACACTGGTATTGAGATTATTTATTTTCTGATCTTGTCAAAGACATTAAGAGCATTTCATGAAGTAATTCAAATTATTGTTAACCTAATGAACCTAAATTTATGTTCTGCTTCAAAATTTTAAAATGCATATAAATATCACATGTCTGTGAATCTATGCAATGTAAATCACCCCTTAATCAGTTTTGCTAAAAACAGAATCCAAGGAAAGAAACTACACAGCTCATCTGCTTCTCAGGATTCTCACTCACATGGAGCTCCCTCTAAGGGCCAAATCAATGACTGCACCACAAAGCTTACCACAGGAAAGGGATATCTGTGTGCTTAGCCCTGTGATTAGCAAGCACCTCAGGTGCATATCCATTTTCCTCATAGCAATGGCACTAGGTTAGGCAAGACTATTACTCTCCTCATTCAGGATATAAGAATACTTATATTCATACAGTTCACACATACTGATATCAAGGTTTAGATCTAGGGCTCTACAACTTGTAACCTCTCTACTAATGTACACTTTGCAATGTTATTAGTATCAAGATGAATGATTCTCAGTGCACATAAACCAATAGCATAAGCATCAGGAATAAATACAGCAGGTGTTTTGATCAGAAAAATAGAGCCTAATGGAAGTAAAGGTTTCTCAGAAGAAATGTAAATTATTGGGGATCCCTGGGTGGCTCAGCAGTTTGGTGCCTGCCTTTGGCCCGGGGTGTGATCCTGGAGACCCGGGATCAAGTCCCACATCAGGCTCCCAGCATGGAGCCTGCTTCTCCCTCTGCCTGTGTCTCTGCCTCTGTGTGTGTGTGTGTGTGTGTGTGTGTGTGTGTCTTTCATGAACAAATAAATAAAATCTTTAAAAAAAGAAATGTAAATTATCATACATTTTATATGCCAGGTGCTGTCTAGGCATTATAACTGACATTATCCCTTTAGTTCTCAAAGTAACCCTATAAGATATCATTATACCTTATTGTTAAATGGGAAACCTGAAGATAGACAACAAATTAACTTTTCCAAAATTATAGAGTGAATAAAAGGAAAAATTGGAGATTCAAATCCAAATCCCATTTACTGAAAAGCTTATCTTTTTTCAACTACAAATTGGGTGGTAAAGCTTTGTTTGGTTTTCAGTCTTTCTACTCTGTCCCAAGTTGTTCGTCAATTAAGCTATTTTAGAACAACATGGAGGCCATTTGTATAATACAGAAAACCCAGAGATATTTGCTTATAAGAATCTATCTGTGGTAGGCAGAATAATAACACCCCTCCCTCACGCCAAAGATGTCCAAGTCCTAATCCCCTGAAATGGTGAGTAGTCTACCTTACAAAGCAAAAAGAAGTTTTCAGATATAACTAAGTTAAGGATTCTGAGATGGGAGGTTATTTTGGATTATGTTCTAGTAATTCAATGTAATTGCAAAGGTTGCCCAATGTAATTGCAAAGGTTCACCATAACTCAAAATTGATCATAGACATAAATGTAAAGTCTAAGAACATAGATGAAATAGGTGAATGGGATCAAGAGTACAAACTTCCAGTTGTAAGATAAATAAGTCATTGGGATAAAAAGTATAGCATAGGGAATATAGTCAATAATATGTAATAATTTTGTATGGTGACCAATGGTAACTACACTAATCATGGTAAGCATTTTGTAATGTATATAACTTTCAAATTACTATGTTGTATACCTGAAACTATTGTAGTACTATATGTCAATTATACTTCAATTAAAATTATAAAAGTCTGAAACAATACATAGGGAATAATATGTTTGTCCTTTGGTTAGGCAAAGATTTCTTAGATTCAACACCAAAAGCATGATCCATGAAAACGAATTGTTACATATTATACATTGAAGATTTACAAATTAAGTATGCTTAGTTAAAGATGTCAGACAAAATATAGTGTATACCATATGCTTCCTTATGTATAAGATTCTAGGAAATGAAAAATAACATATGGTAACAGAAAGTAGATCAATAGGAGTCTAGAGATCAGGGGAGGATATAGGTATGGGCAAGAAGGAGAAATTACAATTTTTGGAAGTGATTGACAAATGCAGTTATTTTGATTACCATCATGATTTCACAGGTATATGCAAATACCATAACATCAAATTGTACATTTTAAATATGTGAAGTTTATTTCATGTCAATTATGCCTCAAAAAAGCTGTAATCAACCAATGTGATTCTCATCTTAAGAGAAAAACAAATCATCAGTTTAAAATTGTTACAAAAAGAGCATTTGACAAAATCCAATAACCATTCATGATGACGCTGTCAGCAAACTTGAATATTTGCTGAATATAATAAAATGTATCGAAGAAAACCTATAGCCAACATCACATTTAATGGTGAAATATTAAGGAAAAGATAGATGGCTTATCTTACTACGCCTATTCAACATTGAACTAGAATTTCTTAACCCATGTAATAAGGCAAGAAAAAGAAAAGACAAAATATTGGAGAGGAATATGGTAAGCTATTAAATTATTCACAGAAGACGTGGCAGGATGTTGAAAATTCTATAAAATATACAAAAGAAAATTCTTAGAAATAATAAGTAAATATAGCAAGGGGGAACTTGTATAAGAGTTTTGGGGCTTTTAATTTCTTTCCTAGAGCAAGTTTTGTATAATTTGTGGAGTTATAGGATGTAGTATTATCCTGTATTCAACACTTCTCTTTTAATTTTATGGGAGAAAATTCCTCCCTGCTGCTTTGATGGTGGACCTGGCCACGGGACTTGGTTGGGTTAATTAAATGTTAGCATTTCATACTATGGCATTTCACAATATGGTGGAAGAACTTAGGGATGGGAGTGGAAAGACTAAATACTGAACAAAGCAGTGTGCATTTTATACAGCAGAACCTTAAGATGTGTCTATGCAGTTATACTTGAGTGTCTGTCATTCCATGGGAAAAGCATGCTCACGTTGGCACACTATTTCTAGACAGAAAATGAGAGATAATTGCAGAAGACCTGAAGATCCAAGCTGTCTCCATCAGATCCAGCCTGCATCAAACAATCTCAAGCCAACTTCTAGCTACATAAGCTAAATACATACTACATCACTGAGATATTGTGGTTGTTATGAGTGTAGGTAGGTAACAGACATTTTCCAGATTATTTGCCTGGTTAAATGTTATAGATTATTTTAATACTCTCCAGAAATAAACTAAGTATTATCCTTATGTGTAGGCAAAGAGATAAATGTATATGGTAAAACATAAGAGTACAATAGATTCTATGATTGATAGATTTTAATAAGGGCATCAAGAATATTCAACGAGGAAATCATAGTCTTTCCAACAAACAATGCTGGGAAAACTGGATAACCACATTTAAAAGAATGAAGTTGATTCTTACTTCGTACTATATATAAATATGAATTCAAAATGCAGCAATAACCTAAATAGAAGAGCTAAAAATATAAAATTCATAGAAGAATATTTAGAGGTATATCTTCATGACCTTGGATTTGAAAAAAGATCCTAGATACAACCAAAAAAAACCAAGATAAACAAAAGAAAAAACAGACAAATTTGTATTCATCAAAATAGAAAGCTTTTGTGTTTTAAGGAAAACATTACAAAAGTGAAAAGACAACCCACAGAATGGGGAAAATATTTGCAAATCATATATCTGATAAGGGATTTGTATCTATAGTATCTAAAGAACTCTTACAACTCAATTATAAAAATATAACCCAATTAAAGAATGGGTAAAGATCCAAATAGAAATTTTTCTAAAGAATTTATATATTCCAAGAATATGTATATGTATATCTCCCAGGTAGATATATAAATGGCCAATAAGCACATAAAAAGATGATCACATGATTAGTCATGATGGAAATACAAATCAAAGTCACAGTGATATGTCACTTCATACCCTATAGGATGCCTAGAATCAAAACAAATCAGATAACAATAAGTATTGGTGAGGATGTAGAAAAATCAGAATCTTGATATACTACTGCTAGTGGGAATGTAAAATGATACAGCTGCTTTGGAAAATAGTCTGGTGGTTCTTCCAACAAACAAACACAGAGATATCATATTACTCAGCAATTATAATTCCTAAAGAAATGAAAACATACATCCATAAAAACACTTGTACATTAAAGCAGCATTAGTCAAAATGACCAAAAGGTCTAAACAACACCAATGTCCATCAATAGATGAGTGGATAATCAAAATGTAATATATCCATACAATAGACTATTATTTAGCTATAAAAATACATGAAGTACTGATACATGGTACAACTTGGGTGAACCTTGAAAATATTATACTAAGTGCAAGAAGCCAGTCACAAAAGTTCACATATTATATGATTCCATTCATATGAAAGTTCAGAACAGGGAACTCTATAGAAACAATGTAAATTAGTGCTTGCTTAGGTCTAGGGGCAGGAGAGATGGGGGAATAGGGCAATGACAGCTAAGGGGTCTGGAGTGTCTTTCTCAGGTGATAAAAATGTTCTAAAGTTGAGTGTGACAGTAGATACACAATTCTGTGACTATATTAAAAACTACTAAATTATACATTTCAATGGGTGAATTGTATGGTATGTGACTTATATCTCATTCAAAATGTTTTTTAAAAAATAAATAAAAATAAAAAATGTTTTTAAAAAGTGTAGAACAGAAATTATTCTTGTCATTATAAGAAAATTTTGTTGACTATTTTTCTAATTAAGGAAAACTTTATGAAGAATTTGGGATTTTAGACAAGTCTTGAAATGCTGAAACCAAAGGATTTGATAGATAAAAGTTTAGGAAGTAAAAATAATTTAATTGGCAAAGAATAATAGTGTTCTGGACATGCCTCAAAAGCAAAGTAAATTTGGGCATTTGTGGCTGTAAAGAAAGGAAAATATATGGAAAGAGCAATTCTCTGATTTTATCTTAGCACTAACTATACTATTGTGTGATTATCTCTTTATGATTCCATCCAAATTCTGTCTTCTAGAAGTTGATCACTTAGTTCAACAAGTACTATGGGAGTATGCTCTTATTAATCAGTAGGCAGGAGGTCTTGGCATATTATTACTATTTCTATTCCATTGAAGCTTGAGGAAAAGCTCAGGGATCAGATAAATGCTACATGTTAAACATAATACTTATGAATTTAAACAATGGAAAATTTAATGATTTTGATGTAGATTATATCAAAATAGCCCAACACATTAAAAATACTGTTTTTTAAAAAAACTACTGTTTCAAAGCCTTGCATCTAATTGTCATATATTGATGTCTGGTTCAGTATAGCAGATTGAGCACACGTTTTACTTCTCTTTGTTCCTCATGTTACCCTAAAATTTCAGTGAAAAGTATAATTAACGTAACAAATCCATATCAACACTGAAAATGAGCATATATCATGTGCATATCAGAGATTTTGTTAGATTTTTGGGGCATGGAATTTAAAAGGTTCATCCTAGTGGAAAGGAAAGGGCTATGGAAGCTAAAGTACAACAGTACATTAGGGAGCCATGTACTTTGAAGAGCACCAAATCAAGCTGGAGGTTCCAAGCTTCATTTGGATTTTAAATCAATTATCAAAGTATTTAATTGAAGAACACTTTGGACAACTTGACCTCTTTCTCTTCCATTCTGGCAGTAAGCTGTAATTTTTGCCTCCAGTAGCAATTTCAAAAATTTTCCTAGGTACACCTCAAAATTTTAATCTTGTAGTTGGGAAAAGAGGTTAAGCAGATCCTTAGATAAATTCAGATCTCCACAAGAGATCTAGAATAAAGGTGGGTTTTTTAAAATTTTGTTTTCTTTTTGGTTAATAATGAGGGTTTCAAATTATCTTGCTTGTTCCTTACAATATCCCTACAGTAATAGTTCCTAAGGTCATGGGAATGGGGACAGAGACAATGAATGATAGGACTTAAATAAAAAAAACAAAAAAACAAAACAAAACAAAAAAAAAACAAAAATAAAAACTTTTTTCCTGAGTTAAAGATATTTTTTAATTTTCACATTTAAAATCCTCACTGAGGGTCAAAGAGAATGAATGAAAAGGGAAAAGATTCATATCTGTTCACATCTTGATGAAATTTGAAAACTTTCTAGGACAAAATTCTTGTCAAGTGTTACTTATGAAAGAAGATGAATAAGAATAGTATCAGATTAGCAGTACTGGATGCTAAAAGTCAAAGGAAAAGCATTTAGTGTTGTGAAAAAGAATGATTTGGAATCTAGAAAAATTTTATTAGCCAATTTATCAGTTAAGTTTAAACAAAATGAAGCAATTTTCTGATGTGCATGTACTGAAGAATTTATACCTCATTCACCATTTCCTGAAAACAAAAATCTTGTGACTGTACATAGGCAGTGTAAAATCAGGAATGCAAGAAGGAGAAAGTCATTAAAAATTTAAAAAGAATGGCAGAGTAGGGCAACCCTAAGCCTGTATCCTCACTGGAACACAGTTAAGGATTGGATCATTCTGAACACCCACAAAATTGATTGGAAGTCTTGTAGAATGAAGCTGCATATCTATAAACCAGAAAAACGATCCATGGAAGCTTCTCATAACAGGCAGACCAAAGCACAACTAGGATCTAGCTTCCTATATGTATTTTCTTTTATCTTAATTTTTTGATTTTTTTATTTTTAAATTTTAGTTTTTCTTTTTCTTTTTTTTTTTAAAGATTTTATTTATTTATTCATGAGAGACAGAGAGAGAGAGGCACAGACACAGGCAGAGGGAGAAGCAGGCTCCATGCAGGGAGCCTGATGTGGGACTTGAACCTGGGTCTCCAGGATCACACCCTGTATGGCAGGCGGTGCTAAACCTCTGAGCCACCTGGGCTGCCCAATTTTAGTTTTTCTTATTCTTTTTTCTATATTTTCTTTCTTTCTTTTTTTTTTTTTTTTTTTTTTTTTTTTTTTTTTTTACTCCTTCCAAAATGACAAGACAGAGGAATTCACTTCAAAAGAGAGAACAGGAAAAAATCATGGCCAGAGAGCTTTAATCAATACAAATATAAGTAAAATGTCTGGACTAGAATTTAAAACAACAATTATAAGGATACTAGCTGGGCTTGAGAAAAGCATGGGAGACACTAGAGAATCTCTTACTGCAGAGATAAAAGAAATAAAATCTAGTCAGGCCAAAATTAAAAAATTAAAAATGCTATAACTGAAGTGTAGTGCCAAGTGAAGGCCATAAAAATGAGGATGAATAAAACAGAAGAAAGAATCAGTGATATAGAAGATAAAATGATTGAAAATAAAGAAGCTGAAAAGAAGAGGGAAAGAAACCTATTAGATAACAAAGGTAGACTGGGGGAACTCAGCAACTCCATAAAGAAAAATAATATCCATAGTATAGGAGTTCCCAGAAGATAAGGGGCAGGAGAAAGGGGCAGAAGGTTTATTTGAACAAATTATAGCTGAGAATTTCCTAATCTAGGGAAGGAAACAGGCATTTAAGTCCAGGAAGCACAGAGAAGCCCTTCTCAAAATCAACAAAAATAGATCAACACCTCGAAATATTATAGTGAAGCTTGCAAATTACAAAGATAAAGAGAAAATCCTGAAAGCACCTTGAGACAAGAGGTCCTTAGCCTACAAGGTAGACACATAAGGCTGGCAGCAGACCTGTCCACAGAGGCCTGTCAGGCCAGAAAGGACTGGCATGACATAGTCAATGTGCTACATACAAAAAATATGCAGTCAAGAATACTTTATCCAGCAAGGTTTTCATTCAGAATAGAAGGAGAGATAGAGTTTCCAGGGCAAACAAAAAATAAAGGAATTTGTGAACACTAAACCAGCCCTGCAAAAAATATTGAAGGAGATCCTTTGATTGGGGAGAGAGCCCAAAAGTAACAAAGACCAGAAAGAAACAAAGAAAATCTATAGGAACAGCAACTTTACAGGTAATACAATTGCACTAAATTCATATCTTTCAATAATTACTCCAAATGTAAATGGATAAATGCACAATCATAAGACTGTTAGAATGGATAAAAATATATATATACTGCTTACAAGAGACTTATTTTAAACACAAAGACACCTCCAGATTGAAAGTGAGGGGGTGGAAAACCATGTATCATGCTAATAGACATCAAAAGAAAGATGGGAGTAGCCCAACTTTATATCAGACAAACTAGCTTTTAAATCAAAGACTGTAATAAGAGCTGAAGAAGGACACTTTTCAAAGAGTTGGAACAAACAATCCTAAAATTTGTATGGAACCAGAAAAGACCGCTAAAAGCCAAACGAATGTTGAAAAAGAAAACCAAAGCTGGAGGCATTACAATTCCAGATTTAAAGCTGTATTACAAAGCTGTAATCAAGACAATATAGTACTGGCACAAAAAAAAAAAAAAAAACCAGACATATAGATCAATGGAACAGAATAGAGAACCCAGGAATGGACCTTCACCCTAATGGTCAACTAATCTTTGACAAAATGTGAAATAATATCCAATGGAAAAAAGGCAGTCTCTTCAATGAATGGTGATGGAAACATTGGTCAGCTACATGTATAAAAATGGAATTGGACCACTTTCTTACATCATAGACAAAAATGACTCAAAATGGCTGGAAGACCTACATGTGATACAAGAAATCATCAAAATCCTAGAGAAGAACACAAGCAGCAACCTCTTTGACCTCAGCCACAATAACTTCTTGCTAGGTTATGTCTCCAAAGGCAAGGAAAACAAAAGCAAAAATCAACCATGGGGACTTCATTGGGATAAAAGCTTTTGGACTACAAAGGAAACAACAAAACTAAAAGGCAACCTGTGGAATGGGAAAAGATATTTTCAAATGACATATCAGATAAAGAGCTAGTATCCAAAATCTATAAATAATTTATCAAACTGAACACCCCAAGAACAAAGAATCCAGTAAAGAAATGGGCAGAAGATATGAATAGACAGTTTTCCAAAGGAGATATACAAAATGGCCAGCAGACACATGAAAAACTGCTTAACATCATTCAGCAACAGGGAAATCCAAGTCAAAACCATAATGAGATTCCATCTCACATCAGTCAGAATGGCTAAAATTAACAACTCAGGAAACAACAGTGGTGGTGAGGATACGGAGAAAGGAGAACTATATACTATTAGTGGGAATGCACCCAACATGCACCCCAATGTTTATGGCAGGAATATCCACAATAGCCAAAATATGGAAAGAGCCCAGATGTATCAGCAGATGAATGGATAAAGAAGTGGTTTATATATAAATATATATAATGGAATATTATTCAGCCATCAAAAAAATGACATTTTGCCATTTGCCATGATATGGATAGAACTAGAGGGTATTTTGCTAAGTGAAGCAAGTCAGAGAAAGACAAATACTATATGATTTCACTAATATGTAAAAATGAATAAACAAAACAGATGAATATAGTGGAAGGGAGAAAAAATAAAATAAGATAAAAACAGAGAGGGCTGGGCAGCCCTGGTGGCGCAGCGGTTTAGCACCACCTGCAGCCCAGGGTGTGATCCTGGAGACCCTGGATGGAGTCCCACATCAGGCTTTCTGTATGATCCCTGCTTCTCCCTCTGCCTGTGTCTCTGCCTCTCTCTCTCTCTCTGTCTCTATGAATAAATAAATAAAATCCTTAAAAAAAAAAAAACAGAGAGGGGAACAAACCATAAGAGACTCAGCTAGAGGAAACAAACTGAGAGTGGCTGGAGGGGAAATAGAGGGGATGGGATAATTGGATGATGGGCATTAAAGTGAGCATTTGATGTAATGAGCACTGGGTGTTATATGCAATTGATAAATCACTAAATTCTATCCTGGAAACTATGTGTTAACCACAGTGAATTTAAATAAAATGTTTTTAAGTTAAAAAGAAAAACAGTAATGGAACCAAAATATTAATACGGTAAAAATAAATCCCAGAATGATGGCCATATAGTTAGAAATGAATAAATTGATATTGCAGTAGAAGGCTCTAGGAGTAGTATCTTCAGAATAAAAATACACGCGGCACTTTCAGTTTAAAATCTAGAAAATGCTTAAACCATAATAAAGCTAGTTACTTCTTAGCCAAGAAAAACAACTTGAAACTCCAGGAAAAACAAATATGTACATGACAGTAATGATCCAAATATGAAGCTAACTAAAATGTGGTATGATTTAGAGCAATTGGTAGATATAGGAGAATTCAACTGAACTTCCCTCTTGAAATATTACTCTTAGAATGATACATGGATAAGTGGTATTGGTTTAGGATTCTTCCTCTACCAAATCATACTACATGTGTGAGAAAATTTACATAACAATAATTTCATAAAGTGCTGTAAAGGAAGAGCAAAATCAAAATCAAAATCTCTAAGAATGCGAAATCCTTAGGGAATCCAAGGACAGAAAGATGGCCAGTAACGCTAGATCAAAAAAAAATGGAGGAATAGGATAGAGTTATTGTAATGACTAATTTTAAGGATAATTCCATGCTAGTGTGTCTCAGTTGTAAATTGAGAAAGATTACCTTTCTTGATAAAGAGAGTAAAATGGGATTTTGGGAGCATGCAAGTCTCATTTACAACACAAATACAGTTAAATTTCTTGGATACACACATTGGGCACTCTGCCTGGTTTTTCTCCACTATTCTCCAGCACCTGGCACACAGCAGGCGTTCAATTAATGTTGATTAAATTAAGAGACTTGAAAATTATCTCTGAAGTGGATATTTTAGTTTTATATCATAATTTTGGGGCTACAGGCCACATCTCACCTATCCGAGAGCCTTATATTGGGTTTCTTTTTTTATGCCAAAAGACTCTACCCTACTTGCAGACAGCTTACAGTCTACCTAATTTATTAGACTTTACATAATAATTGTAGGCTTAAAAAACATTTGTACAGTGATCACAGATACAATTAAACCAATTTTTTATGAAGTATAAAAAATTATACTGGTATGAGAAAGGCTCTTAATGAATTACAAAAGGAGGAGGTTCTCACAACAGATATAATCCTTGTGTCCTTTCTAATTCAAAATTGAATTTTGGCCATTATTTAATCATTTCCTATAGTACCTGATGCTTAATAGTTCTCATTGCTATGTTCACAAACAATATCCATTTCAAGTTGTAGTTAGGCTGACAGCTGTCTGAAAAGCTTGGGCAGTTTATTTTTTTCTCCTTAATCAAAGTTGATGCTGAATGTGATGATTTCATTTTAAAATAAACTTGGATATCCATAAATAGTTTTTTTAAAAATTTGGGTGCAGCTGGTGTGACCACTCTCATGGAGTGATTTTGAAATTTGCTTAATCCTTTCCTATTTATAGAGTCAGAGAAAGAAGAACAAAATTTTATTCACTAAAAATTAGCTAAGTTTCAAAGAGGTTTTGTATATGAATAACATCTCGAGATGGTGACATAAGTAGGATGGCATGAAAGAGACATGTTGAAACCTTAATAGATATTTTTGCCCATGATGGTTTTCTTTTTAAAATATACCTTTAAATATCATAATCGTTGGAAGATTCTATCACCTTCCAACAAATTGGCAGTTTTTATAGATACTGGACAAAGTGGTATATCCTGTCTAGGGAAATATTTGCAATATGGTAAGAAAGTTATAAAAATGTCCATGCCATTTGACCTAGAAATTCTTTTAGAGCTACATCTTATTTTTTTTAAGATTTTATTTATTTATTCATGAGAGACACAGAGAGAGAGAGACAGAGAGGCAGAGCCACAGGCAGAAGGAGAAGCAAGCTCCATGCAGGGCCCAACGTGGGACTCAATCCTGGGTCTCCAGGATCACGCCCTGGGCTCAAGGTGACGCTAAACTGCTGAGCCACCTGGGCTGCCCTAGAGCTACATCTTAAATGCTTCTCAAACTTACTCATCAAAGAAACTGATGATGTGAGTAAATGTTATTTCCTTCTATTCCCATACACACCCTCCACTTACCCTTCCCCAATAGGCTCCCTACTCTTAAAGTGGCCAACTGTCAGCCTGAAATTTCTTTGAAATCCAGTTTTATATTTAAAATGTATATATATTTCAAAACTATATATATTAAACATAAAAACAATAAGTTTATTATATCACTTGTTGCAAAACAAGGATGCTTGGGAAAATATAGGCTCCATTTGAATAGAACCAGAGTAAGAATACAATCAGACAAGTGCACAAAGATGTGCTAACAAAGATATAAATGACAGTGCTCTTATAATAGAGATAAATTCTAAGCAATGCAGATCTGCCAAAAGAAAATAGCCCAATAAATTATCATACTGTGGAATACTACGCTCCTATTAAAAATTTTAGTGAGACTGTATATTAATTAACAAAAACAGGTAGATGATCATGAACTAGTACCAAGATTACAAAAATAAAACAATTTAGAGAGCTGATTCTATTTTTTTAATTTTTATTATTATTATTATTTTTATGATAGTCACACAGAGAGAGAGAGAGAGAGAGAGAGAGGCAGAGACACAGGCAGAGGGAGAAGCAGGCTCCATGCACCGGGAGCCCGACATGGGATTCGATTCCCGGTCTCCAGGATCGCGCCCTGGGCCAAAGGCAGGCGCCAAACCGCTGCGCCACCCAGGGACCCTGATTCTATTTTTTAAATATACGCTGTGTGTCTTTGTGAATCTCCCCAATTAAAAAAATATATTTACCCCTTTAGAAGATTTCAGTAGAACCCTTATCCAAAGAATCAGAGTAGAAACATTTTATTTTTATTTGTTTGTTTGTTTGTTTGTTTGTTTGTTTGTTTGTTTCTAAGGCTGGGCATGGAGCCTAACACAGGGCTTGAATTCATGGCCCTGAGCCAAAATCAAGAATCAACACTTAAGTGACTGAACCACTCAGGCAATCTCAGAGTAAAAACATTTTAAAGCAATCATTTTAATATGTTAGAAGACAAATGTAAGGCTCAAACTAAACACTTCTTATCTATATACTACTGTATAATCAAAATATGCATTAATAATTTGTGTAATTTTTATTGGGACACCGCATATATAAGACTATAAATACATGAAATGTTATCAGTAGCTATGTTTATAGTATGCTATAATGAGTACATTTCATTCATTATCTCATTTTTACTTATTTACTTATTATTTCTAAAAAGAATGTAAACTACACAAATATAAATTACATGTGTAAATAAGAATGGAAAAGGTACTATTTTCATATTATATCAAATTATTAAATGTTGAATTGCCTCAATGTCGTTTTAGAAGTCCATAAGAATACAGAACATTAAGTAATTACACGCATACTAGCATTACTGCTTCAAATCTTTACACAGAGCATCCCCACACATTCAATAGGTTAATCACACCCAAATTTCTCTCTTCCCATTAGTACTGGAGAAATACTAGTGTATCGTAGGTGCTTTGTTTCTAACAGGTGTTATCACTAATTAGTTCTTTGAACCTAGAAGCAAAAGAAGTTTACCTTCTTCCTAAGTAAACTCAGCTGCTGGTTTTCTTGCCACTGTGAACAATGCTTTTCAGACATTTATAATCCTGTACCACTGTAGATAATAGAATTTGAGCACACTCCGATACATGTTTATTTATTTAAAGTATATCCATATGCTGTACCAGTACACTGTAATAATACACTGCACATTATTTCTATCCATGTCCCTCTTTCATCTAGTCATAGCATGGCACCAGATGGATTCTTCTAAAACATACCAGATCATATCACTAGAAACTTCCAATGGTTCCCTACCTCCCTTAGAACAAAAGCCAAAGTCTTTAAAACAGCCCTAGAGGCCATATACAACCTGGCCTTCAACTCTCGGTCCCCCTCCTTCATTCTGTTTAAGGTACACTAGCCTCTTTGCTATTCCATTAGCACAAAAGGTATATTTCTCACTCAAGGCCCCAGCATGGAGTGTCAAAGCTAAAGCAGAGTGAGAAGGACATTCACAGAGAGAGTAAGGGAGTAGATTGCAGTGGAGAAATCAGAGCTCAATCAGGATGAGAAAGGTGTCAGGGGCAGCCTGCCATGTTATGCCAGTATCCGGATCCAAGCAGCATGGGGAATGCTCCACTTGGTAGGAGAAGCAGCCTGCCTGGCACTGGAAGTCAGAGCCTGAGCAGGGTAAAGAGAGCATCCATATGGACAGGTGGTCTGGCACTGTGAGCCGAATCCAAGTCAGAATGAGGTAAACATCCTTGCATTGTCACAGGGTCTCAGAGCTTAAATAGGTGGATGGAGGACTTTGTGTAGGAGGGGATGGCAATGGAGATGGGAGATTTGTTGCATGCCCAGATTTATCAAATAAACACATAAAGAATATTTTGAACCAGTCTCCTCACTATTGGAAAAGGGAAGTACAAATATAAGAAGAAAGAAAACTAAAGTATGTGTATATATGCGTGCATGCACAGACACACATTTATTTTATTTCTTTCTCAATCCACATATATTCTAAAAACCAGGAGTCCACACTGATACTTCTAGTTCCAATCCAATACCACAAGGTTCATTTGCACACACACACAAACACACATACATACATGCACTGCTAGCTCTGTCCACTGTGAGGGCTGGAACAGAAACATTCCAGTAGTAAGTATACTGAGCACTCCTAGTGCCCATATCTTGGTGTACAAATACTGTTGTCCAAAAGGATTCGAGATCCTCAAGATCACCTTGTTTCAGCACTAGCTGAGGGAAAGTACAAAAGGCACCTTTGTTCCAGAAGGCAAGCAAGTATTCAAAAAATGAAGAGAACACATTAAAAGGATTCAAAAGCTCATATGAAGGGGCTCCATCATGGACAAATTGGGGAGAGACAATTTGAGCATCTAAATAAAAATGTTAACAAATTATAACACACTGAATAAAGCAGGAAACTATGAGTCAACAGAGATATAAATAAATAAATAATTCAATTGTTTTGATGATGAATAAGATTTTATATAGTTTCAAAGTATCACCTGTAAAATATTTATTCCTTATAAGGGGAACAGTAACTTTAAAGTTAAGGAGTCTGGTACACATCATCCTAACCAAAGTGATCAAAGTGAATGTCATTAGCAATGGGACAAATTGATTATCATGTGACAGCAGATAGGAATAGCATCACTTCACTGATACTCCTGCCAAAGGCTCTTAACCTGACTCTGATCATGAGGAAACATTAAACAAACTGCACTAAAAAGATGTCTGTAAAATAACTGCCCTGCAATCTTCAAAAGGCTCTAAGTCACTAAATTCAAGGAAATACTAAAGAACTTGCTACAAATTGAAGAAATATAAAGAAGCATGACAACTAAGTCATAGCACTTAGTAGGATTCTAACTGCTATTTTCAGCAGAAAGACATTACTGGGACAACTTATGAAAATTGATTGGGTTTTGAGGATTAGTTGGTAATGTGTCAATATTAGTCTTCTGATCTTGGCAGTTTTGGTTACGTAGGAAAATGTCTTGTTTGTGGAAAGTACATACTAATGTATTAGAGAGCAAAGGTCACCAAATTATACTCAAATGGTTCAAAAAAAAAGTAAACAGCCTTCTTTCCTAATTTTCTGAAAGTTTGTGATCATTTCAGAATTTTAAAAGATTTTATTTATTTATTTATTTATTTATTTATTTATTTGAGAGAGAGGGAGAGAGCATGGCGGGAGGGGCCAGGGAGAGGAAGAAGCAGACTCCCTGCTGAGCAGGGAGCCCCATGTGGTGCTGGATCCCAGGACCCCCAGATCACGGATCACAACCTGACCCAAAGACAGTCACTTAGCCGACTGAACCACCTAGGTGTCCCATCAGAATTTTAAAATATTATTGAAAAAGAGAAAATGCAATTCAGGTCATGTCACTCCTTCATGTAGGAATTGCTTCCTACCCCTCATTGCCCTCAGGACACAATTAGTATAATCTGTGTGTGTATAGTCAGGTTATTTGCCACATTCTAGTCTTTCAGTTCTTGGATTGTACCATGGTCCTTCCTATCACAGAGTCTAGGACTTAACTGTTCCCTTTTTCTAAGAACTATTTCCTCTGCTCATTGCAAAGCTTCAAGATCTCAGCTTAAATGCACTTTTCCAGTCTAGGTACAGTTTCCCTGTTGTCTGCTCACCTGGACTCCATCTTCCTCCTTTGCAAGACTTTCCATATTGTAATTAATTGTTTGCTCAACATATGATTATTCCTCTAATAACTTACACGAGTTCTGGGGCTTCATCTGTTTATTTACAGTTTCTTCTGGGTATTGTACAATGGCTGATAGACAAGCAGACAAATATTAAATATACTAAACTTCAGGACATTCTTTGAAGTAAGCATTATTCCATATTTTAACTATTAGGATGCTGAAACGTAGAAGGATTAAGTGTTCAAAGTCACATAGTGACAGGAAAAATCATGATTAATACACAAGGCTCTCTGGCTCTAAAATCTATGCTCTTAACTAAACAACTCTTGGGACACCTGAGTAGCTCAGCGGTTGAGCATCTGCCTTTGGCTCAGGTCGTGATCCTGTAGTCCTGGGATTGAGTCCCACATCGGGCTCCCTGCATGGAGCCTGCTTCTCCCTCTGCCTATGACTCTGCTCCTCTCTCTGTGTCTCTCATGAATAAATAAATAAAATCTTAAAAAAAAAAAAAAAAAACCCTAACCAACTCTTAACTTTGCCCTCCTGATTCCCTTTTCATTTTCTGTTTTAAAAAGCTCTTAAACAATGTAACCTTAGATTACATGCTCTCTTTTCCTCCTTAATGATTTCTGCCATGGTTTCTCCCTAGGAAAGAACTTTTTCTAAGGTAGTATTACTGTTCTACACCTATAAAATCAGCAACATTGCATTCTTTCACAAAATGGGAATTCAAAATGTCTATCTGGCAAACCTGATCAGTTTAAAACTAGTATTTTGTGACAATGAGAGAGTGATCCATACAAGTCAAAATGCACTTGCCTGGTAGAAAAAAGAAAAACTAATTTATTAGGGAAAAATGGAAGGTAATTGTGAACATGATTAAAGAGACTGCACCTTCTCTTAGCAAATAAATAGGGTATTCTCAAAACTTTGCATATAGTTCCTGTATGGAACTCCTGTTTGCAATCCCTTTTCATTTGATGTGAGATTCACTTCCCTAGGGAGTGTGTATGTTTGCATCTAGCCACTTAACTCCTGGACCATGCGCTAACCCCAAATGTTCACAATTATGGATTTAGTGTCCTTTTCTTGTATTTCCAACTACCTCTGTTACATAACTTGAAAGAGTTACTGGTCACAAAACTGATGCTTGATTTTTTTCTTTCCTTTGCGAAGATTTTGTGATTTTTATTCCAAATCAAAGGAGCAGTGGCCATAGGAAACTTTGAAGATTTCTTTGGAGGAAACTTGCTTGCTTTGCATGTTACTTCTTTTTTTATCAGTACCTCAAAGAGTATTAGCCACATAATAACACATGCCTCTAACATGCTGCATTACATGGTATTAGATGTCCAACAGTCTTGCAAGACAACTACTTTGCAGCATGATAGGGAGATGGAGAACATAGCATTGTGCTAACACCTAGAAAAATAAGTAGGATTATGATAAGTAGAAGATAACAGAGCATGTGTGGAGTAGGGGTGACGGTGATCTTGGCATTGAGGGTAAAATCCTCTTTGGGCCCTTTAAGGGCAGCTTTCTAATTCACAAAGAGTGGGGGGTTTCAGAGCAAGAGAGATCAGGAATGGAATCTCTAACTGGCCGCTTAACAACTATACAACTTTGAGTAAATAATTTAACCACATCGCCTCAACTTCTCATTTGTAAAATGGAGATAGAGAGGGTTGTGGCAAGCTAGTGACTCCTCCATTTCCAGCATAGAGTAGGTACCAAATAAATGTTTCTCCCTTCACCTTGAATACCTGACATCTGGAAAAGGAAGACCAGCAAATGGAGGAAGAAAATAAATTACAAGGACACCAGGAGTCATATGCAGTTCCAAATGGCAGAAAATGGCAACATGCAGTGGTAAGATTTGGTCTGGTTTTAAACAATACAGTAAGATTCCAGCATAGTTCATCACAATCTCCTAGTATCATCACATGTTAAGATAAGAATCTGGCAGTGTACTCATATCAACATCATGGTCTCTACAACCCTCTTCCCATGATCTACAAAGGAAGCAGCTTCAACAGAATTGCCAAGTGACACTTCTAGAAAGTAAAGTAAACCAAAGGAACATTGCAGAAGACATACTTAGGACATATGAAACACATCCTATCCTATTATATAATTACAGCTGACATTTATTAAGTGTTCGCTTCATGAAACACTTTACAACGCAATCCCATGAACTCTTGTCAGTAATTATAGGAAGTAAATTCTGGGATACCTTCTGCTGGTGACTAGCTCTACCAGGCTCTCTTGTGATTCCTTCCTCCTGCCTACCAGGATCACCAGGTTTTAACATATCTGTCATTCTCTATTGCATTCTCCAGGAATGTAGGACTGGGTATTCCTAGACAACCTAGAAAGACATTCCCAATTGTGAGGAAGGCTGGAAGGAGACTCCTGCCCCCTTGTCTTCTCTGAGTGTGGGATATGAACCTGCTGCCTGCCCTGCCCTGGGATCCTGCACATCATTTGAGGATCAGTCCTGGAGGCATTTGGGTGTTATTTTCTTCCTGCTATCCACCCCAAAGTATCCCTTTCCTCTTGGATCATGATTAAATACCTTAACTAAAAAAATTAACAGATGAAAACCTGAGACCCAGAGAAGTAATATAACTTACCTAAAGCCACACCCTGGTAAGTGGTCAATCTGAGAGGTATCTATCCAGCCAATGTGATTAGACTCATAATCATGAAGCTATATCATTAAGAAGAAAATCAAATAAAAAAGCATTTGTCTTAAAATTGTAAATATCCTAGAATGTAGCTATAGGCTTTAAAACCAGATTATGGGGAGGCCTGGGTGGCTCAGTGGTCTAGTGCCTGCCTTTGGCTCAAGGCATGATCCCGGAGTTCCGGGATCGGGTCCCACATTGGGCTCCCTGCATGGAGCCTGTTTCCCCCTCTGCCTTTGTCTCTGCCTCTCTCTTTGTGTCTCTCATGAATATATGAACAGAAATAAAATCTTTTTTTAAAAAAATAAATAAAACCAGATTATGGTGTACTAAAGACCTGAAAGATTATCTATGTAAACTTTAAACCTAGTGCCAAAATTTTCTTGTGTCTGCCTTTTCCAAACATGATTTCTACCCTGATTTGGCCAGTCCATGTAATTTTTAACATCTTTTTGGAGAAGGTTGGAATCGGGATAATTAAAAAGTATAAAGTACATGAGAAGGTAGTACTTCAAGGCTATAAGAGGAATAGCTGTCAAAACATCTAGATAAGGTTGCTCTCTATCCATCTATTGCTCCCCTTACCTATTTCATCTTCTAGTGACTTGGATACCCCCAAGAATTTCAAGTATTCTTACACACACATACACACACATGCACACTTGCTCATGTGCACACACACTCACATGTGGCAACTCCAGAAGTTAATACCAAGCATAGGAGCTGGCTTATCTGCCAGATTTTTTGTCAGCATAAGTATTTGGGAAAAAATGCTTATGAGCTCATTTAAAGCTACATATAAATAATGAATATAATAAACACCAGCCTTAAATAGAAGGAACAATTATGGAGAAACAATTTCAAGAAATTTGCTTTTCTTTTTTTTTAAGATTTATTTATTTATTCATGAGAGACACAGAGAGAGAGGCAGAGACACCGGCAGAGGGAGGAGAAGCAGGCTTCTCTCAGGGAGCCCGATGTGAGACTCCATCCCAGATCCTGGGATCACACCCTGAGCCAAAGGCAGACGCTCAATCACTGAGCCACCCAGGTGTCCCCTGCTGAGCCACCCAGGCATCCCCAAGAAATTTTCAAAAAATATTAAGTTCAAAATAAACATATAGGTCAGGAATTCCCACTACCTTCAGTTCAATTTAATTCAATAGATATTCATTGTACATCAACATCATTAAACAAAACCACAAAGACTTAAAGGAGGGGAGAGGTTATTTCATGTGGATATGCAGAGGAGATTATTCCAGGCAGAAACACTGTAAGATCACAGACCCTAAGGTGGAAGTATACCTAGTATGATTGAATGTGTATGAGTGTATGTGTAAAATTAGTATATACTTTGGCTTTGTCCTGAGGTGTGAAAAATGAATTACTTTACCTTTTGTGTTGGTTTGTGTTTTCCAAATTAAGCTGAACCATAAAACTTCAAACTTAGTTATTGGAAATATTTTTGAAACATATATGTGGGGCTAATTCTTCTAGAAGAAATAAAGGAGGTTTGAGAAGTGAAGAAATATGAAAGAGAGAAAAGAGAGCTGGTGCTTCTTGTGTGCTCAGTGGATCAGGGATGACTCTTAGCACCTGCTGCCATCAGCTGTCAGCACGGTCCTCTGTGTGTAGCCACCTGAGTGAATTCGGGCTATGGGAATCAGAACGCTCTAAGAAGACTGTGGCTTTGCTGTTTAGAATTCTGGTCACAAACAAGAGAGGGCTTCCAAGAAATCAACGCTGTGCTTCACAGAACATGAACATCCTCAGGCCATTCTGGATGACATTTTAACAGATGTCTAGTTAGCAGCTACAAGTACTCTTCTGAGCATCTCTAATGAGAATATCTGTGATCATTGATATAATAATCTCTCTTCCAAACATGGAACATTAGATTCTGTATAACACAGCTTATGTAATGTATGTATGTATGTATATACGTGTATGCTTTTGTTTGTTCATAAGATCCCTGCAGCAACCTTGTGAGGTTCACAGAACAGTTGCAAGCTCCATTTTTTTATGTTTTATTTTTTTAATTTTATTTAAATTCAACTTGCCAACATATAGTATAAAACCCAGAGCTCCATTTTACTGTTGAAGTATCTGGTGAAGGCATCTGCATATACTTGGGCAGGTCCCTCACTGCACAGGGAGACCAGATTAAGGGGCAAGATAGGACTGAGATCATCTCACATTCTGTTCACCAAGCTTAATGTCTGTGGGGATACACTGGCCCAAAGGGTGTGCCTTTTCCAGTTTGCCCAAAGATACAATATGGGCTAGAGGTAGCTCTATATCTGGATCTTGGAGGGCTTAAACAACCTGTCCAAGGTCCACTTAAGAATCAGAGACTTCTCTTTCTCTCTTAATCAAATTTCTCTGAATTAAATTTGTATTCCTCTGTAACACACTAAAACAGACTTTCAGGCATTTTTCCCCCAGCCATTGTTAATACAGATAAATAGCCTTTATTCTCAGAATGCTTGCAAGGACAAGTTCATTGATTTCTACTCCTATTTATAGGTCTTTTTCTAGCTTTATTTTAGCTTTATTCTTTATTGGACAGCCTACAAAGTTTGCTACACAAGTTAATACAGATTCTCAGTAAAGTAAAGGGCTTTAGAAATCCTAATAAATGTAAGCTGTATAAATATATGAATATTAATGACAGAAGTAGATGGAATGAAAATTAAATATTATCACAATTTTATTATAAGTAGTGTTTCTGAATGATTTATTTGACATGTAAAATTTGGTCTCATTTATTATATAAGATGTTTATATCCTCGAAGTTCAGTGATCACTGAGTTATTTATACTTTGAGATTTACAAATCCCTGAGGTCTCTCAAGGAATGAAGATTGAATACGAATGTCTGTTAAACTTTGCTTGCAGTTTGACATTTGTATTCCCCCTTAATAATATATGCAATCCTCAAAAATTGGAAAGGTTAGGAACCACTACCCCCAGGAAGCTTCCTTCCTCCTTCAGTCTTAGATGCCTCCTTCCATTCTCTGAGACTTCTTGTCTGAGGACCTCATCATACTGCTGCCTCTGATCATGTGTTCACATTTCTATCACCCCCAATTAATGATAACTCAGGGGAAGAGAGAACCTGTCTTTTTTTGTTCATGTATTCACAACATTCAACACTTAGTGGGTAGGCAATAAATATTTGCCAAATGACTATCTGAATGGAATAGAAGACGATGTGAGGTTTGCTCATACATATTTAAATTCAGAAATAGGTAGTGGGCTTTAAACTCCCTCATCCATAAATCTATAGAAGATATAAGATAGTCCAACAGACAAAAATTCAGAAGACATACAGATGCACAGACAGGTTGAGACAGCTCTCACTCTGTTTTGAGTCCTCAAGGTGAGTCTGTCTATCACTACACTATGGAAAGGAGAATAGGAACCAGAAGAAAGCATCACTGAATGTGATAAAAAATGAATGGAAAATACATATATAAATAGATAGGAGCAATAAAAATATCAATAACCATATCTCTAGTAAACTTGAAAAGAGGTATCATGAACTAAGAATCTGAAAGCTTAAGTTTCAGTCCCCTCTCTCCTCATCCAATGTAGAGAGCAGTAACTTGACTTTCTCAAGCATCAAACTCCCTACTAATAAAATAATGAGATTAAAGTAAAATCCTGGGATCCCTGGGTGGCGCAGCGGTTTGGCGCCTGCCTTTGGCCCGGGGCACGATCCTGGAGACCTGGGATCGAATCCCACGTCAGGCTCCCGGTGCATGGAGCCTGCTTCTCCCTCTGCCTATGTCTCTGCCTCTCTCTCTCTCTCTGTGACTATCATAAATAAATTTAAAAAAAAATAAAAAAATAAAGTAAAATCCTTTCTAACCCTAACTTTCCACGAACTATAAAGCTTTCTCAGTCTTTTACACTTCTGTCAACATTCCAGAAGAGGGCAGCATTTATTCACAGTAGGAAAACCAACCAAAAAAGTTTTTACTTTAGCCAGTCTTCAAAGCAGTAAAGGTTGGGAACCTGCGTGAAAGAGATATTTAAACTCTTTTTTAAATTTTGTGTCAGTACCTAAAAGTGCCAAGAGTAGGAAAGTGGGTAGAAGCTAGGGGTCTACTTTGCTGTGTGAGCATTCAGTGAAGAACCAGTAAAATGCCTCTATGAGGAGAAAATTAATCCTTGTATACTCACCACTGCTGAGGGCAGTTTCTAGGACATAGTAGTTACTTAATAAATGAATGACTGATAAAAAATGAGGATGGAATGGGTTCCCAGGGAAAGTCTCATGTCTAAGTGTGAAGTAGACAAATCTATCTTTGGAGCTTCTCTCCATACATCCTGTGTCCTAGGGCTCATGCCTTCTTCATGACCCTAACACAATTCTGTATACCTACAGCTCTACTTAGCCTTGCATCCCTCTCCTTTAACATTATTGACCATCCATCCATTTACTTAACAGATATATTGAACACCATATATATACTAGATTTTGCTCTGACTCCCTTGCCCTGACAAAATACACACTAAATTAATCATTCCTACAACTTTGTTTTTCTCTGTCAATATTGTGTTGGTTATTCTGGGTCTTTTGCCTCTCCGTATAAACTTTAAATTAGTTTGTCCACAAAATAACTTTCTGGGTTCTTTTATTCAGATTACATTGAATCTACAGATCAAATTAAGAAGAGACATCTCAATGATATTGGGTCTTTCCATCAATGAACATGAAGCAATTGTTCATTTATTTAATTATTTAATTATTCTTTGATTTCTCTCATCAGAGTTTTGTAGATTTCCTCATAGAAATCTGGTATATATGTTGTTAGACTTATAACTAAGTATTTCATAAGGGAAGGGGTGATAATACAAACAATACTGTATTTTTAATTTAAAATTCCATTTGCTCATTGCTGACATATAAGAAAGCAATTGACTTTTGTAGACTAACTTTGTATCCTGCAAACTTGCTACAATAGGTTATTACTTCCAAGCATTTTTGCTTGATTCTTTTGTATTTACTACATGACAATTTTGTCATCTGCAAACAAATTTTATTTCTTTCTTCTCAATCTGTATACCATTTTTTCCTTTTTGTTTTTTTTTTTTTTCTGAATGCTTTAGCTAGGACTTCTAGTACAATGTTAAATGGAAGTGGTAAGAGGGGACATCCTTGCCTATTCCTAATCTTAGTGGGAAATCTTGAGTTTCTTGCCATTAGGTATGAAGTTTGCTGAAGCTTTTTTGTAGATGTTCTTTATCAAGTTGAGGAAGTTCTCCACTATTCCTTGTTTGCTGAAAGCTTGGGGGGTTTTTTAATTATAAAGATAATTATAATAATTACAGGTGTTGGATTTTATCAACTTTTTTCTGCATCCATTAAGATCATTTGATTTTTATTTTTCTTCTTTCTTTTCATATATTGGGTTTGATTTGCTAGTTACTAGACTCTCCATTGCATCTATTTTCTCTTTCTCCAAAACTAGAATAAAAATCCTTGTCCCAGATATTCCTCTAAAAGTTCTGTGCTGCCAATCTAAAGGAATGGTGAAGGCCCATCAGCTCAGGAGTCAAACCTGATTTGGAATCCAGCTATGCCACCCTCCCACTACATAAACCTGGGCCAGTCATTCACCTACCTGAGTACATTCACTCATGAAGGACATCCAAAAATGGCATTTAAAAGCAGCTTCTCAGAATTTTGATTAAATAGCTAACTTGCTTTATTTCTATTGAGATGATTAAATGCACTATGCATGTGAAAGCACTTCTTTTTTTTCTCTCTTTTATGCTGTCCTGAAATTGCACTTCCAAACAAAGCATCATCAAGCCTTGTCCTGCATTCTGTTTTCTAGAAAACTTGAGCCATGACATTCATTTAAAGTACCATTATTATTAGAAATATCATCACAGCAGTTTTTTTCTTTTCATTCACTTCCTGTTTTAATTTGTTGACTACTCATCAAAGCTATCCCTAGGGAACAATTTTATTCAAGTAAAATCGGGTTTAAAAAGACACCAATTATAGCTCAGAGGAAGAAATACAACCCAAAAAGGCAATATGAAGAATAAAGGTTTGTAAGGATAGAATAGCAACCCCTTGTGTTCCATTAACTCCTCGGCTTTAGCAACCATCTGACTGGAGCTAACCGCCCCCCCCGCCCCACCACCACCACCAAGTCCCCCATTACAAGCCTCCTTAAGGAATTGTCCTGTTACTCTATCCCTTGAGGTGGGTGTCTGGCTATAAACACACACACATACACACACACACCCATGTGTGGCCTAGAGCAGTCTCTCCGTTTCACATTTTCCAAAGTCTAAGGAAGCAGTTCCTCAATTTTCTTTGTCGAATTTTTCATAAAAGAAAGACCTCTTTGTCACAAAAATATAGAAATTACATAATTTCAAAGTAAATGGTCCTCCTTTCAATTAAATAAATTTGGCTCTAAGAAAAAGTCCCTACATTATCCTTATTTTTCTCATTTTACCTCAGACCAGTGAAATTTTGTCACACTCCTGTGTTTGGAAACCACTGGCAGAGGTACAACTCTGTTAATAAGCTAGAGAACTGGAAAATGCTGACTCACCTCACCAAGGTGAGGAATGTTCCAGCATAGGCAAACATCAGGAAATACTCCATTCAAAAAGGACAGTTTGAACTAACTTCAATATTTTGAGTAATTAAGACCACCCCACATTTAATAGATGTTTTACAGCAAAGTAGAGGGTATTTGGTGGTCAAGGTACCTGGGCTTCCTTTTCTTCCTTTTGCAGAAATCATTCTTACAACCTAAATTGAAGGCTTAATTTTTCATTGCTTTTATGATTATTATTTCAATATCATTTTTCTCCAGATATATCTGAGGTATTATGGCCGATGGCATGGAACACGGAGTAAGATAAACCCATGAGTATGTGTGTTTGTTTGTTCGTTTGTTTGTTTGTTTTGAGAACATGACCCTCTTCAGTGGCTCTCTAGCCTTAGCAGAGTATGAAGTTCTGTTTTAGGTATCTTCCAGAGAAGGCCCAGACATGGTCCTTCTCCTTACAGTCTTAACTTCTCAACTTTAAATACATACAGCACACATAGTATTAAAGATACGGGGCATTACAATGTGTTAGTTTATATTTGATTTTGATGTCTGCTTTAATTCCCTAATAGAAGAAAAAAAAGGAAGGAATGAGGATGGGAGGTAAAGAGGGAGCTAGGGAAGAAGGGATTAAGAGAAGAGGGAAAACAATGGTGGTGATTCCCAGAAAGAAGGGCAATGGCTGGTGGGAGATTTATGGGAAGTGAGTGCCCTGATCCTGCCCAGCTTGTCCGGGAATTCTCCCTCCTGGAGGGTGATTTGTTAACTGCTGCCTGAACAGCCTTTCCAGGGAGTCAATTTTGGACTCTGATCCTCACATTTAGAATCACCAAAGCCAAGCCAAGGTTGTTTTCCAGGAATAGGGTTTTATAGGATGAGGCTACTTCATGCATCATGTGGTAATTGGTGAATATTCCACTTCATTTTTAAGAACAGAGTCAGGACAGAAGAAAAGGGGTAATATTACCATAGCTTGGGGAGGACTACTTTAAAGGAAAAAAAAACCTTTCTTTCTTCCAGCATAAATACGGCCCAATGTGACTATGGGTATGAAACAGTTAAATACTTAAACCTCTGAACTTCTAAAGTCATGAGGAATTTTGATGTTTCAGAGTGAGTACCATGATACTAATGCTTCTGTTTAGTAAACTAATTTTCAGTTAGGAAAAAAAATAACAACAGTAATAGTAATCGCAGCTAGCATGTACTAAACTCTTCCCACATGCCAGCCCATTCTTCAACAGTGATATCACATGTGATATCACATTTAGTCCTCACAATATCCCAGAAAGTTAGTTAATATAATTGTGTCCATTCTACAGATGAGGAAACTGTGTCTCAGAAAGTTCAGGTAACTTATTTAAAGTTAGTTAGATAACAAAGGTAGAGCCAGGGGTTAAGCCTGAGCAGTTCAACTGCCCCATGTCTTATTACAGTTACATTTTTCTTCCACTCAAATAGTCTTTTCTCATTACAATGGGAAATGGATAAAATATCTTTTCAGTGACTCTGAGCTTTAAATTCAGATAAGCATATATTTCATATGACCTTAGAAAAAAAGTGGCTGAATTTCTCAGATCTTAGGTTTTTATTTGTAAAACAGAGATAATCACACTACTTTGCAGGATTACTGTGAAAGCAAGAGGTAATACTTATGGCAACCATTTAATGCACGGGAAGTATTGCCACAGCACAGACAGATACAGACTGTCAAGTTTAAAAAGGAAAAACAAGTAGACGTGAAAGCTCAGGCACCCAAAACAGATATCCATGATAAGGGATAACTGGTAGTAGATCATCCTCAGAAACATCGAAGGAGGGAATTTCCTTTAAGCATCTCAGTTGATAAAGAAAACTTTGAGAAAACTTGCAAAATAAGAAGAGGTATCAGGCAATAACATAAAAATGAAAGCAAATAACAATAACAAAAAAGAGAATCAGTTGACCCTATACAAAGAAAGAAAGCAAAACCCAAACAATTACAAAGTATTATTTCTGAGCCATAGCAAACTAAATTAATTTACGTAGTGAAGGAAGAAATGAAGCTTGTGTCAGAACCCATCTGTCATATATAATGCAATATCCACAAAAGTAGCTTAAGTTAAACCAGACATAGTTCTCATCCTATGTTGTGAAGGAGTCACCTCTGTGACTCTTATTGTTGTTGCAATGAAGCTCTAGATTAAAGAATCATTTCAGAAAACACTAGACTGAGCGGACATCCACTGGCTCTTCCTATCAGTAATACTATGTGCGATGTGAAAACAAGTAGATAACAGACCCTAGAGAAGATCCTCTCGGCCAGGTCTCCAACCTTCTTATGCTCTACATTCTCTAATGTCATTTCCCAGTCCAGTCGAATTTCACAACCTTTCCACTATAAATGCACTAAAGATCTAAGATGAAAAGATGGGGGGGGTATTTAGAGAGGAGAGAATGGAAATGATAGCACAAATAGCAAAAGCATAATCTAAAACAGCCTGAGAGTGGATCTGCTGTACTAGCAGCAGAAATCTCCATTAGCATTTGCTACCATAAGTTGGATTCTTCTTTCTATAAGTCCCTATCTTCACAGTGCATTGTAATGAGAAGGTAAAATTTATGAAAGTAAGACATATTATTTCCTCATTTATTTTGTGTATATAAATTTGAAGACAAAAGCTTGAATTTTAAAAATTCAGTCTATTAAACTTGCAGTTATTAGATTGACTTAACTGCTTCCTACTAAAACAAGATCAATGATCTTAATTTCTTTAGGAGGAAAATTACTGCATTCTCAGCTCTTTGGAGAGAACATTCAAAAAGACTTCCATCCACCAAGTATTACTACATATTGCATAAACTGTATTTGAACACAACTACTAGAATATAAAAAATATGATTGTGACTATATTCCTCGTTTTGCCCTGTGCCACGGTGTTTTAATCTGCTATTTATACCTGACCCTCTAGTGAGCATTGAATGGATAGTTGTTAAATAAGAGGAATAAATTGGTGGCTCTGTCAGTTAAGTGTCTGACTATTGATTTCCGCTCAGGTCATGATCTCAGGGTCATGAGCTCGAACCCCACATCAGATTCCATGTTGGAGATGGATCCTGCTTAAGATTCTCTCTCTCCTGGGGTGTCTGGGTCACTCAGTCAGTTAAACATCTGTCTTCGGCTCAGGTTGTATTCCCAGGGTCCTGGAATCTAGCCCCACATTGGGCTCCCTCCTTGGCGGGGAGTCTGCTTCTCCCTCTCCCTTTGCCTCTCCCCTTGCTGCTTGTTCTCTCTCTTTCTCTCTCCTCTCTCTCTCAGATAAATAAATAAAATATTTTTTAAAAAATTATCTCTCTCCCACTCCTTCTACCCTTCATCCCTCCTGCCCACCCCCAGGAAAAAAATAGGAAGAAATTGGTAAGGAGTTTTAAATGACATTTCATGATAATTAAGAACAAGGGCTTTCAGATCAAAGGGACCTGATGATTTACTAATCTGTACCTTTGAGCAAGTTTTTTAATGTCTCAAAGTTCAGATTTGTTCATTAAAAAAAATCTCAAAAAAAAATCTCAATATATAGTTAACCCTTCTATTGGCTAGTCATTTAGATTAATGAGAGAATTCATATAAAAAACTCTTAGGTCAGACTATGCTCATGGCAAGTACTGAAAAAATGTTAGCTAGTAAGACTTTTATGCCTCATCTTAGGCAAATAATACACACAATTCTTTAGTCTGCTAATTATATACTGTCTTTTTGTCATAATATCAAGCTTCGTGTCATTGCAAAACAACACACTTTTTGGAAACATGTGGGACTTATCAACAACAGATGAGAAGAATATCTCAGAATTTGACTTGTTCATGGTTTCATGAAAGATTGATAGCATGGAAGTGAATGTAACAGCAGAGCATGGAGACAGGGAGGGAGAGAGTAATTCACTCCTAAGAGAAAAAAGGAAAGGTGTCTGTCATTTTCTGATGCCGAGTCTGATAACATCTGACAGGCACCACTGAACAAGTCCAGATTATAGAACTCAATCGTCCCTAAAAATAGTTACATGGAGAAAAAGGGTGGACCATTTTTTTTTCTTGAAAAGGAAGAAAAGGGAGAGGAGAAAGCAGCAGATAACTTTACTATACACAGAGTGGAGAAAACCAATGTAGGTCTGTCAGGAGCAGGGCAGTATAGTGGACAGAGCATGGGCTTTATAGTGGAATAGATCTCAATCTGGTTTTCTAGCTCAATTATTTGCTACGTAAGCTAAATATCTATTGCTATTTAGCAATTTGCACTTCCTTTCCTTTGTAATAATAACTGTGTAACTAAAGTTAAAAAAGAAATAATTGTGTAATAAAAATTGTGATTAGGTCATATGGTTGTTGTGACGATATAACAAAACAATCATGCTGGTAAAGTGCCCAGTCCATTTTCTGGTTTATATAGGCACTTGAAAAATATTTTTCACACACAGTGCAGACAAGGAAGTTACAGAAATGCTTGCTAACACACTGTTTCTTGCACTGGTTTACTCATTTATTCTATAAGCATCCCTGCTAATTGTGAGAGATTGATTAGCATTGCCTCAATTTAGCTTAGCTTGAACTACATTTCCCAGAATCCATCTTTCCTTCATGGGATTAGGTCAGATGCTGACACAGAAGACAGAAGCTACCTTCTGGTGCTGACAAGGTTGGTGCAGCACAGGGTGCTTTTATAACTCCTGCCTGTTGGAACTGACTCCCTGATTTCCTGGCTGGAGGGTAGCAGCAGCAACTCCTGGAGATCCAACTGCATCTCCTGCTCTAAGTTCTCCAATTCCTGGTCCAGGTGTGTGTTTAGCTCTGTGACAATGGGGCATTAGCTTCTGAAGGAACTTTTCATCAGAAATAAACTTGAAGGCGATAGGGAACCTATAGAGTTTCCAGTTCATTCTTAAGGGTTCCAGTTCAAAATCACAGTTTCCAGTTTGTATTTGTTTCCCTGACTCCACAATCATCTTTTCTTCCTAGTTACCTAAACGTGGACATCAGGTTCCAGCACTAGATTTAGAAAATAAACATCACATAGACTATTTCTCTTATTTCCATTAATTGTGCAAGGTCAAATCTTTATGACAAATACGTGCAAATATTGGTGGTGGTTTTAGTTCTATGATAAGTACATTGTATCAGTTCTTAACTGATAACAGTGGGTTCTCTGTATGTCTGAAACTGTATTTTGGGGTGAAGAAATGTACAGATGAATAAGGTACAGTCCCTACATTCACAAAAGTTCATAGTTCTTAAGGAAGTCAGTCATCATTTATCATATAAGAAATTACAAAGTTTCTATGGATTTACCTAATCTGGAAAGTTCATATAAATGGAATCATATAATCATATAATGTGACCTATTGTGGCTGGTTTCTTTCACTTAGCAGGTTTTCTAGGTTCATCCACATTGCAATATGTATTTCACTCTTTTTTATGGCTGAATAATATTCAATTGTATGGATAAATCACAATTTTTTTACTCACTCATCCATTGACGGACATTTGGGTTGTATCCACTTTTTGGAACTATATAGTTTCAAACTAGATAGCAATGGTTGCACAACATTGTGAACGTACAAATGCCGCTGAATTATACACTTTAAAATAGTTAATTTTGGGATCCCTGGGTGGCGCAGCGGTTTGGCGCCTGCCTTTGGCCCAGGGCGCGATCCTGGAGACCCGGAATCGAATCCCACGTCGGGCTCCCGGTGCATGGAGCCTGCTTCTCCCTCTGCCTGTGTCTCTGCCTCTCTCTCTCTCACTGTGTGCCTATCATGAATAAATAAAAATTAAAAAATAAATAAATAAATAAGTTAATTTTATATTATATGAATTTCACTTCAATAAAAAAATTTTCAGATTATGAAGTTATAAAATTGGTTTTCTTTAGTTAAAAACATTTACATGTTATCTATAATTGTTCAGAGTGAAATTGAAGAGTTCTAGTTTCTGGATTTTATGGAGTTTATGTGTACCAAACTGGTAAAATGTTCATTAAACTACATATTTTCAGTGATAAGATCAGATACTTTCCACATTTGACTACAATCTGCTTTGTATATTTTTCTTTGCTCTGCTATTTTGCGGCAAGCCTGTCATTGATCGGCTTCTTGACATGCACATAAAATCAATTAGCATTCAGTCTCTGAGAATAATTCTCTTAATAGGTTACTGCTTTCACCATTTAGCCAACAGAGAAACATTTCTTTCCACACCACCCCATACTTATTTGGAAGGCATTTGGTAACACTTATCAGCCTGCACATGCCAGCAATTAGATGTCAATAGAATTTCTATGTTCAATCCTTTGTATACAAGGAACATGTTAGCCAAAATTTCCAGTCCTCTCACAATTTTCTAAACTCAACAGTTTTTGTCCTTTTATTATGGTGTGATTTTAGAGACATCGGATAAAGGCCCACCTCATCTGCCTCCAAACTTCCCCTAAAAAGGAGAAGTATGAAAGTAGACACCAAGATTGAGAATATGCCAGGCCAGTTTTCTCTTCCTCATGTTTCAGGAGGTACAATGAAAAGCCTAAATAATGATTTAACTCTTCTTATAACTTTCCCTTCAATTGCTAACTCAACTTTCTTTTTTTGTTGTTTTACTTCTTTCTCATTCCAGAAATCTAATCTGAATGTCATTGTCTTGTAGAACTTTCTAATCCCACCTCTCTCCACTATCCTCTTTCACTACATTCTAGCCATACTGGCTTACATTTAGGTTCTAGAACATGTAAAACTGATCTCCATCTCAAGACCTTTATAGTTGCTGCTCCTTCTACTTGAGTATTCTTCCTCAACAATGTCATGTGGCTGCCCTTTTTTCATCATCCAAGTCTCAAATCATTTGGTATCTTTTCCGAATTGGCTTCCCTAGCTATAGCAGCTCTCTCAATTACACTCCATCCCCTCTCCCTGTTTACTTTTTATTCTCTGCATCTCCTCACTGGAGCATAAATCCTTAACAAAGGGGCTTTGCTTGTCTAAGTCACTGTTATTTGCTCCGAATTTTGAATAGTACTGGAACAGTAGATGCACAATTAATATCTTGGCTGGCTGGCTATAAACTAACAGACACTAATTATGCCAATAAACGTAAAATTGCAGTGTGATTCATAGTGGTGCCATTCCTTGTAACACAGTATTCTAGAAAAGATCAAGTATGTATGTACATATTCATGTATCTGTGTATGTTGGTTAGGGTTTGGGGGGGGGAACAGCAGGTTATAAGTTCAGGGGAAGAGCAGGATATAAGTAATATCAAATAGGTAGCTGTAAATTAAACTGGACTTAAAAATTAAAGGTGTGGTCTAGAGATAAAATCATGAGACATCTGTTCCTTAGTAGTTATTAAAGGTGGGCTTGAATAAAATTATCCAGGAATAGCAAGAATAATAATAAGGGAGGAATACAAATAAAAATGGATAAAGCTAGAAAGGGTACAGAACAGGAGTAACCAGTGAGGGAAATGGATAACCATGCAAATGTGGCACCCTGCAGAAGAGAGTTCTAATGGGGTGAATGTTTGTGTCCTCCAAAAATTCCTATGTTGAAATCCTAATCCCCAACATGGTAGTATTTGGAGGTAAGGTGGTAACTAGGTTTGGACGAGATAATGAGGGTAGATCGCCCATGATGATATTTATGCCCCTATAAGAAGAGGAAGAAACACAGAAGCCTTCTCTCTTTTCTTCCCACCAAGAACAGATCATGTGAACACACAGCAAGATGGTAGCCCTCTGAAAGCCAGGAAGTGAGTCCTCACCAGGAATGAAAGTTGCTGGCCCCCTGATCTTGAAATTCTCGCTTCCAGAATTGTGAGAAAATAAATTTTTGTTGTTTAAAGCATCCAGTCTACGGTATTTTGATATAGCAGCCAAAATGACTTAGATAAGAGTGTTTCCAGAAGGAAAGAATTGTAAGTCTAGGACTGTTTTACATACATATACACACAAAATAGGTTTTTGCTATATGTGACCTCGGGCAAACCTCCTACATTCTCTGAACTTCATCTTTATTATCTTTAACTTGAGCAGCTCATATTTATCTTGAAGATATGATGTGAGGATTAAGTGATATGACACAGAAAGATACTTAAAACAACATGAACACTCAATAAATGCAGATTCTTTTCACTTTTCCCATTTGAGGGCTTTTAAAGTAAATCTGTTGATGAGAATCAAACATACTGGGATCCCTGGGTGGCGCAGAGGTTTGGCGCCTGCCTTCGGCCCAGGGCGCGATCCTGGAGACCCAGGATCGAATCCCACATCGGGCTCCCGGTGCATGGAGCCTGCTTCTCCCTCTGCCTGTGTCTCTGCCTCTCTCTCTCTCTCTCTTTCTCTCTCTGTGACTATCATAAAAAAAAAAAAAAAGAAGGAGAATCAAACATACTGCCTTAAACAAAGATTATATGGGAGTTTTGTTATTGGCCCAGTAAAATATTATTCAAGAAGAGTCATTTCCATATATGTACAGAAATCATGTATATATGCACATGCATGTGTGCACGTGTGTATCCTAAAATCCTTTGGTGATATGCCTTACTACAACTGCAGAACACTGCGAATTTATGTCCTGTTTAAATTTCATCTTGACCTTGAGATTTTATTGGAGACTCTACTCCCTAACTAATTTATTATCCTATCTTTTGGTTCCCTATTTATTATGCCTCCTACAGGAACCATTTTACATATTTCTTTATGCAAAATTCTTTTTTAAATATTTTATTTATTTATTCATGACAGACAGAGAGAGAGAGAGAGGCAGAGACACAAGCAGAGGGAGAAGCAGGCTACATGCAAGGAGTCTGATGTGGGACTCGATCCCAGGTCTCCAGGATCAGGCCCTGGGCTGAAGGCGGCGCTAAACCGCTGAGTGCCAGGGCTGCCCTCTTTATGCTAAATTCTTAACATGACTCTCTCTCAGTAGTCTTCACTTCTTCACTGGTCAAGATTGCCGTGAGCTTGAATCTTTCCAAATGTCCATGATCACTTCCAGCTTATACCACTTACCAGTCCAGACATACTATAGTGATTGCAAACTTTTAGATGTTTGTTCTCTTTAGGAATGGTAAGCACAAATGACTATATATTCTATTGTTTCCAGTATCTTGTTTTGACCCAATCAACCAGAGGCTCCAACATGTGACTCTGACTCTTTAGCAAGGGACATAAAGACACTTAGATTCTTTCATAGCAGCAGCAAGCAGCCATGGTGCCCTACATGCAGCAGCAGCTCCAGACCAACCATTTGGACTAAAAGATCTTGGCTTCTTCCCGCTTGGCATAAAAATGCCTTGGTTCATATCCAGTCTTATGCCTAGTTCTTTATCTTCCCATTGATTCTGTGACTGCTTGCCATCCTTGCACATTTATATATATAGAAATCTTTCTTTTTCCTTTTTTTCTCTAACATTAACCAGTTAGTTTTGTTACCTGTAATCAAAACATTCTTAGCTAATAGAAAGGGAGGTCTTCACGTAACAGGCCCAAGTAAGAACCTAGTAATCATGCTAAGTGACTGAGCTGGCACTTCCTAACAGAATTATTTGTTGCTTTTGGCAGATTCGGGGGGAAAAAACCCCAACTTTACCAGAGCTTCTGACGCCACTGACTATCACTCTGGATGTATTCTCCAGGGAAAGAGAACACTGGGGGAAGAAACAGTATTGCAATTTAGACTGCCACTCCATTTAATAATGGGGAAATTGTATTACTGTACTGGTAATTAGTTTTTTTAAAAGCCTCATGTAAAATGTCAGCTGGACTCTGTTTATTGGAATGTATCAACACATTAGACAAACCTAGCCTTGTTGATTTACCCAAGACAGCTAATCTGATGCATTTCAATTGAGCCTATTACAAACCTAGCTCTGACTTGTAAAAATGTCTGAGTCAAGACTGAGTTGGACTATCTACATATATATGTATTTTCCTGCCTTTAATGACAGACACGAACTTGTGGAAAAAGTTGTTTATCCTTTGAGCACCAAACATACAGAGTCCCTTTGAAACGTTAAAACTGGAGCCATTGGTCTGTTATCTACAGAGAGAAAAACAATACTATGGCTTCAGGAGAAACAGATAGGAGGGGCTGAGATGGAAAGAAAAACACCAACAGGAATGATAAACTGGATTTTAATGACAAAGTCACTTTGCCAACTGTAACTTGGGTGCTGGGTAAGCTGATCTGACTTCATTAGGTGATTGTCAGCCTCCCGAAGCCATCATCAGCCTGGAAGAAAGCCATATGTGTTGGTCGCACAAATGGACATTGATTTTTCAATAAACTGGAACCCAAAGCCAACATCACTCCACTGATATCTTTTCTCAGGAGAGAGGATTTCTCGCTCATGCCTGGCACCATGTCTCAGCTCTTATATTACAAGAATTACATGGGTGAAGCAGAGTAGAAAACAGCAGCTCACTTAAGTCATGTGATAAATGAGGCAATTAAGTCAATTAGATGCACAGTTACTGAGTTATATCTGTTTTGCTTTGTAAAATATAATTTTAAGTAGGATCATCTATCTTACCATACTGGACAGCATTAGAATTCTGTGGGGCAGAAAAAATGTGATTCATTACTCTATGAAAACAGTGCCTTACTCTCTAAACTGGATAAAGTAATCTTGGCCTTTAAATTGGAGGTTATGATCCCTTAACTCTCTCTGAGCAGAACACATTTTGTGTTTGTTGTTTGCCTGCACTTTAAATGCATGGCTTTTGTAATAGTCATCATGTGGTTGGGGTACTAGTAGAACATTAATTTTTTTCAATGCATGATTTACCATATGCATCTCTTTATGGAGGAAGATTTAGTTGTAGCAGATTTACATTGTTCTGGTCAAGTCACTTGAGTGACTATAATAAAAGGATGAGCAGTCACCCTTGTTTGAGAGAAGAGTACCAGGACCTTTAGAGGTTTAATTAAATACAGTTCACTGTCACTCCATAACCTTGGTATGCAGAATTGTCATGACAGAGAGATGTATGCATCTGCAGAGGAGCTAAGGAGATTCTGGGAAAGGCAACCTAATAAGACCCTTTGCTTTTAGAAGATGAATACTTCCAGAGCCTCCAATGAATTGTGATGGCCTTATCTAAGGGATGTGGGTAGGTTAGGGCACTAGGAGACACCAGAGTAAATAAACGATTAGATTGGAGGTTTATCAATAAATTGCTCATGAGTCAAATTATGTTTCCTTTGCCTTCCACAAATTATAATTTCCTTGTTTTAGTAAACCAACAAAAAATTAGTGAACTACTTAAAGGTTAGGATATTTCACATATAAATATGGATTACTTTGGCCAGAGTACATGTTCTGCAATTTGCTTTCAAAGTCTACTACTAACATACATACTTCTACTCTCCTTGCTTCATTCATTTCTTTTACTTTCTTTTATTTTACGACTGTCAGCAGGCAGTTGAGTTTTTCACCTTATGCCTAGATGGTTGTGGGAAAGGGTTCTGATTATGTCACACAAGGAGGCTAAGAATGGAAGCTCCTTTTAACCCAGCCACCTATTGTTGAGAAACTATGGCTAAACAGGTAAGGAGAAACTGAGTTGCAGCCTTGGGAACAGTCCTGGTTGAAACTGAGCATGCAAGCTGCGAACAATAAGGGGTGGAGATCTAGCAAGGACATCACTATGGGAGAGGACAAAGACATTAAACACGGATTTTTTTATTTTAAGATTTATTTACTTATTTGAGAGAGAGAGAGCAAGAGTGAGAGTGGGGGGAGGGGCCGAGGGAAAGGAAGAGGAAAAATCTCCAGCAGACTCCCCTGAGCACAGAGCCTGACTCTGGGCTCAATCTCCCGACCTGGGCCAAAGTCAAGAGCCAGAGGCTCAACTGACTGAGGCACCCAGGCACCCCATTAAATATGGATTTTTAAAGACAGAAGTAATTGTTGGTTAAAGAATATGTAAATCCTAAATTCAAAAAATATTGTCAAGTTGACCTGAAAAAGGTTTAACCAAGTTTAATACTGACCAACAGCTCATGAGAGCACCAGTTTGCATACTAGTCTTTTTAAATTTTGCTAATCTGATGGGGGAAAATTTTCCAGTTTGAATTCTATTAGTGAGTTTAAGCATATTTTCAGATGTATGCTGGCCATGTTTTTAGAACTGCCAGTTTGTAACTATTGTTTATTTTTCTTATTAGGATATTTGCTTTTCCTTATTGAGCTGTAGGAACTCCCGATGGCTCTTTCTCTATCTGTTGCAAATATTTTCTTCCAGTTTGTTACTTTAAATTTGGCTCTTGTATCACATTGTCCAGAAATTGTTCATTTTTGTTTATAAGATAAAAGCTTTTTTATGGGTTTGGGGTTTAATGTCTTACATAGATCCCCTCAGCTTCATGATTGTCAAAATAACCTCCTGGACATTCCTTTAATAAGTCTGTATGTTTTTGTAAACCTACATGTTTGTAAACATGTAAAATATAACACTTCCAACATATTGTGCTAAAGGACATAGGTTGGCTTAGGACCAAAGTGAGGCTTTCTATGTCTTCTCTACAGATCTAGTTCTTAGGACCTAACTGTGGGAAGAGTGAGATCTGCAAAGAAATTATTCAAACAGTTCAAGGAAGAAAATGTACTCCAATAATATCTCCCTCCTAGGAGGAGCAAAAATTCTTTCTTCTTTAAGGAAAAATAAAAAACAAAGGAATAATCACCCTTCCCAATTTAAACCTATATTATTTATCTTTCTCAATTTTTCTTTTTAGTACATCCTTGCATGTTTTCTCTTTCAGATGAATTTTAAGAGACACTTGTAACTATCATTTAAAAAATCTTGTTAGGATTTTAGTTCATATTGCATTTAATTTATATATTTATTTACATACTTATTTATGCTATTGAGTTTTCTTATCCTGAGGCTTTTTCACTTAGGCTTTATTATATATATTTGAGTAAAATCATATAATTTCCCCTATAAATGTCATATGCACTCTGCTATGTTGACTCAGGAATATTTTAATAATTTGTGTTCTCGTTGTATTAGATCTTTCAGTTTTCTAATTAGTTTTTTAATTGTACATAGAAAAGATGTTGATTTTTGTATATTGACATTGTATCAACTCATTTTACTAAAATTATCATTCTATTCCTTCTCTTGAAATTCTATTGTTTATAATAATAAAAGTTTGAGTCCCTTGTTTCGATACTTCTAACTCATTTTCTTTTCTTACCTTATTGCATTGCTTAGGACTCCTGGTTCTAGTAATCATGATAGTTTTCAGCATTCTTATTTTGGTCAAGACTTCAGTGGGAACACTTTTAATGTTTCACCTTTATGATATTTGCTAAGTTTTTCTGACAGATTTTTTTAAAAAACTAAATTAAGGAAGAACCTATTTATTCCTAGTATGACTTTATTAAGAATGGTTTTGATTCATGAGAAATGCCCTTTACAATAATTGTGTAATATTCTCTAAATCTGTTAGTTCAATTGAATTATATAAATAGATTTCCCAATGCTAAGGCATTAGTACACTTCTAGAATAATCATATTTAGGAATTTTATAATTCTCTGAAAAATTACTGGTTTTCATTTCTGACTCTTTAACTTAAGATACTTTTACTCATATTTGTAAATGAGATTAATTTATACTTTCCTATATTTGTATTCTTTTATTTTCTGGTTATGCAGCTTAATTAAATGAGTTTTGAAGTTTTCAACATTTTAATTCTTTAGAAAGATTATTTAACAGAGCAATTTTCTTTTCTTTAAAAGTTAAACCGAGATCTGAGTGGGATCAGTCGATTGAGTGTATGACTCTGAGTTTTGGCTCAGATCATAATCTCAGGGTCATGAGAAAGAGCCCCACATCCAGTTCCACACTCAGTGCAGTCTACTTGAGATTCTCTTCTCACCACCCCATCTGTCCCTCCCTATGCTTTTGCTCCCTCTCTTTATTTCTTTCTCTTTCAAATTAAAAAAAAAATCTTAAAAAAAAGTTAAACATAATTTGCCTATAAATTAATTTTGAGCTCATCTCTTTTATAGGGATAGATTTTAATATAATTGATGTAATCAATTTTTACCTCTTTTCAAGTCATTTGAAATAATTTATACTTCCTTACTTATTCATTTTCTTTGTTTTTTTTCCCTTTCAACCAAAAAATTATTCATGGTGTTCTGTCAAGAATTCTTGACATTACTATTTGTAGCTATGTTTTCTTTCTTTTATATTATTTTATCTTCTTTTTTTCTTTAACATACTTATCAAAGAAAACAAAAGACTAACTTCTCATTTTTGTGATTTAATCTATTATGTACTCTATTTTATTAATGCCTATGTATCTCTTTACTGAGTCCTGCCCTTGTTTCAGCAGAAGTTGGTCCTTACTGTGTAAATTACTGGAAGTTTTTGAGAGCCACAGTAGAACACTGTGAGATTATTTATGTGAGAGTCTGTCAGTTTATATGAGTTTCTATATTCAATCCCTGATATTAAGGAAGGGAAAAATTTAATTATAAACCACATCATCATTTGATGGATAAAGCTTTTGAAATGTTCTAGTCTAATTCTATTAATTTTTTCATTTATTTATTAAATAATATTTTTGAATGAAAAATATCCAATGCCAACTATGTAGTGCATGCGGTGCCATGTGCTGAGAATAATCAAATACACATGATTCCGATTCTCACAAGGCTTACAATCTGGTAGAAGAGATAGACATTAAACAGATAAATATACATAGGTAATTTTTAATTGTCCTATGTACTTTGAAAAAAGAAACAGAGTGCTATGAAAAAGAATAATTTAGATGGAAAAATCAAAGAAAAATCTCCCTGAGGAAGTGATATTTGAGGTAAGATAAAAATGATGATAGACTTTAGGTAGGCTAGGAGTGAAGGCAGGGCAGTAGGGGTAAAGGAATAGCATAAGCAGAAGCCTGGAGATAAGAAATATCTTGGCTTGCTAAAAGTTAAAAGAAGACAGGTTAAGATTAGAGCAAATTAGACAGTGGGGAAAGAAAGAAACAAAAGAAGAAGAAAAGAAACAAAGAAGAAACAAAGCTGAGATGTAGACAAAGACCTGAGCATAATGGGCCCGTAGCCATAAACAAAAACTTTGGATTTGATTCTAAAGAAAATGAGGAATCACTGAAATGTTTTAATCTGGGGAGTGACATAATTGAATCCACATTTCCAAAAGACCCAGCTGGCTTCAGGGCAGAGAACAAATTGGAGCAGACCAAGGGTGGAAACAAGACGAGTAGTTTGAAATTGTTGACATATATCATGTAAGAAATAATGGTAGCTTTGGCTAGAGTGGTAGAGATGGCAAATGTACACTGATGTGATTCATTTTAAAAGATGAAATCAATATGCCAGGTGATGACTTTTTTTTTTTTGAGGTAAGATACAACATACAATTTGCCATTTTTAACCATTTTAAGTATTCAATTCAATGTCATTTAGTACATTCACAATGTCTGCAACCACCACCACTGTCTAGTTTCAGTACATTTTCATCACCCTAAAAGATTTATACCCATTAAGCAGTCACTCCTCTTTATTTGCTGAACTGTGACTGTACCCTAGCCCCCAAAATTCATAAGTTGAAGTTCTAACCCTAAGTATCTTAGAATATGATTGTATTTGGAAATACTGCCTAGAAAGAGGAAATTAGGGTAAAATGAGATCATACAGGTGGGCCATAATCCAACTTGACTGGTTTCCTGATAAGAAGAGTAGATAAGGACATAGACCTACACAAAGAAGAAACCATATGAAGACAGAGGGGGAAAACATCCATCCACAAGTCAAGGAGACAGAACTCAGAAGAAATCAACACTGCCAGCACCTTGATCTCAGACATCTAGCTTCCAGAACTGTGAGAAAATAGATTTCTGCCATCCTGTTTAAGTCATCTGGCCTGTGGTTTTTTGCTATGGCAGCCCAAGAAAACCAAATAACTCACCATTCCTTCGTCTCCTCAGCTCATGGCATGTGTCTATATTTGCCTATTTTGGATATTTCTTACAAAGGAAACCATATAATATGTAATCTTTTATGCCCAGCTTCTTTAACTTAGCATAGTATTTTGAAGGTACATCCATGTTGTAGCATGGATCAGTCTGTTCCTTTTTAAATGGCTAAGTAATGTTCCATTGCATAGATACATTACTTTTTGTTTATCTATTCATTAGTTGATGGTTGGTGAAGACTTTGATATAAGAAAAAAAAGGGGATCCCTGGGTGGCGCAGCGGTTTAGCGCCTGCCTTTGGCCCAGGGCGCGATCCTGGAGACCCGGGATTGAATCCCACATCGGGCTCCCGGTGCATGGAGCCTGCTTCTCCCTCTGCCTATGTCTCTGCCTCTCTCTCTCTCTCTCTCTCTCTCATAAATAAGTAAAAATTAAAAAAAAGGAAAAAAAAGACTGATTTAAGCAATGAAGGAGAAAAATGGGTCAAGATGACTTCTAGATTTCTAGGTGCAAAGCGTGAGAGAAAAGATGCCATTTATTGGTATGGAAATGAATGGAAGAAGAGTATATTAGAAGGGAGACTTAGAAAGATTACGTCTACAAAGGTTTAATAACTAGTAGTCACTTGGCTGAGGCCAAGTGTGTTCTCCCACTCCATTCCCCTCTCTCTTCCTTTAACAAATAAGCATGGGTGAAGTAATCCATACCATTTTAATGGTTTTAGCCATTTGCCTTTTCCCATCAACCAAGTGAAATTATTCCTGGTCATTTCTAGCCCAGACATATGGGCTATCAAACAAACAAAAACCACAGGCAAAGACTGTCAACATATGAACACATAACTAAGTCTCAGTACTAGTACCCATCCACAGTATTAAAATTCTACCAACTAACCAAGTGATCTTTTCTCTTGGTCTCCCAGAAAATTGCAGTCATTTTTAACAGAATTTTTATTATGAAAATAATAACTAGACATGAGAAATTTTGAAATATATAGAAAGAAACATAAAAGAAAATAAAAGCTACTTATGATCTCTTCACCCACAGATAAACACTGTTAACATTTTGCAACATTTCTTTTTTTCTATAAATTTTACAGAAATATCTCTCTAAATTCAGGAATTGTATTCCTAAAAGTATTGTGGTTGGCAAAATAGTGATTGGCATGCTCAAGGTGCTACAGAAAATATAAATTTAAGGAGAAATATTAAATTGTATTGAAGTAGTTCTAAAACAGCAAATGGAAATTCTAGAACACACTTACTTTTAAAAAGTCTTCAGTACTTGTTTTGTTAAAAAGTCCTTTTCTAAATCACCTTCTTCAGTTATAAAGAAAATATTGTGCTAGTGCCATGAGCTTCTGGGGTTTTATATTAGGCAGACTCTACTACTTTTTACTTTTTGAACAAGTTTTATTGCCTTGAAACATCTTTGCATCCATGGTCTCCATCATTTCTTTAGGCGGTTAGCAGTGACATGGTTGAACATTTCATCACCCTCACCTTTTGCTTTGTTCCAGCCTCTTCAAAATTTATCACTGGGCTTAAGATCACATTTCTTTGGATGTGACTTTCAGTTCCTCCTGTGAGTGGCTGGGGTCTCTCTCTCTCTCTCTTTCTCTCTTTTTTTTTTTTTTTTTTAGAGTAATCCCATAATTGGCTTATATGGGCTATATGTAGAGCTAACAATAATTGTGGTCTTCTTTTGTTTAAAAGAATCTAACAAAACTAGGCATGGGCATGATGATGATGATAATAATAATAATAATAGCAGCAGCAGCAGCAGCATAGGAAAACATGTTCCAGATATTTTAATTGACATGCTAATATAAAACTAAGTTCCCCCAAAGCCCAAATTTTCTAATACTATATTTATGTAATTGAAAGCTATTGTTTTTGTCATCTTCATTCTTCACTTAATATTCTAAAAGAATTTTTCTTAACACCAGTCACAAAAATTAACTCAAAATGAATTAAAGTTATTCACTGTGAGACCTAAAACCATGAAATTGCTAGGAAAAAAAAAAAAAAAAACAGGAAAAAAGCTCCTTGGCATGGGTCTTTGTAATGATTTCTTGGAAATCACACCTAAAGCACAAGCAACATCAAAATTAACAAGTGGAGTTCCATCTAAAAAACTTTTGTACAGCAAAAAAAAAAAAAAAAAAAAAAAACACAAACCAAAATGAAAGACAACCTATGAAATGGGAAAAAATACTTGTAAACCATTTATCTGATAAGGGATTAGTATCCAAAATACACAAAGAACTCATACAACTCAATAGCAAAGAAAACCCATAATCCAGTTAAAAAATGAATAAAGTACCCAAGCAGACATTTTTTTCCAAAGAAGATACATAAAAGGCCAATTAAGTATATGAAAAGATGCTTAAAATCACTAGTCATTAGTACAAATTAAAACTGCAATGAGGTATCACCTTATGCCTGTTATAATGGCCATCATCAAACAGAGAAAAGATGACAAATGCTGGCATAGATGTGGAGTAAAGGGAACCAACGCTTGAGTACTGTTTCTCAGATCATAAGTTGGTACAACCACTTTGGAAAACAGTATGGAGATCCCTCAAAAAAATAAAAATACAACTAGTATATGTTTCAGCAATTCCACTTTGGGGAATATATCAAAGGAAATGAAAAAACTAACTCAAAAATATATCTACACCCCCATGTTCATACTAGCATTATTTGCAATAACCAAGACATAAAAACAACTACATATACTTCTAGTACATCATAGGTGAAGAATATTATTCAGTCATAAAAATGAAGAAACCCTACTATTTGTGAAAACACTGGTGTACTTTGAAGGCATCATGCCAAGAAGTTAATCAGAGAAAGACAAACAGTGTATGATCTCATTTATACGTGGAATCTAAAAAACGAAACTTTGGTTATAGAAAGAGATCAGACTTGTGGTTACCAGAAGTTGAGGGTCAGGAGAGGAAAACTGGAGGAATATGGTCAAAACTTACAAGCCTTCAGTTATAAGATTGATAAGTACTAGAAATATAATAATGTACGCTATGATTACTATAGTTAATGCTACTATATGATATGTAGAAAAATGGTTAAGAGAGTTGATCCTAAGAGTTCTCATCAAAAGAAGAAGGGATTTTTTTCTTTTCTTTTTATTAAATATCTATATGACATGATGGATATTAAGTAAAACCTACTGTGGTGTCAACCAAATCATCTTGCAGTACACCTTAAACTTATACAGTGATGTATGTCAATCATTTCTCAATAAAACTGGAGGAAAAAAGAATTTCTTCTTTATGAAAATATATCCTCCCCTGAAAAATGTAAAGAAGGATTAATGCATTTTATCTAGTGTTTTGTTCTGGAGGTAAAAATAGGCATTTCTCTTAAGTGATACCCTCTCCAGGAGAAACACAGCATGAAAACTGGTTTCCTACTTGAAATCTAGATATGGTCATGGTCAAAGTAATATCTACAGTGATCTATTTCAAGACCATACTGAATTTGGGGTGCCATTGCAAGCTGGTGATAGAGTAAAAACAAAATATCAAAGGTTGAATCACTGTAGCTTGTCACAACTCATCTATCTGAACATACCCTTAAATTCAAGTCTTATTAAAAAGTATACAGGAAGATGTAGTCTGACACAATCTCATGGCTCCAAGGTCAATTAACCACATTTAGTCTCATGCCCAAGTACAATTAAAATACTGATCAGTACAGAAAGATGTATTTTGTGGCAAAAACAAGGAGTCAAAGTAACTGTCATTACTTGTCAATATTCCCTCTTGCCACAAGGTAATGGTGGAAACATGGCTAGAGTTTGAGCCATTTTTGGAAAAGAGTCATCTGGTCAAATTGCGCATGATTCATTTGTTTCAGAAAAGGTCAAAATACCAAGGTTGTTTTGAAACTACTTCAGCCAAAAATCAATATTTTTTTCACATTAAATTGAAGCTACTATATTTTCAAATATTTTTTAGAAAATTTTCTAACATACTTCTAGCTCACTGATATGTATATAATGCATTTTATGTTAATTTATTCAGTTAAAAGTAATCTTTATTTAAGAAGCTTAATATTCTTATGTTTTTATGTTTATGTTAAGGTCAGTATTTTTACACTGTGTTTACTGAAAATTTTGTAAAAATAGTGCTTGCTTTAGCAGCATATATACTAAAAAAATTTATAAAAATACAGATTGAATGACTAATTATTTGGAACCATGGTAGAAAGAAGAGAAACTAGATTATATTCTCTTCCCTCTAGGCTGGATCACCATAGACATATCACAAATTGTCTCCTAGAAACTGTATTTATCTCACAAATGTCACCTAAATAAAATTCATATCATTTAGCCTAGATAGTAAGATGCTGGATTTAAGAGATTTATGATGAGATATCTCACAGCTAAAGATTAAACTATAAATTCCAGTAGTGAAAATAAATAATCAGCCTGTGAATAGTGTTTTGATTTACATTTTCGTGTCTGTGACCAAAGTCAAGGTTAATTTGAAATTTTACTTCAACATCTATAAGATTTTTCTAGTCAAGCCCATAAAGGTTCATTGATTCTTTCATTGAATTTTTTCAGTAACTATTTTGTGCCAGTTGCTGGTGTTAACAGAGCAACCAACAAGTCATCATTCATTCATTCATTCATTCAGATTGAGGTATGTCAATGAAAAGAAACTTAGAATTCCAACCCTCCACATGCTTACGTTCCAGTTGAAGGGCAGGGAGAGGAGTTAAATAAAAGATAAATTTTATATGTTAAGTATATTAGGCCATTTTGTTAGAAGGCCAAAAATATTATTTTAGAAAATACAGCAATATGATCAGGAGAAAGTTGACATTTTAAACAGGATGATCATAGAAGGCCTAATTGGGAAGGTGGCATATGAGTAAAGATGTGGTGAAGAGGGAATGAACTATGTACATATCCCCATAGGCTGAGGGAATATCCTGCGCCAAGACCTTGGGATAGGACAGATAATGCTTAGCATGTATGAGGTCCAGAAAGAAGGCCATTGTATATGGAGATGAATGAACAAGAAGAGTTATAGAGGAGATGAAGATAGAGAAGTAAGAGGGAAGATCAGGTAGGGTTCCACTGGAAGGATTTTTGGCTTTTATTCTGAGGGAGATTGGTAGCCAGTGGAAGATTTGAGTCAAAGAATGACAGGAGCTGATTTAAAGTCCCCAAAAGTATTCTTAAGTAAGATTTGGTATCCCGTATATGTTCTCCTAACTTACTGACTTCTAACATTATTTCTGCTATCCAATCCTGATATCTTTCCCTTCCCCTCTATGATAATTCTCCTTTTGAATACACTTTCAGAATTTCACATTCAATATTCCCCCACCTTTTACACAAGTCTGTCACAATTGTATCTCCTTTTTTAAAAAGCTAGTTTATCATTTTCTCCATCTATCCTTTTTGTTTTTCTTTCTACTTTCAAATTATTTTGTTACTATGATACAATTAATATGAACGGTATTACCTCCTTGTCATAATTCCCCATACTAAACTGTATTCAACATGACATGTTTCCATTCGTTTCCAAATGAGTGACATTCTCTGGAATGAGTATCTTTTAACAACTATGGATAGCATTGGCCTAGGTCTATGTTCCATTGGTATAAATGCAAGCATACTCACCATTTCCTAGTGTATTTTTAACTGCTGTGTCACATCCTCTGAAATTCTGTGTCACCTCTTCTAAATTTAAAATTTTCTACCATTTAATTCTCTAAATGGCTAGCAGAAAAGTTTTTTAATTTTTTTTTTTTTTTACATTTTGCTTCCATGTATCTGAAAACAGAATAAGATTATGACCAGAATTACTTTAAAGAGCCTGTAATATTCGGTAGAAACAGAAACAACATTCATTTGATGTCTTGTGACTCATTAGGGGACTCTAATTAGGATTTTAAATTATTTATTTAATGGGCATAGATGATAGATTTGATGTTACATTTTGCAAGAATGTCCATTTCTATCCTGGCAGCTGTTCAGGGCCACTACTCCAACTCCAATAGACAAAGAAGAGGCCTTCTCTAAAGGGACAAGAGCCGCAACCACATTCTGGAAATTTTTAAGCAAATCTAGGTTGTACTTTGTTTTAGTTTCAGATCTCTCAGAAGATTATATGAAGTCATAGAGTATACAAGTCAAGTATACAAGTACTTGACAAGTATAGGCAATAATGAAAGCAAAGTGGAGAGGTGACACAAGAAATGGAAGGCAATTAATCAATGATATTTGTGTGTGTGTGCACATATGCATGTGTGTATATGACAACTTCCAGAATTATTGGTCAAGAACTATTCTATAAGTATTAACTTCCTACATGCCACTTTTCACAGTTGAGGTAATGGGATTGGAGAGGACAAGTCCCTGGGCTTATCTGGAAATTGGAAATCAGGCAGAGCAAAGTGAGACATTTGAGTAATATGGGTTGGGCACTGATAGCATCTGCTACACATCTAAATCTACCTTCCCTTCGGAGTACATACATAACTCACACATTATCCGCTGCACAATTCCATGGAGCACAATTCACATAGATGACAATGTGAGTGGTGCCCCACTGGAGTCATGCAGCTTGGCCCTGCCTATCTGAAACCCAGTTCAATCCATACAACTACTAGTTGTTTTGGTTCATATGACATGTTAAACTCATAAATGAGGTCCCATAATTAGTTACCATAGCAGTCTACAGACAAGGCTAACCCTAGCTACCATGGTTCAATTACAGAATTTCTGAATAACTTCCATGGAGTATTAGGCCCACTGACCCACATGACATTGAATCTTCAGACTTTTTGACCTTTGTCTCTTTGGTATTACTACTTTTCACTAACTGGTCTTATCACTCAGATATATACAATCCATGACAATTAGTATGATGTTTCTGGAACCAAGTGAAGACTGATGGGTTATAACAGGCAAGATGAAAAGATAAGGATAGCTGTTCCCAGTATAATACTTTAGGCCATGGAGTTTCCTCAAAGAGTTAAAAATAGAGCTACCCTATGACCAAGAAATTGCACTACTAGGAATTTACCCCAAAGAAACAGATACAGTGAAAAGCCGAGACACCTGCTCCTCAATGTTTCTAGCAGCAATGTCCACAATAGCCAAACTGCAGAAGGAGCCTCGGTGTCCATCAAAAGATGAATGGATAAAGAAGATGTGGTCTATGTATACAATGGAATATTACTCAGCCCTTAGAAATGATGAATACCCACCATTTGCTTCAACATGGATGGAACTGGAGGGTTTTATACTGAGTGAAGTAAGTCAATTGGAGAAAGACAATAATTATATGGTTTCACTCAAACAAGGAATATAAAAAAATAGTGAAAGGGATTATAGGGGAAATGAGAGAAAATGAGTGGGAACAATCAGAGAGGGTGACAAAACATGAGAGACTAACTCTGGGAAATGAGCAAGGGGTAGTGGAAGGGGAGGTGGGTGGAGGGATGGGATGACTGGTGATGGGCACTGAGGGGGGCACTTGATGGGATGGATGAGCACTGGGTGTTATACTATATGTTGGCAAATTGAACTCCAATAAAAAATATACATATAAAAAATGAAAAATTTAAAAATTTTTAAAAAGTCAATTTACCAACATGAGTATGACACCAGCGCTCATCATGTCACGTACACCCCATCTTCTTTAGAGTAAGAGTCAATCAAACTCGTGTTGGACATGATGAATTTAGCTCATAAGTGATCCTATGTGCATAGTAGGAATAAATGGGAAAGCATTTTTAAAAAATACCTTAGGCCACACTCCCATCTCTACAATATGCAGAGAAATGCATATACATACACACCACTGTTTAAGAAATTCATGGAGCACCAAATAATACCACATGTATATTTACACAAATAAACATTCTCATTAAGCTCATGGTATATGGAGAATACAGGCACAAAAGCAAACAATCATAGTACAACATGTTGGTAAATCCTTGTTGAAACAAGAGTCTTTAAGGAAGGGTGCTAATCTAATTTTGCAAACTCCAGGTAACAATATTTAACTATAATTGTCAAGTTGGATTCCTGTAGTCTAGGCACCCATGTTTAATAAAGTCTTTAACTTGGGACTGTATGAAAATAATAGGAGATTTTGAAAATGTTTGAATCTATTCATTGACATGGGAACTGTACAATTTGCCATACTTGAACTTAAATTAAGATATTGATAATAAGTCAAATACTATTCAGTAGGGTTCTGATATCAATATTTGGTTATTTCTCATCTAGGGAATGAGCAGAAGAGTGGTCAAAATAGTTATGTCTGTTCTGATTTCAACTGGATTCTTCTAGGTTTGCTGATTTTCTGTATCTCCCACAGTGTTTGGTTTTTGGCCCATACAATCTGCCCTGGGATTGTGTTATGCTGAGAGCTTATTTGAAGTCTGTTTGAAGTCATCTTTATCTTTTGGTTGCTTTTGAGGTTTGGTTCCCTGTAATGTTCTCTGTGAAATGCCTGTTCCTGTTGCTTGGCTGTTTCACTAAGCTGACTACTGTCTATGTTCTTCCTGTGAACCACATTCCCTGCCATAGTGAGGGATGGCTACATTCAGCTTTCGTTGCCCTCAAGATTTGTTTCCTTTCATTGCCTAGACTCTTCCAGTGTAGAACTGCATAGCAACTTACTCCTCCCTAGGCTCAATGCTCTGAAGTCATGTGATAATAAGGCAGGAACTAGTACTCCAAATGTGTACTGACTTTATGAGATAGGTACTGAACATAACAGAAAAGTCTTACTTTGATCTATGTTTGAGGATAACAGAGACAGCTTCATAGGATTTTTAGGCAGACTGGTGAATTCTCTAAATGTTATAGTTTCTTGCATTAGCCATAACATTAGTTCTCTGGAATTCTTTTCTTGGAATAAGAAGATCCCATTGTGTGATTTTTTTCCCCAAAACAACTTCATAGGTAGATTTTGTAATACCATTTAAATATCCCATGAGTTTTGATGAATTTGTTAAAATCTTTATATATTCATCAATAAATTGATCAATTATTGCCAATACTCCTTTGAATGCATTGCTCATTGCTGTATAGTCCATCCAATGACATAATCATAGAAGATAAATATGGAGTGGATCACTAGAATTGAATCTCCAAAAGATGTATCTCAGAATTTTCCTTTTATTCCTTTGCATGCTAAGCATTTAAGCTTGGAATTAAAATCACGCTTAAAAGAGGGCTAAAAGAACAACTAGGGGAGAGAGAACCAATATTTATTGAGCACCTACTGTGAGTTAGGTATAGTTCTCTATAAATATCTGATGTGATCTTCAAAAAAATTCTTGTAGATTAAAAAAATATTTTATGATTGAGAAAACTTGAAAAACACGAGTGATATTCTGAGGATTTGAATCCATGTCTTTCAGACTATTGAGGTCATGCTTTTACACTTATATTTCCTCTACATACAACAAGTGAAGTTGAAAAGTTGTGTTTAACTCTTGATCTTCATGTCAAAACCACCTTTATTTAAAATTTTTCAATTCATTCACTCAACAACCAACATTTGGAACATCTGCTTTGTGTACAGTGTTATATTAAACCTATCTCTATACTGCTCATTCTTTATCATCTTGTTCTGAGCAAAAACTATTCTTGCTAAAATTCCCAGATGCTCCAGATGACATTATTACAGATTTGAATTGACTTAATTTTTTTGAACTTCAGAAGGAATTTTGTTGGTTGATCTCTTTGAGATAGATTTGAGGTACAGGAAGGAAAGTTAAACGTCATTGCTTTGTAAATTTTAATCCTTTGACTTTAAACCACCAAGATACCAAACTTGGCTGGCTCATTCCAATGAACCAGACCTCAAACTGTGCTCCAATACTATGCAAACTCTTCACAAAACAAATAGTCCTTTATAGTTTGAAGAGGGGCCTTAACAGTGGACTGGCATCCCAGAAAGCAGCTGTGCTGGTCCTGAATGAATACATGATATAAATTCTAATTTATTCTAATTCTAGATAGAGGGACCTATAAGCCAGAAAGATGCTGAGACCGTGTCTCATAATGCCAGGGAAAAAAATCTAATCCTCCTCTGATTTTGTCTATAATGAAATCAAACATTGGATTTCTAGAAACATGTAGGTGACTAAATAGATTTTTTTGTGCAGTTTCTTCTCAATATTTGGTAACATTTAGATACATCCTAAGGTTCCTAGTCTCAAGCCATTCTCTACTTTTAAAAATATTTTTTTCTCCTCCCCCCATAAAAATGGTCTCATTGTTCTTTATTTAGTTTAACAGAAGGATCCATGTACGAGCATTGCCTTAGCTTTGCTTGGCTTCAATTATACAAACTAACCACAGTCAGTTGGATGGCAACTGCCGTAGCAAAGTGCCTGCCCTCTCTGAATTCATGAGTGGAGTTTTTCCACCCACAATGTCAGGTACAGGATATGAATCGAGGATCAAAATTCTCTAGTGCAAATGGGGGAAAATTCCAATGAAATAATACTGCTTCTAAGACTAAGGTATACTGATCTGCTCTCCCCATACATAATAAGAATAAAAACTATCAGGTTTTTAATTGATTAATAACTATGATCCTGGCACTATACTAATTTTCTTACATATATTATCTCATTTAACACTTTATCTTCTAAGGTAGGCATTACAGAATTCATCTATAATTTATCAAATTCTTAAATACTCAATGATGTTTCTCCCCCACTATTTTTTCAAAATCACAGTTTGTTTTAATTCAGTTGAGCTGTTGGTCCTCTCCTGTTTGTGGTCCCTGAGGGCTGTCAACTCCCTGTTGCCATGCAATTCCAATTACATATTTTCAGACCGCTAATCTCTCTCCACCCCACCAGCTTTCCTGCTCCTGACCACAGAGTGACAACATCAGCTGCACCATGCCACGGAAAACAGGACTCAACGTTTCAGGAGAACCAGCTCAGCTAAGAGAATTTTCTGAGTTGTGAAAGCCTCTTAACACTTCAATATTGCATTAACCTCAGACTTCACCTGCTTTTCTTTGGGCCACAGGGATAATTAGCCATGTGAACATCTTTCATCCAACCACAAACAGAAACAAGCAGATCTTCTCAGCCTGACAACAAGGTAGTACAGCTCAGGGGTCAGTGGAAAGGAGTAAGAGCCCTGTTTTCATAATGGCCAGAAAATCAAGATATTGTGTGACCCTGAGCTAGTGTTTAACCTTTGGCTCTGTCCTAAACCCAGTGAGAAGTGCCTTTTACAAATAACTGGATAACTCCTAGACAAATGTAAAAAAAAATCTTTCCAAGACTGAGAATTGCCACCATCTGTTCCTGTTAATAATTCAGATCATCTACTTTGCAACCACACTCAATCAAGGCTTCTATAGAACCCTATCAGGTCCCAGAGTTCTTTCCTGGCTCAAAAAACACACCTATGAAAAAAAAAAGAAAGAAAAAAACAAAGAAAAACACACCTATGACAAGATTAATGAAATGTTTTATCTTATTATTCCAACTGTACATTTTAAAAACATCATATTGCTAAGCATAGGTATGATATTCTCTTAATTTCTCCAGTGTTCTTCTTTTTTTATTAATGACCATCATTGGTCATTCTCTGGAACTTTGATCCAGATCTTGTGAGGATGTTGAAGTTTAAAATAGAGCTTAAAGGTTTGTAAGTCAATTGCATTTTAAATATTTTATTTAATTTCATTTTTCTTTCCTTTTCCTTTAACCTAAAATGAATTTATTCCTTGGTATTATTTCCTTCTGTTTCGTTGAATCTTAATGCTAGATTGAACACTGGATGAAAGTTTCCTGGTAACAGCTCACAAACTACTGGATTTATTCATCTTTCATGTATTTCTGTATCTAGATCTTCTACATAAGTATAGAACTGTTGCACTTTAATCTTTGTTGGATATAAGTATTTTCAAGGATTCTTAATCTGTTTCTGGAAGATGAGCCAGTTTTATTGAAATCTTGTGGGGTGTTGAGAAAGTAAGTAAAGGGAGCCAAGCTTAAAGTATCAAAATAAATCACTATGATCTTTATTTGTTTTTAAAATGGGGAAGTGATATCATGGGTGCATTAAGACTCAGCCACAACCACACAGCACTGAAGCATGTGGAAGACTCAGAATGAAAATCTTATCAATGATCTAAAGCTCTCATATATTGTGCTACACAATGCCTCATACTGGATTAAACTGAATTAGGATAACCCTTTTTTTCCTGAAGACCTTTCAGTGTAAGCCATTCCATAAGCAGATGGTGCTTCTGACCCCAGTAAATGTTGCACACAGTTGGCCACTTGTTCATAGAGGAACTTCAATTGGAATGAAACTAAGGTATACTTTTTCATGAAGCAAAGAAAGGACTTTTAATAAAAGGTCAAGTAATTTATCCAAATTCAGAGTTAACATATTATTTATACTTCCAATGTTAACATTTTTCTGAGTGCAAGGAAAATAGACGTGAGAAAGGGAGATGGGACTGCTCACTTACTCTGGAAAATGCTCTATTCTTTCATTTTGGAGATAACTGGCATTTCCATGTGCTTTGTGCATATCAATGATAAGCTGATAATAGAAAAGCATACAAGTGGGTGTATTTTACTGGGCTTTTGAAAAATCTTATATGGTATCTTATGAAAATTAGAAAAATAAAATTAACATATTATTGCTTCAAATAAGAGTCTGCCCAGAGTCATAAGGAATTTCCACTTACTACCAAGAATTAGAAGATGGGTGATTTCCTTCTACCCTTTACCATGGCCAATGCAAATGTCATCAGCCAAAATTTCTTTCAGCCCAGAACAGAAGATGAAAGCTTTAGGGCTCAGTAGATTTTTAAAATAACTAAAAAGACCAATGATGATTACCTTTTTATAGTAATGTGTTTGGCAGGATAACATGTGTGTGTCCTCCCTACAGCCACTCCTGAAGCAGAATATCAACCTTTTATAGCCCCAGCCTCTAGAGATTTTGGCAAGGTGGGAAGCAGAGAGGAAATGATACTTTGGGGTTTCAGAAGTCTAGGAAGGAAGGAGAGATGATGCATTTGATAAGGTGAAACAGCCTGAAAAGGGAATGAGATCTGTGAGCCCTCTGAGCAATATCCACATATGCTCTGTGACAGCAACCTCAGAAGGTGGCAAGACGTTAGAAGGGAATGGTTGCATAATGTGTCTAAGGAGCCAGGATTGTAGGCACCAAGATTCCCAGGTCATAAAAAATATTCTCTGTGCCTAAATATAATGCATAAACAACAGAGTTCCAGATCTGGCAATGTAAACTGGATTAATATTGTAATAGCAGTTCAATTATGGCGACTATTGACTGATATCCAAATATGCTTCTCTAGCTTTAACTCCAAGTAAAAATCACAAATTTTTGGAGGATAAGGAAAGCCAGCCATAATGACCAAGAAGTTTGGATTCTCAGGACTGATGAAAAACATTTTTATGTGGTATTTCTGTATAAATGTGTTTATTGATTTTAGTTTGATGAGAGGCAAATTTTCTTTTTTTTCTTCTATAATTTGTGGAATCAGGATCCAACAAAGCTCATGGTGAATTTTTTAATACTGATGTAAACTTTCTTGATATATCAGGTATCAACATAACAAAATACCAGATAACAAAATATGTATTCTTGCAAGTCAGAAAACCTGGTTTCTTTCCCTGCTTCTGCCTTGGATATGTCCTTTTGACCTTGAATAAGTGATTAAAATGTGCTCATCTTTAGGTTCCTCATTTAAGATGGGAATTAATGTGGCCATCAGGTTTACCACTTAAAATTAGTAGATACAGAATTACCAAGAGTTGTGGTAGTACCAATGGTAGGAGTTGATGCTATTGTCATTTGTTTTGCTATGATATGTTTTGAAAATGGTATAGTTGCTCTAGTAAGATCTGCCAGTGACTACTGTCAATACAGCAATTAGCAGATATAATTGCTCCAGTTGGTAATTGTTAAGATTGTAGATGGTATAAATATACTTTTATGTATTTGTACATGCTTTGATAGATTTATTAAACAATAGTGACATATCAGCTTAGATATTATATTTCTAAAAGCAGGACAATTATAAAGAGCTCTAAAAAGCCATTTATTAACTTAATGAACTGATTGTGAAGGTGTCCTGGTTTGTTTTTGGTCATGTGAATAATATTCAAAAATGAGTAGACTGTCTTTTAAATAATATCCCAATAACCAAATGTTGGTGGCAAATTGATTTGAAATAGAGCATGGTGTCTTAACCAAGCAATATTTTTGTTTTAAGTCAGGGAAACAAGAGCTGCAGAACCAGGAAATGTAGAAGGAGCATGGAAAATATTTAATCAACAGTTATCCCTCTACAGGAAAATCACTAGTGTCCATAAAATGAAGCAGATGACAGTCTTGCTTTGCTTCTTAGTATTACGGGAGAAGGTACTCAAAATGCGATTTATTTTCATTTAAAGAGGGGAATGTACATATGCTGAAATCTGGGGGGAATGAGGAGGAGGCAAAAGAAGGTTATACTCTGCACTGTTCATTCCAAAGATGAATGACATCTAGGAAGGCTACTTTTAGAAATTATGTATATAAAGGGGAAATGAATAAAACTATTAAAATGTATCTATAGGATATGAATTTTCCTATATTATAACTTGATATTTTCTTTGTCATAACTGGATTATTATAGAAATGACAAAATTCAGGAAGTGGTTCCTTTCCAGTTTAAGCACTGTGCAGCCAGTAAGTTAGCTACCACTTACCAGTAATCTACACATCTGTGTTTAAATGCAGCAGGGAGAAATTTCCATGATCTTTGAAGTTCTTATTTATTATTAGCTAAAAAGAGTGACTCATCAATTACCCAGTATTCAATGGTCATTCTAATTAAAATCCACAGGTAATTTTTCTCCCTTGTTTACTTGTTATGTTTTGAATGAAAGGCTCTTTTGTAAAACTACATATTTTTGAACGACATATGAGCCACAGCACCTTAGTGTTTACATATTATATTTTCCTCTTCTTTAAGGTTCAGGTCTTGGCTTTAACATCTTTCATCCAAGAGAATGACTATTTTGAGGCTGAACTAGGATTGACCACATCTAACCTCAGAGAATAGAGGTGAAGGGCAAAAATTAGGAGAAAGTTAAAAAGAGGTCTTTTCTTACACTATGTTTAACCTTGATAAAGTCACTCTGCTACAAGAGTTGCTTTTTTTTTTTAAGTTGAAATATAAAGATACAAGACCAAATTATCTATGAAAATCCTACTTCTTGATTTTCTGCTCAAAGTGAGGATGAAAGGAAGCATGTATATAAAATAAATACACTTGAATACAGTGCTGACAAAAAGCCAGCAGAAAAAGATGTTTCAACATGAGAGGTGTAGAGGGTTCAGCTTTCTCTAAGTCAACAACATGAGGGTGAAAATAGGGCCATAGAATAGTGACAGATCAGGGTTTTCTGTCGTGGTACCAATAATCACAGTGGAGAACACTAGCCCCTGCTGAAATCTCCCCGGCTAATTCAGTAAGACCCCAGATCATACTTTTATTCGTTTTCTTATCCATTCTGTGGTCTCTTTTTTTCCTCTGCTCCTGATTCAGTAGCTTCCATTATCCCATCTAAGAGTCAAATCCTCTGCTTGGTTTCCTTTTTTTTTCTACGGTATTAATTTGCCATTTTTGTCACCAACCTTCATTTCCCCATCTTCTTGCAATGGCAACCAAAATTTTACTTTGTAGAAATTCCTTATTTCTTGTTGGTCCTGTTGCTTAGGAAAGATTGTCCCAACTCTAATATATATTAGTTAATGATATATATTAGCCTATCACCCTGGTCACAATGACCCATTCAGGAATGAACACATAACCCATTCAAGGTGAATGAGTCATGAAGAGATATTTGTTCTATATTCTCTGGCAGCAATCACCAGAGACTGTGTCTCAGCCCCTGGATGGTTTGGTGTATGTGCAGTCTGACTGCCTCTGTCATTTTGTTACTCTATAACAGACCTGCTTGTTCTGAGGCCCTACTCTGCTACCTATTAAGTGTGTTGTCTTGGACAAGTTGCTTAGCCTCTGTGTGCCTTTTTCCTTGCCACAATAGGTTGTAATAGGAATTAAATCAGAAAAAAAAAGAATTAAATCAGGTAATGTATATAAAGTACTTAAAATAGTTGCAGGCATGTCATAAGCACTCCATAAGTGTTTAAACAAAATATTCCTTCATCGCTCATATTTTAAACCTTGTAGTTATCTTTGATGAATCCTCTTTTTCTGTACCTGCCATTCACTGAAAATTCTCTCTCTTATGAAACACCATCCTCTTTTTTTCCCAATCTGTTATACTTCACTGGCTACATTCTTATTTTTATATCTGCACACTCTTTTGTTTACCTCATGCATACTTTTTTAATGAATACCTATGGGGTTTTCTGTTCACAGTATCCCTTCTTTAGGAAGTAGTTGGCCTTCCCATTCTTTCCAAATGGTTCCATAGAAGCTGCTTCCTTAATACAGCATGAATCATACCCACCAGCCCCAGCCATAGCTTATTGATCAACAAGTGGGTAACACAGTCCCTTGTCTGGGATGTTTAGACTTACAGACCAATAAGAAGATGACATAATTTCTCTTCAAAGAATAAAGCTCCATAGTGTAAAACTGGTGTGGTAGCAAAGTTTTCTGCCATGTAGAAAAATGCTAATTAACTTTTTAATGCTAATTAACTTTTTTTCTTGGCATTCTTAGAAACTTGGAAATTTACTAATATCCTAGGCCATATATCCAGAGTCATTTTGATAGGAAGTTTCTAGTTATATATATATATATATATATATATATATATATATATATATATATATATATATATATCCCTCCCTCCCCCTGAGGATCAACTTATGTTTCCTTTATGCAAAATGGCTTAATTTCATCACACCTACTGTTTTTAAACCATAGGTACTCATTAGTCTGAGATCAGTACCTAGAGCTAAAGAATTAACTGCAGTGTATTAACAAATTAGACTCCATCTCAGGAGCCTGGATCTTTCAGTTTTTAATCATCCCATTTAGCCTCTTGAGATTTGTTTGAGGCCACTCTGGAACAGCATATAATTCTTTCAACAACATTCTGAAATGTGTCTTATATCTCCATTTTGCAGATGTGGAAGTGGATGCTCAGTTAAATGACTGACCCAGGTCAGGAAACTGGTTACACTGGGAAGAAAAGAGATATAAAGTCAGATAGGGAATAAATAAATGAGAGAGAGGAGCAACAGTAAGAAACCTCTGTGCTCCTAGGGTAAGAGAGAAGGAGAGAGGTCATCTTCCTAGAGCCCACAATCTGAGGGTCATCCAGTGAAAGCTGGGAGCACAGAAGGCTTACCTGTCCTGCCAGGAGTCTGTATCACACAGGGTAGACCTGTCTGGTGGCAGCTATAGCAAGTGAAGGAGATGCTGGTGCTTCATCTATTATTGAACAAGAAAGGGAGAACTACTCTAGCTTCCTCCTTCCTTCTGTCCTACAACCTATCTAAAGCTAGTTGGCAAAAAAAATCTAGGAAATGTAGTTTCCTGTTATATAAAACAGAAGAGAAAGGCAGGGGAATAATCCAAGAACAAATGGGGAAACAACCAGCACACATCCCCCTTTATAAAAGATTAAACCCAGACTAAGCTTTGTATTCCTTGCAGGGGGTAAACTAAAATTCAAGATTTCAGAACTACAGAATGGATCCCCTGAGTCTATTAATATTGAGATGATGCTACTGTAGTTTAAAATCTAAAAGCATCATGTGTTCTCCTTGGTAGACAGGAGAGCAGAAAATGACTCCAATTTAAAACAGATTTTTTTCAGAACCTCTCGCTCACAATCTCTATTTACTTCTGTTTTTATTAGTCATTGTCATAAGGACAGCTACTAACTCAAACTTGTAATAGGGATTTTATTGTATGGAAATAAGTAAACATGCCCCTGTCTATATAGATTATCTTCCTAGAAGCCAAGGGAAGCTAAAGAGCCAGATATCAGGAAAGGCAGAAACCAGGATAGAGCTCACGGAAGTTGGAATGAAAGAGTCATGCAGACTCTAAGGTAGCTCTAGCAGCAAAAGCCCATAGATTTTCAGTCCAAATATGTACTTCTCAACTCGCTTAGTTATTCTCTGCATACCTCTTATTTTCTGTCTAGTTCTCTTCCTGATACCCTCTGGTTTATTCCCTTCAGTGCAAGGTCCTAAGAGAAGTAATCTAATGGGTTCAACTAATAACTTTCATCTTTTTTGGAACAGAACTTTTGGATAATATCACATCATGGGTTGCTGTTCATGCTATGGATGGGCTAACCTTGACTCAGTTGCCCTATTGAGTCTCATCACCTGGGGGCAATGGATCATATGCCACATATCCTCTTTATATAACATGGTTGCCTGAAACTACCTTATCAGTAGGACAGTTTTCTTTAGAAATCTATGGTTGTGTCTGCATCTTTAACAGAGAAGAAAAAAGAACACAGGAAAAAAAGAAAAACAAAATCCTCCTCCAGAAGGAGCAACTATGCCTCTGGCTAAGAAAATTCCATCATTTAATCCACATTCATCACCAAATATCATGAAGGAAAATATATCATTTTACTATAATATTCTATCGACCAAAAAATACTTGACAATATTGTGTTAATTTATTGTCTCTGCATCCTGAGAGATTGGTCAGTCTTGTTTGACTAATCAAAAAATAGAACTGCCACACAATTAGGACTTGTACTCAGCATTCCAGGACACAAATCTGTTTTTAATCTAGACCAACTAGGTTCCACCAATGTGGCACAGGCTGCTTTGAAAAACAGAGATCCTCTTTACTGCACCAAAAAAAAAAAAAAAAAAAATCAATCCATATTGAGAAATTAGACCTCTCTTTACAACTATCAATTTGAGAAATAGCTATTGTTTCTGTATGAGTGCAGAATAAACCTGGCTATTTTAAATCGATGACCTAAGAAACCCATTACAGATGAGCCAAGATTGTATTAGAAAGTAAATGTGAACAAAATCATCAAGTTAATGCTACAAAATGGCCTAAGTTCATTTGCACTAGAAGTGCCACTTGTGCTGAATTATTTATAATGCTGCATAATGTGGTAAATGTAATGCAGTGTTTACGTAGTATTCTATTTAGTTGGTTGTTGGTTTTAAGACACTGGGTCTTCAAAACCCTGATGCCCTTAAAACTGAGCCAAGAGGTAAGATGTGACCACAATATGCTTTGTAAAGTCTCTATTATTTACTTTCTTCTGTTGTTCAATCTCCTATCTTTCAATACTGAGATAATTAAGAATAGAGGAAGCTATAGTATAAGGCCAGACAGGGGTCCATTCATATGATTTAATGTAACAGAATAGGTAAAAGAAAGTCCTCTTCTATAGCCACTCCTATGTCCAAAAGCTGTGGTTAAACTTGACTATAGCCTTAACTATATAGTGGGTAATGAGGATGACCCATCAAGATTAATATTTAGTCTACAGTCCAGAAAATAATTATCAGTGCCTTCAGACCTAATTCATGGCTGTGATGTTTTTAGTCTTTTTAGGGATCATTGCTAACATGTATATTGACATTCACTTTGTAGCTACCATGGCTCCTACATGTTAGATTTAGGCATATAAGCAAATCACATCTAATAAGTTTATCTTAGGTTGACACCTTTGCTGCCATCTGATTAATTAGATAACACATGGAATCTGTTTTTGAAGGCGGTGGCTCTTTGAAAGAATGTGTAACTAGGTTCATTCTTAAAAGAGCTTCCAACTGGAAAGTTTGGAGTCATTCAATCCAAATAAATGAAACTTGTGCCTAAATATTTAGGTTGCTTTTTATTATTTTAATGTTGTATCATGTGATGAGTTTTTCTCCCTCTACAGTATTCTGTTCAACACAAAGGCAATAAAAACATTTTTTTTTGCAAATGCAAGTGACGAAAGTGTTTAATTATTCCTATGTATCATCCTAATTAAATGATATATTCTTAGCATTACCCTATTTCTTATCTCAACAGACATTTTACATTATTGTTTTTGTGCTGCAAGCATATTGTTTTTAACCAAGCATCTTTTAGAGCCACTTTTCCGTCTTGTCACACATCTCTGCATCAGCAGCTGAGTCAGATGCTCCAAAATAGTACTGCTATGTATTCAATAAACAAGTATTAAGCCTCTGCTGTATCCTAGACTGCACTCTCTTTCTTTGCATCTTGACTCTGGTCTACCTATTTAGATAACCACATTTTCTAGGACAAATCCCGACTTTAGGTAAATAGGCCTTATGGATCTCCATTCACCATCTTTTGACTTGATGTCATTATTCTTCCTGCTAGTCCAGCCATGTTCTTCTCACATATTAGAGCCTAGGCTTTAAATGCATTCAGAAATCCTTGGGACAGAAACCTTTCTTGTATTGTTTTAGTCCTCTACTACCTTCTTGGCCCAGGGTATCCTGCCCAGGTACCAAAGCGCGAGGTGTCTGCTTCTGGCTATTCTTGCTTCACACTCCTTATTACAATGCTATTCCCTCGATTGAAACAATTTCCCTGTTAGACCTCTATCTCATTCCCACCATGGAAGACTGCTGCCCTAGCTACTATCTTTTATATAATAATTCACTCACTGACATCCAAGTTCCACTTGCTGGAGTTATCCCCCTGCCTGTAGATGGATCTGTTTCTATCACGGAACATGCCTGTCACAGTGGGAGAAACCATTTCCAAGTCCTGGACCCTTTCTACTGGGCCTGTCCCACTGTAAATTCACTATTCATAGTTAGTTGTGCCTAACATAAGGAAGAAAAAAGAATTTCAAGGTATTTGACCATTAGTAGGAGTGAGAATCTATACTTTATAAAGAAAAAATGATAAAATTATAGGTATTCCAACCACCTATAATTTCCACCTGGCCTCCTGATATTCTAGAGACAGCATACGTGTATGGAATGTGCTTGCTGAAGCATCTATATACTTCTTCCAAATCATTGAACTCTTTTGAGGTGAGAAGCAGTATTGTAGATTAGAAATAACAGTGGCATACACAGAAAATCTATGATCCAGATTTGATTTGCCATTGACTACTACCCTCATCCTGAGCAATCTCCCTTAATATCTCCTGGCTGTTTCTCCTAGAAAATGTGGGAATAATAACATTTATTAGCAGGTACCTGCAAACCACTGAATCTTTTTTTTAAAAAAAGATTTTATTTATTTGACAGAGAGAGTGAGACAGCACAAGCAGGGGGAGTGGCACGCAGAGGAGAGGGAGAAGCAGGTTCCCAGCAGAGCAGAGAGCCTGATGCCGGACTCAATCCCAGTACCCTGGGATCATGACCTGAGCCAAAGGCAGATGCTTAATTGATTATGGCGCCCAGGTTCCCACCATTGAACCTTTAACTTGATTTTGGTAAGTTAGAAAAGCAAAAAAAAAAAAAAAAAAAAATAATAATAATAATAATAATAACAGAATTTGTCTGAGCTTGGCTAGTTGAATAACTCTGAAAGTTTCTCTCTATTTGAGCTATTCTCCAGGACTTGTTTGTGTAACAACATGTCCATGGGTAAATGGGTAAATTTTCCTGCACATACTGTACTCATTCACTATAAAGTCAGAATCCAATGTTTCTACTGATATCAAATTTCATGGTGTCTATTAAAAATATACATGGAGAATGAGGATACATAGCGCATGTGATTGTGCAACTAGAGTTCACCTATTTTCTGCCTGTGATAAATGGGCTGAAGCAGGGTGCTGTAGGAACACAGAAGAGGGGCATCTACCCAAGTCTGCAAGATCTAGGAAGACTTCCCAGGCAAGGTGATGTCCAATTGCTTTCTGAGATGCAGCCAGATGCCTCAGAGCTCTCTCTGTATGAGTCCTCGGTTCAGAACAGAGAAAAGTCACATTCTGACCACATGATCACAGCCAATCCCATAATGGGGCATATTTGCCTTCCCTGCTCTCATCACTGTTCATCTCTACAGTACATAACTGGGCACCTATGGGGCCAGTCTGACCATGTTCATACATCCTAAAGTGAAAAATTATAAAAATGTTCATAAGAAGGGTAGTTTTACTAAAGAAAAAACATTACATAATACAGTAAACAGAGAAACTTTCTTAAAAACCTCTATAAGCAATTCTCTTGTTCCAAAGTTCTAGTCTCTGTGGTAGCTATTTCATCTCCTGTTCTCTATAGCTCTATTTAATATCTGTCTTTTTAAATATGTCTTTATCTCTATTTCTCTGTTTGTTCTCTCACTATCTCTCGCTCTGTCTTGGTGTGCATTCTTTTATTTTTTCTAATTGAGATAACTGACATATAACAGTGTATTAACTTCATATATATGAAGTGTTGACTTTATTTATTTGTATATATTTATTTATATATTGGAATAAGATTCCCACCATAGCATTAGGTAATATCTCTATCAAGCTATCCTTTCTTTTTTTGTGGCGAGAACAATTAAGGCAGCTTTGACATTTATAATAGAGTATGGTTGACTATAATCACTATGCTGTACATCGGACCTCCAGGACTTATTTATCTACTAGTTGCAAGTTTGTACTCTTAAATAGCATCTTGCCAATTCCAACCACTCCAGGCCCTGGTAACTATCATTCTATTCTCTGTGTCTATGAGTTCAGCTTTTTTAGATTTCACATATGAGTGATATCATACAGTATTTGTTTTTCTATGACTTGTCTCACTTAGCATAATGCCCTCAAGAGCCATCCATGCTGTTGCCCATGGCAGTATTTTCTTCTTTCTCATAGCTGAATAATATTCAAGTGTGTGTGTGTGTGTGTGTGTGTGTGTGTGTGTGTAAATCACAGCTTCTTTTTATCCATTCATTCACTGATGGACATGTATTCTTTTCTTTAAGTGCCTCTATTTCACTCAGTTGTATGTCTCTTAGAGTCCCTGTCTTGTGTGTATATTTTTATGTGTGTATGTCTTTCTCTCTTGATCTCTCCCTTTCCCTCTATCTCCACCATCATCTCCTCAACTCGTCCATCTGCTTCTTTTTCTATCCAGACTACCCAAGACTCTAGGCTCTACCTCCCACATCCTTTTCTCTCCCTACGGATCTATCCGTTTTTTTTTAGTATAGGAAGCACTTCTTAGCTTCTTTCATTTTCCATCACCATCTCTCATTCATCCAATAAATAAGGGTGATTATCTTTTGTGTCCACATTTTATAGAAGATTGGAGATGAAAAATGGTAAGTGCTTATAATTCAGTCATTGTTCGGCCCCACCAGCCTCATCTCATTAGTTCTTCCTTTGCGCTCTTTATAGGCTACATAGAATTTCTTACAGTTTCACAAACTCCTACTTCTTCATAAGGGCCTGTTCATCTTGTCTGTCTTACAACTCCTCCCCCCACTTCCCTGGGTAACTCTCACTCTTATTCTCTTTTTTTATTTTTATTTTTTCACTCTTATTCTAAGGACTGTGTGACCCATCCACAGAGTAGGCCACTCCCTTCAGTGTGGAATTAGATGTCAGTGCTTTGGAAGCCCCTTTCTTACCATTATAGCACTCATCACACTAATCAGGAAATGTTAAGGCTTAAATGTTTTCTGTATAAGACATGGCTCCTTGAGTAGATGAACACACAGTTACCTTCAGTGTCTGCCAATAGCCAATGCTCTATAAATGTCTGTCCAATGACTACTGAAACTCTAAGCAATAAGCAGTGATCCATGCCAATCTGTCCTTGAAAGGCTCAACCTTAAACTGAAAATAAAAAGACCAATGTGCAATTATGTATAAGCCTTTCCATGTTTCTGTTACTCAAATCACCTCAGCAAACAGCAAAGATAAGAGCTGCAAGAAAGAAGAAAAATGAAAAAGGCCAGGTTCAGTGGCAAAGATCACAAACAGTTCTTGTACAATTGCAAACTGAGACATCATAGCTGCCTAGAGCCACTTTTAAATGAAAGTCACATAATTTGAAAAGACCATTTGTATAAAGGAGGCAGTAACTTTGGCCAACAATTCTTTTGCCACTGATTTAAGAATCTTGGAATAAGTAATTTCAAGGGAATGGCTTAAAGGAAAGGAAAATGATCCAGATCATAATCAAATGAAAATGCTAGAGGAGGCTGTTGGGTGGAATTCTTTCAAGGTCCTAAATTTAACCATATGGGATTATCTTCTATGTATCACCCTAGTCAATCTTTGGGAATGAAAGATTTCCTTCTTAATACTAAACTACATTTCAGTACAAAGATAGACCCCAGTCTCCTTTATTTAGTTATTCCCCTTCACCACAGATAGTTTTCCATGTTCTATACGCAGTAAATAAGAAAATCTTTTCTCTGACATGGCCAGCTCAGCTACAAATACAAGAAATAAGTAACAGTTCAAATCTATTCTTCTCTCCCAATGAACTGAGTTAATTGTCTACACTAAAAACTCTCAGTGGGGATATCACACAGCTAACTGTTTCACAATGTAATATAACAAAAGGATTAAAAGAGGGCAGCTTTATGATGTGTGAATGATGTGCTTAAATCATTTTATAAACAAATGCTCTGTAATAGAGGCACAACTATTTAACTGTACATTTAAATAATACCACTCTAGGCATTGTTTAAATATCACTTACCTGGGTTATACTCGTTTATTAATTACCCAAACATTTACAGAATTTCTCTAAGTGTCAGGGACTGAATGAGGTTTCTGCTACGGAGTTGAGGGGGTGAGAGAAATCTGGGATATATATACCAAGATGAAAAAGATTTGGCTTTTAGCCTGGAGAAGCATGTGGTTAAAAAAAGAGAGAGACTTGTAAACTTGCAGTTCAGCAAGGAGGACGACAATGGCTCTTCTGGGTACATTCTACAGATGAAATCTTAACCTTCAAGTTTATTAAGACAGGACTGTCTTTCACATGTCCCAGTATATAAACAATTGGCCAGACACTAATCTTCTCTATTAAATCACCCAAGAGATTCAAGTCAGTAGCAGTAGTATTGTTTTAGGATAAAATGAAAGCAATTGCTTATGCTTATTCATACAGTCATTCAAATAACATTTGTGAGTTAGGTAATATAAGAACTGTGCTTGGCACTGACCATACTGGCATTGAAGTTTACAACGTGATAGAAAGACATGTATGAATTGACTTTCACATTACAGTGTGGTAAGGACTATGTTGGAAGGTATGTCAAGGACATTGAGGGCCAGAAGCAGGAGCAACTGGGCCTAGCTAGAGGCATCAAAGAACTTTACAGAAAAATTAACATTTGAAATGGCCTATGAGGGTAAATGGCTGTCATCTTCTCTCTATTTTTAGTCTTGGAAGATAAATAGTTTTTCTTCACATTATTTAAGTGACTCGTTAATTTATCATCCTTCTTTATTATCTGTTCTTCAGTTGACTCTTTCTGGTAAGTCTTACAGATCTGCCCTATCTTGAGGTGGGGAGAACAAGATTGGTATAAAATAAATTTAACTTGTTGCCACTTTCTACCTATAATCTAATTTCTCTATTTTCTTTCATTTGATTACCCTTCTTATATAGGAGCTATAAACTTATTATTTTTATTTCCTTTCCTTCATTTTTTGGCTTTTTAAGAATAATAACTAGCACCAATGTACCAGGGCTGGGGGGGATTCTAATCTTACATATTTAAGTTATCAGATATAAATTATAATTTTGGCTTTGCCATTAAGGCTCAGAAATTACAAAATTGAGGAAGCAGAACCAGGATTCAGACTGGTATCTCCCTGGCTGTGAAGCTTTCCTAAACAGCCTGCTTCTTATATCACTTTTGTGATTATTGATAAATTCAGACGTCTTTTTCTTTCCTCATAATCCTTGTCCGATTGCATTTGATATTGTGACTTTCCTCTTCATGCAGGACAACTATTTTTGCCAGTCTGAAATCTGTTCCTCTTCAATTTTGAAATGGCACCCCAGTATTCCTTTTGGAGAACTGTGTTCCCTTCTTGTTCCTAATGGTTTGAAGTGAGGCTGGTCTCACTTACCCCCAGATCTACAGGTAAGCACATGACATACAAAAGAGCAAATGCAGGAAGCCCAAAAGGTATATTTATATAAAATATAAAATATTTTTTATAAATATAAAATATTATAAAATCTTGCTGATTTTAGGTAGCCCATCTCTGTATAACCCTGCTTCTTCTAGGGAAAGCCCCATATACCAGTTCTAAAAACTGAACTTGATGAAAATAACAACGAACTTACATGATTTGCTGAATCCCTGTCCTCCTTCCACTATACTATGATGATTTAGTACTTGGCTGGTGTCCTCCCAACTCAGGCCTTCAGCTCCCAATTCACATGGCCAGCAGCCACCAGAAATGAGTCATGGGCTGGCCAGCCTGCTCTCTGCAAAGATTTTGAGTCCTCTCAATTTCCTTCTGCCTTGTTCTCATTCTCTACTTGGTCCTAGTGTCTACCAGACTCTTGATCCTTTGGATTTTAATTTATGGGGACTAAATTCTATTCCTAAAGCCTGAAAGTCATACACCTTAAAATTCTCCATACTGTTTTTGTTGTTGTTTTTATTTGTTTGTTTTTTTGTTTATCAACTAATTCTGTTCAGTACTGGATACTTTAGAGCACTTACCAGCCCAAGATCCAGACTTTAGAAACCCAAATCTAACATTAATGGATTTGGCCAAAACATAGGCTTGTATCCTGGTGCCTCATCAGAGGAAGAGCAGTTGCCTGGTTGAATTCACATCTGTCTCTCCCATTTATGATTATGAATCTCAGAGACCAGGTCTGATTAATCTTTGAATCCCTAGTTTCTAATGCCACGCTTTATACATGGCAGTTACAATGTAAATTTTTGCTAAACTAAGCTGACTGAACCTTATATGGCTCGGAATTATAACCTTAGAATTTCAGTTTTTAACTGTGCCAGGCATCTCCCTCTAGCCTGGAATGACTCTAGATTTCCCTTATATATAAACTAGAGCTGCTAATTGAAACTGTCTATGACAGTCTATAATATTTTAATATCCTCAAGTGAATACTTATGAAATGCATTTTATGACTATTATGTAGCAAAACCCCAAAGGAAAGCGTTTTTCATTTGTCATGGATTATGAGCTTAATTTGAAAGGTTTTTGTTTTGTTTTGTTTTGTTTTGCTTTGTTTTCTAAGAAATGGCATCAGAAAAATAAAATTCTAGAGTTTGGAGAAAATTGATTTTCATTCATCTTAGATTTAAGAAAATCATAAAAGAAAAGAAAAGAAAAGAAAGAAAGAAAGAAAGAAAGAAAGAAAGAAAGAAAGAAAGAAAGAAAGAAAGAAAGATTTAAGAAAATCCTAGAAATGAGAACTATATATTAGACAAGATTTAATTTTCCAATAAAGAAAATAAGATTTCTCCTGTGCCTATTTCTAGTCTTCTCCTACTTTGTTACATCATAGAATTTTTTTGTTATCTACACGACAAAAATAAGGAACAAAAATACATGACCACAAGAATTCTAGCTGAATCCACCATTATGAGATGAATACAGTGAATATATCACATGGGGCTGTACTTTTATTTCTTTGGAACCATGAAATCATTCCAAAAGTGGATATATTTCAATTTTAAAAAAATCATAGAAAGATTTGTATTTAACGCTACTGCCAGGTAGAACAATGTGTCAGTGAAATGATTGTTTTGGTGTCACAAATAATGAGGAATGACTCTATTGGTAGATAATACTGGAGTTTGAGGGGATCATTAAACAACTTCCTTGTTGTCCCCTCCTGAATCATAAGATGTTCAAAAGATGAAATATTTTCCTTGAGATGAACAGAAGAATGAAGCAGATAGAGACCAAAACAGGGCCCTTGGAGAACATGTGGCAAAAATGGACTTACTAATTCTGAGTCTCTAGAATTAAGCAAATTTTCTCATCTACTCACTCCAAATAAAAAGCAAGTTTGGGACCTTTACCACTATGCCTTCCACATGCCCTACCAGGGCAGATTCCCTGGAGGCAGGTAGACCCCAAAGACTCAAAGGGAAGGAGCGGACTATATTTGCCCCTCTAAAAGTCATCAAACTCTAAATTACTCTGCCCCTCCTAGGGGACAGAGAAGGAAAAATTCCTTTTGAAAGAAAAGAGGAGTGAGGAATAAGGGCACTTTCTACTCCTATCAGTGCCCCCAAATGATGTATAATTGATGCACTATTAATGTATCTGTTCTACAGAGTAGTGTTTGGAAGAGCATAGGAGAGTAAGAGAAAATTTCCATGGAGGTAAATTCTCAAAGAACTACATTTAAAATTTTTTTCTAGCAATGGTTTTGGCTTTGTAAGTGTCCTTTTTAATTACACTTCTAAATATCAAAAAAAAAATGTCTTTTAACTTTCCCACAGAAACTTTCCCACAATTCTAGGTACCCAAAACCAGGCTCTTATCTCAATAATTTTCTTTCCCTTAGAATGTATTATCTGATGTGTTACTGTGGTTTACAATAATTCTATTCTTAAAAATATTTCCCATTAAATATGATAGTAACCCTGCTTACTAGCTGATTCACCATAAATTGTATTTTGAATACATAATACTAACCAGCTGTGGAATGAAAGATCTATGAAAGATCTTGGATACTGATACCTTCATAGGATGAGAAGAAATGGTCACAGGTGAAGGCTGAACTGGGAAGGACACTTTTCTGGAATCCAACAAAGAAGATTCAAGAAATTTCAGAAGGACTCAAGACTCAAGAAGTGCTCAAGATACTTATGTTGAATTGATAAGAAAAATAAGAACTGAAGTGTATATTTCCCCTGGCAACTAAGAAGTCACTGTGTACCCCAAAGAGAGTAGTGTTAACAGAATAGCAGGATTAAGGCAATTTATAGAGGTTTAAGAAGTAAATGAGCTATGGAATTGGAAACCACATTATTACTAAATGCAGAGTTCCATTTCTAAAGATTTAATTGTGAAAAAAAAAGAAAAAAGCAGGGAAACCCTGGGTGGATCAGCAGTTTAGCACCTGCCTTCAGCCCAGGGCATAATCCTGTAGTCCTGGGATCGAGTTCCACATCAGGCTCCCTGAATGGAGCGTGCTTCTCTCTCTGCCTGTGTCTTTGCCCCTCTCTCTCTTTCTGTCTCTCTCTCTTTCTCTCCCCGTCTCTCATGAATAAATAAATAAAATCTTAAAAAAAAAGAAGAAAGTATAAGATCTTATAGGAAAGTTTAGATTAAGGGAAAATCAATGTCCTTTCATAAAAATTGCTACCAATAAATAGACACCGAAAACTTGTAGTAATTAATAAAATATATTCTACATAATGGTATATGATAAAGTACTAATTTCTGTGTTCCCAATAATTAGACTAAACAATTTGAAATGGGGCTAAATGGAATGAACCAACAATATACGCAAGAGAGTAAAGAGAGTTGTGAGTTGGCCAGGGCTTTCATCAAAGTCTTTGTAGAGGGATAGGGCTAGTTTATTTCCCTAAAATTAGTTAGGATATGAAAAAATTGGATGAAAGTTCTTTCAAGATGACAAGAGCAGAAACAAAGGTATTGATCAAGGCATGATGATTAGAATACAAGTTGCATTTTAAACATCCAATCAAATTAAAATTTCCCTCATTCCTTGCTCCTTATTCAGAAATCCCAAGCAATTGGTCATTTGCAACACTATTCTTCTCCATCAAAAGACCACCAAAACCAGAATTATTAGTTAAACTAAACATGGATCAAGTTAGAGGAAATAAAACCGATTCGGTTGGTTCATGGAAGATTTTTTTTATTTTCCCTTTTCCTTGTCCAGGCACATAATTATAGTATATCACATATACCAAACACTAGTTCAAGCACTTTATCTATTTTAACTGATTTCCTCCTCACAGTAACCCTATAAGCAAAATGCTTCTATTTATGTCCATTTTAAAAACAGGAAAACTGTGGCACAAACTAAATTATTCCAGGTTATTCAACTAGTAAGTAGCATATCTGGGATTCAAACTCCAGTCTGGTGCCAGAGTCTGTGCTCTTAAGAGTACTCTCTCTCCCCTGCCTTTTCCTCTTTACCCTTAATCATTTTTGCATCTTTATTTTAGATCTAAGTCAAAGTAATAGATGCTCATTACCTAAAAATTCAAAAGTACATTGTCTTGGCCCACTTACTAGTTCTACAATAAACAGCTCTGTGTATAACAATGGGGAGAGGAAATGAGTGAACAAAATGGTACAGCTTTCCATAAACACGTCAAAAAAAATCCCCTCCTTCTAGCTTTACTTCTCATTCTGCCTTCTTCCCTGCCAACTGAGGGACCAAATGCTCTCTAGGTATCACCACACACACACACACACACACACACACACACACACACACTTCGTGTTTTCTGGGCTACAGCTGCCCTCAGATTCTATTTCATCTTTCAACTTGCTCCTATTCTTTTTCCAATTTTTAGACATTTTTTAAAAATTCACTTTTGATCTCCATATTATCCTATCTTTCCAATAATGTGTTTATTTCATTTTGTGTTTCCTTATTATAATTTTCATAAAATCTCAGCCTGAAAGCAGAAACCACAGGGATTTTTTTTTTTAATATGAGTGATATTTGGGGCACCTGGGTTAAACATCCAACTTTTGGTTTCAGCTCAGGTTATGATATTTGGGGCATGAGAGAGGCCCTACATCAGTCTCCAAGCTCCGCACGGAGTCTGCTTGAAATTCTTTCTCCTCTCTTTTCCTCACCCTCTCCCTTTGCTCCTCCTGCTACTCACACTCACATGAATGCTCTCTCTCAGAAATATAAATAAGTAAAATCTTTAAAAATATTAGTGATATTTAACTATAAATGTGTAGTTGAAAACATTGATTTAGATGAGAGAGAGGAAAAATGCAAGAAAATTTGAAAATAGTTCATGAATGAATTCCTAAAACAGACAGTGGAAATTGATTCAGTATATAAACAAAGAAGTCCCTTAGTAAGGAAAAAACATTTATTTATTCAGCAAATATTTATTGAATTTCTACTATGTGTCAAGCGATGTTATACGCACTGAGAAATAAAGCAGTAAATAAACAAAAATTCCTTTTTTTATGCTTACATTCTGGTGGGAAAAGACAATGAATAAAAGAAGTGAATATACAAAATGTTGTATCAAAGCACTGTGGAGAAAAGTAAGGCAGGAAAGGGAGCTAGAGAGTAATCAGTGGGATTAGGTAGGTGGGGACAATTTTATTTTTTTTATTTTATTTATTTTATATTTTTAAAGATTTTATTTATTTATTCATGAGAGACAGAGAGGCAGAGACACAGGCAGAGGGAGAAGCAGGCTCCATACAGGGAGCCCAACATAGGACTCGATCCCAGGTCTCCAGGATCAGGCCCTGGGCTGAAGGCAGCGCTAAACTGCTCAGCCACCTGGGCTGCCCTGGTGGCTCAATTTTAAATAAAGTGATCAGAAAAAGCTCATGGAGAAAAAAATATATTTCAACAACAACCTGATCTAAGTAAAAGGAAAGGCAGGCAAATAACCTGGGGAAGTCTGTTGCAGGCAGAGAACGACAAATGCAAAAGCCTAAGGCCAAAACAAGTCCATCCTAATCAAGAAAGAGACAAATGCCAAAGTCTAAGGCCAAAACAAGTCCATCCTATTCAAGGAAGAGGTAGATAAGTAAGGAGAGTAGTCAGTCATAAAGTCAGATGCAATGGTGAGTCTATTGGTATAGAGCTTTACCGATCACTGTAAAGACTTGGGCTTTTGCACTGTAAAGACTTGGGCTTTTGCGTGGGATGAAATGGGAAGACACTGGAGAGTTCGGAGCAAAGACTGTGATCTTATTTACATTTTTAGCATAATGACTTCAGCTACCCTATTGAGAACAGTCTGTAAGGCCACAACAGCAGATGAAAGAGGAAAAAATAGGGGATTACTTCAATAATCTAAATAAAAGATGACAGTGACTGGGTTAGCAAAATGATTGCAAAATTTAGGACCTTAACAACTAGAAGGATGGTCACCATTAATGGCATGAGGAATACAATGGAAAAGCAGAATTTGGCAAGAAGATCAGGAGTTTTGCTCTGAACATGTTACATTTGAGAAGCCTGTTTGATATCCAGTGGAGATGTTTAGTAGACAATAAGAAGTATGAGTCTGGAGTTCAGGGAAGAGGTTTGGCTGGATATACAGCATATAGCTGATAAATATCAACTCATTTTCCCTTAATACAAAGAAAGAAGGATGGATGCTACTTTCAGCATTTTTATAATGTAGGGAAGGGAAATTATTAGCATCTGACAGCCTCTATTTCCTCTGTCAAGACTGAGCAGTTATTACTGAAAGAGAAAGACTTTGGGCTATGAAACCAGCATCAAGTAAAAGGGTTGCCAAGTGGCACTGAGAACCCAGCTATACTTGAAAATACCAAGCCTGTAGTAGTTCCCAGTTTGTGGTTATATGATTTTATTTCCACAATGTTCAGTAGCCTATGTGGTAAAGCAGGGACGATAGGTCTTGAATTCATTAAGAGTTAGGGAATGATTAGTGGGGGCAGAGGAAGAAAAGGGAGGCAGAAAAATAATGATTCTGGTGACAGTATCATAGAATTGATGACCACAGAACCAAACTGAGCAAGAAGCATGTATAATAGGAGTGGCAAGAAATATTTACACATAATGTAGGAAATTGATATAATATAGTACTGGGACTCAAAGAAGCTATATACCATGAAACAGAAGTTACATTTTGCAACACCAAAATTCTTATTCATACTCTAAAAAGTACACAACTCTAAGTACAATTTATAGGACATTCAAGGAAGGAAAATTTTTCAGTAAAACTGATACTTTTAATAGTTGTGAAATTTCTTTCATTGCTCAAAGTATCTTTGCTTTCTCATTCCAAACTGGTTTCATTTGATTCAAGCCAAAATCCCATGTGATTCTTTCTAACGTTCCCTGGAATTTTTCAACACACATAGGCATAATAATATAATTGTGGTCAGTCAAGTCCCTTAACAAAGGATAGAATGTCTTCTCATGGCATTCCAACGAGATGACTTAGTCTGAACTGAGTAGAAAGTGAGACAAGTAATGACATGGAGGCTCTCTGTAACCAGCTCTAGGTTTGTGTTGACTTGTTTCAATGAAATAATACTCAGTATAGCTTTCTTTTAAGTGTGTACAAAATGACAAAAATTTGAAAGATAAATCTGGAGATGAGCAAATGTCTTTCCTATCATGCTTCCCAAATACCAGAATACCTAACAAACTTATAACAGGTTGATAATGAGAAAGAATTCTCAAATTGCATTTACAAAGCTCACAGTCAAGCAGTAACAGAAACCAGCCAGCGCTAGTTTAAGTAAAAAAGGGAACTGTATTGGAAGAAGACTGAGGAAAATTAGAAATCCAAATAAGAGGTGAACAATCAAACTTAGAAAGGTCAGGAACCAAGACAGACTGGGGACTCAGAGGCAGGAATGGTGAATTTTTACTTTAGAGAGCTGCCCACATAAGTCCATAGGAGAGTTAAGGAAATAACTATTTTTAAGTAACTTAAAAACTTTTGATTTTTAAAAATTTTAAACTTATAGATCAGTTTATCAGTTAGCTGTTCTTGTGTGAGAAATGACTCAAAAACTTGGTTACTTAAAACACCTGCTTAATATCACTCGTGATCCCGGAGTAGTCTGGGTGGTTCTTCTGGTGTGGACCAGCTTGACTGATCTCTGTTGGGCACTGCTATGCAGCTGTAGTTTGCTAGCAGATTGGCTCACAACTAGAAAGCCCAGCATGCTGTATGAGTCTCCTATTACTGGTGAAACATATTACTGTAAACTTATTTAAACAATACAAATTTTTTATCTTACCGTTTTGAAAATCATAAGTGTTGTAGTCAAAAGCAAGGTATCAGCACAACTGCATTCCTTCTGGAAGATCCAGAGGAGAATCTGTTTCCTTGCACTTTCCAGATTCTAGAGGCCACCTCATTCCTTGTCCCATGGTTCCTCCTTTCATTTTCAAAGTGAGCAGTAAAGCATCTTCAGATCTTGCTGTAACTTCTACCTTTGTTTCCATTCTCACATCTCCTTCTCTAAGTCTGACTCTCCTATCTTCTTCTTTTAAGGACCCTTGTGACTACAGTGAGCCCAGTCAGATAATTCAGAATAATCCCTTCATTTCAAAATATTTCATCATATCTTCAAAATCTTTTTTGCCATGTAAGGTAACATATTCATAGGTTCTGAGATTAGGATGTGGAGATCTTTGGGGGAGAAGGCTTATTTTGTTCTCTATAGATGGCTTCCCTTAAATATCTGGCAGTTGGCAACCTGTCAGTCAGGATGCCTCAATTCTCCTCCATGTGATCTCTCTTTCACCCAACAGGCTAACTCGGGCTCATAAAATATGATGGTCTCAGGGCTCTAGTTCAGCAACAGGTCAGGCTCCAATGTACAAGTATGGGCCAAGACTCTGCTAGTAGCACATTTGCTTAGGCCCTTTAGCCAGAGCAAGTCATATGCCCTACCCATATTCAAAAGGTAGCGAAATATATTCCACCTCTTTATGGGAGGGTCTGTAACATCACATTGTAAGGGCTTGGAAACAAAGAGGGGAAGAATTTGTGGCCATTTTTACAATCTATTATAACTAGTATAGTATGTGAGAAAGACCTAAGACAAGTCCATCACTGGTTGGAATAATTCAATTTCTTTTTTTTTTTAACATTTTATTTATTTATTCATGAGAGACAGAGAGAGAGGCAGAGACATTAGGCGAGGGAGAAGCAGGATCCATGCAGGGAGCCCAGAAGTGGGACTTGATCCTGGGACTCCAGGATCATGCCCTGGGCCAAAGGGAGGCGCTAAACCGCTGAGCTACCCAGGCATCCCGGAATAATCCAACTTCTTGAACAATTGTTTTCTCTGCCTAGAATGTTCAAAATGCATTCTTCTTTTCCTGGCTAGATTATTTTTCTCCTTCTTATCATAACTTAAATATAACCACCTCCAAGAGGCCACCTTCTTTTGCTGTCATCATACTCAGTACTTACCTTTGACATAATACTTAACTGCACTGAAATTAGTGGTTTATTTCTCTGCTTTTCAACCTAGACTATAAGCTTCTCATGAGCAGAAAATGGGTCAGAGTTCTTCTTGCTTTTCCAGTGACCTAGTAATATAACCTGCATGTAGTAGGTTAATAATCTTTTGAATCAATTTATTAATAGTATGTTCCATAAACTCCATCTTACAGTTATTAATGTTTCATTAAAATATATTTATATTTAACAAATGTTTAATCCTTATTTTCTTCTACTTTTGAACCCAATCTTTCATTGATAAATAAGAAGGAAAGGAATTATTAGTACTAAATATCGGTTGCAGAATTTTCCTATAATAAAAAAAATAATGATTCTGAAAAATTGACATCACAAGTTGGTTGTGTGACATGTAGGAAATCCACAGAATTCTACCAAGGGTGCTGATTTGCCAAACTAGAGTTCTCTGAGGCTGTCTGCAATTGGATGGCCAGTCAAAATTAAGAATCCAAGGCTAACTTAGCTGGAAACCCTTCAAACTAAATACAAAATAAAAAATGAAGTATTTTGGGATATTTCCAGGAAGGCCTTAAGGGCCTGCCTGATTGCTGTGAATACATAAGGCAGAAAGCAAAGATTTCCGAGATTACATGACTCAAGGGCTAAGATTCCAGAGCTGCAGACACAACATGAGTAAGCAGGCTGCTCCAAATTGCCAGTGGAATTAAGGAATCAAATAGGAGATGGTGAGTTACAAGAAACAGAGCTTATGTGGGGAAAGGACAGTCTGTATGCCTGTAACTGAGAAAGCAGCTATAATACAAACTAAAATGAAACATCCAGATGTTTAATATGATGTTTAACATGATGAAATAACCAAGAAGAACCCATCCCTTTGTTATTCTCCAATGTAATGTTACAAAGGACCACACTTGGAATATACATATACAGGGTGCCCTATTTTTTTTTAGCTCAGGTAATGTATATTTTTATAACCTGAGTTATGAAGGACAAAAATGAGTAAAAACCACATTGAAGTTCAAAGACAATCAAGTTAGTTGATTTTAAATATCTTGAGAGTGTTTCCAGATAATGTAAAACTGTCTCTGTTAATGCACTGAATATTATACAGAATCTCAGTTAATTATGCCTTAAAACAAATCACAGTTTAACAACAATAACAACAAACTCTAAGCTCTTTGAAAATTTCTTAATTCTAAGCCCCCCAAAATAATGTACCCTAAAAGGCATGTCATGTTTGTTTGAAACTCATTCATGAAATATCCAGCCATGCAAACTGGATATAGCCAATTAATTGTCATTAATGTTTGGAAGCATGGCAGGATACAAAATCAATGCCCAGAAGTCAGTGGCATTTCTATACACCAACAATGAGACTGAAGAAAGAGAAATTAAGGAGTGAGTCAATCCCATTTACAATTGCACCCAAAAGCATAAGATACCTATGAATTCTTCCATTTTAAAATCCAAAGACTTAGTTAATTTAATCTTCACAAGAACCATGAGAGATCTATTATTACACTTATTTTCCAATGTGGAACTGGGGGCAGAATAAATAGCTAACTTGTCCAAGGTCATATAATTATCAAACACTTGAATCTACTGAACTTACTTCCTAACATAGCACTACATTGGCTCTCTTACAATATACTGCATCCTTTATCCTAAACTGAACATTTAGCATTGACACACTTGGATGATTTAGAAATATTCTAATAGAGTCATTTCAATTTAATAAATATTTCTTAAGCACATGTTAAGCATGAAGTTTTTGATTAGCCTTTCGCCTGAAAACTCATCGAAAATGTGTATGAAGTGGTGGTTTCCTGATTTCACAATTTCTTTTAAAATAATTTTGTAATTGCCATATTATCCAAGAAAGGCAAGTATAATCTGAATTCACAAACTCAGATGTGTAAGAAGTAACATTTATTCATTGCTTATTAAACTTATTTGAATCCTGTCCAAGCCTCCTTTGTGTTCAGCTGGCAAGAAATCCATTCTCTTGATTATGCTGCTTCCCTTCTCCAGGTTTGTAAGAGGCACAAAGACTTATGTATCACCACATTATTGGGAGTGTGGGTGAGAAGAGTTCCTTAGTCATCACTCAGCACTGCCCTATGTCCATTTTCATAACTTCCACTAACTCTATTGGCTCTGCTATTTCTATGCCCCTTGTGTAGGATAAGCCAATCATGGGCAATTCTGGGAGGTCCCATATCAGGATCATTCTCACTTGATGGTCCAATTTTGGAGATTTTGCCATGTCTCTAGGACATGATTATAAAATGGGGAAGCTTTCTCTCTGATCACAGACCTCTCATCATTGGCCTCAGATTTCTCTCCAGCCTAACCCAAATATGCCCTTTCTTCTGGATCTCAAAGGAACTTCTATCTCCCCCTTGCTCTCAGGGAAATCTGGCATAAACGTTTAAAATTGAGTATAGGTATGTAAAAAAAAAAAATCTGACTTCAAAGAACTTCTTCCTTATATTTTACAAAACTTATATGTGGCAAGAAGTGGCTAAAGATCAATCTCTCTCCTTGAAAAGGCAAGAAGGAAGAAATGTATCTATAGCTCTATCATAACCTTAACTGTATAGTCTTGAAATTAACCATTTACTTATCTTCTTCATTAGACTGTTAAGTTCCCTAAGAGCAGGAACGATGTCAGTCTTTCACACTGTCATTCCTATTGCCTAATATGACACCTAGAACATAGTCAGTGCTCATAAATGTGTGCTGAGTATATTAATAAATGAATGAATGTAGAGATGTTTTGTCTTAAGGATTAGTATTCTACCTTTACCAGATTATTATTCAGAGTATAGTCATGGACTTGCAATAATTCCTAAAATGAATTAAATAACTTTTGTACCCAAAACTTTTCTTAGGGAAACAGAAAGTAGGCGTAACCTACAGTCTTATTCTAGGTAAATCTATGGGTTCATTCATTCACTAAATATTTATTAAAAACCGATCTACTATTAGATCTTCTGCTAGGAGCTTTGGGAGCTAGATGGATGAGGAAAATACATTCTTGGCTCTCAAAGAATGTACAACTCAGTAGCCAAGTTAAATTAATTCTAAACCTATTAATTAATTCTAAACCTAAAACAAATCTATTTGGCACCATGGATTATTGGAGAATGAGCAGGTAAAGTTATGTTTGTCTTCTGAGTAAAGTTGGAAGTGTACAGACCATTGGAGTTTTCCAGCTTTGGCAATGTCTCTCTAGGATTATTCAAGCTTATTAAAGAATGATAGGTAAAAATAAGAGAGGGTGACAAAACATGAGAGATTCCTAACTCTGGGAAATGAACAAGGGGGTAGTGGAAGGGGAGATGGGTAGGGGGATGGGGTGACTGGGTGACAGGCACTGAGGGGGGCACTTGACAGGATGAGCACTGGGTATTATACTATATGTTGGTCAAACTCCAATAAAAAATATACAAAAAAGAATGATAGGTAATATATCCTTTAGCTAATTAAACACTTTCATATTTTCTTAAATATGTTTATGTATTTCTAACTATGTGTTTGAACATATTCATTTGGATGACACATGGATCCTCCCACTTAAAATTTTTACTACTAATCATTGTATTTGCTAACACTCACAGGTTTGAGTTTTCACTTTGCCAGGCACAATGTCAAGTACACATTATTCGTTATTAATTATCATATACCAATAGTATTTCCTAGGAGCAGTTAAATTCTTCCTCAGAGACTAGGATGCTAAGAGACCACATGGGAAATAAAGATGGAGTGAAGTTTATGAAATCTTTTAATGATCAGACCTTTTCTAACTATAGATTTAAAAGAAAAGCTTCAATGAGAGCTAACAAGGAATATTATTAGCCTGGGCTGCAGATTAATGAATTTAGTCTTATTTCACACCCCAATTGACCATCCACGCTGGATAGAGATCCACCTGTCACATAAGTCAGCTCACTTTGGAGGAATGCTCATGTAGTCCAAAGAACTTAGGAAGGGTGTATAGAGAAAAATAGAAGACATTCCCATGCAAGATTATGGACAAAACCAAATTGTGTATGAGTTCACACGATGGGGGAGTCCTCACTGTTGTTAATCTTGAGTGCAGTGACAGTTGAAATACATGTCAGAAGAGAGAAAAAGATACCAGCCCAGACAGGCCATCAGCATCAGTGCAGGGCTAACAAAACTGTATCTGGGCAGTGGCACTGGTGTGTTGTCCCTGAAAATGACAGCTAAACATATGGGTCTCAAAATTAAAATAAGGAAAATGGATTCTGTCAATAAGGCATCATCCTCTAATTTTGACTAACTTTCTTTGTACTTTTCTGCTTTCTCTCAAAGTCTTCTATGATTAAATATTGCTATTATAATCAGAAAGCAAATTTTGTTGGTTTTAAATAGCACTCAGATTTCCAGGCAATCAACTTACCTGCCAACTTCAAAAGGATAAGTAGCTTCTTACCTTCCCTATTATACTGTAAACTGATATTCTAAAATATTCCAACTTGAAGTACAGAATTAGGAAAAAGCAGCCTGATCTCTAGCATTATGATCCAATGTAATGACTAGGCTTTGATTTTCTTCCTAATTTGGGAGGAGAAAGCCATGGCACAGCAATTGGACAGAGAAAGAGTTGAAGCAAAAGCATTTTCTATATTATCCCTGATTGAAAAAGCACTAAATATAATGGCTAAAGTGATGATCATTCATGAACAGGTATGGTGGAATAGAGCTGCAGTTAATAGCTTCCCTGGAAGCAATCAAGGCCTGTTGCTTGAGAAATAATTATTTACCTCACTGTTTAACATGATGTGTTCCATGGCCATGATGTTAACTGCAGAAACAGTGGGGTTATTGTCTTAAGACACAACTGTGCAAAAATGACAGTATTTTTCTGAACCAATGCATTGTAGTGACAAACTCTGAATAAACTATGCATAAGTTGATTATATAAATGATATTGCCATTTTTTCCAAACAAAAAATGTGTTCTCAAATATTTATTGCCTTAGGCCTGAAATACTTAAATATCCAATATTCCTTGACAAATAAATTATAAATAAAAGAAAATGTTGGAGAGGTTACCTTTAGATTAAAAAGAGCTGGTAAGGGCATATTTTTTTAAGTATATTCAAAACAAAACTATGAGATACACTTAGACTTAGAGATACACATTTTGGTTGATTAAAACTACAAAGGAATAAAATTTTTTAAAAGGATACACATTTTGGGTGACAAAACTACAGAGAAATTAAAATTTAAGAAGTGGTTATTATAAATCTAGGATATTAGTTACTTGTGAGAAGACGGAGGGGGTTGCATTAGAGACAGGGAACCTAGGGCAGGTATCTGAGATTGACTGACAAAGTACTTCTTCACGTGTGTGTTGATGTCAATGATGTTTTCCTAATAATAATTTATTAGTCCCAAACAGTGAAATTAAATTATTTCTAATTGGTATATACACAACAAAAACACATATGTGTTTTGTATTAAATCTAATATTTTAAAAATTGCAACAATGGTTCTCAACTAGAAGTGATATCTCTTCCCAGCCCGCTCCCCCAATCAAGTAGGCTTGAAAATTTGAGACAGCGGGTTGATGCCAAGATATATAATCAAAATGACTATGAAGACATTTTTTAAAAGATTTTATTTATTTATTCATGACAACCACACACACACACACAGAGGCACAGGGACAGGCAGAGGGAGAAGCAGGCTCCATGCAGGGAGCCTGATATGGGACTTGATCCTGGGACTCCAGGATCAGGCCTGGGCCAAAGGCAGGCACCAAACTGCTGAGCCACCCAGGGACCCCCTATGAAGACATTTTTAATGGTCATTATCACTAGGGGTGTAGGACATTAGGAACATTTTAGGGGCAAGGTCCATAAACATACTACAGTCCTAGAAGAGTACTATACTATAAGAAAATTATTCTGAAAAAAAAAAACAAAAAAAAGAAAATTATTCTGTACAGTACGTCAATAGTGTCATCTATGAGAAATTAAGAGATCAATGATGATCACACAATGCTCCATTATATTACATCTACTTCATAATTCTCATTTCTCTCCTTTAAGAATGAGAACACTGTGTGTGTGTGTGTGTGTGTGTGTGTGTGTGTACAAGAACTAGTCTATCAATTTTTAGGCTGAGGATTTCATTTCGCAGTTTTGCATGGTTTAATTGCATATAGTCAAGTTCACAGGCTTTAGCGTCAGTCTTGAACAAGTTACTTAATATTTCTAAAAATTCAGTTTATTCATATATAAAATAAGAATATTAGTATCTACATGGGGTCAGTTAGCTATTGCTAAGTAACCAACTATCTCAAAACTTAGAGTTTAAACTAATAAGCATGGACTATTTCTCACAGTCTGGGTCAAAGTGGGCTGACCTCAGCTAGACTCACTCAGACTTCTGCAATCACCTGGAAAGGAAGTTGGGGCTGCATAGGTTAGAATATCCTTACTTAGAATATCTTAGCTCTTTTACAATATAACTCCTGTTTCTCCACAAAGCCAGTCTAGATCTGTTCACTGGTAGTGGCAGAGGTCCAAGAAAAAGAAGGGAAATGTATAAGCACTTTTTCAAGCCTTTGCTTGCATCAAGTTTGCCAAGGTTCCATTGACCAGAGCAAGTCACATAGCCAGATCTTGAATCAGTGTTGAAAGAAATTATTAAAAGGTATGGATTCAGGGGTGCTTGGTCTGAATGAGTCTCCCCAAAATTCATATGCTGAAATCCTAACTCCCAAAGATAATGGTATTAGAAAGAAAAGCCTTTGGGAGGTGCTTAAGTCATGAGGGTGGAACCCTCATGAATGGAATTAGTGGTTTATAAAAGAGAATCCAGAGAGATCCCTAGCCCCTTCCACCATGTGAGGACACAGTGAGAAGGTGCTAGCTATGAACCAAGAAGAGGACTCTTAGCAGAGAACATGACCATGCCTGCCATAGCCGTGATCTAGAGCTTCCAGCCTCCAGAACTATGAGAAATAATTTTTTGTTGTTTATAAGCCACCCATCTGTGCTATCTAGTCATGGTGGCCTGAACAGACTAAAACAAGGGATGTGTGAAGAATTATGGCTATTAATAAAATCAACCTACCATATGATATAGAGCCATTTTAAAAATTACACATGCCAATAAATGTAAAATATTAGTTCAGAACTTACATACAGTAAGTACTCAATGATTGCTAGTGATTATGAGGAGTACAAGGCTATACCCATAACATTTCAAACTCATTACTCAGTATAGCTGAATATAACAAGTTGTGGAATTATGGCAATGTCTGCCTATTTTATTTCTAGAAAAAAATAAATGCTAGAGACTTTGGAAACTCTGAAAGTTTATCATTTATATCTGGGTTGACTTAACTTGAACCTCTTGAAAAATCACAACACAAATAATGAGGAAAACAGCATGAAGAACATGAGATGAAATAAGACTCATAGTAAAGAAAAAAAATTACATTCATGTGAAGGTCATTTCTCTCCAATGAAGTCCAATAGACAACCTTGAAAATTTTGAAACTGAAAAGTACGTAGAAGTGTCTGGGAAGAATTCTTCAAATGTCACAAAAGCAAATTCTCATTTTTAATTAATAATTGTGAAGCAAGATGGTATTAGTGAACCTTGAAAATAGCTTGAAAAAGCTTTAAGAATGCAAAGTTTTTCACTGACCCTTCAGAATATACACTGGCCCTAACCATAGTTCTATTTTCATGCTCAAGTGTGAAATGGGCAGACACGTGCACACAGAATATATTCAAAGTCAGGCTGCAGTAGCTGAATGAGCTGCAAGGAGAGAGAAGGTGGTGATACCCAGAAAATAGAAAAACGACTCTATCAGGTAAGTAAGCACCAAATCATTTCTTTCCAATTAATTATTTTACTAACTTTGCTTTCTGTTCAAAAATAGGTAGTAAAATAGATTATATCTTCAGCTTTGTTGCTTAAGACTTGCCACTAATTGTGCCTTAGCTGCGTATATTAGATTCTATTGCTGTAGTGCCAAATTACCACAAATTTACTGGCTTAAAACAACAGAAATGTATGATCTTACAACTCTGGAGGTCTGAAGTCCTAAAATAAGGGTGTTAGCAGAACTACCTTCCTTCTGCAGACTCTAGTAGAGAATCTATTTTCTTGACTTTTTTCCGTTTCTGATACCACCTTCATTCTTAGGTTCACGCCCCTTCTTCCACTTTCAAAGTCAGCAGCAGCACAGCATCTTTAGATGTTTTCTCTCTCTCTCTCCCTCTACCTCTCCTGCTCTCCATCTGCTTCTGTGATCACATCTCTGACTCTGACTTCCCATTTATGAAGATCTTTGTGATTATATAGGGTCCAACCAGATAACTCAGGATAGTATCCTCATCTCAAGATATTTCATCTTAGCAAAATCCCTTTGCAATGTAAAATATCATATGCACAGGTTTCAGGGATTAGGAAGTGGACATTTGGGGAGAAGGGGACATTATTCTGCCTGCCCCACCAGGTCAAGAAGGAAACTGGATATTTTAGAAGATTATGCTATCACTAAGCCTTTCTTGACTATCCATTACAAAGAGCTGACATTTCAAATGGGGAAAGTAATATGTGGCCTTCCTTATTTACAAATTTATTGTGAAGATCAAAATAATATAGAACCCTGTTTATATTCTGCATGCATGTAGAATGCAGAATATGACTCAGTCAAATCCCAAAATACAACTATACTTGACCTTTCACTTATTAGAAGAGGGAAGTTTGGTCTGCATTTCTTCAAGCCCTCAACCCTCTCTACATTTTAATTTCAAGGAAATTTTTATGCTTAATTGTATGTAGGAGAGAAGAAAAGTACTTACTCTCATGGAAAGCTGCTGAGTAGAAGCTGGGTTTAATTTGGCTGATCATGGCCAAAGCATAGTAGCTACGACAAATTTTCCTTTCCTTCCATTCTCTTTCTCCATTTCCTTCCTTCCCTTCCATTCTATTCTTTGAGGAGGGGCAGGTTCACTCCCCAGTGAACAATCATTAAAGAAGGCTGGGGTTCCTAGGATCAAAGCAGTTTCAAAGCTACTTTTATAGGATATATCGTTATCAGGTATGAGTTCTGAGTGAAACTTGAGGAGTGTTGGCCTGGGGCAAAGTGGTTTCCAATGGTTATACCCAGAAAAGTGATGGGAACTAAAATCCCTTTATACTGCCCACTGCTAGCTGCAAGGCTCCTTCATAGAGGCATTATGCTGAGCCTTGGTGTAGGCTTGACTTCCAAATGTATAATAGCCTTAATTTTCAGATATTTTGGGTCTTTTGTTCCCCATGAGAGATCATCCCAAAGAAGAGCTGAATGAAAGTTCTAGTGTTTGCTGCCTCAGGCAGAACACAATGTTCACTCCTCCTTCTCCTAAACACCATCCTCCTCTGAACCTGTGTTAACTTTAACTTAAAGGCTCATGTTGCCTCTTGCCGCTGACAGTCAGGACCACCCTAAAACAAGCAGAGCTCCTTAGTTCTGAATCTCAGGGAGAAGGAGCTGAAGGAAACTCTGTGGGCTCCTCAAGCAGGCTTTCTACTCCCACTTAAAAGTTTCTCAGAGTTAGCAGTCTTTACGTTCTGTCTCCCTTTCTGATATTTCCCACACATTTCTTCTCCCTTCCCTTACGAACTAGGGGTGATAGAAGGGGAGGAGGGCGGGGGGTGGGAGTGAATGGGTGACGGGCACTGGGGGTTATTCTGTATGTTAGTAAATTGAACACCAATAAAAAATAAATTAAAAAAAAAAAGTTTCTCATCCTGACAGAAGTTTGATGAATGAAACAGAAGCTCTTGCAACTTTTTGTCACTATATCTGGCATTTATTTGTTTACTCAAATAGGTAGCAAGGTTTTTTCCAGGGTGTCCTTGCAACTCTACAGAGGATGGCAGGCAGCTACTGCCTCTGAAAATACAAATTATTTAAAACCTGTTAAGACTTTCTGATTCAATAATATATATTAAAAGATGCCATAGACTCTAAAGGACCATTTAAATGTAAATGACAGAAAACTTTATCTTTTATCAGAGAATAAGGGATACACATCACAAAAATTAACCTCCGTGCTAATTTGAAAGAGAATTTAGAGTAGTCTCTGATCCTCAATGAGTTTATACTCTAATTGGAAAGATGTGATTAATGGTTATGAAAATATTAAAGAAAAATACAAGACAACAATCAGTAGAGACCAACAGAAATTCAAAGAAACAAAAAATCAATTAAGCTTGCAGGCTACAAAAAAAAAAAAAAAAAAAAAAAAAAGATTGCAGGCTACAATGGTCAGGGAAAACTTCATGAAAAAGGGTATGAGCTGAGATTTAGATTTTAATGAATAAGATTAGTATAAAAAAGAAGTATTTTAAAAAACCTTTTAAGTGAAGAGGGATAAGAAAGTTAGAAATAAACTCTGTGTTGGTGAGGTGAATGAGAATTATCTGATGTTAGAAATGTGTTTAAGGGAACAGCAAGAAATGATGTCTGATAGATTTGCAGTAGGTTCTATAACACCTTAAAAATTAGCAAAGTATTTAAAGCTGATTCAGGAGAGCCTGGATCCTACTTCAGGCTTCTAAATGTAGGACAAACTCAAGGGAAACACGGTCTTGAAAACAGTGTAACTATATGATTTGCAGAAAGGATCGGAAGAAAAAAGAGACAGCAATATTAACTAGGACATGATCATAGCTTCTTGGGTATAAAGGCTGGGAGAACATCAGTAGTGGGAGGGAAAAAACTAGGACCAGATATAGTGTGGAGGGAGAAACAATAATTTTTTTGTTTTTTTTTAATTCAAATTGAATTAATAATGAGAAGAAAGAGAGGGAGACTCTGCCTGTGTCTCTGCCTCTCTCTCTCTCTCTCTCTCTCTCTCTCTGTGACTATCATAAATTAAAAAAAAATTTAAAAAAAAAAGAAAGAGAGGGAGAATAATTTGAGGGAGGGGTCAAACATTACTTTTTTTTAAAAAACAGACATGGGAGAAATTCTGAAAGAGGCCAGCCAGTGCAATGGAGAAAGTGAAGCACTTGGTTTGGTCATGATATATTTGAAATTGTAAAGAGACACAATGAGTTGGCAATATGAGACTGGAAGTCTATACAATCAGGGCTGGGAGTGAAGGGGAAAGATACAAAAGACCAGCTACAGTGATGAAAAAGAATAAGAAGGAGGGGAATCTTCTGAACCACCTCAAGCCAGAGTGAAAAAACCTACTTAAGAGCAGGAGAAAACTCTCAGATCACCTCTACTACTCAGGCAGTCTATGCGCTGAACTCTTCACTCTGAAATGTAGTTCATTTTGGGGACACTTGGTGCTGTGAATACAATATTGTGCAAATCCACTGGCATTGCCAAGGTTGTTAGCAGCAATGCCAAGTTGAGAAAACTCTCTCTCCAGATGATTAAAGAGGGGCAGCAGTCTTAAGTCTTCTTAGAATGGAAAAATCCCTGAAAGTCAGCCATATTGCCAAAATAAAGAAGAGAAATGGAGTAGGTGAACATAGACAAATGAACAGGTTTGGCAAAAACTGAATATTCTTTCAACTGGTATGGGTAGCCATATCCTGCAGAACATCTTCAAAAGTTACAACAGGTCCACAATATGGCTATTCCTTTCCATTATGGTTAATGGATTTTAAGCTGAGGTACAGTATCAAGAGAGGAGAGAGACAACTTATAGGTGGAAAGTATGAAGAATATTTGGTTGAACATAAATAATGCTAAGCAACTCTTTTTACAAGTGGTAAAACATAATTTTCTTGTTTCTAGGCTTATTTCATCAGCTCTCATTTGTTAAATACCATTTTGTTAAGGGTGGGAGCAGGGATGATAGTTTATTATTGTGGTTTCTCCATCAGTTATTCTATTTTTGTTCTGATTTCTCCACCATAAGGTTAAGTTGTGTGACTATAAGAATAGTCCTGGTTGACTGCTTTGTGTTCTGTACCCACCTACTTCTTTTTCTCTAAATGGCCACATGGAAGGTCAGTGAGGAGCCTCAATTTGTCGGGGTTTTGTTTTTTTTATCTTCTACTTGGTAAGTTTTTTAAAGATTTTATTTATTCATGAGAGACATGGAGAGAGAGGCAGAGACATAGACAGAGGGAGAAGTAGGCTTCTCACAGGGAGCTGGATATGGGACTCTATTCCCAGACCCGGGATTATGCCCTGAGCCAAAGGCAGATGCTCAACTGCTGAGCCACCCAGGTGTCCTTTCTACTTGGTAAATTCTTTCTTTGCCTTTGGCTTATAGTCTCTTTCATTGAAAAAGATACTTGTCTTCAAGATTTTTGAAAAATATTTTTCCCATTAAAACCATATAAAATAAAATAGCTAACACCCCATCCAAATAGTGTTTAATTGCTTCAAAAAATGCATTCTGTTGGAAGGCTTATGCCTAACTTTATGGCAGAAAGAAGAGATTTAGTTCCCCCAAACTTATATGTGAGGGTGGTAACCAATGAAGCTAATTAAGGGGTATGGATGGCCAATCTCCAAGAGAGTATGATTTAGAAATAAATACTGGTTCATATTTAGACATCAATATTGATATAACAACTACAAAATTGATTCCTACAATAAGCATGCTCATTGGGGGTGAGTTTATGTTTTCAGGGAGAGACAGAGACAGAGAGAGATCGATCGAGAGAGAAAATATGAGTAAGAACAAAACCTGGGGGAAAGTGTACCTAGGTTCTAATCCCAACTCTGGAATTTACTAGTTATATGGTCTCAGAAAAGTTCTATTTCAGAGTCTCAGTTTCTTTACTTGTGAAAAAGGGATAATGGTATATTCTTCATGAATTATTATAAGGAATACAAGAGATCATTTTAAGTTTATAATTAGTGTCTGATAAGGAATTCACAGGCTACCAACCTAAATGAGAAGACAGATTGAGGTGGGGGTAAAGAAAGAAAGGAGGAGTACTTAAGCATGATCAGGGAGGGAAGGGGATACGAGCACAAATTCTACTTGCTTGAGATATTTCCCCAGGGCCAGCCATGTTTCTCTCCTCTCAACACTTAATATTTTCACAATTGAGTCATAATTGCTCATAAACTAAGATGTAAATATCCCATTGTTTTTTGGAGCGAGAATGAGTGTAGAAAAGTCTACAATTATTACAGTAACCCTGTGAGTGATAAAAACCAGTTTCCACAGACATGACAGATTTTTCACAAGAAAAACAAAGCTCACAGTTTTTATTTCATACAAATCATAAATGTGTGACTTTTATTACTCTGGGAGAAATGGATCATTGCCTAATGGGACTGTTATTTGAATACTTTTCTTCCCAACATGGAATTATTAACTCAGTATACTTGGGCCCAGGATGCTCTAAGTTAGAGTGGTGGGGAAACCCCACATTCTATCAATGTCAACTAGGAGAACATGTTCTTACTGCTCATGGCAGTCACATTAGAACTAAGAGCAACCTTGATCAAACTCTCTCATTTTTCCAATGAGGGAATTAAATCCAGAGTCTTCCACCTTACGTTAGTCACTTGCTCAGGAGCCACATAGCAAGGAAATGGCACCGGAAAAATGCAAATATAAGCCTTTTCCATGAGGTCAACAATGACAATTCTATCCTCCAATCCTAATATATTTAGAACTTCAATAAATATCTATTGAATGGATACATGAATTCTAACTTGAAAATCAGTTCATTTTCTACTCCATATGGTGGCTGCATACCCTCTACTAACTGCCGATCCTTTCTCCTTCCCTCAGTACCTAACCCATCCTTGAAACAAGTTATTTGCACTTACTGTAGGTGTGTCATATTCTTTCATTCCCCTATGATACTGCCTGTGTTATACCCACTGTCCGGGTTGTCCTGTCTTTTCCCTCCACGTGTATTCACCTAGCAAGGAGGGCCTACTAGACTTAGCTTAAGTGTCATGTATTCCTTGATGCATTTCATAGCCTCCTCAATCTCCTGCAGCATAAGATAGAATCTCATCTCTCATAGCATCCCTGAGTTCCTTAGTGATTGTTACAGTCTGCTTCAGCCTTCTGTATACTTCCCTCTCTAGATTCTAAATCCTGTGACATCAGGAACCAAGTTTTATCTCCCATCAAAGCCTTAATATCAATAAAACCTGATATATAGTAAGGGCTCAATAAAGGTCTGACAAAAGACTGGATGAATACATTAATTCATTTTGTACAACTCTAGAGGCCTGTAACATTCAAAACAAAGGTAGAAATATTTATTTCCATTGATGTTTCCTATCATCTGAGTTTGATTTACAAAAATGGAAGAGTTAGGAAGTAAGATTCAAACCTTTTCCTTCTCACTAGTCTCAAACCAAATATGAGTCCCTACCTAAATGTGTAAAGTTCTCTGAGCATGCTTTCAACATCAAGCAGAAAGCAAATGGGACAGTTATTACCACTATGCTCCAAACCCCTTAGAAAACTAGAGGAAGGTAAGGTTCTGGGATCCTGTTTTTCCCAAATGACTAACAGTATCAGTCCACATCTAAACTGGCAACTAAGATGCCTTTCCTAGTGTCCGTAACCATGGTTTTATAATCCAAAGAGGCTTTATTTTTTTCATATGCCAGTACCTGCACCAAGAATATCATCACCAAGTCTACTCCATGACACTTTTTTTGAGTATCTATACTAGCTTGCTAGGGCTGCCATAACAAAGTACCATAAACTGGGTAGCTTAAACAACAGAAATTTGTTGTCTCACATTTCAAAATCCAAGACATTGGTATAACTGGTTCTTTCTGAGGGTTGTGAGAGAAGGATCTGTTCCAGGAGTCTCTCCTTGACTTGTAGATGGCTGTCTTCTCCCTGTGACTCTTCACATGGCATTCTCCCACTCTTTATATTTCTATGTCCAAAGTTTCCCTTTTTATAAAGACACCAGTCATATTGCATTAGTGCCCTCTCTAATTTTAATTTGGTATCCATAAGACCCTACCTCCAAATAAGGTCACACTTTGAGATCCTGGGGGTGAAACTTCAACAAATGAGTTTTGAGAAAACACAATCCAACATAATGGTATCCAAAGTCCTAGCTAAAGGGGCATTACTGAGCTGATGGATATTATATCATCACTCTAATGTGTCCGCAAATTGTGTGATTTGCTAGTTTTCTTAGACTCTATAACTTCTTGCCACTACTCTTCTAGCCCAAAGTGCTGGCTAGGGTATGATCCTCCAAGTTCTTAATTTTGTAGTTCCCTAAGGATCCCATTGCTATTACAAAGTTTTCTTTAACTCAAAGAAAATTTTATCTCACTAGATTAGCTTTCCAACATGGAACCAAAAATGTCCCCAAAATATTAACAACAAAAACCCTAATTTATTTTGAGCATTTAAAATGTTCCAGTAGGGCACCCAGGTGGTTCAGTTAGTTAAGTGTCTACTTTCAGCCCAGGTCATGATCCCAGGGTCCTGGAATCAAGCTTCATGTCGGGCACCCTGCTAATCAGGGATTCTGCTTCTCCCTCTGCTGCCCCCCCCCCCCCCGCTCATGCTCTCTCTCTCTCTCTAAGTAAATAAAATCTTTAAAAATAAAAAAATAAAATGTTCCAATAAATGTGCTAAGTTGTTTACTTTCATTTTTGTGATTTTATCCACAAAAATCTGATGAAGTAGATCTCATTTTAGAAATGGAGAAAGTAGAGATAAGAGGCTAAAAGATTTCCCAAAGTTGCCAGGTGTAAAAGTGGCTGAGTCAGACTTTAAATCCAGGAAGTCTGACTTCAAATGAAGACTGCTTAACCAATTTGCCAGGCTCAACTACTTCCCTGCTAGTGGAGCCACTGATTTCTTTTCTTCAGTGCTATAGCTGAGGAAGGCTAGAGGAGTAAGTTCTAAGACAAAAAGGATCTAGAAATGCCAAGTTCCAGGGCATCAGTGTCCTCATGCATGAAAGGTCCTTCACTGTGATGGTCTTTCCCTTTGCCCAAACTCATTAGGCTTGCTAAGAGTAACTGGTCTAATGGACACTATATGGTCATCTATTAGTAGAATAACTTCTGTCTACTGTTCCTATAATATCTGGGAAAGTAGAAAGGCTCGTATTACACAAATTATCCTAAAGACACCCCACTATCTCCACTATGTCTGCTTCCCGTGGTGAATGTGAAAAGCATTTCGACAAACCTCTTCATCATGCCTGTTACACTCAAACATACTTAAGATGAAAGTTCACAACTTTTATGGATAGTAATAGATGGTTTTGTCAAAAGTCCTTTTGCTATGTAGAACTCTAAATAATGACAAAATTGGTTTGAATTAGCTCTACAGCTTCTAAACAGGGGTGTTGCAACTTTGAAGAATATTGGAGACAATTTTTACTTTTGACCAGATTGTCCATTAATGTACCAAATTCAGTGACAATACTGAGCATAACTCAGAGAACAAAACTGCAGATTTTTCTATAGGTCTTTATTTGTATAGTTGCCTATGACTCTTATTAAGCCCCAATAAACAGCACCATTGCCCATCTTGTGGGTCTCAGTGAAAATTCTCATCTCTCATTTTGGGGATTTGTTCTTAATTCTTTCTATATTGCTCCTATAGTAGGTTCTCCCCTTTGAGGTGTGAGAAAGATTTCTTGGGCACAGAAGCACAAAAAAGAGTAATGATTAACCTTATTGCATACTCATTGTATAATAGGAATTGTGCTAGGAGTTTTTATTCATTATCTCATTTATTCTTTAACAACCTATCTAAGGTCAGTATTAGCATTATCCCTACTTTACAAGCAATTGGCCTAAGCATACAACTACAATATAATGGTGCCAGGATTTGAACTCCATCTGTATTATTCTAAACCCTATGGTTCTGTGTTAATATATTATATCCCACAGTACTATAGATCATCCTTCAAATGGCACAAGTGTCCAAAGAAGCTGGAAACCATATCTAAACTCAATATTACTAAGCCTTTGTCTATAGCTGTCTTACTCAAGGTATCAACTGGAAGTGTGGGGGATGGGGAATAATTAGGATTTCTCAACCTATTTGTAAATTAAAAACTTTTGCAACTCTCTTATTTTAAGATCCAACATACTATAATAATGGAGAGTGAAAGTGGAATTTTCCCATTTATTATGATGGTTTTACTGAGGGGTAAACATCTTGTATTATTTTTAGATACTCAAAAGGGAAATGATAGTTTTAACATAAGAGAATTCATGTATTAAAGATTTTTTAAAGTCTCTATACAATGACTTCTAACCAGTCCAAGATTGCTTAATACCGATTAGTAATGACCATTAAGAAATCATTTATGGATTTTTTGTGAGTGTTCAGAGATACTAATGGGTTTTAGAATTACTTGGGATTCTTCCTGAGGTCAAAGGAAGAAAATAAAGTATGAAGTGATAATAAAATGTATGAGGTGACTAATGGACAGGTTGTATATATATAATGATTTCAGAAAAAAACATTCAATTTTTACAGCATACATTTAAACAAATGGAAATCTCAATGTCATAGTCTCTTGTCTTCACTCAAGAACCAGGAAGGTTGATAACATTGTATATCACCATCGTCCATATCAGATTCTCAACAATTTTTCAGCCATCAGGTCACTGGCTCTAATCACCTCTGTAGCCACTCTCACCCTCAGCTGCCAAACGTCTTATGAAAAGTAGTGGGAAAATAATGCCATATTTGATAAGGCACCAATAAAATGACTTGTTCTTACATCACAAATAAATACCAACTCAAGCAGGTTTTACATGGTAAATTTTAATGCTAAAAATAGCTCCATAGACCATCTAGGGATCAGGTATCTAAGTTTTTGCTACATGTGTAAGTCAAAAGAATAACAATGAATCAAATGAAAGAGGCTCATGATCTCATAAAATTTTGAACTGTAAGAGGGAAATTCTGAGTAAAATTTAATTTGAAGATTTTATTTTAAATCACATAATAGCACTCCTGACCTCCCCAATATAGAGACAAAAACAGAATAATGTTTTATCAAAAATAAGTGTATTAGAGATAATGTAATAATGTAAATGTAGACAAAAGATGTAATTAATAGAAAGAAAATGGACATTATAATCCTAAAAGAATATTGTCTAGAGTCATCATTGAGACTAATGAAGGAGGCTAAATGAGATGTTTAATTGTTGTTCAATAAAACCATCTTGATTCTGGCTCCTAGCAAATTAGGCCTTGGAATCCAAGGTCATCAAGCCAACTAGCTACATTACTGAGCAATTCAATTCTACACTGATTTTTCTTCTGTGGCTTAGAGCATACATAAAGTTTATATTAAGTATGCTTGACTTACTATGTACCTCTTACATATTATTCCTGTATTTGAAGAATATGTTTGCTTGAAATAGGGTATAATTGGTATTTTACAAATATAAAATCTTTTTTTTTAGATATATCAAACTTTATAACTGCAGCATCCCTATAGTAAAATTAAGCCTGTTTCCAGGTTAAAATTGAGTAGAGAGTCTTAAAAATGAATAAGCTTCCTCAAGAGCAAAATAATTCAACAAGAATTATTTTGTATAGTGGGCAACAGAGTCAGCACACTGGGGATATTAAATGATCTATAATTGATAAAGTATACCCTGCAAACATTTTGACTGCTATACCTTATCTTTAAACTTCAAACTGTGAGCCTATTTTTAATCTAAAGAATTCACATCTGCAATATATAATTTTGTTTTGCTTGGAAAAGAAAATTTGAACAGTCCAAAAGAATTTTTAGTACTGAGAAGGGAAGAGTAAAGCTACTTGTGAACTGGAAAGCAAGAGATGAAAACACTTTCAAGGGAATACAGGAAAGAAATATGTTAGTATTTAACTGTGATCTCATTTCATGACTATATAGAATGTTTACCTCATCATATTTTGATTTGTTCTTTACGGTATGAACATAGGATAACTTTTTAAAAAGCAAGTGCAGAATTGCAAACCTTGGTTCCCTGCTTTTATGTTTCATTGCTATCCTAACCAAACACATGTATGGTTTGTATTGCAGCTAACAGTTTAAAATCTGCATGCTCCCTCTTCCACATGATTAACAAATATGTGAGATAAGCTCCAGGGATCCAGGTCAAAGTCTCCCACAACTTGCTGCCCTGTGAGAAACACACAGCTAAATTCTTATCTGTCCTCACCTCTCAACCTCCACCTCTCTCTCCAGAGTTTTCATTAACAAGAAAGAACATTCTGTGGGAAAGATTTGTAGGAAATCTACAATGCTTTAAAATACACCAAATAAAACAGGATAATTCATGTTGCTGTGGCTATCTATTTCTGGGACTTAAAAACACTAAAATAATCTAAATGAGGGTATCTGAGAGATATCAAAGTAAGGAGGAACAATAAGTAATTCCGTTCAACATGCTAATGGTACACAGTCGCTGCACAGTAAAGAATGTTATTTTGGTAATATCTTTATCTTTACTGTGGTTTTCAACTCCATGAGAAAGGCAAACCTGCAAAAAACACTAATCAACTTGAATCTATTAAATGCCAATTAAGTGCATGCTAATAGATGTTAGGAGAAACAAAAGATATAGAGAGCCTTACCTTTAAAATATAAAATACTTAAATTTCAGTTGAAGACGCCATAGATTTTTAATAAGATAAACATATCTATAAATACATGTGCATATAGTTTTTTGACAGAAGACCACAGAAAGAGGGCTAGAATCAACAAAAGTTATTTAAGGAAGAAGCAATGATTTTTTCTTACACTGGTCCAGAAAGGTCCAGAAGCTCGACCTTGAGATATAGGTAGAATTTTAACCATTGGGGAAAAGTGGAATAGTGTGAGCAAGGGTTTTAAAGTGAGAAAACCTTAAGGAGATTCTAGAAAAAAGTGAAAGTAATTCACGATGATCACCAAATTGTAGTACTTTAACAAGTGGTGGTTGCATTCATTATTCTTCTACCCTTCTCCTGATTGGCCAAAGCCATGTTAGCCTTTTAGAGATCTTAACCACTGAGAAGACTATGGTGTCATTCCTATTCATATACATACAACATTTAAAATAAAAGTCTTTAAAGAGAGCCTTTTAAATGAGTCAAAGGAAGTAAAAATTCTGGTTTGTTTCATTTTGGAATAATAAAATATATTGAGTGAAGTGTTGTTGGTTCCCTACTTTGCTCAAGATTGTGCTTATTCTGATACTGGGAAATCTAAGGCTATGGCTGGCAGAACTAACCTTAAAAAATTCAATTATATCTCCCAAACTTTTCAAATAAGAATGAGGTTAGACTCATAGTTTCTCCACCTTGGTACTATAGATACTTGGGGTCAGATCATTCTTTCTAGGAGACTGTCCTGTGCATTGCAGGATATTAAGCAGCATCCCTGAGGTCTCTACTTACTAGACAGCAGTAGCAGTTATAACAACCAAAAACCTATGAAGATATTGCCAAATGTCCTACAGGGGCAAATTTATTCCTTAAGAACCACCAGGTTAGAGGAAGACATTGAAACTAGTGAATTAACATGAAAACCCATCAATTTTTCCCTCAAAATTTAGAAATATATTTCCATGCTTTATTTACACTTATATACTGATTGATTATTCATGAGTGAAAAGACACTTGTTATGTGTTTTGTCTATCAGAGCCAACATTGGGACAAGATATGGGTAGGTAGATAACTAATTATATACAAGTATGAAGATTAGCACAAATCAGAAAACCACTAAAGTACATTCACAGCCAACACAGAAACATTATGCTATCTGCACCTGTAAGAAACACTAGACAAAAAACAATGAAGCCCATTAGAAAGTCCTCAGTTTGGGGGATAAGAATTTTTTTTTTTTTTTTTGAGACTTGTGGCTTCCTTGAGCTTCGAAAGCCAATGAAGACAGCAGAACTAGTCCCCCTTGGAAAGGCGTTTGTTTATTCTGCTTATCTGCAGCCAAAGCTAACAATCTTAATGGTTTTAAAGACCTTAATGTTTCACAGTAGTAGGAAGGCCTAATTTGCAGACAGAGGTATCTATAAATGAACATATCTTCAGAGTCTTGACATACTGTTAAACTAACTTAAAAGCATTCAGACTTAACTATTTCTAAACAATGAGTAGAGGCAAACAAAGATGATGAGTTGGTTATCTTTTTTCCTCAGTTAAGATACAGTAAAATTAAAAAAAAAAAAGATACAGTAAAATTACAGAAAAGAAGGAAGGAGGAAGCAAGGAGGGAGGGAAAGAAGGAAGGAAGGAAGGAAGGAAGGAAGGAAGGAAGGAAGGAAGGAAGGAAGGAAGGAAGGAAGGAAGGAAGGAAGGAAAGAAGGAAAGAGGGAAAGAAGGAAAGAGGGAAGAGAGGGGCAGAATGAAAAATAGCATGAGCAAAACATAATGTGGATACTATGCTACTTTCATTTATATATTCCTAACTCATAAAACATGCCTTATACAGTAAATATTTAACCCTCGCTATGAAGTGAACTAATAAGAGAAGAAAGAAAGAAAGAATATCAATTAGAAACTGAAATATGTGAATATAAAGTTAATTATGAAACCATTTAAAATCTGAACTACTTTGTTACTGTTTTCATTCATGTAGACTCTCAGCTTCTCATTTTAAAACTTCATTCTTTTACATGATCAAACTTATATAATACTTAATTATAAAGTACTTAAATAATTTCATGGGATCCCCCCAAAAATGCTATGGAGTAAACACCATTATTCCTCTTTTATAGAAAACATGAATTCAGGAAGATTAAGTGATGCCCAAGGCCACAAGTAATAGAGCAGAACTCCACACAAGTTTCAATTCTGAAACTACTCTGAGTATCAGCCTCAACTGATGTCAGTGGAGAATAACATTGAGCTTATTGCAGTGTTTCAATTGCACATAGTGGTTACAAAAACATGCTTTGGTGTCAAGACTCCCAGTCCCACAAATTACCAGATGTGGGATCTTGAGCAAGTTATTTCAGCTCTCTGATTCTGTTTCTCCAACTGAAGAACTGAGCTAGTAATAGCTACCCCATAGATTTGATATAAATATTAAATGAGATAATATGTGTAGTACATTTAGCACACATTCCATCAGCAGAAATCATAGTATATTTTATCCAACTGAATCTATGTCATAGTGGGTATTGTTTATGTGGAATTCTGAGGACATCCAGACTATTTATGGCAACATCAGTTCTTTCTGTTTTTTCTTGTCACTCTGCCCATTTATAAACTTATACTGCTTAAAAGTTGAATTCTTTGATTACTCAAAGTTTGGGTAGATCACATGTTAAGTAAGATATATGTGAAGTCCTGGGTCTGGGAGAGCCAGTATGTAAAAGAAGTCTCTCTAGTTAAGAATTCACTCGGAAGATTTTCTGAAAGTTCCATTCCACATTTGTAAAATTTAGGAGGCAATGGAAGTCTCTTGCATGACCAGAAATCAAAGGCCTGAGTACCTATCTTGGGCCCTGTTGCAAATGCTTAACACACATTAGCTCATTTCAACTTGACACAAATACCCTTGAGGTAAGTAAGCTTTATTACCACCATCCTCATTATATAAAGATGAATAACCACTGAGAAGTTAAATAATTTGACCAAGTTAATCCAGCTAGTAAGTAACAGGGATGATTAGAATCCAGTACCAGAGTCCATGGTAGTACCCACTGCACTATATTGTCTTTCTCCAGACTGTCCTATCACTTATCAATCACATATTTACAAGGAGTCTACAGAATGATGCAAGGCACTTCTGTACTCTACCCATCAAGTCTCTGTCAGTTCATAGAGACATCTGTAATAGATGCGGTTGATATCCTTCTCATAGCCCCTTGGCTCCCTATTTCACTTACAGCTACAGTAAAATTCATGATTAACATATGACGTCTCACACAGGTTTCTTCTTACCCTTCCTGAAGGCTTCTTAGGGACTGTAGGACCTACCAATGACAGGCACAACTTAGAAGGGCAGGAGAAGTAAAGCCCTTAGGGGCAAATGTCAACCAATACAAAATAGAAATTGATAAATAAATGCTTAGCATCCCCATCTTATTTACTTTCTTGGAGGATACCCAAGTGGAACTAAATCTAGTTGGCCCTAAGCAGTAACCTATTCATTAAAACACCTTGTACTGGCTCTTCTTTCCCCTTCCTTACCTCAATTTCCATACTTCTTCACTTGTGTTTTCTAGGACCACCTTTAAATAAACTACCTTCACCTTCACCTTAAATAAACTATCTTTGCGTCGTCTTGTGGTCTGCTTTAGGAAAATTAAAATCAAAATAATCTCAGCTGGGTATCTAGAAGTTTCCTGCTATCTCTAATAACACAATCCCCTTGATTCCAGTTCCATCTACATCAGACTGCCAAGGACCATACATCATGGGAAGAGTAGAAATAGGATGAGGAAGGAAGGATTCCAGAAAGAGACTTTGATCCTTTGGATTCTTCAGATTGAAACAAAAATACTTCCTCTTATGGGTGCTGACTATTCTCATATATCTCTTCAAGATGCCATGATGCTAACCAAATTTCTTTCTCTTTACTCTTACTAAAGACTTCCTACCAAGAAGACAGAGTAGGAATAGAGAAGGGGCAACAAGGGAAGAAAACACTGAACACCAGAAAAGGATTCCAAAAATCAAAAAAAGTTATTATGTATCTAAAAAGACTGTCATGAATGTGCTTTGTCATTAGGAAACTGAACACTCCTGCTAAGTGATATCCTTCAAAGACATGTAGTTTGGTGGAAAGAATATGCACAAATCTGGAGACATACTGACCTAAGCTGTTTTTCTTTTTCTTTTTTTATTAATGAAGTATAGCTGACATACATTGTTATATTAGTTTCAGGTGTGCAACATACTGATTTGACAATTCTGTACATTACTCAGTTCTCATCACAGTAAGTATAGTCAACATCTGTCACCATACAACATTATTACAATATTATTGATTATAGTCCCCATGCTGTATTTTTTATAACTTATTTATTTTATAACTGGAAGTTTGTAGTTCTTAATCCCCTTCAACTATTTTGCCCATTCTTCCACATCCTTCCCCTTTGGCAATCACCAGTTTGTTCTTTGTATTTATGAGTCTGTTTCCGATTTTCTGTTTATTTGTTCACTGTTTTGTTTTTTTAGATTCCCCATATAAGTGAAATCATATGGCATGTGTCTTCCTCTGACAGACCTGAGTTTGAGTGCCAGCTTTACCACAAAGAATATGATAGAAAGCAAATTAACTTCTTGAAGCCTGATTTTTCACACATATACAATGGTGTGGAAATATTTACTTACCCCAAATTGTTAAAGATTTAAATGAGATAATGTGTGCAACAATTGCTGGCAGATGTTTAATAAATGTTAGTTTCCTTTCTTTGTCTACCCATGCCCCATCCCAACCTGCTACCACACAGAGAAAATACCACGGGAAATTTTCTTAATGATTCTCAATCTTACACATGGAGGGGACTCTACTACTCTGTTGCATTAAACTCAGAAATTCTTCTAAACTTTTATGGTAAAAAAAAATGGATTTGCTGAGCATTTCTTTGTGAGCATTACATGCCAGCTTCTACAGGTTAATCAAGGAAAACTAATGAAGTCAGGAAAGATGCAAATAAACATTAGGTATTGAAACTGCAACATATACATGTTAACAAAAGTAAAGATGTGGGAAGTCAATTTAAGACAAAGGAAAGGGATCTCTGGGTGGCTCAGTGATTTAGCCCCTGCCTTTGGCCCAGAGTGTGATCCTGGAGTCCCGTGATCCTGGAGTTTCAGGATCGAGTCCCACATGGGGCTCCTTGCATGGAGCCTGCTTCTCCCTCTGTCTGTGTCTCTGCCTCTCTCTCTCTCTCTGTGTGTGTCTCTCATGAATAAATAAAACAAAGGAGAGCTTCTATTATGTGTCATTGGTAATAGCAAGATAAATAAGCCTCTCAATCCCTATGACAAATGGAATACTTTTCAAAAAGCTATTTTATAAAAATTTAAGAAGCAGCAAAGAACATAGATCATCTTTGTCTCTGATTCCAGCACAAATCCTCCTGCTTTTCACATTTCTCCCACACAGTGATTTGACCATTAAGTCATTAGTGATGTGGACATTTAGAGGGTTAGCTTAAGCAACTTTTGTTCATAAACGTGCTTTTTTGTTTTGAATAACTTAGCAAAATGATCTAGCTTCAAATTAGAGAAGCAAGATGTATATGAATAACTGCTCTCCCAGAACCAAAAGGCTGAACTTGAAGATCTCTTTTAACTCTTAGACCTTCCACCTTCTCAGAGCAGGAGTTACACTGAAGATCCAACTAGAAATTGGAGACAGGATGCCCACCCCAGGTTACACCCATTCCATAGAAACAGAGACCGCACAGGGAGCTGTGGTCTGGGGTTGCCCAGCATTCAGCTTGCACTACCATTTATGACATATTACTGTGACTCATCCACTTCTTAGGTGAAAATGTGGACAGAAGGTGAAAATGTGACACAATCAATGCAACATCTGTATATACATGTAGGATTAAGAGAAGTGCAGAACGTTCAGTAGGACAATACTCCATACTTCCAATTTTCAATAACTAAACTCTGACTCTGCTTATTTTTAGATTTTTTTTAAAGTTTTAAAAGATTTATTCATTTATTTAAGAGAGAGAGGGAGAGGGACGCCTGGGTAGCTCAGTGGTTGAGCATCTGCCTTTGTCCCAGGGTGTGATCCTAGAGTTCTGGGATCAAGTTCCCCACTGAGCTCCCTGTGAGAGGCCTGCATCTCCCTCTGCCTATGTCCCTGCCTTCTCTCCGAGTCTCCCATGAATAAATAAATAAAATTAAAAAAAAAAAAAAAAAGAGGGAGCATGTGAGTGGGAAGAAGGGCACAAGGAGAGGGAAAGAGAGAATCCTCAAATAGACTCCCCCACTGAACATGGATGGAGCCTGGCTTAGGGCTCAATCCCGGAACTCTGAGATCATGGCCTGAGCCACTCAGGCACTCCAAGTGTTTTTTATTATTCAAAGTCCCTAGTTTCTATTCCTTGGAAGCAGTGTTTTATAGAGATAATAGCATTTGTTAATGAAAAAGATAACATCTGGATTTGAATACTTACTCTAAGACTTTAAAAGCTACATAAGCTCTCTGTGCCTCAATTTCTTCACCTGTAGAATTAAGATTGATAATAAAATTTATATGATAAAGTTGTTCTTGGGATTAAATAAAGGTTTAAACCCTTCTGTGAACCATCATGTCTGGCACAAATATGTAATAATTTTCTTTCTTAGAAATGAATACTTGCATAAAGGATACCATGGTTTACCAGGTCATTTGGGATGGCCTTGGGCCTCCCATAGCATTATTACCTTAATAAATAATGGACAATGTTGCCAACAGTGATGGCCTGTTATCATAGCTTACATTTTGTTGCCTCGGTGAAATGGTTTGGATGGTTACTAAAACTTCTACATTATGTCTGTTTTGTCCCATTAATCCATCTAAAAATCAAAACAGAACATAAAGTCACTGAACCATTCTTTTCTATTTTACCAAAAATAGTAAATGTAAGTAACTCCTCTCAGAGCTGAGAAGGTGAGTGGCATTTCAACTACCACAGCAATTCCTGGGCTATTTCTTCTTCTTCTTTTTTTTTTATCTATCTATCTATCTATCATCTATCTATCCATCTATATTCTTTATTAGAGTTCTATATGCCAACATATAGCATAACACCCAGTGCTCACCCATCAAGTGCTCGCCTCAGTGCCCATCACCCCAGTCACCCCAACACCCTGTTATTTCTCCTTTTCCACCATCCCTTGTTCATTTCCCAGAGTTAGGTGTCTCTCATGATCTGTCACCCTCACTGATATTTCCCACTCGTTTTTCTCCTTTCCCCTTTATTCCCTTTCACTATTTTTTATATTCCCCAAATGAATGAGACTGTTTAATGTTTGTCCTTCTCCAATGGACTTACTTCACTCAGCATAATACACTCCAGTTCCATGCATGCTGAAGCAAATGGTGGGTATTTGTCATTTCTAATAGTTGAGTAATATTCCATTATATATAGATATAGATAGATATAGATATAGATATAGATATAGATATAGATATAGATATAGATCTCACACCTTCTTTATCCATTCATCTTTCAATGGACACCAAGGCTCCTTCCACAGTTTGGTTATTGTGGACATTGCTGCTATAAACATCAGGGTGCAGGTGTCCCAGCGTATCACTGCATCTGTATCTCTGGGGTAAATCCCCAGCAGTGCAATTGCTGGGTCGTAGGGCAGGTCTATTTTTAACTCTTTGAGGAACCTCCACACAGTTTTCCAGAGTGGTTGTACCAGTTCACATTCCCACCAACAGTGCAAGAAGGTTCCCCTTTCTCCACATCCTCTCCAACATTTGTTGTTTCCTGTCTTGTTAATTTTCACCATTCTCACTGTTGTGACGTGGTATCTCATTGTGGTTTTGATTTGTATTTCCCTGATGGCCAGGGATATAGAGCATTTTCTCATGTGCTTGTTGGCCATGCCTGTCTTCCTCTGTGAAATTTCTGTTCATGTATTTTGCCTATTTCATGATTGGATTGTTTGTTTCTTTGCTGTTGAGTTTAATAAGTTCTTCATAGGTCTTGGGTACCAGCCCTTTATCTGATACGGCATTTGCAAATATCTTCTCCATTCTGTAGGTTGTCTTTTAGTTTTGTTGACTGTTTCTTTAGCTGTGCAGAAGCTTTTTATCTTGATGAAGTCCCAATAATTAATTTTTGCTTTTATTTCCCTTGCCTTCATAGATATATCTTGCAAGAAGTTGCTGTGGCCAAGTTCAAAAAGGGTGTTGCCTGTGTTCTCCTCTAGGATTTCGATGGATTCTTGTCTCACATTTAGATCTTTCATCCATTTTGAGTTTATCTTTGTGTATGGTGTAAGAGAATGATCTAGTTTCATTCTTCTGCACGTGGCTGTCCAATTTTCCCAGTACCCATTTACTGAAGAGACTGTCCTTTTTCCAGTGGATGGTCCTTCCTCCTTTGTTGAATACTAGTTGACCATAGAGTTGAGGGCCCATTTCTGGATTCTCTATTCTGTTCCATTGATCTATGTGTCTGTCTTTTTGTGCCAGTACTACACTGTCTTGATGACCACAGCTTTGTAGTACAACTTGAAATCCAGCATTGTGATGCCCCCAGCTCTGGTTTTCTTTTTCAACATTCCCCTGGTTATTCGGGGTCTTTTCTGATTCTACACAAATCTTAAGATGATTTGTTTTAACTCTCTGAAGAAAGTCCATGGTATTTTGATACGGATTGCATTAAACGTGTAAATTGCCCTGGGTAACATTGACATTTTCACAATATTAATTCTGCCAATCCATGAGCATGGAATATTTTTCCATCTCTTTGTGTCTTCCTCAATTTCTTTCAGAAGTGTTCTATAGTTTTGAGGGTATAGATCCTTTATCAATTTGGTTAGGTTTATTCCTAGGTATCTTATGCTTTGGGGTGCAATTGTAAATGGGATTGACTCCTAAATTTCTCTTTCTTCAGTTTCATTGTTAGTGTATAGAAATTCCACTGATTTCTGGGCATTGATTTTGTATTCTGCCACACTGCCAAATTGCTGTATGCATTCTAGCAATCTTGGGGTGGAGTCTTTTGGGTTTTCTATGTACAGTATCATATCATCTGTAAAGAGGAAGAGTTTGACTTCTTTGCCAATTTGAATGCCCTTTATTTCTTTTTGTTGTCTGATTGCTGAGGCTAGGACTTCCAGTACTATGTTGAATAGCAGTGGTAGGAGTGGACATCCCTGTCGTGTCCCTGATCTTAGGGGAAAGGCTCCCAGTGTTTCCCCATTGAGAATGATATTTGCTGAGGGCTTTTTGTAGATGGCTTTTAAGATGCTGAGCAATGTTCCCTCTATCCCTACACTCTGAAGAGTTTTGATCAGGAATGGATGCTGTATTTTGTCAAATGCCTTCTCTGCATCTATTGAGAGGATCATGTGGTTCTTGTTTTTTCTCTTGATATGATCTATCACACTGATTGCTTTATGACTGTTGAACCAGCCTTGCATCCATGGTAAATAATCTTCTTAATGTACTATTGGGTCCTATTTGCTAGTATCTTGTTGAGAATTTTTGCATCTGTGTTCATCAGGGATATTGGGCTTTAATTCTTTTTGGTGGGGTCTTTGTCTGGTTTGGGAATTAAGATGATGCTGGCCTGATAGAATGAGTTTGGAAGTATTCCATCCCTTTTTATCTTTCAGAATAACTTTAGTAGAATAGGTATTGTTTCTTCTTTAAATGTTTGATAGAATTCCCATGGGAAGCCATCTGGCCCTGGACTTTAGTGTCTTGGGAGGTTTTTGATAACTGCTTCAATTTCCTTGCTGGTTATTGGCCTGTTCAGGTTTTCTATTTCTTCCTGTTCCAGTTTTGGTAGTTTGTGGTTTTCCAGAAATGCATTCATTTCTTCTAGATGGCCTAACTTATTGGCATATAGCTGCTCATAATGTTTTTAAAATCGTTTGTATTTCCTTGGTATTGATTGTGATCTCTCCTTTTTCATTCATGATTTTATTAGTCTTTTGTTTTTAATAAGGCTGGTTAATGGTTTATATATCTTATTAATTCTTTCAAAGAACCAACTCCTGCTTTTGTTGATCTGTTCCACAGTTCTTCTGGTCTCTATTTCATTGATTTCTGCTTGACTCTTTATTAACTCTCTTCTTCTGCTGGGTGTAGGTTTTATTTGCTGTTCTTTCTCCAGTTCCTTTAGGTGCAATGTTAGCTTGTGTATTTGAGTTTTTTTCCAACTTTTTAGGGATGCTTGTATTGTGATGTATTTTCCTCTCAGGACTGCTTTTGCTGTATCCCAAAGATTTTGAATGGTTGTATCTTCTCATTAGTTTCCATGAATATTTTTAATTCTTCTCTAATTTCCTGGATGCTCTTTAACCTCCACGTTTTTGAGTTTCTTCCAAATTTCTTCTTGTGACTGAGTTCAAGTTTCAAAACATTATGGTCTGAAAACATGCAAGGGACAATCCCAATCTTTAGGTATTGGTTAAGCCCTGATTTGTGACCAGTATGTGGTCTATTCTGGAGAAAGTTCCATGTGCACTTGAGAAGAATGTGTATTCAGTTGCGTTTGGATGTAAAGTTCTGTGAATATCTGTGAAATCCATCTGATCCAGTGTATCATTTAAAGCTCTTGTTTCTTTGGAGATGTTGTGCTTAGAAGATCTGTCATTTGCAGAAAGCGCTGTGTTGAAGTCTCCCAGTATTAGAATATTATTATCTAAGTATGTCTTTACTTTGGTTATTAATTGATAAACTTGGCAGCTCCCACATTAGGGGCATAAATATTCATGATTGTTAGGTCCTCTTGTTGTATAGATCTTTTAAGTATGATATAGTGTCCCTCTTCATCTCCTACTACAGTCTTTGGAATAAACTTTAATTTATCTGATATAAGGATTGCTACCCCTGCTTTCTTTTGAGGACCATTTGAATGGTAAAAGGTTCTTCAACCTCTTATTTTCAGGCTGTAGGTGTCCTTAGGTCTACAATGAGTCTCTTGTAGACAGCTAATAGATGGGTCTTCTTTTTTATCCAGTCAGAAACCCTGTGTCTTTTGATGGGATCATTAAGCCCATTCACGTTCAGAGTTACTATTGAAAGATGTGAATTTAGTGTCATCATAATACCTATTCGGTCCCTGTTTTTGTGGATCATTTCTTTGGGCATCGTCTTTCTTTTAGAGTCCCCCTTAATATTTCTTGCAGAGCTGGTTTGGTGGTCACAGAGTTTTTCAGTTTCTGCCTATCTTGGAAGCTCTTTATCTCTCCTACTATTGTGAATGAGAGCCTTGCTGGATAAAGTATTCTTGGCTGCATGTTCTTCGCATTTAGGACCCTGAATATATCCTGCCAGCCCTTTCTGGCCTGCCAGGTCTCTGTGGAGAGGTCTGCTGTAAATCTAATAGTTTTCCCCATATAACTTAGGGATCTCTCGTCTCTTGCTGCTTTAAGGATTTTCTCTTTATCTTTGGAATTTGCAAAGTTTCACTATTAAATGTCGAGGTGTTGAGTGGTTTTTATTTATTTTAGGGAGGGACTTCTCTATCTCCTGAATCTGAATGCCTGTTTCCCTCTCCAAATTAGGGAAGTTCTCAGCTATGATTTGTTCAAATATGCTTTCTGGTCCTCTGTCCCTTTTGGCGTCTTCTGGAACTCCAATTAGACGTAGATTTTTCCTTCTGAGGCTTTCATTTATTTCCTTTAACCTTTGCTCTTGGTCTTTAAATTGCTTTTCTGTTTTTTCCTCAGCTTCCTTCCTTTCCAACAACTAGTCTTCTATGTCACTCACTCTTTCTCTACCTCATTAACCCTCATCATTAGGACCTCCTTGGATTGCATCTCATTTAATTGGTTTTTAATTTCAGCCTGATTAGATCTAAATTCTGCCATCATGAAGTCTCTTGAATCCTTTATGCTTTTTTCCAAAGCCACCAGTAGCTTTATAATTGTGCTTCTGAATTGGCTTTCTGACATTGGATGTAATCCAAATTCTGTAACTCTGTGGGAGAGAGGACTGTTTCTGATTCTTTCTTTTGTGGTGAGTTCTTTCTAGTCATTTTGCTCACTGCAGAGTGGCTAAAAATGAGTTGTACTGGAAAAAGGAAGAAAAAGAAACAAATAAAGAAAAATAACAACAACAACAACAACAACAACAAACGAGGGGGTATCCTCTGGTTCTATATACTACAAATTCCTTGACTTCCCCTGGAGCTTTCCAGCGCTGCTTGGTCAATAACTTGCTTTTCCCCCGTCCTTCCAGATGGTCTTCTGGGGGAGGGGCCTGCTGTGCTGACTCAGGTGTGTGCACCTGGGGAGATGCCCCGCCCCCTGCCAGGTGCTGGCTCAGTCAGAGCTGTGTACCCCGAGGCCCCTGTTCCCTGGCGGCCGCCCCTCCCAGGCACAGGGTGACACCAGGAGGGACACCACCCCTGGCGGCGGCCGCCCCCCAGCCCTGGAGTCAGCTCCCCGTAACCACCGCAGCTCCCAGTCCGCAGGGGCCTGGATGCTCGGGGGGCGGGGGGGGCGCTGCCCCGCACAGCTCGGGGCCCGGGGCAGGAGCGTCCCCGCTGTCCCGGGCCCTCCCCGCCCCGCCTGTCCCGGGGGAGCAGGGTCCCGGGCTGTGTCCCCCGCGCCCTGGGCAGCCCCCTCCGCCCGGAGCCCCCGCCCGCCCCCCGGCTCCTCCCCGAGGCCCCCCGGCGCGGCTCCGGCCCTTCCCCGAGCTCGGCCCGCTCTCCCCCGGGCGCCCTCCCGCTAGCGGCTCCGCTGCCTCCTGCGGTCCCGCCCGAGCTCCCTGCGAGCGCCCTCCCGGCGGGAAGACTCCGGGGATCGTCGCGGCCCCGTCCCCGTCCCCGTCCCCGCTTCTCCCGGGCCCTCCCGGCCTGAGCCCGGCTCCTCGCGGCCCCGCCCCGCTGGAGGCGGCTTCATCTTTGCCCCCTTCCCGCCGCGTCAGAAGCGAAACCTTCTCTCTGTAACGTTCCAGCTGTTCTCTCTAAATCAGGTTGAATTCGTAAGTTTCAGGATGGTTTGAAAGTTATCTAGCTAAGTTGGTGGGGCGGGTGACTTGGGGACCCTTCTCCTCCACCATCTTGCCCCGCCCCTTCCTGGGCTATTTCAATGAATATATAGTATTTTCAGTGTATCAGTCCCTATGGGCTACAGAGTGGTGGAAAATATTCATTAAAAAGCTTTAAACAGCACAGAATCAAACATTTACTGAAGTACTCCAACAAGCACTGATAATCAGTGACAGAACTACCATTACATACAAAGAACCATATGTTCTAGCTGAAATAGAAGAGCTGTCACAATTGTCTATCCTTTGGTTCCTTAGGTCACAGATGATGAAACCGAGACCCAGAGAGGCTGAATTGTAGTGAAATAAATTTCCTATGAACAAAGTTGAATTACAACTTGAAGTTCCAAGCAATGGCTTAGCAGTAAACTTTTGGAACTTAGTATATTTCTAAGTTGGTACATGTTGGTATATTTTCCTAGTTTGGTATGAAAGTCAGTGTACTCTAAAGATCTTATAATGTGAAAAGAAATAAATTTCTTTTCTGAGAGCATAAATTTATCATAATGTCATATCCCAGTATAATAGACCATAACAAAAAAATAAAGAAGTTTTGTCTACTTTCTCTACCTGCTTTTTAAGAACTCTCTCCCAAATCTTCCATTAAACACTGATAAGAATTTTGGACAAAAATAATCTAAGGAAATAAAATGCATTACTATAGGATCACCATTAAATGTCCAACTGGGATTATACAATGGGATTCCACTTACACATAGTAATTTGTCTGATTTGAGTTTATCTTATAAAACAAGTTATTTTTACAGTTCTTATGTTTTGCTTACTTTGACCTCATAAAGAAACCATGATAAATACCTGAGAACTAACTGTGGCATGCAATCATGTGTTGCCCAGATTCCCCTTCAAGAACATGGAATTTATCTATCTACTGGGAGTGCTGCCTAAAGATGGTCCTCTGCTGTCAGAACCTGTTTGGAGAACTGTGTCAGAAGAAAACTGCTTTGCCTAAGGTTACCTCTACTTTGAGGGGAAGCCACTATCCAATGTCCTCATCCTATCCAAATCATTGCAGGGATATAAAAGTCCAGCCACCTTGCCCCCAACTCTAAAGTGCCATCCCAGCTCCAGTGCTCCCAAAGGACCTGCTGAAGTCTTCAGGAAAACTATATCACAGCTTCACTTCTTTGCCCAGCTCTGCTTCCCTCCCCTGCAACTATCAGTACTCATCTCCAGAGTGCTTCTCAGTATCTTGTACATTAATGTCCAACTACTAGGGGAGCCCAACCTGCAACAATCTAGAAGTAAAGACCTCAATAATTACAACTGAATTTGCATCAATATAGAAATGGTTGAAAATGAAGGACCTATTAAAGGAGACCTCATCTGCTGCTTCTTGTCCAGGGCTTTGGTTAGTGTAATCTGTATGGCCTCCTAGGAAGTATCCTAAATAAAATGCAGATGCATTTTATTTAATAATTATCTGGGTGCTAATGAATTCCTAGATGAAAGCTTTGCTGTCATGAGATATTAGGCTTCTGAGTCACATTCATCTTGGTGATTTCTATTAAGGCAGTGACCTTTCCTGAGCCATCATTGGAAACTGGTCTCTTGCCCGCTCTACAGCTTCTGCCCCTAGATGTTGTCCAGCATTTCCTAGTATGGAAAGGATACCTAGCAACAATTTATTGAGCTGGTTCACTTTTCTATTTGTCTTTTCCTCTCACAGAGAGAAGAAAAAAGTGACCCATCTGGTTTATTTTTCATTTAGGAAGATCCAAGATATTGACCTCTCTGTATAGTAAGTATGCTTTAGTCTTATACTACTCAATTAAGGCAGTTTTTATTAGAATAGTACAGGTTCAGAACATTCTACTAGTACAGTTCTATACTTGGAATATAAATTTAATTACATTTTGCTTCCCACATCTTTTTGGCTATCGCATTTACTTTGTCCACTAATTCATTCACTTATTCTCATGTTCATTCATATGATATACCTATTTGGGGTCTACCATGAAGCACATATTTTAATATTTGTGTGAAGTAAGTACAGCATTCAATGCTCATCTGCTGGCCCTCATCCAAATGCCCTTGTTTGAAGTCAATTAAATTTTTGAGCCTTCACTCCGAGTTTCTCACAAAAGCCTCCATCATTACATAACTCATTTATCATTGGAATCTATCTGAATGCTATTAAAACTCTACCACTAGTTTATTAGCATGTAAGTATTAAGTTTGATTCCTCCTCCATCTCTTTTTATAGGAATTGTCATAGTTGGACTTTCTAGCTCATACTTTTCGACATCTCTGGATCTCTTCCTCCTTCCTTCCTCTTGCTTCTTGTCTTTGCAAGTTCCATTCCTATTCCTTTTAATCTCTGACCACAATTAGTGCATTTCTTTGGAAAATATTTTTAAAACCAAACTAAAATGTCAAATGTAATTGATATGCACTCAGAAGTAACCCAAGGGAAATAAAGGGGAAATATTAATTTAGGCTTAGTGAAAATGGGAAAAGACTTTTAGTTTGGGCTAAAGCAAAAGAGAAAGAGAAATATTGCAGGGAATATTGCAATATGTTGGACAGAAATTATTGTATAAGTAATATCTATTCAAGATACCTGAAAAGGATTTTAAAAACCAAAAGTCTGTAACCCTGTGTAATAACTTAGTCTTCTTTATTAATAAAGATCATTTCAATTCATTAACATGAATAGGAAATACCCAAATACAAATAAACCTTACCAAAAAGTTCTCCCCAATCTTCTCATAAATTATTGTTTGTCAGGTTCTTAAATGTTCCAAATATAGTATACAAGAAGGTAGTATTCTTATTACTTTCTCGGAAGATAAAGTACTGGGGCTAAGTAAGATGAAGCAATTTATTTGAAGGTACAGTTGAGGGACTTGAATTCAGGTAGTCTGCGCCACAGTATACACTCTTCATTACGACATCATAGTGTCCCACTGATGTAAGGTCTGGAGCCCTGGAGAATATATCTGGCCAAGTGGAGAAGCCAATCAGAGTTTGTGGCTTTGGACTTTCAAAGTGAACTCAGGCCTTTTGGCATTTACATCTTCCTTGTGGTGGACAAAATGCAAACTTCTATTTGGAAAGGAGAAAGAAAGTGGTCTGAATGGCTTCAAGGTTTTTGAACATCAAATAGTTCTTACTAAAGAACATACAATCACTGAAGTGTATCTGTATCCGAGTCAAAACACACATGGATTTGACAGCAATCTGATTCACAAAATATGCACAGCCATTTCGTGGTTATCATGGTTCCAAGTTAAATACAAGGCTCTGTCTTGCCTTCTCTCCATTAATTAATTCCTGACTGGAATTGCTCTTCCAAGGGCATGCCAGTGGACATGCATTGAGGAGCTTCACTATTCAGGAAATGATGTTGGCAAGATTAATGGGTTTGGCAGGGTAGGTGACTTGGGGGCAGACCTAGTGGGAGCTGACTCCTCCCACATGGCCCATGTCAGCAGCAGCGATCACTGGAAGGCACTTTCAGTCTGCAAGTTGCACAATGGTTGAGGTTTTGTTTTTTTTTTTACATGTTCTTCAAAGTCTGTAGATTAAGGGATGGGCAAGTAACTGTGCCTGCAACTTGGTAGTATGGACTGGTAAGATCAAAGCAAGGGAAATTGTACAAGTTGTCCACTTGAATACTAAAGAAACAAAGAAAGCCCAGCGAACTCACCCAAATATTGCTTCTTTTTCTCTGAATTCTTTAATTTTCTGATCAAGAAGTTTATGTTCTAAATGACTGGTTAGCAAAGCAGCAGAAGTGACTCACAGTTGAGATTTTGAGATTGCTACCTGACTTACAATATATAGAAGACCTAGGCTTTTTATTTTGCTGCCAATGAAGATAATAAGTTGGCATAACTCAAATAGCCATGTCAAGCAAATCTAAGCTGTAATGATTTACAGAAGAGCAATAAGAAAGTAGTATAAGCTTGAAGAAGAAATGAACTAGAGCCAGGATGCCACTGGAGCATGAAAGTCTCACATAATACATTTCTTATCGAAAAAAATTTTAAAAGTTGGACTACCTTCCCCACTGTGCTTTCTCATTTTAACATTGCATGTTCCTATGTTATGTCAAATGTATGCTTAGAGCTACATAGATCAGTTTATCTTGAGTTGAGGGGCTTTCAGTAACGAATCATAGCACCAATTCTTAGATGAGTCTTGTTAAAGCTCTGGTCTTGTGGAACATTCCAGAGCCTGATGCTGAAAGTGAGATAAACTGGACTTGACCTAGCTCAAACATTGGTTAACTATGTGAAATTGGGCAAGCCAACCAGCTCCTTTCCTCATTTGGAAAATTATACTGATCCTTACATTTCTAATATTTGATTCCCAAATATTCATTATTCTTGTGGCCTTTGGTAAAATTGTTAAATATTATTTTAATTATCTTAATATTTCTTGAGCTAGAAAAATATTAAGTGGTTTCCAGTTTCTTTAACCCCAGAAACCTATGAAACAAGGGACACTATCTTTATCCCCACTTTTTTTTTAACACAGAAATAATATGGACTTGAAGAATCCAAGAGTTGGTACCCAGAAAATAAATATCAGTCCTGAACAAATATATGAATATATACCTTTCTGGTAATTTATAACAGATCAGTTCACTGATAGAAAAATGTAGTCACAGTGGTTACTTGGCATTCATAATTAGAGTTAGAAGGGAGATGAGATCAAAGATGTTGCTGAGGAAGAATGAAATCAGACAACAGTATACACAAGAACCCTTACCTAGCCAAACTCTGTCACCAGTTCTTATCTGTATATCAAGTCTCATCCCAATGAGAGCACTATGTATCCATCTGAAGCATCAGCCTGTTTCCTTTGAGCCCAGTTGCACATCACCAGACTATAAGACAAACATCCCTTGGCTCTATAATCTGAAATATCAACTACAATCTACTAGCTACTGAACAGCCATTATGTTGAAGGGGTCAAGAACATGTTGTTATTCCCAGATATTTTATATGATTTTTTTGCATCTTCGTGGGTTCCCTAGTTTAGGAAATTTAGTGATTTTGATTTTTTGCTCTTAATGTTTTCTCTCAGGCATTAAGGTTATTTAAAACCCTAGAAATAGGTATCCCTGGGTGGTGTAGCAGTTTGGCGCCTGCCTTTGGCCCAGGGCGTGATTCTAGAGACCCGGAATCGAATCCCACGTCAGGCTCCCGGTGCATGGAGCCTGCTTCTCCCTCTGCCTGTGTCTCTGCCTCTCTCTCTGTGTGACTATCATAAATAAATAAAAAAATAAAATAAAAAACCCTAGAAATAGAAGATTTCACTGTCCATTGGTATATATAAACTCTATTTTAATCTACAAATTTTAAATATCTTTCCAATGTGACCAAATTTTCATTTCCTTCATGTTTAATTGAAAAAACTCCATATTTATAGAATCCTGAAAATTGAGGCAAATATTGACTAGCGTGGACAATAAGTCTTCAACGAGTAAATGATATATATAATTCCCATGTATATTATATTTCGAGGACAAGATCAGGTTTTATACATTTTATCCAGTCTTTTGCATGCTGTGACCACCATCTATCCAAACATCCCACAACACAGATACTGCACACTGCTAGCCCTGTAAAGACCTTATTTTTAATAACCTTTCCAGGTGATACCCATGGACACTTAAATTTCGGAGCCACTGAAATTATTTTGTGGCCTATTTATTTCCTAATGTCTTTATTCTGTTGTACTAGGGTATACATGCTCATGTATCTGTCTAATTGCTAGGGACCATCTCAACATGATTCTCCTTAAATTATGCTGGGTACGGAGACACAGATGGTTAAGCAATTATTTGATGATTTTTGATGGAGAAGACAAGAAGAATGATAACAACCATTACAATGAAATTTATTTATTATTTTTAAAAATATTTTATTTATTTATTCATGAGAGACACAGAGAGAGAGAGAGAGAGAGAGAGAGAGAGAGAGAGAGAGGTGGAGACCAGGCAGAGGGAGAAGCAGGCTCCATGCAGGGAGCCTGATGTGGGACTCAATCCCGGGTCTCCAGGATCAGGCCCTGGGCCAAAGGCAGGTGCTAAACTGCTGAGACACCCAGGCTGCGGTGAAATTTAACCTTAGAATGCTTTCTTTCATTAGGTTGGATTTGGGGATTAAATTAATTTCAGGTTTATTGTTTGCATGCTAAAGGCATGCATGTATATATATATACACACACACACACATATGTATATACACGCACACATATATATGTATGTATACACACACACATACACATCTCAAAGCTCTTGAGTATTTTAGGAATAGTTTAAGTTGAAAAAGTCAACTGCTTCTCTTATGGAAAAAAAAAACTTTTAGATAAAATCTTCAATTAACATTCAGAAACCATCTGAATGTTACATATCACAAATACATCTTATATCACTCAATCCATTGCAGTCTATTGAGAAAATCAGCATTGCTTACTTGTTTCTCAGGAGCATTTACCTATATAGTTATTTCCCTCCCATGATCAAGTAAAGAAGGAAACTATAGACTCCTCAAAATCTTTATATGTGTAGGCTAATTGAATTTAAATTAAAAAAACTTTATAAAACCTGACTGTAAGCTGACCTGAGATTTTTTTTATGTGTGAGGTTTTACAAGGCAAGAGGGAAATAAAACTTGTTTGTTTGTTTGTTTATCTAACCAGCACACACATTTTTCAAACAATTTAGGTTTGGCATCACCCACAATGCATCTGGCCAAACACTTTTTCTCCTTAATTTTTATAACCAAAGAAATTTTCAAGGAAATTTAATCCACATGTTTTTGATTCATTCCATATCCAGTAATGTTTCAGTGAGAGGTATTTGATTTTAAGCACCTTGGAAAAGATTCTATCATCAACAGTTCCTAAGAGTACAGGTAAATTGGTGTAAATAATAGAGAAACTGAAGGGGAGAGACTTAGGCATAGAAAGATTCACCCAAAATGTAATCCTAAGCAGCCTTTCCTAAAGGTTCCAGTAAGTTAGAGTGGCCTGTTTTAGGACTTCGAATTCCCAGTGTGGCCAAATCAGAATTAGTTTACCAGTAGCAGTTCCATTTGCATAGAAACTCCAGAGTTGAGTATTCAATAAAAAGATGCATAACACAGTGTTCACCTTAAAGAACTTCCAATTTAGCAAGTGAAGATAAGACTCAATATACAATAGTAATATTCTACCTTAAAAATTCAAGATAGGGCAGCCTGGGCGGCTCAGTGGTTTAGCGCCACCTTCAGCCCAGGGCATGATCCTGGAGACCCAGGATCGAGTCCCACATCAGGCTCCCTGCATGGAGCTTGCTTCTCCCTCTGCCTGTGTCTCTGCCTCTCTCTCTCTCTCTCATTCTCTCTCTATGAATAAATAAATAAAACCTATTTTTAAAAAGGAAAAAACCCTTCAAGATAGACTGTCTAGTTCTTTATGTAGCTTATACCAGCAAATTCACTTAAATCCTAATAACACATGCATATATACAGACACATACACGCAAAGGACTGAAGTCTCAGATGTCAGGAACTAAGATCTTATTCCATTCAATTTAACTACAATGTATTTTTTATCTTGCATGACATACAAAGCATTTTGAAAAATAGTTTATGTTTAAATATATTTTAATAATAATAATAAAGTAAATAAATAAAATAAAATTTGTTTTCTTGCCTGGTTTATAGATTAGTCTGCAGAACTGAAAAGAATATTAAAATTGGAATTGATGACCCTTGAGATTGGAGAGCTAAGCTAGAAAGCCATGAATATCTTTTTAATAAAAAGTTGGAGTTCAAATTAAATTCCAGTCCATTTACACAGAGAATATCATGGCCATGCCATTACTACATTTGACACAGCAAAAGCTGTCACAAAAGAATTAGTTATTACTACATTTTACCTAATCAAATAGCAGAGTCTGCCATTGTACCAGGAGCCTATCATATCATAGTCCTCAGGTAGACCACAGCACCTTAGTCAGAAAAAAACCTAAATGTGCAGATCCTCTTAATAAAATGCTGGTCTGTACATTTGTTTTTTAATTGATTAGTTATTCTAAAATAGCATTCATTTTATACATTTCTAACTCTTGACTCCTCAGTTTATATCTTGTACATTTTACTCAAATGCACATACGTCCAAAATAAAACCACTGAATATACCCACAGATTGAATCAGATTATATTTTTCAAAAATGGCCTCAACAATAATTTCCATCCTGCATGCCCTCCTGCAGTGTGACTTTATCACATTCCCCATCGAGAACTGGAATCTATTTCTCCATCCCCTTGAATCCGAGAGGCTCTGACTGCTTTAGCCAATAGAGGAATAGGACTAATGTGTCACTGTGCCAGTTCCAGGCATATCTCTTACCTAGCCTGGTAGCTTCTGACTTCCTAGAAGCAGCCACCATGCAAGAAGTATGATTCCTCAAGACAACAGTCTAAGACACATGAAAGGGCCTTGAAGGATGAGACACCATGAAGGAAGAGACCAGCCACAGAATACCAAGAAACCTAACATGTAGGTGAAGAAGTCAAATTGGAATCCTCCAGCCTCAGCTGCCCCAGCTCCTATCAAAGGGATGAGAGACAAACCACCAGCCAAGACATTTGCTCAACTTTCTCACACCTAAAATCATGAGTAAAATAAAATGGTTGTTTTAAGCACTGAGTTTTGGGGCTGTTTGCTATAAAGTAATAGACAACTGAAACACAGGCTACAGGGAGCTTCCTTTTCTATACCCAAACCTGTACTAATCTGTGAAAAGAGAGTTTAAGGGACCTAGAAAGCAAGTTGCTGCACTCAAGAAGTCTGCAATCAAGTGAATGCCAAAAAATATAATACTACAGGAGAAGGACCAACAAAGAAACTATCAAGAAGTGCAAATAATAAATTATTAATGGTACTATGCAGAACCACAGCTTCTGGAATCAAAGAGAAAATTAGTCCTCTGACTCAAGTATAGCAGCCAGAGAAAGCTTCTCATAAACAAATTGCATCTTTAAATGATGGCAAGTTAGGACTATTAGAAAGAGGGAAGAAGGCCTTTATAAGGACAAATAGTTTGAGCAAAAGTAGTTAGGAGAAAAATAGAAAGAAAGAAAGGAAGGAAGGAGAAAAGAAAGAGAAGGAGGGATGAGGGCAAGAGCAGAGCACCCAGCCGACGACTCACTACATAAATCACCATCAGAAAAACGCACTACATCCCGCCCCCCTCGCCACGCGAACAGCCACAGCCCCTACACACGCCCTCCCTCCTCCCCCTCCCGCACCTCCCTTTCCCTCCCTCCCGCTTCCTCCTCCTTCCTTCTCCTCTTCCTTCTTCCGTCCTTCCTTCCTTCCTTCCTTCCTTCCTCCTTCCTTCTCCTTCTTTCTTTCTTTCTTCCGCCTTCCTTCCTCCTCCTGCCACCTATCCCCCCGTCTCCCTCCCCCCCGACGTTTGTTTCCCCCTCTCCCCTCTGTTGTCTGGACTAACTCTTTTTTTTGGAGTCGAGAAAGTATATTTTGAGACAAAAACTTGTCCTTGAGTAGAGGAATAAGCACAAATACTTGTACAAACACACACACATATTTATAGTGAGATCTAATATATATTATATATCAAATATCTACATATCATATCAAATATATACATATCAAATATACACATCATATAAAATATATATGTATATTATGCATATATAAAATATATCTCTGTATCTCTGGCCATATGCAGCCTCCTCTTTTGTCCTTGTCATGCCATATAAATATAAACATTTGTTTTCTGTGTATGACCTGATAATAGTTTAGAGAGATAGTACATTAAAAGTTGTTAGAAACAAGATTCCTAGTTGCCACCCAGAATACCTTTTAAAAAAAGATTTGTAATAATGGAAGAATCATAATTTTCTCTGAAAAACCCGAGATTAATTGTCCAGTGCTCTCCTTTATGTAGCGGATAAAGTCTTCAATGATGCACCAACAGTGATGAACATGGTGAAGCATCATTTAATAAAATTAGTTTTATAATGACTCCAAACAATATAGTGTTAATGTCCTACTCTTCATGTTATTGCTTAATGTAAGAGGAAGATGTAGAATATCTTAAAGCTTTCATATCTTTTAGGTAATTTTCCATAAATATTATCACAAATGAATTTTCTTTTTTCAATAACAGCCAGTCATCAAAAAGTTCAAGAACATTCCCTAGAGGAAGCATTCATTGCAAATACTCTACTACATACCTAACAACCAACTATGCAGAAATTAAGGTTAACAGTTAATCAAGACTCATATCTGAATGAAAGGCCACCTCACTTGGATGGCCAAGAGATTATTTGCATGCAGCGTCAACATTTTCTCTGATAACAGACCTGGTGTCAAGCCACAGATGAATAAATGGCCAATCAAAGCCTTGAACCTCTAGATCAATACAACATACCATAAGAATTTTAGTTTGAAAATTTTTAGGTAGGAATTTCCAGTCATCTCTCAGAACAACAAAAAGTCAATTGTAATGATTCATTACAAAGATGATATCTAATTTTGGGAAATATAGTATACATACCTACTTTTTGAGATAAGTTTTCTATACCCCTGGGGTAAATAAATGACTTGTCTTGCAGTATGGAACTATTGAGTATAAATCAATTAAATATCACTTGACATCTCTCAGGGTGGATGATTTAGATATCAGAGTGCTGATCTTAAACTATCCTTTCTGGCAATAATATACAGCAACACTAACTGGATATGGGGGTTATTTCTAGGACATGATAACAAAAGCCAATTACTCAAAATAATTATTCAACATAACTAGCATTGTTAAGTGCTTACAATGTACAAGTTCTATTCTAGTTGTTTTACATTCAGTATTAACTCATTCAATCTTCACAACTCTTTGAGGTAAATTACTATCCCCATGCTACACATAAGGAAACTTAAGTGTTGTGATTATTTCACTTGCTTAAGCTCACATAATTAGAAAGCAGAGAAACCAGGATTCCACTCATGGCAATATGATCCTAGAACTTACATTTTCATTATAGTATTATACTTCCTTTCAGTATAGGGAATTATCTTTTTATTTTCATCATCAGAAATATCTGTTGATCTCATCTAAGTAGTATCATATCATTAACCTACAATTTCAAAGACAGGATAAGAACAAATCACTAAAAATTGCCAACATTTCCACCATCTCGTAGTCTATTATCATGTTTACTGCAAACTATGTTTTGGGTTTTGTTTTGTTTTGTTCGATAAAGAAGTGCACCTTCTCGATTGAAAGTCCACCTAGATAGTCTTCTTCCTAATAGCGCAAAACCTGAGTATGAAGTGACTCCTGTACAGCTCTATTATATTTTCTCTAAATGAGAAAAATCCCAGGTATTTGATGTTTCATCAAATTTCATGTTCAAAATTATGCAAACTATACTTTAAAAAATAAATTCTGAAGAAAGCTTCTAGCTAATCTATGCAATACTTTGGAAACATTCTTTGATGACTTAGGTTTTTGAAGGTACTTCTCACATATGGTTAAAAGCAAAAGAGTGTCCTTGAATTAACCATTCTAGCTGTCAACGAAGTCTTGGTGTTTTCTAAAAATTACACTTAGAATTAAAATACTTTAGGGGTGGGTGCCTGGGTGGCTCAGTGGTTGACCATCTGCCTTTGGCTCGGGTTGTGATCTCGAGATCCTGGGATCGAGTCCTGCATCAGAGGGACTCCACCGCCGGGAGTCTGCTTCTTCCTGTCTCTATGCCTCTGCCTCTCTCTGTATGTCTCTCATGAATAAATAAAATCTTAAAAAAAATACTTTAGGGGCTAAATAAATAAATAAATAACTTTAGGGGCACGTGGGTGGCTCAATCAGTTAAGCATCTGACTCTTGGTTTCAACTCAAGTGACCTCAGAGTTCTAGTATTGAGCCCCACTTTGGGCACCATACTCAGAGGGGAGTCTGCTTGAGGATTCTCTCCCTCTCCCTCTCCCTTTGCCCCTCCCCTCCACTGCTCAGGTGCATTTTCTCTTTCTCTCAAATAAATAAATACTACTTAAAAAAAAAACTTAAGTAAGAAATTACTTACTTAACAAGGTATCTTACCAAAGGTTCATGTGGAATTGCCCTCCACTCAGTTGTTTCTATTCCTTGTATCGGAAAAGAGACAATAGCTGAAGTGAAAGAGATATCACTAATAAATGGCAGTGAAAAGTGGTTTCCCAACTTAGCAGAAAAGTTTTGTTAACTGTTCAGAGATATCTAGGAGGGGTCCATATGAGAAAACCTTTTCCTTTCCTAATAGAGGAATCATGTTATGGTACAAACAGGTTTTTAAGAAAGTCTTCCCAACAATGAATTACTGGACTTTCCCTTTGTCAGAATCCTTTCTCTAATGTGTGTTTTTTCTCTTTTAACTCTTTTTTCCAGTTTTGCATGTTTCTGGTAACTTATAAGAAGAAAGAGGGATGAGCCATAGGAGTGACCCTCATCTGCAAACAATAGATTGGCAAAGATACAGGAGGAGAAAAAAACAGTATCAGAGAAATCACAGAAGTTCACCTGCTATTATGACAAGTGAGCTAGACCCAAGTTTCAGAGGTAAAGGAACTAGAGAGTTGAAAATTTCATTAAGTGGTGGCAATTTCATTTACTAGGGCAGGTGTCAACTAATCAATTCACAAATTAAGAGTTTTGTTTCTACCATAATAATTTAATAAAAATACCTGCTACCTCAATTTTTACCTTTTTTTCAGGCATTTTTTTGGGTCCTAAAGATAAAATGGATCCATTAAAACTGGGCTTCGGGCACTCAGGTGGCTTGGTCGGTTAAATATCCAACTCCTAATTTTGGCTCAGGTCATGATCTCAGAGTTGTAAGATTGAGCCAGCAATAGGCTCTGTGCTGGGCATGGAGCCTGCTTAAGATTCTCTTTCACCATCTGCCCCTCCCCTGCCATTTGTGCACTTGCACACACTCTCTCTCTCTTAAAAAAATAACAAAAAAACAAAAACAAAAACAAACAAACAAAAAACCATGCTCTGCTCTCATTTTTTCAAAATTTAGTGAGCAAGTATGTATGTATATAATGAATTTTAATTTCACAGTCATAGACTCAGTTGTGCAAAACTGGATCCAGTTCAGTAGTGGAAAGCCTAATCTTGCCAATTTGAGATATCTCTGGCTTAAAACTTAATATTTTTATTGTTAATAAATCAGTTAATTCAGGAGTCTCATTCTCTGCTTGTCCTTCCCTTCTTCTTGGGTGGTGTCTGGTCTTGGAGAAGGCTCAGAACACTGTGGTATTCTGGACGTTGCAGGGTACAGGGAGTGGGTCCAAGTCCAGTCCATAATCATTGACCTCCCTGTTGAGGTTTAATATGCCCTGCCTCTCTTGGCCACTGAGTCCTGAATCCAGTTTCTGGAAGCTGCTGATACTCATGGCCCTGCATGGTAGCCAATATTCAGAGCCAGACAGTCCGCATTCTACAAGGCTTCTTCTGGGCCATCTGCTACTCTGTCCTATCATGATCATTGGGAAATGTTGAAGGTTCTCTCAGACCATTAGAGTTAAGAGGCTTGTCTCAGGTCTTCTCTATGTCATTCCCTGCCTTTTTGCTTTGCTGCTCCAATCTCTGCTGTATCCTGGATGTGGGATCTCTAAAAAAATGGAGAGCATTTCCTAGAGTCATTCTATAGAGTAAAATACAAATCTCTGGTCTTGGGTCCCCCAAACCTATCTACTATTCCTCTTTTGACCTACATTTTGATCAAGAGAGACATATGAGGATCCCTTTACCTTCTTCCAAACCTTCTTTTTATGTCTCCTTTTTTATGAAGCTTTTCTCCCCCTGCCTCTCTGTATGGTGGAAAAATCATTTTACATTAACAGGCATTCACCCACACTACCCACTACTTTGATAAATAATATAAAAGGCTGAAACCTACAGATTTCTGAAATCCAAAGTAGAGCAATGATTCTCTTCTTTCTCTCTTCTTTTCTGCAGTAACATCCAATCCTGAAGACTGCTTATAGAAAGTCTTCACTGACAGGACCATTAAAATAAAAAATACATGTTAAAGAATCTAACTGGTACTGTTATAAGCATACAACCAGACTGCTTATCTTCTAAGTCACCAGCTACATTTGATACATGTTTTATATTCTTCCAGTTAGCACATAAGATATCAGTCATATAAAGACCAAAGGGATTACTTATATAGGCAATAGGAGATTAAAAAGGGACTTTTCCTCTCAGTATTGGTTAGGCCATACAAGTCAGACTTGTAAAGATTGTGGTAGAGAACCACTTTGTGACCTTCCCATTAACCTCCATCCTATAAAATAGACTGAGGAGTCTGAGACAAGTGAGTAGAAAAGTGCAGTCTTTCTTTCAAGAGAATTGCTGACGTGCTATGAGACCTATCAGGTATGGAGCAAATCCAGAAAGACTCAAGAATATTTGAATAGCTTAGTGGATAAAGTTGACTGTGGTCTGACTCATACCCAAGGGAGTTTAAGGGCAAGAAACAGAGGTACAGGGGTATGCTCTGGGAAAATAAGTGATTTTCCTGTGGACTACGCATATGTGAAGAGAGAGGGAGGGAGAGAGAGAGAGACAGAGAGACAGAGAGAGAAACACCCTGATCTTAAATGAATTTTGTTCAAAAGAGCCACTGAATGAGTGTTTTAAGCCCAAAACTTACAGTTTATATGGAGATGGTGCATTACCTGTGTCATGGAACTGTAGGTGACCAGCTGCGTAGGGAGGAGTGTCTAGAAACCCTGCAAATGAGAAACAGTCTGGCTTTAAATACTTTCCAAGTCTGGGGCCAATGTCAACTCCTTATAGTGCCAGCCAAGTAATACTTTCCCTGACCCTTAGCTCTTCTCTACATTTCCTACTCTGTTCTTCAGTCCTGGGGGAGTCAATTGTGTCTAATGAATGGAGAAGAAAGAAAAAAAATGTTTGTAGGCAAAACAGGGAAAATGACAAACCCACCTCCTTGCTCCTATAAGACCCTGGTTTTGAGCAGTCTCAGAGGAAAAGCTTCAACTTTAAAATAAAGTTGGAGTTTTAGTTATTATATAGGGATGTACATAATGTTCCTGAACTGAATTGGTTTGACATAATAAAATGACTGGAGACCTGTTTTGTTTTGTTTTGTTTTTACACCTGAGAGTAAGCAGTGGATTAATGAAGGCCACTCAAAATTTGATTGAAAGACAACAAAATAATTAGTCCCTTTGAGTGTGTCTGGCATTAAGTACTAGGAAAAGGAGGCCATTTTATTTTCTACCTGCACTTTATAATCTCTATTGCCTTAAATATTGTGAAATATAACACATAAACTCCCATCCTTCAATAAATAGACACTAAAAAACATAAAGGGAAGAAAAATTTTTCCAAAGTACTTTTTCCATTTTCCAGGATTAAAATATTTTCCCCTTAAAATTCCCCTAAAAATTACTCCTAAAAATTTGATGGAAAAAAGCCATATGCAAAAACAAACAAACAAATCTCTTATTTTGAAAAACATAAAAAGGTTCTGGTTCCAGATAAAATGGAGGAGGTACGCTCTATCCTGTCTCTTCCACTGAATGAAGCTAAAAAACCTGGACAGCATACTTAGAACAGCTATCTGAGAACTCAGAAGAGTATCAGGTAGTTTGGGGAAAATATGAGAGTTTAATTTATTACCAAATTAGTGGTAAGTTCATAATTTCTTTTTCTTCTGCTACCACCAGGCCTGAACATTAGGCAATTTGAGACCTGGAAGTAGCATAAGTATAGAAAGGGAGAGCAGGAGAAGCCCTGTAGTTCTGTCTCAAGGAGAAGGAAAGGGGTTTCCAAACACTCAGAGACAAAAGGGAAAATTACCCCGTAAGACTGAAAACAAGTCAAGGATGTCTACTCTTACCATTTCTATTCAGTATCACACTGGAAGTCCGAGCTAGTGCAGTGAGGTAAGACTAAGTAAAAGGCATACTGAAGGAAAAGTAAATGAAACCATCACTACTTATTGATAATCTATTTCTCTATCTAGAAAACCTCAAGAAATCTAAAAATTAATAACTCCTTGAACTTTTGAGTTTAGCAGATTACAACATAAAAAGTCAACACTCAGAAATCAGTAGTATTCCCATACACAAGCAATAAACAACTGGAAACAAAATTAAAACATAAGATTGGGGATCCCTGGGTGGCTCAGCCGCTTAGCGGCTGCCTTCTGTCCAGGGCGTGATCCTGGAGTCCTGAGATAGAGTCCTACATTGGGCTCCCTGCATGGAACCTGCTTCTCCCTCTGCTTCTCTCTCTGCCTCTGTCTCTCATGAATAAATAAATAAAATCTTTAAAAAAAGCAACATAATACCACTTATAATAGCTCCAAAAAATGAATTACTTAGGTATAAATCTACAAAATATATAAGATCTATTTTCCAAAAACTACAAGCACTGATGAAAGAAATAAAAAATAAAAGACCTAAAAAGCAGAGGAACATTTCATGGTCACAGATTAGAGGACTCAGTCATAATAAAGATGTAAATTCTTCCCAAATTGATCTACAGATTTAATGCAATTCTTTTCAAATAACAGCAAAGTTTTTTTTGTTTATTTTTGCTTGTTTTTGTTACGATTTTCCAAAGACTTACTTTATTTATTTATTTATTTATTTATTTATTTATTTATTTATTTATTTATTTATGAGAGAGAATGTGAGAGAAAAAGAGAGAGCATGCATGCATGAACAATGGGGATGGGTAGAGGGAGCAGCAGACTCCCTGCTGAGCAGGGAGTCCAATGTGGGATTCAATTGCAGGACCCCAGGATCATGACCTGAGCTGAAGGCAGATGGTAAACCAACTGAGCCACCCAGGTGCTCATACTTGTTTGTTTTGTAGATACAGACAAATTTATTTTTAAATATATACTGAAAACCAAAGAACTGAAGTAGCTAAAACAATTTTGAGAAATAGGAATAAAATTAAAGTTATCTCAACACCTATTCTTAAGATTTCTATAAAGCTACAATAATCAAGAGAGTGCAGTGCTGGTAAAGGGATAGACACATAGATCAAAGTACAGCGTGGAGTCCAGAAATAGACATTATATAGACAAATAGACAAATATAACCAACTGAGTTTTGCAAAGATAAAAGGATAGTCATTTCAATGAATGGTATTAGAAAATCTGGACATCCATATCCAAAAATAAAAATGAACTTTGCCCTAAACTTCACTCATTATACAAAAATTAATGTCTAAATGAATCACACATTTAAATGTAAAACACAGGGACACCTGGGTGGCTTAGCAGTGGAGCATCTGCTTTTGACTCAGGGCGTGATCCCAGGATCCCGGATCAAGTCCCACATCAGGCTCCCTACATGGAGTTTGCTTCGCCCTCTGCCTATATCTCTGCTTCTCTCTTTCTGTGTATCTCATGAATAAATAAATAAAATCCTTTTAAAAATGTAAAACATAAAACATAATGCCAAAGGCATAATCCATAAAACAAAAATTAATAAATTGGACTTTATCAATATTAAAAAATTTTGTTCTTCAAAAGTTACTCTTAAGAAAGTGAAAAAAGAAGCTACAGACTAAAGAAAATATTTTAAATACTTATAAATCACATATTCAACAAATTATTCATATCCAGAGTATATAAAGAACTCTCAAGTACTGGAAAAACAAATAGCTCAATTTAAAAAGTTAACAAAAGATTCAAACAAAAACTTCATCAGAGATAAGGAAGGCAAATAAGCATATAAAAAGATGCTCAACACCATTACTCATTAAGGAAATGCAAATTAAAACTAAAATGAGATGCCCCTACATACGCATTAAAATGACTAGAAATATGAATAATACAAAGTGCTGATGAGGATACAGAATAAATGGAATTCTCACACATTGTTGATAGCAAGGTATAGTAACTCTGAAAAATAGTTTGCCAATGTCTCATAAAGTTAAACACACACTACATGACACAGCAATCTCACTCCTCACTATTTATCTTAGAGAAATAAAATTCATATCTACACAAAGCCTATATATTGTTTACAGCAGCTCTATAATAATAATAATAATAATAATAATAAGCTAGAAGGAAGTAAAATTGTCCTTCAATGGATAAAGACCCTGTGCCACATCCATGCAACTGAATACTACTTAGCAATGAAAAGAAAGGAACTATTGATATATACAAACTGGATAATTCTTTTTTTTTTTAACCTGGATGATTCTTAAAGGCATTATAATAAATGATAGGCGACAGTCTGAAAAGGTTGCATAATATATGATTCCATTTATAGGACATTCTTGAAAAGATAAAACTATAATAATGGAGAACAGATTAGTAGCTGCAAGGAGTTACAGATGGGGTCAAAGTGCCAGTGGAGGGACATAATACAAGAGTCTGGGGGGCAACAGAACTGTTCTATATCCTGATGGTAGTGGTGGTTATACAAACCTATGCATATATTAAAATTCACAGTATTGCACACCAAAAAGCTCGATTTTACTCTGTTAATTCCAATTAAAATAAAATGAAAAGATGAGGGAAGAAGTTAGGAAATTTCTTATTCACTCCCTTTACTTTCTGGTAATAGACAACAGTTTGCCAACTACTTCTAGCCAGACTAGATTGCCCTACCAGACATGCATTAAATTGTCGAGCCGAGATGTGCTTCTTAATCATACAGGCACATTACTAAAGGTGTTCTCCAAGAATTACAAAAGAACTTCCAAAAAATTTGCTAGAATAAGAACTGCCAAAAAAAAAAAAAAAAAAAAAAAAGACTCAGGGAAGCCAGGTTCTGTTATTCTTGGCAGGTTTAATTGCCAAACCAAACCCCACCAATTACAAGATAACATTTACATGGGGTTGGGATGATTTCCCTTCCTACCAAAGGAATGGGGTACTTACTACTGCTTATTTAAATTCATCAAACTGAACGTTATTTCTGTTGGGAAATAAACACCTCAATTTCACTTGCTCAATTCTGATTTCAAAGTTAACATTACCATTATAAAGACTGCAAAACTGGGCCTCATTTTAGATAGATACACGAAGATCACAGAAAGGACAAATGGGGGGGAAATGCACAAGAAGCCTATTTTTTGGTCATTCGTGTGGTTTTAAAAATATATAATTTCTTTGCTAGAATAATAAAGTCTCAGTGAAGATATAAATATACGTGTTAATTTGTTCTTAATATTAAAAACACTCAAAAATATTAAAAACACTCAATAGCCCCCCAAAAAGTATAGTTTATTAAAATAATGAAATGAAATAAAGAGCAAGACTATTTCTTAAAAGGCATGTAGAAAACACCCACCCTCACGAAATCAGGATCTTTAGAAGTGGTTTGACTTTAAGGAAAAATGTCTGTAAGTACGTCAAAGTGTGGAGAACCTCATCCAGCCTATGTGGTTCTTTCTCTTTACAGATGTATTGAAATGTCATTTCAGTAACTATTCATTGTATAATTTGTGTCCACTAAAGCAATTACAATATTCCAGCTTTGAGCCTCCTCTTCTGCTTTGCTAATACAAATACAAAAAATGTGAACACAAATTCTGTTAACTGAACAATCATGCATGAGAAGATATTCAGAAGCCCTCTGTTATTTCATAATTAATGTGTTCAGGATGACGTCTGAGGAGATGACACTTATACTGAGAAGGCACTTGGATAATTATCCAAGGATCAGCAGTCTCAACAAATGCTGATATGTTTTTTAAAGTGCTGCCTGGGTGGTTTCAAATAATGAATCAAAGTAAATATGTCTGATATGTGTTCTTATTTACACACAGACGGAAAGTTTTCTTCCTAATGAATGGTAAGAGAGCCATGCAAACCAGGGGATTGCTGCCCTCTTCCCTGGCAGGTTCCAGAACCTACAAGGCCATTTATGTTATTCCTTTTAGGGAAGGGGAAGCAATTAATTGCAACCCTCTGCAGCTGAGTTCTCTTAACCTGTGCAAATTCACTGCCAGCACCCACAACTTGTCTATAGGCAATAGTTCTTTCCCCAAACACATCTCCTCTCTCTTGATCTCTGATCTTTTATACTCACATATTATTAATTAAAAATATAATAATATATCTGGCAAAAAACACTTAATAAAGTTGGTTAATGAAGTCCAAAATTAACAGCAAGTAGTATAAGATGGCAGTAAATTTCCTTTTACTCTCCCATTGCTCCATGTTCCAAATTTTGTAACGCTGAAGTCAGAGATAAGGGAGATTTTCTCCCTTTGGGAGATTTACTTTTATTCTCAGATCCTTTCCATGCAGGCTTTCTGCATGCATTATACATAAAAAAACAATCTCTATATAGTGCACACCAAGTACTTTAGATGTATTTCTCTGATCTTTAGTACAGCCTGAGGCACAGCTTTCATTAACTCTCTTCCATAAATAAATATGTTGAGGTTCAGGGAGGTTGCATAACTGATCACACCGTGTGCCTAACCATTGGGAACCCAGTTGGAATTCTGGCCATGGTCTGTGTGACACCATGCTGCCTGAGGCCCCCAGGACTCCTATGGACAAGGTAATCATATGTTCTGATTTGCTCTGGACAGTCCAGTTGTATGACTGTTCTCTCAGCATCCTGTCTTATTGGCACTTTTCCCTATCCTTTTTCACTTTCAAAAGCATCCCAGTTTTGACAGTAAAAGATGGGATGGCCCTGAGCTTGGAATGCTGACTGATACCACAAAGGGGAGAGATGTGTGTCTCAGTTTCTTCCTCTCTCACCACAGCTTTGCCCTTGATTGATTTTCCTTTTCTTCTCAGATGAGATGTACAGTATCTCTTGGGGCCTCCCTTCCAAGCTGTCTTTATGTTTGAATTTTATAATAATGTTGAGTTATGCCCACCAGGAGACCCAACTAACTGTAAGAGTGCTATGAGATACAAAAAAAAAAAAAAAGGATAGTTAATGAGAACTTCAAAAATCATGTGCTTACTGGTTTATTTTCATAGGAATTAAGAAGGAAAATTGGACTAACAGTTATGGAATGCCTATAATGCAACAAGTACTATGCCAAGACTTTTACATGGAGAAATTACTCCTTTTGCCAATGAGAAAAATCAGGTTCAAAACAATGAAGTAAACTTCTCAGGTCCTGAGTAAGGATCTTAACCATCATGGGTCCAACTCACATGCCTTTTTCTTTCAACACACCACCTCCTAAAGAAATGTAAATATAACACAGTCATGCATTAATATGAAGTGTTGCTAACTAGATTAAGATCAACATAGTCCATATTTAAAGAATTCCTATTTTTCCAAGGCATTTTTTACTTATACATCATTTTCTGTGTCACAAAGCCAGTACTGATGTGAGATGAGCTTGCAGTAACCAGGGCTATATTTATTCCTCCTTTTGTTTCCTATACATAATTACCAGCAATGTGTATGCCTTTGTGATCAACTTCAGTTGTTTGGATTTGGGAGTGGGGCTCTTTATTTGGCAGAGACAATTCTGTAAATTTGTATACTTACAAAAATAAAGTTATAAAGAATGAACAAAGTAAAGCTTCCATTTAAAATGCAATAACACCAATATTTACTTACCACCCTACAATTAAATATTTAGGTTATTTAAAACCAGTTCTTGAATGGCTTCTTTCAGATATACATTCTACCTAAAAAAAAAAAGTCTATGAAAGAAGAGCTTTCAGCATGCTGTATATATTTAAGAGTCTACAGAGGGCACTGAGCTGAAGTAGCACAAACCAAAAAGGTCATATTTCCATTCGATTGCCCAAATCACTCAGTGCCAGTAGATACGAAGCCTGGGCTACTTTTTTCAGTATAATGCCACCAGCCTTGAGGCTGATTGTGGCCCCCTGCCAGAAAGAAAGGCATTTTTGTCTCCTTATATTCTGTTTGAGAACACAATCCCCATGTGAATTTAGTGGTAGTCCTCAATACAACCTCCTCCATTCTTCCCAACCCTCTATATAGACAAAAGTTCTGTTTTGTGGTCTCTGTGGCACTTTAGTGAATCTGGGGACACTCCAAGTAGTAACTCAGACTATTTCAGAAGTCAAAACCAGGTCACAGAGCACCTCTGACTCAGCTGCAGAAATATCCTACCATTAGCCAGGTACACCTAGAATATATATTGTGCCCTCGGATAAATGAAAAGGAAACATAAAGACTCCGTATCAGGACTTGTCACCAAGGAAAATTGTGAGGGGACCAAGTCTCCTCCTGCAGAGGTCCATTATCCTTGACTCCAAGATGGAAATAGAACTTTGAAAGAAATGTGATATAGCAGGAAGAACATTGGTCAGAAGACTGGGTTCTAGTTCTATCTCTGCCACCAATCTGCTCTATGACCTTGGAAAAGCCATTTGACTCTCAGATGTTTAGCAGCTTCATTGTCAAACTAGGGTGGACTCTGCTTTCTGAGTTTCTTCCAGCCCAGAAATAATTATTCTCTTATTTTCTAATTCACTGTTTCTTGCTCATGTACTGCTGAGACTGGAGTAAGTGTGATATGGCTTTCTTCACCTTTTCCCCACTGCTAGTGTCCTCTTCCACCCCTGACCCACATGTGAACACCAAGAACAGTTATTTGCTGTGTCTGCCTCCTATGAGATGGAGAGCTCCCTGAGGACAACATGTGCCTTATCCATTTCTACATTCCCTTTATTTTTTTAAAGATTTTATTTATTTATTCTACATTCCCTTTAGATCAAGCATGATGTCTGACACATAGAAGGTACTCAGTAAAAGGGGCTCACTTATTTCTTGGCTAATCATTAGCTGTAGTTGAAGAGCATTTAAGAATGTAGGATGGCACAATGAATTATTAGCAGGAAAGTTAACTATAGAAAAGGAAGTACCCCGTATTGCCTTTCAAATCTTATCCCAATACCACCTTCTCAACCATTTTAAGGATAGCCTTTATTTATTCACATAACAGTCTAATCAATGTAATCATACAACTGCTTTATTTTTAATTTCCTCAATACATGGTATATATGTGTAAAGAGGTGAGAGAGAGAGAGAGAATTCAGTTCTCTAATTTGTTAACATTTCAACTGGGAAATGCCTTCACTGTGTCATTCATACAGGTCTCACCCCTCCAAAATAAAAACTAGCCACAGATGCTATTCTCCCTTTTCTCACCCTTCTCTACTTCCTACTACACAGTGTGTTAATTGAGTCATTAGTTAATTTTTTAATCAGAAAACTTAATGGAAAATTCAAACTTCAAGGGAAAAGATTTAAGAAAGTGAGAAAAAGTGTTAAATCAATAACATGGTGGGTTCCTAAATAACATTCTGTTCAAATTGGATTACCACCACCCAGGCTTCTGATGAGTACACTATGACAGTCAACATACCAGATTTCCCAAATTAAACATGCTTCTCTATAATTAAATATCACAGTTTCATTGTTCCGATAACAAAATCGGAATATTTTCCACCATCATAATATCCTTAGCAGATAATGTCATTGGAATAGAATGATGTTACCACATGATAATAGGCTCTCAACGCCAAAGTCAAGTTATACTGTTTATTTTCAAAGCAGATCATTACATTGACTTTTTTTCCATTACCAAGTGATTGATGCAGCTTTAAAGGTGACCAACAAAAATTCCATAAAAAAAAATGATCTAACGATGAGGATATGTGCTGAATGATTCAAATGCCAAGGGAAATGCCGCATATAGCAGCATAGAATCCATTTAAAAATTAAGCCTTGCCAAACCTTCAGCAGCAGTTTGCTCTGCAAAATGAGAGCAGCTGTCGGAGGCTCCAAAGTGCCTCAAAATACAATAAAATCTTGTGCTGACATAGTCCATTTCTCAATAACTATGAAATTCTGGAACAGAACACCTGTCAACAGAGGAACCTGGTATACACCTAACAAAAATGCACCAACTCATCTTGACAAGCAGCCTGAAGGAAGGTGGCGCTACAAATACCAGGGCCTGCAAACAGGCTCTTACCACAAACCGAAGAAAAGCCTTCCCACGCGCCTCTGAGACCACAGCCATTTCAGTCACTTAGGGATACAACCCTATCAGTGAGGTCATCTTCAAATACTAGAGACTAACAATGAATACCTTTCTTTTAGACTCAAAGCACTTACACAGAGGCCTTTCAGCTGGAACATACTCAGTACAAATGACTACATTATTACATTGCATCTCTCCCCTCTGGAGGAAGGCAGAGACAAAGGTACTATCTCTAAAATAAAAATGCTAGGGGATTCAACTTGAACTGATTGACTCTCAAACTCAGTTGTGGCATTGAAAAAATATACCAACTTCTGTATGCGTTCCATTTTAACGACTATTTCATGAGTAAGGCACTGTGCTAAGGGCTGCTGGAGGTAGAAAAAGAAAACAACAAAAAAAGTCCTCTCTACCCAGATCAAGCTGCCTGCTCACTGCTATTTATTTTCTCTGCATGAAGTCATTTGGGGCTGGGCGGGTTCCAGTTGAGAGTACTTTGTACAATCAATGCTTGCTGCTTGCTTGAGATGTATGCCATGCACAATATTTTTGATGATGATGTTAATTGGTGTTGAACACAACTTATTTAAAATTCTAAAGAATTATACATGTGTTAGGGATGTCTGAGTCTCCAAGGGCCTAAGTTACACGTTAAAGATTAAAAAGGACAGATTTTTCAACTGGACAGTCCAGCAGGCTGACACAAACTGATTGTTTGCAAGTGTGGTAGCCATAGTGTCTGAGAGGAAGTGTTAGTAGAAGAGATAAATTTTAAATAATAGTTCATTTGTGACAAAAGCACAGTAATCCAGGGCCCCTCAAACATATTCCAAGAGAGTGCTTCTCAATATTACAGACTGCTCTGGGAAAGATCTTGTCTATGCTGGGCTAACCATGAACTCTCCAGCCCTGGTTGTCAAGTCCCTCAAAATCCACAGCTGTGCCTCTATGCCCCCAAGCTCCTGTCCAGCTCTCCAGCAACTGCTGCTGTGATGTCCTTTGTTAGATTAAAATTCTCCTATCAATAAGGTCCCTGGTCCTGGTTACGCTTGCTCTACTTGATTTTTCTTTAATGCTCTGTCTTGATCTCTCGCTCTCACAGTCTTTGTGCTACTTTCTTAGCACTCTGTCCTTTTCAATAGCACTTATCCCACTTGTTATTGTTTAATGTCTTACCTTTCCCATTAGGCAGTAAGCAGGGTGGCCTATGAGTTAGTATCTGAATTGTTTTCTACTGCATTCCCAGTACCTAGACAGTCCCTGGGCAGATAGCAGGTGCTTAAAGATATTTGTTGACTGTCATGATCCTCATGTGCACACCCTTCTCTAGACTTGGGATCTGTTCTTGGTTAAGGGAAAAACTAGATTAAAACTCAAGGGACTCATATACAAGTCAAACTTGCTGCCAAGGCCAACTTTTATCTTGTGCTAGCTTGTGGTAATCCAGCAACTGACTTATTACTCAGAAAAAAAGCCCTGACCCTGAACTCCCGTTTTGTTCTGTAAGGCTGAAGCCATGACTTGCTATTGCCAGTTCTCTCATGGTTTGGGAGGAAAGCTGGCTACGTTAACGACTATCTCTGGCAGCCTAGTTTCCATTTCTAGACTCTGCCAATTAGTTAGACTCTTTAGATCCTTTCTCTTGAATTTCTCTGATATATGGACATCTTCCGACTGCTGATCATCACATTCTAATTCAAGACCTGATTTAGCCTTGGGCAATTTTGCCATTGTATCAAACTATTAAAATGCCTAAATTAATTAATATGATTAACATAATATCTTGCTATAAAAATTTTGAAAGATCTTCATAATTTTATTTTAGAAATTATGTGGTAATTCATTTACTTTGAAAATAGCAATAAATTCTCTACAGTCATCACTTTTTTGAGAATTTTGGCAAGGTTAAAAAAAATCCAAGCTACAAGTTGTTTTCAAATAAAATCAATATTAACTAATAATATATTTAACAAACAATAAAATAACATGTTATACCTTATATACACTGAAGTAAATATTTATTAATTTCAATTTTGCTGTTGTCTTTTCATATTGGGAGTCAACATCTTTTTCAGTCCTCAAGTATTTTTATGGAGTCCTAAGAAGCTCATAGTCCCTAGGCAATATTCTTAAAGTACCAGAGGCACAAAATTGCCTTGTCCTAAAAAATAGTTTCTATCCATTATTCTTATGAGCCAGTGCAAAGTTACATGGCCTATCCTTTGCCAACCTGTTAACAGACCTACAAACCTGAACACTTTAATAGGCAGCTACATTACAGACAATAAGTCCATGCTCGTCTCTTGGGTTATGGAAATCTCCATGCTATTGTACTTTCCCTATTATTATTAAACACTGCATAGTTTTTATAAAGACTTAGGAACTTAGTTGGTGGTTTGTCTAAAGACGTGTCTCTGTCTGTAAACCCCCACTCCTATACCATGTTGCCAAACAGGTGACTTTTGAGGCTATCTTATGTTGCCTCAAGAATTTTGCCCCCAGATATGTGGCTAAAATCCAAAAATAGGTTGCTTTTGCCTCATACAGGACAAATTCCATTCCCTTGGTGAGATTCTGTGCTGAGTTTGATCGAATTCAAAAAATTCAAAAATATTCTCAAGGCACCTGGGTGGCTCAGTCAGTTAAGCAGCTGACTCTTGATTTTGGCTTGGGTCATAATCTCATGAGTCCTTAGATAGAGCCCAACGTTGGACTCTGCTCAGCAAGGAGTCTACTTGAGGAATCTCTTCCTCTCCCTCTGCCCTTCCACCCTCCCCTCTCCCACTTGTGCTTTCTCTCTCTGTCTAAAATAAATAAATCTTTAAAAAATTTCTCAAAAGAATGTCCAGATCTTCATGTTGATCTCCAACATTGCTGCTTTGCTTTCCCTATGTCCCTATGTCCTTAGAATGAGGTTGAATGACTATCTTCCTGAGGATTTTTTTCATTTATTCAAGAAATAGTTATTGAGCATCAACATAATGAACTAATGAGTGAATACATAAGATGTGAGTTGGAGAGTCTAAGAAGTACTGCAATTCACCCCTCAGTCACTCAATAATGCAAGCCTCCAAACGCTTAGATAAAGCATATTTTGCCCAACGCAGAGCCCAGGACAGATATTCTCCTGGTAACCAGGCAGACACACAAGGACAGACATGGCATACCAACTGCAATTGGATTTGTGTCCCAAAATAGATACTTCTGGTTATAATATTAACTTACTTCAAATTACACAAGTATCTCTAAAGTATTACTAAATAATACGTTTCACAGATACTGGAGATGGGAAGACCTCATTAGATCATTCAATTCTCTTTCTCTCTCCCTTTTTCCCCTGGTATCTAAATGAGTTTTCTATACCTCATGATTAGTGGGATTTGGTTATGACCAAACTGTTAACTGTTTGGAAGCACTTACTCAATCATGTTAGCAAGGAACAGGTAAAAATGCACGCTTAAGTGAGCCTATCTAAGCTGCTCATTGGGCTTTACTTCTATCTACAGTGTTAAGCCTTACAAATAGAGGTTCCTTCTTTCTGTTTCAATAAGTAATATACTGTTAATAAGTCCTTCTAATCCAGTTAAATCTTCTAAAGATCTGAACATGATTAATAATTTACTTTAAATCACTGGGAAGCTCCTCCTCCATTTCCTCTAAGAAGTCATCTGTTTATTTGCAGATTTTTCAGTGAAATGTAAGTGAATTGGCCCAACAAAGATTCACAGTTCCTTGCACCAGATTTGCTGCATTTCCATATGGCTGGATGACATCTTCTTTGAGCAGATGACTGATCAATAGGAACAATTTGCTGAATATGAAAATCCCAAAAGTCAAGAGCCTGGCATGTGCACACAGACTAGCTGGATTCAGATTCTGGATTTACTATTTACTACTTGTGAGACATTGAGGATTTTACTTAATCTATCTCTGTCTCTCATCTTCTACAAAATAATGCTGGTAAAAAAAAAAAAAAAAAAAAAAAAATAATGCTGGTAATAGCATCAGCCACAGGATTGCTTTTAAGATGAGATGAATTAGAGCGGAAAACTAGCACATAATAAATGCTCAATAAAAATGGAATTTATTTTAAAAGTGATGAAAATTTCTCATATCTGATTTTCTGTACTTTATATATTCATGAAATATGTAGTATTTGCTCAACATAAATATCAGCTGCAAAAAACCTTAACAGTATACAAGCTAAGTAGAAAAGCAAAAATATGCAAAAAACTTAGAATTTATTTTTGTTATATTTATTTTTTCTTTATTTGTTATTTTATATGGTAACGCACATTTGCAGCAGGTATTAATTTCTAAAATGGCCCCTTGAAATTCAATAATATAATTTTTGAAACCTGTGAATATAAGATATAACCACCATGATTATATTTTATAGTGTACTAGGGATATTGTCTAGGTGGGTTTTATCTAATCCCATAAACACTTAAAAGCAGAGAGGTTTCTCCACCTGATAGAAGAAGAATTCAAAGGCAAGGCAAAGGGAGATCTGACCCACAAATTCTGGCTTGAAAATACAGAGAGTCACTGTGACACAGAATGTGGGTAGCCTCTCAGTTGCTGAGAAGTTCTTTGCTAACTGCTAAGAAGGATATAACTACCTCCTTCTTACAACTACAGGGAATGAATTCTGTCAACAAAATCAATGAACTTAGATGTGAACTTCTCCCCCAGAGACTACAGACAAGAGGTTTACTTTTTTATTGTTTAATCCTTACAAAAATCCTAAGAGCAGAAATTAGTTTTTCTAATTTACATATGAGGAAACCAAACTTCACTGTCATGAATCAATCACCTTTTCTAGTAGCACACAACTTAGTAAGTATTGTGATTTGAACTAACGTCTTCTTGAAGGTAAAGTTTGAGTTCTTGACATTATACCAACAATAATACAAACTAAAACCTTAGAAACTATGCTATGAGAGAGAGAGAGAGAGAGGCAGAGACACAGGCAGAGGGAGAAGCAGGCTCCATTCACAGAGCCTGACGTGGGACTCAATCCCCGGTCTCCAGGATCACACCAGGCTGCAGGTGGTGCTAAACCGCTGCGCCAGAGCTGCCCCAAAACTATGCTATTTTGTATCCACATATTCATTTAGCACTTACTAAGAGAAGACAGGTTCTGTCCTCAGAGAAGAAACAAAGTTTAAAAAATCACTCCAGTTAGAAATGAAGATAGACTTCAGGAGGAAAATGTCATTAAGTTGGACTTAGAAAATGAATAAGGCTTCTCCAAATCAAACAATCCAGAGTTGGCTTGGAAAGAGACTGAGATCTCAGTTCACCTGGATCAGATCATATCTGAGACTTAATTCTCTCCATTTTCAGTCCCTCTCATTTGACTCCTGGCTTTTGCTTGGATACCTCTTGAGAAGAGAAAGATGTTCCACTGGTGACTTTTGAAGGGTCTTTCAATCCTGTGATTCTGTGGTTCTATCATTTTGATATACTTGTTGAACGTTTTTCCATATTTCTTTTTTTAAAGATTATTTATTTTGGAAAGAGCAAGAGCACAAGTGGAGGGAGGTTGTGAAGAAGGTGAGGGAGAGAGAGAATCCTCAAGCAGAATCCATGCTGAGCACTGAGCCTGAGGCGGGGCTTGATCCCATGACGCTGAGATCATAACCTGAGCCAAAATCAAGAGTTGCACGCTTACCAGACTGAGTCACCCAAGCGTTCCTTTCCATATTTTTTCAAATAACAATATAGAGATCACTTTTGGGTAAGAAAAAGCCTGACCCTAAGGGAAGTCAATTATGGGAAATGGCCAAAGCAAGATATTATCTAGTCAGATTTTCATTTTCAAAGATTTCTCCAGCAGCAATGTGGAGGATGGATGGAGTTAGAGGAGGAAGGGAGATGAGATAAGGCTCAGGGAAGAACTATAGGGATGGAGACAAAGAAACCTAAAATATTATTGGAAAATTAAAATTAATTAAAATTAAAATATTATTGGAAAATTATCAGGGTTGATTGATGATAAAAAGAAATTAGTCAAAAATGACTTGAGTATTTGGCTTGGGAGATGGTATGTATAGTGAGATGGAGACTAAAAGGATGCAGAAACTTGTAAAACAAAGGTGGGTTAGTTAATTTCCATACATTTAAGGTGCCCACATAATGTGCAAGCAAAACGTTATTAGTCTAGTGATCAGAGAGTTCAGGTGTGAAGAAACTGAGATATCATTGCCATTTAGGTGACAACTAAAACCTTGTGAATGAGCAAGATTACCAGAGAAAGGAGCAGGAGGGAGGACAGCAGTGAAATAAGGATGGAACTCAAAGCAACACCAACATTAAGAGCAAGGAGAGGAAGGGAAGTAAGAAAGGAAAGAGAAATTATAGGAAAAGCAGGAAAAACACCAGGGGAAATTTAATATATCCATTCCTCCTACACTATTGTATGCATACACAAATACAAGGTAAGAAAAATAATTGCTACACACTATTCCCCGTAGTTAATCACTTCCACTCAACTGAAGGATTTTCTCCACCCAGGTTTGAAACACTATACCACTCACTGGGTTACAAAAAGCAGAGAGAACTGATCAGCACTTATTTCTCGGTTTTCCAAGTCACCCGTGTCAATTACCTCTCCAGCCTCCTTCAGTAAAGAGGTTTCTAAGCTGTTGCCCTCTTCTACAAATGTCCAATATATGGCATTTGAGCTGAGGCACTAGTAGTTCTAAGTTCCTTTTGCATCTTGTTTTTTCTCTTACATGCAGCCTTAATTAAACTCTTTGCCTTCAAGTAAGAAACTCAGTTAAAGATGAAGAAATGCAAACTCTAGATTTAAATTAACTAGTGATTGCCATGTCAATGGGTGAATCCTGCCTTTTAGATAAATGAGAATCTCAAAGAAAAATTAAGGTAATGAGAGTGGCAGCCAGGGCAAAACCATACCTTCCTTATTACTATCTGCCACAATTTTACGTTATTCATCTCAGGAGGAAGGGAAGAAAAACTTTGAAAGGATTATATTTGGTAATCCTTCATTAGCAAAAATTAAAGCAAGAAGAACAAATGCTTGTTTTATTCAGTTCCAGTATACTGTCTCCTCACATTCAAAGTCTTGGTTTTACTCCCTCACCTCCTCCCTCGACATACATACTAGACCATAGAACCCCTACATTTCCTCTCCCTCTTCCCTGCTTGAATTTTCAGCATCATCACAAACCAGTATATATTTCCCATATGTATAAAAATTTAGAATCTATCTTCCACCACAAGAATGCAAAGTCTATGAAAGTTGAAAATTTTTTCTACCTTATTTACAGCTTCATTCCTAGAATTTAGAACAATCATTGACCTTAGCATATGCTCAATAAATGTGTTCAATAAATTAATTGGTGTTGCACATCATTATCAAATTTATTTCTGTTACTGTATAATGCTTTAATAGAAATAATCAAAGAGATAAAGTATTATTATAAATAATAACAATGGTATTAACAAATGTCAGAGGCATATGTAATACAAGTACTTCTAGTAGTACTCCTACATAGTTATATAACCTTGGATCATATACAGTCTTCAATATATTGACCTATTAGAGATGAGAAGAAAGTAAATTGACCTTCAAGATCCCTTATTGCTCCAGAATCTAATAATTACAGATTTAGGTTAAGGCAATGAAATGAAAGAAGAAAAGAGAAAGATCAATATCTATGAGACCTTTTTAATAATAGAATTGTGGCCTAAAGGGTGGGATGGGTAAGGGATAATAGTGAGTATAGGGTGGGGGTAAAGAGAGGAAATCAGAGTAAACTCTGGCAAGAGCAGGGCCAAGCAGAACAGAAGTGGGAGAGTTCAAGAGAAGACAGTTCTTGAGGTGTTGTGCTTTTAGGAAAATCACTGTCAGTTTCAGGATGAAGTAGGCAAGACGTGATATGTCATCTGTCATCTATTAGTTATAATAAGATATATATGTAAAATTAAAGAGAGAACTATCCAGGAACAGTTTCTGTTAGAACCCCAGTTGTACACCAATCACCATGAACCCTCAGTTTCATGGCTGAGTCTTTACTGCTGATGGTTTTTTGGTTCTCAATTACAAAGGTAGAAGATGAGCTGATGGAGTGACCCATATATATTCTTATTTTTCAGTCAAAAATCAAAAAAGAATTCGAACTGGTCCCTTCTAGAAAATCTCAGGAAATAGTTCCTTTATCCCAAGGCCTTTCCCTTCTGTCCTGTCTCTGTTCACCACCACAAGTAGAAGAATGTTTTTCTGAATACTTCTTTTGTTTATTTGGAGTTTCACAAGACCCAATCTCAAACTGATATACAGTCAAAACATAGAAATTGGAGGGCTTTTCTTAGAGAAAACTCAACTTTCTCAATAAGCACATTCTTTTGCAACATTCAAAATGACTTTAAGTAAATATTTGGTTTCATTTCTATCATTTAAAAAAAATTCAACTAACACCATAGTATCTCTGAAAATTTATTAAAGAAAAAATCTAACATCCAATATGATAAAATAAAAACATCCATTCCTCCACTTTGTATAGCTATCCACAATTCCAGTAGAATTTCCTAATTAAAACCAAAAAGGAAATAAACTCAATAAATCCTATTGGAATCCACTGAACACAGCTATAAATTTAAAAATATAAAACAATTTTATGAATATCTCTTTTGAATAAGTGTCTGCATTCTTTCACTTGTTTATTTAAAATATAATTGCTGTGTTAAAACATCACTAAGAAAATTGATATACCCTTAATTGAAAAAAGTAAAAACAATTCTAAATGACCAAATTAGCTCTACTAATCCACTTACCTACTGCTTTTTTAGCTAGTACCAGCAGGCAACTATGACTTTGTGGATTTGGAAAAGATACACAGCCCTTAATGAGCTTATACAATCATGCTGCCTACTTTTCCCTTCCAAATGAAATAGCAATTTATCTTTATTCATTTTGCCTAAGACAAAATTTTGCATACCACTTCAATCCTTTTCTCAGTGACTTCTAGCAATATGTGAAAAGAGAATTCAAGACATGTCTTCGGGGCAGGAGTGGAAGGTGGACCTAACTGTTTTATTTCCATGAGAACTTTATGGACCTTATGGGAAAAAAAATATGGCTGGGCCTCTTGGGAGTGAGGAGTGGTCCCAGAACAATCTAAGAATAATGGTTGCTGCTTAGCTTCCCAGTCAGTGTACTACATTGGAAAAGAATTCATTTAAAAGAAATAAGAGTCAAGGTACTTCCTTGGTCCATTAGCAAAGATGAATGGTTTTGAGTACACTGTATCACTGAGGTATCTATTGCTGAAATTACAATTCATCCAAGCAATTCAAAGAATGGGCCATGGGAGGGAGGAAAGGGAACAGTAATTTAGATTTATCAAATGAAAAAATGCATTATTGTAAGTGCTACAGAATACCTAGAACACACTGCCTCTCCAACTAGAGTTTTTGTCAGAGGTAAAGAGTAATTTTTGTCCCACGGCCTCCTCTCACCTACTACCACTACCACCAGTGGACAATAGTCATGGTTTCTAAACATTTCACAAGTGAGCCAATTCTTCCTTCAAGTGGTATGTTATGCAGATATAAAGACAGATCAAAGATACTAGCTTCCTAGTAGTGCCATAACAAAATACCACAAACTGAGTGGCTTAAAACAGACGTTTATTCTCTCACAGTTCTGGGGGCTAGAATTCCAATATCCACGTGTCACCGAGTTGGTTCCTTCTGGAGGTTCTGAGTTAGAATCTATTCTATGCTTGTCTTGCAGATTCTTGTGCTTGCCATTAATACTTGGCATGCCTTGGCTTGTAGACATAGCACTTCAATCTCTGCCTCCATCTTTATACAGTGTTCTTCCTAGTGTGTTTCGTCTGTGTCTATGTTCAAATTCCCCTCTTACAAGGATACCAGTCACTGGGTTGGGGCCTACCCTAATACAGTTTGACCACATTTTAACTTGATTACAACAGCAAAGTTCTCATCTCCAAATAAAGTTACAATCACAGGTACCAGGGGTTAGAAATGCAATTTTTTTTTTTTTTTTGGTGTCATGGGGGAGGACACAATTCAACCTACACAGCTACCCTGGTGAAAAGATAGTCTCAAGAAGGAGTAGGATGCCATCCATAAGGCAACCGTCATCCCTGAGGTATGTGCTGAAGCAATTTTCAAGGAATCCTAAAGTTCTATAGAGAAAAGTTTAAAAGGAGAAAAGCATTAGAATAATTACAACTATATCAATATCAAGAACACTATAGGCAATTTCCAGTGTAGTCACAGCTATAAAGAATACTAGCATTATGACTAGAAAATGATGATCATGAACTCAAAAGTCAATGAATTTACTAGCTTTAGAATGAGGTTGTAAGAGCTTCTATTTCTAACAAGCTCCTAGGTCATGCTAATACTACCAGATCTCACTTAGGTCAGATTTTTAGTAGTACATATTTAGGGAAAGATTACTGTCTAGTAGGTAGAAAATTGACTGATGAGAAAGAGGCTGGCACATATCCTGATATTGTCTAAGGCTACAAAACTTTTTGGAGTCACGGAAATAAACATACACACACACACACACACAATACCACAATTTCTGAACTGAAAAGGTGGATGTGTGGAGTTGTTGGACTGCTCTCCCATCACTCCACCTTCTTTTACTAGAAGAGTGGGAAAATGTGTTTTTAGTTATTGGTGGGTTTTTGGTGTTATATTTTTGTTTTGTTCCATTTTTTTACATCAAAGGTAACTGGAAAAGAAAGATATGAAATAAACAGTGCTAACACTGGGGGGGGGGGGGGACACAGTGCTACCACTGAGCTGAGGTAAAAATATCAAAGTTAATTAGCAAAACTTTTGCCTAAGGAACCCAGAAGTCAAAATGCCCCAGACACTTTGCTGCATTCCCTATAATGCCAACTTGGTCAACCTGAAGGAAGCCCTAAGAGCAATGAAGGAGAAAGTTAGATAAAACATGGTGACAAGGAAGTCATACTCCACAGCTATCAGGATAAAATGGCTGCCCAAGGAAAGAAAAGGGGAGGCAGCAGCTTCACTAAGAAGCAGCCCAGGTGGCTCAGCGGTTTAGCACAGCCTTCAGCCCAGGGCCTGATCCTGGAGACCCAGGATCGAGTCCCATGTCAGGCTCCCTGCATGGAGCTTGCTTCTCCCTCTGCCTGTGTCTCTGCCTCTCTCTCTCTCTCTTTCTCTCTCTCTCTCTCAGGAATAAATAAATAAATAAAATCTTAAAAAAAAAAAAAAAAAAAAAAAGAGGGATCCCTGGGTGGCGCAGCAGTTGGCGCCTGCCTTTGGCCCAGGGCACGATCCTGGAGACCCAGGATCGAATCCCACATCAGGCTCCCGGTGCATGGAGCCTGCTTCTCCCTCTGCCTATGTCTCTGCCTCTCTCTCTCTCTCTCTGTGACTATCATAAATAAATAAAAATTAAAAAAAAAAAGAAATTCTCAGAATGCCTTGCCCTAACGCAGATTGAAACTGAACCTAAATGCCTTAGAATACCAGTGATCCTTCATGACTTTGACAGTAAATGGTGTCAAATAGGGTTTCTCTTGTTTACATACAAGCACAAGTAAGGCACACAATGTAGCAACTTCTAGTATTCTTGGATTCCTAGAAAACTGTAATCTGAAGCAGTTAAAATTCCTGGGAATCCCTTGTGCAGTTCATTAAAAATGAATTACTGGCTCAGGATCCATCTAGTCCAAATCAAAAGTCTCAGAATCTGGTCGGTCATCTATTTGAATTTTGGCAAAAGTATTTCCCACATTTGGTGATTTTATGGTAACTCTCCATCAAGTTACCCAGAAAAATTGCCTAAGTGGTAATTATTCACAACACAAAATGGCAGTGAAGACACGACATTTTTAAGTCATGCAATAATTTGTATATATACCCCAAGTTTTCCTATAATTATATCACATTAAATTTTCTGTGTCTGCTTTATATATGAATAAAAAATATGAAGATAGGCCAAAAATGACAGAAGTTACTTATTTGCAAACTATGTAAACGTAATGTTTTAAATATAAAACTATATAGTATACAAGTTATATATAAGTATAAATGTACAGAAATGTAAAATAATATAAAACTATAACTAAAATGTATTATTACCCAAATACACTAATTTTCTTGTTTTTATGCATTCTTTTTCCTGTGAACTCCAGATACTATTGTGAATGTATGAACCTATAATACTTTTTCCACTTAAATATTTTGAATAAAGTTTTTAAAGTCTCTGTCATTTCTCATTTTTACTCCCATTAAATAATCTAATATTTTTATTTGACTTTTAAATTATAGACAAGTATCTGTATTTATCTTACTATTAAGAGAATTAATGTTCAACACTAAGTTTCCTACATTACAGATAAGACACTGCCAATAAATTAAAGAGGTAATAGAAATTTTGGCAAAAGAATGTGTATTTTTGTTTTTAAAATACTAATTATTTTTAAAATAATTCATTTTAAAAAAGACTTCTTAAAAAATATACAATTCCATGTTTACAGCAGAAAATATCACTATAAGCTTGGAACACTTTGTTATCAAAAACCACGATTCATTCAGAGATATCTGATTGTAATGTACAAAATGATTAAAAGCTCAACCTACAGAGAGAACTATGAGTAAACAAATAGTGACAACTTGAACTTTAAGAAAAGTTCCCTCCACAATGAGATACCACCTCACACTAGTGAGAATGGGGAAAATTAACAAGGCAGGAAACAACAAATGTTGGAGAGGATGTGGAGAAAGGGGAACCCTCTTGCACTGTTGGTGGGAATGTGAACTGGTGCAGCCACTCTGGAAAACTGTGTGGAGGTTCCTCAAAGAGTTAAAAATAGATCTGCCCTACGACCCAGCAATTGCACCGCTGAGGATTTACCCCAGAGATACAGATGCAGTGAAAAGGCTGGACACCCCAATGTTTATAGCAGCAATGTCCACAATAGCCAAACTGTGGAAGGAGCCTCGGTGTCCATCGAAAGATGAATGGATAAAGAAGATGTGGTCTATGTATACAATGGAATACTACTCAGCCATTAGAAGGGACAAATAAATACCCACCATTTGCTTCGACGTGGATGGAACTAGAGAGTATTATGCTGAGTGAAATAAGTCAATCGGAGAAGGACAAACATTATATGGTCTCATTCATTTGGGGAATATAAAAAATAGTGAAAGGGAATAAAGGGGAAAGAAGAAAAAAATGAGTGGGAAATATCAGGGAGGGAAACAGAACATGAGAGGCTCCTAACTCTGGGAAACGAACTAGGGGTAGTGGAAGGGGAGGTGGGCAGGGGGTGGGGGTGACTGGGTGATGGGCACTGAGGGGGGCACTTGATGGAATGAGCACTGGGTGTTATTCTATATGTTGGCAAATTGAACACCAATAAAAAATAAATTAAAAAAAAAAGAAATTAAAGTCCCCTCTCGGGCAGCCCGGTGGCTCAGCGGTTTAGCGCAGCCCAGGGCCTGATCCTGGAGACCCCGGGATCGAGTCCCATGTTAGGCTCCCTGTATGGAGCCTGCTTCTCTCTATACCTGTCTCTGCCTCTCTCTCTCTCTCTCTCTCTCTCTCTCTCTCCCCCTCTCTCTATGTCTTTCATGAATAAATAAATAAAAAATAAATAAAATCTTAAAAAAAAAAAAGAAAAAGTCCCCTCCCTATAACCAGGTCACTCATTTATGCATGCATTCTTTCATTCAACAAATACTGAGTATATACTATGTGCCAAGCACTGTCTTATACTAGAGACAAAAACACAAACAAAACAGACAAAATCTATGGTGGTAGAGCTTGTTTCTAGTTGAAGGAGACAGAAAATAAACATACAAATAAATACATAACCACTATAGGTTCTGATAAGTACTATGAAAAAGAATAGAAAGGATAAAAGGATAATGAGTAACAGTAAGGGATGATATTTTATGCAGAGGTGTCTGGGAAGGTCTCTAAAGAGGTGGCCGTGGAGCCACTTAAAGCATAAAGAAGTGAGCCATAAGTGGCTGGGAAGAGATTATCCCATACAGAGAAGCCTGAAAGGCAAATCCCCAAAATGGGAGCACATTGGGCAAGTTTGAGGAACATTAGCCACAGTGGCTGTAGAAGAGAGAAAGATGGCAGATGAATTTAAGGAGAGATAGAGTCAGAACATGTAATGTCTGACAGGCCATGGAAAGGATTTCAGAACTTGATGGGGAAAAGTCAGCAGGTTTGACAAGTTCTGGCTTATGTTTTAGAAGGATAACTCTGACAACTGTGTTGACAATAGACCATAAAAGGGCAAGGATGAAAGCAGGGAAACCAGTCAGGAGACTATCATGACAGTTTGAGGCTAAGGTGGAAGTGGTAAGATTGATGAGGAATGATTGGATTTATCATATATTTTGCTGGTAGAGTTGGCAGGATTTGCTGATAACATTGCTGTGAGAGAAGAGAGTAGTTCCTTGGATGCTCACATGGAAAAAAATATATATATATATATTATAGATAGGTTTTTTTTTAGGTTGAATCATTGATCATGTAAAATTACCACATTTGTATATCAAAAAATAGTTGTATCAGAAATTTCATATAGTTCAGCCAAATAACAATAAATTTAGGAGTAATTACCATATAAATGCTATTTATAAAACAATCACATTATGTAGGAAGTAGAGTAGATAGAGAAGAATTACAAGAACTGGGCCTTGGTCCACTCTAACACTTATAGATCAAAAAAAGGAGGAGCAAAAGAAGATTTAGAAGCAGCTGGGAACAAAGGAGGAAAGTGAGGAGAAAACAGTCTTGGAAAAATCTGAAGACAGTGTTCCAAGAAGGAAGGATTATTCAACTTTGTCAAATGCTCCTGGCAGGCTAAGTAACATGAAGATCCAGAAATTACCATACCAGTGAAACCCATTATGTTGACAAAAAGCTTTTCACCCATAATGTCACAAAAAAGACAATTATCTAAAATGTGCTTTAAAAAATAAAGTCATCACTAATATTACTAACCAATATCATTAAATTAATTGGTGTACAATTTCTTATAATTTCAATTTTCTTTTTTCAAAGCTAAGATAGTACATTTCCCTACCACCTTAATAGATTTAAACAAATATTCTTATAGGTAAGATCTATTGCATCCACACTGAAAAATATAAAAATTTTAAGTCAATAGATTGATTAAAAATGCCTAAAGCATTTTCTAGTGGAAAATATCCATACCCAGAAAACTAATCTTAAATTTTCTCAGTCTCACAATAAATGCTAAAAAAAAATGTACTGGAGCTCTTTGCACTACTCACCCGCACTTCCTATGAAGAGATATACTGCCAGAATTATGCACAAGTGGAAAGGTCATGTAGCATATTTTAAGAAAAATAAAATAAAATGCTGAAGTTGTTATGCCTAGTAGTTATGATTCCATGAACTGATATTATGATGTATGATTTCTTATTTTGTGTAAATAGATCTGTTAAGTTTCTGTATCTTTTGCCAAAACAAAAATGCTTCTTAACCCTCACAACATGTGTGAAGGAGAATATTATGTACTGGGAAAAAAAGAGAGATTGAAGTATAATGACCACGAATATATATGCATCTATCAATAAAGTTTCAAAATATAATAATAATAATAATAATAATAATAATAATAATAATAATATTGGAACTATGGAGAAATTTGTAGTTGGGGATTTTAATCCAGTCTTTCCAGAAACTGATAGTTTAAAGCAACCAAGAATAAACAAATGTATAATAAATTTAAAGAACATAGTTCATTATATTGAACATTAAATATATAAGGACATTCACACCCATGAAAAAGAGAAAGGAACATACATTTTTAGCAAACATGGGGCATTTACAAAAAATAACTAGTAGTAGGGCAACTAAGGCACAGAATAATCTTCAGTAAATACTAAGTAATCATCAGCATACAGACTATATTCTATAACCATAATACAATAAAATTTAAATCAATTAAAATAAGATAGCCCTAAAACTCATATTTAATACAGATTATATATATATATATATATATATATATATATATATATATATATCTGAAAACATGCAACTAAATAATCTTGGGATATAAAGAAAATAATCTAAAAATTATAGTATACTTAAAAGTGAATGACAATGAAAGTATTAAATATCAAAATTTCAAACAGAGGTTAAGTTGCACTTTGAAGAATGCTTACAGCTTTGAAGAAATCTAAGTAAAAATAGAAAAGATATAAAATAATTAAAGTACATATCCAAAAATAAATTAGAAAAATGGCAATATAATAAACAAAACTGGGTAAAATGAAGGGAACAGACAAAGATAACATCAGATATCAATTTTACATAAAACTTATTTAATTAAAGATGGGTAACAAAACTAATTCTTTGATTAGTAAGAGAGGAAAAAAACCCTGGAAATTTTGCTTTATAAAATTTAGAAAAAATAACTAGCAATAAGCTTTTGGTGTAACAAAGATTTTTTAAAATAATAGAATACTATTACAACTATATGCCAAGACATTTGCAAACCTAGCTTAAATGGATACATTTCTGGAAAAAAATGTAAGATGCCAAGATAAACCCAAGAAGAAATATAATACTTGAATAGATGAATCACCATTAAAGAACTGGATATGGGAGTCAAGAACTCCCCCTCCAAAAATGACCAAACCTTGGTCCCATTTGGTTTTGTAGTTGAATACTACCAAACTTTCAAGAACAGATAATCCCTTTCTCATACAAGTTGTTCCAGAAAAATAGGAGAAAGGGGAAAGCTGCCCAACTAATTTTATGAAGCTAGTATAACCATGAATTCAAAACTGGATAAAAAATAATGAGGGGAAAAGTATAGGTATAGTTAACTTATAAAAATTTTAAACACACAAAAATCCCTAAGTAATTAGACAACCAAATCTATCAATTCATTTAAAAGTTAATATACCAGAATCCAATGTAGTGGATTCAACCAATCCAAAATAGTTTAATTACATCAGAAAACTTATTAATGCAATTTAAACATTATAAACTAAAAGAAAAAATCACATAATCATCTCAATAAATGAAGAAAAACTATATTTGATAAAGGTCAATAGATTCTTATGACTAAACTCTCAGAAAGCTAGAGTGAAAGGAATTTCCTTGACTTGATAAAAAACTATCTAGTAAAACCTGAAAGTTAAGTATATTACCTTTAAGAACTGGAACAATATAAAAATTTCCATTGTCTCTTTTACTATTCAGTGCAGTAATACAGAACATTCTAACTGATGCAGTAAGAAAGATAAATATGATAAGAAAGAGTTATGATAATTGCAAGGGAGGGTGCAAGACATTTCCTAATGGTATGATCATTTAAAAAAAGAAAAACAAAAAAAAATACCCATTGGAATTAATAAGAGAATTCACCAAGTTTTTAAATATGCTATCACATTATAGAATTTAAAAAAAAACATAAAGTGAGAGTAATCTCATAAAGAATGAACAAGGCATTTGTGAAGAGAATGTATCAAGTACCTTTAACTATCATAAAAGAAGACCTGAATAAACCTGAATAAACATATCATGTTTAAATTTAATATAGTACCAATAAAATGTCTGCAGAATGTTTTAGGGGAACATGCCAAACATTTAGATGTTTATATGAAAGAATAAAATCTCCAAATAACCACGACTCATTCCACCAGGTACTAAGACATATTAGAAAGCCATGGCAATAAATGGTCTAAAACAGACAAAATGAAAAACTAATGGGGCAGAATAAATGGTCCAGAAACAAGCATCTTGATATAAGAAGGAAAGTGGAAATCCCAATTTTTGCTCACCATAGAGTGCTAGATCTCTCCAAAATACCTGCCAAAAATCTTGGCCTTCTTTTGCAAATTTGTATTATTGTATTGGAATGCCCAGGAGGGATTTATTAAAATAATAAAAAAAATTTCATGTTAATATTCAATTCAATATGCTGGTTACACTTGTTATAATGAAGACTAGACATGACTTACATTTATTAGTTGGCTGAATAAACATGACAGTGAAGCCAACGACTCTTAAAGCTCAAATCTAGATGCCTCAAAAAAAATCAGTATGGTATTTACCAGAGAATTCAAATAAGGGCACGGTGAGTAAAAAAAGAATGGGATTGATCTGATGCTCTCAATATTAGTGAAGAGATCTTCTAAAATATTTTATCTCATCATTTTTTGAGGCAAAATAGTTAAATCAATGTTAATTGGAAGCACTGAAGTTCATCCTGAAGGTTTGCTTTTAAAATCAAGGAGTGTGGGATTTCTGATGAGAAGTTTTCCATGTCTTGTTATAAGAGAGTAAAGCCTTTAGAGGGACTGTTGCTATCAGGAAGATAGACATCATTTTTTGGGATCCCTGGGTGGCGCAGCAGTTTGGCGCCTGCCTTTGGCCCAGGGCGTGATCCTGGAGACCCGGGATTGAATCCCACATCAGGCTCCCGGTGCATGGAGCCTGCTTCTCCCTCTGCCTGTGTCTCTGCCTCTCTCTCTCTCTCTCTCTGTGACTATCATAAATAAATAAATAAATAAATAAATAAATAAATAAATAAGGAAGATAGACATCATTTTTCCTGTTTTTTTTTTTTTTTTTTTCAAAATTTTTCCATGTTCCTGTTTTTACAAACAAAACCCTTGGACATTAGATCCAAAACAAACATTAAGACGACTCCGAGGAGTCACCCTCACGCAGCCTTGGTGTGGCATTGTAGCCGGACACAGCCCCTGCCCACCGTGGGCTGTAGTGCTCACAGCTCTTCTCCTTTAAGATGCCTGAGGAAGTGCACCATGGAGAGGAGGAGGTGGAGACTTTTGTCTTCCAGGCAGAAATTTCCCAGCTCAGGTCCCTCATCATCAATACTTTCTATTCTAACAAGGAAATTTTTCTTCGAGAGTTGATCAGTAATGCTTCTGATGCCTTGGACAAGATTCGCTATGAAAGCCTGACAGACCCTTCCAAGTTGGACAGTGGTAAAGAGCTGAAAATTGACATCTTCCCTAACCCCTAGGAACGCACCCTGATTCTGGTGGACACAGGCATTGGTATGACCAAAGCTGATCTCATAAATAATTTGAGAACCATTGCCAAGTCTGGCACTAAAGCATTCATGGAGGCTCTTCAGGCTGGTGCAGACATATCCATGATTGGACAGTTTGGTGTTGGCTTTTATTCTGCTTATCTGGTGGCAGATAAAGTGGTTGTTATCACAAAGCACAATGTTGATGAGCAGTATGCGTGGGAGTCTTCTGCTGGGGGTTCTTTCACTGTATTGGCTGGGGTACCAAAGTGATCCTCCATCTTAAAGAAGACCAAACAGAATATTTAGAGGAGAGATGTGTCAAAGAAGTGAAGAAGCACTCCCAGTTCATAGATTATCCCATCACCCTTTATTTGGAGAAGGAATAAGAGAAAGAAATTAGTGATAATGAGGCAGAGGAGGAGAAAGGGGAGAAAGAGGAAGAAGATAAAGATGATGAGGAGAAACCTAAGATTGAAGATGTGGGTTCAGATGAGGAGGATGATAGTGGCAAGGACAAGAAAAAAAAAAAAGACAAAGAAGATTAAGGAAAAATACATTGATCAAGAACTGAACAAGACTAAGCCCATTTGGACCAGAAACCCTGATGACATCACCCAGGAGGAATATGGAGCGTTTTACAAGAGCCTTACTAATGACTGGGAAGATCACCTGGCAGTCAAGCACTTCTCTGTAGAAGGTCAGCTGGAATTCAGGGCATTGCTGTTCATCCCTCATCGGGCTCTTTTGACCTCTTTGAAAACAAGAAGAAAAAGAACATCAAACTATGTCCGCTGTGTGTTCATCATGGACAGCGGTGATGAATTGATACCAGAGTATCTCAACTTCATCCATGGTGTGGTTGACTCCGAGGACCTGCCCCTGAATATCTCCCGAGAAATGCTCCAGCAGAGCAAAATCTTGAAGGTCATTCACAAAAATATTGTGAAGAAGTGCCTTGAGCTCTTCTCTGAATTGGCAGAAGACAAGGAAAACTATAAGAAATTCTATGAGGTGTTCTCTAAAAACCTAAAGCTTGGAATCCATGAAGATTCCACTAACCGGTGCCGCCTTTCTGAGCTGCTGCGTTACCACACTTCCCAGTCTGGAGATGAGATGACTTCTCTTTCAGAGTATGTGTGCCATATGAAGGAGACTCAGAAGTCCATCTATTACATCACTGGTGAGAGCAAACAACAGGTTGCCAACTCTGCTTTTGTGGAGCGAGTTCGGAAACGGGGCTTCGAGGTAGTATATACGACAGAGCCTATCAATGAGTACTGCATGCAGCAGCTCAAGGAGTTTGATGGGAAGAGTCTGGTCTCAGTTACCAAGGAGGGCCTGGAGTTGCCTGAGGATGAAGAGGAGGAGAAGAAAATGGAGGAGAGCAAGGCCAAGTTTGAGAATCTCTGCAAACTCATGAAGGAAATCTTGGATAAGAAGGTTGAAAGGTGACCATCTCCAACAGGCTGGTGTCTTCACCCTGCTGCATTGTGACTAGCACCTATGGCTGGACTGCCAATATGGAGCAGATAATGAAAGCCCAGGCATTCTGGGACAACTCTACAGTGGGCTACATGATGGCCAAAAAGCACCTGGAGATCAACCCTGACCACCCCATTGTGGAGACACTGTGGCAGAAGGCAGAGGCAGACAAGAACTACAAGGCTGTCAAGGACCTGGAGGTGCTACTGTTTAAAACAGCTCTGCTCTCCTCTGGCTTCTCACTGGAGGATCCCCAGACTCATTCCAACCGCATTTACCACATGATCAAGCTAGACCTGGGCATTGATGAAGATGAAGTGACAGCAGAGGAACCCAGTGCTGCTGTTCCTGATGAGATCCCTGCTGATGTCTATTGGATTTTTTTTTCCCTCCTGTCTTTGTTCAAAGCAGGAAAGAAGGGCCTTAAGCCCTAGCCTTCATGACATTTGACAAGGGGTTTGGATGTGTATTGTGGTGTTTGTTTATTTTGTTCTGAGATTAAAGTATGCAAAATAAAGAAGATACAGTTTTATACACACACACAAAAAAGACGACTCTGAAAGATGGAGAGAAGATAGCAGACCAGCAAGAGACTCAAGTCAATATGGTAGTGAATACCCTGGGTTTTCTTTTTGACATACATATCCCAGACTTTGAGCCAAATAAACTGGTAATCCTGAAACAGTAATGCGCACACACACACACACACACACACACACAAACAAAGTTTGCTCTCTTTAGTCAAAGGACAAGAACAGGATAGTTAGCAAGAAAGAAATTTAGAAAATAACTGCTCTGGGGCACCTGGGTGGCTCAGTCGGTTGAGCAACAGACTCTTGGTTTTGGTTCAGGTCATGATCTTATGGGTTGTAAGACTGAGGACCCCCCGACCCACACATTCAGGCTACAAGCCTTAAAATTCTTTCCCTCTTTGCTCCTCTCTTGACTTGTGCATGCTCATTCTCTCTCTAAATAAATAAATAAATAAATGAATAAATAAATAAATAAATAAATCTTATTAAAAAAGAACTGTTCTGTTCCAGCCAAACACAACAGAAAAAAAAAAAATACTGTGACCTTCTCTACTCAAAATAACAATAGCTGAGCAGGGAGTATGGACTTCTACCTTTGACAGAATGTAATGAATCATGTCAGAGAAGGCTAACTAGAGGACTGGAATTTTTATCCCCCAGGTGGTAATAAGAGTCACAGTGTTAGTGAAGACCATGTGGGGAACCTGGATTTCTACCTCCACCCTGGGATAACAGATGTATGCTCCTCTCTGCAGTGGAGTGACACCACAGGAATCCTGGTAGAGAGTCAAGATTTTTACTACTGCCCAGTAATAATGAGGTAAACCCCTACCATGGTGTCAGTGGAGACCTGGTGGTGAGTTAAACCTCATCCAGCAATAACAAGGAGCACTCCCTTCAGGTGACAATAGAGGCTCCCACCTGACAGCACTCCTTTCTCTGTACAGGAAGATAGCCAAATGAGAAGGTGTAAAGAAGATCTAGATTCTCATGATACCCCATGTGTCCAAAATTTGATTAAAAAAAAAATCACTTGCATACCAAGAACCAGGAAAATTTCTAAATGAATGAAGAAAGCCCATCAGGAAGTGTTAATAATGATATGAAAGAAATGGAAGAGTTATCTAACAAATGTTATAAAGCAATCATCACAAAAAAATGCTTTAACAAGCAATTACAAATTTACTTGAAACAATTGTTTATAAAAATAGAGTCTTAGCAAAGAAACAGAGGTTTAATGGACAACCAAATATAAATTTTACCTTTTTTTTTTCCAAATGTAAATTTTAGACTATAAAGAAATCTACACCAAGACACATGTCACAGCCAAACTTCGGTAAACTAAAGACAAAGGAAATACTTGAATCCAGAGAAACAATATCTTACCTATAGGAAAAAATCAATTCAAATAATAGTAGATTTCTTATCAGAAACCACAGAGGCCAGAAGGAAGTGGAACAGAATCAATCTATCTTTCTTTCTTTCTTTCTTTCTTTCTTTCTTTCTTTCTTTCTTTCTTTCTCTCTCTCTTTCTTTCTTTCTTTCTTTAAGATTTTATTTATTTATTAATGAGACACACACACACACACACACACACACACAGAGCAGCAGAGGAAGAAGCAGGCTCCATGCAAGGAGCCCGACGCGGGACTCGATCCTGGGTCTCCAGGATCAGGCCTGGGCCAAAAGCGGTGCTAAACCACTGAGCCAGGCTGCCCAGAACAGTATCTTTCAAGTGCTGAAAGAACTGTCAATCCAGAATCCTATACCTAGTGAAAATATCCTTCAGGAATGAAGAGGAAATTAGACATTCTCAGATAAAAGAAATATAAGAGAATTTGTCTCCAGAAGGCCTACCTTAAAAGAATGGCTAAAAGTAATACCTTGAATGGAAAGGATGTGATTAAAAAAATAAATTATTAAAAAAAGAACCATGGAATCTCAAAATGGAAGAAAGACTACACTGAGCAAACATATGGATAAATATAATAGGCTTTCCTTCTCCTCTTGAGTTTTCTAAATTATGTTTGAGAGTTGAAGCAAAAATTATAAAACTTTCTGGGGTGCCTGGGTGGCTCAGTTGGTTAAGTGACTAACTCTTGGATTCAGCTCAATTAAGGATCTCAGGATCATGGGCTCAAATCAGGCTCCACACTCAGTGCAGAGTCTGCTTGCAATTCTCTCCCTTTCCCTCTTCCTCCCCCTCTACGCCCCTTCCAGAGCTCCCTCTCTCTAAAATAAATAAAATATTTTTAAAATTATAAAACTGTCTGATGTGATTACAAATATACGTAAATGTTTAAGACAATTATAAACAGAGGAGAGTAAAGGGATAAAATAGGAGGGAAGGTTTTTATATTTCACTCTCATTGGTCAAATGATGACAACAGTAAACTGTTAAGTTAGGTAAATATAATGTAACACCTAAAGCAACCATTGAAAAGGTTATATACAAAGACATTCTCAAAAACACTAAAGATATATCAAAATAGATATCTTAAAAAAAAAAACACTCAAGTAACCCCCAAAAGACAGGAAAAGACAAATGTAGAAATAAAACCAGAGAGAACAAAGAGAAAACAAAATGACATTTTTTTTTTTTTACACCCATGAGAGTAATAGATGGGACCATACAACCTCTTCCACAGATTCTGGATCTCATTTCTGAGAACAGTTTCAGTCATGGGACATTGCATTTCCAGTTGCTGTGTACTCTATTATCTGACTGCTACACAAACACACAGAACTCTCTAAGGCCAACTTAATTCATTCCAAGCTGCCTTCCCCACAGTTATTGCAGGGAAGATAAAATTGTGCTGTGCCAGGCTTCCACTGCCCTTGTACAATTCAATGTCCCCTGGACACATCTTGGGAGGTGTTCTGTCCTGGACTAACCGCATTGTCTAAGAAGTGCCTGGGAAGTATCTTTTTTTCCTTAAACTGAAAGGAGTGGGCATATATCAAATTACAACATAACTAAGTTAATCCACTCTGTAAAAATAACTATAATAGTAAAAAATCAGATCAACCACCTGGGATAACCCAGAATTCTAAGAATAGTGTTTCTAGAATCCAAATTCCCCAAATGGTTCATTACAGTGTTCTCCTTTAGGAGGAAGAAAAAAAAAAAAAAGCTTAAATGACAAATGCTGTTAACACTGATATTGCGATTTTGTTGACAGAAAACATGAGTGAAATAACTCCTCGTGATGTTCTGTGGTTCCCTGGCATTTACAGTGATGACAGGCATAAATGCTTGGTTTTATTGAGGAAGTTGGTACATGGGATTTGGCAGATTTACAGAAAGCACTTACTAAATATGTAGTAACAAGATAATCGTAGAAGGCCCCTCTAATAAGACCATACTCAGAATCACAATCTCAGCTTGGGTGGTCTAGTATAATTAATCACACTAGATTATTCCTTAAAACTCTTCAAAACTGATAGCTACTTAGTCTCTTGGTCACCTGTTATTTGGTGTATCTTGATAACTATGGAGTATATCACTTTAAAGTTATTAACATCACTATGATAAAAGTCAAATTCTGTTCTTCAAAGAAGTGATACTAACTTTAAGCAGATATCTGCAACGGCAGGTTGAAATTCACATTCTTTACCTTCACAGTTCCAAGATAGTGACAGGAGGTTTGAAATTGGGTAATTAAGCATTTGAAACTAACTTCTTATAATCAGGCATGCCAATTGCACTTTGATCCCAATTTTTTGAAAGCCATAGTTCTTTTCCACTTTTTTTTTCTATAGTTCTACTGAAACCCATTAAAACTAAGCAATATGGAAATGCTTCACATACACACACAAAATAAGGTGAATAGAGCTTGGAAACAAATATTTCCTCCTTTCATCTAGTTGAATTCCCAGCTTCTTATTTCCCAGTATGATTTTCAGGTACAACATAGAGACTAGAAGTCTGGTAGATCTAAGACCTCAAAATTGGCTTTAGTATAGGACTAAATATTACTAGTGTTTATAGGAAGCAAATTTAAAAAAAAATAATTAAAAAAGAATCATGTTTCCCAAATGGCAAGACAAAAATATTTAGGTTCCTTCTAAGGAATTTTAGGTGTGTTTCCAGGCTCTTACTTTTACTCTCTCTTTTTTGACAGTTTTTATCTAGGAAGAAGGGTGGCAGAAATGTTAACTCTTTGGTGGACTTAGGAGAAAAAACATTGACATATATATGCCCATGTAACTAACATATATAGATCCACGGTTCCCACCCTCTGCACACCTACTTTGTAAAATTAGTTCCTTCTCTCCCTATTGGAGAGAAAGTTATGTAATGGATTGTTAAGAAAAGAAATTATCATGGAAGAAATGTTCCATTCATCACAAGACTTAATGTGAGAGAGAAGACATGTGTCAGGAGCAAATATGTATGACTTCACAATACTCAATACAGAATGACACAGATAACAGCTGTTTGTAACACCTGAGGGCCAAGTCTCCCAGGATTTTCGAAATAACAGATACTAAAGAAGATACAATAATCATTGTAGTTTATGTTCTTCGACTCCCTTAAATTTTTGTGAGAGATAAAAAGAAACATTGAAATTCCTGTCTGTATCCTGCTTATCTAAACTCCAACCATGCCCTGAGGGTAGAGGGAGAGGTTACATATAAGATACTGAATGAAAATCAATGGAGGTAAATGTGAAAGAGATGAAGAAATGACAAAATTCCAGAGTTTAGTTGTATTAGACATTTTTAATATACCAGTTAATATAACACAAACAAAAGTAAAATTTTAGATAAACTGAAAGTTTATCCATTTCTATGCTGGCATTTAAACCCATGAGTATCCACTTTATTCTGATTGTGAAGTAAAGATGAATTTATGGATTTCTAGGTCTACACCTTTATTTCCAGACTCTATATCACTAAGAGAGTACTTTGTTGCTTTTCCCAGAATTCATATTCAGGAAGCATCCTGACATTTGGTTAATATACCCCCAAGAGCTTCTATGAACGTATGGCTCAAGATTCTGTGTCAAAAATTCCCTTTTTCAGGAGTTTTTTTTATCTGTCCCAGTAGTATACACTGTTTCTAGATAGCAAGTTCTATTCTGATGTAGAGCATTCATTGTCTATCACTTTTTTCTTTATATTCTTCCTGTAATGTAATAGCTGCAATTCTTCATAGAGCAAATTTGTTTCTTCTGTCAGGTACTAAGCACAAGAAATGGGAAAACAAAACAAAAGTGAACATCCTGATGTAAATAAGATATTCTAAGACATTCAGAGTTTTTAGATGCATATTAGGAGAGTTAGTCACCACACCCCTGATATTAGTGACAAGAAATAATAGATTGTTATAAGTGTCTTAAAAAGGAAATAATTCATCCAGAGATCATTTTTGTGTGTGTGCATAGTTTAAAGTAAGGACCTAATTTTATTTTTCTGCTTAGAATGAGCCAATGTAGATCTGAGATAGCTGTCTAGAATAGTGGTTAAGAGGATGGACACTGAATCTAAACTGCCTAGGATGAAATCCCCACTTGGGAATTATCAATTTATCTAATCCCTCTGTGCCTGTGCCTCAGTTTTATCATTTGTAAAATGATGCTATAGATATCACCTATTTCACTTGATTGTTATAAGCCTGAATCTATAGGTATTTCAACATTTGGAGCAGTGCTGGAACACAGTAAGCATCTGATAAATATTGGTGGTTGTTTTTATTATTATTATATGTCAACATTATTTTTAAAATAATTATTTCATAACTGTTTTCAGTAGCTAATCAGTCGTGATCAACTTCTCATGTGTACACAGGCATGGTTTCAGAATGTCTATTCTATTATGATAGTCTATTTGTTCCTATGCTAGTACTAGAATAATTTAATTATTACATATTTGAAATAAGCCTTTATATCTTAAGGGTAGTTTCTCATCTTTACTCTTCAAGATGGTTTTAGATATTCACTATCTAAATCCTATACCTTGGAATTTTATTTGGATAGCATTAAATTTATATGTTGGATTGGGAAGAAACATTACCTTTACGATGCTGTCTTTCCATTCAGAAATACAGTACATCTCTCCATTCATTCAGATCATTTTTGGGTTTCCCTAGAAGTGTGTTTAACTATTTCTCTGTAAAAGTATTACCCATTTTTGTTAGGCTTATTATCATTGGTACTTTGGTTTTGTATTTTCTGTTTAATGATTACTGGTAAAGGGGAAAGCTATTGATATTTTAGGATGTAATGTGCCACTATTTCAGATTAATTTTGTGGGGTTTTATTATAAACATTTTTATATTATGTTAAATTGTTGAATTTATCAAATAATTTTTCTACATCTATCAAGATTGTTATATGATTAGTTTCCTTTATTCTGTTAACATATGAATTAAATTAATTTTCTAATGCTAAATCCATTTTAATATTGGCTGATTTTATATCCAGCCATCTTGCTAAATTTTTACTTCTAATAATTTTCTTATTCTTATAAATATTTTACATAAATAATTACATCAACTCCGTTTCTACCCTTCATACTTACTCTGATTTTTCTATTGCAATATGAGCTCCAGGAATATTGAGTATTAAAGATAATATTTAATACTATTTTTAAAAATGTAAAAGAATACTGCAAACATGCAGTATTAGGGAAAGTTTTTTTATTTATTTTTTAATTTTTTTAATTTATTTTTTTATTCATGAGAGACCCAGAGAGAGACAGAGACATAGGCAGAGGGAGAAGCAGACTCCCTAAGGGAAGCCTGATGTGGAACTTGATCCCAAGACCCGGGGATCATGACCTGAGCCAAGGGCAGATGCTCAACCACTGAGCAACTCTGGTGCCTCCAGGGAAGGATTTTAAGTAAGATATAAAAGCACAAACTATGAAGGAGAAGTTTGATGGATTTTATTACATCTGTTGACAGACCCAGAGAAAAGATTTGCATTTTGCAAAAAAAAAAAAAAAATGCATAGAATATATAAGGATCTCCAGCAAATGAGCAAGAATAAAATGAGAAACCCAATAGTAAAATTGGCAGAGACTATAAATATGCAATCTATAGACAGAAAAACTAAACACCTGATGTACAAATAATGAAGTACTCATCCTTATTGTCAGAGAAATATTAAACTAAAACAACAATGAAATAGTACTTTCTACCCACAATTCTGACAAAAATAAAATGCTGAGAAGTATCAAAGTTAAAACTAAGATGTAGGGAAGTCAAAATCTTCATGCAGGAATGTATGCTGGAATAGCAATAGTGAAGAGAAAATTGGAAATAAATACAAAAATGACTATGGATTTACTCTGAACCTAGTGATTATAATCTTATAATCACAATGTCTCCGAACCCCAATAAAAACTTCTGCTGGTAAAGACATATAGTAAGGATGTTCACCACTGCAGCTAGTTAAAAACAAACTAAATATCCATTAATAGGGCAAAGAGATAAAATACATATAATTAAAAAGAATGAACTTGTTTTACATACATTGACATATAGATTTCAGAAACATAATGTTGAGTGAAAAAAAGTAACAGAATATATCAAGTAAGACCATTTGTGTAAACTGAAAGCACATACCTAAAACAATAATACATATTGCTTATGGCTATACATATCCGCAAATAAATACACAAAAAAAGGTGGTTTGTAATGACTCACATTAAAAGACAAGAATAGGTGCCTATGGTAGGGAAAACAGATTTGGAAATGGGCAATACAGGGAATAAAGAAATTATATGAAAAATATATATATAAAATGGAAGTTGAGCAGGGATTAATGATGTCCTTTGGCTAAACTGAAAATTGTCATCAACCCAATTCTATAAAAGTAGTATCAAAAAAACCTAAGCAGCAACAAGATAGGGAGGAAGGGAAAAAAATAAATGAAAAAGGAAAAATAATAGCTATAATGAAGGCCGAGAATAATACCATGGAGAGAGAGAGAAAGACAGAATGAAAGGAAAGGAAGAAGGAAGGAAAGAAGAAAGAAAGAAAACAAGAAAAAAAAAAGAAAATATTTGCTTTAGTTCTTGACCAGGGTGTGGGTTGTATGAAGTAAACTTAATGAATTTAATGGAACTATCACAGAAAATTTAAAGAACTGGTAGGAGAATCAAGCACACACCTTTACAGTGAGAAGTATCTGATACCCTCTATCCCCACTATAGCTGTTTTGCCAATTCTGGAAATCTGGAGGTCTTTTCTGCCTAAGCAAACCTTTTGGGACTCTTTCAACTGGCTTTTTATTTTTTTTTATTTTTATTTATTTATGATAGTCACACAGAGAGGGAGAGGCAGAGACATAGGCAGAGGGAGAAGCAGGCTCCATGCAGGGAGCCCAACGTGGGACTCGATCCCGGGTCTCCAGGATCGCGCCCTGGGTCAAAGGCAGGCGCTAAACTGCTGCACCACCCAGGGATCCCATCAACTGGCTTTTTAAATGGATAAGCAATACATGTAGCGCTATATTTTAGGCAATTGTTCAAGTTTGGTGAATCATGGGGATTTTCTAATTTCAGTCATCAGTAGCACTGCTTAGTGTAATCTGCACTAGTGTGACTGATGTTTTCCCAGGAGGATATTGTCCCACCCTATGGAAGCTCCACTGAATCCTTTCTACTCCCAGATAGAAAATCTGGTTGACTAAATTATCTTATTTCCCTACAGTCAGCTTTAGATTCATAACAGGAAAAATATTTATGCAACTGTGGTTAAACCTTTGGAAAACACACAACTGTGCAAAGGAAAAAAAATTTAAAAAGGAGATGACGGTAGTCTTGACTAATGGAATAGGAGGAAGTTGAACTGGCTTGTTAGGAGTTATGAAGAAACTATATGCAGAGACTCACAATTGTTAATTGTTTAACAATTTCACGCAGTCCTGAGAAATTAGAAGTTTTTGCCAGTAAGAATACCAATCTTCCAAGTAAGGAGCGTTCATGTGATCATTTTTTGGCCTTTGTGAGAGCTGCAATGATTACCTCTAAATGAACAAGACTGAAGAAAAGCCATAAAATATTTGTGCCTGTTCTAACTTGCATCATGCCCATACAGTGGGCTCCCAAGAGGGGATGAAACTCTACAGTCTCTTTTGAAATGGCACTATGCAAAGTGAATCTTTCATTCACTGACATTTACTTCAAAGTCCATTTCTAAAGCCAGGGCTCTGACCTAGATACCCTGAACTCTCCTCCCCTAAACTCTGTCTGCACATCTATGTGCAAACAAACACCTAAATGGAAGAAAATCAAGATCATATTAGGCCCATCCAGGTCTCTGAATCTCAAATGCCAGATGACTTTAAAAGGAACTGATAAGTACTGAGAAAGAAAGGATCTAAAATCTGAGAAAGCCTTCCAATTTTGCCATATCCTAAGCTCTGCATTGCCTCAGTCAATCCTCACAACCAAAACAACCCTGAATAGTATGTGTTATCATTATTACCCTATAGTAACAGAGGAAGAAAGCTCAGAGATAAAATATCATGCTCGTAATAGAAAGCAAGGAACTATCCACCCTCTTTTGAACTTCACACACCATGCTCTTTCTTCTGTGAAATGCTCAGAAGAGTCAATGGAGCAGAATCCAACAGTAAAATCACTTCACTAGCCGTGGTTATAGACTTCAAGTCAACCATTTCTGGCTCCTCCTTTTTTGATGAACAACCAAGGTAGTAATCTTTTTGTTTTGTTTTGTTTTGTTCTCTCTCTCTCTCTCTCTCTCTCTCTTTTTTTTTTTAGATTTTATTTATTTATTCATGACAGAGAGAGAGAGGCAGAGATACAGGCAGAGGGCAAAGCAGGCTCCATGCAGGGAGCCCAATGTGGGACTCGACCCCAGGTCTCCAGGATCACACCCTGGGCCGAAGGCAGCGCTAAACTGCTGGGCCACCAGGGCTGCCCCAGGTAGTAATCTTTAACTGATATTTTGTACACCAATAAAATGAGAAAGATGACCAGAAAGTTTTTAAAGTTTTTCTAAGTCTAACCCATTTTGTGTATGTCCTTCCAAATTCTCAATGAAGATTTATTTCTCATGCATTGTGGCTGCCTTGACAGGGTGGCTTATTCAACAACACAGACTTTGCTTCTTATAGGACAAAATAAAACAGCTGCCCACTGCCTCGGACCCCCAGGATATTCCCAAAATTGCCTGGTTTATTTTACTTCATGATTTCAGAAATGTCTCCATCTATTGATATTTTAGAAAGGTAGGAATATTTGGAATATTTGAGAGAATATTCTAAAAATTCTGACCTCGATCCTTGTCAAGTCAAACCCAACTACAATTAATTTCTCTTTCATATTCAAAGCAAGCTGAGCAATTTGCCTTCTACTTGCAGAGACCAAGCAACAATGAGGATTTTTACAGAAGAGAAGGTCCAGAACAGCTGTTCACATGTCTGTAACAGGAGCTCAGGAAGTATTCCTACTGTGGGTCTCTTTAGAATCCAAACCTTCAGGAGTTTGCTTAAGTGTAAAAGATCTATCATTAGTCTTACTTTGCTTTTGTCTTCCACTTATTTTTTTAGTCATGCACACAGCAGCAGTGTTCATTTGTAGCATCTGGAAATGAAGTAATTAGTAGGGAGAAGATAATCTGTGGGATGGACAACAAGAACAACCCACTGAATAAGGTCCAAATAGAATCTTCCAGCCCAGGCTTCTATGATACATTTGTGTTTGGGCACCATAGTTTGTACAGGCTAAATCCTTTTCCAGGGAATTTGGGCTCCATGCATAAGAATAAAACCTCAGTATACCCTATATTCATTGCTAAAAAAAACCTCCTCTCTTTGCCAGAGCGGTCTTCTTGGCCTCATTCATGCCTCTTTCTTACCCCTTTCCTCAAGAAGCAGTTCTCATCATCTAATTATTACATTCACTAAATTGTTGCTTGCTATGAAATGAAAACTCTTCCAACTTGCACTGAGTTCCAATGAGTTAAACAATAGTTTATTATTCTCATAAGAGAACACAGAGAGGGGAGCTAAATAATTGAGTAATTATGGAAAATAGAGCCCAGAGAACCTCTCACGGCCCTCTAGTTGACATTGAAAACCTTTTTAGTAAACATACACTAAGCCCTCTAGGTTTCAAAGTTAATGAAGTAAAGTAATATTTCTGCTACTCATTCTAAGTTGAAAATAACACTCTAGTGACAGCTGAAGATCACAAATTCCAGACTTCAGGGGAGTCTTGAGACATATTTACAGAAGCATGGCAAAACTTGATGGAATAAAAATACTGCATCTTTTATACTGAAAGCATCTCATCTATAAATTCATTTCTCAATTATAAATCTAGAAATGCCAGCTCTGATTCACAAAAATGATTAACAAAGCATCTGTAGAATCAGAGGCTTCAAGTCACACATTTGAATCACTTAAGTACAATGAAAAAACATATAAATACTGGGATACTACAACATATTCAGCACTATACAGACCGGGGGCAGGGGGAGTCAGTGATATGCTGTATGCCTTCACCTAAATGGAGTAAAAAGAACTTCTATGAAACTGCTACAAAGGATACCTACCACACTTTTTGTAGAAGATCAACACTGTGGCAAATTTTCCAAGAATAAGATATGAACTGAACTGAGTCTTGAAGGATAAACAGAGGGGTGTATGTTCTTGGTGCTGGGGAGAAAAGGCAAGTACAGACAAAACTGAACTGAATTCAATTATTCAGAAAGTATGCATTGAGCATCATTATCACCAAGCATTCTAGTAGTCATAAAGCATAAACCTACACTTTCTTTGTCCTAGAAGTTTATCAGTAGAAGCCAATGCTCAATCTTTTCTTGATCATTTTCACTAAGTCATGGAACTCTTATAAACATCTCATTTTGTCCTATCATCTTAGTGTACATAACAAAAATATAGACAATTGCCATATTCAATGGCACAAATAAAGTTAATTCAAAAGATTCTAAATCAGTTCAAAGAGATTTTATTTTAAGTCCTCCATCTGAAGGTACAATAGTTTCAGAAGAATAAAGTAAATATTCTGATTCTGGAGTAGGCAGAATGGATTGTTACTAAATTTTGTATATGAATCTATATGCAAAAGGGAAAAAGATTCAGTATAACTCAGGTTTACACACTGAATTCCTTTTCTCTTTCTTTCTTTCTTTCTTTTTCTTTCTTTCTTCTTTTTTTTCTTTCTTTCTTTTTCTTTTTTTACAAACTCTTTTCTTAAGAAACCTGAGAGTTCACAGGCATACATCCATTTCTGTAAATGTTTATTTTTTTTAGATTTTTATTTATTTATTTATTCATGAGAAAACACAGAGAGAGGCAGAGACACAGGCAGAGGGAGAAGCAGTCTCCTCACAGGGAGCCCAATGTGGTACTTGATCCCTGGACACTGGGATCACTCCCTGAGCCAAAGGCAGATGCTCAACTGCTGAGCCACCCAGGTGTCCCTTCTGTAAATGTTTAAATGGCACTTAATTTTACAAATATAATTTGAAAAAAATTTAAATTATAATAAAAATCCATTTATTATGCACCAGATTTTAAAACATGTAAGACCAGCAATCCTAAACTTGCTGGATTGGATTATATATACCTAAGGTAAGAGTCTTTCATAAGACAATTTTCATGGAAAGAGCTTTCACTGAATTACTTGTTCTTTAGAATCTCCAGGTCATTTCAGTGGCTAACATTTATGGGGTGTTTACAAAATGATTTTGCTAATACTTATGCTAAGGATTTTATATTAGATGATTTAATACTCACAGCAATCCTATGAAATATACACTATTAATTCCATTTTGTGATGGGATAAATGAAGCTTAAGAAAAAACAAACAGTGAACCTAAAATCACAATGCTAGTAATAGTGAAGCCAGAAATAACACCTAGAAAAGTCTGACAGTAGAGCCCAAACTCTTGACCACTAACCTAGTATTGCCCCTTGAGATATTTATATGACAAAATCTGGCAAATTTGGCACCAGCTAAGTGAATATCATAAATTCTTGCAATCAGTGGTAATAGAATAATGTCTATCCTCAACCATTTATCTATTGATAATATATAGATTGGCTACAAGCAGTTTTCTTATTTTTCACACAAATTGCTTTTCATACTTAGAGATGCTCAGAGCATTTTGACTCTCATGTACACTGTTTATCACATACGAGAATTATGAAGAAAGTAGAGGAATTCTTTTAAGAGGTACCTTGTTTATAATTCTTTATTCTTTAGCTAAACATTATTTATTTTTATGTTACTGATGCTCAAGATATTTTTTTCTCATTGCTGCAAAGATGAGCCATTTTGAATGTGTACTCAACTGTAAGATCCCCAATTTTCCCCAAGGAAAATTCTTGATAAAATAACAATGTGGAAATTGAATCTTAAAAGCAAAATAAGGGACGCCTGGGTGGCTTAGTGGTTGAGTGTCTGCCTTCAGCTCAGGGCATGATCCTGGGATCTGGGAGCCATCGGGCTCCTTGTGGGGAACATGCTTCTCCCTCTGCCTATGTCTCTGCCTCTCTGTGTGTGTGTGTGTGTGTGTGTGTGTGTGTGTGTGTGTGTCTCATGAATAAGTGAATAAATCTTTAGAAAAAAAAAAAAGCAAAATAAAAGAGTCCCACGTCAATTGCTTTTAGGTCACTTAGACTAATGAAAATGCCTTGATTTTAGTCCAGCCAGGATATATCACTGGCAGCTTCAAAATTAATTTACCATTTTCCCACAAAAGCTTTAACTTATCACCTTCCAAAATCTACTGTCTGGAGAATCAAGAATGCAAACTGTATTTCATATCCCTTACACCTCAAGTTTATCTCCCCCATTTAGATGATGTGACATTCTGCCAAAATTTTCAGACTTACTAAATGCATTTTCAACAGCCCAGGTTCAAGTAGCTAATTTTCTCTAAGAGGTTTTCTGTTTTTCCTTACATCAGACATCAGCAAGACATCCTTGTATAAACATAAACTGTTAAGGAGAGTTTTCAGATTTCAATGACATCATTTTTATGTATTACTTGGGAGATTTTGTTTATTATTGAAAACCATTTTATTTTTATTCTGATAACCAGACACATGGTTTTAAGTATCCAATTCATAGTAAAAAATGGATGATACTTATTAAATGTTTTATTTTCATAAAACTAGATATTTAGAGGTTTGATATATCCCTGAATGAGATTCCTCTGTGTTTTCACCTTGGAAAAGTGTTAAGAGTTATGGCCAACAGACTGATCAAAAATAAAAGAGAAAGGA